>NC_068283.1:15440894-16661609 GCF_025860055.1 Xyrauchen texanus
ACACAAATTGTGATGCATTTATACAAAAGGGAACATTTGTGTTAACAAATGTTTTTCTTTTTGTACAAATCCTAGTACATTAATTTAATTTTGAATCTCACAGACATAAGTTGAAAGGTATTTGTCTGTGGATTGCAAGATACATTTGCAACATTTATCACATTGGCGGATAATTATTTTAAACATTTTGAGTCTAATTTCATCCCATAAGCAAATGTATCAGTTATGCCACAGACACAGGACAGTCCTCCAGGTGGCAGCATTTATGTTCCCACGTATTCCTACAGCTTTTATTTTCTGGAGAAGAAGAAATTAAACAGCATAAAACTGGAAATAATGTTCTTTACATATTTAATCAGTGTTTTATTTGAACCCCTCACTACATATATTGCAATATTTCTTAATAAATGTTTTTCTTTGTTTTTATAGTATGGCATATTCCTCATTTTGAAGGACATAATCATAAAGATAAAAGTGGAGGCAGAAAGGGACATTATGCATGATGGACTCAAACTCACAACTTTCCCAAAACTTCCCATGTGTACAATGGATGTTAACTGTCAGAAATACTTGCATTACCCACAGATCAGACACAAAGGTTTGTAATTAAATGCTTTTTGTAAAATATTTATGATCTGGATCAAATGTTCTAAATTGTCTTGGGTAGTTTGGAAAACAAACAAAAAAACAATTAGGACAGTACATGTTTTTTTAACATTTAGGTACTGATGAAAAATAAAAGGAAGTCAGTAATGCTATTTTAGTTATTTATTGAGTTTTTTTTTTTAAGTTAGATATGTTTATATTAAAATGGAAAAAATTTGAATATTGTGGAATTTGTTTTCAAATTTAATTCAAAAAGTGGAACTTTGATATATTCTATATTCATTACACAAAGTGAAATATTTCAAGTTTTTTTTGTTGTAATCTAAATGTTTATGGCTTACAGCTCATGGAAATCAAAAATCCAGTATCACAAAATATTAGAATAAATATTTTAAAATAAAGAAATGTCGACATTCTGAAAAGTATGTTAATTTATGCACTCAATACTCGGTCGGGGCTCCTTTTGCATAAATTACTGCAAATAATTATTACTCAGTGGTCCAAAGTCCTCTTTTCAGATGAAAGTAAGTTTTCCATTTCATTTGGAAATCAAGGTCCCAGTTTTTGGGGTGCCATTTCATCTGCTGGTGTTGGTCTGCTGTGTTTTCTCAAGTCGAGAGTCAAGGCAGCCATCTACCAGAAGATTTTAGAGCACTTCATGTTTCCATCTGCTGACAAGCTTTATGGAGATGCTGATTTCCTTTTCCAGCAATACTTAGTACCTGCCTAGTGTCAAAAGTACCAGTATCTGGTTTGCTGACCATGATATTACTGTGCTTGATTGGCCAGCCAACTCGTCTGACCTGAACCACATAGAGAATCTATGGGGTATTTTCAAGAGGAAAATGAGAGTCACCAGACCCAACAATACAGATGAGCTGAAGGCCGCTATCAAAGCAAGCTGGGCTTCCATAACACCTCAGCAGTGCTACAGGCTGATTGCCTCCATGTCACGCCGCATTGATGCAGTAATTTGTGCAAAAGGAGCCCCGATCAAGTAGTGTGCAGGCATCCCAACCTGCAAAAAGTCATTTCAGGGAGGTATCCCGGACTCCCCCCGACATATCACCACAGAACAAGAGTTTACTTGTATACTTATACTATTTATGTAAACTGCTTTTATTTATATTCCATTGCAACTTTAAACAGGTCTAAGGAGTTTATTGTTTTCATGTAGCCTAGGTAACTAGCCGGCCTGAATAATATGCACATGAAATGAAATTTGTTTAACTCACCTCAGCATGTCTTTTACAATCATTTAACCCGCCATGGGCAATGCTGAAGTCACTGTTACAAACTGTACAGCGTGCAAGACTGTCATTATGTTTCACTCTTATTAGACAGGGGTACACTTTCGTGTAGTCTGGCGTAAAATGTGTCTTATATTTTCGCTTTTTGGGGCACTCTCCCTCTGCCATGGCGCTCCTGTGTCTAGATACACTGTCCTGATTAATTAGGTTCGGGAGAAGTGATAAAAGCCCTCCCACACTGACAATTGATTGGTTGACTTACCGAAACAGGCCAATCAGGATGCTCTCTGTCTTCACTTCTTGATGCACACAAGCACACACACACGCAAGGTCTCTCGCTCTCTCCCTCTCTGCCGTGCGCGCTACACGGTTTGGAGCACAGTCTAACCGCTCTTGCTCGCTCGCTCTTGATTCCGGGAGATTTTAACTAATTTGCGGGCATCAGGGAGCCGCTATCAAAACGCGGGAGACTCCCGGAACTTCCGGGAGACTTAGGATGTCTGAGTGTGTCATGAATGTAAGGCAATGAAGGCAGACGAAGGTTGAGGATCCAAATGCAGCTTACTTTATTACTAACAAAATACAAAGAAAAGCCCTCAATGGGGAAATAAATAAGAACAGAAAACCATTGTTGCCAACTTAGCGACTTTGTCGCTATTTTTAGCGACTTTTCAGACCCCTTTAGCGACATTTTTTCAAAAAAGTGACTAGCGACAAATCTAGCGACATTTTGGACAAACCTTAGCAACTTTCCAAATTCCAAATATCGCCAGTACTGCAAGCGTGAGGTCTTACTTCCCCGCTGCGTCTGCTCTGTTCAGTGAGTGGCTGAGAGGAGCAGCACATTCTGTTGACTGCACGCCAGTGGACATAGACATGAATGAGCTGCGCATGTGCACGCTGTGTTAGCAGGAACCAATCAGTGATCACATAGCAGCTGCCTTCTCCTTTGTTTTAATTCAAAACATTTAATTTGACCGTTTTTTCTTGGCATGTGCTTATATTCACTACTAATCAGAGTTTTAGTTCATTCCGGTTCGGTTTCTGAACTCTCCGACTTCAGATCGTATATTTACAGACTCTATACATTTTACTTATCCAAACACAACAATAAACCTTCTTCAAACTCATAAACATGTAACGTTAGCTAAGTTCCGTTCCGTTGTCTAACAGAAAATATGTAACTAATATGTACTACTTTCCATTGAAAATAGTTGGCAACACTGCAGAAAACTCGGGCAGGGAACACAGACCAGGCTAACTACATTCACAAACATTCAACATTAGACAAGGACTGAACCAAAAACCGGGGTATAAATACATGAACAAGGGACAAAGGGGCCAATGAACAAACAGAACTCAAAACAAGATAACAAGATGATAACAGAAGCAAATGGCAAACTAATCAGGACAGGTGAAAACAATGACAGAAAACGTCTCGGGTTATGACTATAACCCTTGTTCCCTGAGAAGGGAACGAGACACTGCGTAGTTGAAAACGACTCTTTGGGGAACGCTCCTTAGCGTGCGCCTCTGAATTATGAATGAAACTATTCCAATCTTGATTGGTGTTGCGTCATGACGTAACATGTGACGGCATAACCGGATGCATAAAAGTGATGCCGGCACGCAAACACATTAGCCTAGCGATGAAGCAAGCTGCTCTCAGGCATTGAGGGGCGTGGCAGGACGACGCAGTGTCTCGTTCCCTTCTCAGGGAACAAGGGTTATAGTCATAACCCGAGACGTTCCCTTCCGAGGGAACTCGCACTGCGTCGTTGAAAGTGTGCGGGGTAGCCCAACCGGCTGCCTCACAGATCTCCTGGAGGGGCACTCCCGATAAGAGAGCCCTAGAGGACGCCATGCCTCTAGTTGAATGAGCCCTTATGGCCAAAGGTGAAGGCAAATTGCACACCTTATAGGCCGAGATAATAGCCTGAACAATCCAATTACTAATGGTTTGTTTCGAAGCAGGGAGCCCCTTCTTAGGTGACCCAAAACACACTAACAGTTGGTCCGACCTCCTCCAAGAAGAGGACCTCTCGAGGTAAACGCTCAAAGCTCTGACAGGGCAGAGCAAATGGAGCCTCTCTTCTTCTGCCGACACATGAGGTGGAGGATGAATGCCTGCAGGACCGTAGACCGTGCCGTGTTAGAAGGCACCTTAGGCACAAAGCCAGGTCTCGGGTGCAGAATGGCTTTAACTCCGCCAGGGGCAAACTCCAAGCAAGCTGGTGTTACTGCCAGGGCTTGAAGATCTCCCACCTTCTTTAGAGAGGTAATAGCTAAGAGAAAAGCCATCTTGAGCGTCAGGTCCTTGGGCGAGGCCGACTGAAGGGGTTCGAAGGGGGCCAGGGATAACCCTTCGAGAACCACCGCCAGGTCCCAGGCAGGAACCCTGGACCTGGTTGTCGGTCTCATCCTCCATGTACCACGGAGAAAGCGAATGACCAGCTGGTGCCTCCCCAGAGGCCCAGCACTCAATGGTGCATGGAAAGCCGCAATGGCAGCCACGTACACCTTAAGTGTGGAAGGGAGAGACCTGCAGAGAAGCGATCTTGAAGAAACTCCAGAACTGAAGCCACCGTGCAGTTAACTGGATCTACTTCATGTTCTCTACACCAAGTGGAGAACACAATCCACTTGAGGCCATATAATCTCCTAGTAGGCGGAGCCCTAGAGTTAAGTATGGTTTCAACCACCCCGCTGATAGACCAGCATTTAGGTACTGAACCTCCTCAGGGGCCAGACCCACAGTTTCCACAGCTCTGGACGAGGGTGGAAAACTGTGCCCCTGCCTGAGACAACAGATCCCTCCTCAGAGGAATCTGCCATGGCGGAGCTATCAGGAGTGAGATTATGTCTGAGAACCATACTCGGGCCGGCCACATCGGGGCAACCAGAAGTAGACTGATGCCCTCTTGGCGGACCCTTTCCAGGACTCCCGGGAGCAGAGCGATCAGGGAAATGCGTACAGGCGAAGCCTCGGCCAGAGCCTGTACCATGGCATCCAACCCCAGTGGGGCTGGATGTGAGAGGGAGAACCAAAATGGACAGTGGGGCGTCTCTCGAGACGCGAATAGATCCACTTTCGATGGTCCAAATTTGTCCCATATCAACTTCACCACCTCTGGATGAAGTCTCCATTCCCCGGGCCTCAGCCCCTGCCTCGACAGGATGTCTGCTCCCTGATTCTGAACCCCGGAACATACATGCTCTGATAGACAGTATTTTCCCTTGGGACCAAAGAAATTATCTGATCGCTCGGTCTGCACAGAGGCGTGATCTGAGTCCCTCTTGTCGGTTCAGATAAGCTACCACTGATGTATTGTCCGAGCGTACTAGGACATGGTAACCTTAGATGTCTGGAAGGAAGCTCCTCAGAGCCCTGAACACAGCCAACATCTCTAGACAGTTTATGTGCCAAGAATGATGATGGTCCTGCCACAGACCCCTGGCAAAGCGGCCGTCCATGACCGCGCCCCAGCCAGTGAGGGAGGCGTCTGTCGAAACGGTTTCCCGGCGACATGACACTCCCAACACTGGCCCTTGGGACAGGAACCAAGGTTTCTTCCATATTAGCAGAGAAAGAAGGCATCTGCGCGTTACTCTGATTTTATGAAATGGATTCCCCTTGGGGGAAAAAACCCCTTGGCTTTCAGCCACCACTGGAGGGGCCTCATGTGTAGAAGGCCCAAAGGTATAAAGTTGGATGCCGCTGCCATGAGGCCCAGCAGTCTTAGAAACTGCTTTACAGTGATGGCCTGGCCTAGCTTTAACCCAGACACCATCGCCAGAACGGCTCGATACGTGCAGGAGACATGCGTGCCTGCATCGTAACCGAGTTCCACACAACACCCAGAAACGTTGTGCACTGGGATGGTTGTGACACACTCTTTTTTGTGTTGAGTCTCAACCCCAAACTTCGAATGTGGCCAAGGACGACATCTCGATGCCGAACCGCCATTTCTCTAGACTGGGTCAGAATGAGCCAATCGTCGATATAATTCAGTATGCGGATGCCCTGAAGTCTCAGAGGAGCAGGAGCTGCATCCATACATTTGGTGAATGTGCGGGGAGAGAGTGCTAGGCGAGCGGAAGAACCCGATATTGGTAAGCTTAGCCCCGAGCGAACCTCAGGAACCTCCTGTGACATGGAAGGATGGATACATGAAAATAGGCATCTTTTAGATCTATCGTGACAAACCAGTCCTCGGATCTGATCTGGCTCACGATGGCAGGAATAGTAAGCATTTTGAACCTGAACCTCCTCAAAGGCCGGTTCAAAACTCTGAGATCTAAAATCGGCCTCAACCCCCATCCTTTTTGGAACTATAAAGTACCGGCTGTAAAATCCGGACTCCCTGTCTGCATGAGGAACACGTTCTATGGCCTCCTTTAGCAGCAGAGATTGCACTTCTTGTTCCATCACCTGAGTCTGCTCTGGAACCACTGTAGTCTGCACCACCCCAGAGAATTTGGGGGGGCGGTGCCCGAACTGCCCGAACTCTCGAGGCTGGTCTCGGGTGTTTTTCAAGCACCGTTCTCGACTTCCTGAAGCGAGAGACCGGCAGGATTTAGTCGATATGGTTCTTGTGACCACAATTGATGCTTGTTTTTTATTTTTTTTTTTATTTATATTTTTTGACACGAACGGCACGGCGGGCGTCCGCTGGAAATTGATGTGGCCCGAGGCGTCAGAGACTGTGGGAACCGACACCGATTTCCTGAGGACTCCGCTGCGAGAGCAACCTCGGTTGCTCTGCAGCGGGGCGGAACTCTGTGGTGCGAGGAGCTGACTGATGGCTGGGGCTGATCTGCTTGCCCTACTCGATTTAGACTTACCTTACAGGGGAAGCATCAAGCAGAAAAGATCTAACCTTTTCCTTTATCCCCAATAAATTCAGCCACAGATGCCTCTCTGTGGCCACCATAGCTGCCATAGAGTGGCCAATAGCCATTGAGTGCAGGCAAGAACCAGCCCGACCTGCCGCCATGTAAGCCCTACTTATTAAAGCAGATGTATCCCTGCAGGGCTTACTAGGCAGCGCCGGGGTTTTAGCCCATATCCCGTGCCCCCAAAACATCGTCTGTAATCACCACACTGGGGGCTGGAGACACGGGACGAATGCGGTTTACCCCACGATCTCGAGATATATATTTATATATATTTTTTTTTTGTGGAGATCGGGAAAAGCGGCAAACCCGGCGCTGAGGTTGTGATCTGTGCCGCAGGAAACGCTCGTCTAATTTGTCTTTCAACTTGCGTTTCCTGCTCATTTTGTGGCCAGCTGATATCAAGTCTGGCCACAGCACGCGTCACAACCTCAATCAGCTCCTCATAAGCTTGGCCGAAAACTGGCGTGCTTGACTCACGGTCGTCCGCATCAATGCTGAGCATATCCACTTCCTCGAAGCAGAGAGCTCAAGCATTGGGACCTGATCGTGGGCAGAAGAAGCCGCGACGCGGGCTTCTGCACCACTCACAGTAGGCTCGGGATCCTCAAGCGAAGAATGAGAAAGTGCCGCAGCAGTCTCATTCTCATCTGCAAGATCCGCTGCGAACCCCACGATCTCAACCGCCGGCTGCCTCAACAGACGCGGGACCAGATCCGTGGGGAGCGTGAGCCTGACCGTGATCATCAAAGCACGCCAACCGGAGCGCAGCACTCTCATGGGTAGTGCTTCACAACTTTAACAGGCAGATCCCTCGAGAGCTGCCTGTGCGTGCTGCGCTCCCAAACAATTCACACATAAAGCGTGCGTGTCCCTACCCGTAATGAAGCGAGGGCAGGGGTGCACGCACTTCATGAACTGTTGGGTGGCCATAATATTTTTCAATCAGACAAACAACACCAAATAAGACAAACAATACACATAGAGCGCTTGCTGAAGAGCGAAAGCTAATGTGTTTGTGTGCCGGCGTCACTTTTATGCATCCGGTTATGCCGTCACATGTTACGTCATGACGCAACACCAATCAAGATTGGAATAGTTTCATTCATAATTCAGAGGCGCACGCTAAGGAGCGTTCCCCAAAGAGTCGTTTTCAACGACGCAGTGCGAGTTCCCTCGGAAGGGAACACGAACGCTAACAAGACTGTGGAGCTACAAAAGGGACAACAGTGAAAACTATGGAATAACAAAAGGGACAAAAATGGAAAACAAAGGGGCAACGGTAAAACAAGACAAGGTCATACATAACATAGTGAGTGCATAAATTAACATACTTTTCAGAAGTTCGACATTTCTGTATTTTAAATAGTTTATTCTAATGTTTTGAGATACTGGATTTTTGATTTCCATGAGCTGTAAGCTGTAATCATCAAGATTACATAAAAAATATATATATTTCACATAATGTGTAACTAATCTAAAATATATGAAAGTATATGAAAGTTCCACTTTTTGAATTAAATTACGGAACTTTTCCATGATATTCAAATTTTTTGAGGTGCACCTATACAGTTTGGATCTTAGTTTTGAATTTTTCTTTTGAGAGAATTTGCCCTCTGGGCTATACAGTACATACCTTTGTTTTTAACATTATGGATTATGGCAGGTTGTTTAACAATTAAGGCCTAAGTATACTTCGGTTGTCTGTGCTGCTGATTGCTTCATGCACAATATGCACAATGCAACTTCACACACAGTATGCACAATGCAAATTTTGTTATCAGCACAGTCCACACGGCCCACATATAATTTATATATATATATAGGAAAGTAGAACAGTGTTTTTTGGTCCGATGAGTCTACATTTCAAATAATTTTTAAAAAACACAGCCATTGTGTTCTCCGGGCCAAAGAGGAAAAGGACCCTCCAAGCTGTTATCAGCATCAGATCCAAAAGCCAATGTCTGTATGGGCCAGGGGTGTGTCAGTGCCAATGGCATGGGTTACTCACACATCTGTGAGGGCACCATTAATGCAGACAGATATGTACACATTTTGGAGTAGCATATATTGCCATCCAGCAACGTCTTTTACAGGGACATCCCAGAATTCTCAGCAGTTTCTTGGAGGTTGGAACATACAGTTGCCTCATTCATCAAAAATGTAAAATGTTAATATGAGCTGATTTTCTCTCTCCACATGGAATGTGAATGGTTTGGGGTACCCCATAAAAAGAAGGAAGGTTATTTATGTTCTTAAGTATAAGAAATATGATATAGTGTTTCATCAAGAAACACATATTTCCTCACATGTAGCTGAAAAATTGGGAAGAAATGGGTTGGGCATATTTTCTTTAGTGCTGGCTCAATTAAGAGTAGGGAAGTCATTACATTGATAAGTAAACATCTACAATTCAAATGTCTCAAGCAGATTAAAGGTAAATTAGGAAGAGTCATTATTGTTTTAGCTGAAATTCAGGGGTAAAGGTTGAATTTGGCTAATATGTAAGCACCTAACGCTGATGATTTTTTATATATCTTGAAGGGATGTTGCAAGCCGCTGGCATCCCTCAGGATATAATATTGGGAGGAGACTTTCATCTATTGATGGATTCAGTCCTTGATCATAGTTAAGCAAAAGCGTGTAAGCCCCCTAGATCAACATTGACACTTCACAGGTTGTGTAAAAATCTTACTGATATTTGGTGACTTCTGAACCGATCTGGAATGGACTATTAATTTTTTGCATAAGTTCATAAGATTTATTCTAGACTAGATTTTTTTTTATATTTAAGTCCCTCATTTCGTCTGTTGTTGACTGATCAATTGGAAACATCTTAGTCTCAGATCATGCCCTGGTGAGTTTAGAGGTGTTGCCACATATAGAGAAATATAGTTGGAACTTTAATGTATCCCTTTTGCAAAATCCTGATTTCCAACAAATGTTAAAGGCTGAAATTAATGTTTAAATGGAGACCAACTGGTCCTCAGTATATTCTGTGGGTGTGGCTTGGGAGGCACTTAAGGCATTTCTTAGAGGTTGAAACATACAATTGCCTCATTCATCAAAAAATCCAAAGCACGAGAACTTAAGTGAATATTAAAAGAGCAGATGCAGAGCTGAAGTGCCTAATGTCACCTGATGGCCTCAGATAATTGAAATACAGATATAATACTATTCTGTTGTGGAAAGTGGAGTTTTGGTTATTCAGGGCATGACAGTCATACTTTGAGTGGGTGGGACAAAGCAGGAAAACCTTTGGATAGACATATAAAGAAGAGAGAGTCTTTTTCTACTATTTCCTCAGTGAAATTTGCTGGTGGTGAAATATTTACCTTAGCCATTGATATTAATAATGCTATAAAAGAGTTATATCTTGATCTTTCTAGTTCCACATCTTTATCTACTGATGAAGATATTAGATATTGCCTTCAGGCAAGGCTCCGGGGCCAGATGGCTTTGCCACTGAATTGTTTAGATCTTATGATACAGAACTGGCTCCTCTTTTGTTAGAAGATTATACTGAATCATTAAAGAATGGAAAGCTTCCACCAATCAGTCGGTGACCTATATGAGACTAGTGTGTTGAGATCCTTTGAAAATTTGGTACAACATTTTGGAATCCCCAGAATCAGTTTTCTTTAGGTATCTACAGCTGCGCCACTATTATTTTGGGAATAGCATTCACCCCCCTAAAGTGGCAGATACTATGAGAGTGGTTATTACTGCTTTTGGAAAAGGTCACAAGGCATCAGTGTATTACTCCCTGTTAATTCAGAGTCTGGGGGTTGGAACCTCAACCACTCTCAAGAGATTATGGGAGAAAGACTTAAACTTGGAATTGGAGGAGGGAGATTGGGCTAGGATTAAAAAAAAACATAAAGAATGCATCTAGAGGCGCAAGGGTGCGCCTTATGCTATTCAAGATATTTCATCAGTACTATTGGACACCCTCTAAATTGTACAGGCTTGATATTAAAGACGTGCACAAGAAGTGGTGCACTGAGATCAGAAGGGTGGCAGCCTTTGAGGAGGGGTTGTTTAAAAGAATGGGAAAGTACAATGGGTTTGAGGAGAAATGGGATGGGGATATGGCATTTATGGATGGGTGATTATTATTATTATATTTTTTATTTAATATTTTAATTTTGTGTGTGTGTCTATATAATTTGCAACCACTGGGATGTTGTTGGGGCCAAGGTGGGGTTGGGAGAGTGGTAATAGTGGGGGTTAAGATTAATTCTGTGTATATATGTTTTGTTTTTCTGTGTTCATTTATGAGAATAAATGAAAATATTACGGTGTATTTTTATATTTTACAGTGTTCTTATTTTGTGTATACTGTAAATTGTATATAATGTTTTTGTATAAAGTCTTCTTATTATGTGTATACTGTATATTGTATATTATTAGGTGTATATTGTGTTGTGTAACAAGATGTATAAACTGTGTTATGTGTAAATGTTTATTGTTATTGTCATACTGCTATGTTGCTTGGAACTGCACCCAAGACTTTCACCCACTGTTGGACTTGTGTATATGGTTGAGTGACAATAAAGGGATTTGATTTGAAAGGTCTTACTAATGAAAGTAGACTTTAATTGAAAAGTTTAACTTTGTTTTTTAGGGCAAGGATTTATTTCCATGAATATCAGATTTTGACAGGCTATCAAATGTGTTTTATACAATTTATTACTTACAATTCCTGTCAAAGCCAAAACTATGTTTCTTAACTGTTTTATTTTATACATTTGGCTGAAAAATGTATAATAGGTGATTTAATGGCAGGTTGCAATTACGACAATGTGCTCCACGTGTGACAGTCTTCCCTGCTATTGGGGCATGTTATCACAAAAGGTCAATGTGTGTTAGTGTGATTTCCTGGGCAATAATGATGGAATTAACAATTGTGGGTGTAACGATTCGCTCTGACAACTATTCAATTTGGTTACAATTCTTTACCTAACGATTACGATGCATCGTGATGCATGGATAGATTATTTTGAAATGATAAATAATTATTAAAAAAAAAATGTCTTATAAAGATTAAAAGTTTTAACTGAACAAAAATGCATTACTTGATATGCATTAGAGATACTGTATGAATTTGTAACATATATATATATATATACATATATATATATATATATATATATATACTTAATGTGGTACATATAGATATGTTACAAGCATAATATATATCCGATATGAATAAAAGATAATGACTTAATGCAAAAACACACAAAAAGTCAATAAACCGTGAAATAAGCATAACAGGTTTGCTATAACATTATCATCATTGTAACGTTAACATTTATTGCACCAATAATTACAGATAAAATGTCATGTTCAGGCAGATAAGATCCATCTTTAAATCGGGTTATAAAGTGAAAACATATTTATTTTAGGCGGTTATACACAGGATGTCGTAACTGAGTTCCTTATTCGTTTTGGGATCGGAAGATAGTGTCCAGGTCGCTAAACGGAGGCGCCTTCGCTGGTTAAGCTCAATTATGAGAATTTAATTGCATTGGATCAAACACACACCGTTTTCACAGCCGCCACGTATCATTGGCCAATTACAGGTGACTCTAATCAACTGGTTGATTACATAAAGAAAAGTCTGAAATCGCTCCATTTCCTATTCAATAGCATTTACTATAAAGAAACTATAAATACATTTTGAAAATAATCCTACTCTGAGAAACATTTACTTGGGTTAAAAGTGTGAATCTAGCCAAAGAATCTAGCCCTGTACATTTTCTGACGCACCGAATGAAGTATGCCGTAGGTTAAAAAAAAAAAAAAATTATAATTTCCAGGTTTAGTTCTTACATTCTTTGCACTTGCATTGCATTTTTAACGTGTTGGGAGTGTACACCCTATTCGTTCATTCTGAAAATCAATGTCCAATCGATACTCCTCCCTCATCAGAGCTTTTTCAACTAAACACCCAGATGTAATCTTGAAAAATTGTGGAACTCCTCTTTAATTCTCAGGACATGCTGAGCTACGAAACCAGGGACACATTTATCCTGCAAGACACATGGTGAGGAATAAGTATTTAATGTGGAATCACGTCTTCTTGGCCAGTGGCAGAGGAGATAGAGAGAGGCTCTTCTGCCAGTGATGAATGGAGCGTTAAAGAGCAGAGCTGAGAAATGCACTGTGGGGCTGTCTATGATTGAGAAGAGCAGATAGTGAGAAAGAGAGGAGAGAGGGGAAATACAGACACACATAGGGGGAGAAGGGCAAGAGAGGGTGTTGTTTATGATGCTGTTAGGAGCCTCACACTTCATAAATTACACTGAAGCAGCACCTCTCCTAGAACAGGGGTGATGAACAGACACTGCCTCTGCTCTCTTGTGGGGAAACTAACTTTATATGTTGTTGACAGCTCACTTTTTTCTCATTCTCTTTCACTTTTCTATTTTTACTTTATTATTTTTTGAAATCACACATTTCTTCTGTGCCTCACAGTGGATGCCCAAAGTAAGATGATCCAAAATCTCCAAACTAAAATTCTAATACCATCATATTTTTTTTTAATCGCTGTTGAGTAAACAAGTGAACACAATGTCATATGTTAAGGCAAGGATCAACTTAATAATAAAGATTATGTTTATTGTTGTGTAATCCAAGAAGGTTGCTAGCAAGTTGCTATGTAAGGAGGACTACTTTTTTACTTAAGGACTACTTTATTATGCATCATTTATCAAGTACATACACACATATGGCTTGATAATGCTCATTCTCTTAAGTTTTAGGACTACAATCAGAACAATTCTATTGACAGAAGAACAGAGGCTAATACTGACTCAATATTATAAGTTGATATATTGTACAATAATGTACAATGTATAATAAAGGCATAATCTTATAAAGTTAATACAATTTGCATGATTTCATCAACTATGTTTCATTTAAATGTTTCATTTTAGTTTTTTAACCCAGTTTTAACATTTTGGTTTCTTATGGTTTGTTTAAAATTTTTTTGGATTCTTTACAATACAGTTTTATTTTAACATTAGCAAATGCATTAGGTATCATGTACTAACAATGAACAATCAATTTATATCAATAATCAATATTATATTATTATATTTTAGTTCATGTAAGTTCATAATGCATTACATAATGTTGACGATTATAACATTCAATTTGGTAACACTTTACAATAAGGTTCCAATTGTTTACATTAGTTAATGTATTAGGTATCATGAACAAACAATTCACAATATATATTTTTAAAGCATGTATTCATTTTTGTTAATGTTAGTTAATAAAAATACAAATTTTCATTGTTAGTTCAGGTTAGTTCACAGTGCATTAACTAATGTTAACAAATGCAACTTTTGATTTTATATGGGTATTCATATATGTTGAAATTAACATTAACAAATATTAGTAAATGCTGTAAAAATATTGTTTATTGTAAGTTCATGTCAACTAATGTTAACAAATGGAACCTTATTGTAAAGTGTTACCATATATAGTGTTACTGTATTTTCATTTTGGTGCATCACTAGTTTCCATATGTTGTCTGTGTGGTCAATGTTTGACATTGACCACACAGGCCATTAACATACCCAACCATTCAATATTCAATCACATGGAATTAGCATGCATCAGACCTTGCCTTCACACATACTAAAAATGGCAATTTTCAGCAAGAATACAGCTCCCCAAGTTTCTCCCCATGAATGCACAATCCACATTATATATTTTTCACAATGGCAGCGAGTAGCTTGTATGGAGTCTGGGTGCTGGTGCTCTGTCAGAATGGAGCTCCTGGGGAATGGATAACAGTGTACATTAAGTGCTCTGCCAGTCTCTAGCCTCTCGGTTGCACAGCGGTACTTTTGTTTGATGGGACGTGTCAAGGAGACCACACAACAACGCTCTTTGAAACGAGTGGTGGAAAATTGAATTTCTTCACCATTTGAGGCAAGCTCTTGCTTTAAATGGACGATTACTGACACCTTCACATGCTGGTCCCTGATGACTGGTCCTCAGTCTAGATCGATAATATCAATCAGCATGCTATACAACCATTTATCAGGAATTAACAGTACAGTAATAACATAGCTCTGTAAAGAACACATTTTGCTGGTCGTGTTAATCATTCGTTTTATGATTATTGCATTGTATTTTTACAGTCTCAGTTGGCAGAAAATTCTGATAGTCTATAAAGATTTTAGATGGTGTGACATCTGAAAGCAGTGCTATTCTGTCATATTGTCTATTAATCAATACGAGGAGGCAAAGCAGTCAATATGAGTGATGGCAAAAATGTAGCCGCTTGCTTTGCTGGTCTTCAGTTTTACACTTTTGCACTTTTCACCTGATTGTCTCGATAAGAACCTCATACTATAAATACAAGTCATCCATTATAAAATGTGCCCTTTTTTGTAGTAGTAATTCTTTTTTATAGATTAACTGTTGTAGTAAGATCATAGTGACCACAGGTAAAGCCATGGCTCCTTATTACTATGGCTAGATCAGTGTAACTATGGGCTGTGGGGCTGAATGATTAATCAAAATAAAAAGGAAATCGTGATGACCTGGTGTGAGCTTCACTTACTGTTCTCTGTAGCATATAACACACACTCAAAGCATGCATGAGGCTCATGATACAGTGTTTTCAGAGGTTTCTGAGCTATTTTGTTCTGGCTGTTGTGTATTACATGTACACTGGCAGTCAAACGTTTGGAATAATGTACAGATTTTGCTCTTATGGAAAGAAATTGGTACTTTTATTCACCAAAGTGGCATTCAACTGATCACAATGTATATTCAGGACATCAATAACATGAAAAATTACTATTACAATTTGAAAATAATTAAACTACTTCAAACTAAAGTTGTCATCCAAAAATCCTCAATGTGCAGCAATGACAGCTTTGCAGATCCTTGTTATTCTAGCTGTCAGTTTGTCCAGATACTCAGGTGACATTTCACCCCACACTTCCTGTAGCACTTGCCATAGACTTGTCGGGCATTTCTCACGCACTTTACAGTCTAGCTGATCCCACAAAGGCTCAATGGGTTAAGATCGTAACACTATAACCTTTTATTTTTGTTTTTCTGTTTCAAAAGTGGCTTTTTCTTTGCAATTCCTCCGATAAGGCCTGCACCCCCGAGTCTTCTCTTTACTGTTGTACATGAACCTGGTGTTGAGCAGGTAGAATTCAATGAAGCTGTCAGCTAAGGACATGTGATGTGTCTATTTCTCAAACTGGAGACTCTGATGAACCTATCCTCTTGTTAGGTTGTACATCTGGCCTTCCACATCTCTTTCTGTCCTTGTTAGAGCCAGTTGTCCTTTGACTTTGAAGACTGTAGTGTACACCTTTGTATGACATCTTCAGTCAATTTGTATAGCCTTCATTCCTCAAAATTAATGGTTTACTGATGAGTTTCTAGAGAAAGCAGTTTCTTTTTTGCCATTTTTGTCCTAATATTGACCTTAAGACATGCCAGTCTATTAAATAATGTGGCAACTCAAAAACAAACACAAAGACAATCTTAAGCTTTCTTTAATGAACCAAATAGCTTTCAACTGTGTTTGATATAATGGTAAGTGATTTTTTTGTACCAAATCAGCAATTTAGCATGATTACTCAAGGATAAGGTATTTGAGTGATGGCTGCTGGAAATGGGGCCTGTCTAGATTTGATAAAGATTTATTGTATTTTTTTTTAAATAATGATGATGGCGCTGTTTTTTTTTCATCAGTAATGTCCTGACTTTGTGATCAGTTGAATACCACTTTGGTGAATTAAAGTACCAATTTCTTTCCATAAGAGCAAAATCTGTACATTATTATCAACATCATTGGTGTTATTATTTAACAAAAATATATTTCAATAATAAATTGACAAAAAAGAAAATCTTTCTCTTTTTCCTTATTTTTATTTGTATATTTACCTATTTGCGTCTGTGTTAAAGTAGCTGATTATGGAAAGCTGAACGTCTTAAATATGTTTGCATTGCTGAACTTTCAATAATAATTACATAAAAAAACGAATGAATGCCCCACTCCCCAAACTGAATATTTTGTATGAATCTACAATATTTATATTTTACAGTTAATGTTACCAAATATACATTTACATCTATGTACTCCTAAAGTGACTTAAAGCGCATTTAAACTGCATACATATACTGTATATACAATGTACGCATTCCCTGGAAATTGAACCCTATGACCTTGGCATTACTGGCTTTATAGTCACTACAGAAACCGTAAAACCATGAATTTGTGTAAGGCTTTCTCTATTTGAATCGACTAGCTTGAGCATTCTTGCATAACACCAGAGTACAGTGCAGTTAATTAAGCCATTCAGAAGTGTGCACATACTAGCAGACAGGTGGCATGATATTTTTCCCTGTCTGCGCCAGCCTTCAGATGCTTGACAGCTGTGAAAATTATCCTGCAATATATTCCTAGAATATTGGCTTCATAGCACTCATGGCATGCTTCACTGGCAGAGTGCAGGCCAGAAACATGGAGTCTAAAATGATGTTTATGTCTCCTAGGATAAACAATCCAGCACGCATTCATTAAAGTGCTCTCGACTGGGCTTCAAATGCGTATTGACCAGCTGGGAACAAATTGGAACCATTTTCATCTCTGAACTGACTGCTTTTGTTCCAGTTTAAGACTGATTATTCCTCATGGTTACCATCTGAGGTTGGTTGGGAAGGAAAGAAATTGTGTTATCTTAGTAAAATAGATTTGGAGAGGAAAATGTACTTAACTCTTTTTGGCAGATTGTGAGTGACTGATGGTGCTGTTCAGGGTTGCGGCCAACCTATTGCAGGATGGCTAGTTTCAGGTCCGTGTACTCCAGCAGACTCATGACAGGTAGCTGTTGTGCTGCAAGCTGAGCCTCCCCCAACAAAAGCGGCAAAAGACAGACTGCCCACTGCGCTTGGGACCACCCCGACCCCTCCGCGGCATGCTCGGACAGTTATATAAAGTCTTCGAGGTTGTCCTGTGGTCCCATTTTAACCAGCGTAATCTGAGGCACAGCAGGCATGGTCTGGGTCACTGCTGGAGTTCCCCCCCCGTGGCAGCGAGCTCCGGATTAACTGTCGGTCCACCGCCTGGGCTTGCTTCAGGGCCTGGAACCGTTGTTCCTGTTCCAATCGCTCTCGTTTAGGTTTCGGCACATCTGTAGCAAATCCCTTAATTCTTTGAAATGAGGAAGTGGGAGACAGCAAACTTCGTTCCAAAATATAGTCTTTATTCAAACACAAAGTCTTTGCTTTTCAGCAGAATTCTCCCAAATGCACACACACACACACACACACACACACACACACACACTGCTGGAAGCTCAGCTCACTCACCTTTCCTTTTATCTCTGTGTCAAAGCTCACTGGGAATTCAAACGGGTGTTAGCACAGGTGTAAATCCGTAACCACTCAGCTTTCCCAGACCTCATTTTCCACAGATCGCTGCTCGATCACACCCATCTCCACATGTATACTTGGTTTTATGCACCTGTTCATAATGGGTTTCGCTGTTATAGCCAAACATGTTCATTAGAAAGGGGTGTACTCATTCCAATGGCAATTTATTGTATGTTTGAAGAATTTTACAAAGAGGGAAAAAACATATGTTTTATTTAATAATTGTCATCCAATAAAGCTCTTTTAGGTTATCTAATCTTGAATTTAAAAATGCATATATGAGCCACAACTGAGATTCTCCTTTCAAATGTTTAATTTATTAACACTCAGAATGTCAGTAGAAGCAGAACTTTTAAATGTCAGTGATATTTCACTTCTCTTACCTTCCATTAAAAAGAGTCAGCCTGTGAAACAGGGCATCTGATGCAATCTAAAATGTTTCTTCCTTCATTTGTACTTCAATTTCCTTATTCTGACACTGCAGATTCCTGTTTTGCTGATAGACAGAATACAAATTGAAAATTTATGTTGTCTTCCTCTTCAGACTCCAGAAAGGAACATTTTGCATGACTTCTGCAAGTGCAAATGAACTTATTCCATTTGCAAAGTGAGCTCGAAGTCCACCAGCTAAGCAGATGAGATGCAGTATGCTGCCTAAACGTGTTACTGTGGTAAACCACAGGAGACACAAACCATCAAAGCTCTCTTATCTAGTCCATTAGAAAACGTGTTCGTGCTTTCAGTACTCGGCACAGATATATTGATGTCTGACACTGTAAATGAGACCAACAGAGGTTATTATGTTTACTCTGTTCTCGTACTGTATTTTTTTCAACAAAATGTATTACTTGTAATTAGCTGCCCTAGTGTTCATAAAAATGTTCTCATGGTGAACAGAAAACCTGTGCTCATTAAAGGGTTAGTTCAACCAAAAATGACAATTCTGTAATTATTTACCCACCCCTATGTTGTTTCAAACCTGTACGACCTACTTTCTTCCTTGAGTTTTGAAGAATGATCAAGCTGCTCTCTTTCATACAGTGAAAGCACATGGGGACCAGGGGCTGTCAAGGTCAGAAATGCACCATAAAATCATCATAAATGTAGTCCATACTAGTCATGCAGTATATTCCAAGTTTTCTGAAGGCGTACAATAGCTTTTTATGAGAAATATACTGAAATTAAAGTCGTTATTCAATTAAAATTATGTTTGAAAGCCAAGGTCACTATATACTTTCAATGTAAAAGCAGCCAAGAAATTCTGCTATAATTAACTTATTTTGTGTTCCACAAACAGGTTTATAAAAAACATGAGTGAAATAAAAGTGAGTAAAATTATGACAAATATTTTTGCATAAACTATCACTTTAAAGTCTCTTATTAAGCCAATATATGATTTCTTATCTTTTCATGCCACTGTGAAAACTGTATCACATATCAAGTGCTCGAGTGTTTGTATATGCATTGTGCAGCAGAGGGCAGCAACAGAACAGAAATTACTTCTAGAACACATCACTTAACATACTAGAAAAAACATCTTGCCCTGGCAAAGATGAGGAATGAGATTGTTCAAACATGGATGTCACACTTTTCAAAGTCACCCAGATTTATGATGCTAGTGGGGTGTAAGAAGCCCTTTGCTTCTTGTGTTCAGAAAAATAAAATCTGCCTGTGGACACGGAATTAAAGAGGGGAGGGGGATGTTTTGGAGGTGATGAAAAAAAGCCTTTTGCCTTGATCTTGTCAAAGTGAGGACTCTTGTGAGTCATAGCTCATCCTTTTTGAAGAGCCTCATCGTAAGGTTAGCGGATACCGAGCGCTATGACATTTTTATGTTAATAACATTTAATGATAATGACCAGCCATGCAACTCTATGTGGTGCAAGCTTATAGGTTCTTTGACTTGTTATCTGTTAGCCAATTGGCTCACTCACATGTGATATGTTAAGCCAACTGGCTTGCATGGAATAAGTTGATTGGTTCTCTAACTTTTTATCAGGTAGCCAATCAACTTGTGTCACTCTCTTTGTGTTTTATTCAAATTGCTCAATTTTGAAGTTAAGCTGGTATGGTCAAATTCATGCAGGTAAACGTCACGCCATTTCAGATGCTCAAATTAGATCAATAGAGGACTTGAGGTGGAATGATTTGCATAGGAGGGCAAGAACAAAACCAGGAATCTATTTTAACAGATTATTTGTCTTTGATATTGGATTACAGACTGTGGACTTGGTGACTGGTAGGTCGATTAGGGAGTAGAGTGTGGGAGTGTCAACCAATGGCCTGTATAGGCCCGGTAGCGATACTCTTTCGCTACTTCTTGTTGACTGCTGTACCAACAATCTATGACAGGATGTTGGGGGGAAGTCAGATGTTGACAACAACAGTATGGAGTTTAGTGAACAAGAGGGAATCTGTAGTGCTGTAAGAAAAAGAAAAAGGATGTAGCTAGCCCAGGTGGAACAGAGAGTGAGTAAAGAGAAGATGAGGAGAAAGACCTGAAGTCAGGACTGTTTAATGTGGTGGTAAGATTTGAGGGAGAGGGGGGAGGAAAGAGAGTTGATCCACTAAAGCTAACAAAAATCAAGTCGGAGAAGTGAAATATGCAAGACAATTGGGAGATGGGAACTTGGTTATAGTCTGTAGTACTGTAGCATAGATGGAGAAGGCAAAAAATATTTGTAATGTTGGAAAAATCAAACTAGCAAAAGTAGTAAGAGTGGGGGAGAAGAGAGTTTGTGGTTACAAGGGGGGTTATGTTTGGAGTATCTCTCACTGTTTGTCATGTCCACTGTTGTCTTTTGTTTTTGTGCTTTTATGTTGAAGTTTAGTTTAGTTCCTGTTTCCTGTTTGGTCTGTCATGTCCACTGTTGTCTTTTGTTTTTGTGCTTTTATGTTGAAGTTTAGTTTAGTTCCTGTTTCCTGTTTAGTTTTTGTAGTCCTTTGTAGTTTCTTTTTATGATTGGTTTTCCCCTTTATGTTTCCCCAGGTGTCCCTCATTCCCTTGTTTGTTCCATTCTGTATTTAAACCCTGGTTGTTTGTTCAGTCTTTGTCGGTCGTTGTTTGTGATGCCTGATGTAGATGCTTTGCCCTGTTCTCCCTGTTCATGTTCCCTTGATGTTCTCATGTTTTGGTTTCCTTTTTCCCCTCGTTGTTGTTTCCTTTGTTCCTGTCTTGTTTATTTTCATTTTGTTAAATAAAGAACCTGCATGTAGATCCCTACTCCTCGTCTGCCTCACCTACGAATGTAACAGAACGACAATGGATCGCAATGGATCTAGCGGTTCTTCGGGCAAGCTGCCGCTTCCTGGATTTGAGGCAAGGAAGCCGCCCGGTGGAGGATCACGTTAGGGACTTCCTGGACATAGCGAGTGCCACCGACTTCCCTGACTCCTCCCTGGTGGTGTTCTTCCGGGCTGGCCTGGCCGGTTCGCTCAAGGATCGGTTGCCACCGGCGATGCTCGGCTGGACGCTCCTCGATTTTGTGGAGGAGACGCTGCTGGCATGTGACTCGCCATTCACTGTGGGTGTGGTTGAGGAGGATCCTGCCTCTCCTCCCACAGCGGTGACCCTCCAGTCGTCCTTGGCTCGTCCTGTTTCGCCTGCCCCACCTGCCAGCAAGCCAACCCCCGCGCCTGTCTTGATCAACGAGCCCACGCCTGCCACGGTCAGAGAGCCAGCACCTGTAGCCTCGACCGTCCCAGAGTCAGTGCCTGTAGCCTCGACCGTCCCAGAGCCAGTGCCTCTCGAGCCACCCGAGCCTCCCAGGGCTCCGCCTCTCAAGCCACCCAAGCCTCCCAGGGCTCCGCCCCTCGAGCCACACGAGCCTCCCAGAGCTCCGCCTCTTTAGCCTCCCACGGCTCCGCCCTCCATGGCTCCGCTACCGGGGACTTCCATGGCTCCACCTGCCTCGGCTTCTCCCTCGCAGTTCCCCATGGCTGTCCTGTGGCCGCCTCCCGGGCCTCTTGAACCTGTCATTGCCCTGTGGCCAGCTCCCAGGCCACCTGACCCAGTCTCGTCTTGTGCTCCCCGTGGACTGCCCGTCTGCTCCCTGTGCTCCCTTGGACTTCCTGTTTGCCCCGTGTGCCCCCTTGGACTGCTTTCTTGCCCTCTGTGCCCCCTTGGACTTTCTATCTGCCCCCTGTGGCCCCTTGGACTGCCTTCTTGCCCCCTGTGGCCCCTCGGACTGCCTTCTTGCCCCTTGTGCCCCCTTGGACTGTCTGTCTGCCCCTTGTGTTCCCTTGGACTGTCTGTTTGCCCCTGGTGCCCTCACTTTGTTTTTTGTGGGTTTTTTGTCATTTATTTTTGTTTATTTAGGATCGTCTGGAATCCGATCCTTTGAGGGGGGATTCTGTCATGTCCACTGTTGTCTTTTGTTTTTGTGCTTTTATGTTGAAGTTTAGTTTAGTTCCTGTTTCCTGTTTGGTTTTTGTAGTCCTTTGTATTTTCTTTTTATGATTGGTTTTCCCCTTTATGTTTCCCCAGGTGTCCCTCATTCCCTTGTTTGTTCCATTCTGTATTTAAACCCTGGTTGTTTGTTCAGTCTTTGTCGGTCGTTGTTTGTGATGCCTGATGTAGATGCTTTGCCCTGTTCTCCCTGTTCATGTTCCCTTGATGTTCTCATGTTTTGGTTTCCTTTTTCCCCTCGTGGTTGTTTCCTTTGTCTCTGTCTTGTTTATTTTCATTTTGTTAAATAAAGAACCTGCATGTAGATCCCTACTCCTCGTCTGCCTCACCTACGAATGTAACACTGTTAGTATGAAGGAACTGGTGGAGAACTTGAGGGTGCGGAATAACTCAGCAAAAAGTGCTAAAAGAATGACAAGGGGAGTCAAGAAAATAGAGACGGAAACCATTTTGCTTGAATTTGAAACAAAGGTTATCCTAAAGCAGTTATATTAAGCCTATGAGGTGCTATAACTGCCAGGAATTTGTGCATGTGGCTAAGTGTTGGATGCCTCATTCAGTAGCGGGTTTGGTTATTAGAAAGATAATTATTAATTCTGAAAATCAATAGGACATTGATTAGAATAAACATTAGCTTTTTAATCCCCTAAATCAACAATCATCAAAGATAATTATCAAATATAAAATTCAATAGAATATTAATTATTTTCAAAAATTATTATTAATGATTAAAATCAATAGAACATTGATTAGAATTAACATTAGCTTATTGATCCTTCAAATCAACAATCATCAAAGATAATTATCAATTATCAAAAGCAATAGAATATTAATAAGGATTAATATCACCGGGCACCACCCTGGAATCAGGGACTAATAACCAGACAGTATAGCAGTCTCACTATAGGTTTGTTCTCTTAGGAAAGTCGATGTCCGGAGAACATCAACATTTAAAGGAAAACAGTGAAGGCTTGAATACAAGCACTGACATCCCCTGCTAGCCCTTGATACAGGTGCACGCAGAACAATACCAAAACACTTCTCTTTAAAGTATAACAAAGTTTATTAATGCAGTAATATCAATTAATAACCAATACAATGCAGTCAATAAATTTCAAACTACAAACTAAACAGTAACATGGTTAGATATGGTAACAAATAAGCCTATAATACATGAGAGGAACGTATGTATGTGTGTGTGTGTGTGTGTGTGTGTAAGGAGTGAAGTGCACAATGTGGTGGACGTGGCTCTCGTGGAGAGTATGTCACGGCAGGTTTCTGGTCAGATAATGTGCCCGCGAATGTGGGCGGAGAGACGGGTTAGTGGCGTCTGGATCAGAATCTGCGTTGTGTGTGTGTGTGTGTGTGTGTGTGTGTGTGTGTGTGTGAGAGAGAGAAAGGTGGAGATTGTTCCATCAAATGTTGCCATTCCCAAGCAGAGATGCTGTCAGCTTTCTGGAGATCAGCTTTTTCAGTGGAAAAATAGCCGTCCAAGCGAGGGTATTTCTCCCTTTTTCGCGGTAGACGGTACGCAAGAGTCATTCCCTATAGAAACTGCAGTATCCTCCACCATTTTGAACAGTATGTCCTCTCCAGTGTGGAAAGTCCGGTAAGAGGTGTGCACCTTGAGTTTGTGTAATTATTCAGTCTATTGTGTTTCTCAACTGTGATGAGCCGTAATTCTGAAGTTGTTAGTTTAAAGCCAATTAATGGAAGTGCAACGTAGTGCAGCGTAGTTCTAGCGGGAAGACTAGCAGCTGTACATCATCACTTCATTAGCGGGGTAATTCCTAGCCAATCGCATTGGAAGCCATTGCTTTATAAGTCTGCTCACAATCTATCACATTGCTGTTTCAGTGCGCTAAAACACAGGCAACTAGACGCGCTTCAACGTCTCCAGGCCACATATAACCAGTGCACAGCACTTCTCCAGAAGCCCGCCTTCCCTTTCCAACGACGTCGTCATTTCATCTCAACTTCTGCCAACATCAAACCCATGGGGAGTAAACAACCAGCAAACATATCTCATTCACTCAGGAGATCTCTCCCAATCGCATTGCACGACACGGCGAAGGAGCACGCAACCCGCGAATCCTGCAAAATCATTGGCTTAGGCAGCAGCCGGCTTCCATCAGAAATAAGCTAAGTCATTTTCATATCCATCAAAAGCATTCAGATCTAGTCATGGGTCTAGATCTTCCGTTGCCATGCAAACCTGTTCATCACAAAGTTGCAACGTTGCCTGTTTGTCATAACGCATTCGCATCAATATCAAAAGCCAGTATTTCACGTCAACAGCGCATTCACTCATAGTATGGCAGACAATCACGTAATCTCATGAAGGCAAGGTTCATTCACTTGTCATTCACAGTCCGCATGCCCGAGCGTTCCCCATCGGGGAATTAAGATATTTATTCAGGCATATCATCATGTACAGTCAACGCTTATCATACGGGCTCTCATTACTCATTCAGTAAGATTCCGCCATTTATTAGTTGCCGCCTTCGCCCAAATCACGTAACGGGTGCGTTCCAATCCAATTCATCATCCCTATGCCCTATACACTAGGAAGATCGAGCCCACGATGTAAGCATTCCGAGGGAGCATGACATCAGTTTCACCCGTCGATGTGCGCCCCCCCTTTCCGAGCGCAAACCATGCAAATTACATACCCAACTTAAATGGCTGCATCTACTGGCTCCCCTGGAGTATGGACACAGTTGTTGTATCTTTTGAAAGAAGACACTTCGGTCTTCACTTCTCAAATTTCAGAATTAATGTAAGTTGTTATTTTAAAGCAAAAAAAAAAAAAAAGGTTTTGGACTTTGAGATGGGCTCATTCTGTTTAGAAGACTTCATATAAAAGATAATAGTTTTACAACAGTTAAGACAACAGTGTTTACAACAGAATGCTGCTCCGGTTGCATAGTGTGTCGAAGAACGATGAAGTGTAATTCTTCCAGGTGAGAGCTCATGTAATGGAGAACATATCAAGATTTATAATTGCGTTCAAAAGTGCTACTGGACGTTATAGAATGATTTCTGTCACGGACAATTGACCCAAGCAGGCTGAACTGGATTCATCTGGCGATCGCTATTTCATAAGGTACGAAGTCCCGTTTTTGATATTGCATGTTGCCATCTGCACTTCCGGCACAAACAAACAAATTGCTGTTTTTGGAGGACTGTCATCATGCATCAGAGATCGGATATCAACGTCGAACACTTAGACCTTCGAAAAGACATATAATCTGTTATCATTAATCGCATATTCATGCATGCATATATCAGAATGCAAATCTATTAAACGTAAGCAGAGTGACTTCACTCCCGAGCGCAAACTAATACATATCAACGAGTTAATATAGCCTCCACCAAGCCTTGTGAAAGAATTTACTTCATTCAGTACAACATTCAATGAGGTTCCCAGAGCGCCTCCAAGGGCGAATTTATGCGATCCATAAAATGCAGCATTTTCTTACTCCAGACGTACTTCCATGTTTTCATCGCAAGCACCACTGTCGCGGCACGCCTCTGACACCTAGAGGTAGGCTCCGCACCGCTTCCCCTCTTCTTCATATTATCTACCACCAGCGTAAGCCATTCCGCTATGATCAGGACATACAGCGAGTAATTCCTATCTCATGGCATACTTTCATTTTATTATCATTCAGGGATCATCAAAGAGCAGAAATTTGTTGGCATGTCTTCACAAATCATTCACTCATCGTGGTCAGACCACTACAGAAACCACTACTCCGAACCAATATGATTGACAGCGTAAATGCTGGAATCCAGCCATACATGTTTAGGCGTGCACGTATCTGGTCTCCGAAATATGTCAGAGACAATGGTAACTCGGCACAGCAGCCGTTGAATCAGCTATCAAGCACATTCGGAAGGAGATTTGCAAATATTCACAAAATATAATGCCCGATACTGCATCTTCAGGTCGTAAAGGTGGGACATGAACAGCCGGAACTGATCCATGCTTGAGAATCACATCCTGAAGATCCCGATTCATATCAACACACATTCACAAAGCAGTCTCGTGTAAGATGATTTTCACAAACATACAGACATTCTTGTATGATTTGGGGCACACCTCCTTCAAAAACTAAACTGTCCACTGCATCCTCAGGGCTCTATGCCGGGAGTATATGAAGACTCATGTTCCTTTTACAGCCAACAACTAAAATCATGAAGCTGAGACATTATTCTTCTCACCCTATTTGCTCCAGCTCGAGGATAAAAGGGAGGAGAGCGAGAGAGAGGAGAGAAAAAAAAAAACAACAGACATAACATTCTAGACATCACACACCTTCTCTAACCATGCAAGCTTCCCCCTAAAGAAACATGACAGGATCAGGTCCATTTTCACGTCATTCCCTGGTCTGTTTGGGTCTCCTAACGCAATCTCCAGCCCCATCAGTCCACCTGAATTTTGCCATGCTTATCATTCCTCAAGGCCACTCCGCCGTTTTTTCCGCCTCCTCACACTAGCTCATTCCACACTGGCTCCCTCCATAGGATTCAGGGGTTGCCGTCTAGGACCATGGTTCACAAGGGAATGGCCAGAATGACACTCTCTTCAATATAGCTTCCTACGCTCCAGATGCTCTCTTCGTAAGTATTCCCATTGCTAGATATTTAATAATTTTATGTATTTAACAAATGATCTCGACCTACAACCCCAGTCTCAATGCGGCTCAGCGGAGGGAAGAAAGAAATGACACCGAGACCCAAGCTTCAAATCCTTCCTTGCCATTCGTACAGCACTTCATCATACGGTCCAGCAAACAACCTTCCCCTCTACCCTCCAATGAAATGGTTCTTTACCCCATACGGGGAAAAATATATGTTCGAGTTCAGAAATAGGAAATACACTCGCAGAACCGCTGCAGCCTCGTTCCGCGATGACACATCAAGCTACATCTACAAAAGAAGTGGGCCTTCCTTATTCCACACCCATCATCACGGCCAGCGTCATATGGGTTCCCTCAAATGCATCGTAGTCATGCGACAATTCCGCAGTAGTTACTACAATCAATATGAGACGTCTGACATGGCAGTGCATTTCCTGTGACTTCATCATCCCAGCCAGACACATCCCCAGGTTTCTCAACTTCCCTCCCTCGCTTCGCAGGAATTCCACAGATCAGCTCGACGGGCACCCTTCGAGGTATACCGGAATCTACTACGAAGATGCTCGGCCGCTGCTCTCCCTAATCGTACCTGAAATGGTCAACTTGACCCAAATCATCAAACAAGCTCAGCTCTCCATCAGCCATAAGTTCTCATGCATATCTGGTGGTGGTCGGTGGCTCTTCCCCAGCTCATCCTTACCTGCACTGATTCAATTCAAGCAAGCTCACCGCTCGCAAGGACAGCACATAACTATGTCCTCCCCTCACTCTTCAACCTCCGCCACCCCACCACCACCAGCTGAGCCCTGTCCCACACGGGGTTAGGCTCCTCACCCCTGCCTCCTATCTCCGGCAGGATATGACGGTTCCGGGCACAACTCCCTCGGACCGCTGGACGGGGCCTACGCCAAAGAGAGAGACATTACCTTGTTTTACATTTATCAAATAAATGGCATCTTAAACCTCACTCAAGCCTGCGTGTCTTCCCGATAGAAAAGCTATTTCCTAGCTTTAGTAGT
The DNA here is from genome assembly GCF_025860055.1 of Xyrauchen texanus. Lineage (NCBI taxonomy): Eukaryota > Metazoa > Chordata > Actinopteri > Cypriniformes > Catostomidae > Xyrauchen > Xyrauchen texanus. The sequence continues at coordinate 15,469,141 of NC_068283.1, forward strand.
GTAGTAGTAATACTTGTACATAGTGCTGTTGTATGTAAACACTGATTGACATTGACTTCACGTCAACTAACTGGCTCATATTACACTCCAAAAAAAATGTATGCCAAAACCTGCTGGCTGATATATATAATGTCAAAAAAGTACATGTAAAGAGACACATATACAGTAGCTCTTAACACATCTGCACTGCTCTTACACTTTAGTTTAAAATGACACAAACACAAGCGAAGTGATACACACAGTGAAGCACCTGAGTGATGATGGTGTGAGACCATCAGTACTCATGGAACGTCTCTCGTCCAATCAGATTCATGGATCGGAACTAACTGTTGTATATATATCAAGCAGTATACTGAGCATTTCTACAGTCTCGCCCATGTTTTCAGTTGGGGAGACATTGCGTTAAAAGACTGTTATCGTTTTAGACTCAACAAGCCAGTGAAAGCATTTCTGCGTGGAGGCAGATGTGAACTTTCCCTGATATAATTCATTGATTATGTCTAGAGGCTCATATTCTCTCCTTACACTGTGGGGTATGACAGTAATCCCTCGCCGCTGTCAGCACCCATGCCTTCCATGGTCCACGAGCCAGCACCCAAGCCTGCTACGGTCCACGAGCCAGTGCCCACGCCTGCCACTTTCCATGAGCTAGCACCCAAGCCTGCCACGGTCAACAAGCCAGTTCCTGAAGACTAGCGCCTATAGCCTTGACTGTCCCAGAACCAGTGCCTGAAGCCCCGACTGTCCCAGCGCCTGAAGACTCGGCCGTCCCAGCGCCTGAAGACTCGGCCGTCCCAGCGCCTGAAGACTCGGCCATCCCAGTGCCTGAAGACTCGGCCATCCCAGTGCCAACACCCTCAGCCATGGAGGCCATTCCCACAGCAGTGCTCCCGGCTGTCTGGAAGAGGAGGAGCAGAATAGCTCCTGCTCCCCTGTCACTGTCTGTGCTCACGACCACGGAGGTCATTCCCTGTCACTGCCTGTGCTCACGACCATGGGGGCCATTCCCCTGTCACTGCCACTGCCTGTGCTCATGGCCACAGAGACCATTTCCCAGTTGCTGCCAGTGCTCCTAACCATGGAGGCTGTCGATGAGCCTGTCTAGTTCCCTGAGGCTGTCAGTGAGCCTGTCCTGTTTCCCTGCAGACATTGACTCGGTCCCAATCCCTGAGACTGTCAATAAGTCTCTACAGTTTCTTGACGCTATCGACGAGCCTGTCCAGTTCCCTGAGGCTGGTGACGAGCCTGTCCAGTTCCCTGAGGTTGTTGATGAGCCTGTCCAGATCCCTGTGGCTTTCACTGAGCCTGTCCATTTGCCTGTGGCTCTCAATGAGCCTGTCTAGTTCCCTGTGTATGTTGACAATCCTGTCTAGCCCCCAGTGACCTTTGAGTCTTCCATGGCTCTTTCCTTTGATTCCTCAGCTTCCCTGACCTCTGAGTCCTCTGAGTTCCATGCTGCCTTGCTCCCTAGTGACTTGCTCTCTGAGTTCCCTAGTGACTTGCTCTCTGAGTCCCCTACTGCCTTGACCTCTGAGCCCAAAGCTGTCCTGACCTCAGAGACTTCTGAGTCCACAGCTGCTCTGACCTCTGAGACTCCTGTGGCTCTGCCCCTGAGGCCCACCACATGTGGCTCTGGCACCTGAGCCTCAGGATCCTGCGGCCCCGCCCCCTGGGCTTCTGTCTCCTACTTCTCCCATTAACTTTTTTTTTTTTTACATGTTAAGGAGCTTCTGGAGCTGCTCCTTAGATGGGGGCTCTGTAAGGATTATAAATTACTGATTAAATCTAAAGGAGTCATCTGACCAAAAGGGTGTTACAGGCCAGCTGGGAAAGGGAGAGAGCACAAAAAGTTTTAGTTGGACAGGGGATGCAGAAGCAAGTGACTTGGATGTGCATGAAAAAGAGTTTTGTAATATGAAAAGGAGTTTTGTAACTGTAATATGCACTATTACTCCTGTGTAGATGCTAGAATCTCTGGTGGTAGATTTGGAATCAAGACAAGAAATAAAAGTACAGATCTGGTGAGTGAGTTTGATAGATATGAGGAATCTAAGTATAAAGAATATATACAGGTTTTTACAGATGGATCGAATAATCCAATAACAGGAAACACAGGCTCTACAGTTGTAGTTCTTAGCCAGAGAGGTGAGATATACAGACAGACCTCAATCTGCCTAAGTGCATATACTGTTGAATATATGCCATCTTGGTGGATTTAGAATGGGTTGAGCAAAACTAACCAAACAAAGTCCTAGTCTGTAGTGATTCAGTCTCTACCCTGTGCAGTCTCATACCAGGTATGGCCAGAAATCATCAGGATTTACTTTACAAAATAATGTAAATTCACTCAAGAAAAAGGAAACAAGGTATGAGGTCACAATCATTTGGGTTCATGCTCAAACAGGCATTATGTGTAATAAAAGAGTGGACAAACTAGCCAAACAAGCTGTCAAAATAGAACACATAGACACAAGTGTTATTCGCTCAAAATCAGAAGGAAAGGACATTGTATGGAAAGAAATCATGGCAGCAGCAGTGGGATTGGGTGATACAAGGAAGACATTTACATTCCATTCAAAATAGAGTTAGTATTGTGAAGAGTAAGGGAGGAAATAGAAAAGAGGAGACAATCATGGCTAGGTTAAGAATAGGACACATTAATCTGAATAGTACACTTCACGTTATAATGAAGCATCCAATCAGCTTCTGTGACCATGGTCAGATATCAGAAACTGTAGAGCATGTACTGGAGTGTGGTGGGAGTAGACAAGGCAGAAGATGCTTGAGCAGCTTCCTAATAAGAACAGGATTGATGAGGAAAATGACATACTGGACAATATAGGAGTTAAATAACTGCAGAAGATGGCAGTAGTGCAACATTTAGGATGCAAGATGCCGTTAAAACCCAAAGAAGAAGTTAAGCTGCTTTCTTTTCTCTATTCCCTTTTGGGGGAACAACTGTCATCTGTCAGCATTTAGCTGATGACTGTTCATTTTATTAATAAATTTTGCAGCAAGCTTATTTTAATTGTTTCTAGCCAGATTTTTCATATTCTAAACCCTTTCACTGTAAACTCTCATGTTTGAAATTCATGATGACATCACAAGCACTTTCCTGGTTAAGCAGCAAGCGCTTGTTTTTAAACACATTATTTTGCAGCAAGATTATGATCTAAAAGATTATGAAGATTATGATTTTACAGAATGCCCTTAACTAACATATAATTTTACAGCAAACTTTCTGGTAAGTTTTTATTTAAAGATTAATAAGCAAGCTTTTGTGTTTTTATCTATTTCGCAGCAAGCTCTATGAATTATTCATTATGATACTACTGCAAAGTTGTATTTAATCCATGATTACACTACAATCATGACTACCATACACTACAAATTCTTTCCATTTTGCAGCAGCCTTCCTTTTAATTTAGGATTGCCTTAAAATCTTATCACAAGCTTGTTTTATTTGTAATATCCTCTTCAAGCTCTTGTTTCAATTCATGACCGCACAGTTTTGTACTGCGTGAATGGGCTTAATTCATTTCCAGAACCCCTTTAGACCAGGTAAAAATACACAAAAATATTTTTGTAAAAAATGTATGTATGTAAATATAGTTTTTTTTTATCCCTGTTTTGTGGAAAAAGTGGAAAACATGCATTGATTATCTTTAATGAAGCACCCATCATCATGAAGTGCTTCGAGAGGCTCGTCATGAGGCAGATTAAGACCCAGCTGCCCCCCTCACTAGACCCACTGCAGTTTGCATATCGTTCAAACTGTTCAACGGACAATGCCATCACCACAACCCTCCATCTGGCCCTCACCCACCTAGACAATAAGGACTCATACGTTCGAATGCTGTTCATAGATTTCAGCTCAGCATTCAACACAATCATTCCCCAGCACCTGATTGGAAAGCTGAACCTGCTGGGCCTGGACACCTCCCTCTGCAACTGGATCCTGGACTTCCTGACTGGGAGACCTCAGTCAGTCCGGATCGGGAACAGCATCTCCACCACCACCACACTGAGCACTGGGGCCCCCAGGGCTGTGTGCTCAGTCCACTGCTGTTCACTCTGCTGACTCACGACTGTGCAGCAATGCACAGCTCGAATCACATCATCAAGTTCGCCGATGACACGACCGTGGTGGGTCTCATCAGCAAGAACAACGAGTCAGCATACAGAGAGGAGGTGCAGCGGCTGACGAACTGGTGTAGAGCCAACAACCTGTCCCTGAATGTCGACAAAACAAAAGAGATGGTTGTTGACTTTAGGAGAGCACAAGGTGAACACACTCCGCTGAACATCGACGGCTCCTCTGTGGAGATCGTCAAGAGCACCAAATTCCTTGGTGTTCACCTGGCGGAGAACCTCACCTGGTCCCTCAACACCAGCTCTATCACCAAAAAAGCCCAACAGCGTCTCTACTTTCTTCGAAGGCTGAGGAAAGCACATCTCCCAACCCCCATCCTCACTACATTCTATAGAGGGACTATTGAGAGCATCCTGAGCAGCTGCATCACTGCCTGGTTTGGGACTTGCACCGTTTCGGACCGCAAAGCCCTGCAGAGGATAGTGAGGACAGCTGAGAAGATCATTGGGGTCTCTCTTCCCTCCATCAAAGACATTTACAAAAAACACTGAATCCATAAAGCAACCAGCATTGTGGACGACCCCACACACCCCTCACACAAACTCTTTACCCTCCTCCCGTCTGGCAAGAGGTACCGAAGCATTCGGGCCCTCACGGCCAGACTGTGTAACAGCTTCTTCCCCAAGCCATCAGACTTCTCAATACTCAGAGACTGGTTTGACACACATGTGTCCTGAGTTGCACTTTAATAACTGTCACTTTATAACTGTCTGCTACCTCAGTAACTGCTATGTGCATAGAACATTATCTCATAGTATGTTATGTTTACATTTTTAGAAACTGTCATCTTTTTGCACTACTGAGTACTGGTCGGCGCTGCACTGTCTATTGTCCTGTTCATTGTCAGTAATTTGTTGTACTGTCCTGTACTTTTTGCACATGTTTGCACGTGCACTTTATATAGGTATATATAGGTAGTTTATATAGGTATTTTATTTCGTTGTGTAGTCTCATGTGGTCCTATGTTGGTCCTTTGTTGTTTTTATGTAGCACCATGGTCCTGGAGGAACGTTGTCTCGTTTTGCTGTGTACTGTACTAACTGTATATGGTTGAAACGACAATAAAAACCACTTGACTTGACTTGACTTGACTTTAACCTGATTTTTATTTCATAATTTATTTTTGGATTTACTTGACTACAATTCAATAGGTTGAATTTAAAATTATGATTTAAAAGAAATTTTATGTAATTTTTTAAGCAAAAATGTTCGAAATGGGGCTGGTCGGTGGCTTGCGGCCTCCGAAATCGTAAACTCGCCCCTGGTGAAGGGTTCACAACTCTGGAACATGCTACCATCTGAAATAAAAAAAATAAAAAATAACAGACATAAAATCTTTCATAATATTTGTTAAGCACTGGTTTAAAAGAAACCAGAGCTTTACTCATTGTTAATTGTCAATTAATGTTTAGGTCTAATAGATAATACTATTTGTAACCAGGGTTGGGGGCACCCTTAGTATTTATTTAGCCATGTATTGTAATTTTTTTATATGATTAGTTTATATTGCTTGATTTATGTAGTTTTTAATGAAAAAGCCTATCGAACATGAGATGCAAATTAGCATGTGCTATATAGTCTCTATGTACAATGCATCTTTTTTTTGTGTGTGCTGAAATCATGTTTTTGTACTGTTCCTAAAAAAAGAAACCAATAAATAAAATAAATGTGTGCAGCAGCATGTAACACATGCTCGATGCAGCATGTCTTGCGTTTTGTCTCATTGTACAGCAGCAGCTGCATGTCCACATGCTAACTAACATGTAAGTATGTGTTTTTCTAGCAGTAGCAAGTCTTCATACTTGCCCTGCAGCAGCAGCAGAAGTGTATCAGATCTAGTCCGCCAAGACCAATAACCTATCACTACATCATACCTGAAAAGGAATTAAATATTTATCTGTTTCTCACCCAAATCAATCGTATCGCTTTAGAATACATTAGTTTAACCACTGCTTAGCTTTTAAGTGCTAATCACCATCCACTTGCATTGTATGGACCAACAGAAAAAAACAAAGTCATACACATCTGCAATGGCATGAGTGTGAGTAAATAATGAGAGAATTTTCACTTTTGGGTGAACCGTTTCTCCACCCTGCCAAGGGGGTGGCATAGAGAGATAGTGTACAGAGAGCAGGAGCCGAATTCACGATAATGTTCTTAAGATAAAAATTAAGAAAGTTCTTAGGATAAAGTATAACAAGTTCGTAAGAACTTTCCTAAGTGCAATTCTTAAAATAAATCTAAAATATTTTCTTAAGAATAAAAAAGACAGGCTTTGATATTGTCTAATCATCCTGCTAAAGGAGTTACCTTGTCCAATTTTCTACAACAAATACTTCTGCACTGGTAAATTGTAATGATAAATGTATCTATTAACCTTTTTTTTATTTATTTTTTAATAAATAAATAAAATATTTTTTATTTTATGTTAGTTTTTATGACATTAACCTTCAAAAGAGAATTTACTAGCTAGCCATTTGATTTTTGACTTTTAATTTGAAATGGAGGAAAAGAAAAGAAAAACTTCAGTAGACACGGACTGGATGTTCCTGTTGAGGAAATTACTGCAAGTTTTCCTTGGGAAGCTTGATAATAATATCCCACCGGAAAGTACAAGGTGGGTAAATGGGAAAGGGTGGCGGAGGCTGTCTCTGCTGTGGCCAACTCCAATAGGGATGCAGATGGGGGGTTAAAAAGAGTTTCAGCTTTCTAATGTTTTAATTATTAGGTTTAGGATTAACTGAACTCAGGGAGTGCTGTGACGAAATGTGCACGATTGAGATATATTACTATATATTACTATTATAATATTTTACTATTATTATTATCATTTGTTTACAAAGTGAGTTGATATCTTACAACTAAATTGAATTAGAACAGATATCTGAATCCAGTAATGTCCATATTCCAGTAACATCAAAGTTCTTGACAAAATTTCTATGGATGAAGCATACTCGAAGCATCTGTCTAGTCTTGTCAACCACATTATCCAGTATACTAGTTAATAATAAATAGTTTCTTAATAAGCTCTACATTTATATTGATATAATGTGTAGTTAAAGGTTTGTGTTTCTTTACATATTAAAGACTACTCTCAATTATTTCCACACAATAATGTAAAGATATTCTAAACTGATTATGAAAAAAAAGATCGGAAGTGGAAAAAGTGGTATCGGGACATCCCTAATATATATATATATATATATATATATATATATATATATATATATATATATATGTAAACTATCACTGGACATGCAATATGTGTCTTTACTGCTTAAATGATTAACCCACATATAATTATAAATAATATTCTTACTTCAATATTCAATACTATCAATAAACACAGCTGTTTTTGATTGAACAATATTATTTTTATTCACTTATCCTTTCACATGTGCTGCAGTGGTGGAGACGGTATCTGTTCCTCCTGTTATATCGCAATCAGTGTTTATGTAATTTCTTTGTAAAAAAGTTAATATCAACCAACAGCTGCTGCGGGTCAATTGTTTCTAATAGAGCAGACACAAAAACAATGACGGTGACCCGTGAAATATAATAAATCCTGTGTTTTTCCTGATGCAATGATCTGGTGGAAATTTAAAGAAGCCCCACTCTCCAATAATCTGTGGAAAACAGGGTGTTTAAACCCCACAAACAGCACCTTTTGGGCAGTCTTAGCGCAACTTGAGTGAAACGCCCATAGACAGCAAATATTTTCTGGGCTACACAAAGAACCCGGAAGGGGCGGAGCATTTGTTTGTAAACAGTAACATCATCTTTAGAGGCAAATGTAATTGTTTAACTTACCTGCAGTTGTCTTTGTGTCTACTCCATTATGGACTAAGCATGACAACACGCATTGACGGTAGAGGCGCTTAAGGCAGAGCCAGATTTTTTTCATCAAGGAATGCTCCGAGATCAAACAGACTCTGCTTATGTTTGTGTTAATGCAAATAATTGATGGGATTTATGAATAAAATAAAAAAAAGAGTGTGAATGCAGAAAGACATACATGCCTCAGGAAGAGACATTGTGGGTTTCGAGGCAAATGTACATTTACAGAAATTTGCTGTTCCCCTTCTGTCACTCACTCGACATTGTGTCGAATGAAGTGACACAAGGGGTCTTCCTGGGCACCAAACTTACATCTGAACCTGAGAAAAGGCCAATGTCAAGTTGGCAGACTTGCATGCCCAGCCCCGGACATATGGGTATAAAGGGAAGCGGGGCTGCGAGTGCCAGTCAGAATTTTTCTTCGGAGCCGAACGGTTGTGCAACAGCAAGCTGAGTTCACCACTGTTCCACTCACCTCTACTGGCGATAAGCACTGCTGTTGGATCTATGGTGCATTTCCAGCTGGAGTTCTCTCTCTCTGCACACTGTGCAGTCTACGCCCCTGGGTGCTTCGACAGTGCTTTCATTGCCTGAAAGAGTGTTTCTCCTCCTAAAAAGAGTTTACTCCTCTAAAAGAGTTTGAGTTCCCACTCATAAAAGAGCAATACACAGCAGGCGTCTTTTTAAAGTTGTCTTTCTGCCTCTGTGTAGTTCCTGGATGCGGTTGATTTCTCTCCACTTCTGACGGTCAAAAAAGCTGCCTCGCGTGCCTGGGCTGCGATCACACGGAGGCAGCGTTTTATGAATGGTTCATGTTCTCAGTGCGAGAACATAGCCATGGCAACATTGCGGTCGCGGCTTTCTTTTCTCATGAGAGAAAGCCACTTCATCTGTCCCCCGCGTCGTTACTTCTTCCCACGGGATTGAGGACGACCTGGCTGGCGATGAAGACGATTTGGGGATGACGACGAGCTCGGTTTCGCTGGATAAATCCCCACGAACCACCCTCCACCCGGCACACTTGCTTGCTTCTGTCCGAGCTCGGGATGAGTGCGGCACAGCACAGGCACTCAGGTGGTCGAGATGCGCAACGTTGACAAGGCACGCTTTCTCAATGCCCCTGTCTCCCAGCTTGGCCTCTTCGACAACACCGTCGATGACTTCGCCCAGCAGTTTTTGGCAGTGAAGAAGCAGATGGCACATCTTGCCGCCAAACCAGCGTGCCCACCTGCTCACCGAGCGTGTCCCCCTGCGGCTAAACAATAGGTAGCTCCGCCTCAATCCGGGCCCAGCTCTCAGCCCCAGTGTCGAGCACCTCGCAGGCAGCGTACGCCCCCATCTCCAGGACCCCTTCCAGGACCAGGAAAGCTCAGAAGCGCTCCTGAGACGGGCGACACAGGCAGTCAGACGTTCGCTCCAGAGCTGGTACAAAGACCACTCCGTCCCCTGCTGCGGCACCCACATTCTCAATACAGAGCGATTTCCTCACTCCCTAGGTCATCAAGCCAGTGCGCGCCGTTCTCACGGCACCCCGGCCCCAAAACTCTACAGTCCCAGCACCCTGGACGCAGTTCCCTCACTTCCTGCCCCACGACTGCTCAGCCCCGGCAGGCCATTCATTATAAAGACGCCTCTCTAGGACCTCTTCCTCAGTCTCTAACCTGCCCCCTGCCGGGTGCGCGGAGGTAGGTAAGTGCTTTGAGTCTTTTCTCAGCACCCAAGCCTCGGGACACTCATCTGTCTCCCGACGCACTATTACCTGCTCCCTCCACCGCAAAGCCCCGCCCGGTAAATCAAAAGAGATCGTCCCATTAGTGCCCCTCGTGCGGAGTTTGGATGCTTGGCTTTCACTTCCCAATCCGTCGCGCTGGCTGGCCAGGACCATCCGACTCTGCTACGTGATTCAGTTCGCCCAGCTCCCACCTCATTTCAGCGGTGTTCGCTCCACTTGCATGCGTGGCAAGAAAGCCAGCGCCTTACGTGCAGAGATCACGACCCTGCTCCTCAAGGATGCGATAGAGCCCGTCCCTCCAGCCGAGATGGAGAAGGGTTTCTACAGCCCTTATTTAATCGTACCGAAAAAAAGTGGCGGGTTGCGACCAATCTTGGACCTGCGAGTTCTCAACCGGGCCTTACACAGACTCCCGTTCAAAATGCTCACGCAGAAACAGATTCTACCTGCGTTCGACAGCTAGATTGGTTCATGGCTGTAGACCTGAAGGACACGTACTTCCACGTCTCCATTCTGCCTCGACACGACCCTTCTTACGGTTCGCGTTCGACGGCCAGGCGTATCTGTACAAGGTCCTCCCCTTCGGCCTGTCCCTGTCCCCTTGTGTCTTCACGAAGATCACAGAGGCAGCTCTTGCCCCGCCAAATGAAGTGGACATCCGCATACTCAACTACCTCGAAGACTGGCTCATCCTGGCTCACTCTCGAGAGTTACTGTGTGCTCACAGGGACCAGGTGCTCAGGCACCTCAGCCATCTAGGGCTTCAGGTCAACTGGAAAAAGAGCTAGCTCGTCCTGGCGTCTCACCAACGAGCCTCACTCTCTTTGAGCCCGGCAAAGCGGTTCCTGTAAAACAATTCCAGAGGCTCCTGGGGCATATGGCATCCTCAGTCCTTACCGCTTGGGTTGATGCATATGAGACCGCTTCAGCACTGGCTACAGACTCGAGTCCCAAGATGGGCATGGTGCCACGGCACATACCATGTGACAATCACCCCTTTTCTGCGGACCTGAGTCCCCTTGCAGCAGGTGTCCAGATGTGTCATGGTGACCACAGACACCTCTTGACTAGGTTGAGGCAACGGGCACGCTGCCGCTGGCCTCTGGACAGGACCCCGGCAGCATTGGCACATCAACTGCCTAGAGTTGTTTGCTGTATCATACATAAATCTCCAAGGCGAATAGGAGCTCCTCTTGGGACAGACATGCTGGCACACAGCTGGCCCCGGGGGCAGCGCAAGTATGCATTTCCCCCAGTGAGCCTTCTTGCACCGTTGATGTGCAAGATCAGGGAGGACGAGGAACAGGTCATCCTGGTGGCCCCTTACTGGCCCACCCGGGCCTGGTTCTCGGATTTTACGCTCCTCGCAACAGTATCTCCCTGGAAAATTCCCCTGAGTAAGGACCTTCTTTCTCAGGGACATGGCACCCTCTGGCACCCGCACCCAGACCTCTGGAACCTCCACGTCTGGCCCCTGGACGGGATGTGGAAGATCTAGTGGCTCTACCACCTGCAGTCATAGACACGATCAACCTAGCCAGAGTTCCCTCCAACAGGCAACTTTACCCCTAAAGTGGTGCTTGTTCGCGAATTGGTGTTTTTCTCAAGTTTTGTCCCTCCTGCCACAGCACTAGACATACCACTGTAAACAGCCATACCTTATTTTCGTCTCCTCAGTGCAAAATCCTGACTGGCACATGCTGCCACACTTCCCTTTATTCCCGTATGTCCGGGGCGGGGCATGCAAATTATGTCTGCCAACTTGACATTGGCCTTTTGTCAGGTTCAGAGGTACATTTGGCGTCCCAGGAAGACCCCTTATGTCACTTCATTCGACACAATGTCTCGTTCCTTCCCTTGGGGAACGGAGGTTACAACAGTAACCATGACGTATTTAGTTACGGTTTATTACTGTATTAATTAGATAAAGTAATTTACTGTAATTAATAAGTGACATCACATAAATTTCACATGATGCAATGCATATTACAATTAAATACTGTATATTATATTATAGTGATTTACTGGTCATTTTACATCTATTTACCTTATAAAGTACAGTGAGGGTTAACGGTGTATACATGCATGCATTTCATTCAAAAATGAATCAAAACAATCCATAAACTATTTTGAGTATGTGTTTTATAAATATATACTGTATATTTCAATTAAAAGTGATAGTTTAGATACAGTGTGCACGTTCGTGTGTTTTGTTAGTTCGTGTTCATAATGCTTTAATGGGATAGCTCATCAAAAAATTGTTGCCGGTATTTATTTCTTCCATGGAACACAAAGGTGGATTTTTAGGCAGAATGTTAGGAACTGACAGCCTCAGTCACCTTTCACTTTCTTTGAATTGTTTTCCATGTCAGTAACAGTGAATTGTGACTATATAAAGAGGTCAATCCTGAGGTTATATAAATGATGACATAATTTTAAGTTTTGTTTGAATTATCTCTTTTCATAGGTAAATGACAACTTTTCATGTTGAAAAATATTAGTATATAGAAATTTAAACTAATAAATATTAATAGATTTTGTTATATAACCTTACATTACAGTGTTACCTTAACCCTTGTGCATTGTTCAAATTCACTACCCTTTCGTTATGTTCGTGGCTGAAAACAGCCACTACTTTAAACTGCTATAAAAATTTATCAGATAAATATTTTTTCCAAATTTTTTTGCATAAATCTATTAATCAACCTCAGTCCTGTTCAAAACTACTAAATGTTTAAAAAAAAAAAATCTGGATTTTAATTCTTTAATTGCCAAATTCATAAATGATGTCACTGATTTGGGGGGAAAAAAAAAACACAAAATGACGTATTTTCAATATAAAATGTGATTGTGGACTGGATTTTTTTTTACAGTCTTGGACATGTCAAAGATTAGAAACAACATTGGTTTCGATGCATTGTTAGTTTTTGTGCAGCATCAGATTTTAACTTTTTCTCCCTCATTTACTGTTCGTGGCTGTTTTTGCCCCATTGACTTCCATTATAACCACATTTTTTGATTGCAAAGCCATGACACCATATAGTCATGCATTTTTGATTGTTTGTGGTTTTCCCTGTTGGGAAGAGGTAAAATTTGTAATTTTTACTGTTGATAACCACGTGGCACCATTAACCCTTTAGATAGGCCTGTGCAAAAAAAAGCTTAGTTTCTGGCTTTTACATGGAGTTATATGGAGTATAATAGCATATTAAAGTGTGTGTGTGGGTGTGTGTTGGTGTGTGTATGTGTGTAATGAGAAAAATCATGCAAACATTGTCAAAACACAAACAGTATCTTCTAAATTTATCTCTAACAAGCACATGAATTCAAGTAAAAATTAACAGGAATAGGATGCATGTAGTAACAAATGTGTAATGGCACATACCTTGTCTAGATTGTCGACACCTCCCTTGCAGCGGTTGTAATCTGCGATTATCTCTGGCTTCTTTTTTGGTCCCTCTGTCTTTTACATGGAGTTCTATGGAGTATAATAGCATATTAAAGTGTGTGTGTGGGTGTGTGTGCGTGAGAGAGAGAGAGAGAGAGAGAGAGAGAGAGTGAGAACTCACCTTGTTGCGTCTGAGAAAATCAAAACATGCACCTCAGCTCTCACAACTACATGGAGTAAACAAAAACAAAGTGCCTTTTGATGGTGAGAAATGCAGAGTAATCAAAAACAAAGCAAGTGGATTTAAACACTTGCATGCAAGCCTGCTGGTCATTTGATGGTGAGAAGAGCAGCAAGCAACATGAGAAAGGGCTTGACTTGTAGTGAAGTTTTAGAGATGATAAGGTGTCGACAATCTAGACAAGGTATGTGCCATTACACATTTTTTACTACATGCATCCTATTCCTGTAAATTTTTACTTGAATTCATGTGCTTGTTAGAGATAAATTTAGAAGATACTGTTAGTGTTTTGACAATGTTTGCATGATTTTTCTCATTGTCATGTGCAGCTTCAAAAATACTAAAAAATAACAAGGTGAGTTCTCACACTCTCTCTCTCTCTCTCTCTCTCTCTCTCACACACACACACACACACACACACACACACACACACACCCAAACACACACACACACACCCACACACACCCACACACATACTTTATTATGCTATTATACTCCATATAACTCCATGTAAAAGCCAGAAACTAAGCTTTTTTTTGCACAGGCCTATCTAAAGGGTTAATGGTGCCACGTGGTTATCAACAGTAAAAATTACAAATTTTACCTCTTCCCAACAGGGAAAACCACAAACAATCAAAAATGCATGACTATATGGTGTCATGGCTTTGCAATCAAAAAATGTGGTTATAATGGAAGTCAATGGGGCAAAAACAGCCACGTAACAGTAAATGAGGGAGAAAAAGTTAAAATCTGATGCTGCACAAAAACTAACAATGCATCGAAACCAATGTTGTTTCTAATCTTTGACATGTCCAAGACTGTGATAAAAGGTAAAAAAAATCCAGTCCACAATCACATTTTATATTGAAAATACGTCATTTTGTGTTTTTTTTCCCCAAATCAGTGACATCATTTATGAATTTGGCAATTAAAGAGTTAAAATCCTGAATTTTTTTTAAACATTTAGTAGTTTTGAACAGGACTGAGGTTGATTAATAGATTTATGCAAAAAAAAAGAAATTATCTGATAAATTTTTACAGCAGTTTAAAGTAGTGGCTGTTTTCAGCCACGAACATAACCAAAGGGTAGTGAATTTGCCCACAGTGTACTGTTGAGTTTTTGAAAATTTTCAAAGCATTTTCCTAAAATATGTGTGAAAATAAGATTTGTCACCAAAAATCATTCCATTAGCTGAAACACAGAGAAAGTTATGGTCAAAAAACGACTCAAAAGCACACCCTAGTGGCTGAAAACAGCCCGAACAGCACACAAGGGTTAAAAAGCATTTTGTTATACAGAAACACAGCCATAATTTTTATGATCAAACCATCAGTTCTCCTGGTCATATATATGTGATTCAAAGTGCCGAGTGTTGTACCTTTACATATAGAGTGAGTCATCTGAGTCATCATTTCCAAAATTTGCTTTTGTGACCAGGACAGTGATATTTTGAAATGTACCTATTTTCCTGAACATTCCAGATAGATTCAGTGCTGAGTAAACTTAGAGTAACTTCTAGAATGTTCTAGAACTTTCCAGTAATATAAATATTAGTATAAAAATAGGGGCCTTAAGCGCACCAGTTTAGTTTCACCTGCCTAAGTGGATACATATCTGCATTTTTCTGAGATTGCATCGATGCTGCTATGTCTGTCAATTTATCAAGACAAGAGTGAAAAAGTACTCAGTGCTAAGATGTGTGGGGCCTACAATCATATTTACGCATGACTTTCAGGGATCAAGGCAAACCGTGGGCACCTCAATTCACCTGCGAGCACTGCAAAAAAACTCTGGAAAGTAAGATGGACAATTTTGCTTGGAATTTTATGTTATAAAATGTGTTAATATTTTAAATTGTAAAAGTTTTTAATTTTAAAATGTTTTACAATTTTCAGTGTTATTGAAAAAATATATCATATATGAAAAATGTTGCAAGAATCTCTTAAACATTAGTCATTGGTGAAATAAATGAATTTTTTTAGGATGCCACAGAGGGGAAATGAGAGTTATGAAGTTAGCTATTCCAAGAATTGAAGCTGAATCAACTTGGTAGACCCTTCCAAATATCAGACTGGCAAGAATGTACCTGCTATCACGTATCCAGACCTTCCTTCATCCATTGCCCTGGTGCCACACTGCCATGAGCTCCCCGTACCCACTTCTCCGGAGAGAGAGAGCAGCCATCTTTCGAAGAGAGCAGCAAGTCATAGAGCGAGGAAGACGTTGTAGATCCAGATGACAATTTCAGAAGTGGAACTGAGGAGAGAAAACCATACTACCCTGTAACGAGGTAAAAATGAAGAGGCGGCGAGAACTGGCTTGACAATATAAATAATAGTTTCATAATTAACTTAAACAAAAAGAAAAAACATGCCGGGCTGCTGTCCGCAACTCTGTTTCTGTCAAACTGCCATCTCCGGATGCCTTTATCTCTCTCGGGCATGATCAGCCTGATTTGGGGCCGGGGGTGCCCTCCGTCCTACCACATACCCCAACCAAAAAGACCTCAATGACTTAATTAGAGATCTTGGTCTCACCAAGTCCAATGCCAAACTTTTGACATCTAGGCTCAAGCTGTAGAACTTGTTGGATGAAAGTGCGCAAGTCGTAGATCAGAGGAAGCATCACCAACCGTTTTCCAGCTTCTTCACCCGTCAAGAAGGGCTCTGCTTCTGCTAAAATGTGACCAATCTGTTTGAGGAAATCGGAATCGCCTGTAACCAGAATAAGTAGGGCCTCTTTATTGACAGCTCATCCAGGAGCCTCAAAGCCGTGCTTTCCTTAATGGTAACAAGTACCCATCTCTTCCCCTGTCACACACACACACACGTATCCTGAGTTGCACTTTAATTACTGTCACTTTATAACTGTCTGCTACCTCAATAACTGTATGTGCATAGAACACTATCTCATAGTATGTTATGTTTACGTTTTTAGAAACTGTCATCTTTTTGCACTACTGAGTACTGGTCGGCGCTGCACTGTGTCTATTGTTCTGTTCATTGTCAGTAATTTGTTGTACTGTCTCGTACTTTGCACATGTTTGCACGTGCACTTTATATAGGTATTTTATATAGGTATTTTATTTTGTTGTGTTGTCTCATGTGGTCCTGTGTTGGTCCTTTGTTGTTTTTATGTAGCACCATCGTCCTGAAGGAACGTTGTCTCGTTTTGCTGTGTACTGTACTAACTGTATATGGTTGAAACGACAATAAAAACCACTTGACTTGACTTGACTTGGCTCACTCGGTGCACCTCATAGAGGATTACAACAGCATAAAGACCTTGCTGGACGCCTTGAAGTATGATAAGTAAGGCTGGGAGGTCATATGTGACTTCAAAAGGGTAGCATTCCTGGGTCTCCAAGACGGTTTTTCAAAGTGTCCCTGCTATCTTTGCCTTTGGGACAGCAGGGACACCAAGGTGCACTACCGCAGGAGGGACATGCCCAATCGGATCGAGTTCTCTGTCGGGAGGAACAACGTCAATTGGGAGCTACTGGTGGACCCCCGGAAGGTGCTAATGCCACCTCTTAACATCAAATTGGGCCTTATGAAACAATTTTTCAGAGCTCTAGATAAGGAGTCGGCAGCCTTCAAGTACCTTCAAGACTTCTTCCCTAAGCTGTCTGAGGTCAAAGCCGGTGTCTTCATTGGACCACAGATAAAGAAGATCCTGGAGTGCTAGGAATTCCCCAAGAAGCTCACTTGTAAGGAGAAAGCAGCTTGGAACAGCTTTGTCGCAGTGTTTCGGGGCTTCCAATCACAAGGCCGAAAACTATGTGGAGCTGGTTGAGCCTGTGGTGAAGAACTACAGCACAGTGGGCTGTAGGATGTCCCTCAAATAATAAATGAATATTTTGATCAATCCAAGGAGAACATGGGAGCGTACTCGGAGGAGCAAGGCGAGCAAGCTACCAAGGACATTATAATGAGAACATGATGGGAGACTACATTTGGGGGCTGATTCGTGAAAGTGATTTACAGTATAATCATAAATCTAAAAAAACTACTCACTTCTAAACCTTTTGTAGACATTTTTGTATCACTTAAGTATAAATACATTTTTTCTGACTTTATTTGAACAAAAAGACAAATTCACCTGTTTTCTCACTGAAAATAGGTACATTTGAAAATATCACTGTCCTTGTCACAAAAGCAAATTTTGTGGGGAATAATAGCCATTTTCTATACTTTTGAGGCATAAGCAATTAGAAAATAACACTTAGTACCCACAAACAAAAATTGTGCTACAAAGAGCAGGTGTATTTTATATGACAACTTAACAAAAAGGTCAAAGCAGATTCAGCTGTAGAAATCAGTTATTTTTGTTGTCATTGAAACCTCCATATTTGTCAACAATATATTTATACCACGGGTCTGTGAATGCTTGATTCTGATTGGTTGATGGACGTTCTAAGGTGTGCAATTATTTTTCAAGTAAATACACGCTATGAAGTCACCAAATTATTTCAGTCATTTCAAAGAGCCCTACAGGCTACCACAACAAAATAACCAAATAAAACAAATACATTGGTTAAGCACACCCTCACGCCCCCTGTATCAAAGTTAGATACACTTGATCAATATAACAGTTCTATTTTATCTGAAATATCTGTGGGAAACACCCTCACGCCCCCTCCCCCTCTCTTAAGCTCTCACACACACATGGACATACATACATATACACATTACCACACACTTACTCAAGAGCGTGAAATAGAGCCGTCATGTCAGTCACTGGCATCTCATTAGGGTTAAAAACAGTTGTTAAGGTTTACATTTCCTCCTTGATATTTCTGAAGTGACATTATTAAACTATATCAGAGCAAGACACTTAATCAGTGGTGGAAGAAAGTAGTTCCACTCATAAGAGCTTTTTATGGGCAAAAGCAAGAAAATGTCTTGAGATAAAACCTTGAACGATGTCTTAAGGTGTGGTATAAGCAGAATAATTTACTCCATACCGCTGAATTATTGAAAAATAATGCACACAAAGTGTAGTGGTCTAAGCACATAACTGGTAATCTGGTAGTCAGAAGGACGCTGGTTCGAGCCCCACAGCCACCACCATTGTGTCCTTGAGCAAGGCACTTAACTCCAGGTTGCTCCAGGGGGATTGTCCCTGTAATAAGGGCTCTATAAGTTGTTTGGATAAAAGTGTCTGCCAAATGCATAAATGTAAATGTAAATGTAAAGAACCCAAACACACTGGAGTGACCTGCATCAGGACGCTATTGATTTGTTATTACTGATAAATGATCTAATAGCTGAATGCTGGACGTTATTAGCAGACAATCTGTGATTCGTGTCTGCCATCAGGAGACAGGTTGATATCCAAGTTACCTGGGTAACTGGGTTCCTAATACAGTTTGTTGTCATGTACCGACACTGTTGTCTGTATTAATTGAGTCACAGATCACTGGTGATAAGAACAGTGCTGTGTACAAAGAAAACAGATGCTTAAGCTGCGCTACAGATTTATTTGGCATAATGAGGTCATGCCTAATGCTTTTTTGACTGCTTGTTGGCAGTGAACTGCAATGGAAAAAAAAAATAAGCACAAGAATGGTTAATTACTTTTAAAGGATACAATTTTTGCACTACATTCTAATGTATGAAATACATCTGAAATCTGATTTCATGGTGAAATAATTTAAAACATTAACATTTTGTGGTTTTCTGGCCCTAGTGAGATGAAAGGAATAAAAAGAAACCTATATGTTCATCTCAGTTGCGAAATTTGAATGTTTTATGATATAACTGTGCAAAATTTGCTGTGAGTTTGTACACAGCAGGAAACTCTATCAACAGTGGCTGCATTCTGGCATATACTCTGTTCCATCTGTAAGGTGAACTATTGTAGTGTTCATGCATGGAGATCTGTTCATGATACAGGACAACAACACATGCTTACAAAGTATTTGAACATATTTGAGTGAGAGTTATATTATATTTAAAAGTGGTGTGTACATTTTTCATTATTAAAATATATTCTCTTAGATGTGCATTTTAATAATAATATAGTGATTAAATAATAAAATAATAAATATCTTAATTTCCCCAAAGATTGTAAACACTGTGTTGCTTAAAAAACATGCTATTTGTTAGAGCAGTCCAACATGTGAACTTCTGGCTCAACCAATGGTGTGAGTTTGGGGCAGGACATGGTGGAAGGGCCGGTAGCAGTTTTTGGAAAACCTGTTTGGAAACAACCATAAGTGCACTTTAAAAAAAAAAATCCTGTTGTTTTTGCAAAACAAAAACTGGCAGTTGTTGTTGCCAGACAAAATGTAAACAACTTAACAGAACAACCTGTAAATGTTAGTTTAAAATGGTTGTACAAACATTCTGTTAAATGTACAGTAAAAAGAAAAGTGTCAAACTTGATATGAGCCTTCTGAAACTGTAAAAATCAGCTTTTTGCTTGATAAGGTATTTGTTAATCACTTTAGTAACTACAGAAGGGCACATGATGACATGAAGTTCATCAATAGTTGCTATTCCAAGAGCAATGACCAAAAAACATGTAGAGACAGTCTCAGTGTCACTCACATAAACACTAAACACCATCAGGGTAACACACGTGAGATTTAAATAATGCAGTAAACATTAACAAATATCGTAACTGATATTAAAAATACGATTAAAAATAACTATTCCCATAAAAATATAATGAAATGTAATGGGTCACGCAGGGAATTCTGGGAACTTATGTTTTTTTTACTGAAATCTTAGCAATAATTTACTGTAAAAAGTACATGTACTCTCTCGTTAAACATAATGTTCATTTTTACCATTAATTATACAGGAAAATCTTACTTTTTAAATTATATTGTAAAATAAGTACTGTATTGTCTTTTAAAATATATATAAAAAATGTACTGTATATTTTACAGTTAATATTCGTTAATCAATTAACATTTTATTTCTGTAGCATTTTTACAGTATCTTACTGTTAAAATTACAAAATAAACAATCATTAGTGGCCATCGCTATTACATTTGCTCATAGTTTTTCCAAACCCTTTACCATTAGTTTGAAACTTTGGCACATTCATTAATTGTAAATTTGGACATTTTCGATTTTCACATAGCAGATGCTAAAGTATCTAAAGTATTCCTTAGATTTACATTGAGGAAGGGACATGAGCCGTATCAAAGGACCAGAATATCATAGAGACTTGGGGGTGGGCATCTAGTAACATCCTATAAACTTCTCAGTGCACCATAGGAACCACATAGGAACAACCTGACATCGTGGCAGCGAGTCTCATAGAGGGAAAAACCTCTTGCGGTTTCTTCAAACAATGTAAATATCACCTTTAAGAGGATGATAACCAATATAATTGCATCAGCAAAATTCATCATACTGGTTGTATTGTTATAATCCTCTTTTTTATAGATAATCTTAGAATACCATTAATATTTGCCTTGTGTTTCATTTCAACAAACTGGATACTTAAGAATTGATTGTTATAATTCCCAATTTGTGGAGAAAAAGTAAACTGTGCAGTTTTGTTCAGTTTGATTTTGTACAGGCAGGTTTTTACTGCCCTGCACATGTCTCCTCCTCACATCGAACCCGATCCTAGCATTGTGACCCCAGGGGTCTCATGTCACCAGGACATGGCGCTCTGCCAAAATCCATCCCAACACCTCTGCTCCATTTGTCCTCATATCTTGCTTGACACATTCCATGAGGACAGATACATTCTCACCTTTGTAGCAATTTAAAGAAAATACTTGTGACTGCTGGTGACACCATTGCAGGTTTAAAGGAATGCTCCAGGTTGAATGTAGTTAAGCACTATCATCAGCATCTCTGACATGATGCCAGTTGCCAAAGGTAATCAATTCAACTTGTCCTGTATTCGAACCACAACATTTGTTTATGGAGTGGTTGTCCATGGGGCAGTGTATTGCACCGGAATAAGCTTTAAACAACAAACTTTTTTTTTTCTCTAAAGCACACATCTTAAGCATTACGTTTTTCTATCTAAGCAATTCAGGCTTGAAAACCACCTTTACATTTTTGTGAGTCGCAGTGAGCAGGGGACCAGTCAGCGCAACTTAAACCACACATGTACAGACAACAATCCACAACTAGAACAGGCAGCACAAAATCCCATAGCAGTACAAATTTTCTTGCTTTCAAAGACAGCTGAAAGGAGCACAACAACAGCATACAGGTGTCTCAAGATGCGTTCTCAAAGCTTAAAACTAAATGTAACTGTACAGAGTGACATTCATGGCTGATAACTAGTGAAACACGACCATCTGTCTGATGCATTGTACAGAAACCAACAAAAACGTCTACGTATGTAACCTCCGTTCCCTGATGGAGGGAATGAGATGTTGTGTCAAAGAAGGGACACTAGGGGTCTCTCTTGAGTGCCGAATATGCCTGTACTGTAGGCAGACAGTATTTGCATACCAAGCCCCCGGACATACGGGTATAAACGCAGGGAAATACGTAGAGCAGGATTTTTCTGAGGAGCCAGAAATGGTCCGGCCACCACAGTGGCTCAGCTCAGCAACGTGACCGGGAGGACACAACGTCTCGTTCCCTCCATCAGGGAACGGAGGTTACATACGTAATGTCGAAGAAGCGACACTAGGCGTCCAATTGAAATCATGCCAGGCGCTGAGCCGTGTACGTGCACTGCTGACACAGGAGCGGGCAGGTATTTCACGTGCAAAGGCAACCAGCTGTGTCAGACTGCACGTACCCTTCCCCAATGCCCCATAAAAGTCGGTGGAATCCTTCTTGTTACCCTAACAGGGGAACAAGGCGACGCTTGCCAACCTGGGAACGGGTTGTTTCTTTATGTTTCTCGCATAGAGCCAAAAAAGAGCTGGGGCCCTTACACGCATCGTGGGAAGGGGGTCCTTACACAGTTTCCTATTCTTTCAGGGGGAAAAGACCCTGTGGAGACCACACCTGCCCAGGAAGGGGGAGGTAAAGTGGCAAAATACATCACATGGGCCACTCAAGTCGCATGTGGGAAAATGGCGTGGTTTTAGATCCAGCCTCAAGGAGGGGGGAGTTGCTACAACACGGCGACCGGAGGGCAGATTGAACTGCCTAAGGGAGACGCGGGTCGACTCATAAGGGGGCTGTACCATGGAAAATACACACAGGAGGAGTCCACGCAGGAGTCCCAGCCTGTGGAGCACCTATTCCAGGGTAGATTTGAGTACCCGCAGTGGATTGTGTTGGCGAATTCCTCCGCTGAATTGCGGGCCCACAGGGCTAGGGAGGAATCATCCAGGGATCCGAAAGAACGGGATCTCCTGGGAGAGAAAGCACACAGTTTTACCTCGGGAAAGAGCGCTAGGTCCAAGCATTCCACCCGGTCAGTCCATCAGCGTGTACCGAGTTCTACCGGCTTGGACCTGAGAAAACACGGGACGATACTGACTCAACCCTGAGATTGTAAAACCTTGCAAATGTTTTAGGTGTTGCCCAACCCGCTGTTCTACATATGTCTGCCAGGGAGGTGCCCCTGGCCAGTGCCCATGAGGACGCAACAGTCCTCTTGTTGAGTGTGCTCAGATCCGCAAGGGGGGTCATGATTAACTCATACTTACCCAAAAACTTGTCGTCTACTGCGTCGTGGTGGGCCGCGATAGCAGCAACATACACCTTCAAGGTGGATGGGGACAGCCTCCCCTCCAGCGTCTCCTGCAGGAATAAGAGCACTGACCTAACTGCGCACCTCTGTGGGTCTTCAGCCCGGGAAGAGCACCAATTCGTGAACAAGCGCCACTTCAGGGCGTGAAGTTGCCTGGTAGAGGGGGCTCTGGCTTGGTTGATTGTATCTACGATGGTGGGTGGTAGACCAGCTAGATCTTCCACGTCCCGTCCAGGGGCCAGACATTTCAGAGGTCTGGTTGCGGATGCCAGAGCGTGCCCCGTCCCTGAGAAAGAAGATCTTTCCTCAGGGGAATTCGCCAGGGAGGGGCTGTCGCGAGGTGTATGAGATCCGAGAACCAGGCCCAGGTGGGCCAGTAGGGAGCCACTAGGGCGACTTGCTCCTTGTCCTCCCTGACCTTGCACAGCAAGAAGGGCAGTGGGAGGTCTCTTGGGTGGCAAAAAGGTCTATCTGGGCCTTGCCGAACCGTTCCCAAATCAGATGGACTGCCTGGTGGTGAAGCCTCCATTCTCCACCGTGCAAGCGTTGTCGTGACAACGCGTCCGCAACCACGTTGAGTGGATGTGAGTGGCACGCAGCGACTTGAGTTGCTGCTGGCTCCAAAGGAGGAGCTGTGACGTGATGGGAGCTTACACCTTGGCGATTTATGTTCCCTACCGCGGTGGTGTTATCTGATCGAATCAAGACGTGTTTACCCTGAATTAGTGGGAAAAACCTCTGCAGGGCAAAAAGTACAGTCAACAACTCTAGGCCGTTGATGTGCCAGCGCAGCGGGGCCCCTTTCCAACGGCCCGCGGCTGCGAACCCATTGCACACGGCGCCCTAACCCAATTTGGAGGAGTCTGTGGTGACCAGGATGAATTGGGACACCTGCTGCAAGGGGACTCCTGTCCGAATAAAGCAGAGGTCTGTCCAGGGATTGAACGTTTGCCGGCAGGCGGGGGTGATGAACACACGGTGCGTGCCGCGGCGTTTACGAGTATTTATATAATATTATAAGGTGTATTATGAAACATTACTAATACATTATAATGATTTAACAATGCATTATAAAGATGGGCTTCATAGAAAGTGCTACTGATTATTTTACACAATGTTTGTTTGCTATGTATGTCATTTCTGAAGTTCCGTGAGGATTAGGATGCTGCCTTAAAAGAAAGCTGCCTATGTAGGCTCTAGGTAATGAGGCAGCTAACTAGGTTTTAGAATACAGTTACAGATGCTGTCTCTTGAAATGACATACATCTGTCCTGTAGGTTCTTGACAGATATATGAGAATGAAGCATTCATTGAACTGAATAACAGCATTTAAAATGGACCCAGAGGTCATGGGGTCAATAAGTAAGCTTGTACTGTATATTCAAGGCAATAAAACTCAGGGCCATATTGATCATCATGTGTGTCAAATTGTTAAGATTTTTCCTGTGTCACTGGCTTTATTAGGTGCCATGACTGTCACCTTCATTCACACATTTATTGCTAATCCAAAATTGCAGCAGCTTTGGATTTAGTTCTTCAGGATTTTTAAAGCATAGACAAGACCAGTAGACTAATTTACTTTCTCATCTTCAGTCTCATCAAAATAAAACATAACCCAGAAAAAGCAGATGTGTTAAAATGATTGTAAAGCTCAAGAAGTGATTATTACAAGAAAGGGCTGCACTTCATATCAATAATTCATATCTCGTGTCAACCAAGTTTGTTCTTAAGAGTCAGATGCGAATATTTCCCTACATAGCAGTTTATATTAATGTGTGCATTGATTGAGAAAATCAAGTCTGGCAAATTTGAGGCACTAAAAGTGACATTTTTATATTTCCAAAACTTTCATTCAGATGTGCTTAACATGAATTTATGAAAAGGTCATCACTAGATTGAAGGCACAAATACCTTTATCCAAGATTTTCAGGAATTTAATGAAAATAACCTTTGTGTTCCACCGGTATGAGCTTTAAATTAAGAAGCAAGAGGCTTCATAAGGAGACAGCATGTCAATGCATTCAACAGAGTACAGAGTGCAAACAGAGTCTTTCAGAATTGAGACTCATATTCGAGCTAATTGAGTTTGTGTCTTTAGCTGAATGTGAGTACTGACTCACACAACCCCGGCCTGTTGCCACCAATGCAGCGTGATGAACTTTGGTTACAGGCTTTGGGGATTAGGTTGACCCAGGGTGGAAGTAAATCATCTTGCTTTGCGTATATAAATGAGTGGTTATAAAACATATTTGCAAAACAATATGATGTGCTTTATTGCATATTTCGCTTCAGTTTCCCAGTGAAATGTCCAGTTGGGGGGTGCCAAAATCAACTGAAGTGGTGTTGTAATCAGACAAGGTTTTTAAGGTGAATGTTAGATGGAGGTTTTAATGAGTAAAAACCTAAATCTAGACAATATTTTCCTAAAAGCAAATGAGAGGTGAACACAACAGGCATTCTTACCCTAAGACAACACCTAAACCAAACCGATAGTGTCCAAAAAGAAAATGTCACATGAAAAGCACATTTTCTGTAACAAGTATTTCATTTTGTGTTGCTTGTGTGCTTGGCTCTAACTGAGGTCTTCCAACACTTTATGAGATTCGCTATCGTGGAAGCTAATCACATTGGAATAAGTGTGTACATGTAGGTCTGTCTGTAATACAAGCTTTAAAATGTATCTTTTTTCAAATGATGCATTAGAGTAAAAGTGTTTTGAAATCATAATATAGCAGTGTATGAATTTTAGAAGACAATTAAGATCCAAGTTACACAACTGCTATATGTCATATAATTGAAATTAACTAATTTATAAATATAAGCTTAGGTGGCCATCAACGCTAGCAGTACTCAGTTACTGAGTATGAATTAAATGTACCCACTATTAAAAGTCCTTTTTTTTTTTATCCAAAAAATGTCTTTAACTAGGTAAATGTGGCAAGTTCTTACCACCTCTGATAATAACAGTATGAGATGACAAAATCGAAAGAAATTAGTTGGCTAGTACACAAATTTAAAACGTTTACTCCCATAGATAAAAAAAAAAAAAACAACAAACACTGTTATCATGATTTTCCTTAGATAACTCCTAAGCCAAACTTAAACCTAAGAAGTGTTGGATAGGAGCCTAGCTCGAATTAGATGCCTTTATTTTTATTGATTTTAAGTTCTGTTTATTGATTGGTTGGTCTCTATGGGAATAAATGTTGTATCACTTGATCCTTGATTAGAACTCATTTTATGCTCCGCAGTTTTGGCGTGCTCTTTGTGAGAGGATATGTGAATGAAACAGAGTGCAGAGGTGCTGGCGTAGTGGTCAAAGAGCATCCATGCAGCCACATTATATGTGAGGAGCTTTCAGCTTGTTGACTGAAAATCTTGTCCCTGCTGTAGCTCTCATGTCAACTTCTGTAACAATAGACATGCAACACAGCATTGCATGTCGATTTTATGATACTTTTAGGGTGGTTTTCTTATAAGTTTGGAGCCAGAGAGCAACCGTCTCCTTTTATTTTCAGTTATGGTAAAGAGCAGACATGAGATTCTTCAAAAAATATATATTTTGTGTTACATGGAATAAAGAAAGTCATAGGGGTCTGGAACAATAATGAAGTTTAGGCTGATCTATTCTTTTAAAGGTGAAATGTAAAAACAGAATTGCTAAAACAATAACATTTTTATTGAACACTCCAACATGAAAACACGCTTCCGGTACTCTAGGATCAACCACGGTATGCCGACACACTGACATGCAGCTTTTCCTCTTAGACATGTTTTCATCGGCTCCAGCGTGTTTTCCTTTCTCTGTGGCATGACCGGAAGTGTACTGCATCAGCAGCGTAGAAGCCCCTGGCCGGATAGAGTGTTGAAACCAGGAAGTAATTGCATTGACATAATCAGTGATGACCGAGATTCAGAGGTTGTATTTTTACTCCACTGATGGTTAGGTTAAGGTATGGGATTGGGGTTGGGGGTAGAGTTGATAAAATATGCATTCCTCTTTGCTTTATTAAAGCCTGTACAGCTTATAAATAACTTGCTTCACAACTCACTTTTGGACATTACACCCCAAAAATTTTGCTCACACAAGTCACTGGGGCCAGTGTTTCACATTTCATTAAGCATACACCGATTTCAACTAATGAAAAGTCAACCTACTATTCCCAATTTCTCTGTGAGATCAGTCTGTGCACCTACCCTCTCTTTTACTGGTCTGACAAACAGATAGTCGGGCCCCAAATTCATGCCATTGTTCGGGCCAAGCAGTGAACTATTTTTTCAGTTCTAGAGGAGCCGATTAGAGGTATGTGTCATCTGCGTCATTATCACTTGAGCCTTGATTACATTTTTTTACGCCTTGTGATCCTCTGAAGGTGTATCCTGCTCCTCGTGAGAGGAGGTGTTAATGGACCTGAGTGTAGAGGTGCAGACGTGTAGGTCAAAGACAGTAAAAGCAGCCGCATTTTATGCAAGGACTTAATGAATGCTGCAGTGACTCAATTCAACAGATTACAGCATCTCTGTGTCACGAGGAAAGAGAGGCACGGCCTGCAGATCATCCATCACTGGGCCTGGTAAAATAAAAAAATAAATAAAGGTGCATGTCAGCTCCCCTCTGCTTCTCAACTGCATCCAATCCCTGCAGAAATCCACACTGAGGTTCTGGCTGGTGCACAAATCCACACTGTTCAGGTCCACCTGTGGCAAACTTCATACATATTGGAAAGACTGCACAGGTTTGACTTGCTGCTCTTTTTCTTTCTCACGGACAGGTTTTTTATCCAGCTTTTATTGCTTCTTGCATATTTTTATCCAGAAGTCTAAAAGGGATATTTTACCCCCAATAAATTTAAAATTTATTCTGTCAGCATTTACTCTCCTTCATGTTGTTTCAAACCTGAATGACTTGTTCTTCTGTGGTGCACAAAAGTTGAATACAAAAAAGTCTTCGCAGGGATAATTTGCAATAATGAATATACCACACCGAAATAGTTACTCCAGTCTGTCAAAGTACAAAAAAGCACTGTAAAACCACAGTAAAATTAATCAATATGAGTCTTGCGCTATATTCCAAGTTCCCTATCTGTCACTCACTCGACGTTGTGTTGATGTAGTGACATTAGGGGTCAGTCTTGGGAGCCCCAAACACCTCTTATCTTTGAGAAAAGTCCAATGGGTATTGGCGAGTGGAATTTGCATGCCAATTTGCGAGCGCTGCCTCACGTGTCTGGGCCATAGTCATGTTGAGGCAGTGTCCTCACTGCAAGAGAATTACCATGGCAATGTTGTTGTCCTTCTTCCGGAGAAAGCCACTGTAGCTGCTCGCTGCCCCGGGCATTCTACCTACGGGTACGAGGCTGGGTCGGTTAGCACTGGGACTTTAATGGGAGTGTTTCTGCTGGATAATCCCCCACGGATCTCGCATTCTCCAGCATGCTAGTTTGCCCTGGTAAAGTTCTGGTATGAGACAGGCTGCTCGACTCAGAGTGAGTTTAATGTCTCTTTTGGATCTCATGAGCAGGATGAGTGCAGGGCGCACTTGTGCCCGCAAAATGCCGCCACCTAGCACAATCGCCCTCGAGTCCCATCCAGGGCCTGTAGGTCTGCATCATCTCGGCGTCCAAATCCTTCAGTGCTGCTGGACAGGTCGCCTCCACCCTGCATGCCATGGCCCTCCTGCAAGTAAGCCAGGCAGAGGCATTGAAAGAGCTGCACATGGGTAGTCCTGACCCCAAAGTGATGCAGGAGCTGTGCTTAGTGACCGATCTCGCCCTCCAGGTGACGAAGGTCACAATGCGAGCACTCGGGCAGGCGATGTCCACCTTGGTGGTCCAGGAGCGCCACCTATGGCTGAACTTGGTCGAGATGAAGGATGCCGTCAAGGTCTGCTTCCTTAATGCCCCCATCTCCCAGATCGGCCTATTCAGCAACATCGTTGAGGACTTTGCCCAGCGGTACCCACATTTTAAAAAAAGAGAGGTTTCCTCACTCCCTGGGTCACAGCCAGTGTTTACGGCCGTTGTTATCACGACAGCCGGACACCGAACAATCGCGGGCCCCTGCCACACTCACACCCACGGACGCGGCACACTCACACCCTCGGCCAGACGGTAGTGACGAGACACGAGAACGGTCCCCCTCCTCCCCTGTCACTGACCGGTCCTATGGTGGGTATGCGGAGGGAGGTAAGTGGTTCAAGTTTCACCTCATCATGGCCACAATCTCAGGACACGAGGCCCCACCCGCAGGTACGTCAGACATGATTTTCCCTTTGGTGCCCCTGCCCGGAGCTTGAAGGCATGGCTAGCGCTCTCCAACCTGTCACGATGGCTGGCCAGGACCATCCTACTCGGCTACGCAATTCAGTTCGCCAGGCACCCACCCGGGTTCAGCAGCATATGCTTAAACTGGTGAAGGGCGAGAATGCCGCAGACCTGCACGCAGAGATCCTGAGATAGCCTGTCTGGAGTATTCTCACGTGGTCTTGAGATCCCAACCGGGCTATGTGCCCAAGGTTCCCATGATCCCTTTTAGGGTTCAGGTGGTCAGCCTGCAAGCGACGCCTCGGAAGTAGGCAGACCCAGCCTTATCGTTGCTGTGTCCGGTGCATACTTTTCGCATCTGCTTGGATTGCACACAGCGCTTTAGACGCTCTGAGAAGCTCTTTGTCTGCTTTGGCGGACAGCAGAAAGGGAATGCTGTCTCCAAACAGAGGTTTGCCCACTGGATCGTGGATGCCATCATGTTAACAATTAAGTATGCGGGGCAGCTGGCTCCTTTTATACCCGTACAGTATGTCCAAGGAGTGGCATACAAATTCCACTCGCCAATTCCAATTGGCCTTTTCTCAAAGATCAGAGGTGTTTGGGGCTCCCAAGAGCAACCCCTAGTGTCACTACATCGACACAACATCTCATTCCCTCAATCAGGCAATGGAGGTTACGACAGTAACCAAGACATTTTCAAAAGTTATGCAATCACATGAACAGAACAAAATTCACTGTCAAATCAACTGGAAGTAAATTTCAAGCAACCTTTTTAATGAGGTTAAAAATACCCAATGGATTACAGTAGATATACAGCACTCCTTTTTTATTGTAAACATGAACATTGCCATAGGCTTGTTTTTCACACTAAACACAAGCTTTTTAAACTAAATGTTCATCTGGAAAGATCTCCACCTATATATAAATGGTTTTAAAATTATGCTATATCCTGATATAGTGCCTGACTGTTATGCGCAAGAAAATAACTATAGTGGTTTATCTGCTGTACCTCACCTGTCGAAGAAAAATTTATTCCAGAAACAAAGAGCTGTTATTTATTATATTAAACGTACCTGCTGATGCTCCTGCTGAGTCTTGAAATGATTAACATTCCTGAAATGACACATGTTGGAGATGAATCACTAGTTCCTGAAAAGGTGGTCGAAGAGGAGTGTAATGTAAATGACCAGGAATTTAAAAAAAAAGATAATTTACCCAGGCGATCAATCCGACAAAGACAGAAACCTAAAATACTTACCTCCCCACAACTTGGAAACCCCTCGATACATGTAGTTGAGTTCTTGTTTCATGGGTTAAATACAGTCCTAGTGAGTGCTATAGGTGGTGAAGATCTGGGTACCTTACCTCCCATATATATCCAGATCACCATGTATAGAAATCTGGCGGACACTCTAAATCTTCAATTCTTCAATTTTTAGTGAGTTAATATCTTGACTGATCAGTCAACACTATTTGAAGCAGTCTGAGATTACCTAAAGATACAGAAGCAACTGAGACAGCCTAAATAGAAAAAAGAACTGTGGCGAATTCTCCAAGAAGCTTGGAACATCTGTCAACAACCAAGAAAAACTGTGTCTGGGTGTACCTAGGGAATTAGTGCTGTTTTAAAGGCAAAGGTGGTCACACCGAATATTGATTTTTATGATTACTGGACTTTGTATGACAATAAATAAAATAAACGTAATTATTTTTGCATACCTCCTCACTAAGCATTTTTCACAAGTGCTTAAAACTTTTGCACAGTACAATATATATATATATATATTTCTCCTTCTGTCGCTCTCTCCACGTTGTGTCAGAGAAGAGACACTAGGGGTCTCTCTTGAGCGCCGATATTCACCTCTGAACTATGAAAAAGGCCAATGAGAGTTGGCAACCTGTATTTGCATGTCCCACCCCCGGACATACGGGTATTTAAGCGGCGCAAATACGGGAGTTCATTCAGAAAATTTCTTCGGAGCCGATGGTCGTGCATGCAGTCTGCTGCGAGTTACACACCCAGTTTCTGTTTTAATCCTCTGACGCTCTGCATGATGTTGTATCTGACGGCACATAACAGCGGCTTTCTCATTCGTGCACGGCTGTGCATTCTTGCCCCTGGGCGCTTCGACAGCGCAGACAACTCGAAAGAGTTATTCTAAAAGAGCGAATTTCGCTCTAAAAGAGCAAAACACAGCGGCGTTGAACGTTTAAAAACGACGCGTCTTTTTAAAGACGATTTTCCGCCTCTGTGTAGTTTCTGGATGCGTTGATTCTCCCCACCTCTGACGGCCATAAAAACTGCCTTGCATTCCTGGGTTGCAATCACACGCATGCAGCGTTTTTATGAATGGTCTATGTTTTCAGTACGAGAACATAGCCATGACAGCATTGCGGTCGCAGGCTTTTTCTTGTGGTGGGAAAAAGCCGCTTCAGCCACCACCCCCCCCCGCGCGCCTCGCCTCCTTCCTACGGGATTGAGGCAGGTGCCGCGGGCGATGAAAACGATCTGGGGACAGTGACGGGCTCCGTTTCGCTGGGTGAACCCCCTCGAAACCCCCCGCCTCCCCGGCACGCTTGCTTGTTTCCGTCTGAGCTCGGGATGAGCATTCTCTCCAATGGGTTATGTTTTCAGTGTGAGAACATAACCGCG
Organism: Xyrauchen texanus; assembly: GCF_025860055.1. Classification (NCBI taxonomy): domain Eukaryota; kingdom Metazoa; phylum Chordata; class Actinopteri; order Cypriniformes; family Catostomidae; genus Xyrauchen; species Xyrauchen texanus. Next base: position 15,501,048 of record NC_068283.1, read on the forward strand.
GCAGCGTTGCAATCTCTGCTTTCTCTTGTAGTGAGAGACAGCCATTTCAGCTGCCCCCTGCACCTCGCCTCCTTCCTACGGATTGAGGCAGGCGCCGCGGGCGATGAAGAACGATCTGGGGAGAATAACGGGACGCTTTCGCCGGGTAAATCCCCTCGAAACCTCCTGCCTCCCCGGCACGCTTGCCTGCTTCCCCCAAGCTCGGGATTAGTGCGGTCTGCTTAACAGCCTACCGTCTGGTCCCTCGAGCTCCCCGGCATTAGATGATGACATCACCGCTGCATCGGACAGCGTAACAGCGGCGTCGGATGCGGATAACTCGCCTGGGCCGGCACCTTCGGGTCTCCACCCAGTCTGAGCCTGACGCAAGAAGGTCCGCTATGCTTCCCCGGGCTTAATTGGTTCCGCGGGCACTTAAAAATCTGCACTTGGGTGGTCCTGTTCTTGCAGGAACTGCACTCAAACAGGCGATGGCCACTCCGTGGTCCAGAAACGCAACGATGGACAGGCAGTACGGGAGGCAGACAAAGCACGCTTTCTCAAACGCCCCCGTCTCCCAGCTCCGTCCATTCGGCGACACCACTTGACGACTTCACCCAGCAGTCCTCAGTGGTGAAGAAACAGACGAAGGCTATTTTCACACATCTTGCCCTGCCGCAAACCTGCCGCCAGGGACCATGCCCTGTCTACTCGCAGAGGGCGTCCTCCTGCGGCTTTCAAGTAAGAAAGAAAGTGGTGCTCTGCCTCAACTAACAAGTGAGTGGGCCCAGCTCTCAGCCCCAGCGTCGAGCTCCCCGCAGAAGTTGGATGCCCATCGTCTCACAGGTCCCCTTGAGGAACCAGAAGGCTCCCAGGTGCCCCTGAGATGACCGACCCAGGGACCGAGACAGTAGCTCTGGAGCTGGTAAGACCACTCCATTTCCCGGTGGAGGGCCGGAAGGAGAATTTTTTGTTAAATTCTTTACACTCTATAGAGCTTTTTCCTTGTTGTCTCTGGGTCACCTGGCCTGCAAATGCCGTTCTCACGGCACTCTGCTTTCAGGCCTCAACAGTCCCGGCTTCCTGGACGCGGTGTCCCTGCCCTCAGCCCCACGACTGTTCCCCGGCCGGCCGGTTCAGACGAGTCCAGAGGACGCCAGCATCAGACCTCCTCCTCAGTCACGAACCCGCCCCCCGCCGGGTGCGCGGAACAAGGTAAGTGCTTTGAGTTTATTCTCAGCACCAGAGCCTCGGAACGCTACAGTGCCTCCCGACGCCGCGTTACCTGTTCCGCACCGCTGCGAAGCCCCGCCGGGTACGTCCGAAATACTCGTCCCCTTGGTGCCCCTAGCACGGAGCTTAGAGGCGTGGATTTCACTGCCCAGCCCGTCACGCTGGCTGCACCGGACCATTCGACTCGGTTACGCAATTCAGTTTGCCAGGTCTCCGCCCCCCTTCGTGGGCGTTTATTTCTCCGCAGTGCACGGCGAACATGCCCACTCCCAGCGCGAAGAAATCGCCTCCCTTCTAATCAAGGACGCGATAGAGCCTGTCCCTCCGACCGAAACGAAGAAGGGTTTCTACAGCCCTTACTTCGTTGTACCCAAGAAAGGCGGCGGCGTACGACCGATCTTGGACCTGCGAGTTTTCAATCGGACCTTGTCCAAACTCCCGTTCAAAATGCTCACCCAGAAACATATTCTATCTGGCGTCCTGCATCTAGATTGGTTCGCAGCGGTAGACCTGAAGGACGTGTACTTCCACGTCTTAATTCGCCCTCGACATTGACCCTTCTTATGGTTCACGTTCGACGGCCAGGCATATCAGTACAAAGTCCTCCCCTTCGGCCTGTCTCTGTCCCCTCGCGCCTCTGCAGGCGGCTCTTGCCCCGCTACGAGGAGCTGGCATATGCATACTCAACTACCTCGATGATTGGCTCATTCTGGTCTCCTCGCAGGAATTACTATGTGCACACAGAGACCAGTGTTCGAGCACCTCGGCCGTTTAGGGTTTCAGGTAAACTGGGAGAAGAGCAAGCTCACCCCGGTCCAGAGCATCTCTTTTCTCGGTTTGGAGTTAGACTCAGTCTCAATGACAGCACGTCTCTCCAACGAGCATGCTCAGTCAGTGCTGAAATGCCTCGCTTCCTTCAAGCTCCAAGCCAGGCGCCGTGGTCACTTTAAAACGTTTCCAACGGCTCCTGGGGCATATGGCATCCTCCGCGGCGGCCGCACCGCTGGGGTTGATGCATATGAGACCACTTCAGCACTGGCTCCAGACTCGAGTCCCGAGATGAGCATGGCGCCGCGGCACGCACAACGTGAAAGTTACCACTGCCTGCCGCCAAACCTTCAAACCCTGGACAGACCTCTGCTTTCTACGGGCAGGAGTACCCTTGCAGCAGGTGTCCCGACGCGTTCTGGTTACAACCGATGCCTACAAATTGGGTTGGGGCACCGTGTGCAACAGGCGCGCAGCCTCAGGCCGGTGGAACCGAGGCCCGCTGCGTTGGCACATCAACTGCCTAGAGCTGTTGGCTGTTTCTCTGGCCCTGAAGAAGTTTCTTCCGTTAATTCGTGGCAAGCATGTCCTAGTCAGGACAGACAGCACCACGGTAGTAGCCTACATAAACCACCAAGGCGGAGTACGCTCCGTCCACATGTCACAGCTCGCCTGTCGTCTCCTCATTTGGAGTCAGCAGCGACTCAAGTCACTGCGCGCCACTCACATCCCCGGCAACCTCAATGTGATAGCGGACGCGGTGTCAAGACAAAGCTTGCCCGGCGGAGAGTGGAGGCTCCACCCCCAGTCGGTCCAGCTGATTTGGTGGGGGGACAGCCTCCTCTCCAGCCTCTCCTGTAGGAACACGAGCACTGACCTAACTGCGCACTTCTGTGGGTCTTCAGCTCGGGAAGAACACCAGTCTGCGAACAGACGCCATTTTAGGGCGTAAAGATGCCTGGTCGAAGGGGCTCTGGCTTGGTTAATAGTGTCTATGACGGCCGAAGGTAGGCTGGCTAGATCTTCCGCGTCCCGTCCAGGGGCCAGACGTGGAGATTCCAGAGGTCTGGGTGCGGCCCTAGCAGACATCTGTAGAGCAGCTGGCTGGGCAGCACCTAACACTAAAAATTAGCAACATTTATTTTCCTGTGTGGTGGATTTGTCAGCATAGAAATCATAACAAGCAGTTAAGTAACAGTTAAAAATAATCTTATTTACAGATCTGTTTCTCAGTCAAAACCCAGCAGCATCAAATATGTATCAATGCATCATATCTAAAAATAATTCAGTAAAGACTTGGAAACAATTGAGAAAAGTACTTTTAACCTCTAACAAACTTTTCCTTGTATCTGGATTAGTTGTGCATGTATAGTGTATGTAGAATTTGTCCTATTGTTTTCATGAAAAAAATATTGGAACAAAATTAACTGGTTTTAACCGGTCACCAGCATTTAAAAAGAACGCGTTCACTCCAGAAAAAATAAAAATCTCTCTGTTCTGGTTTTCGGTATTCATTCCTTGAACCTTTTTTAGTCCCTGGTGCAAAATTCAGATTAAGTGCCTGAATCCTGCTTCCTGCTTGCTTGTTTGTTGAAGCTGCAATGGCAAAAGTCCCCAGTCATCTCTATCACAGGCCTATTTATATCTCCTTTTGAGTAACAATGCAGAGGTTGTCTCTCTCTATTGTCACAGCACATGTAGCCATTTATTCCTTGCAGGAACAATACAAAACCAACATCCACATACAATAGGGAGCCCACTGTTGATCAGAGAACTGCATTGTTGTAAATCCACAATCCTGTTCTGTTTTAATGGAGGATCTGATATAGATACCAACATCTTGTATGTAATGAAGTCATGAGTACATGTGTTAGTTACAGGAATAGTTCAATCAAAAGTGAAAATTCTAAACAGACCAAATTTTCAGTTGTTCTTCACTGATGTTCTTGACCTTTAGCTCTAGCTCTCAAATCAAATAATGCAACGTTAGATGTGTCATACCAGGTTTGACGTTAGTAATGGTTGGTCACGGTACAACCAATGCATTTTTTATGTCATTGACATTGAACTTCACCGGTCTCACAGGGCCATATAGATTTACCATCTGCGGAGGGCAATACTTTTAGTGAATAATGACTTAAATTTCGGTCTGTTATCTACACAAAGCAATCACATTGCATCAGAAGACTATAAAATAAAGGATAACATAATATATCACTCAGGTTTTGTGGATCACTTTTATGATATTTTTATTGTGTGTTTTTTTTTTTATTTTGGAGCTTGATAGAACCCGTCCCCATTAAAAGTCAAACTCAAACCAGGTAAGATCAGCAAACCAACTTAGGCTGGTCTAAGCTTTTTTTTCCCCAGCAGGGTAATCCTCTGTAAATGTTGACATACTCTGAAAATACACAGTGAAATAATTGAGACACATAATTAGATGGGAAATATAATTAAAATCCATCATATTAGACCAATAACAGACAACAACTGGGCTGCAAATCCCTGCCCTTCTCAAGAAACCCTTTCTAATAATTGACTTTCTACCTGCTTTTACTGTTTTATGCATGATTGATTATTCCTTCAAGGACATCAAGCAACTGATCAGTTGTTGTTTGCAAATGTTGTAACCAAAGGCGCTTGCTATTCTACATTACAAGTCTCTATTATGCACCTCTCCCTGGGAGGTCATGTTTTTTTGGTTTGATTCTCATCCTAAGAATTTGGCCTCCACATGCTTGGCATTCAAATAATGCACAGGAACATGTCATTTTTACCAACACGGGCAAAATACAGTATTTGTTTGAAGAGATCATTACCTTTTCCCCCGGTTTCTCACACACCTTCTTCTCCTGCTCCGTTTGTGCAATCTGAATGCACAAAACATTTCCAATCTGAATCCATACCTAATAGGAATATTTCATTGTAACGGGGTTCATAAGATGGGCAAGGAGGACGTGGGAACCAGCAGAACAGTTAACATAAATTGAATGACATAAATCAATTTAAACAAACATGAAAACACAGACACACACACACACACACACAGCGGCCGCATGTCTCTCTCTCGCTCTCTCTCTCTCTCTCTCTCTCTCTCTCTCTCTCTCAAACTGGCACCTCCGGTTTGTCTTTATCCCCCTCCTGGCTGATTAGGACAATTCTGCCGTGGCATGCGTCCTCACGGCCTGGCCACGCTCTCCTCCTCATCACACTCCTCCACCGCCCGACTCAAGCCGGGGCAACCTCCGGCTTGAAGTACTCCCCTCCCTTTTTGGCAACTGGCAAAACAGTCAACATAAATCAGCTTAAACAAACATAAACACACAGACACATGTGTCTCTCTCTAACTGGCGGCTCCGGCTTGGCTTTATCCACTCCTGGCTGATTAGGACAATTCAGTGCTGGGCGTGCATCCTCGTGGCCCGGCCACTCCCTCCTCCTTGTCACAGTAATACATTTCACACCTTTGATCATCTGAAATTGGTGAGATAGAGTATCTATCTACATGGCCGTGGGAAGAGGTTTTAAGTTGGGGGTGCTGTAGTGGGAGGTGCATTTTTTTTGCGTCAGGTGGACACCTCTTAATAATAGTCTAATAATAAAGTAAACTCACACCAATAAGAACCAAACATATTTATCTTGTAACCAGACTCCTTTGCACACAGCCAGACACATACAAATAGCCAAGACAGTTAAACATGTCCAAAAGGTTGTTATAGCACAGGCAGCTGACAGGCAGCGGACAAGAACATATTCACAACAAAAGCAGATATTTATATTTTTAACAGCACATATATATTATTTAAACTTCCTCTCTGTCAGTGCGCAGACACACACTCACAGAACACAGCTAATGAGAATAATTCAGCCTATGCATAATTAAAACTGTCCACAGGCTGAAAGCGCACACGAAAATATCCAAATATAGGCACATTTTCACTTTTTCAAAAGCCGAATTTGCACAGCACACAATAATATAACCAAATACATTTTTGCAGCAAAATTATCAGTGTGAAATTAATGCGTCATTTATGTGACGTTAAACTGCTCATCGTAAGCTCATAATAAACCAAACGCTTTACTTGAGCAGGGAGCCCGTTACATTACTCCAAATGTGGCTTGGCTCAGGAGTTGAGTATATAAAGTCTCTCATGAGGGAATGGATGTCCAAAGCGTTCAAAACGCCTGTGTGGACATTCATTAGGGACAAGTGTGTGAGTCTCTTCTCTAGATACCTTCACTGTTGCAACGGTTGCAACGTGACGTCAGTTGACATTGACAATGATGCTTTGCGTTATTTTAATTATTAATAATTGTTTAGTTTTGCTCAAAACTTCCTCAAAACTTCCTCATGCTTAAAACTTCTTAGGTTAATAACAACCAGGAGCATTTAAAATATTTTTTAATATGTTTATTTATTTATTTTTTGCATCTGTCAGAGAGTGCTGTAATGTCTACATTTTCCAACGGGGGGTGCTGCAGCACATGCAGCACCCCTACTTCCCACGGCCCTGTCTATCTAGTGCCATCAAACAGATTTTATTTTGGACTATTTTAAAAAGTCCAAAAAACTTTCCAATTTGTTCCCTCAATACTAGCTGCTCAGATGTTAATTGATTTCTGCTTCAGTACTGAAGGTCAGAAAGTATCATAAGGGCAGTTAAATTATTTTTGACTGTAGCTGTAACTGCTACACTGGCTCTGTTTGTATGTATGCCAGCCTCATCTGCAATTATTGATAATTAGCTCTGGTTAATTTATGTGTGCTGGTGTTAGGTTCATGGAGCTGTGCTTTTTAATGAAGCAAATATTGATTTAGATATTTTATGATGCAATCATTCATTTATATTAACCTGCAAAACAAGCAGTGATTTAAGATTTTGGATTATGAATTACATTTAATATCCAGGTGGTTTGCATGTGCTCAGATGTTAACCTGACAAATGACTGAAGATGATGCAATATTAGCATAATTTTTACTATTGTGGATTAAAATGAGTTTGTTTTTTCATACCCTATGATTTGGCTTCTCAACTTTGACTTTTAATTATTTTTGGCTGATTTGTTTCAGAAGGATTGGTAATTTAATTCACCTAAGTGGCCTTCAACTGATCACAAATGTTATGCTTGAGTAATGAGGCAGACGAGGAAATGCGGATCCAAACGCAGCTTGAACTTTATTAGACGAACCAAAACAGGAAAACACAAAGGAACAACCCACGATGGGGAAATTAAACATAAAATAGTAAACTACACACGACGTGAGCAAAACAGGGGACTCGAGGAGGAACCACACACCGGGTTGACATCAAACAACGATCGACAAAGACTGAACAAAGACACGGGGTATAAATACACAAACAAGGGAAAAAGGGGCCAATGAACGAACAGAACTCAAACAAGATAATAAGGTGATTAACAGAAGCAAACGGCAAACTAATGAGGGCAGGTGAAAACAATAACAGGGAACACGAACGCTAACAGAGGACTATGGTGTTACATAAGGGACTAAAGTGAAAACTAAGAAGTGCAAAAGTGACAAGATGGAAAACAAGAGGGCAACAGTGAAACAAGACAGGGTAACCATAACAACAAAGTATAGTCAGGACATTACTGATGTAAAAACAGCACCATCACTATTTGAAAAAAGTAATTTTTGATCAAATCTAGACAGGCCCCATTTCCCTATATTCCATTACATAATACACATTGAACATGTACTACAGAATTATTATTATTGTTATTAATGGAAATTCTGTCATCATTCACCATCATGTTGTTCCAAACCTGTATGACTTTCTTTCTTCCATGCAACACAATAAGGAGATATTAGACAGAATGTTGTTGAGTCACTATTTGCATTGTATTTTTTATATATATATATATATATATATATATATATATATATATATATATATATATATGAAGTGAATGGTGACCGAGACTGTCAGTCCCTAACATTCTGTTTAACATATTTTGTGTTCCACATAATACAAAGCCTCACACTGGTTTGGAACAACATGAGGGTAGATAAATGATGACAGAATATTACATTATGGCTGAGCTATAACTTTAAAGAGAGTTTGCCCAAAAATGAAAATTCTCTCATCATTTACTCACCTCATGCCATCCCAGATGTGTATGACTTCCTTTCTTCTGCAGAACACAAATTCAGATTATTAAAAGAATATTTTAGCTCTGTAGGCCAAAATTTGGATACTCCAAAAAGCACATAAAGGCAGTATAAAAGTAATCCATAAGACTCCAATGGTTAAATACATGTCTTCAAAAGTGATATGATAGATGTGCGTGAGAAACAGATCAATATTTGTAATTTTTTGCTAAACAGCAGGGGGTGATATACAGAAAAGAATGTGACTCAAAAAAACACAAGAAGAAGAATGTGAAAGTAATCTGGTTCTCGTCCACACCTATCACATCACTTCTGAAGATACTGATTTAACCACTAGAGTCTAATGGATTATTTTTGACTTGTGTTTGTTTGTTTAGCTTTAAAATGTTGCCACCCATTCACTTGCATTGTATGGACCTACAGAGCTGAGAAATTCTTTTAAAAATCTTTATTTGAGTTCAGCAGATGAAAGAAAGTCATTCACATCGGGGGTTGCATGAGGGTGAGTAGATAATGAGAATTGTAATTTTTGGGTGAACTATCCCTTTAAGGGTTTTTGTCAGCTCTGGTTGAATTTGTCAATAAGAAGAGAGGTTTAGAAACATTTCTAGGAATTATTACAGTGAAAACATGAAAATGTCCCACAAGGACATTATATATAATGCTGAAATATAACCCAAAGCAAGATCATGCTTTATTAATATCTTCTTTTGTCCTGTGTGGATTCTTATTTCAGTGTAGTTACAGTTTTCAGTGTTGTAAGTATTTAGATAATTAGTTCTGTACAGCAGTACCGCTGCTCTCTAAATGCAGAGTACATATCCTACGTAGGGCACCAACCCTGATCATGGAACACTCGCTGTGTCTGAAACCACTCCCTATCCACTAAATAGTGCACTATTTCGAGTTTTTGCTATTTTGTAGGATTGTCTGAATTATGAGTGAGCCACTCGTTCCCTACTTTTGTTCACTCATTCTTACCCACAATGCACTCTAATTTCAAGTGTATATTTCAAGTAGACTCGATGATGGTTAATTCCCCACAATCCACCACAGGGAAGAAGTACGAGCTGGGTGTTTACTACTTCCTTCACTCCTGCAGTGTTGTATTTCATGCTGAATGTTGTAAATTACTTTTTGACAAATAATTGATTAAAATAACATAATAACATATAGAGAGACAAAACATACAGATACATTTTAAAATGTATCTGCATTTCATCAAATGTGATTACACTTTATATTAACACACAGTATTTATTAAAAATGACAAACAGAATGAAGATTTATTGTGTTAATATATAATTTAATATGAATAACAAATAAGGCCAAAGTATTTTAAACTTTCATATGTGATGTTTCTGCACCATCCCCAGAGCTCCAACACTCTCGCCCGAATTCAGTCATATCGTTCACTTACTGCTGAGATATAGTGCACTAACTGCCATTCCCTATATAGGAAAAAGTGAATGAGTGAACGATTGATCTCGTCGCAACCATTGCCTCGTGCAAATCACACGCACGCACCACGCTCACCTCGCTGTCCACGTGAAAGTAAAAAGTAACCACTTTTAAACCTACTCTAAAAGTAAAATTTTCCCCAAAATGTTTCTCAAGTAAATGTAACGGAGTAAATGTAACGAATTACTACCCACCTCTGGAGCTTTTTGTGGGATCAGCTAGATTGTAAGTGCCCGACCAGACAGCCACATCTATGGCAAGTGCAACAGGAAGTGTGGGGTGAAATGTCACCTGAGTATCTGGACAAATTGACAGCTAGAATGTCAAGGATCTGCAAAGCTGTCATTGCTGCGCGTGGAGGATTTTTGGATGAGAACTCTGAAGTAGTTTAAGAAGTTCTGAATTTTGTTATTTTATTTTCAAATTGTAATAGAAATTTTCCACATTATTAATGTCCTGACTATAAATTGTGGTCAGTGTAATGCCACTTTGGTACCAATTTCTTTCCTTAAGAGCACATTCTGTGCATTATTACAAACTTTTCTGCCAAAATAAATGTGACAAGTAAGGCAAGGGCATCAACACTTTTCCTTTTTGGCTGATGACGATAATTATGAAATAGTTTTTTTTTTTTTTTTCTGAATGTATATAAAAAATAATACAGCACTCACAGCAGTGGACATGACATGCTGTGAAAACAGTCCTGCACATACACATTATTATTGCACCCCATGATCACACTATTCTTGTCACGTTCCCCTGTTGTCTGCCCTGTGTCCTGTGTCTCACTAGTCTATTGTCTAAAACTACACTTCCCAGGATCCCGGCCCTAATCACTGCCAGCCCTGTGTCATTGTGCTCACCTGATTGTAGTTTGTCATCATCATGTCTCCAGTGTATATAAACCCTGTTTGTTCTCCATTCCCCTGTCGATCGTTGATGTTTGTGGACACCTGTCTCCGTGCTCTTCCTATGTTTATCCTGCCGGTTCAACCTTTCGTGTTTCCCGTGTTTATGTTTTATTTCCCCATTGTGGGTATTTCCTTTGTTTTTGTTTTGTCCGTTCAGTTTTCACCATCTCCAATAAAGTACACTGCATTTTGATCCAACCCCTTGTCTGCCTTTGCTGCTCATTCCGTAACAGAAGCCCAGCAAGCCGACCTCCACGCCTGCCTTAATCCATGAGCTTGCACGGTCCACTTCATCTGCCCAGAGGAGGAAGAGAAGACGGGCTTCCGCCTCCCGGCCCACGCCTGCCCCGGTCAGCGAGCCTGAGCCCTCGTCAGCCCGGTCAGCGAGCCTGAGCCCTCGTCAGCCCCGGTCAGCGAGCCTGAGCCCTCGTCAGCCACGGTCAGCGAGCCTGAGCCCTCGTCAGCCACGGTCAGCGAGCCTGAGCCCTCGTCAGCCACGGTCAGCGAGCCTGAGCCCTCGTCAGCCACGGTCAACCAGCCAGAGCCCTTGGTCTCCGACGTCAGCGCGCCAGCGCCTGTAGCCTCCGACGTCAGCGCGCCAGCGCCTGTAGCCTCCGACGTCAGCGCGCCAGCGCCTGTAGCCTCCGACGTCAGCGCGCCAGCGCCTGTAGCCTCCGACGTCAGCGCGCCAGCGCCTGTAGCCTCCGACGTCAGCGAGCCAGCGCCTGTAGCGTCGACCGTCCCTGAGCCAGCGCCTGTAGCGTCGACCGTCCCTGAGCCAGCGCCTGTAGCGTCGACCGTCCCTGAGCCAGCGCCTGTAGCGTCGACCGTCCCTGAGCCAGCGCCTGTAGCGTCGACCGTCCCTGAGCCAGCGCCTGTAGCGTCGACCGTCCCTGAGCCAGCGCCTGTAGCGTCGACCGTCCCTGAGCCAGCGCCTGTAGCGTCGACCGTCCCTGAGCCAGCGCCTGTAGCGTCGACCGTCCCTGAGCCAGCGCCAGTAGCCATGACCGTCCCTGAGCCAGCGCCAGTAGCCATGACCGTCCCAGAGCCAGCACCCCTCGAGCCTCCCAGGGCTCCTCCTTCTGAGCTTTCCAGAGCTCTGCCTTCCAAGCTTCCTGAGCTTTCCAGAGCTCTGCCTTCCGAGCTTTCCAGAGCTCTGCCTTCCGAGCTTTCCAGAGCTCTGCCTTCCGAGCTTTCCAGAGCTCTGCCTTCCGAGCTTTCCAGAGCTCTGCCTTCCGAGCTTTCCAGAGCTCTGCCTTCCGAGCTTTCCAGAGCTCTGCCTTCGAGCTTTCAGAGCTCTGCCTTCCGAGCTTTCCAGAGCTCTGCCTTCCGAGCTTTCAGGCTCTGCCTTCGAGCTTTCCAGAGCTCTGCCTTCCGAGCTTTCCAGAGCTCTGCCTTCCGAGCTTTCCAGAGCTCTGCCTTCCGAGCTTTCCAGAGCTCTGCCTTCCGAGCTTTCCAGAGCTCCGCCTTCCGAGCTTCCTGAGCTTTCCAGAGCTCCGCCTTCCGAGCTTCCTGAGCTTTCCAGAGCTCCGCCTTCCGAGCTTCCCGAGCTTTCCAGAGCTCCGCCTCCCGAGCTTTCCAGAGCTCCGCCTCCCGAGCTTTCCAGAGCTCCGCCTCCCGAGCCTCCCAGGGCTCCGCCTCTCGAGCCTCCCAGGGCTCCGCCTCTCGAGCCTCCCAGGGCTCTGCCTCTCGAGCCTCCCAGGGCTCCGCCTCTCAAGCCTCTCGAGCCTTCCAGGGCTCCACCTCTCAAGCCTCTCGAGCCTTCCAGGGCTCCGCCTCTCAAGTCTCTCGAGTCTGCCAGGGCTGTTCCTCCTGAGATTCTCAGGGCTCCGCCTCTCGAGCCTCCCTCTGCTCTGCCTCCTGAGCCTCCCACGGCTCCACCCCCTGAGGCCTCTGAGCCTCCAGAGCCTCTCTCAGCTCCGCCTCCCGAGCCTCCTACGGCTCCGCCTCCAGAGCCTCCCAAACCTCCTATGGCCCCGCCTCCCGAGCCTCCTACGGCTCCGCCCTCAGAGCCTCCCGAGCCTCCTACGGCTCTGCCCCTAGAGACTCCAGAGCCTTCTAGGGCTCCGCCTCTAGAGCTGCCTACGGCGCCACCGCCCTCAGCTCCACCTCCTTAGCCATCCTCGGCTCTGCCTCCGGGACCTGTCCCTGTCCTGAGGCTGCCTCCCAGACCTCCTGAACCTGTCCTTGCCCTGTAGCCTCCTCCCAGGCCTCCTGACCCTGTTCCCGTCCTGTGGCCTCCTGACCCGGTCCCCGTCCTGTGGCCTCCTCCCAGGCCCCCTGACCCGGTCCCCGTCCTGTGGCCTCCTCCCAGGCCCCCTGACCCAGTCCCTGTCCTGTGGCCTCCTCCCAGGTCCCCTGACCCAGTCCCCGTCCTGGGACCTCCTTCCAGGCCCTGACCCCATCCTGTGGACTGCCTGCCTACCCTCTGTGTCCTCTTGGACTGCCTGCCTGCCCCCTGTGCCTCCTTGGACTGCCTGTCTGCCCCCTGTGCCTCCTTGATCTGTCTGTTTACCCCTTGTGCTCCCTTGGTCTGTCTGTTTGCCCCTTGTGCTCCCTTGGTCTGTCTGCCCCCCCCCCCTCCTTGGGGATGATTTTTTTGTTTTTTTTGGAGTATTCCTTTTTTTTATTTTTTCTGAGGAGCGTCCGGAAGCCGCTCCTTTGAGGGGGGGCTATGTCACGTTCCCCTGTTGTCTGCCCTGTGTCTCACTAGTCTATTGTCTAAAACTACACTTCCCAGGATCCCCGGCCCTAATCACTGCCAGCCCTGTGTCATTGTGCTCACCTGATTGTAGTTTGTCATCATCATGTCTCCAGTGTATATAAACCCTGTTTGTTCTCCATTCCCCTGTCGATCGTTGATGTTTGTGGACACCTGTCTCCGTGCTCTTCCTATGTTTATCCTGCCGGTTCAACCTTTCGTGTTTCCCGTGTTTATGATTATTTCCCCATTGTGGGTATTTCCTTTGTTTTTGTTTTGTCCGTTCAGTTTTCACCATCTCCAATAAAGTACACTGCATTTTGATCCAACCCCTTGTCTGCCTTCGCTGCTCATTCCGTAACAATTCTTAAGATACCTTTAAAGAACATTTAAATTCAAAACAGGCAGGATACTCATTGTAGAAACCTGAAATGTGTCTAACTTAAGAATGGAATAATGGCTACTGAGCACAAGCTATCTCCGATATTGGCCAGTTAATAGGTTTGAAGACTAAGACAATGTGAAAATCATCCATTGTTGCAAATCTTTGCTTGTGAATCTATCACTGTCAGTCACGCTTATTATTTCTTAATCTGTGAAATGATACAAAGGCAGTCTTCTGGACAACCCATAAGTGCAAGCAAAATGCTTGTGTTTTGAATTAACTTGTTCCATTATTGCTATATAATTTTTTTAATGTGTTGAGTGATGTATCAAGAGCCCATGAGATTATAATAAATGTTTCATCAATAATAAGTATAGATTTTATAGAATCTATACTTATGTCCTTTAGAATTTTAAATCCTTTGAAATTTTGAGATAGAGCTACAAAAATTCTCAAACACATAGGTCAGTTATCCTATTATGTCATACATTTTCATGCACCCATCATATATGTCTTACTATTTGGATAAAACATTTAAATCACAATTAAATGAACAGAGGGGGTGACATTTTAATTATTTTAATATTTGGTTTGAGTGCATTTAGCCCTTTTTGCCATATTCCTGATTAAGCTAGTAATATATAGAGCTAAAACGTAGCAAAACAATTTAAAAGTATTAAGAATACATTTTATGAATTATGTGATGTTAGCATTAATTAGATTATCAATCTAAAAATTCCATCCTGTTTGATGAGATTTCATTAATTGGTAAAAGAATATCAATATTGTAAAAGATGGTTAAAAACATACAATTATTCACTTGAAGTTGACAACCTGATACAAGCTGAAATTGTAATTGTTAAAAAGGACTTATAAATTGATCTGTTTCTCAACCACACCTATCATATCTCTTCAGAAGATATGGATTTTACCACTGGAGTTTTCTGGATTATTGTTATGCTCGCGTACAGACCTACAGAGCTGTTATATTCTTCTAAAAATATTTGTTTATGTTGTGCAGAAGAAAGAAAGTCATACACATCTGGGATGACATGAGGGTGAGTAAATGATGTGAGAAGTTTAATTTTTGGGTGAACTATTCCTTTAACTCTTAATGTCTATCCTGTTAAGTTCCATCCTGTTAATTTTCTTGCCATTGTGTAAATAATTGCATTGTAACTATTAAAATGCTTGAGCTTGACCAAAGCATATTTCTGCAAGTCTGCAAACCATTTCACAGAAATATGTCCGTGAAAAGCATATTAATTTTTAAAAAGCCACAGAGTTCAAAAGTACAGCAAAACAAGGATGACTAAGGTTTACACAATATTTATATAAATCTTTAATGTTCTCGTTGAAGTGTATTCACATATGGCAGTCATAACCAGACATGGGGACTTGTGACTTGGTGACTTGGACTCGAGTCGACTCGAGTCGCTATTTTTATGACTTGTGACTTGACTTGACAAAAAATAAAATACTTGAGACTTGACTCGGACTTGGAAGTTAAAGACTCGGGACTTGACTTGACTTGAGACACTAAGACTTGAATGACTTGAGTGTTAATCACATCATGTTTTCAGTTTGAATATAAAATATATAAATTATTAAAAAAAAAAAAAGTTGATCCAGCTGGAGCGCAGGCTGAGAATAGTTTTGTCATGACTGGATCACGACACTATAGGCTATCATCAGCCATGCCCTCTCGTACCTTACGCACACCACGCCCAATTAGATCAGATAACACATCAACATATCAGCCGGAGGGGTAACGTTATCGAGGGACATCGCTTTCGGCTTCAAAAATTATTATCAAGATGGCAAAAGACGAACAGCGCATTGCAAGACATGCAACGTTAAGATCGCGGACAGCCAGACGACATCCTCCAATTTCGTGCGCCATTTGAAGAGCCATTCTGCCCAGTAAGTGCTTGTCAATTTGTTAATTTTATCTGGTTAGTTGGTAGTTAGCTAATGTAATAATAGCAGGGTTCCCACGGGTCCTTGAAATCCTTGAAAGTTTGTGAATCTGAAAAATAAAATTCAAGGCCCTGGAAAGTTCTTGAAAATAAACATACATAGATACAGGTCCTTGAAAGTGCTTGAATTTATTTTGTGCAAGAAGTGTTCTGGAAAAAAAAAATCTGTCCATTAATTTTTTATTTCGCCAACACTTCGTGGCTTATGCTGCATACTAGCCTGCTTGATTTACGTTAGTTACGCGCATTTACGTTAAGTGTTTCCCGCTGAGGTACTTTGTTTTGTACGTTGCCATGACGTTCACGCGCGCTGGTACCTCAACGTTTCCCACTCACAGACATTGCAGAAATAGGCTTATGGATATACTCTGTGTGAGTGAATGAGTGAGTGTGGGTGTGGGAGTGTGAGAGAGCGAGAGTGAGTGTGTGTGAGCGCGAGAGTGAGTGAGTGGGTGTGGGAGTGTGGGAGAGAGAGTGTGTGTGAGAGTGAGTGTGGGAGTGTGGGTGTGTGTGAGAGAGAGAGTGTGTGTGTGTGAGAGAGAGTGTGTGAGAGAGAGAGAGTGTGTGTGAGAGAGAGAGGAGAAATGTAACAAAGTTTAATGTATGTAACTGTGTTTGAGAGAGAGAGAGGGAGGTGTTCAGAGAGGAGTCTGTTGGATGTTAAGCTGTTATTTGTTTTATGGACTCAATGTTGAAAATTTAAAACATTTCAAACACTGTTGGCAGAAGTGAAAAATAAATAATTTTATGAAGTTACAATTTTGTTTGATTCCATGATGTATTTTACTGAACATGAGTATTGTAATTTACTGACAGTTACTTATATCTTGTCTTTTCACTTTATTATGATCAGATTCTGCAGGTAAAATTACAATAATAAGGTGACTTGACTTGGACTTGACTTGACATAGCCTGTGACTTGACTTGGACTTGACTTGACATAGCCTGTGACTTGACTTGACTTGACTTGCCCAAGAAAAAAAATACTTGGGACTTACTTGAGACTTGAAGGTTAAGACTTGAGACTTACTTGAGACTTGCACATGTGTGACTTGGTCCCATCTCTGGTCATAACTGAACACAACTTATTTCAAACTGTCTGTAGACATTATTTTTGCTAGCTGCTATTATAATTTCAGTTTACAGGGATCACAAAGGGTGCTGCTAAATATTTCCGTTCAGCAGTAGGCAGAACACTGTAATATGATCTGCACTTGTCTTATAATGAAACTTCACTTCTCATTCTATACTCGGTCTCAGCTAACCTCTGGGGTTCTAGGTCACGGCATTCTGAGGAGCATTTGGAAGAATAGTCTCCAGGCAGAGGGCAGAAACTTTCTCAGATCACCACTCGTTTCACACAGACAGCTTTTGTATACTCAGGGTGCATCATACATCAGAATGTTCCTTCAGATATGCTTCTCACCAGTATCTAATTTTTGCCATTCTGCACTCAACATTATGTAATTTCTTTACAGGCATGCATGCATAAACATCCATGATAAGTGCAGAAGCTATCATGAAGCTATCACTCGCGAGAATGCAAGAACAACATTAGGAGGCCATCAGTTTAGGAACTGGGTGGTGATGATGCTGCAGGAAACTTTTTCTGTGATTATAGGCATCAAGAAAGATTATGAATTATTAATCACAAACATTGTCCCTGATGCCCCAAGGAAAAAGGGATTTGTGCAAACACAATCACCGTCTAATTTATTTTTATAGAAAGGTTATTAAAGTATGTACTTGAGATCAAATGGTTAGTACTAGACTAGAGGAAATAATGAATGTCATCAACGGGTGTTTATGGCTTTTAACAAGCAATCTGAAAATCTGCTATTTTATTTTTTAGCTGGAAGTTCATTTTGTTAATATATTCAGGCTCTTAGACACAGAGACCAATAATGAGGAAACAACACAAATATGCTCCAAATTATCCAATTGTGAATCATTGTTCCCTATCTGTCACTCACTCAAATTTGTGTCAATGTAGTGACACTAGGGGTCACTCTTGGGAGCCTCAAACACCCGTGATCTTTGAGAAAAGGCCAATGAGAATTGCGAGTGGAATTTGCATGCCACTCCCCCAGACATACGATTATAATAGGAGCTGGCTCGCAACCACTAATTCAGATTTTTTCTTCGGAGCCTAGTGGTTGATTCGCAGAGAGCTGAATTCCACTGCCGGTTCATTCACCTCTTTAAGAAGCATATGCTCTTGGATATACAACGCATATCAGCAGCTTTCTCTCCTTCTGCGCGATCAGTGCAGAGTATGCCCCTGGGCACTTTGATAGAGCTAAAAGAGCATGCATTGATGGACAGTGTATTTTTAAAAATGCCTTTCCGTCTCTGTGTAATTCCTGGGTGCGGTCATTATCTCTTTAACTCTGACGGCCACAATCGCTGTCTCACGTGCCTGGGCCCTAATTACGTTGAGGCAGCGTTCGTGGATGATGCATGTTGTCATTGCGAGAACATGACCAAGGCAATGTTGCGGTAGCGGTTTTCCTTCTTGCGGGCTCCAAAGACCCAGAAGAAGGCTCCTAAGTGCCCCTGAGACGAACGACCCAAGGAGGAAGATGTCCGTCGGAACCCTGGAGCTGGTGTCAAGACCACTCCATCCCCCGGTGGAGGGCCAGATGGAGACTCTTTTGTTCACTTTTGTTTTGTGTTTGCCACACCCCGGACATGCAGCGGTACCCACATTATAAAAAAGAGCAGTTTCCTCTCTGCCTGGGTCACACATTCTGTGTTATCACGGCAACCAGACACCGAGCGTTTGCGGGCAGGGCGCTACGAACGCGAGTCCCCCGACTTCACGTGCCCGGCCACGCAAAATTCACCCCCCCGGCCAGCCGGGTGTGATGAGTTACGAGGAGTTGTCTCCTGCCCCCCAACCACGAGGACCCACCTCCAGGTACATCAGATGCGATTGTCCCCTTTGTGCCCCTCGCCCAGAGCTTGGACGAGTGTCTATCGCTCTCCAACCCATCGTGGTGGCTGGCCAGGACCATCCGATTTGACAACATGATTCGGTTCGACAGGAGCCCAACCCGGTTCGGTGGCGAGAACGCCACCCCCTGCACACGATGATAGAGCCTGTCCCTCCATCCAAGATTAGGAAAGTGCTTTATAGTCCTTACTTCATCATGCCAAAGAAAGGTGGTGGGTTGCGTCCAATCTTGGACCTGCGAGTTCTGAAGCAGGCTTGCACAGACTCCCGTTCAAGATGATGATGCAGAAAAGCATTCTAGCTTTTATAACCTCAGAATTATTTTGCACTCTACCCAGTCCATTATCGCGCTGCATGTGCATTTCGCCAAATCCACTTAGGCCTAGATTTAGAGCATGATTGCACGAATATGCTAAAACGTCATGGCCATGCCCACTGACTTTACACTTGGCATAGTGCTGTGCTTAGCGCTAGCGCTCTTTAAATAGGGCCTGTTGTGTAATTGCTCCGAGTGTTAGTCTGATGCATAATGCTATTATACTTAGCAATTTGCGAATGTGAATGTAAAGTAGGCCTACATTTAGTCATTGATATTTAGTAATACATTTTAATTCCTGATTTACTTTTTATGTGACAATCATTTCATTTTTTTAGCACAAACTGTTCTCACTCCTAAGGCTTCAAATTACAGTATTGCAAGAGCAAGGTGTGCCACGTTTCACTTTGTAGACTGCAAAAGTTTAGGCCAGTCTCATATTCCCTGTCTTAGGTCTGTTAAGACAACTACTTTATTTTTTAATTGTGAAATGTCAGAATAATAGTACTGAAAATTATTTATTTCAGCTTTTCTTTCTTTCATCACATTCCCAGTGGGTCAGACATGTACTTTTGTTAGTATTTGGTAGCATTTCAATTGAATTGTTTAACTTGGGTCAAACATTTTGGGTAGCCTTCCACAATCTTCTAAAAATTTGCTGGAATTTTGGCCCATTCCTCCAGACAGAACTGGTGTAAATGAGATCAGGTTTGAAGGCCTCTTTTTCAGTTCCATCCACACAATTTCTATTGGATTGATGTCAGGGCTTTGTGATAGTCACTAAATACCTTGACTTTGTTATCCTTAAGCCATTTTGCCTCAACTTTAGAGGTATGCTTGGTCATTGTCTATTGAATTTCATCAGCTTGAATGCCCTGGCTGATGTCTTGAGATGTTGCTTCAATATATACACACATAATTTTCCTTCCTCATGATGCTATCTATTTTGTGAAGTGCACCTGTCCCTCCTTCAGCAAGGCACCCCCACAACATGATACTACCACCCCCATGCTTCACGGTTGGGATGGTGTACTTCGGCTTGCAAGCCTCACCCTTCTTTTTCCTCCTAACATAATAATGGTCATTATGGCCAAACAGTTACATTTTTGTTTCGTTAGACAGAGGACATTTCTCCAAAAAGTATGATCTTTGTCCCTATGTGCACTTGCAAACTGTTGTCTGGATTTTTTATGGTGGTTTTGGAGCAGTTGCTTCTTCGTTGCTGACCAGCTTTTCCAAACAAATGTAAAATATGGAGTGCCACAGTGATCAGTTTTAGGGCCTCTGCGTTTCTCCTTGTATATGCTTCCCCTGGGAGTTATTATCAGGAATCCTGGAATAAGTTTCCACTGCTATGCCGACAATACACAACTTTATATTTTTTCAAAACCTGATGAGATTTCACAATTCTCGTTATTAGCAGAGTGCATCAATGAAATAAAAGATTGGATGGCCAGAAATTTCCTTCTACTCAATTCTGACAAAACAGAGGTACTAATTATTGGACCAAAAAACTCTAAAAATATGCCACTACAATATAATTTCACTCTCGATGGGTGTACTGTTACGTCATCTTCAACAGCGAAGAACTTAGGTGTTATATTTGATACCAATCTGTCCTTTGAAAATAAAATTACCAATGTTTGTAGAACAGCATTCTTCCACCACAAGAAATATTGCTAAATTAAGGCACACGCTCTCTATTGCTGATGCCGAAAAACTAATTCATGCGTTCATGACCTCAAGACTAGATTATTGTAATGCATTGCTGGGAGGATGTCCAGCTAGATCAATGAATAAACTTCAATTGGTTCAAAATGCAGCAGCCAGTGTGCTAACGAGAACCAAGAAATATGATCATATTAGCCCCATTTTATCTTTGTTACATTGGCTACCTATTAAATTCTGTATTAATTAAAAAATTCTGTTAACTACATACAAAGCTTTGAATGGACTAGCTCTGCAGTACTTAAGTGACCTTCTACCACGCTATAGTCTTTCAAGTTCATTACGATCGCAAAATTCTGGCCTGTTAATAGTTCCTAGAATATCAAAATCCACAAAAGGAGGTAGATCCTTTTCATATTTGGCTCCTAAACTATGGAATAGTCTCCCTAACACTGTTTGAGATGCAGACACACTCCCTCAGTTTAAGTCTAGACTAAAGACTCATCTATTTAGCCAGGCATACACCTAATTTATCCTCCAACCCACAATTAGGCTGCTTTAGTTGAGTCTGCCGGAACCAGAAACATTGATCATGATTTATAACTCTGCAATAAATTGAATGACATCTATGCTTATATTATTTTATTTGTTTTCCTGTCTCAACCTTGGACTCCTATCCTGAGGTCACTAGAACTGGCTGGATCCAGCACCATTCCTGCTTTGTGTTGGACTCCACTGCTACTTGTTGCTGAATGATGATGACTAAATGCACTCGGTGCCAGCCAAACATCACTTCAGTCTATTATGATGGACTTCAGAGGATGAACTGATGCCAACTCCAACCATAAGACATGGGATACTTAATATGCCATTGTCTGAACCTTGGATTTAGGATGGACCACACAGAAACTCATCGAAATTATCGGCCAGGTTGAACTGCGTTTCACATCCCTGATCTCTGCCTGCATCACCTCTGTCTATTGATGGACTACGATCTTGAAATTGGAATACATTGACTAACAATTGCCAACAAAAGCCTTCATCAGCCAATTAACAAGAACAATTGCATCTCTGTGAACTTCTGCAGTTAATCCAGGATGGACTTCAAAGACATTGGTCATTAATCTTACAGTTCAAACAAAATCGATGTTTAAACACTGACCCTTAACACTTACTTTGTTTAATAATTTTAAACCATGACTTCAGCTAAACATAAGTTAGATTGGCATTATGTTCATGATGTTAGCCAGAGGGGAACTGGCCCCCACAGTGAGTCTGGTTTCTCCCAAGGTTATTTTTCTCCATTAATCAACATCTTATGGAGTTTTGTCTTCCTTGCCACAGCTTGCTCAACGGGGTTATTAATACAATTATTATTTAATTACTTATTTTTAAACATGATTACAATCGTATTTTATCTAATTACACAATGATGATTAATCGACATTATAGACATTACAGTTTTATCCTCTGTTAATGTCTGATCATCTGTAAAAGCTTCTTTGAAACGATGTGTGTTGTGAAAGGCGCTATATAAATAAAATTGACTTGACTTGACTATTCAGGTTATATCAATATAGGGCTTGCTTTACTATGTATATAGATGCTTGTCTACCTGTTTCCTCCAGCATGTTCACAAGGTCCTTGCTGTTGTTCTGGGATTGATTTGCACTTTTCGCACCAAACTACGTTCATCACTAGGAGACAGAATGCGTCTCCACCCAGAGGGCATGGTGTTTATACTTGCGGACTATTGTTTGTATAGATGAATGCGGTACCTTCAGGCATTTGGAAATTGCTCCAAAGGAATAACCAAACTTTTGGAGGTCCACAATTTTGTTGTGTGAGGTTTTGGCTGATTCCTATTGATCTTCCCAAGATGTTAAGCAAAGAGGCACTTAGTTTGAAGGTAGGCCTTAAAATACATCCACAGGTACATCTCCCATTGACTCCAATTAGACTACCAGAAGCTAATTTTCTAATTGCCTAAAGGCTTGACATAATTTTCTGGAATTTTCCCAGCTGCTTAAAGGTGCAGTTAACTTAGTGTATGTAAACTTGTTATCCAATTCTTACCCACTGGAATTATGATATAATCAGTTAAAAGTGAAACATTCTGTCTGTAAACAATTGTTGGAAAAATTACTCGTGTCATGCACAATGCAGATGTTCTAAACGACTTTCCAAAACTATGGTTTGCTATTATGAAATCTGTGGAGTGGTTAGAAAATGAGGTATAAACAGAACATTCTGATGTAAAAAACAGCACCATCACTATTTGAAAAAAAAAAAGGCATTTTTGATCAGATCTAGACAGGCCCCATTACCAGCAGCCATCATTCCAACACCTTATCCTTGAGTAGTCATGCTAAATTGCTAATCTGGTACTAGAAAATCACTTTCCATTATATCAAACACTGCTGAAAGCTATTTGGTTTGTTAAATTAAGCTTAACATTGTCTTTGTGTTTGTTCTTGAGTTGCCACAGTATGCAATGGACTGGTTTGTCTCAAGGTCAATATTTGGTCAAAAATGGCTCAAGAAACTACAAAGAAAAAACATTCTCTAGAAACTCATCAGTCAGTCGTTTGTTTAAGGAATAAAGGCTATACAATGCTTGAAATTGCCAAAAAAATCTGAAGAATTCATATAAAGTTGTACACTACAGTCTTCAAAGACAAAGTACAACTGGCAGACAGAGATGTGGAAAACCAGATGTACAACAAAATAAGATAAGTACATCAGAGTCTCTAGTTTGAGAAACCATTATTGATTGAGATCATAGTGATTTTGATAGTGTCCCTAGAGAAAAAAAAATTACTTTAAAAACTATCGTCCTTTAAAAACTACATGTCTCAAGTAGCCAGCAATGTGCAGGTCTGGATTAAGACTCCTGAGTGCCCCTGGGTATGAATTCTAACATCATTTACTTATCTTCCTTCCAAACTCCAAATGACTCATGTGATATGCTATGTTTTCTAAATTCATACTCTAGTTTTGTGTGAGGAACAGACCAACCTTGCAAATGTTGTCAGCAACTGGCAGTGCCATTTGAGACACCAAGTTTAATTCCTGCAAGGGGCGATGGATGGCTCATAAAACTGAATCCTCCTTTCATCTACAATTCAATCTAAGAAAATTAGATTTTTCTTTGGAGACACTTTTTTGTTTTTTTATGCTGGATAGTTATTTTTAATAAAAAACTGATGAGTTCAAGGATTCGTACTTGAGCATGTATCAGTAAAAGCATTTGTACAATTCTCATCTAATCAGAATAAATGGCTGTCCATCCTTTTCAGTGCTGAGAAAAGGGACATGTACAACGTGACACTGTCATCTAAGCTCTGTTTCGCCAATAAAACCTTTTAATATCTCATTGGAGACATTTTTACACTGGATAGTAATTTTTTTATATAAAAAAAAATGGATAATTGCAAGGATTTATACCTGTGAATGTAAATCTGCCTCAGCAGTATCTATAAAAGCATTTATGAATTCCTAATCCATTAATAAACTAATGCAATTGGTCCATCCTTCCCAGCGCTGACAAAAGGAACATGTACCACATGACAGTGCCATCTACATGCTGATGGGCAGTGGTCCGGACCACTGGATAATCATTTACACCTGAATAATGATACTGAAAATCTTTAATAACCAGTAAATTAAAACAGGCCTTAGACTTTTTTTGTTTTGTTTTTACAAATGCTGCAGGGTGGTGCCCCCTGGACGTCATGCCCCTTTGCATGTGCCCAATTGAACATATGGGTAATCCTGGCAATGTGGCATCTCCCTAAAGTGTTACAAGCTGATGATGGAATTGTGACTCGCAGACAGGTTTGCACTCTTCCAGGGAGATGAGTGTCTTTGTGAAATAACATCATTATCTTTCAAATGCCCTTGCATGTGAGACATTTCTTCAAAAACTGGCAGGGGTACACAAAATATCTCTCCAGAGGCAGAGGCAGATTTTTAGCCCTAATATTATTGAGGAGGTCTTCATGATGGACTCACTTTGCACAATAATATTATTGAGGTTGTTTCGCTCAAGAAGAGATTTTTAATCACTTAGGTAAAGTTTAACCAAGGTGAAATTTCAGACACAACTTTCAGCTATTTAGAATTGAATCGTTGTGACACAACATGATTGTTTTGTTTTAATAAATGCCATCTTTAATTGAAATCTCAATTTATCACAATGAGAGCTATCTGTTATGCTGCAAAACCATTACACAAGCACCATATTGAAATCATTACATAATTAGGAAAATGAAATAGGTAATACATTCTTTGCGTCAACCATAGGACAGTTACATTTTGTATAATTTTTTTTTAAATGACTCCATTTTGTTCTTGCAAAGAGGAGATAAGACCAACTGGACAGTTGAAAGACCCGTACATTGATGATATTCCTTGTTTTTCTCTCTTTCCGCTTTGTGGCCAGAATAAATATATTTAAAATGTCCCTATTGGATTAACTGAATTCACACAGTGACCTTGGGTGTTTTTTTTTTTCATTGTTCCCTTTTAATAGTCTTAAATGGGATGTGAAATGCTTTGCTAAGACAAGTACATGAACTGTCCCTCTCAGTTCATGGAAACATTCCTATTATGACTCATATTCAATTATCAATCCATCCCCATCAGAGCAGCTCTCAACAATAGATCAGAGAGCATAGAATGACCACAAACTACTACTTACCTCTGAATGTGCCAGTGAAATGTAGGATTGTAACAGCACAAGTTGGCAGAGCCTGGCACTTCTTTGCAATGGCAATAACTGTCTTTTGTGCTGCAGATAGGAGCAGCTCTTCTCTAATTGGAAGGAACTTTCGAAATACCCTGCACTTGGCAGAACAGGCCTATGCACATATACACATTGTTTTATTTGTGGATTCGATGCAGTATGTTCAGATGCTTAGGCACCTTGAGTTTATATTAATGAATACAACCTGTTTCCACCCACTTTTAAAGATGTATTTTCTCAAGCTGTTATCATTGTAAAGAGATAAATATCAAATCTGCACCCTGCTAGAATAATTGTATTCAGGCTGCATGTTCTGCCACTGACTCTGCCCCTTTATATCGTGTCTACTGACCATTGGTTCATTGGGTAGGTGTATGGAATCAGTGGTTGATTGTACGAGCCACAGTGCAGAGCAAATGCAAAAGACTGAGAGAGTAAGCTGTGAGCTGTGACACTACTCTCTTTGTTAAACACAGTGAAGGGAATGTGGTTGATTTAGCAGAGCGACTCAGGGTTCCCACACCACTTTATATCAAAGAGAATGATTAGCAATTAACTAGGTATTGGGAAAAGCAACATTTTTGTGGTTAGCTTACTTTTTCTCCAACGCTGCAAGTTTTTTTTTTTTTTTTTTTTAAAGACTGATAACACTGTGATTTCAGCAAAAGTAGTTTGAAAGTTATTCAGCTGAAATCGACTGTGCTTACCGAAATTCATATCTGGGTAAAATGTTCACAGAGTGGCACCAAAAACGAGTTGTATTTTAGGTTGTAAATGATGTAATAAATACAGTCAAAAGGAATGCATATTTTCACTCTCACTATTGTTTATGTGAACGTGAATAATTCCTGATTTTCACAGGACCAGAGCCCAAATCTCGGAGGTTGCTCTCACAACATGCTTTCAGTAGCGCTAGAGGGAAATGTGTTAATTCTGGAACTGATGCAAAAATGTCTGATGGGGAGTGGCGCTTGTCATTAATTCAGCCGAATTGGGTTAATTTCAGGGTACATGAATTTTTGGTAGCAATATTGATTTCCCTTATGATCATGTTGTTTCTTTTAGTACATTTTCTAACCCTATCCTACAGTCTAAATAATCATATGTAGCCAACAAGTAATGACAATAATGTGCAGTGCGGTCCACTAGTGACAACTACAACTACAAAAAATTTGAACCCTTCCTTTTTTATTATAAACCATATTATCAGCATTACAATTTGAGTAAAAGATTAATAGAAAATTTGAATAATTTCAGAATTTATTAATATTTCATACAACATCTGTTGTACTGCCACAAGTTTGGGATTTGTGAATGTTCCAAAGAGCAGGAAATCTGACCTTTTGTATGTATTCAGTGTCATAAATTAACTTACATTTGATTAGTGACCTAGAAACAGTGGACCTAGAAATAGTGGAAAATCTTATAACTATATCTTTTTCATTTTACCTCTTTTTGTCTTAGTTTTAAATCTTTCAAAGCATAAACTTGGTTAATTTCTCTCCGGTCACATGACAAGTCGTCGTGATAGATTGAGATGATGATCGTTAGAAACAGTTTTACAAAAACACACAACCTACGTATATTCACATACAGAAAAAAACAGATGAACTAGCAAACATAACTTTGGAAGTAGATGAAGCATGTTGCAGATTATTGACATACAGGCTGTTTATTCAGTGGTGAAATTCAGTTTGTTGATGGGTTAGCCTCTATGGAAAATGTTGTACCTTTTCATATGAGTCAAGTTATACAATACCTTAAGATTTTGCCATTTTGTATGAGTTGTTATGGGACTATGTTTAATAGTGTTAATATGTTAATTACCAGGTTGAAAAGAAAAATTCCAGATTTTCAATGCGGTCTCAGACTTTTGGACTCTACTTTAAATAGGCTCACATCCAAACACATCATACCAAATTGTCATAATAGCACAATTTCATATTTTCTGAAATCATTTAGTATTTTGGCCTGGGCAATACTGAGCAAGAAAGCTATAATACAGTGCAAAATTGATTTTCAATACATTGTCTATACAATCCCTCTAATTAATGCTTAAAAGGTTCGCTCACCCAAAAGTGAAAATTATCCCATAATTTACCAGCCATCCTAGTTGTATATGACTTTCTTCTTTCAGCCAAACACAATCGGAGGGTGACAGGGGCGGAGGGCGGGTCATGATTATACACACCCTGTCCCTTATCAGGCTAATAAAGCTTCCGAGAGGGATAAAGGCAGTATGCGGATGGTGGTGTGGAGAGATCGTCTACGGTCACACATGACCGTCATGTGTGTGTTTGTGTCTTTTTTTAACGTTTTTCATTAAACTATTATTAATATTGTCAAGCCGGTTCTCGCCTCCTCCTTTCCCTTATATCCATTTACACGGAGTTATATTAAAAAATATCCTGGCTTTTCCAAGCTTTATTATGGGATTGAATGGTACCTTAGATTTTGAAGCCTAAAAAAGCACATCCATCCATAAAAAAAGTAATCCATACAGCTCCAGGGGGTTAATAAAGGCCTTCTGAAGCGAAGTGATGCGTTTTTGTAAGAAAAATATACATATACATATTTATAACTTTATAATCTATAATCACAAGCTTCCGGTATCAGCAATCCACATGCTCACAAGAGAGTTGAGTTCCGTGGCTGACGCTCAAGCAAATCAATTATTTATTTTATCTTCTGCGGCAGCTGCTGCAAGATGCACATGGACGCAAAGAACTGCCCTGCATTGTGCGTTTTCCCGCAAATTAACTAGAAAATCATATTCGTGACAACATGGCCCTAATATTATCAGTGGGCTTTTCCAGTGTATTTGGATGTAGAATTTGCAGTCAAATCGTGAGGCGAAACTTCTTAGCGAGTACTAATTACTACTGTGTTGACTCTTTTTTTTTTTATAGTATGTACTGTATATTCCCAAATCAGTCGGCAGATAGTGAAAAAAGATCTTGAAAGCAATCTCAGTATATGGAAGCGCAGCGTAGTTCTAGCGGGAAGACTAGCAGCTGTACATCATCACATCATTAGCTGGGTAATTCCTAGCCAATCGCATGTAAGCCATTGCTTTATAAGTCTGCTCACAATCTATCACATTGCTGTTTCAGTGTACTAATCGGCAACCTCCACCACCAGGCCTACGCCAAAGAGAGAGACATTACTTCTGTTTTACATTTATCAAATAAATGGCATCTTAAACTTCACTCAAGCCTGTGTGTCTTCCCGATAGAAATACTATTATTTCTTTATATAGGGATAATTTTGTATAAAACTAAATTGAATTAAATAAATTTTATTGAAAACAAATTAAAAATGAAGTAGAAATAAAAACTAAATTTAAATTCGAAAATAACCTTATTTGAAATGACTAAGACAGCTTTCAATTTCTTTAGTCTATGTTTGAGTGGAGGGAAAAAGCAACAAATAATTTAAATGTAAACAAAAAACAATAAGAATGGTGTTGAAGGACAGTTTTGTCTTCATACACCTACAGAATATGCTTTCATTCTGAAACCACTTTTAAGCTTGTTCAGCAGGATACTTATCATAAAATATATACTGTACAGTAGGCAACAGAGGTATTTTTGTTATATTTATATTGATAAACGGTTTTTCTTAGTTGTGAAGTTTAAAAAAAATCTCAAAATATTAGTGTTGAGTTTACTGTTACAATTTTAAGTTAGATTCATGAAAAGATTCATTCGGACTCGGCCTGTTATGAACTCAGTCTCGAGTCCGACTCAGCCTCTTTTTGACTCAGACTCAGCTCGGATTTGATTGTTTAAAAACTCTGACTTGACACAGACTCTACCAAGGTGGACTTGAACCCAACACAAATTTTTTTTTTATTACTTGGATATTTCTAAAATTCAAAGAAATGTTTCGTAATGATATGCTGTTGTTGGTTGGTCAATCCTGGAGTAAGATTGTGGATTTTTTCCTCTTTATTATGTATTTTTGCTGGACCAGAGGGGGTGGATGCAGACAAGAAATATGGTTGTGTTCTTCTCCACTGCACGCTTGTTGTGCGCTGCTGCTCCAGCTGTCTCCAGCTCACTATATGTTCACCCCGATATGCACCCAGAGGCAGTATGCCTTTCATTATTTCTTTTGAAACTTTCATCTGAAGTCTCCCAGGGATTAGCCTTCCTGATTCCTGGCACAGTCGATGAAAAACAAGCCTTAAACACTGGGAGGCTTTCAGCCAGTGGAGCTACTATCTCTGTTTCTCCTCTCACAATGTTCAGCCATGTCAGAATTCCTAAACAACAAGAAAGCGGTCTTACTTAATTTTCGAAATGTTTTTTGGCAGTCTGTTATAATTTTTAAGAGTGTTATGGGTTTTTAGTCTCTTTCTTTGTTAAAGAATGTAGCAAATCTTAACTGCTTCACTTCCAAGATTTTATCAGAGAAATTTGGTCTGTTCATGTTTATGAATGTTAATAAACTCTTTTTTCAAGTGCTTTAGTGCCTCAAACCTCTGAGATAGCAAACAGTACTGGGGTTCACAAAGATGATTCAAAGCTTACCAGTGTAAAAGTTTGGAACTATAAGCCCTGTCTGAGCTGGTTGATTGGCAGAGTTGAACCTGTGATTTTAAAGATACACTATGGAATTGTGGGCTGCCTATCGATATCTGTGGATGAAACATAAAATTGCTACCTGGTCTCATAGAAACACGTTTCAGTAACAGTAAAAATGTTTTCGAAATTATTTTTAAGTTGCTTGTTGATACATTGACTGCATTTATACGATAGCCTACAGGTCCTTCTCAAAAAATTAGCATATTGTGATAAAGGTCATTATTTTCCATAATGTAATGATAAAAATTAAACTTTCATATATTTTAGATTCATTGCACACCAACTGAAATATTTCAGGTCTTTTATTGTTTTAATACTGATGATTTTGGCATACAGCTCATGAAAACCCAAAATTCCTATCTCAAAAAATTAGCATATTTCATCCGACCAATAAAAGAAGTGTTTTTAATACCAAAAAAGTCAACCTTCAAATAATTATGTTCAGTTATGCACTCAATACTTGGTCAGGAATCCTTTTGCAGAAATGACTGCTTCAGTGCTGGCGTGGCATGGAGGCAATCAGCCTGTGGCACTGCTGAGGTGTTATGGAGGCCCAGGATGCTTCGATAGCGGCCTTAAGCTCATCCAGAGTGTTGGGTCTTGCGTCTCTCAACTTTCTCTTCACAATATCCCACAGATTCTCTATGGGGTTCAGGTCAGGAGAGTTGGCAGGCCAATTGAGCACAGTAATACCATGGTCAGTAAACCATTTACCAGTGGTATTGGCACTGTGAGCAGGTGCCAGGTCGTGCTGAAACATGAAATCTTCATCTCCATAAAGCTTTTCAGCAGATGGAAGCATGAAGTGCTCCAAAATCTCCTGATAGCTAGCTGCATTGACCCTGCCCTTGATAAAACACAGTGGACCAACACCAGCAGCTGACATGGCACCCCAGACCATCACTGACTGTGGGTACTTGACACTGGACTTCAGGCATTTTGGCATTTCCTTCTCCCCAGTCTTCCTCCAGACTCTGGCACCTTGATTTCGGAATGACATGCAAAATTTGCTTTCATCCGAAAAAAGTACTTTGGACCACTGAGCAACAGTCCAGTGCTGCTTCTCTGTAGCCCAGGTCAGGCGCTTCTGCCGCTGTTTCTGGTTCAAAAGTGGCTTGACCTGGGGAATGCGGGGATATTTCTACTCCAGACTCAGTCCACTGCTTCCGCAGGTCCCCCAAGGTCTGGAATCGGGTCCTTCTCCACAATCTTCCTCAGGGTCCGGTCACCTCTTCTCATTGTGCAGCGTTTTTTGCCACACTTTTTCTTTCCCACAGACTTCCCACTGAGGTGCATTGATACAGCACTCTGGGAACAGCCTATTTGTTCAGAAATTTCTTTCTGTGTCTTACCCTCTTGCTTGAGGGTGTCAATGATGGCCTTCTGGACAGCAGTCAGGTCGGCAGTCTTACCCATGATTGCGGTTTTGAGTAATGAAACAGGCTGGGAGTTTTTAAAAGCCTCAGGAATCTTTTGCAGGTGTTTAGAGTTAATCAGTTGATTCAGATGATTAGGTTAATAGCTCGTTTAGAGACCCTTTTCATGATATGCTAATTTTTTGAGATAGGAATTTTGGGTTTTCATGAGCTGTATGCCAAAATCATCAGTATTAAAACAATAAAAGACCTGAAATATTTCAGTTGGTGTGCAATGAATCTAAAATATATGAAAGTTTAATTTTTATCATTACATTACGGAAAATAATGAACTTTATCACAATATGCTAATTTTTTGAGAAGGACCTGTATGTCCGCATTGGCTAGCTAGTCAGCTTTATCAATGTTACGATTCCCTGTTGTCTGCCCCGCGTTTCACATGTCACTGACATGCACTACATTTCCCATAGTTCCCTGCCCTCATTGTGTCATTGTTTGCACAATGTTTGTATCCTCATGTGTCTGTGTATTTAAACCCTGCCTGTTCCTCCATTACCTTGTCATTCGTTGTCTATTTCCTTTGTTCCAGTCTTGCTTGTTTTCACTTTCTCTTCAATAAAACCCGCACGTAGATCCAAACTCCTTGTTTGCCTCATCCTGCACTCATAACAGAATGAACGACCCACCATGGATCTAGCGGTTTTACGAGCCAACTGTCAGCTGCTCAGTTTAATGCAGGAAAACTGTCCGGTGGAGGACCACGTTTGCGATTTTCTGGAACTAGCGAGTGCCACAGACTTTCCGGACTCCTGCTTGGTGGGTTTCTTCCGGGCCAATCTGAACTGTGTGTTCAAGGAGCGGTTGCCACCGGTGACGAGCGGCTGGACGCTCCGCGAGTACATTGAGGAGACTCTGCTGGCCTGCGCCTCACCATTCACTGTGGGCGTCGTCGAGGAGAACCCTGCCTCTCCTCCCACAGTGGTAACCCAGCATTCTCTTCACTCCTGCCTTGGTCAAGGAGCCAGTGCGGCCAGCTTCATCCGCCTGGAGGAGGAGAAGAAGAAAGGCTTCCGCTTCCCAGTTGATGCCTGCCACGGTCAGCGAGCCAGCGCCTACGCCCGCCACGGTCAGCGAGCCAGCGCCTACACCCGCCACGGTCAGCGAGCCAGTGCCTGCAGCCCCTACCGTCAGCGAGCCCGCACCTGTTTCTCGTTTGTATCCTCATGTGTCTGTGTATTTAAACCCTGCCTGTCCCTCCATTACCTTGTCGTTCGTTGTCTCAACTGTTGTGATGTCGCTGATGTTCCCGTGTTCTGATGTTCGCTCCCATGCCTGTCTTCCCGTGTTCATTCCAGCCGTGTATTCCCAGTTCCAGTGTTTCGTGTTTTAGTTTCGTTTTACCCATCGTGGTTATTTCCTTTGTTCCAGTCTTGCTTGTTTTCACTTTGTCTTCAATAAAACCCGCACGTAGATTCAAACTCCTTGTCTGCCTCATCCTGCACTCATAACAATCAATAGCTTTTAGCTAAATGTGGTGGATGATGACAGTAGCGGTTTATAAAACAGTCTGCACATTATAAATATGTTGACACAATTCAGTATTGATGTGATTCCATCACACCATTTGATAGATCGATACGTTTTATAATAATAGAATGCTTACATTTTCTGTATAACCAAGTTACATTACACTAATGAATGGTTTTTTTGCATTACCTTGAACATTGTATAGCATTCATTTAATGTGTTCTTATAGTTTACCTTGCTGAATAATTACAGTTTAACATTATGTCTGTTACTGTGAATCAGCATACCTGACTTTTAGTAT
The DNA here is from genome assembly GCF_025860055.1 of Xyrauchen texanus. Classification (NCBI taxonomy): domain Eukaryota; kingdom Metazoa; phylum Chordata; class Actinopteri; order Cypriniformes; family Catostomidae; genus Xyrauchen; species Xyrauchen texanus. The sequence continues at coordinate 15,534,078 of NC_068283.1, forward strand.
AAAGAGAAAATCGTTTAAATTATTTGAATGTTACGAAGCAAGGTAGCTTGCAATTTGTCAGAGTTAGCAGGAAAGATCAAGTTAGCTAAAACTACACAGATCAATCCTTATGGAACTATATTTCACATGCTTTGCAGGTATGAAAGCTTACCTGTCCAATAAGAAGAGCGGCAATTCATGGTCAGTTTTGTTCCCCAAAACCGAACGAAGGTCCCTCCAGGAATCAAATGCCCTGCTGATGTTTACTTTAGTTTCCATTTGACCAAAATCGCATTCCCGCTTAGCCAGATGGGATTCAGTAGATTTATTTTTGGCTTACTCTGAGTTTGTGTAGGAGTAGGTGTTGTGCTGGGAGCTGGACGTTTGCTGGATTCCACCTCTAAGATAATATTACCCAGTGTTTTAGACAGCTGTCACTGTTGAATGGTAGAAGGGAAGTGCTGAGCCAAGGCTTCCGGGAGCACGCGTATATGTCACATCCCTTCACATGAAAATCAGTCTACAGGATTTAATAAGCTAGGAAGTCTGGGAAGGACACATTTTTTAAGTTGTTTTACAAGCCGTTCACACGTTGGCAAAAAAAGGTGAATATTACATGAACATTTTACATATTGTGGCAATGGGGGCGTGGCCGAGCAACATCTGTAGAGAGCGTCACAGCTTCACAGCCATGTGTCACAGTAAGCAAACCAAGTTAGTTTGTGCATGCTCTGATGACAAGGAACGGAATGCCATCTGGACCCATGGCTTTACGGATATTGACCCATCGGAAGGATCGGGTTAGCTCTCTCTGCGTGGGCAGTGTTATTTCCCTATAAAAGAGCATAAAAATTATTAAACTAATCCAGGAGAAAGGCAGCGGTGTTCACGATGGAGTTTTTATTCCCTTTGATGTCTGTGATGATATTAATTCCCTGCCACATGCTTCTTGAGTCGGTGGTGTTGAACTGTCCTTCATTCTTGCCCCTGTACTGGTGTTTGGCTGCTTTGATAGTTTTGTGGAGAGCATAACTGGTTTGTTTATGCTCCTCAGTGTTCCCTGAATTAAAAGCAGAGATCCGCACTATAAGTGCCACATAAAAATTGCAATTGCAAAATGTTTCTGGTTAGGGTAGGTCTGTATTGTTTTGTTCGGCATTAAATCATTTATGCACTTCCTGATGAAACACTTTGTGGTATCAGCGTAGACCTCGATGTCATCATATGAGGCGGACAAGAACATCTCCAAGTCCGCGTGATAAAAACTTGTAGCCTTGTAGTCTTGTAGCATATAATCTCATTGGTCCGACCAGCACTGGAGGGCAGGTGCTTCCTGTTTCAGTTTCTGCCTGTAATCAGGCAGAAGCAAAATGGAAGAGTGGTCCAATTTGCCAAATGGTGGGTGGGGAAGGAATTTGTAGCCATATCGGAAGGGAGCGTAGCAATGGTCCAAAACCCGGTCCCCACGTGTGTTGAATCTGATGTGTTGGTAGTATTTCAGTGCTATTGACTTGAAGTTGGCTTTGTTAAAATCCCCGGTCACAATGAACGTGGCCTCAGGGTGCGTGGTTTCCTGTTCACTTATATTCCCATACAATTCCTTGAGTCCCTGGTTTGTGTCAGCTTGTGGTTGGATGTACACAGCCGTGATAATGACCGCTACAAATTCCCTCAATAGCCAGAATGGCTTACCAGAAGCATGAGAATTTCCAGATCAGGAGAACAGAAAGACATGATAGAATCTACATTCCTCTGATCACACCAGGATTTGTTGATCATAAAATATACACCATCACCTCTGCTTGAGAGGTCTTTCACTCTGTCCTCTCAGTGCACGGAGTCTGGTATCTCCTCAGACATCCAAGTTTCTGTAAGGCAGATAATGCAGCAGTCCCTCGTCTCTTGTTGGAAAGAGATCTGCACTCTTAGCTTACAGAGCTTGTTGATAAGAGACTGAATATTTGCTAGTAGAATGCTGGGTAGCGGGGGACGATTCACGCGACATCTTAGTCTGATGAGAACGCTGGTACTCCTTTCCCTTTTCCGGCTGCGTTTCCTTTACCGGGCTGCCCAGACAAAGGGCTACACTGTCGCGTTTGTAAACAGCAGGTCGGTATTGAGGTATTTAAAGTCCGGTTTTTACTAAGGCAGAACCAATGTCCAAAAGTGTTTGTCTATCGTAGACAATTAGGCAGACAACAGCCAAGACAATAAACATAAGAATTGTAGACAAAACAAACAAAAAACTGCAATATTGGGTTGGAGTTCGCAGCGCAGCAGCCATCTTGGAGTTCTGTGTTGCAGTGACAGCTGCAGAGGGATAAAAGAGGCATTCCAGACTGCTGGAGTGGAGAGAGAGAGAGACATACATGCAGCAGTTGGTGTGTGTACATTTGTTGCTGAAAAGAAAACCATTTGTGTCACTGAACAGTGAATAAATAAAAAGACTGATATGGATAACACTCTCCAATATATTAAAGAGGAGTATCACACTAATATAGGATCTTACGTACCGTTTCTATTGATAGGTAATAGAGTGGAGAAAATAAATATAACAACACCGATGAAAAATCAATAAACCCAAGTGTATTTACACTACCAATAATATTTACAATAATAATCAAACAAGGTGTATATACATGTAAAGTGAAGTCCAAAGTGCACAGAGTTATATACAGTGTTCGGATCAGTCTCACCGGTGTTTGTATCGATCCGTGAGCGTGATCAAGTGATGAAGTGATGAGTGATGAATGACCAAATGTCCTCTGATAAAAGTAATCCTGGCATGCGAGCCAAATGAAATACTTCCAGGAGGAACGGCGTTTCAGCGCTCTCAGGTCAGTCACCAACGTATTCCAATTTATGAATGAGCCGGGTTTGTTGTGTGTGAGCGTACTCGCAAATGAGCCCCGAACACCGGCATAGCGGTTCTTTAAATAGACAATTACAGTTAGTTCCTGTTTACGTGGCAGGAAAACACGTAACCTGAATTCACGCGAAGATCTCGCGTGAACAGAGATCGAGGAATAACACACAACAGCTGAGGGAATCACAGATAACAGGAGAAAGCAATATAACAATTAAGAATAAATGACACACATTTAAAGTCATAGACCTTAATATAAAACCTCCCTTATGTGGCCACGCTACATAGATCCCCCAGCCTTCGGCATAGGAGGAGATCGTCCGTACCAGCGTTTCAGGTTAACCACATTTATAATGTCTGTTTTACATGGGTCTCCCCAGCGAGCGGTGTAATTTATTGGCCCCGTTTTTTTAATACTTCAGCTGGACCCTCCCATTTGGAGCTAGCTTAGCAGAGTATTTATTGGAGGCAGGCGAGAGAGGGTGAGTTTTAACCCAGACTAGATCACCCGGCTGAAACTGCGCATCTTTCCGTCGGGCATTATAATACCTAGCTTGTCTGGCTTGTTGCACCCCTACTCGGAGCTTTACCTCCTCTGCCATGATGTTCTGTCTTTCAATTAGGTTATATGAGGTTTGGTCAGGTGTGGGGTTTTTGAAGATTAACCTCTCCAGTGGACCATGTAGCTGTCTGCCCATCATTAATTCACGCAGGTGCTCTACCTGTAGTTTCATGATGTGCTGTGTTGATAGCTGAATCTTAATTCAGGCAACCACTGGTCCCATCTATCATGATGTTGTCCCACATATGGCGCTAATCATTGTTTTTAACGTCCTGTTAATTCTCTCCGTCAGGTTTGTCTGAGGGTGATAACTGGTTGTGAGTTTCTGAATACTTCCCAGGATTTGCAGAGCTCAGCAAGCACATTGGAGGTGAATTGGGCCCCCTGTCCGATATGAGATATTTTGGGACCCCCAACGGGTGAAGATTTCTTCCCTTAGAATTTTTACGATCTTAGGGGTCTTACTGTCTCGAAGGGGAACATCTCTACCCATTTGGTGTAATAATCCACAAACACCAGTAAGTAAGCGTTTCGTTTCTTACTGGTCGGGAAAGGTCCCATGAAATCCATCCCCCAAGTGTGATCTGGTTCCGTCACTTGTGTGTGCTGTAAGAAACCGCTGGGTTTTGTATTGTCATGTTTGTATTTTTGACAAGTTTCACATCCTTTTACATACTCCCAGACATCCTTACGGACAGTTGGCCACCACGCCACCTCCAAGAGCCTCAGTAAGGTTTTCAGCCGTCCCAGATGTCCTCCCAGCTGGTTATCGTGTACATAGTGCAAGAAACCAGGAATTAATGCCTGAGGAACAACCAGTTGGAATTTATTTCCATTGTTCTTTACAGGAACCCGGCGATATAGCACCCCTGGTGGACCTCAAAGGTAATTTGGTTTTCCTGAACCTTTCTGGTTTTTGGGCCAGTTGGAGGAGAGACACCGTATTGTCATGACTTTGTGCTTGTGAGATTTCCTGTAACGTGTGGGGTATGTCAGAGGCACATTTTGGTTTTATTATGGCTAGACAGGGCACACCTTCACTTTCAGGAGCTTCACAGACTCGTGACAAGGCATCTGGTCCCAGGTTCAGACATCCTCTTCTATGATGTACTTGGAAGATGAATTGCTGCAACCGAAGAGTCCACCGGGTCAGCCGAGAGGAGGTTTTAGGACTGTTGAAGGCCCAAGTTAAGGCAGCATGGTCGCTATAGATGTCGAACTGTCTTCCTTCCAGGTAATGTCTCCATTTTTCCACCGCCCAGACTACAGCTAGACACTCTTTTTCTGCCGTTGAATAATTCAGTTCAGGTCCACGCAATGTTCGGTGATGCGTATGCTATTACTCTTTCCCCTCAGGAGTTTGCTGGGTAAGGATGGCTCCTAAGCCCACATCACTGGCGTCTGTATGAACCTGGAAAGGTTGATTGAGGTCAGGCTGCATCAATACAGGGGGTTTTGTAATAGCTGTTTAATCGTCTCCAGGCTGGTCTGGCACTCAGGCGTCCAATCCCACTTAACTCCTTTCTTTTTTAGGTTGTTTAATGGAGCTGTGATGTCGGTGAAATGGGGAATGAACTTGTGATACCACCCGGCTAATCCCAAGAAGCGTTGGAGGGCTTTAATGTCTTTGGGAGGAGGATATTCAGCTACCGCTCGGGTCTTTTCAGGGTCGACCTCCACCCCTTTCTCTGAGACTATATGTCCAAGAAACTTCAGCTGCTTCTTAAAGAAGTGACACTTCTTCATGTTCAGTGTAAGTGAAGCTTGGTTTAGTCTCTGTAGAATGGTGTTCAGGTGTTGGACATGTTCTGATAAGGACCTTGAATAGATTATGATGTCATCAATATAGACAAAGCAAAACTTCCCTCTCAACTCTGCTAGGACCTTCTCCATAAGCCTCTGGAAGGTGGCAGCGGCATTCCGTAATCCATATGGCATGGAGCAGAACTGGAACAGTCCTTGGGAGGTGATGAAGGCTGTTTTGGCTTTGCTACTTTCCTCCATTTCAACCTGCCAGTACCCTGACTGCAAATCCAGCGTGCTGAACCAGGAGGCGCCTTCCATGGATTCCAAGATGTTGTGGATAATTGGCATTGGATAAGCGTCAGGGATGGTTTTACTATTCAGTCTCCTATAGTCCACACAGAACCTGTAGGAACCATCGGGTTTGGGGACCAGGACAACAGGTGATGACCACGGAGAGAAAGAAGGCTCGATGATATGGTCCCGTAGCATTTGTTCTACCTGCTCATCGATAATCTTCTTCTTGAAGGGTGAGACCCTATAAGCTCTGGATCTCAAGGGCACTTCGTCAGAGAGTGTAATTTTGTGCTGTTCCACAGATGTTTTTCCCAGGACTTGAGAGGTGGTATGAGGCCAATTCTCCATCAGCTTTCTCAATTCGTCCTGATTGTCAGAGTCCCAGCTGGGAACAATTTGTGTGGGTAAGTCGTATGAGGCTGGATTCCAGGTTGGAGGTACGGCATAATAGAGAGTCACCGCAGCAGTCATGCCTAGGTTTTCACCCATTAGTCGTGAAGACAGTAGAGGATTTAGAAGTGCATTTAGAAATGGATGATAAACATATCCTTTGCCCATTTTCAGTCCATATCTCCATTGTCCGACATCCACTATGGCTTCAGCGGTTCTCAGGAAGTCCAGACCAGCTATAAGGGGAAATGCCAGGTGAGCATCCTTCATCACATAGGTGTCCAACCTGCATATTTTGTCATGCCACTCATAACAGACTGATCTCTTGTTAATCGCCTGGTGCATCTTTCCATCAGCCATAATGAACCGTTGAAGAGGGGCTGAAGGGTCAGGTTTAGCTTCCCCTCCTAACTGTCTCCAGAGGCTCTCCTGCATAAGGGTGTATGTGCTCCCTGTATCCAGTACCGCCTTCACCTCTTGTCCTCTTATCGTCACAGGCACTACTAGAAGAGATGTCATAGGGTGGGGTTGAGCAATGGATACTCCTGCTAGATTTTTAGCAGTATGGCGTTCAGGTGGTCTTTTATTTGTGGTTTCTTTGCTGTTCAATTTACCCACTTTCTGCCAGTAATCTTTTGCTCCCATCCAGTCCTTCTCCACCATAGATCCCACCTTCACCAGCTGTTCCACTGTTTTCACCGTGCCTCTCAGACAGCCCGCAACCCTTGGGTTGATGTTATTGAGAATACGGCTCACCATCTCCTCTTCAGTGATAGCTGGCTTCCATTTGAGGCAGAGAGCTCGGTAATCATAGGCGAAATCTCTCAAACGCTGATTGGGTTGCTGCACCAGTGATCTTAACCTGTCCTCCACTTCAGTGAGGTAATCATCTGGAAGAAAAGCAGACATGAAAGCATCTTTGAAGGATTGCCAATCTGTTACCTTGTTTTTTTCTGCCTTCCACCAGCTTAAAGCGGGTCCTTTGAGCACTGTACTCAGGGTGCCAACGAGCTCCACACTAGGTAGTGGTCTAATGGCCAGATAATTTTCGACCTGTTCGACGAAATGGAGTACGTCGGATGTTTCGCTAGACTCACCGAAGGAAGGAAATTCCAGGCTGATAGGGGGTTTCCCACAGAAAGATGACATACTGGGCATACATGAAGGGTGAGCCAGGTTCGATCTTTGTGCTCCAGCAGTGACGTCATAGGTAGCGTTGCCTCTATTTACAGGAGGGACTTTATGTCTTGTAGCTGGTACGGGAGTTGTAGATGGGGAAGGAGCAGGGAAAAAAGACTGTATTTGAGATCGAGATGGGGTACTGGTGAATCTTATTTTTTTCATTTGATTTTCCCATCTTGCATCTCTCCGCAGGAAACAATCCACCACCGCTCTCTCCAACTTCTCTACAGACCTCTGAAAATGATCTTCTAAGTCTGCTAAGCTAGCGTCCACTGACTCCCGGAAACTAGTTTCCCTATTAAGGGAACTATCTACAGACTGTTGTAATTCCTGTTCATTATGTTGTATTTTTGCATTAAGAGCCAATAAATCACCCTTAAGTTTATCGATCTCCATCTGCATTGTCTGTACCACATTTATATTAACCATTTCTTTTTCATCATCATCATCATCATCATCAGAATTATATAAAGAACTCAACACAGATGCTATTTCATCTGTAGGGTTCCGTCTGGTAACAAACGGGCCCGCAGTGAAATCAGCATCCTCATCAGAGCTACACCTTAACTCATTCACATCAGTCTCAATTTCCTCAGTATTTACATTCATTCTTCCTCCATTTACTTGCGTCATGTCTTCCATATTAATGAACACAATAAACACTATCAATAAATAGAAACAGCACGTCCCGTCGACGGGCCACCACTATGTAACACTCTCCAATATATTAAAGAGGAGTATCACACTAATATGGGATCTTACGTACCGTTTCTATTGATAGGTAATAGAGTGGAGAAAATAAATATAACAACACCGATGAAAAATCAATAAACCCAAGTGTATTTACACTACCAATAATATTTACAATAATAATCAAACAAGGTGTATATACATGTAAAGTGAAGTCCAAAGTGCACAGAGTTATATACAGTGTTCGGATCAGTCTCACCGGGTGTTTGTATCGATCCGTGAGCGTGATCAAGCGATGAAGTGATGAGTGATGAATGACCAAATGTCCTCTGATAAAAGTAATCCTGGCATGCGAGCCAAATGAAATACTTCCAGGAGGAACGGCGTTTCAGCTCTCAGGTCAGTCACCAACGTATTCCAATTTATGAATGAGCGGGTTTGTTGTGCGTGAGCGTACTCGCAAATGAGCCCCGAACACCGGCATAGCGGTTCTTTAAATAGACAATTACAGTTAGTTCCTGTTTACGTGGCAGGAAAACACGTAACCTGAATTCACGCGAAGATCTCGCGTGAACAGAGATCGGGGAATAACACACAACAGCTGAGGGGAATCACAGATAACAGGAGAAAGCAATATAACAATTAAGAATAAATGACACACATTTAAAGTCATAGACCTTAATATAAAACCTCCCCTTATGTGGCCACGCTACATGTTTATCCGGCTCCCGCTTCCTTCTTCACAAAGTAGAAAGTGATCTATCACAAGGTGTTACTAGTTACATATTAAAAAGGGAAATGGAAATTGCACACAGCAGTCACGCTTGGGTCTCAGGAGGTAAACATTTTTTCTTTTCACCCTGTTCCTCACACAATGCTATCTTATCACATCAAAATGTTTTACTATAGTGCATAACTTGTAAAATTATTAATTTGAATATGTGAACTTAAACCTATTCAACCTCTCTGGCGCAGCCATATACAGTAGACAATGTTTGAAATTGGACAGAAATAATAATAATAAATAATAAGTGGTGGTGGCGTAGTGGACTAAAGCACATAACTGGCAATCAGAAGGTTGATGGTTCGATACCCACAGCCACCACCATTGTGTCCTTGAGCAAAGCACTTAACTCCAGGTTGCTCCGGGGGGATTGTCCCTGTAATAAGTGCACTGTAAGTCGCTTTGGATAAAGCGTCTGCCAAATGCATAAAAGTAAATATTATATATTTAAGATTTTACCCAATGAACATCCGACACAAAATAATAACAATGTCAGAGAAACACATTGCATCTGAATGTATCCAACCATTTACTCAAGACCAGCTATACCATAAACGACAAATATCAAACATGACAGGTTAAACATTCATGAAAGAAACTGGTTGCTTGCTGGTTTGCTGTTGGGTTCAATATAGTTTTTAACTGCCCCATGTTCAATAACTGTGCATTTGCAAAGCCTGCATTATATTGCGACACCACATTGAAATTTGCAAACACACTTCCTGCACTGACATGATCAGAACTTTATTAAACTTCAGCTGCTCTTTTATAATATTGGGATGTTGAAATAGAGTTCAAAAAGAGAGACTTTGGTCTTCACAGCTGCAACATGTCATATATTTCATGTTTGTTTACTTAGAGCATGATTCTCACCACCAGAGGCAGAACATGTTTTTTTTGTATAAGCTAAATAATTGTATTTTGTCAGGATTTGGCCTATATTGCATATTGCCACTAAGCAGGTGGAGCTAATCTATTTCTTTTGCCCTTCAGTTATGGTTTACCATCCAGGGGACTAGACACAAATGTCTCCAAAATCTCTTAAATATGCAATGATGAACTATTCATTTAGTATGCAAAGCTGCAGATCTCACTTTACACTGAGCAAAGCCCCCTTTCGCTGTGGCGGCAAGCCAACGCTAATATTCTCAGCAAGTGGCAGCAATACATTGCAGTACTACTGTGGGGCCACATTAATCTTGTGGGCGATCCAGTTGATGAATGATACTAGACTAGAATTCCTCCACCCAAATTATGCAGAGGGTGCTACACCTGGGAGGTGCGTGGAGAGTCTTGCAGACTAAGGGATGTGTCGCCGCTCTACAGGTGGCTTTAGACATTGCCCTGGTAAAAAATTCAGACCCTCTGGGAGAGATGACGTCACATTTCCTGGGGCTTTCAGCCAAAGGTGAACATGATAAATTGGACCCATTCCTCCCATGAGCCAACTGGGAAAAAGCCTGCAAAAGTCATCAATCTGAGGGACATCCCAAAAAGGGTTCATTAGAGGCCTTAGGTCTATTACAAGCTGTTCTGATACTTTAAACTCTTTGAGGGATCTTTCAGTGCCGGATTGCTTTCTGGGGTGTTTTTGCCATTCCATCTGCATCCAATTGCTTCTCTGTGATGCTTTGAGTTATTTTTGAAGATTGAATGCTCAGTAGAGAAATTGTTGCATCAGCATCAAGTTCTGGAAAATAAATAATGTAGAGATACTGAGAGATCTCTAGAGAGACTGAGAAGAAGACTTGTTTTCTCCTTGAAATGAATCTTGTTCTCAAATTTAGTCAAGCAAATAATTTTCTGTCATTTGAAAACTTTTTATATAGCGGTACAATGCTGTAGCAAAGCCACAAATAGTATCTTAAGACACACTCATTTTTTAAGGTCTTTACCCTCTTTATTTTAGTAGATTTTTGTTCTCAGATTCGGGGCTCTATTTTTGTACCTGTGTTAGGCGCAGCACTACGGGTAATTATTGTGCACTAAATATTATACAGTTTTTATTTGAGCACAAAGTACAAGTACAATTTTTGTACCAGGGCAATGTGTAACTGTCCATGGGTGGGAGTGTTGCATTGTCTGTGGGCGTATCAAAGCAAACTGTGGGTGTATTCACAAAAAATATATGGGAGGTCCATGTAAACGAAGTGCTGCAAAAAAATGAGAGGCACTTTTTAGTGCCCTGCACAGACTGCAGCATCTGCATGTAGGGAGCTCTGTAGAGTCCAACGGGGCACTTAAGACATTTAAAAAAAAGATTAAATATTGAAGGAGCAACATCATTTTTGTTAAACTAAAAAAATTATGGAAAAAAGAAAGTGGCAAAATTTACCCCACATTTGGAATAAAAGGCCTCCAGGGGGTTTATAATGATATGCTATAGAAATAGAGACAATAGTTATAGTGTAAAATTTGTCGACAAATGCAAATACATTTGTGACCGCAAGATTTTTTTGAGTAACAAATTGAGATAAAGCTTATTCAAAATAACCACTTCAGAAAAGTGTTCACCCATTTTTGTTAATTTCATTTCAACCACATTTGGCATTTCATAGCATCTCAAGTATTGGATCAGTCAATGTGAGCCCACTTTGAATATGCTCTATCTATTTTTATGGGGGCCTTTAGCCGCTGCAACAGGGTTTTTTTCACACCAAATACTATCCTTTCACTTATTGGGCAGTTATTTAAAAACATTTGAATTAATCACCTTGGAAGAAACTGAAAATTAGAAAGTATTTTGTTGCAAATTACATTTCAGGGATTTTAATTGAATACATACCTTTTAGCCCATGGGACCTTTAGCCACATTGCACCCTACAAATATATATATATGTATATATATATATATATATATATATATATATATATATATATATATATATACACATATGCTCCTTCACGAGACAATGCAGAACAGTAAAAGAGGTCCATCTAGAGCTTACGGACATAAAAACGCGTTAAGTGTGAACGGCCCCTAACACACTTAAAATGAAAAACGCTTTAAAATAACAACCAGGAAGAAGAATGAAAGAGAGAGAAAAGGCTTAGCCTGAAAAAGTGTATTTCTCCTTGAATTAGGGATTTTTATTTGTCATTAAATATTGTTCCCTATCAAAAAGCTACACTTTGATGCTGCGTTGATTTAGCACTTTAGGAATGTCTTTAGGAGTGACCAGCTGTGAATATGTGGGCAACACATCAATTAAATTGACTAGAAAGTATAGCTTCTGCTGGTGACATAATCAGGATGCACCTGTAGCAGGGCTATAAATAGATGCATCACAGGTGCATCATCAGGTCTTTTGTCTTCAGACCAGTCTGTGTGTGTTGTGCTTCTCAAGCTGTCAGAAATGTATTTTCCTCTGTTAGGAGTTAGAATTTCTTAGGCAGTGCTCAGAAAACCTTTTCTCCTGTCCAAGAATGAGTGTGAAGCAAAGAAAGCGGTGTGTGTTCCCATGTTTACGCTCTATGGCTGAAACGCACACACACCAGTTTTGTTTTGTGTGTTTGGGGGAAGAGCATGCTGCTCTTGCGATGGGTCGGGGTGGGTGCAAGCATTGCGATCTGTTACAGTCAAAATGCTTCGCACTCGTCTCGCTTACTTCCAAGAGCCAGCGCCCACTCTTTCATTGTGGGGCTCTCACATAGATCTGGCTGAGGAGCGAGAAACGGGTCTGTCCCTATCGCTCACTCTCTCCCCAGATCCAGCTGGTCTTTCTCGTGAGCCTGAAGCGCGCTTCTGTGCCTCTTCGGTTCACGAGGGGGACGCTGAATCTCTTGAGTCTGCGGACATTGAGCTACCCACCTCTGAACATTCCACGCTAAATAACAAAGCGGCTGAGGAATTACTCGAGATGGTTACTCGGGCTGTGGCCAGGCTACAGTTAAACTGAGTTTAACTGGATGAGTTCATGCCAGATCAACCATTTTGCCTTTTCAAAGAATTATTTTTTGTCAACAAACGAATACGAATGTGTTCAATGCATGCACACTAGTCAACGGCAGGCATATACGCCAATGATACGCATAGACGAGGACTGTCTGTGTGTCGAGAAAATCTGATATGCGCGAACTGTGCTGATGACAAAATTTGTGATGAGTAATCACCAACACAGACAATCAAAGTATACTTTGGCCTTAAGTCAACAAATTTTGTGTAATTTCTGTAATCTTCGATAGAGCCGTACAGAACAAGTTTCCCACTTTTTTTCCCAATTGTTTTCTTATGTCAGCATGCGCTAGAGTGCCATTTTTGACCATTGTGCCACATCCTGCCATTAATTTATTTTATTTTTTTACGTGCAGGATCACCAAATCTTTTAGGTGCTATCCCAAGTAAAAATACATTTAACTGCTAAAAATGCATCCCGTCAGGTGTTAGAGAAAGGATGCATTCGGTGTGAATGGCCCCTTCATCACAAGATATAGAGGATAATGCTATTGTGCGGCCAGAAATAACATCTTAGGACTTTTATGATTTTTTTAAGTTCTTTACCCTCTTAAAACACTCATTATTGATGGACTTTACCCTCTTAGAGTATATTCTTGTTTTCAAACTAAGTTGTAAACCTCAGAGTTAAAAAAAAAGAAAAAGAAATGTAATTTGTATAGCCTTCATCATCTCAAGATGTAGAGGACAATACTGTAGAGCAGCCAGAACTGTTATCCCTCATTCTTGAAGGTTTTTACCCTCCAACTGAACAATAGGCTAATAAACAATACTTCCTGAGCGTTTCATTGTGTTCTGGTAGCAGGACAGAATGGCAGAGTCTGAAGAATCTGTAGGAGAAGCTTAATGAGAGGAAAAGGCTTCTTAGAGAACTCATGTCTCTGGGGCAAAGTATGACCTAGCAGATGTCTGCAGGGGAATTCTTTGACCTCTAGTTTCTACTAGTGATATGCGAGACTCCCAATGGCCCCTGATGTTTATCCTGCCTGTTCTTTGTGGTTTGCCATGCTCTTTTCTCTCTATAGCTTGTGACACTTTCAGAAGTCATTTTGATTCTCCTTCCCTGTAACCTGTCCTCTGTGACTTTTTATTTCAGCACAAATTTGTCATCTCTCATTATCTTTCTGTGTAACAACAGCAAGATCAATAAGCATTTACACTTCCAATTTTTTTATCATGCCATGGCTTAGGAAATCAGTCATTATCTATTTTGTTTCACAGAACACAACTAAAGCCCTTGCTAATTTCTTGTTGATTGCACAGACATTTTTCACAATATTAGAAATACATTCTTCCAGTTTACCCCTCACAGTTAACCAAATACCTGCATTTTGTTAAGCCCCACAATGCAGCACTGTTGCATCACAACTACCTGAAAAAATTATTTAATTGCATTCACATATGTAATGGGTCAAGAAAATGCAATTATTAAAGTTTTATATAAAAACAGACACCCCTACATTGTTTTATTATAAGAACTTTACAATACCGGTAACAATTGGGGACTCGTCCCAGATTTCTCATCACAGAGCAGAGGAAATAGTCACTGCGACAACAAAATCCTGTGCCCAAGCTTCAGAGAAGGCTGCTGTATTGAGCGTCATCCAGAGAGTGACAGCCACAGGTGACAAGTCAAGATGGATACTGCTATCCCTAGACGGAGGCTGCTGTTCCAGATCCACAAGAGACTTGCAACTCTGAATGTTAGTCAGCTGCTGACCACTGCACGTTTGATTGAGGATGGTCAAGAGACTTCCCTTGTCGCAGAACTGAGTGAACCAGAACTTTACAACTAGATTGTCCAATGTGAGAAGTTGACAGCCATGGAAGATGAAGGCATGAATTCAACCCTTCCTCCATAACTTGCTTGCTGACTTGTCACAAGTTCCAGATACCAGAACCACCAACAGAGAAGATGCTGCACCTTTTTTAAGGGAAGACGCACCAGTCCAGGATGATGCACACATACTGTCTACATACCAGGATGAATACATTCACCCACACCCCTCATCCCTGGACAGAGACATTCACACACACATGTCCTCCGTGGTAAGTCGCACACATGTCGTAGAAGGACAGAGACATTCATACATTTGTCATGGATGTTGCCATGTCAAAGCCAGCCATGTCCAGCCCTACCAGTGCTAGTGGTATTGAACTGGGTTGGATGAGTTCTTCCTCAAACTTCAACAACCAGGTGAAAGAGTGACTGATGTTGCATCTCTGTTACCACACAGATAATTTAAGTTACATGGTGGTCAATTTATGATGCAGGTTCTGACGTGTCATTTATCCTGTTTATATGCAATTCCCACGCACGTGGTGGTGACGTCTCTCTGCTTACATTTAATATATAATATACCATATATAAATGTAATTAATGTTAACAAATTCTACATATTTTCAAAGGTCTAAGGGTTCAGCATTGATATCCGATCTCTGTTTAACGATAACAATGCTAAAAACAGCAAATTAGTTATTTGTGCCAGGAGTACAAATGAAAACATGCAATATCAAAACGGGATTTCATACCTTTGTTATGAAAACGCGATCACCAGATGAATCAGGTTCGCCACACTTGGGTCAACTGTCCATGACAAGCGTTCATTGAAAAACATCCAATAGCACTTTTTGTTCATAAAAGTGATAAATCTGAGACATATTGATACATTTCTTATTGTTTACATGAGATCTCGCCTGAAAAAATTACCCTTCATCGTCGTTCTTCAACAAACGATGTAATCTGAGCTGCATTCATGTTTTAAAACGGTATATTATTTTATATATTAGAGTCTTGTATACAAAACGAGCCTGTCTCCAAAGTCTACTTTTAAAAATGCAGCGTAGTTTTATTCATAATAGCCAAGCAGTGCAGTCAGATTTTGTGTCGTCTTGAAAGGCGGAGCCTTAATTTTAATCTGTATGCTTCCAGTGATTTTACAGAGAAAAAAGCTTGCAAGAACATGAACAGACCTGCTTACATGCACAACCATGCAAAAGACAAAAGATAAATGGCATCCTCATGTTGACTTCACCCAGTTAGGAGAAGAAGAACAGGACATAGTCAGACTGATGAAATACAATCAGTCATATGTATTTGCCAAAGATGATTCTGATATAGGTTGTATCCCTGACCTACAGCTCAAAATCAAACTTAATGATGAATCACCAGTCCAAAAGTTACACAATGCAATTCCAAAGCCTTGTACAGAGAGGTAAAGGAGTATGTGCAAAACCTATTTGACCTTGGATGGATAAGACAGTCCACCTCACCTTATTCTTCCCACGTCTTTGTGTTGACTTCTGTGGATCAAACAGTAAGACACTCCATGACCACCACCCACGTCCTCGCATTCAAGGTCTACTTGATAACCTTGGGGGCTACTCATGTAGTGTGTACCACCAAAGCTTTGTCGAAGAGAGCTCCAGACACCTGACAGCTTTTAGCATGCCTTGGGGGCTGTATAAATGGATCTGTACATTTTTGCAGTATTATCTCATCAATGTTCTCGGGAGGGCGCACGTAAATGCATTCTGCGGGAGACGCTGATGTAAAACATAGAGAGGGTGCACAGCATCTAAAGAAATTGCCATTATTAAAGTTTATATAAACACAGACACCCCCTATATTTTTTGATTATTTGAACTTTTCTAATTGTGTTCAATACATAGGGGTATTACACTGCCAGACCAGAGGATGGCTCTTCTGTCGAGCCATGCATTAGACTCACGCT
Organism: Xyrauchen texanus; assembly: GCF_025860055.1. NCBI lineage: Eukaryota > Metazoa > Chordata > Actinopteri > Cypriniformes > Catostomidae > Xyrauchen > Xyrauchen texanus. Next base: position 15,550,260 of record NC_068283.1, read on the forward strand.
TATCTCGTTTCGCACTCAGTAGTGAAGAGAATGCGATTGTAGAAACATATAACATTTTCTGTCTGTCTCGTATTTTCTCCACAGGTATGAATACATCTAATTAAAATATGACTTCATTGGTTCTAAAGACAACCAAAATATGCAAGAGAATGTTACAAAGTGTTTAAGTGAGTTGGAAGAGTCTACATATGTTTTCAAGTGTTTCAATATGCAGAGGGTCATAAAAGCAATTGAGAAATGTTTAACTAATGCATTTAAGAGTGCTTTATATGTGTTTGAAAGAATTGTTTTAACAGTTTAGAGATCTGAATCCATGTCTTAAACATCATATTATTTGGGTAAGAGTGTTTAGGAGTTACACTTCTCAGAGTATCTTGTATTCTCTGTTCAATCACCATTTTCAGTGTTCAGCACCCATGTGTGCATGCTTTTTTTTTTCAGTTAGTTTTTTGTGTGTATTTCCTATATTTTTTCATAGTATTGTGTGTATTATATATAAGTGAATATGGTTTTTACTGATATAAATATGATAGTGTATCTATATAAATAATGTATATGTATATTGTTCTATTATATATTCAATTTTAATTATTTTATTATATAGATTTCATTAAAGTAGTGAGCTGTGATTGGAGAAAAACATAACGTTTTCTGTCAGTCTCGTGTTTTCTCCACAGTCATATTAATTGATACACAATGTTTCTAGCCTGTGTATTACTTCTGCCGGCACAGATAAACCCTAGGTCTGAAGCTGAACACATACAATAAAGTTAGGATCTGAAAGGTCAGCAGGAAATGGTTCAAAGCCCAAAGGAGTCTTTTTAAAGGGCCTGGTGAGTTTAATACGCATCCATCGCTTTATATCATCTAATTAGTCCCCTGCATGGCAGGCTGTTCAACATTGGGAGAAACAGAACTATTGATTCAATAAATGCCTGGTATCTATCATTTCACTCGTTCATTGACAGACTGCCTGGCCTGTTTTTACTGTTTCTTCATAGTGTCAGCAAAGCACTCATGCTTGTTGCACTATTGCATTACAAAATTGTTATCATCCCACTGATGTCACATAAATAACAGTTTCCTGTGTGAGATTTCTGTTCCAACCCAATACAGTGTTTCTATCACCCTGACACAGCAATGTATCTTCAACAAACAGGATGTAAATAAAGCCAAAAGCATTCAAATAGCAAGTTTTTTTACCCAACAATCTGGCATGTTTATAAAAGGATTGTGGAAGCAGCATTATATTACTGACACTGCTAAATATGAGGGGTGTATCGGAATAAGGGATGGGCGTTACCACATATTTTCTTTTCGATCCGATACCAATATTTTCATTTCCAATATCGTCGATACCAATATCGTTGATACCAATACCGATACCGATACTTCTGTTAAATGTATTTTTTTGTGATTACTTGGGATAAAATGGGTAATTTAAAATAATAATTTTAGTCATTATTCAAGTCATTATTATTATTAATATTATTATTATTTGTTTTGCCTATACAGAAAATTATTAGACTTCTGTTTTGTTTACCCTTACAAACATTAACCATTTCACTACAGTAATACAGTATAGTTTAACCATGGTATTTAGGTACCACACAATTAACCATGGTTACTACTACAATATTACTGAAGTAAATCAATGGGTTCAATGGTATAGTAACTTCATGTTAAATATGTATTTAAATTAAGAGGTGTCATTATTGTTCCTTTTATTATGCTACTATGAACATCGTTATTACTTGATTATTATTCTAACTAATAAACTAATTCATAATACACAGTAAACTGTTAAGCATTATTATGAGTGTAGTAATATCACGATAACTTGTATTAACATATATAGCCTACATAAAAATTAATGTGTTTTTTGTTTATTTGTGTAATATTATGTGCTTTTCTGTGTAGAGTGAAATTGTTTTCCTACTTAGAAATATAAATTATTTTATAGAAAAAGGCACCATGGACAGCAGTAAAGGACAAAAAAAAAAAAAAAAAAAGAGCAATCGGGGGGGAATAAATAATAATGTAGTATTTTCACAAAGTTTAATTGCACAAGTTACATATAAATGTATATACATATATTTAAGTTTAGCAGGGAAATAAATATACAGTGCAAATTACAGTTTCTCCAGGAATGCTTGTGTGTCAAATGCTGGAAATGTCCCGCCCCTTACTGAAACGGAAAATATGATTGGTTAGCAAATGTCTAATCGCGTCTGAAATGAACGTTCTGATTGATGTATCAGTTCAGTCAAACTGTCTGTCTCGCCAGTGCTCCCCAGTGCATCTCCGTGCACGTTTAGAGAGAATCTCTGTACATATTTTTAAATAATAATAATAATGAAACACAATTCACTCAACGGTGCTGCGGCATCACGTTATTAGATTGAAAAAGGTCCCTAGTACCCCCTTGCTGATCGTAAGAGGTGACAAATGGGGCAAATTCTTTGCCGTAAATTACACCCCACGTCTGGGGAGGATGAGAACCTGGTATTTGAGGAATGTGTATGCTGCGGCTGACTCAGAATCAACACAATACTTTGGCTTTGAATTCACATAGAAGGGAGGTTGGAAGGACCCGGTCAAACCATTCGGCTTGTCAAGATGTACCCTAAAGGGCTTTGGCTTAGGGTCAATTGAGTAAATTTTTTTATTGTTCCTTTTACTCAAGTATATCACCTCATAATCCTTGGTGCATATCTGGAGGATAACCGCAGCTCTGTGGATCCCCTGTTGGGCTCCAAGGTGGGTGGGGAGCAGGAGTGATGCAATTTTAAAAATACAAACATAACTAACAACAAAAACCAAAACGACGGATGAAAGAACAAACATTGGATGATGATTCAGATACTGGATGTATTTACTCGCAAAAGAGTGAAAATTGGCAGAGATTTATACTGTTAGAATCAGAAATAACAGACATGCCTTTTGCTAAATTGTCTCCATTTGCAATACAGAAAGGCACTACAGACATAGCAGGAACCGTTAAAGACGTTAAAAAGCTAAGATACGGACAAATCCTAATAGAATGCTCCAAGAAATGCCATGCTGAAAACATAATGCGTGCAAATATGCTGCCAAATGTACCGATAAAGGCATTTTTTCACCCATCATTGAACAGCAGCAAAGTAGTTATACGCACTAAAGAGCTACACGACATGGACGAGGTTGAAATAGCATCAGAATTAAATCAACAAAGTGTAATGAATGTCAAGAGGCTCACAATCAAAAAGAAGAACAGATAATTAAGACTTTTATTAATCCCCAACCTGCAGAGAAGATGAGAGGCTACAACTGTCAAAAATGTGGCCAACTACATGAGGTGAACTTGAGTACTAAATCAAGGAGTTTGTTATTATTTTGAAAATAGATATGACCAGGTCGTATATAGGAGATGTCGAATCAGTCACTCAAGACTCACTCGTTCATACTTATTGAAAGGGGAAGAGAAACCGGTTTGTGATTTATGTAAGAATTTCTTGAGTGTAAAACATATTTTAATAGAATGTCTATTTCTATGATATTAGACAATGTTTTTATTCAGAAAATATATTAATGGACATTTTTAAAAAGGTTTCTCCTAGAATCATTTTAGAATTTCTATCATACGTCATGTCTAGATGTGTGTTTTGTTTCCATGTCTTTTATTTTGAAATACTAGTTCCTGTTTCATGTCATGTGGTTCACTCATCACATGTGGTTTCCCTCCATGTTCATGTGTCTTGTTTTCATTGGTTTATTGTCTTATCAGTTCTAGTTTGTCATTGGTTTAAGGTTATTAGTCTTGTTATCTTGTTTATAGTTGTGTCTTTTTATTGGTTTTCTTGTTGTTGTTTTATCCAATGTCTGTGTATTTAAGCCCTCATGTTTGCCATTGTCTCTTGTCAAGTTTTGTTAATGTAGCTTGTTTTCTAAGTCTAGTTTAAGTCAAGTTTATGGTCATGATAATCATGTTTGGGTTTTAATAAACTGCACTTGGGTTCTTCAGTGCTTCGTTACACATATATTAAACTGAAAGATGATATATAATTGTTATTATTAATATTGTTAAATATGTATATTTTTGTATATTGATGGTTTTTAAGACAAACTTGATAAATTATTGTAAACAATGTTTAAATTGAAACATTGCTGTTTTTGCCATGAATATGGCCATTGCTGCTGATATGTTATCAAATTATAAATAAATATCTATTTGTGTTAAAATCATAAATGTCTCAGTAAGCAGCTTAAAGTGATAGTTCACACAAAACTGAAAATTCTCTCTTTATTTACTCACCCTCATGTTATTCCAAGTCACCAGAACCCATTTGAAGAAAAATAGAAATATATCTTAGCTGAGTAGGTCCTTAAAATGCAAGTGGATGGAGATTTTTACGGTCATGATTAGTATGCGCGTGTCACGTAATAGTATATAGAATCACCGCTGGATCTCCACCCTCTCCTGAAGCTAACCGGAAGCAATAATTTTGATTTATAAATACATAAATATTGATCTTCTTTTGCACCAAAAGTGATTGTCTCTTCAAAAGAGAAATTGCCATTCACTTAAATTTTAAGAACCTACAGTGGTGGCCAAAAATATTGGCACCCTGGGTAAATATGAGCAAAGAAGTCTTTTGATGTTTTATTCAAAAATATCTAACCTTTAATTGAAGTAAAACAATTGATAGAGGGGAAATATCTCATTATTAAATAACAAAAATTCTCCAAAACACGTTGGCCACAATTATTGGCACCCCTAGTAATTCTTATTAGTAAAATATATCTGAAGTATATTCCCATTCCCAGTACATTTTTAGTGCACCTGGGTGACTAGGAACATGTAATTGTTCAGCAATGACTTCCTGTTTCACAGGGGTATATATATGAGGTAACACACAGGCCAAATTCCCTTAGTCATCCATCACAATTGGTAAGACTAAAGAATATAGTACTGATGTGCAGCAAAAGGTTGTTGAGCTTCACAAAATGGGAAGTGGCTATAAGAAAAAAAGTTAAGCATTGAAAATGCCCATTTCTACTATAAGGGCAGACCTTAAGAATCAGCCTGGAAGAGGACGTGTGTCTATGTTGTTTTCACGCACAGTGAGGAGGATGGTTCAAGTGGCCAAAGAATCTCCAAGGATCGCAGCTGGAGAATTGTCTTGGGGTCCAAAAGTCTAAAAAAAAGAATATCAGACACCACCTACATCACTACAAGTTGTTTGGGAGGGTTTCAAGAAAATACGCCTCTGCTTAGTGGGGCGGCTGTGGCTCAGGTGGTTGAGCGGGTTGACCACTAATCACAGGGTTGGCGGATTGAATCCTGGCTCAGATGACTCCACATGCTTAAGTGTCCTTGGGCAAGACACTGAATCCCAAGTTGCAGGGTAGCACCTTGCATGGAAACTCTGTCATCATTGGTGTATGAGTGTGTGGGTGAATGAGTCACAGTTTAAAGTGCTTTGAAAACTGCTAAGGTTAGAAAAGCGCTATATAAGTGCAGACCATTTACCATAACTTCAAATGCGACTGAGTTCTATGGTCAGATGAAACAAAAAAATAGCTTTTATGCAGCAAACACCAGAGATGAGTTTGGCGCACACAGAGATGATGATGTACCCAATGCCCACAGTAAAATGAGGTGCTGGATCTTTAATTTTGTGGGGCTGTTTTTCTGCCAGAGGTCCTGGACATCTTGTTCACTGGCCACAAAATCAAGGTTCTGCCATGGCCATCCCAGCCCCCTGACCTGAACCCCATAGAAAATTTGTGGGGTGAACTGAAGAGATTCTGTTTGGAGGAATGGTCTCAGATCCCTTGCCAGGTGTTCTCCAAACGTGGTCCTCTTTCACAGCCTTCTTTGCTCATATTTACCAAGGGTGCCAATAGGTTTGGCCACAACTGTACTGAGCTAAGATATTTTTCTTAAAATATGTTCTGGTGAAGAAATTATGTCCTTCACACCTTGGATATCATGAGGGTGAGTAAATAATGAGAGAATATTCACTATCCCTTTATGCCTTAATTCAATATTTGGACAATATGACTGGTTGATGTTGTGGCCCCTTTGAAATCAAAGACTTGAAAGAAACATCTTTTAATGTGAATGAATATACATTATACCTGTTTTTAGTGTGAAAATATAAAATTTTAATTACTAGAGCAAATATAGCATTATGCTTAAGGAACAGTTTCAAGAGTCTAATCAAAATGTATTTAATCTATAACCCCTCCCTCTCTCTGTTTCACCGGCAATACCACACAGGCATTTCCTTAAAAGACCTATAAAACCTTAAAGCCTTGGAGGAACTTGTTTTCTTCATTTTAATGTTCTTCTACTACAATTAACATTATTGCTGTTGTATTATAACTGCTCCCCTGTAGCCAAACGACCTGTCAAACAGTGGTGTGGAAACCCCATTGACCACATTAGTATAAGCTTGACAATAATACTAATTAATACATAGAAATATCATCCTAATTGGATGCTAATTGAATCAGTCTGTTTATGTGTTAACTCATTTGTATTATATTCATTCTACATATGATGGCAGTTGATTGCAGAATTGATATGTAGTAATTTTAGTGTGTGCTTTGGAGTCTAGTGTTTTCGAGAGTTGCTTCACAGAACCCAGACCATGATAAGTCTGTTTCAAGCCATTTTGGCCAATTTCACAGGATATCCCTTTGGACAAGATGCCAGAAGCTTAGAGTCCAACACCAACTGACTGCCTACCTTTTAAATACCTATGCACACCGAAAAACAGTTTTTCTGTACTGTGAGCTCTTCATTTCATTTACTGAAAATCAGCTTTAAAAAAAATGTGCATCATAATGTTTGATCGAATTGAAAAACCATCTGCAGGTTGTGGTGCTGCATAGCCAGTGAACATTTTCACTTGGGTTTGGAGGGCATAACAACATTGGAGTTGCTGCATCTATAGGTGGGTGCCTTGTATGTGGGAAGAGACCAGAGCTAGTCATCCAGCTGCAGCAAAAGGCAACACAACACAGTTATTCTTGTGATACAGTGACAAGTATAGTTTGTTGTAAAGTATGAACCCTCACAGTATAGGAATAGTTCACCCAAAAATGAAAATTATGTAAGGATTTACTCAACCTCATGTTGTTCAAAACCCTTATGATTTTGATCAGTGAAGATCAAAGTATTATTAAAAGCAGAATAACTGAGATGCTCTTTCACAGACAACGAATGTCAATGGTGACCATGGCTATCAAGGCAAATTGTTATGTATTTATTTCTATTTAAATTTCAGACGTTTTCAGACATAAACCAATCACACAGCTTCAGAATAAATGGAATATAGTGAACATGTTTGTAGTATTATACATGCAGAACAGTTGAAACGATATGACTTGAATCTAGAGATTTCAACCTTTGCAATCCTGGAATTCTTCACCATCATAAATCAAACGGCCCAGGCATCCTCATTAGTCAGAAAGGTCCCTCCGCAGCCTGACCTCCTGAGTTAAAGCAGAGTTCTCTTTGAAAGGCTTCCAAAAGACCATCAGATTTGCACGACTCGAATACTAAGACATTCCTTAATCCAGAAACATCTCACACAAAGTCACAGTACTTTGCTGAATCAAGAATGCATTTACATCAAAGGTTCATTCAATACCTAGTCTTGCTAGGCATTCGGACAATTGCTTTGAACTGTGGTAACTTGTATAACTGACAAATTAATGATTATAGACTGATGTACCTCTTTAAAATGTGTGTAATGTTTCATCCATGTTGTATAACCTATGAATTAACCAGTATTATTTTGTAACCAGAGATTTTCATGTTTTGTTACCTACACATATAACATCCATGAATTTTTTTTATGTTTAGTATGTAAGTGTTCACTGGCATATGTAGAGAAAGCTGATGACAATTAATATTATGTATCTTGTACCATTCTCAAGATATAAGCTCATGATTAAATATGCACTTTTTTTGAGTGGGACATTTTTAAGACTGGAACAAAGGACCATAAATCGACTGCTGGATAGGACAGCCCAGTCGCCCATGTGACTCTGAAAAGTCACTTCTGATTGGTGCAGGACACCTTTGGGGATGTGACCAATTTCAGTTTAAATATTTCCAAACAGGAAGAAAACACTCTCTTGTCTCTCTTGCCTCTTCATCCTCTTGTCTCTTCAGCTCTCCTCTCTTCTGCCTGCACGTGCATCATCTGACTGCCAGGTCCATGTCATGTGAGGCCCAAAGAAGATCGGGACTCGACGTCCCGAGAAAGCTCATCACTCTCTATGGCCTCGCTTCAAAGCTAACCACATAATTCATACAGACAATAACACTTTGATCATACAGAGGTTAAAAACATCGACATCGAAAAAAAGACACGCAAGTACATCTCCTATATTGTGCTCAAAGTGCTGTTGTATTAATTAAATAATTTGGGTAATCTGATAGCAAATCAATGTAGACTCAAATAAGGTTAAATGGTTCTTAAGGTATTGTCAACAAACTCCATAAAGTTCATTTTCACTGTATTGATCATTTCACATTCTGTCACTCTTCTCACCAACCTGTCTCATGTATATATGTGTTAGATTAGATTTATTTTTAGAATAGCAATAAAGTTTGTCTGTGTTCAAAGAAGACGTGACTGTGGTATATTTTGCTAAATAATCTCATCCCTGTTTCTAAAAGATTTTGCTTCAATGCTGTACCTAAATATGTGTGATATTATTTTCAATAATATCACTCCAATAAATGAATTAATCATAATTCACTTATAAAAGCTAATTCCTTATTGTAGAAATTGTGAGGTGATACAACTAGATGTTGTATTTAACGAATTCAGTGGTGGAGAATCTATTAAGACAAATAATCTAGTTATTTGTCATTTATCTAATTTATAATGGTTGTCGAACACGACTAATTCATTATACATTTCATTACCTAATAAGGTACAATAAGTACAGTTTAATTTAGTTCATATTTCACATATTTCGAGACCCTAAATTCCCTTCTAAATTTAGCATACCAAATATCCTTACATATAATGGTGTGAGAATGAGGGCAATTTAAAGTTCACTTCTAAATGTCGCATTTCCTTTATTTCCTACAAGTTGTATGGAGTACTTGAATTATGTTTTTTTGGCTTTTGTCTCCTTTTTAGAGCATGGACATTCTGCAACTTCTCATTTGGAGTTCTATGGAAAAAAGAAAGTAATTCAGGTTTAGAATGACATGAGGGTGAATACATTAGGACAGTATTTTAATTTTTGTGTAATCTAGCCTTTTAAAATGCAACAGCTCAACCTCAATCAGTGCATTTTTTTTACATTGCACATTTTACTAACCTACACTGTCAATCAATGCTTACAAATTTGCTTCACACATCAACAAAACTAATTTTAAGATCAGATAGATCTTAGAGCAGGTAGAAAAAGCTTCTTTAATTAACAATTGCAGGTTATCACTTTTTACAGTGAATGGTCATTGTAACTTATGATTGTTACTGTAGCCAGTACTGCCAAGTGCATGCAGGCAGTTTAAACCCTAGATAGTATGCCTTTTATAATTTAGTGGAGGTCTTCATAGGGTTTGCTCATCTTTCTTGAATTTATACAGATAACCCCCCTCCATTTTACTGCTGGGATTCCAATTTGTCAGGAAAGTGAAAGGCTTACTTTTAACGGATGCTCTGAGATGGAAGCTAAACATCCAATCCTTTTTCAGAACCTGAGGGATATGATGAATGGGGTGTTCCAAAGGAAGGGGACATATCATTCAGCTCAGAAGTCATCTGTTTATTTCCCTAAAGGACATATGTCTAATCCCTGTAACATATTCAATAAATAACAAGGTCTATCACATTTAATTCTAAGTGGACCAAATTAACTTTGTGAACATAGTTGCCTGAAATATTACTCCATTGCTTCTATTTAGGGAACTCAATATGCATTTCCATTTGGAAAAGCAGATAAAGGCATTTCCATTGTTGAATTATTCAGTGTACATAATGCAGGGATATGGCTGAATTCCAGAGATAGGTGCATCCACCCATTCAATCAATCCTCTTCTATTCAGCCATGCCTGCAATCTGTGCATTAATGTGCTGTAATGTGCATTACGTTACCTGTCTGTCTCATGAAGAATTACCACTCTTTCATGAATTAGTCCTGCATCTTTCAGGCCAGTAGAGAGCAGGCATGAGCTTCTCTGTATTGGCCAAAGTTAGTGCTTATGTGATGAGATCCATAGTCATGACTGTAATATAATTGTGCATTGTCATATCAGAAACTTACAGTCAGCTACAAAAATAGCCCACTAACATTTCTATTATCACTGTACCCTTAATTTACGTATACCACCAGAATTGTGGAAATGCACTCACTAATTCAAGATTCGCTGTTAATAGGCCTACAAGACAAAATAATGTCTTTGAGGTTATATTATATTATGAAATTATAAAAATTATATTAGGTATTTTATTACGAAAAATATTATGCATTTGATAAAGATTTATTTTGTAAATACTTAATATTAATGTTTTTATTTTTACAATTAAATTAATATAAATATGTTATATTATATAATATTTAATACAATTAATTTATATGAATTAGTGTCTTCAAATTGTGTATTTTATATGTTAAAAATTACACTGTTTTATAATAATTAAAAATGTGAGTATATATGTTCTGTTTAAGATGCATATTAATGTTTTAATATTACACAAAATTTAGTTGGGTTATTTTTTATTTATTTATTTTTACTTTTAAACAAAGCATATAGTAACATTTGTAATTGTTATAAAACAAATAATACAAATAGTTGTATAATGCAGTGTATATTTTCTGTTTAATATTAATAATTAAAAAAATCAAAATATTAAAACGAATCAATGTTTTAATGTAGCATTCAAATTTATACTAATTACAATATTTTCCGTCTCGAGTAACTGTTGTTTCTCTGGATAAAAATACAAGCATCTCCGGTGCTTCTTCCGCCATCAGAAATTGGGCATGGGTTGTAGAAAACAGTGGGTGTATCAATACGATCTTATTGTAGTATTATTCCGATGTTTTTTTTTTTTTTTTTTTTTTTATGAGCCCACGGCTGATGCACAAATTGCGTCTACCAATCAACGTGAGGCATTACGAGCGCGAGCTGCACTCTCAGCCACTGAGAGCAGTCAATGAATATTTATGCCGAGGCTGCTCAATCTCCACCGCTCAAAGTTAGTGGATCACCAGTGGGAGGATGTCTCCGTGATAGAACATCATCAGCTCCATGCGATTAAGACCCATCGTTTGCGCCAATTGCCACTTGAAATCAGCGGTTTGAAGGAAGGTGTCAAAATTGTACCCAAAACTGATCGCGTCTCGTTTTGGCTGAGGACGTGCCTTGCACATCACTTCAGAAGACTTTGACCCCCCCACCCCTACCCCACCCCTCTTCAAAGATGCCAAAACTTGGTTCATCATCAGCATCACCCTCAGCCCACATCAAGCCGGGCTGCTCATTTGGAATGAAGCCCGACCGCAGCCTTTCTAATCTGCAATTTCAATCCGATGAATTGTGACAAAAGCTGTCAGCGTTGGAATTAGAAATCGATACCCGAGACGTTCCTCTGGAATTTTAATCATCCTTTCCTTCATCACGTGAAACTGGCGCGGAGCGCTCCGCCTGCTCTTCGCAGTTTCAGATGTTTGCCGCGTTGATGCTGACAGACTATTGTTGTTGAGTGTCCATGCGAGACTTGGGGTGGAAACATGTCTGGCCACTTCTCTGAGAGGATCGCTGCTATCAGAGATGGCATTTTGGTCCAGCACTTCGGTTTTTACTTCTAAAGTGCCCCGGAAGATCTTATTCATGTTCACCCTCTCCCTTTCTGTCACATATTTGTTTTATAGCTTGATGAGCTGTTACAACTCCTTCCAGTTCCAAGAGAACTACGTTTATCAGGCTAGGCTGGTGACAGAGGAAACAACTTTTGTCACGCTAAGGGAAAAACTTTACCCGACTTCGTCCCAGGGCTATTTCGACGAGGAAATAATAGAAAGCTCGGCGACGGAGCAAACTATCGCCGTCTCGAGTTTGAGAAACAACGCGGGGCTCGAGGAGAGGACGGCGGCATGGGCGCGAGTTCCGGCGGCTCCGACCAGCAGCGTTTCGGTCCACCAGCACCCTGAATTCAGCACCACGGACAGCGAGCTCCGGAAAGTGGTGAACTGCACCTCGGATTACGGGGAGAAAACATTGCCCCAAGCCATTATAATCGGAGTGAAGAAAGGGGGTACAAGGGCTCTGCTCGAAGCTTTGCGGGTTCATCCCGACGTCCGAGCGGTTGGGAATGAGCCGCACTTCTTTGACAGGAACTACGAGAAGGGTCTGGATTGGTACAGGTGCGCGCTTTCACGTTTGTCTATTGTTTAATTTAAATCAGAAATGAGAACTCTTTTAAATTGACAGTGAAAAGGAGAATGCATTTTGTAGATTTTCCACATTATTATTTTCTGATTTGATAGGCCTATATCAAAATGATTCAGTAATTTAGAAGAGCAGAGAATGAATGAGGCTTGTATTCAGAAAAAAAAGTATTGTTATGGCAATTATATAAATATACTGTATACACACACACACACACACACACACACACACACACACACACACACACACACACACACACACACACACACACAAATACAGTGCATTATTCTACATGGAAGACAATCAAAGAAAAACAATCCTCTGATCAAGCCTGACTGCATGATCAGGTGTGCAATGGGGTTACCATTAAATATGTTTTTTTGAATACTCATGTAAACAGCCTGAATAGTAACCCATCTGAAATATTGGCTACTTCTGTACACATTGCTTTGAATGACTACTGTATTAATATATACTCTGTAGTCCTGTGCATCTGTTTCCCTAGTTTGCATATGAGAGTATGCTTTTACATAGATTATGATTCAAAAAGTGACCAAGTTCCCAGCTGCAGAGGATACTTTAGTTCATCTTTAGCTTGTAACATCATGACCACAGCTACCATGACTGTTTCATTTCATGGTGAATATATGTTCGTATTCACTGCTCAGTGGCGCCGGTTGCAGGGAATGCTCTAATGACCTCTTTCAGCATACCTGGGCTCCAGGCTCCCAGGTGTGTGCAAATCATGAGGTGCTTACTCAGGGCTGTGTGCTCCCACACAAACCCATCTTCAACTGCTCCCAATACACTCTGGAACAAAACTAGTGATACCTCCTATTCTACATCTCTCCATGCCATTTGCAATCTGTGTCCATGCTGCCTACAGAATGTGTTATTACAGCCAGGCCATTTTTCTTCTTAATTAATTTACCTAACATTATTAATTCAAGCAGATGCCCATGGTCAGGAGATGCTTGTACAGCGATCAGTGGAGTGGCAAGCTGAAGCAGATTTAAACCAAGGTGTGTTGTGTGTTTGGCAGTGCAGTGGATCTACTAGCACAGGGCTGTGAGTCAGAGCTTTGGGGTTAGGCAACATCTGCCGCAAATTCACATAATTGTTCATTTTCCTGTGTGTTATTGCAAGCTGTTTTGTTATGCACATTTTGTGGGGCTTCTAGACTGGGGGATGACAAGCCTACATAAATAACATCTAAGAGTGGTTGTATACTTTAGAGTCCCTGAGTCTGGCAAATCCCCTAAGCGGCCTTACGTTTCTTTCCACATCTACGCGCCACATGACTTATAGCTTGCAGGAAGCTTAGATATGCTACTGCTTACCATACACACTGATGGAACAATGTTATAACTAGCAATAACTATGTCAGGCTAGATCATAGGGCAAAATTATGATTAAATGTAGCATTTCACCAACAAAATAAATGAATCTGTGAAAAATTAATTAAAAGTATACATCATAATAAGCCATATATTGTTTAAGTAGGCTAAACAATACAAACAATATACAACATAAAATCATTTGTGTTTTAATGTTGGCCTTGGTGTCTGAGTCAATAATCTCACTAAATGCATCAAACTGATTTGCATTTGCAGCAGTGGCTCATTTAACACTTGGCATTGGCTGTAAAGCTTAAACATGTGGCACGGGTAGTTCATAAATGTAAAGAATTTGCATATATTAGCAATTTAACTTGCTGGTGACTGATTACACTTAAACCCTTGGCACAAATAAGCTACAGGCAAAGTGTTACATTTTAACTCATCATTAATACATTTCCAGTGGAAGGGCTTTTTTGGGCTTCATTCTCTGGGTTAGATAATCTTTTCAGTCTTGAAATATGATGGTAAACCTCCTTGACATTTATTTTATGTCCTGACACAATGTTTAAAAGGCTTGTCAGGGAGGACCCCATGCTCACTTTCACAGAGTGGGTAATGCGATCCCCCTGTCAAATTATTATAGCTCACCATCATTAGAATAAATTGCACCATTGCTGGGGTCCATTCAAGGCTTAAAAGTCTGCAGAAAAGAAAACAAGAGGGAGTTAAACCAGTGCGGTCCTTTTTTAATTTTTTTAGATTAAATAGTGCATGTTGATTTTACTACAAAACATGTTCACTATGTTGTCTGTAATTAATAATTTCTGTCATTTAAGTATAAATATGATTGATATTGTCATTTTTATATGCCTAGTAATCAGATAAGATATTTGTACATTTTCAATTCTAGTCTGACATGCTGTTCAACTGTTCTATTCAGTGGTCCCTCACCACAGTATTCAGAGCTGAAGATCCTTGGCTATTTGACCTTGGTCCTTGGTCTTTGAGAATGATCATGAGACTGTAAAAGGATATAAAATACATTCTGATCTTTGATAGCTACACAGCGCTGAATCCTACGCATTGCTTGTGCCCTGTCCAAGGCTACACAATGAAGCACTCTTATTCCATCAACTTTTTATTCACTGATGCCCTCTTGTTTGCTGTTAAAGAAAATAACTTGTGGTCAGACATGTCCTGTTCTGTGCAGAATTTTGCAGTTTAAAGGAATATTCCAGGTAAAATAAAAGATAAGCTCTATCAACAGCATATCTGCTGCCGGCAGCATCTTACATGTTTGCCCTATAGACTTCCATTTCTAAGTGCATAAATGTCAATGCTTTTTTTATTTTCTTTATTTCTTTAGAAAAAATATTTGTATAGATATTCCTCTTCTTTTAATTATTTTTCTTAACAAATATCAGCAAACTGTTTAGTGCATTACCCATTCAAACTTGGTTTTGTATTTTTCTTTAAACTTACATAAATCACTTGTTAAAAAACACTTACAATATACTCTACAGCCATGTAGTGTATACATTATAAAAGTGTAGGATTGTCCCAAATGACAATTTAAAAATACGACACTTTTTTTAACTACGTGGAAGCATTCAGCATTTAATTCGGCAGATGTGACGATGTGACGATTTATTAATAATTATTTGCCAGACCAGTACAGCCAGGTAACACCGCTGCTTCCGCTACGTATGAATGCACAAAGTGTCCACAAAGTGCATTTTCTGTTTTAAAATATTACTCAAACTACTTACACTTAAAATGATAAAGAATAGTACAGAAGTGTACGGTGGACACACATTCAATTTTAAAACAAATTCTAGTAAACTCACTTGTCGTCCACTGGTTGTACAAAAAGATTACCCTGCACAAATTTCACATAATTTGTTGAGCCAATTAGCTGGAAGGACCACTTAAACAATCAGAGGAATGTTTGGATAGTGCCACGGTGTTACACTTTTAGATGACCTACAAATCGGATACGAGCAAGAAATGTAACATAGAAAAAAATTTAACTTCAGCTTTAAGACTGAAATCTCAAAATAATATTAAAATAATAATTAAAAATAAACACCTACATGGACCCTTTTTTGACCCTTTTCCCGGTTTTGGAACTCAGAAGTAAAAAACAGCAGGGTAAACTTCGATAGAGGTGAATTAATGGGAGACCATGCCAAATATAATCTTTGCTTAACCATTAGCTCACAAGTGTATTTCAAATTTTATTTAGTTTTTATTAAAAAAGTTTCAAATACCCTCCTCGGTTTGAATGACATGCCTGGGTCTCAGTGATGGAGACTGAACCCGAGGAGGTTGGCTCCCCTCGGGAACATATCATCACATTGTGAAAAGGTTCCAATGGTTTTGATAGAATGTTCTGATTTCAAAATTGAACAGACTGTTATGATGTCATCATATCAAATGCAATTGGTTGTTTCTTTCTTATAGCTATAGAGAACAATCAATAGTTTCTATAGTCAGCAACAGCAAAGTGGCAGAACCAAAGCATAAAACCTATGCTTGCAAATGCAAATCTAGGCATGCATTACTTGTCATTTATTTATTTTGTTTTTATAATGAATATCATGATTAAAATGCATTTGAATGTATAAGGCAGCTTTTAAGTCTTAGGCTCTGTAACAATTATTTTGTTGCCTTGGAAGCACTGGAATCTTTTGTGAAATGCAAATCTAGTTGGAATGATTTTCTATAGTAATCAACAATTTGCCTCAAATTATTTTGATACAGCTTTACTTGTATTTAACTGGGAAAATTCCTATGTTCATGTATAGTGAACCATTGGTGTGTTTGTGAGGAGTGTGAACAGCATGCAGTGTTGATTCCTTCCATCAGCCGCTGAGACACGAGCCTCTGACAGGAGGCAAAAGTCGTAGATGCAGATCCACTGCTGAGCGAAGCAGGACAGAGCCTAAATCCAGCGTTTATCCTTTGTTTACCCTTCCTCAGCACACCACTCTGCAGTTCAAGCCTGACTCCCGTCTCCTGCCTGGTGGATTTAAACTGTGAGGGGAGGTGGGCTGCTTCCCAGCTCAAGCTGGATGCCATCTCACTCCTTGCTCCTCCACGTCTCTGCACCTCACTGTGATGCCCCAATCTGCCTGCTCCTGATAAGCTCCCACCAAGGCATGCAAGGACACACCTCTGGGTACTCAGATGCCAACACGGCAGTCATGGAATTAAATGTTTTAATTAGCAGCATGCCCCTGTGCCTGTCGAGAGTGTGGACCGCTGCAGTCAGGTCTGTCTCATCCCCCTATTTGCACTTAATTAAATTCACTGGTACAACAGAACCCAGTGACTACAAGAGCATCAACCCTGCCACTTCACATGTGTATGTCCATCACTGTTATCTTTTGACTTGGTGCAAACATTCAGCAATTCTGTTAGGAATTCCTTGTCTTGTTTCACTGTTGCCCTCTGTCTGCCATTTTTATGTTAGGAATTCCTTGTCTTGTTTCACTGTTGCCCTCTGTCTGCCATTTTTGTCACCTTTGCATTCCATAGTTTTCACTTTTGTCCCTTGTTTAGCTCCACTGTCTCACTTGTCATTGTTTAGAACTACACTTCCCAGAATCCACCTGCCATCATCACTGCCATTTTGTTCTCACCTGTGTCTTATTCAGTCATCACTCACTGTGTATTTAAGCCCTGCTTTTTGTTCACTCCTTGTCGTTCGTTGAATGTTGTTAGCCTGGTGTGTGTTCCCTGCCTGTGTTTTCTAGTTTTATGTTTATTTCCCCATTGAGGGTTTTCCTTTGTGTTTTTTCTTGCTTGTTTATTTAATAAAGTGTAACTGCATTTAGATCCGCATCTCCTCGTCTGCCTTGCTGCTCAATCGTGACAGAACGAATGACCCAATATGGATCTAGCAGCTTACCTGATGGAACTGACCCAGGTGGAGTTGACCATCCGCGAGTACTCCCACTTCTTTTCCGCTGTTGCCATCCACACCGGCTTCGACGACACATCCCTGAAAACCATCTACCAGCTCGGGCTACCAACGTACCAGCTGAGGGGATTGCCGAACTCCGGAGACCTCACGTGGAGGGAATATGTGGATCTAGTCTTGGGAGTACTCGCTGCCGGGGAACCACCTCTCTCGATCCCGGTTTCCGCCACTGGGCTTTCCGTGCCTGCCACGGCCAGCGAGCCAGAGCCCACGCCTGCCACGGCCAGCGAGCCAGAGCCCACGCCTGCCCCGGTCTGCGAGCCAGAACCCTCGTCAGCTACGGTCTGCGAGCCAGAGCCCTCGCCTACCCCGGTCTGCGAGCCAGAGCCCTCGTCAGCTACGGTCTGCGAGCCAGAGCCCTCGCCTGCCCCGGTCTGCGAGCCAGAGCCCTCATCAGCTACGGTCAGCGAGCCAGAGCCAGAGCCCTCCTCAGCCACGGTCAGCGAACCCAAGCCAGCGCATACCACGGTCACCCAGCCAGAGCCTGTCGCCTCAGAGGTCAGTGAGCCAGCGCCTGTAGCCTCGACCGTCCCTGAGCCAGCGCCTGTAGCCTCGACCGTCCCTGAGCCAGCGCCTGTAGCCTCGACCGTCCCTGAGCCAGCGCCTGTAGCCTCGACCGTCCCTGAGCCAGCGCCTGTAGCCTCGACCGTCCCTGAGCCAGCGCCTGTAGCCTCGACCGTCCCTGAGCCAGCGCCTGTAGCCTCGACCGTCCCTGAGCCAGCGCCTGTAGCGTCGACCGTCCCTGAGCCAGCGCCTGTAGCGTCGACCGTCCCTGAGCCAGCGCCTGTAGCGTCGACCGTCCCTGAGCCAGCGCCTGTAGCCTCGACCGTTCCCGGGCCAACGCCAATAGCCAGGACTGACCATAAGCCAGCGCCAATGGTCATGCCCGTCCTAGAGCCTGCGCCCCTCGAGCCTTCCGAGCTTCCCAGAGCTCCGCCTTCCGAGCTTCCCAGAGCTCCGCCTTCCGGGCTTCCCAGAGCTCCGCCTTCCGAGCCTCCCGAGCTTTCCAGAGCTCCGCCTTCCGAGCCTCCCGAGCTTTCCAGAGCTCCGCCTTCCGAGCTTTCCAGAGCTCCGCCTTCCGAGCTTTCCAGAGCTCCGCCTTCCGAGATTTCCAGAGCTCCGCCTCCGAGCTTTCCAGAGCTCCGCCTCCCGAGCTTTCCAGAGCTCCGCTTCCCGAGCTTTCCAAGGCTCTGCCTCTCGAGTCTTCCAGGGCTCCTCTTGAGCCTTCCAGGGCTCCGCCTCTCAAGTCTCCTGAGCCTCCCAGGGCTCCGCCTCTCAAGTCTCCCGAGCCACCCAGGGATCCTCCTCCCAAGCCTCCTAGGGCTCCGCCTCCCAGGGCTCCATCTCTCAAGTCTCTCGAGTCTGCCAGCGCTCCTCCTCTCGAGCCTCCCAGGGCTCCACCTCTCGAGCCTCCCTCTGCTCTGCCTCCTGAGCCTCCCACGGCTCTGCCCCCTGAGCCTCCCGAGCTTTCCATGGTTCCTCCTCCCTCGGCTCTGCCTCCTGAGCCTTCCATGGTTCCTCCTCCCTCGGCTCCGCCCCCTGAGGCCTCTGAGCCTCCCTCAGCTCCGCCTCCAGAGACTCCCTCAGCTGAGCCTCCCTCGGCTCCGCCTCCACAGCCTCCTATGGCTCCACCTCCAGAGCTTCATACGGCTCCGCCCTCAGAGCCTCCCGAGCCTCCTACGGCTCCGCCCTCAGAGCCTCCCGAGCCTCCTACGGCTCCGCCTCCCGAGCCTCCTACGGCTCCGCCGCCAGAGCCTCCTACGGCTCCGCCGTTAGAGCCTTCCAGGTCACCACCTTTAGGGCCTCCTCCCAGGGGTCCTGACCCTGTCCCTGACCTGTGGCCTCCTCCCAGACCTTCTGACCCTGTCCCTGTCCTGTGGCCTCCTCCCAGGCCTCCTGATCCTGTCCCTGTCCTGTGGCCTCCTCCCAGGCCTCCTGACCCTGTTCCCATCCTGTGGCCTCCTCCCAGGCCTCCTGACCCGGTCCCTGTCCTGTGGCCTCCTCCCAGGCCTCCTGACCCAGTCCCTGTCCTGTGGCCTCCTCCCAGGCCTCCTGACCCGGTCCCTGTCCTGTGGCCTCTGCCCAGGCCCCCTGACCCAGTCCCTGTCCAGTGGCCTCCTCCCAGGTTTCCTGACCCAGTCCCTGTCCAGTGGCCTCCTCCCAGGTTCCCCAAACCTGTCCTTGCCCGGTGGCCAGGTCCCTGACCACCTGAACTTGTCCTTGCCCTTTGTGCCCCCTTGGACTTCCTGCCTGCCATCTGTGCCCCCTTGGACTTCCTGCCTGCCATCTGTGCCCCCTTGGACTTCCTGCCTGCCCTTTGTGCCCCCTTGGACTTCCTGCCTGCCTTCTGTGCCCCCTGGACTGTCTGTCTGCCCCTCGTTGCCCCCTTGGTCTGTCTGCCCACCTCAAGCTCCCCCCCAGTCATGGACATTTTTTGTTTTATGTTACTTTGATCGTCTGGAATCCGATCTTTGAGGGGGGGCTATGTTAGGAATTCCTTGTCTTGTTTCACTGTTGCCCTCTGTCTGCCATTTATGTCATCTTTGCATTCCATAGTTTTCACTTTTGTCCCTTGTTTAGCTCCACTGTCTCACTTGTCATTGTTTAGAACTACACTTCCCAGAATCCACCTGCCATCATCACTGCCATTTTGTTCTCACCTGTGTCTTATTCAGTCATCACTCACTGTGTATTTAAGCCCTGCTTTTTGTTCACTCCTTGTCGTTCGTTGAATGTTGTTAGCCTGGTGTGTGTTCCCTGCCTGTGTTTTCTAGTTTTATGTTTATTTCCTCATTGAGGGTTTTCCTTTGTGTTTTTTCTTGCTTGTTTATTTAATAAAGTGTAACTGCATTTAGATCCGCATCTCCTCATCTGCCTTGCTGCTCAATCGTGACAAATTCCAGTGACTACATTAGTCTCTGCTGGCTGCACTGACATGCAGCTGGTTAGTTGATGCATAATATGTCCACCTTTTTTTATTTTTTTTATTTTAGCGTACATAAGGGAAAGCATATATATCTTAGGGCCTGTAACTGGTCACCATTTCTTTTAATTTCTTCACCATTTTTAATCAGCTTTTTACCTTCACTAGTTCATTTTAAGTTGTCCAACAGTATGAAAATTTGATTTTTTTAAAGTAAAATATTTCAAATAGGCTCAATAGCTCATTAAATCGTCATGCATAATAATGCAGGTCATGCCACCATATTGTTATTCTACAGTCTTGGTTTAGGGTAAAAAAAAAAATTACCAATTGTAACTCTTACTACAGCTTTCAAGCTACATTTACCAAACTCTGTATGGACATTCAGACTTTTCGGATTTGTGTGCTATGTCTTTTTAAAAGAATAGTTAAAGTTGCATTCAGTAGGCAATATAAAAAGTTGTACACATTAACAAATTAATTGTGTTTTTGTGAAGTTTGATCCGAATGGTGTACACTCACAAGAGATGAAGACTTTACTCATAATAGTTTTCTATAAAAAGTGTTTTATTCTACATGGTGCAGCCCCTTCAAAGTGTTTCGCCATTTTGAAATCACATTACCCGCAGTGTTTCACTAAATGTTGAAGAAGAGAATCCTCGCGCTAACTGGCTGCTGTCTTTGTAGATAGATACGCTTGGCTATGCTTAGAACATTGTTGTTTGTTAACGGAAGTGCGAAAAGTTTGCTTACACACACAAGGAATTTGTCATGGTGACAGAACACAATGGAACATATTTATTTGTTGTGCTTTAGCAGCTGAGACAATGGGAGATCCAATAGCTGTACTGCTGAAGAAGCAAAAAAAAGGTCTAAAGCAACTTGCTTCAGTCAATAAGACAGAAAGATCAGCAAAGTCAAAAAACGGTAATGGTAAGACATCTATGTCTTCATTAGTTTAGTGTAAAGTAGCTTGGCACAGTGATTGTTGTGGATTTTGTGTAAACCATGATGTTGTTTGCTTGGAAATTAAATGGGTTCTTCAAATAAAGTATTCATGGACATGCTGAATTTGATCATCAAAAACAATTCTAATCTTACCATGACATTCTGTATCACTAGATAATTGAGGTTTATTTTACGCTAAGCAGTTCTCTAATAAAGGTAATAACTGTCTTTAGAAATAAAGTCTATGTAGACAGTCTCCAAAGAATATTGATATGAGGGACAATAATAATATATCCTTAACAGTAGAAGCATGTTCTCTTGATTTGTGACATTTGTTTTTAGGCAAAGCATGTATATTACAGGACCTGCATTTCACCACTGGAGTCGTATGGATTACTTTTATGCTGCCTTTATATGCTTTTTGAGCTTTAATGTTTTGAACTCTATTGTCTTGCATGTTTTTCTTTAAAAAAATCTTAATTTGAATCAAACACATCTGGAATGGCATAAAGGTGAGTAAATGATGAGAGATTTGTCATTTTTGTGTGAACTATTCCTTTTTTAGACTTGCAGTTTTCCTATAGTGGATAGTGCCATTTCCCATATACTTACATTGATGGGTGAAATGAGCCAGTAATTTGTTTGTGATTTCAAACTGGTTCAGTCTATCTGCCAACCTATCTGTTTAGCAACACTCTAGCAATTAGCAAGAACACCATAGTTAGGCCTAGCAAGAAGCTAGAAAGCCCAGCAACCAGCTAGAAAACCCTTGCAATGACTAGCAAAGAGCTAAAACAGCCTAGCAACCAACCAGAACACCCTAGCTATTGCTACCAATCAGTCAGAGCATTCTAGAAACTTGGGCTGGCTGAATAATACAATTTTGTTTTCTATTACAATTTTGGCTTCCAACTATTTTGAAAACAAGATAATCAAGATAAACTATTATTGGGCCGCATTCCATTTCACAATTATGCTCTCGTTTTGTCTTGTATTAAAACATTCAGCGCACCCTTTTCCTTTACAGTGGTGCACTTTCGCCCCTCCCAGGCTGTGACATGTTTAGTTCAGCTTGAGCCAAGATGATGGGAAGAGAGCCTATGGTCATATTTATATATTGAATAAATGTTTGGTAGTTTTCATTTGGTTACAAAAAACCCAATGCAGATTGAGAAACTCAATTGATCAACGATGATCAACAATATTGGGAAATGGCAATACCATGGATCTGGGAAATATATGAAACAGTGCCCAGGGTGTAAAACTAGCACCCGGTACCCGCCAAATGTGACAAGGCTGAATCCACTTTGCAAGCTCCTCGTCCAAAAGTATTTCATGCCCAAGTAATTTAGCTCATCTACCCACAACAGGCGGGTGACCTGTAAAACATCTCGGATTGACACATGACAAGAAAAGCTGTTATTGCGCGACCCTGTCACGTGGAACACACGCATGTTAAGAGTTTCATTCGTCTGAAAACTGTTTGCAAGAATAATGTCATCTATGAGAATGCTGCAAATTACCTCCGATCATCTCAGGAGGTGCTGTGAGTTTAGTTTGCTTTATTTCCATGCGGTCGGCATGCATTGCGAATGCAACTCCGCAGGTTCAGTAATATATCTTTGTATTCAAGAAACAAAGACAAAAGTGATTAACCTCTTAACCAGCACCCCTATTTTTGAGAATTTTCTGAAAATGACATACCCAAATACAAATGTCTGTAGCTCCTAAACCATATGGTCCACATTCATAACTCTGATATTTATTTAAACTAGACACTTGAAACTTTGTTACCCAAGAGTCATATTAATTCAAAAGTAGCATAGGAACAGAGTAAAACAAGGTCAAATTTACATGAAAGTGACTCACGATTTCTATGAATGAACTTCATTTAGGGAAAAATGTATCAGACTTTTATGTTAAAGGCCTGAAAACACCATAAAGATAAAACTGAATGTCTGACCATGTTCTGATTCAAATTTGAAGATGATACTCCCAAAAATGTAGTTTCTGTAAGCTTTTATTCAGGGAAAGTCTAGGCGTCCTTTCCAAAAGGCCATTTGGAGACTCCAAATGGACATCTGGTAACCAAATGACATAAGGAGTAAACACTACATACTACATACATGTATATCAATTCAGAACTGTTCTGCTCATCAAACCACACAAGAAAAAATGATTTCAGCACAACATTTTAACATTTTAACAAAATACTCTTTATTTTGAACAATTCTGATAGCAAAAACAGTGAAACAAAAAAAACTCACTTCATGTATGCATTTCAAAAGTGATCGTTTTACAACTAATTAATAAATTATATAAAAAGAAAACAACATTTGTAATTGCAACAGTGTTTTTTACTCAAATAAATTACAATAAACTGATAATTATAATAAATATCCAATTACTAAAGAAAAAAAAAAGCAATTACAGTATTTACAGTATTTATGTTGATCCAAGGCAGTCACTAACAAGGTTTGTTACCAACTGGAAACCAAAGCCACTGAAAGACAGGAAAGATAAAGTGTGTAAGCAGAACAAATAAAATTACAACACTGTATGCATGTGTGAGTACTTACGTTTGCTCCAATGGCGCCGAATCAGAAGACACCCACTGCAAAAGAGAGAGAAAGAGAGAGCAAACAAGCAGAACAAAACCAAGCAGAACAAACAAAGTCCAAATAGAATAAATGCATATGATAGCTCACTATAGCAGCAACAAACAAAACATTTATTCATATACACCTAGAACTGTAATCTCATATCTTGCTAGTCTTCTCCACTGTAATTTTTTAATCAAAACCATCTTCACCTGACTTCTTGTAATCCTTTCCTTCCATTTTTGTTATATTATATGCATCATAAATATAATGTGTGTGTGTGATATAAATATTATATCTTTATGTATAATATACAGCTATCACCTAGCTACTCGTGTAGCCTCGTGTCTTTGCTAGTCATTTTATAATCAAAAACATGATATGAACAGAAAAACTGCCAATACTTCATAAACATAAAAACTCAAGACGATGTGTTTCAACTTACCGATCTAATACGGGATCGAGTCTATGGAGAAACATCTCCTCTTCAGCCGAATCGACACTCGACACCGTGCTCTCTCTGTCTAAGATGTCTGTTTCTGCGTCTTTCTGCTGTTCTTCGTCGCTACTCCTCATTACCTCCTCCAAAACACTCTCAACACCACAAAAACTCCTCTTCAGTCGACTATCCATGATGTAGATTGTTAGATATAATGTTAGAATAAATCCGCGCATTGAAACGAGCTCCGTGTAGCAAAACAATGGTAAAAACTGTGCGCGCTGTGCGTAAAATGACGAAGAGCGCACGTGGACGCACTTGTATTAGACAGATCTTCTGAGGTAAACTAAGCAAACTGTCAATCACTGCAATCGTGGTTTAGTTGGTTAATACTCCCATACATCAAAATTTTGCTGACCAGACATTGGGTGGCTTTTATCCAGTCAAAAACCGAGGTGCGAGAGTGACAGGTTCCGCAGCCTGTTGTTGAGCTCCCTTCATATTTTGGTCATTACAGAGCCTGTGATTGAAGGAGAGAAACAGGGAATGGCTCATTTTATCGGAAACAGTCCAAACTACGGGGGAGAGATGGTTTTTGAACATTGGAATACAAATTAGAATCGATATTTCATTGAAAGTGAACATGATGGATTACTCTAACTGGAAGCGCTCATGAAAACTGAGGAGGATATTTCATTTTTTTCCCTATTTTTTTGTTGTTTTGGATTAAAAAGTGGGATGCATTTTGAAGAGTAGACCCTTACATTGAAATGTATGCTGGTGTTTCTTGGATTCGTCCGAACTGATCTGAACCATAGGAGATGAAAGATAAGTATTGCCGTTCATTTTGTTCATATTTACAGGGTCGGTCTGTCAGCATTTAATTGAACCCTTTCCTCTCTGGTGTATTGATTGCAAAAACAAGTTCAGAACGTGATTCTTGAGTGTTTTAGCTTTCAAATGATGCATAGTTTATGATAGTTCATTGAATATTTGTTATAAAACAAAGGTAATAAAATTATAAACACGCCCCCACGGCCCGCCCACGCCCCCCTGCTGGTTATGAATCCAAAAATAAGACAAGACACGTTCACATTGAACCTAAAATATAATTTAATTGAATTTTATTTTATTAATGCATTCATTGTATTAACAGTAGCCCAGGGTGTGAAACTACCACCTGCCACCCGCTAAATGCGATGAGGCTGAATCCACTTTGCAAGCAGGTTCAGTAATATATATCTTTGTATTTGTCTTTGTATTCAAGAAACAAAGACAAAAGTGATTAAATCCAAAAAATAATACAAGACACATTCACATTGAACCTAAAATTGAGTTTTAATTTATTTTATTAATGCATTAACTGTATAACCAAAATGCAATACAAACACAAATTTGATAAGAACACACATTTGGGAGCATTATTTTTGGGACCACAAGGAATCTATTAGGCTTTTTTAATATGATTATTATTATCTTTATATTTATAATTGTGTTTAATTCTTAATCTGTAGGCTATTAGTAATTTCCCACCTGTTGTCATTGATGGATGCTTGCGTGATGGCAAATGGAGCCGTTGGAGACAGTAAATGTTTGGATTTGGGGAGGTGGTTAAATACAATTTTTTAATCACATTGTTATTTTAAAAAAAAATTAAGTGCAGTTTGAATTTAGAAAAGTCTTTTGTTTATGTTTTTCGTGTTTCAATAAATGAATACAATTTTTAAATCAAAAGAAAAAAAATCACTGACCCTTGGCAAGGGGGTTGACGATATAATCTATAACATATTTTTCACATATCGCCTAGCCCTAAAATGCACTACAACATAGTTAATCTGATTTATTTTGATCAAATGTATATTTATTTATTATTTTTATATTATTTATTAAAATGTATATACATTTATATATTATTTATTTTATTTATTATTATTTTTTTAAATTAAATCCACTGTTGAAAAGATTCTATATATTTTTGATATATATATAGCAACCAACCAATGCAATGCCTATCAACAAGCTATAACACAGCCTAGCAATGTCTAGCAACAAGCCAGATCACCCAAATAAAAGAAACATGCCAGAAGACCCAAGCAATAACGTAGCAACCACTCAGTTGACCTTAGCAACCACTTAGTAATGTAATATCTGCCTGTCTGAGTTTTGTCTGTCTGTCTATCTGACTGTCTGGGTTTTTTGGGTTCTGTAAATCTGATTGACTTTCTGTCTGACTATTTAACTTTCTGTATGTCTAAGTTTGTCTTGACTCTAGATGGAGTTAGATGACTGTGTTCCTGTAGCTCAATGGTAAAACATGGCACTCTGGCAAGGTCATGGGTTCAATTCCCTGGGAATGCACATATTGATAAAATGTATAGCCTGAATGCAAGTCGCTTTGGATAAAAGTGTCTGCCAAATGCAGAAATGTAAATGTAATAATATAGCACATCACATTACAGGACATGACAACTTTCCAAAAGTATTTCATGTCGACTTCACAGCTACTGTGTTCTGCAGTGCTGACTGAGGTGCAGTGGTAGACAATCCTTAATAGACTCTTGCCATTACTTTGTTTTGACATATTGATGATATGTAGGCATCTTCGGAAATCTATATTCAGCTTTTTGGTGTGTAGATACACATGCACATATTGTTTGGCCCTCCGGAAACAATGCCAGACAGCAATCTTGACAGTTCAATTACATCTGGTATTTTAAAACAAAGAGCATTAAGGCGTAAGCATTCGCACAGTGCCACTGAGTAAAAGAAAGGTTCTTTGTGGCCTAAAGAAGCTAGGTGAAATGTGAGATCATATTGCTGAATTTACTCAAGGGTCAGCCTTCCAGGCTATTCAAGTCCATTTCTTTTGTGGCACCAGAGTTATCCAGGGAATCACACCATTGCCTCTTTGATGGCTGAGAAAGAAAAATTCACCCAACATCATGCTTATTCCTCCGATTCTAGACTACATCTTGTCTTAATCACTACTCAACGCCTCCTCCACTCTGACAGACATCCTTTCTGCCAGCTGGGATGAAACCTTCTACTGAGTTTCTAAAGTGATGATCGTCATTCAATTCCACAAATTTAATTCACTTACGCTAAGAATCTAATTTGTCAATTTAATTTGCAGGCATTAAAACATTGGCATCGGTACACAGTCGGCCATTAATGCACAGCTTCTGCCTGGCTTTTTGTCTGATTTTGAGAATCTTGCTGCAATCTCTCTGCAAAGCCTGGTACGGCTGGTTAAGCTTTGTTACAATTTATTTATCTGTTTTAACTGAGACTGAATAATCTGCCTAACTCATCCTTTTGCATTCCACAAAAGAAAGTCACATGTATGAGTTATTCCTTATTAAAAATAATTCTCCAAGGGATTAATTACTTTTCACATTATTGCCATGATGTGTTACCATTTAGAAGAAACAATGAATCCAAATGAACAAGAACTGGTTTACAGCCACCTTAAAATGTATCTTCCCTGGGCATCCCTGGGGTAAATAGGCATGTCAATCAACCTTTTCAAATTCCAATTTTCTCCTTACGTTTCCACCAGCACCCCCATCCCCTGATGCAGTCTCAAGACACAATCCAAAAACAAGCAAATGCAGTTCAGACAGGAAGTTTGACATGTTGAGGCCATGCAGCGAGGGCAAACATGCTGCTTTCAGCGTGTCTCACTTCTGCTCCTCTGACCTGACATTTACCTTAGCGGGGCTTTACTGTTCCTTAGAGGAGAAACAGGGATGAGAAAATCAGACTTCATGCAGGGAATGTGACACATGGCTTCACCTGTATCTCACTGTGACATCTGACACAAGGCACACATAAATCACAATACACCATATGGCTCTGGCAGATAGTAGAATCTAGAGTTAAGTGTTGGACGGTGGAATGATTGATTTGAGATTAGGGCTGAAACGATTAGTCGACGTTATCGACAACACAATTTTCATTGTCGAATAGTCGTTTGATCTCATTTTACGTAAAATTAGATCAGATATGAAACTAATGATGGTGCACGAGAGCAGCATTGCAGGTCACACACATGCTCCAGTTAGATTAATACGTGATGGCTCGCCACGAAGTGAATCATAATACATATGTTTTGCAGGGAGTATCTTATCGTGAAGAAAAACAGTGATATGCAGCTCTATTAAGAAGAGAGAGCTTGTTTTTTGAGAGTAAATGATAGATCAATGTGAACAAAAAAGTGAGAGAGTGTGGTCTTTGCCCATTATCTACACTGCAGTTAAATACTTTTTTGATTTGTTATTGTTTTGGCTTGTTTTCCAATAAATATCTAAAACTCTTTTAAAAAAAAGTACATCTACTGAAGGAGCTATACTGCAAAAGAAAAATTTGTTGTCTGAGAATGTTGAATATTATATAAAATATTTAAATATTTTAAAATATCTAAAAAATTCTTAAAACAAGATACATTTTCCTGAAGCAACATATGATATATTTAGACTTGCTTTCAGAGAATAGATCTTGAATATAAGTATATTTTGACTTTCTGCACTTGCAGAATTATAACCAAGTGAAAAAACACTTGTGTACAAAATCGTTTGGTTACGTATGTAACCTCCATTCCCCGAGGGAGGGAACGACACGTTGTGTCAGAGAAGCGACACTAGGGGTCTCTCTTGAGCGCCGATATTCACCTCTGACCTATTGAAAAGGGCCAATGAGAGTTGGCAGTCAGTATTTGCATACCCCGCCCCCGCATACGGGTAAATACGGAAGTTTAGTCAGGATTTTTCTGAGGAGCCGGAAATGGTCCGGCCACAACAGTGGCTCGGTTCAGCGACATGGCGGAGGAAAGACACAATGTGTCGTTCCCTCCCTCGGGGAACGGAGGTTATATACGTAACCATGGCCAGTGCCCACGAGGACGCAACACCCCTTAGCTCGGACCCGCAAGGGTAGGGGCACGGCCTGGGTGTGATAAGCCAGTGTGATGGCGTTGACAACCCAGTGGGCGAGCCACTGTTTGGAGACGGCATTCCCTTTCTGCCGTCCCCCAAAGCAGACAAAGAGCTGCTCAGAGCGTCTGGTGCTCTGTGTGCGGTCCAGGTAAATGCGCAGGGCGCGCACTGGACATAGCAACGAAAGGGCTGGGTCTGCCTCCTCCCAGGGCAGCGCTTGCAGGTTCACTACCTGATCTCGGAATGGTGTGGTAGGAACCTTGGGCACATAGCCCGGTCGCGGTCTTAGGATCACAGAAGTATCTGCCGGACCGAACTCCAGGCAAGTGTCGCTTACAGAGAACGCTTGCAGGTCCCCGACCCGCTTGATAGAGGCGAGCGCGATCAGCAGGGCCATCTTAAGAGAGAGGGCTCTGAGTCCAATTGATTCAAGCGGCTCGAAGGGGGGTCTCTGGAGTCCTGCCAAGACTACTGAGAGATCCCAGGAGGGAACTAGGCCTGGCCGGGAGGGATTCAACCTCCAGGCGCCTCTCAGGAACCTGAGGATCAGGTCGTGCTTACCCAAAGACTTGCCGTCTACAGGATTGTGGTGGGCGGCAATGGCGGCAACATACACCTTGAGGGTGGACGGGGACAGCCTCCTGTCCAGCCTCTCCTGTAGGAACAGGAGCACTGACCTAATCGCGCATCTCTGCGGGTCTTCAGTTCGGGAAGAACACCAATCTGCGAACAAGCGCCACTTTAGGGCGTAAATGTGCCTGGTAGAGGGGGCTCTGGCTTGGTTAATTGTATTCACAACGGTCGCCGGTAAGCCGGCTAGCTCGTCCGCATCCCGTCCAGGGACCAGACGTGGAGTTCCAGAGGTCTGGGCGCGGGTGCCAGAGCGTGCCCCATCCCTGAGAGAGGAGGTCCTTTCTCAGGGGAATTCACCAGGGAGGAGCTGTCGCGAGAAGTCTGAGTTCCGAGAACCAAGTCCGAGTGGGCCAGTAGGGGGCCACTAACGTGACTCGCTCCTCGTCCTCCCTGACCTTGCACAGCACCGGTGCAAGAAGGCTCACTGGGGGAAATGCGTACTTGCGCAGCCCCGAGGGCCAGCTGTGTGCCAGCGCGTCTGTCCCAAGGGGAGCCTCTGTTAGGGCGTACCAGAGCGGGCAGTGGGAGGTTTCCTGGGAGGCAAACAGGTCTACCTGGGCCTTGCCAAACCGTTCCCAAATCAGCTGGACCGACTGGGGGTGAAGCCTCCACTCCCCGCCGGGCAGGCGTTGTCGTGATAGTGAGTCCGCTACGACGTTGAGCTTGCCGGGGATGTGAGTGGCACACAGCGACCTGAGTCGCTGCTGGCTCCATAGGAGGAGACGGCAGGCGAGTTGTGACATGTGGCGGGAGCGTACACCGCCTTGGCGATTTATGTACACCACCACCGTGGTGCTGTCCGATCTCACGAGGACGTGTTTGTCCCAAACTAATGGGAGGAACTTCCTGAGGGCGAGAAGGACGGTCAGCAACTCCAGGCAGTTGATGTGCCAACGCAGCGGGGCCCCTTTCCAATGGCCCGCTGCTGCGTGCCCGCTGCACACGGCACCCCACCCGGACCGGGAGGCGTCGTTGTGACCAGAACGCGTCGGGACACCTGCTGCAGGGGCACTCCTGCCCGTAAAAAGCAGAGGTCTGTCCAGGGTCGGAGTGTTTTGAGGCATGCGGGGGTGATCCTTACCCGATGCGTGCCGTGGTGCCATGCTTGTCTCGGGACTCGAGTCTGGAGCCAGTGCTGGAGTGGTCTCATATGCATCAACCCCAGCAGCGCGACCGCCGCGGAGGACGCCATATGCCCCAGGAGCCTCTGGAAAAGTTTTAGAGGGACCACTGTGCCTGGCTTGAAGGAAGCGAGGCAATCCAGCACTGACTGAGCACGCTCGCTCGTGAGACGTGCTGTCATTGAGACTGAGTCTAACTCCAACCCGAGAAAAGAGATGCTCTGAACCGGAGTGAGCTTGCTCTTTTCCCAGTTGACCTGAAGCCCCAAACGGCTGAGGTGCCTGAGCACCTGGTCTCTGCGGATGCCGGCTACTCGTAGCGGGGCAAGGGTCGCCTCTGCGACCTTCGTGAAGACGCGAGGGGACAGAGACAGGCCGAAGGGGAGGACTTTGTACTGAAACGCCTGGCTGTCAAACGTTAACCGTAAGAAGGGTCGGTGTCGTGACAGAATTGAGACGTGGAAGTACGCATCCTTCAGGTCTACCGCTGCGAACCAATCTAGATGCTGAATGCCAGCCAGAATATTTCTCTGCGTGAGCATTTTGAATGGGAGTTTTAACAAGGCCCGATTGAAAACTCGCAGGTCCAGGATTGGTCGTAAGCCGCCGCCTTTCTTGGGTACAATGAAGTAAGGGCTGTAGAAACCCTTCCCCATTTCGGTTGGAGGGACGGGCTCTACCGCGCCCTTGGCTAAGAGGGTTGCGATTTCCGTGCGCAGGGAACTGGCATGCTCGCCGTGTACTGCGGAAAAGCGGATGCCCCTGAAGGGGGGCGGGAGCCGGGCAAACTGAATTGCGTAACCGAGTCGAATGGTCCGGTGCAGCCAGCGTGATGCGTTGGGAAGCGAAAGCCACGCTTCCCAGCTCTGCGCTAGGGGCACCAAAGGGACGAGTATTTTGGACGTACCCGGCGGAGCGGAACAGGTAGTGCAGCGTCGGGCGGCTTCGTTGCGGCCTGAGGCTGAGGTGCTGAGAATAGACTCAAAGCACTTACCTTGCTCCGCTCACCCGGCAGGGGGCGGGTTCGTGACTGAGGAGGAGGTCTGATGCTAGCGTCCTCTGGACTCGTCTGAACCGGCCAGCCGGGGGACAGTCGTGGGTAGGCGGAAGGCGGGATCGCCGCGTCTGGTGTACCGGGGCTGTCGTAATCTGAAAGCAGATTGCCGTGAGAATGGCATTTGCGGGCCAGTGGGTACCACAGCCCCCGTCAGGGGGTGTGGCAAATGAAAAAACAAAGGATTCTCCTCCCGGCCCTCCACCGGGGGACGGAGCGGTCTTACCACCTCCGGAGCTAACGTCTTCGGCTCTGGGTCGGCTGTCTCAGGAACGCTTGGGAGCCTTCCAGGTCCTAGAGGGGGTTCGTGAGACAGGGGGCGTGTGCCGCCTGCGGGGTGCTCGACGCTGGGGCTGAGAGCTGGGCCCAGGTTGAGGCAGAGCAGGAGCTGGTTTCTTCGCAGGGGAACGCCCTCGGCGGGCAGATGGGGCAGGGCCCGTAGCGGCAGGTCTGCGGCGGGGCATGATGCTTGAGAGATGGCCTCCGTCTGCTTCTTCACCGCGGAGAACTGTTGGGCAAAGTCCTCGACGGTGTCGCCGAAAAGGCCAGTCTGAGAGACAGGTGCGTCCAGGAGGCGGTTCTTGTCGGCCTCACGCATCTCGACCAGATTGAGCCAAAGATGGCGTTCCTGGACCACTAGGGTGGCCATCGCCTGTCTGAGTGCCTGCGCTGTGGCCTTCGTCGCTGTCAGGGCGAGGTCGGTCGCTGAGCGCAGTTCCTGCAGCACATCAGGATCAGGTCCACCCCTGTGCATGTTTCTGAGTGCTTTGGCCTGGTGGACTTGCAGGAGGGCCATCGCATGCAGGGCGGAGGCAGCGCGTCCAGCCGCACTGTAGGCCTTCGCGTTGAGCGAGGATGTTGTCCTACAGGGCTTGGATGGGAGTACGGGGCGGCCACGCCAGGAGGTAGGGCTACCGGGGCATAGATGGTAAGCAACTGCCCTATCGACCTGGGGAATCGCCCCGTATCCGTGGCGCTCTCCGCCGTCGAGGGTGGTGAGAGTGGAGCGGGTGGCACCTAGACGGGTGGAGAGCGGGGCTCTCCACGTAGACGTCAGCTCGTCATGCCCCTCCGGGAAAAACGGGACCGGGGGGATGCGAGGCCGCGAACGGCGCGCTGCCCCCAGGAACCAGTCATCCAACCGTGAAGGCTGTGGGGAGGATGGAGGGTTCCAATCCAACCCCACGCTTACGGCGGCCTGGGAAAGCATGTCAGACATCTGAGCGTCGGCCTCAGCCTGGGCCTGCTGGCCCGAAGGCGGCAGTCCAGGGGAGTCCTCGGCATCAGACATCGCACTCTCCAATGCAGCGGCGAGCTCATCTGCTTCGGGCTCGGGAGGATAGACAGCCAGGCCGTGAGGCGAGCCGCTATCGCCGCGAGCGTGGACGGGGACCAGCGAGCGTGTCGGGGAACGGGAGGTTCGCGGGGGGCTACCCGGCGAAACCGCACCCGTTGCCACCCCCAAATCGCCCCCAGCGCCAACCGCATCGTCCTCAATCCCGTGGGAAGAAGGAGAAATGCGGGGTGCAGCTGGGGTGGCTTGCTTTCTGTTGAAGGCAAGCCGCGACCGCAACGTGGTCATGGTCATGTTCTCGCAGTGAGAACATGAACCATCCACAAATGCTGTATCGGTGTGATCACGGCCCAAAAACACGAGACAGCGCCTGTGGCCGTCTGAAGCGGAGAGCACTCTACCGCATCCAGGAACAACACAGGGGCGGAACGGCATCTTGAAAAAGACACGTTCTGAAAAGAACGTTCAACGCCGCTGTGTTTTGCTCTTTTAGAGAAATTACTCTTTTAATAGGAATTTACTCTTTTAATACACAGTGTGTGTGTGTGTCTGCACTGTCGAAGCGCTCAGGGGCAACAAAGCACGCCGTGAAATAAAGGAGAAAGCCACTGTTGTGCGCCGTCAAGATCCAACAGCATGCAGATCGTCAGAGGAAACAGGAACGTTTTAATGTGGTGTGTAACTCGCAGCAAACTGCAGACAGACCATCGGCTCCGAAGAAATTTTCTGACTAAACTTCCGTATTTGCCCCGCTTAAATACCCGTATGCGGGGGCGGGGTATGCAAATACTGACTGCCAACTCTCATTGGCCCTTTTCAATAGGTCAGAGGTGAATATCGGCGCTCAAGAGAGACCCCTAGTGTCGCTTCTCCGACACAACGTGGAGAGAGCGACAGAAGGGGAAACACTTATATTTAAGATGCATTCTCTGACAGCAATTCTAAATATCTTAAATTATGTATATCAGGTAAATGTATCTTGTTTTAAGGATTTTTAGATATTATTAAACAAGAAAACAAGACAAAATACTTGATTAAAATATGATATCTTAATTCAGTTAATGTCATTTAGATTTTTAAAAGATTATTTTATACTCTTTATTGTTAGTAAGCACGTTTATTACAACCTTTTAAGCCAAGCAGGGCTGGACTGGTAATCTGGCATACCGGACATTTTCCCGGTGGGGCGACGCACTTTGGGGCCGATCAGGGGCGGAATGGCCATCGGGAGAACCGAGTGGCCGGTGGGTCGGCCACGGTACGTGCCGAACGGGCCACGATAAGCAAAAATGAGCCGCCGCGTTTTGCGGACCACAAAATGGCGCCATGATATGCAGAAAAGGACAGCGAGCACAATACACATTGTTAAATGCGTTATATGGGTGAGTGCAATGTTGCGGAAATGTCTTAGAACCCATTAGTAAATGGAAACAATTACACAGTGTCAAATTGTATGACCAAATTGTTTTACATTCAGGACAGTAATATTGCTCATATCAAGATTGTAATATATTGAGCTGAGCATGTTTATGTCCATTAAATCATACAATGAACCGTAGTGCCAGAAGAACTTGTTTTGTCATACAACAAATAGAAAAACAAAAGATTGCAAGTTAGTTTCACTACGTCACTCTTCCCACAGTTCAGAAACACTGGAATGGACAGCAGCAATTAACTAATCTGACCACCAAAGAAAACAATCTTAACCTGATTGCAAAAGGCAAATGTATTTTAACACGGCAGGCATCCCTTAATATATTTTTTTAAACAGACAATGCGCCCTAACGTTAGAACTATAAAACAGACATAAAACAAGAAGGACATGATTGCCTGATCAATACTTCATAGCCTCAGACTAACCAGAAACAATGACCTAGTATCTATGACCTAGTATCAATAACACAGATTTCTTAATATATTAACTTACCTTTACTGGAACACAACATCCATGTGTCTCTTCTTGCGAATAAATATCTCTGTCACTTTGTTGTAAAAGTCTCCTGCCTGTTTAAGTTTCTATAGCCTCTCTTTCTCAATTTGTAATTAAAATTAACTTTGCCAAATCCATGTAGGTCATCAATGCTTACACTATATCCATTTTTGCTCTTAATAACGCATTAGTTATTGAACGTGAAGTTGAACGTGTTGACATAAAACTAAAATCAGATAGTTTGACAGAAAGAAGGAGCTTCTGATTGGCTTACTCGTTTAGGTAAGCATGCTTACCTTGGTCATTTGTAGTAGCGAGCGTGATTCAGTTTGAATGAACGTATAATGTTGAATGAAAGGATGGTAAACAATGCTTTGAATCTAAATCAGAGAAAGCATAGCATATAATGCTTATACCTGAGGATAGCGCCAAAGCGACTAAATTAATAAATGTCTGTGCTGCTCAACTTACGAAAGATTTACTTTATATTAACAATTGTATTTAAATATTTCATAGAGTCATTTTTCTTTTCACTCTTCTGTTAGGTAAGCACTGCTTACCTTGCTTATATGGATGGCACATCCCTAGTCAGAGCTCATTCTGGAAGAGAGAGCGAGAGCGAGAGAGAGAGAGAGAGAGGTGATAAAAACTACAGCACTTATAATAAAAAATGTTATTAGAAAATACAGGTTTAGTTAAAACACTTAACCTGATTTTCTTACATTTCCCTTGTGATAAACACTATTTACTGCCAAAACAATGACACTAATCCAATTAGAAATACACTATTTTCATGTTAAGCCTTTCTCTCTCTTTTTCTCTTCTTCTTGGTGTTGTATTAAAGCATTTTTCATTTTAAGTTTAGAAGGGAACGTTCGCACTGAATGTGTTTCGCATCTGTCCACACTGTTTTTCAATGTAAATGCGCAGGAGCCCACAATTGTAGGTAATTCCTACAATTTGGTGACATTTAAGTCCCCTGTACAAGTGTGTGTGTATTTATATTGTTGAATTTCACCCGATTACAATTTTGAAAGGCTTGCTAAAAATAATAAAGACTATTTCATAATTAGTTTTAGGGTTTGGGTAAGGGGGTTGACTTTATGGTTAGGTTTAGGTGTGGCTTAGGGTTTAATTTTAGGAAAAATCCTGAAAACATTGTTCATTGGTTTATTTATTTTTCTCTAAGGTAGTAAGGTTTTTTATGATTTCACCAACTCGTTACATTATTAAGACTTGTCATGGGACCGGGTTGAAAGCTACTAAAGTTCTCCAGCAAAATCAATGCAAGGCTCCCAGCAGCGTGTGCGTTAATGCACGTGAGCATTCAAAAATAGCTGCCTGTCACTCAGACAGTGCCCAGGGAGCTGGCACTCTGGTATAAGTATTTATGTATTATTTTATTTTTTTGTAAAACTTGTGACTGAAGTAGCAGTACTTTTGACATCACTATCTGTGACATACTTTACCTCACACCACTCCTTTTATCCATAGCAGATGTAGCTTAGAACATTGTGACAGGCTTAATTCAATTATGTCAGAGCGATGTGCTTACACTCCGTAGGTGTGTAAGCACTCCTCTGTTAACACCCCTGAGTCACTGTCACAAACAAAGGCAAACACATTCATTGGATTCCAAAAGCTTGTTTGCAATGACTGCCCCATTGCCTTTGAAGTTTCTCGTTGCTTTCTATTGTTTATTTATTCATGCTCTTTTTCTTGCCTGGAATCACCATGATGTATTCATCTAGAATAATTTTAGCACAGTGTGAAATAATGTAGAGATAGAATATTGGAAGCGTTAACTGCTTTCATCATAGTTTCAAAATAAAAGTTTCTGGTGATTTGATTATAAATGCATTCTTTAGTGATTTTTAATGCATTTTTTTTTAATATGACCCATAATTTAGCCTATTGAGGTTTTATTAAGTTGTCTGGCATTAATTATATTAATACATCATTAAACAAACACCTCAAGAGAATAGCATAGCAATTTCAGCACAGCTCACAATAGTTTTTATACAGAAGCTGTCACTTGTGCCCAACATCCTTTGAGACCTGGACTAAGCTGATGAGATGAATAAGGATGTTTTCAAGGATTAGGTTAATTGTTAATTGGTATATCGGAAGGTGATTGTTC
Organism: Xyrauchen texanus; assembly: GCF_025860055.1. Taxonomy (NCBI): domain Eukaryota; kingdom Metazoa; phylum Chordata; class Actinopteri; order Cypriniformes; family Catostomidae; genus Xyrauchen; species Xyrauchen texanus. Next base: position 15,588,013 of record NC_068283.1, read on the forward strand.
TTCCTGGGTAATTTGGATTATTGACATTTGAGATTTGGGGGTTGGGGAGGGGGGCTTTATTACAGTGCATTGCTATTTAGTTAACAACAGTAACAGTAGTTACAGTAACAACACATTTATTAAAGGGATTGTTCACCCAAAAATGTAAATTCTCTCATTATTTACTCACCCTCATGATATCCCAGGTGTGTATGACTTTCTTTCTTCACAAGAACACATTTGAAGAAAATGTTCAAACAGTTACTCATACAGTCTTTAAAAACACAGAATAAGTTTATTATATATACATACATCCAGCTCATCACCAGAGTACCATGATAAAAACTTTACAGCTCTTATACGCAGTCAATAAATACATCAAAAACAATCTTCCTCCGATGAGTTCTGCCATTTGATTACATTTGTAGCAGTTGTCATTTGTCAAACAAACAGCCAAATTCTCACCAAAGTACCATGATAACAGTTCACAGCTTGTATATAGCCAGCCATCATATCTAAACACGATATTATTTGTTCTATAAAAACGAAATAAATAATAATAAAAAAAAAAACAGTACAGCATACATAACCCATTTGTTTACACTATATTATATACAGTATTTTTTTATGACAAGAAATCAATTATTAAAATAAATAAAAAAATACTCATCTACACTCTGGCCCCCTCTACCAGCTGTGAAGTGTCACATTAACAAAATAACTCAGCAGGGGCACAGCAGAGGAATTTAAAAAAGTTTAAATTGCAAGTGAATGGCAATTTCTCTTTTGAAGCTCCAAAAATCACAGACAGTCAGCATAAATGTCAAATACGGTACGATTTATCTTTAAACTCCAATAAAAGCTGGGTAGCATTTCTAAATGATCACGTCCTACATGTTATAACCAGAGGCGGAGCCAGAGGGGTGTCCGGGGTGGCAATGGACACCCCTGCCATCTGATTGGCCACCCCGGGTGCCACCCCAACTTTTTATTCGCCACTGATTGACATCTCATTTATCCTCTTGTCCAAAGAAGAGTTTTGTTTTTTGTTTTTACGTTCGCCGGCAGGGCGCGCAGTTTTCAAACGGACGACGAGCCGAGGACGAGAGAATATTGCAAGATACAGAAGAATTAGAAAACGTCATATTTGAATTAAGTTAAGGTTTAGCATCATGTTTTTTTGCTGAATACGTTTTATGAGACGCTGTGTGAGTTAATAAAGCTCCAATAGGCTACCAGTTAATCAGAATAGAGAGATCCTTTCGCAATTTAGCATAACACTCCTTACGATTACATCTGCGCTAGTAATACATGCATATATCGCGCAGTATGGAAGTTACAGTATACAAATGTTTATCTAATGTGGGGAAGTAGGATACAGCTTCAGAGAGTAAACATTTAGCAGTTTGAAATCGATTAGCTAGTTCAGTTACATCAGTTCAGAGGAGGGCTAGCAATGATCAAACTAGTAACTTAGACTGGTAGTTGATTTTAATGTGCAGTTATGAAAATGAGGATTTGTTATTAAGATAAAAATGTTGGTAATTGGATGATTAGATGTAACCATAGGCTGTCATATTTTTGCACAGGATCAATTAAACATGAAAAGAAAAGGAGAGATATATTTTTAAAGGGAGAGTTCTTTTTAAAGAAGCACAGACAGGCAGATCAGGTACAAACAGACCCAAGCCCTTGCATCACCACTGGAGTCAGTGTGGTCAGACTTCAGGACCACCAACAGGTCAGAGCATCTACCAGACACAGGCAGTCAGTCACATGCCAAGTTCAGGAATTTACGTTGAGATGATTTTGTCAGATTAAATGGATAGTTCACCCAAAAATAATATAATAATAATTTACTCACCCTCATGCCATTCCAAACCTGTATGACCTTCCCAGAACACAAAAGAAGATATTTTGAAGCATGTTGGTAAACAAAAAGTTTTGGGTTCCCGTCGACTTCCATTGTATTTTTTTTTCTATACTGTGGAAGTTGATGGGAACCAAAACTGTTTGTTACCAACATGCTTCAAAATATAATATTTTGTGTTCAGCAGAAGAAAGTCAGTCATACAAGTTTGGACATTTAAAATGTTGGTTCATGTGTGTTCTTGTTGTTGATGGCTTTGGCATTTATATTGTGATTATACACAAATTGTTCTTTTGTTATAAAAAGATGTATCAAGGGATGACACAGAGACCTCTTGTTCTGAGAAAGACAATGAGCCAGAGCTGTCAGGAGCTGTTCAACACTTATAAACACTTGTAAATTCTTTCCTCTCTGTAAGTACTGTGTGAAATTCTTTTATGTATTTTTTTGTAATGTGAGGTTTTTTGTAACTAAACTCCGCATTTAATGTAACAGACACATGCTACTGTATCTTGTCTCCTTGGTAATTAAACTTTATTTTCTGAAAATATTTAGGATGTTCAACACTTGTAGAAACAAACAGAGTGACCCAATACTTTCCTCAATGTGAGCACTGTGTGAGTGTGTGTGTGTGTGTGTTATTACTATCAATACCAGAAAAACAGCTTATAAATCATACATACCACATTTCTATTTACATTTATATATTTAAGTGATGGATAGGTTTAGGGGATAGAAAATAGAGTTTGTACAGTATAAAAATCATTATGGAAATTCCCCATAAAACATGGAAAACCAACATTGTGCACGTGTGTGTGTGGACCCCAAAACTAGCAGTGGCCACCCCCTGGCCACCCCAAATATAAAAATCTAGTTCACGCCACTGGTTATAACGGAATATTTAAATCATCCACAGAATGATCATTTCCACTGTGTGCAGTCTCCTGAGTTAAAATAATATCACCTCAGTGAATTATTTAGTAAATAAATAATAATTTGGTATAAATATACAGGACTCTAGACTAAAAAGAATATGACTTAGGAGCAGGGGCGATTCCAGGATTTTATAAATGGGGGGGGGGCACAGGGGGGACCAAGAACCAGTCGGGGGGGGGCAATCAGAAAATTCAACTGAAAATTAATACTGGTTTAGAAAATATTAAGCACGATTTCCAAAATCTTGTGCAATGCCCTGTGCCCTAATATAGATGGTATTACATTTTTGTATTTTGCATGGATTGGACAACACAGTTCTGTTCCAATAAATTTTAAATAAAAAAATCACACAGACATTAATTAGTAATTTAACATGCTTTATTTTCAACACAAAAATGTGTGTGTGTGTGTGTGTGTGTGTGTGTGTGTGTGTGTAAACATTCTCAGCATGAAATGTGTCTGTTCCTGTGGGTTAACTGCACCATCTCAGAACAGCTGTATTCTGCGGTTTTTGTGCTGGCTACCAAATAGTCGAATAAACTCATCCATATCCAGGGACTTGGCTCTCCGTGACTCTACACTGAGCACTCCCAGGTCACTCAGTCGCTCATCAGACATGGTTGTTCGTAGGTGGTTCTTGATCAGTTTCAGGGTGGAAAAACTCCGTTCACAAGAAGCAGTGCTTACAGGTATTGCGATGGCAATTTTGCACAACCGAAAAAGTTCATGGAACACCTCTTTGAAAGGTTCCAGAAACACTGTGAACTCCAATATGCTGGTGAGGCTTTGCATACCTTCTTTCCTTTTCCTCTCCAAAATCCTTTTGGCTTGATGCAGCTCATGCTTCAGATCATCCAAGTCTGACTCGTAGATCTCTGCGAATGAAAAAAGAGGTGACTCTTGTAGAAAGCTGTTGCTGTTAGGATGGAGTGCTTGAACACCTCTCATTATGTTGCAGTTGGGCTTGGAGAAACGTTTCTGTAATTCCCCAATAACAGAGTCAAGGATTGGATAGAAGATGTTCTTTCTAAAACCATCTTTGTCATCTTGGTCACTTCTATGTGCGCCAACAGTGGATGTCACTACAGATCCTTCTAGTCTAGAGCTGGTCTTACGTTGCCTTTTTTCCACATTTTCAATGCTGATATTACACTTTTGAGCTGTGTTTAAGATTTCTCCCCATAGCTCATCACAAAATGATTCTTCTCTGTAATTCTGAAATGTGTCCTGAAGTGCTTCAATAAGCTCAACAGCTCTCGCTAGGTCTAGTGACGGTGACTGAAGCATATCAGATAGAAGCTTGGTGTCACCCAGCACTTTGCAGAATGTCGTTAGAAGCCCAATGAAAGGCAAGTCAATTTGGGCAAGAAGACCCCGTGCCTCCACAGACCGGTCCACACTTCTCTCTTCAGCAATATCTTCAAGGACACACAGCACTGCAGGTAACCGGTCCATCATATCACGGCAGGCAAAGTACCTGCATGCCCATCTTGTGTCGCTAAGCTTCTGAAGCTCTCTAGGCTGACCTCCATACATTTCTTTCTGAATTTCAAGCCATTTGTGGTGAATGTATGAGCCTGACATGAAGACATATAGTTTTTCTAGTAAAGAAAAGAAACATGATGCCTCAGGTACTGACTTGACAGTATCAACTAAAACTAAGTTCAGGCAATGTGCATTGCAATGCACATAGAACGCATGTTTTGCCACTGCCTTTATGCGTGCAGAAACACCTGTATGTTTTCCACTCATTACAGATGCTCCATCATATCCCTGGCCTACAAGATTGCTTCTGTAATCCAATCCATATCTCTCTAGACAATTGATGATCTTCTCTGTTAACCCTGCAGCATTTAAACTATCAGCTTTTTGAAAATGTAAAAAACTCTCATGTACTGCATCCTTATAATAATATCTCAGGACCAGGGAAATTTGTTCTTTTTTTTTCATGTCCTTAGTTTCATCAACTAGAACACTGAATGCCTCATTTTCTTTGACTTCTTGGATGATATTTTGTCGAACCATCTCTGCCAAACACTCCAGGATTTCTTTTTGTGTGGTATTACTTGTGTACTTAGCATTTCCGCTGGACAGTTTTTTCTTCACTATTGGGTCATGTTTTGCTATTTGCTCCAATATGGCCAGAAAGTTCCCCCTATTCTCAGACTCCTCTGACTCACGATGGCCTCTTTGGGGAATATTTTGTGTAGCAGTAAGCAGGAGAACATCTGCCACAGTTTTTATATAGTCCCGATTATCTTTTACTCTTTTTTGGTAGTCTTTATTAATTGATTTCAACAAAGATGTGTTGCTCTCAGCTCCCCTTTTGTGGACAGACCATGCCAACATTGCATTTACATGGTGCTCTGATTTGGAATGCATTGCAAAACCACTGTCCTTATATAATGCTTTTTTCCAGTTTGCAAAACCAGAGCTTTAAGTGAAGGCAGATTGAGGGGCAGAAGGGAGTGAAAAATGTCTGCATACAAAACAATGGGCCGAGTTCTGACTTTGTGAATATTCTATCCATGGATATTCTTTATACAATGTAGAATTAAATGCCCTACTTTTTTTTCCTTGCGGTGTTCTAGGAAACATCGCTAAGTTAGGCTGCACAGGACCAACCGCTCTGGATTGTGAAATATCAAAATAAATAGACATATTAATAAAGCAAAGATTAGTCCCTGTCATTTCAACATCAACAATGTTCATACTAGTAAAATGGCCAAAAACACTGGAAGATGACATTTGTCAATATACCTTGAGGTCCAAGAGGAACAGCAAATTCTGATCCAGATAGGACTGGTTGGTGCTCTCTGTCACTATCACCTCTGGAATATGAACCACTTCTGCTGCGAAGCCTGATAAGGGACTGGTCTTCTTCTCCCTCAGAGGTTTGGGAGCTTTCATCACCATGTAGATCTAAAACATAAATCAAATACCATGTTAAATATTTATCTATGAAGTGGTATCATGTGAACTGGCTGCAAAGGTAAAAAAAAAAAATAAGAAAATGCATAAAATGTTCATGTTCTAACTTTCACCTGTTGCTGCAGATAGGTGGCTGCTGACGTAGCCCTCACTGGTCCTCTCAGGCTGGCTAATTTGTTGGCCCTGCCTGGTGGAATCCTGGCTCTGACCTGCACTGGACTGCACTGCATCTGACTGTCCCTGACATGGTTTCTTCTTAAAGAAACCTTGGATGTCCTGTAGCTGTGTCTGACTCTGTCCTCTTTTCATTCTTAACTTTTTTTTTTTACACTAAATTCTGCCTTAAAATAAACAAAAACCCATTTAAGGAATAGTTCACTTTAAAAAAAAATTGTCATCATTTACTCATCCTAAAGTTATTTCAAACCTATATGAGTTTTTCTTCTGCTGAACACAAAAGAAAATATTTTGAAAAATGTTCAAATGTGTGCATTGCTGCTGAATAACACTGACAAAGTCAATTCTATTCAGTAGTCTGCCAAAGTTACGTTAGCTAATCTATTAGCTACATGCAATAGCTTGGCCAGTCACACACATGAAAGTATCAGACTACTAACATACGATGCGATATTTCAGAATATATAATTGAGTGTGTACATACCGTAAACACTGACGTGTCGTCGTGGTGTCTCTTTCCTCCTGTTTTAAAAACGTGCATCTGTGCTTCCTCTAAACGCGCTTCGCGCGAGCCTCAAATCAGGCAGTGATTGACAGCGCTCTGGTCCAATGGCGGTGGGCATTTTCAGGTTGACAGTAAATCTAGCCCAATGAGATTGGGGGGGCACCGGGGGGGGCCAATCATATTCCAGGGGGCCGGTGCCATTGGCTCCTAAACTGAAATATTAAGGACACAAATGGCTGTTCTGAGTGTCCAAATCACAGGTTTCCTCGATTTAGATTGCTGTTTAGAAACAAAATAGAAATAGAAGTCAGCAGATAACCCATTATTTGAAGGTTTAATAAACAGTATATATAGTTAAGAAGATACGTTTGTATTCCCTTTAGTCCCATATATGTTCACACCCCTTTCAGAATTTATACAAACATAAGAGATAAAATATGTTTTATTTTTTTATTTAGTACTGCTCTTCAGAATCTACATTAAAGACTTACATAAAGTATAGTATGCATATAGTAGTGTGTTGTCTTCTTGAGCAATAATTAATGTTTGCTCCTTGTGTAATAGTTGTGTCCAAGCTCCTCATATATATATATATATATATATATATATATATACAGTTGAAGTCAGAAGTTTACATACACTTGGGTTGAAGTCATTAAAACACATTTTTTAACCAATCTAGAGATTTAATATTGGCAAACTTTAGTTTTGGCAAGTAATTTAGGTCATCTTATTTGTGCATGACATGAGTAATTTTTTCAACAACTGTTTACAGACAGATTGTTTCACTTTTTTGTTTTTTGTTTACTATATCACAATTCCAGGGGGTTAGAAGTTTACATACACTAAGTTAACTGTGCCTTTAAACAGCTTGGAAAATTCCAGAAAATTATGTAAAGTCTTTAGACAATTAGCTTCTGATAGGAGGTGTACTGAATTGGAGGTGTACCTGTGGATGTATTGTAAGGCCTACCTTCAAACTCAGTACCTCTTTGCTTGACATCATGTGAAAATCAAAAGAAATCAGCCAAGACCTCAGAAGAAAATTGTGGACCTTCAAAAGTCTGGTTCATCCTTGGGAGAAATTTCCAAACAACTGAAGGTACCACGTTCATATGTACAAATAATAGTACACAAGTTTAAACACCATGGGACCACGCAACCATCATACCGCACAGGAAGGAGATGCATTCTGTCTCCTAGAGATGAACGTTGTTTGGTGCGAAAAGTGCAAATCAATCCCCGAACAACAGCAAAGTGCCTTGTGAAGATGTTGGAGGAAACAGGTAGACAAGTATCTATATCCACAGTAAAACGAGTCCTATATTGACATGGCCTGAAAGGCTGCTCAGCAAGGAAGAAGCCACTACAACAAAACTACCATAAAAAAAGCCAGACTACAGTTTGCAAGTGCACATGGGGACAAAGATTTTTTTGAAGAAATGTTTTCTGCTCTGATGAAACAAAAATTTAACTGTTTGGCCATAATGACCATTGTTATATTTGAAGGAAAATGTGTGAGGCTTGCAAGCCGAAGTACTCCATCCCAACCGTGAAACATGGGGGTGGCAGCATCATGTTGTGGGGGTGCTTTGCTGCAGTAGGGACTGGTGTACTTCACAAAATAGATGACATCATGAGAAAGGAAGATTATGTGGATCTAATTAAGAAACATCTCAAGACATCAGCCAGAAATGTAAAGTTTCTGGGTTATTCTGGGTTATCCAAATGGACAATAACCCCAAGCTCCAAAGTTGTGGCAAAATGGCTTAAGGACAACAAAGTCAAGTTATTGGAGAGGCCATCAAAAAGCCCTGACCTCAATCCTATATAATATTTGTGGGCAGAACTGAAAAAGTGTGTCAACAAAGAGGCCTACAAACCTGACTCAGTTACACCAGTTCTGTCTGGAGGAATGGGCCAAAATTTCAGCAACTTATTGCCAGAAGCTTGTGGAAGGCTACCTAAAAAGTTTGACAAAAGTTAAACAATTTAAATGCAATGCTACCAAATACTAACAAAGTGTAAGTACACTTCTGACCCACTGGGAATGTATAAAAGAAATAAAAGCTGAAATAAATGATTCTCTCTACTATTGTTCTGATTTCACGTTCTTCAAATAATTAGTGATCCTAACTGAACTAAGACAGGGAATGTTTTCTATGATTAAATGTCAGGAATTGTGAAAAACTGACTGTATTTGGCATGGTATACGTAAACATCTGACTACCGGTCAAAAGTTTTGAAACACTTATATATATATATATATATATATATATATATATATATTTTTTTTTTTTTTTTTTATTATTTTTATTTATTTTTTTTTCACATTTTGGAATAGTCAATTCATCAAAACTATGGAATAGAGTTTCCATCTATGTTGGGAACATATTGGCTGCTTTTCTTTATTATTTGGTCCAAGTTATCTATTTCAAAACCCCTTTTTTTATATAAAATTTTAGTTTTATAATGAATTAAATGAATATGGTGGCACAAATATATTTTTGTCTAAAAAACAAATTTCAAACATTTAAGCATACACCTTCAGATCAAAAGATTTTTAAGATCATGAGAAATATTTCAGTCAAGTGTTTCAAAAGTTTTGACCGGTAGAGTGTGTGTATATATATTTATTATATATATATTTATTTTTTAAAATATTGCCTTAGTCTTTATTTACTGTTACTGGATAGCTCCAGACACAGAGACTACAAGAGTGCAAATTGAATGAAATCCCAGATGCAGTTTATTGTGCTACTCCAAATCCAATCAATAATTACCAGAAGAAAAAAGTGGTGTACAATACAGGCCTTTTAATTATAAAGAGGCCCGAAATACACATGTGACTCTTAAGTCAAAATGTCTGCGCTTCCTGTTGTGAACACACTGATGGATGATTCGCTGAGAAAGTGAATCTGATTCAAACTGCTAAACTGAGCTCCTGAGTTCAAACCATCAGTTCTTTTCGGGTGATTCATGAAAAAGATCCGGTTCAAAAGAATAATTTGTTCACTACTTTATCTCACAGGTTTGTTGTTGCATGCAGTGAAGCGAGCTTGTCATAAACAGAATGGGTGAAAAACGAGACACACTGGTTGTGCGCATTCTAAAAATATATTCAATAACTGAAGATGATATCTGACTAAACCGCATATGAACGCACACAATCTGACTGTCGCCAGTGGCGACTAGATCTTAAATGGTTGTTGCGATCAGTTATTATTTTAGTTGCAGTCTGGAGCCCTTATAAGAGTACATTTTAAAATGTATCTGTATGTTTTGCCTCTCTATATGTTATTATGTTATTTTAATCAAGTAGTGATTTGTCAAAAAGTAGTTTACTACATTCAGCATGAAATAAAACACTGCAGGACTGAAGGAAGCAGTAAACTCCCAGCTTGTACGTCTTGCCCTGTGGTGGATTATGGGCAATTAACTGTCGTTGAGTGTACATCAAATGTACAGTACACCCGAAAGTGCATTGTGGCTAAGAATGAGTGAACAAAAATAGGGAACGAGTGGCTCAATCATATAGTGGATAGGGGCTGTTTCAGACACAGCAAATGTTCTGCGACCAGGGTTGAAATGTTTCAAAACCTCTCTTCTTATTGACAAATTCATCCAGATTTAACAAGAGCACTTAAAGGGATAGTTCACCCAAAAATGAAAATTCTGAGAGAAGAATGTCTAGCAAAAAATAACAAATATTGATCTGTTTCTCACACACACCTACCATATCACTCCTGGAGATATGGATTTAACTACTGGAGTCTAATGGATTCCTTTATTTGCTTTTTGGAGCATCAATATTTTGGCACCCATTCAATTGCATTGTATGGAGCTACAGAGCTGAATATTCTTCTAAAATAATAATTCGTATTCATCAGAAAAAAGAAAGTCATACATATCTGGAATGGCATGAGGGTGAGTAAATGATGAGGTAATTTTAATTTTTGGGTTAACTATTCCTTTAAATTTTATGTTACCTTCTGTATTCTGTGGAACACAAAAGATGTTAGACAGAATGTTAGGTACTGACAATCTCAGTCACCATTCACTTTCAAAATATGGAGGAAAAAGAAACACATTCACTGAAAGTAAATAGTGACTCAGGCAAATATTCTGTCTAAAATAACCTTATTGTGTTGCATGAAAGAAAGAAAGTATTTTGGGTTTGGAACAACATGATGGTGAATGATGTCAGAATTTACATTAGTAATAATAATAATAATAATAATAATTCTGTAATACATGTTCAATGTGTATTATATAATGAAATATCGGGTAGATAACGTCCATTATGTCCTTTGTGAAAGTAACGAAGTTACTCATTACTTGATTGCTCTTTTAATAGGATACTTTCTTACTCTTACTCAAGTAATTATTTATGTTAGTACTTTTACTTCTACTTGAGTAATATTTTTTTAAAGTAATTTGACTTTTTATTGAGTACAGTTTTTGGCTACTCTACCCACCTCTTTTTAAATGAATGTCTTCTTAAGTGACACAATCGCTTTTGATGCAAAAAAGATACATATTTAAGTACTTTTTAAAAATCTAAATAATGCTTCTGTGTGATGTAATCGCATTTGCATTTGCATTTGCATTTGCTGATCTGAGGCATTTGCATCACAGCCAGAAGAGCAGCACTGTTTACAAGTGAGAAGGAATACTGTACAGAAGCTTGGTTGGTTTTTGTTTAGATCTGTACTGATATGTTTCTTTACTCACAATGGTGCATTTGTGTGCTTATCCTGGATGTCTCAACTGAGAGGAGAATGTGAGATTTTGTCCTTATCATGGCAATGGTAAAACCTTGCATGAGAGACCGCCTGATCTCCACCCTCTCGTGAATCTTACCGTTACAGAGTTGAAAAATACTCAGATATTGATATTTTTTGCACCAAAAACGATCATGTCACTTTAGAAGACATTTATTTAATTATTGGAGTTGTACTGATGACGTTTATGTTGACTGTCTGTGATTTTTAGAGCTTCAAAAATCTGATCCCCATCCACTTGCATTTTAATTATTTCTGGTGAAGAAAGAAAGTCATACACACCTGGGATATCATGAGGATGATTAAATAATGAGAAATCATTTTTGGGTGAACTATCCCTTTAAGAAATGTTAGGAACTGACATTAACTTTCATTGTATGAAAAACAAAAAAAGATGCAATGAGAGCATATTATGACTGAAGCTGTCAGTCTCTTACATTCTGCCTAACATGTCTATTTGTATTCCACTGAAGAAAGACTTATGAGTTTAACATGAGGGTGAGTTTTCATTTTGGGTGAACTAAACCTAAAAAACCTAAAAATGTGACTCCAGTCTCAGTAGCCTCAAATCAACCTTCACACACTATTTTAAAGGAAAGTTCCAACAAGCTCAGAGTGTATTAAACATGCCTTGTTCTCCACTTATGCTCATTTAAATTATCTTCCAGACTTTTTTCCTCTCCAAAAGTTATCACATGTTTTCTGTGATTTACAGCAACAACAGACAGAATAAAATAATGGGAAAGAAATAATGAAATCTGACTCTCAGTGATTTACACTCACTTACTCATGCCACACATTTCTAACGTGTTTGGAATGACGCAGGATCTCTCTCCACTACCATCCACCCCCATTTTTCCTCTCGCCTGCCTGAATATATTTAAGAGAACCTGAAGTATGAATCGCTCTGTGAATATGTATCATTTTAACACTGATCCCAGAAACACAGGCTCTTGCTTTGCAGGAAAAATTTTAACATGTTAACAACCAACATGTCTAATTGATCATTTCAATAAACAATGAAGACAAGCCATTGTTCTTTTGTTTCAAGGTCACGTTCCAATCACAGCTCCTACACTCAGTCCTCTGGTTACTTTAAAAGGCCAACAAACCATAAAAGCGCATCTGGACAGAGGTGAGAATGTAGCAGTGCTGTAACTAATAGGTTTATTTAATTAAATTTACTGCAGCTACCCAGGATCACAAGAGGCATGCTGGTTGCAGAGAGATTGAGGTTCCTGTGGGAAAGAAAGATTAACCCTTTTTAAAAGGGCTAAATTCAATCTCATGCCATGCTGGATTTTCCTGCAGAGATGTGGCACTGTATAACTTGGCAGAACTAAATGAATATAGGTTTGTGGTGAAATGGGACTCTCCAGCTTATTTCTGACAAGACTCCTAATCAACGTCATGCTGGGGCCAAGCTCACTGGGCTGAAAATCGTTGAGAAATGAAAGCTTTGTAAACATGTCCTCAGATGGATGGCGAGTAACATTTGCTACAATGACTGCCTCTTGATGCAAAATGCATGCATGCCCAACCGAAAAGTAGTTAATGGCGTACGTGGTGGATGTAGCTGAGTTCCTGCTCAGGGAGGAAAATGACAGTGTTCGCTGACTGATAGAATATCACAGTCATGTTCAAGCATGTGTCGAAGTCATTAATGCTCTCTAATTAGGGACTCGCCTGCGATGCTGCTATTGTGCTTACGTGTCAGTGCATATCTGTTTCAGAGCATGCTGTCCCCAATTAAAAGGCAAAAAAAAAAAAAAAAAAAGGGAAACATCTCAGAATTCCTGATGCCTTCTGTGGAATGTAAATTAAGCAATCCCAACATCCCTCAGGTTTGCATAGCCACAGTTCCTGTTGAATTGCTTACACGATCCAATCTGTTTTCGAATAAACCTGCTTTTAAAAGGGCTGAACCTATGCACAATACACCTTGTGTGAATCAAACAAATGCTTCAGGGCACAGAAAATTAATGTGGCATGATAATTAGTTAACTAACAAAGTGGCGCCAGACCAGGGAATGTTATACCTTGTGTTTATTAGCAGATAGTTTCATTTGCCACGCTTGTAATATGCCCATTTCTTCCTGCCACAATGGTGTTCTCTGTCTCACTTTGACAGTTCCTTCTGTTCTTTGCCTCCTCACAAACATATTGGATGTTCTCTTCTCACTGTTTTTGGTTTGAGGTGTCAAAGTGTTGTTAAACATTCTGAACACTGATAGATGCCTAGGGCTGAGGCTCATTGAAGCAGAGAATTCCTGTTTGCTTAGTTCACTGTCGGCTGACTATGTCATGCTAAAGCTTATCATGCAGGGTGGATAGACATAGGGGTTGCTGGGATTTGACTATCATCAGTGCATGCTGTTGCAATACCTTTGTAACTATTGATGTTGATGTTTGACAGGATAATTTTATGTCAAATACCACAGGTCCACTGTGAACACTACGGATGGGATTCATACAACCAGCTATGGCAAGTGGTTTTCAAGCAAACAAATGTGCATTTTAATTTGAATCACAACCATACATGGTGAATTCAAGGTTATTTTGCAATCTCTAGTTAAGCAAGGGCACAACGTTCAATTGCATGAATAAAACTGCTTCTGACAGTAGCAGAAGCATGCCAGACTGTTTCAACAGCCTTGTAAAATCAAATCAACAAACCAACATGAATCTCAGTCTTCCAATGTGGCCTGCAAAACCTAGCTACTTGTTGCTATATGATGAATACAAATTTTAGTACAGTATAAAGGACAGGTATGTACTCTTTTAGTCAAAAGCTGGAAAACACATACAGGACACACATTACTGTATGTGGCGACCAAAATCTGTCCTTCCAGGATTAATGCAAATTCAACCACACTCTGCATTATTTGCGGTAGCTTGCAATTTTGTATAATCCCTGACATTTTTCAGCATAAAACGTGAATCTGATTGCTTTTCTCTGAGTTTGACAGCAGCTGATTAATGCTCCAAAAGTTGAGACAACTGCACAGCCGCCATTCTGTCATCTCCTCAGTAATAGAATAAGCGGTCTCCTCCTCATTTGTAACCCTGCGTGTCATTAACTCAACCAAAAACATTTGGCATTAAACAAATGTTAAATTAAAGTTGAATGGAGCACTTTGAATTCACTCTCAATCCTTGTCTAAACTTTTGCGGGAATGCAGACAGCGGATTTACATCACATAATCTTCACATGCTCTTCAGGAGCTGCTTTGAGTGTGATCCAAGGGTCGGTAATGGCCTGTGTTTTTATTTTATTTTGAGTGTTCAAATAATGCACTGTTGCACTGGAAATGAGACATTAATTAACCATGAACAGGGGTTCATGACATTTGTTTAAAACTCCCTTATTTGGATAGTAAATGTGATTAAACTTAAAAATGCTCAATAATAACTGTGATCTCAAATAATCGCAGTTATATAAAATTATCGCAATCAGGCGATGTAATAACCACTACAGGCCTACATTTGTGTTTTAAGTTTACAGTTTTACTTTAGGTCTACTATTTTAATCTTACTAAGGTTTAATTGCATTGTCTGAGGCAGAAAACGTTTAAACAAAAATAATAATGGTCCTCCATTGAACTTATATTAGCCATACCTAAAGTTTGGTGTTTATTTATAATTTTTGTGCTTGTGTGATGAGGAGGAGGGCCTGACGGGCCATGAGGATGGATGCCTGGTGCTGAGTTATCCCAATCAGTGGGAGAGAGATAAAGAGAAGCCAGAGATGCCAGTTAGAGAGAGAAAGAGAGAGAGAGAGAGAGAGAGAGAGAGAGAGAGAGAGAGAGAGAGAGAGAGAGAGAATCAGTGTGTACTGCTGAATAGACGTGCCTTATTGTGTGACATTGTGTGTCACTGGCCAGAAGACTCCCCAGACTGAGTTTGGTGATGGGGTTATGTGGCAGGCAGGGCATGGCCGAGCATCATCTGGACAAAGCTAGACAAGGAAGATAAGTGGTGAACGAGTTACACCTGTACGCCACACCGGTCTCGCGTTCCAGCGAGGAGTGGTGGGAATATTTAAGGAGAGGAGACAGCGGCAGACAGAGAGAGAGATACGCATGGAGCTATGTGTTTCCGCGTGTCAGTGTGAAGAGGCTGCTGAAAAGCTAGTCTTGTGTGTAATGCTGAATAGCCGTGTCTTATTGTGTGTGTCACTGAAAAGTGCAGCAATTAAAGCCTTTGTGTCTTGTTCAACCTGGTCCAAGCTTCCTCCTTTCCACCAAACAATGGACCTTGTTACAGCTTGCTAACTGCATTTTCAGTTATTATGCACTAAACTGTTTATAGGTAACTGTAATTGACACAAATTACACAAGCATACTATGATTACTTATGTATTTTCACTGCAAAATATCAGCACAAATAGCATTGCTTTTAGTTTACAATTTATGTAAATGTATAAAGGAAGGTGTGTATTTTAGGTCATGTAGCCAGTCACCATTTCACTTTACACCATTTGTAATCACCTTTTTGCCTTCACTAGTTCATCTGAATGGTCTTACAGTGTGAAATATTTATTTTAAGTACAGTCTTAAGTACATATATTCCAAATAGTCTGTTCAATCAATATAGGGTCATAAAAGCTTTATAATATACAGTAAATATCTATAATTTTATATGGAGTAGGCCAAAAATCATAAGTAATTCATGACAACTGCACAAACTCAAGTGTTACCAAACTTTTTACTGATAGTGTACATAATATGATATACAATACATTTGATATAGTGATATTCCCCACAGCTTAAGACATGTACATAAACAAGAGTGCATGTTAGAGCAACATGATTACACAGGAAATCAACATGCTGCTTCCAAAAGATCGTGGACCCTGAAATTCATTCTATTCAGCTGAATTACTGACAAGTGCCATACCCCATCAGACATACAAATGTGATCACATTTCCCTGTGACACTACTCCACTGAGACATGGGTTCTGGTCCCATTTGAACCAGGAGGTAATCCGTTCACATTAAAAATTTGCATTGAAATTTTGCTCTGAAATTAATTTTATTTCTTGCTTTTGTCACCACTCTGTGGACATTTCACCTAGAAACTGGAGCTCACATGTGCCTATACATTCAACGACTCTTCCAGCTTTGGCCACTGGAGGCAGTGATTTTAATTTTGGTAAGCACAAACCGATTTTAGCAGCAAAACTTCTGACCTACTGTTGCCCACTTCACAGTGTTATCAGCATGGTAAGAGACTGAAAGACAGGCTGTAAGAATATGGTTTTAGAAAAGTTATTAATGACAGCTCTAAAATTTGGACAGCATTTATGTTAACTGAAGTCTAAACCAGAAAGATGACAATGGAATAAAGCAACATGCCACCTACCTCAAAGAAATGATGCCCTACTGTGCTTTGCATGTACCCATAGATTTGTAGCTTTTATTTTATCCTCTCCCTGACACTGTGCACTTTTCTTTTTGCTTTTTGCATTATTCTCAAATGAAAGACACAACAAAATCCACCACATGTTCTGACAGTAATGGAAAGCAGTCCTGTTGTGATAATGAATATAGTTAGACCTCCAATGGCACAAGCACAATAAGAGAAATTGCAGTTGGTCCATATGCAGCTTAGCATTGTAAGCTACACTAAAAGTGACCACACTTCAGACTCAGACTGCTTATAGATACTTATCTTGGAAACGTTCAAATTTTCAGCTGCAATCAGACAGAGTGCAGGGTGCAGAGGGATTTTTTTCTTTCTATTTTTTTTTTTTTACTTATTATTTCCACCCATGATGGATTATTTCCATCCACATATAGCACCAAACTAAAGTCTATAAGGCTAAAACAGACATCTGTTGCAAATTTATTTTGCAGGACTTCACTCCTAGAGTAATTTGCTAATATCTACTTCCCCTTCTGTCACTCACTCGATGTTGTGTCGATGTAGTGACAGTAGGGGTTGCTCCTGGTGGCCCCAGACATTTCTGATCTTTGAGAAAAGTCCCCCGCGGTCCTCCCTTTCACAGCACGCTCATTTGCCAAAGCGAGTTCTGCGATGGGACCGCCGGCTCATCTCATGCCCCCATTAAATCATAATCATATATTTTGTATTTTTGGGGGGCTTTAAGTCAATAACTGTTAGCTTTCAGGCCATCTATATGTTAGTGTACTCCTAAAAGTTAACAAAATTAACTTAGCAGATTCAAACCATTTCAAACAGTTTTCCTGCTGCACATTTGGTATCATTAACGGATTGTTTAAATAGGGCTCTGAGTAACATATTTTCCTCAAATAACGTCAAACATTTACCTGTAGTGATTCATCCAGATTTATTGTTGATACTAAGCATCGACATGAGAGAAGCAATGAAACTGTATCATAGTTTAGATGTTCACAATTATTTTCTCAGCAGAGATCTCAGGAATGATCACTCCTGTTATAACAAATTATTTTTAGGCAAGTCATGTCACTCTGCGGACATCTTTTTTTAATGATTAAATCACTTTTTTTTTGTCACTTTCTTCTAGATAAAAGCATCTGTTTAATAACTCAATGTAAAGTAAATGACTTGCAGAGCTTAATAATTGTGTTAATGTCACTATGAATGAAGCACCTCATGCTGTTGTTTTCAGTGAGGGTGTGTTTTATTCCTAAATAATCATCTCTATGCACTTCGAAGACTTTACCATTCACTGTGTGGGGCTAAAAAATAAGGGCAATTCGGAACTCACTTTTTAATTAATTTTTATTGGAAATTCAGTTTGAAGCGATCTTACAGCATGACTATCATGAATGTTCTCCCTTCAGTGTGCTCTTTGGAATGTGATTTATCCTGTTTGAAATGGACAACTAGCAGGGAATTGTTACTTCCTTAAACCGTCTTGAAATGGTCTGTACTAAACATACAATTTCTCTTCAAAATTCTGACAACTCATCATGCTCTTAGGGGCATTAACATATTTGTATTCAATAAATGCTTTCTAGAATTACAATGTCCCTCACCTAATACCACCTGCCACTAACTAGCAATAGCAATTAGCAAATCATTTCCAATGAGTTTGGGAGTGTGCGGTCAAAGAAGAGCCTACAAATTCTGATGAGGATATTTTATTTATGTTATTAATTTATGAATGCAAAAACAATGATTATTATTATATTTTACAATACATTTATTTTTGCTAACAATAAACAGAAAATACAACGTAAAATGAGCACACAGCATGTACATCAAATTATTAAATATTTAGAGCAATATGTTTAATGCAGCTAGTCAAAAGGGCTCTAAAACAATTGCAGAGCAAAGCGTGGACATCAAAGGATGTGAAACTCAGGCTGGAAAATTGTCAGTTTAGTAGAAATCAACCTCAGGCAAGTCAGATGGACATCAGATCACACATCATCTGATAATAGCAAAAAAAAATAATTAAAAAAAAGTTCATTGTGTACACTTCTTTTCTATTTGTATGGCTTTTGCCCCATGTGGAAATCAAAACATGGAGTAAAATTCAGCGGGAGCGTTTGGGTGCGAGATAGAAACTTGCGGAGCAGGATGAATAAAACAGTCCCGCCCACACATCTAGATTAGTTCACCCAAGAATGAGAATTCTGTCATAATTTACTCACCCTTATCTCATTCCATATCTGTGTATTCGTACCTAGCATGATAAGATGTGCTGCACTGTTTATGATGTCAATTATTCGAAACACCAATGTTTTTTGTGTGTGTCATAACCGAACGCAATATACAGAAGCACAAAGGAGATTTTATGGCCGGGGAAGATTATTAGCATAGGGGACGATTGTGTGAAAACCTACTTTTGGTCTGTTCCTCATACAAAGCTATCATATGGCTTTAGAGTACATGGACGCTACAGTATGTACCTTTTGGTGCTGTTTTTTCTTCTTTCCTTTCTGCACGTAATCTCTGTTTCTGTTTTATGGAAAAGAGCATTATGAACATTATTCAGCATTTCTCATTTTGTGTTCCATGAAAGTAAGGATTTGGAACAATACAATGGTAAGTAAATGCTAACATATTTTTGATGACCAATGACCAATTTTGAACAATTATTTTAAGGCACTGTAAGCGAATACAGCATTCTGAAGCTTTCACATGACTGAGCCGTTGATTTAGCCACGACCCCTCATTCCAAAACCCCACACTCCAAATATAATTTGGAGACCAAAACCGAGCAAAAGAGCAGCATTTTTTATTCCTGTGGCTGTCAAATTCAACAGTGTCACAATAGCGCCCTTCACTAACAAACTTTATGAATCATAGCCTCATTGATCCACTTCAAATACAACCACAATGAGAACGAGCAAAATGATTGACACATGAAAAGTGTCAATGTCCGTGGTTCACGGACACATTTTCGTTTGCTGTTTACAAAGTCTACAGCCATCACGGAGAGCGGTGAGATATCCCAAGACACTTATTTCATTAACATCTTAGGGAGCAGGACATTTTTTGCATACTTTTCCATGAAAAAAATCATTAACAGCACTTTTAACAGAAGAATAATTTTTTTAATAAATTTTTTTAATAGCATCAGTCTGTAAAACCTGTACTTTTTTGGTTCTAATTAGAACCGTAGTTTTTAAGAGTGATAGCACTTACAGTGGTAGAGCATTAACCTCTGTGATTTGTGCTCAGGGCATTAACCTAGCACCCAGTTTGATCGACATCAATTTGCTCATTTGCTCTTTATAAAGCAGCTCTGAGTGATCAGGGCATCCAAAAGCACAAGCATTTGCAGAGATCATCTTCACACCTCAGTCATCTGCAGAAGGTCACTGCCCTAATATGGCAGATTAAAACCCAATATTAATTCTCCGTCCTGTGCAGGCCAAAGCCTGGGCCATGGCTTGTTGTGTCTAGGGTATGTTTGTTTTGGCCGAAGAGCTCCATCTCCACCATCCTTTTTATTAACACGGGGCCAAATGCCATGATTTAATGCTCTCTCAGAGGTCAGATATTGCGCTAGCAGCCACAGAACACTTCCTTCCACCCTGCCCCATTAATAACAGCAAACAAATCAGGGATGCCCCATAAATTTTCTCTCAGGCATATTAGAGCAACTTGGAAGTGAGGTGTGGACATGTTTATTATGAGAGGAGAGCATTACTCTTATAGAACTCTAGCCAAAAGTGAGTGTTTGTGTGTCTATGTGTACTTCTTCCTCACTTTCTCTCTCTTTCTCTCTCCCACTCCCACTTGTCATTTGTATGTCGTCCCCTTCAGCCGTAATTACACACAATATTCCCAGCTGGCAAGAACAAGTCCAGATGCAAGTCGTCCTGGATTCATATAATGATGTTTTCTTTGCCAGGAAAACAAGCCATTTTTCATCCATAAAAGTTTGCATCACTTTTAAAAATAACATTTTCAATTAAAACCAAAAAGGGGTTCAGCCTAATGCTGAAGATTTAAAGATTTATTTTTTTATCTTATTGTAGAAACATGATGTGTGTTAGGAATTCAATTGAACTGTCCGCATTCTACATCATTATGTAGGATTTTCTGTTAATGCACACGGTATGGATTAAAGTGCCGCGTATCGCCATCATTATTATGTAGGGAAATTTAGAATGGAATTAGTCACATTCGACAACCATTATAATAAAGATAAATGTCCGCTCACAATTTCTGTTGTAAGGAAATAGCTTTAATAAGGGAATTATGATTAATTCACTTATTGGAGTAATATTATTCTCAATGCTCATTGAAAATAATATTAAGCATATTTTAGGTATAGCTTTGAAGCAAAATCTTTTAAAATCAAGTGATGAGATTATTTAACAAAATAAACCACATTCAAATGATCCTTGAATACAAACAAACTTTATTGCTATTCTAAACATAAAAAAAATTATCTAACACATGCAACATGAAACAAATTGGTGAGTAAAGTGACAGAATGTGAAAGATATTATCAGTACAAAGAAAATGAACTTTATGAGTCTGTAGACAATGCCTTATGAACCATTTGTCCTTCTTTGAGTATAAATCGATTTGCAGTCAGATTACCCAGTGTATTTAAATAATATACCAGCACATTCAGCAAAAGTCTGGAGATGTACTTTCGTTTCATTGCATTTCCTTGCGTTGCTTTTCCTTGTATGGCTTGGTTCTTTGGCTCTTTGTAGAAAGTTCGTTCAGTCGATGTCTTGGGATCGGGGATATCTGATGTGTTGATAGATGATGAGGCAGGCTTTCTAGTGAGTCCTTCCGCAACGAAGACTTGCGACTCCCATTATGTGTGTGAGCCATAGAGCAGAGAGTGAGAGGCTTCCTCTGGACTTCGGGTCCCAAGATTCCTTGGACTCTACATGGCACTGTGGCTGCAAAGCCACGAGGGCAAGTGGAGTGAGGAGCTGCAAAGAAAATGGAAGGCGTAAGAGAGCCAAAGTAGAGAGGGTACCACCACCGAAGACTTCTCCCTTGGTAGGAAACTTTTGAGCTGAACTGGTTGCACCCCTCCTGAGCCAATCAGAAGTGTTTTTTCAGAGTCACATGGTCAACTGGTCTGTCCTTTTTAGAGTTGATTTACAATCCTTTGTGTGGAGGATTCTTACAAATTTCCCACTCAAAATAGTGCATTTTTAATCATTAACTTTTATATCTTGGATACATTTGAAAATATCAAAAATTAATAAACATTCCTGAAATGCAGAAAGAATTTCAACGATAGGAAATATGAGGTGTTTTATCCTGAATAGTTACCATTCTTAGTAAAAATGATATAACACAAGATTAAAGATTATAATCATCGATTTGTCAGTTATAAAAGTGATCACAGGTCATAAAGTAATTTTCAGAATTATCTAGCAATGCTAGGCATTGTGTACATTTTGAGTCCAAATGCATTCTGCATATTATAGAGGGTGAAATCATAAGTACTGGTACTTTGTGTAAAATGTTCCTGGATTTCTTTTATGCTGCTGTTTGCAGAATAATGATCATGATGTCTCATGATCTGATGAATCTAGATTAATTGTAGCAAATTGGTTTATATCAAAGGAAATAAACCGAGTGTGTTTTAGGCCTTTCTCAAGGTTTCCAGGGATTGTGTTCTCAGTCTTTTATTGCCCGTAAACTCTGCCCCTGAAACGGTGGGGTTTTCTTCAGATCATGAATTTCTCAAGTCATGTGCTATCTAGAAAATCCCTTTTGTTCATTTTATTGGCCAGATGTGAGCTTTAGCTAGACTTCTTTGTGCCTAGTCTCGCAGAATCTTTTATTTTTGATGTTGATGAATTCCAGGATTGAAAGGTTGGGTTTTCTAGATTCCTAGATTCAAGTCATATTGCAGCAATTGTTCACTCTTCTGCACATACGGGTGAAACTCGAAAAATTTGAATATCGTGCAAAAGTTCATTCATTTCAGTAATTCAACTTAAAAGGTGAAACTAATATATTATATAGACTCATTACAAGCAAAGTAAGATATTTCAAGCCTTTATTTGATATAATTTTGATGATTATGGCTTACAGCTTATGAAAACCCCAAATTCAGAATCTCAGAAAATTAGAATATTGTGAAAAGGTTCAGTATTGTAGGCTCAAAATGTCACACTCTAATCAGCTAATTAATCCAAAACACCTGCAAAGGGTTCCTGAGCCAAAGGGGTCTCTCAGTCTGGTTCAGTTGAATTCACAATCATGGGGAAGACTGCTGACCTGACAGTTGTGCAGAAAACCATCATTGACACCCTCCACAAGGAGGGAAAGCCTCAAAAGGTAATTGCAAAAGAAGTCGGATGTTCTCAAAGTGCTGTATCAAAGCACATTAATAGAAAGTTAAGTGGAAGGGAAAAGTGTGGAAGAAAAAGGTGCACAAGCAGCAGGGATGACCGTAGCCTGGAGAGGATTGTCAGGAAAAGGCCATTCAAATGTGTGGGGAGCTTCACAAGGAGTGGACTGAGGCTGGAGTTACTGCATCAAGAGCCACCACACACAGACGGGTCCTGGACATGGGCTTCAAATGTCAAACGTCTTACCTGGGCTAAAGAAAAAAAGAACTGGTCTGTTGCTCAGTGGTCCAAAGTCCTCTTTTCTGATGAGAGCAAATTTTGCATCTCATTTGGAAACCAAGGTCCCAGAGTCTGGAGGAAGAATGGAGAGGCACACAAGCCAAGATGCTTGAAGTCCAGTGTGAAGTTTCCACAGTCTGTGTTGGTTTGGGGAGCCATGTCATCGGCTGGTGTTGGTCCACTGTGCTTTATTAAGTCCAGAGTCAACGCAGTCGTCTACCGGGACATTTTAGAGTACTTCATGCTTCCTTCAGCAGACAAGCTTTATGGAGATGCTGACTTCATTTTCCAGCAGGACTTGGCACCTGCCCACACTGCCAAAAGTACCAAAACCTGGTTCAATGACCATGGTATTACTGTGCTTGATTGGCCAGCAAACTCGCCTGACCTGAACCCAATAGAGAATCTATGGGGCATTGCCAAGAGAAAGATGAGAGACATGAGACCAAACAATGCAGAAGAGCTGAAGGCCGCTATTGAAGCATCTTGGTCTTCCATAACACCTCAGCAGTGCCACAGGCTGATAGCATCCATGCCACGCCGCATTGAGGCAGTAATTAATGCAAAAGGGGCCCAAACCAAGTACTGAGTACATATGCATGATTATACTTTTCAGAGGGCCGACATTTCTGTATTTAAAATCCTTTTTTTATTTATTTCATGTAATATTCTAATTTTCTGAGATTCTGAATTTGGGGTTTTCATAAGCTGTAAGCCATAATCATCAAAATTATATCAAATAAAGGCTTGAAATATCTTACTTTGCTTGTAATGAGTCTATATAATATATTAGTTTCACCTTTTAAGTTGAATTACTGAAATGAATGAACTTTTGCACGATATTCTAATTTTTCGAGTTTCACCTGTAATATCCTACATCGTGTTCTTGTTTAGAAAATGACCTACAGTATGTTGGAGCCATGGCCTAGTGGCTACTTCACATTTTCTTAATGTGATGCATATGTGGGCAATATGAGTTTCTGTCCAGCTCTTTTTCTTGATTAGAGAACAACAGTCTGGTTCTGGAAGTAAAAACGCTATTATTGTTTTGTTTTATTCCATAGGGGAATTGATTATTAATGATAACTTGTGAACTACTCTCAAACTACTTATATTTTTATTCATATCTGAATATTTATCTCTTTACTTTAACCTTTTCATGAGTAGGGTGTAAATTCTTCCTGGGGTGAGTTATTTTTGCATGTGACACTAACAGCGGTAGAGGGGGCAGAGTGTAGACAAGTGCTTTTTTAATTATTTTTTTATTTATGTTTTTATTTTTTGTCATAAAAAAATTCTAAAAACACTGTTTAAAATATAGTAAAAATTTGAACAAATGGGTTGTCTGCTGTACTGTATTTGTTTTATTTATTTTGCTTATATATAATGTAGCTATGAAAAACAAATGATCAAATAATATCAGCAGTCTGGTTTGCCTATTCACTGTTTGACATCTCAAATATTCATGAAAATATTTAATCGCGATAAAATATGCTTCATCCAGATGTATTTTTCAGTCATCCACACAAAACCTACCCCACCAACAGAGTTGAACAACAGAAAATTAACACAACAAAACTCAGTTCAAATTGTATACAATATATGGTCGTTCTTAGTGTATTATGGCTAGATATATTTGCTTCTTTTTATGGAGTTTTGACAGACACAATCTTTCCAGGAGTATAGTGGAATTAAATAGCTCTGGTCATGTGACAATTTGAAAAAAATAGAAAAGTCTGCACTGTCATTTACAATTGACAACTCTGTGCAAAATACATCAAAACTAATTTTAGACCCCTGTCACAATTGTAACCTGTGGGATTAAATGTGTTGATGACAGTGTAGATTGCGTGCAGGGTTCCAGCAATGTCTCCAACTTCAAACAGAGACACTGTGACAGAACCTTGTAGACAGCAGCAGGGTATTCTATATGCTACTTAGGGCACCAAATCTCTAGCGGGGCACCAGAAACTCCACTGGCATCCAATACTGGCACGTTATAAGTTATTCAACGACCCGGTAGCAGCCGTAAAACACAGCCTCGACCTCGCAACTTTCGTAACATGCCTCGCAGTGTGAGGCAGGTGTTCAAATGGCAGCTGTCTTGCTGCTGCAATCATGTTAAAAGTACCGAGCTCTATCTGTGTTTTGCAGGCATGCGCTATTGCTGTGCTACATTGATGAAATGCTTGACGCAGGTACCAGCATAATGTCTCCCACCATCTGTTTTCCCGACAATCAATGCATGTGACATTAGCGGTGTTTGTGCAAACTGACTCGCTTCTCATGAACTACGGTTTATTTAAAGGGACATATTACGCGTTAACTGTGTAAAAATTGTGACATTAAACAAATTTTGCGTTAATGTGTTAAATTTGACAGCACAAATATATATATATATATATATATATATATATATATATATATATATATATATAAAGTGTACAATTGTGTACAACATATTGCAGTTCATTAGTTCATAATCAAAGCATTAGAAACTGTCTCCTTAGGTTGTTTCCATGACTACAAGACTGCTTATTTGAATTGTCTGTAATGAATCACCGTCTCATTGTATTAATTTGGCTCAAGGTCTGTGTATTTCTGGTGTGCAACATTTCTGTTGATCTGTTAATGAACAAATGAGCTCAGTCATTTATCTTGAGGCGCTGTAATTACTTTTTGTTTAGAAAATTGTGAATATGTTGTGCATCGTTTCAGCACGTCTGAATTTAGGTGAATTTACTAACATGTATCTCCAATAGATTCAGCAATCGACCGTCACTTCCGAAGCTTATCCCTGATCTCTCAAAAATGATTCAGATGCACCGGGGTATGACTTTCATCATAAATAAATGCTACACCTGTATACTACTTCTGAGTGGATTTTTATGGGAAGTAGAGAGATAATGCTGAATCACAGGAGCAGGTATGGTGTCAGACTGGCAGTGTATTCCCAATCACTCATGTGACTGTTATCAAAAGCGTCATGCATATTCATACTGCAGATAGTCTCTAATGCTAGAAATTAAGAAACTAATAAATTCCTTGTAAATAGCTAACTTTTTTCTATTTACTATAATTATATTTTATTTTATTTGATTATCTGTTTGCTAATGTAATCAAGAATGTGATCATATAATACATAAAAATAAGTGTAATCTAATCCATTTCGCCCAGTGGAGGCTCCACCCCCAGGTGGTCCAGCTGATTTGGGTCTGATTCGGCATGCACAGGTAGATCTCTATGCCTCCCAGGACAACAATCACTGCCCTGCCTGATCCCTGTTCTTGCACACTGGTGGTGTGCAAGAACAGAGATCAGGTAGTGAACCTGCAAGCACTACCCCGGTAGGAGGCAGACTCAGCCCTTTCGTTGTTGTGTCTGGTACGTGCTTTGCGTATCCTATTTGGACCGCACGCAGAGCTTTAGATGTTCTGAGCAGCTCTTTTGTCTCCTTTGGCAGACAGCGAAAAGGGAACGCCGTCTCCAAACAGAGGTGAGCTCACTGGATCGTTGACGCCATCTCTCTGATTTACCAGACCCAGCAACACCCAATACCTTTGCAAGATTTTACAATCTCAGGGTTGAGTCGGTCTTGTCCCGTGTTTTGTCAGGTCCGAGCCGGTAGAACTCCATAATGTGGAACAGCCTACTAGCCACTGAGCATCACTTCCTGGATGTTCTTCCTCCCTAGCCTTCTGGCTTGCAAATTCAGCAGAGCAATTTGCAACCAGACCCACTACGAGCCACAAGTTTTCTGTTCTGGGGTAGGGCTCCAAAGGATCAATTCCCTCTTCAGGCAATCCCTTTGTATTTTCCGTGGTACAGTCCCCCTGTCGGCGGACCCGTGCCTCCTTGGGCAGTCCCACTGACCCCAGTTGCCATGTTTGTAGAGCTCCTCCCTCATCAGGCAGGACCTACCACTGCGCCACTCCCATGTGTGGCTTGACAACCCATGTGGTGTATTAGCCACATATCCTAGCCAGGGCAGGATGTGGCCTCTGCAGGGTCTTTTCCCCCTGAAAGAATAGGATCAGGAAAGACGACGCATTTCATACATTAGGATGAAGCTTCACACCCTATGTGAGAGACATAGAGAGAGAAAAGGCCGCGGCTGCCGGGCTTGCTCCCATTTTGGTCATGTAGCACCTGTTCCCTCCTCAGGGGTGCTGGGAACCTATGGTCTGTATATGACACCTTTTCTGGGGCGTTGGGGAGAGTTACGTGCGGCCGATACAGTTGCTTCTAGCACGCAGCAGCCTGCTTGCATCTGTGTCAGCAGTTCATGTAACACGGGCTAGTGCATGGCGCTTTTGAATGGGATCCCTTGAGTCACTTCATTCAACACAATGTCTTGTCCCTTTTGCCATGGCACTAGTCCAACCACTGTAAAAGCAGTACCTTATTTTCGGCTCCTCGGTGCAAAAACCTGACTGACAGACATTTGCCCACTCTCCTTTATACCCGTATGTTAGGGGTGGGACATGCAAATTCTGTCTGCCAATTTCTCATTGGCCTTTTTTCAAGTTCAAAGGTATGCGAGGCTCCCAAGGAAGACCCCTTGTGTCACTTCATTTGACACATCGTCTCATTCCCTCCCTCAGGGAACAGAGGTTACAACAGTAACCGTGACGATACATATATATATATATATATATATATATATATATATATATATATATATATATATATATATACACACACCGATCAGCCACAACATTATAACCACCTGCCTAATATAGTGTAGGTCCCCCTTGTGCCACCAAAACAGCGGCAACACACATCTTAGAATAGCATTCTGAGATGATTTTCTTATCACCACAATTGTACAGCGGTTATTTGAGTTACCGTAGACTGAGACCTGTATGAAATCTTCAGTTTTTTGGCAATTTCAAACATTTTATAGCCTTCATTCCTCAAAACAACGATTGACTGACAAGTTTCTAGAGAAAGCTGTGTAGTTTTGCCATTTTTGACCTAATATTGACCTTAAGACACGACAGTCTTTTGCATACTGTGGCAACTCAAAAACAAACACAAAGACAATGTTAAGCTTAATTTAATGAACCAAAAAGCTTGTGTAAATAGCTTGTGCATGTGTAAATTTTTTATTTACTGTAAAATGGAGCAATCTCATTACCCTTATTTAAGTTTGACAATAATGAATAATGGAGGGGGAGGAAAATCTGATTCAAAATCAAGCAATCAAACCAAGTGTGAATGAACTCTAAATAAAAAATATTCCTCTTGACTAACAGATCTTATACATTTAGGAAAAATTACTTGTTTATATATAAAATGACTGTGTATATATGCACAAAAAAAAAAATATATATATATATATATATATATATATATATATATATATATATATATATATTACATATATATTTTTACATATATTTGTTTTTGCCTAGAGCCCCAAGTGAGCCAGGACTTGTCGCCATTAGTGCCCCTTCTGGTCCCATTGTGTTCTTGTCTGACTGCTGGAAAATGCATGCAATTTACAGCACTACCGATGACATGAGCCGCACATGACTCTTTTGCTTATCCTGGTCTCCATATTGTTTATACACCATTAATCTCACAGTGCCTCTTCCCTGCACTTCACCTATGAAAGCATAAAACACCTTAGGCTGCTCTCATGCAACAAACAATGCATCATGCTGTCCGTAGAAGAGAGAGACAGAAAAAAACATTCACTTTAGCCACAGGACGCCACCGATTCTGCTTTCAAAAGAATATGATGTCTGTGGTGATGTTGAAAGCGTTGTGACAAAATCTGTGAAATGAGAAAAGAAAAAAAAGATCAGATTACGATATGAATATTCACTGCTCTACTTCTTTAAAACTGAAGAGAGAATAAAGAGTGAACATTAATTGCACACATCAAGTAAGAAATCTTTTTAATGGCTATCAACATCAAAGCTAATGGAGGACTCAAAAGAGATCCGCAGAGAATACTCAATTGTGAGTGTGTGTGTGTGTGTGTGTGTGTGTGTGTGTGTGTGTGTATGTATGTGTGTGCATCTGTTCTTCATTTGAGTATATGTGCTCAGAATTGGCAGAATATATTCAGCTCAATCTGTTATTCTCGAAAGAGTCATGCTTTGCTCAAGGAAAAAAAAGCAACACGTTAGTCTACTGAAGCCCTGAATAATCAACATCATTATAAATTCTATCCCCCCCTTCGATATTAAAAATGAACAGCCTATGCAAGAAGCACAGCTCGACTGCAGGGTCTTGATATTCAGGGACCAATGAAATGCTTCACAAGGGCGGGCATTCTCTCAGATGTTAAGTTATATAAATTATGTAGAAAGCAGCTGTTCCAACATTTATCAGCTTATATACAGATAAATATTATATATTCTTTAATGGATTTGAAGAAATTTCATCGTTAAATCTCATACATGTCTTTGATAAATGCATATGGAATATATAAATATCTGAGATGCACACCTGGAAATGGTTTTATTTCAGCTTATGTCAGCAACATTAAGTTAACTCATACAAATTCAGACGGTAAAATGGTGTCTGATACAGTATTTATCTGCATTTATGGATATGAAGCTGTTATTATTTATCGGATTGCTCTCTGAAAAACTTGATTCTGACTGGTCAATTGGGATGTTCAACTCTGAAATATTTTTTGATTAATGACCATTGTCCATAGCAACACTGCATTACTAAACACTCATCTAGGCAACATGCTTCCTACATATTTGTGCACAAATTCTATCTTTCACATTACTTTGGGACCTCTACAATTAAGCTACTAAAATGATTTATACTAAAATTAATATTATTTTATGTCCATGTATTTATTTCAGAATCAGAATCAGAATCAGCTTTATTGCCAAGTATGCTTAAACATACAAGGAATTTGTCTTGGTGACAGAAGCTTCCAGTGTACAACAATACAAACAATACCAAAAACAGCAGCAAGACATAAGTAATTAAAACAAAAAAGAATACACTATAAATAGTTATACATATACGTACATACAAAGCGCTACGGGGAACGCAATACCCACGCCGCCGCACTTGGGGCTGTCCGGACCCCTACCGTTGTGCAGTGTACTCACAAAAATGCGAGAGGTCTCAGACATGAGATTGAGATGTCGACTCAAGGGCATAAGAGCCCGGAGTAGCATAAACATCTAAACCATTCAATTTTGATGAATGTGTGCGGAGAGGACCAGCCTGCCGCATCACAAACTTGTTTAGGCATGGGCTGAGATGTCGACTCAAGGGCATAAGAGCCCGGAGTAGCAAAGCATCTAACCCATAAAGTTCGATGAATGTGTGCAAAGAGAACCCTATCGCAACACAAACTTGTCATAAAAACTGATGAATGTGAGCGGAGAGGACCAGACTGCCGCATCACAAACTTGTTCAGGCATGAGCTGAGATGTCGACTCAAGGACATAAGAGTCCAGAGTAGCAAAGCATCTAACCCATAAAGTTCGATGAATGTGTGCGAAGAGAACCCTATCGCAACACAAACTTGTCATAAAAACTGATGAATGTGAGCGGAGAGGACCAGCCTGCCGCATCACAAACTTGTTCAGGTATGAGCTGAGATGTCGACTCAAGGGCATAAGAGCCCGGAGTGCAGAACATCCAAACTAAAAAAGTCCAATGAATGTGTGCGGAGAGGACAACCTGCCGCATCACAAACTTGCTGCAGAGGGAGACCTCTAGCCAAGGTTTTAGAGGAGGAGAGCCCTCTGGTAGAGTGCGCCCTAAAACCTATTGGCGAAGCTTGACCGCGCGCCTCGTAGGCCCGGGCAATAATGAGGATGCCTCTTTGAGGGCACCCCACCCACCAAGCCGTGGCAAACCGCAGTGGCCACATAGAACCTGGCAGTGGCGAGGAAAGTGCCCGCTGACAGTTCTTTCTACAGAAAATCCAGAACTGAAGCAAACTGGCAGTAAGCTGGTTCTGTAATAAGAACTTTAGTAGAAGGAAATGCATGCAGGCGCATTTGTGCTATGTATGCGTTACTACGATCAGCCCCTCCCGAGGGGGGGAGGACGGGGCGACTTGGGGAGAAGTAGAGGAGACATTGCGCTATCAACAGAGGCGAAGAGGTCCTCTTCTGCCCTGTAAAATCTACCCAGATCAGTTACAAGTGGAGGGAGCCCTAACACTTGAAATGGTCTCGATAATCTCAAGAGAAAACCCTGTGAACCTCATTTGGTACCCTTAGGGGCCAGACATGAAAGGTTTCACAATTCGGACCAAGGATGAGAAGGTCCTCCCTGTTCGGAATCGCCCAAGGTGAGCCGCCAAGGAGAGGAATTAGCTCCAAGAAACATATCCTGTTTGGCCAGCGCAGCACCATTATTAGGAGGCAAGACCCTTGCTGGTGAACATCGCCAAGACGCCTGGGAGCAGAGAAACCGGGGAAAGAAATGCATACAGACTCATTCTGGGTCATGTATGTGTCTTAACGTCCAGACCCAAGGGGGCTGGGTGATTTCAGGGAGAAGTAGAGGAGACATTGCGCTATTCATAGAGGCGAAGAGGTCCTCTTCTGCCCTAAGATCTCACCCAAACTTGTTCCAAGTGGAAAAAGCCTGGCATATAAAAAGGTCTCGATAACCTCAGGAGAAAGCCCTGTGTCCCTCAGTTGGTACCCTTAGGGGCCAAACATGAAAGATTCCACAATTCGGGGCAGGGATGAAATATTGCCCTGTGCCTGAGATAGAAGATCCTTCCTGTTCGGAATCGCCCAAGGCGAGCCGTCGAGGGAAGAGATTAGCTCCGAGAACCAAGCCCTGTTCAGCCAGCGCAGTGCTATCAGTAAGAGGCAAAAACCCTTGCTGGCGAACTCTGGGCAACTACTACCTTAGGGTGGAGTTCTTAACTCCCCCGTTCGTATTTTCTGTCTGGACCGTAAATCTGCTCCCGTATATGGGCATCCAGGGATATAACTGACCTGAGTGACAGGAGCTTACCCTGGGCCCTAAGGAGAATCCGACGTGTCAGAAATACAGCTGACAAGAACGTGGATCTCCTTGATGATTTATGTAAGAGGCTACCGCTGTATTGTCCACCCGCACCAAGACATGGCAGCCTCAGGAGGAGGTATTTCAGGGTCAGAAATACAGCCATCAACCTGAGACAGTGACTGTGACAACCGAGCTGACGACCCTCCTTTTGGGTCTGGACGACCACTTAAGGCCGCTACCCCGCCCGTCAGGGAGGCGTCTGTCGTTAGCAGTCTGCGACAACAAGACGCACCTAGAGTGGGACTCAAGGCAGAAAACCGGGGTCTGAACCACATAGAAAGGGAACGAAGCCTGAGGCGCGTAACCCTTTTTAGCCTAGGGGTTTTGGCCCTTGGAAGAATTCCCCTGGCTTTTCGCCACAACAAAAACGGTCTCATGAGCAGAAGGTCCAGAGGGATCACTGTGGACGCGGTCGCCCTGAGACCTGGAAATTGTTGATACTGATAACAGTGCAACCTTGACCTAGCCTGACTTTGCTCAGGGTGATCTGAATGGACTCAATCCTAGCGTGAGTCAGTTGTTCCCGCATTGTGATTGAACGCCATACGATGCCCCGATAGACAGTGTTCTGAGTGGGAGAGAGGACGCTTTTCTTGGCGTTGAGCCTCAACCCCAGAGAAACAGATGAGCTAAGACGATGTCCCTGTGCTGAACTGCCAGTTCCTGGAACTGCGCTAGGATCAGCCAGTCGTCTACATAATTCAGAATACAGATGCCCCGGAGTCGCAAGGAGCCAGCGCTACATCATGCATTGTGAATGTGCGGGTAAAAAGGGCTAGGCTGAGTGAAAGAACCTGACCCTGGAAGACTTTGCCCCCGGAAGTGAACCTCAGGAACTTTCCATGTTGTGGCAGAACTTCTAAATGAAGTATAGAAGTGCATCATAAGATCAATGGTGACCAGCCAAATGAGTTGTAGGGCTTGAGACACGACCGTCTTGACAGGCATCATCTTGGACT
This sequence comes from Xyrauchen texanus, assembly GCF_025860055.1. Classification (NCBI taxonomy): domain Eukaryota; kingdom Metazoa; phylum Chordata; class Actinopteri; order Cypriniformes; family Catostomidae; genus Xyrauchen; species Xyrauchen texanus. Next base: position 15,621,196 of record NC_068283.1, read on the forward strand.
TGAACATCCACGGGTAGTTCAAGCTTTAAGATCTAAGCCAGACGCCACCCCTCACCCTCCATGGGAAACAGGAAGTATTTAGTGTAATAACCTAACTCTCTCTCTGGAAGGGGAACACATACCATGGCCCCTTTAACCAGGAGATTAAGTTTTTTTGTTTTTACATAAAAAGAAATCCGGTTCACTGTAGTGAGAACACGCAGTTTAAACACGGAAAAGCGGCGAGTGAATTAAATCCTGACGCCCTTATAAGACCCACAGAAAAGAATATATTTAAAGAAGTTTCCATGCTGCCAGGATCTCTGAGATGGGTATTATATTTTAACACTTCCTGTTGAGGGGTTGTCGAGTGTTTCGCGTCCTGAATAAAATGCAGGAACAGCGAAAACACCCAATTTTGATGGAAGGCTCTGCAACCCGAAACACCAAGAGGTGGCGGGAATGGAGGGGCTTCGAGGGGGTACCGGGAGGGGTGAAGTGAAGCACTCACCCCGTCCCGAGGGGAGCTACCCCCTAATCTAGGCGCAAGACCGTCAGGGTTTTCTCTTACTAGAATTTATAGTCCTGAGGTCTTGCTTCGGGGGCTGGCGAAGGTGGCTGTCCCCAATCCCTGGGAGGAGGAGCACGACTCGCCACGCTTTGCTTTTGAGTCTCCCTTCAGTCAGGACCGAGGCGGGTCTGAGGCTTGCTCGTCAAGTGCAGAACCCACACTCAGGTCATCCAGGAGGTCAGCCTGGTACACCTGTAAAACAGCATAGTGTGTAGAGCAGCACCAGCCTGACCTGCTGCTTGATAAGCCCCTCCCACTAAAGTGGAGGTTGTCCTACAAGGCTTTGAGGGGAGAGAGGGCTTCTTAAGTGACGATGCCGAGCCCGGCGAGAGATAGCCCGCAAGCATCTCTTCGACCGGCGGCATCACTGAATACCCCCGTGCCTCAGCACCCACGATAGTCGAATATAATGATGTCGAGGGTATGTGAACACGGGAAGAAAATATATATATATATATATATATATGTTTTTTTTAGGGGTTCTCCATGAGCGAAAAAGCTCTTCATGGAGGTTATCAAAGAAGGGAAGGGACCTATGAGGCGTTCCCTTTCTTAGACTGGAAGATAAAATCTATCCCCTAATTTGGAGCATTTGGGGGTCTCTTTTTCGCGTGGCCAGTCCAATCTGGCAACCGCATGAGTAACAACATCGAGCAATTCCTCCGTAGATTTTTTATGACGGACGGAAATCTCGGAGGTGGAAAGAGAATCGCGATCCACCTCATGATCCGAAGAAGCGTCGGAACGCGCATCGAGATCATGTGGAGGACCAGCTGGGTTTGGGGAGACAGTGAGAGAAAGGGATCAACCCGTCTCTTGCTCCTCAGCCAAATCCATGCAAGAGCCCCACAAACTATCTTTTTTTTTTTTCGTGAGTGCTGACTCCCGGAAGCAAGCGAGGCGAGCACGAAGCACTCTGCCTGTTAAAGCAAATCGCAGTGCTCGCACCCGCCCTGCTGCAACGCAAGAGCAGCGTGCTCTTACCCCCAAACAAACAGAGCAAAAACTGATGTGTGTCCTCTTCAGCTATAGAGCAAGAAGAGGGGAACACGCACCGTTTGCGGCTTTCAGTCATTCTTTTTTTTTTTCTTTCTTTTTTTAGAAATATATATATATAGTATTTTCTAAACAGAAGAGAAAAGAGAACAACGTTCACTGCACACTGCCTAACTGATTCTAACTCCTAACAGAGGAAAGAAAGTTTTGACAGGGTTTGTGAAACACACAGAAACAGAATCGCTCTGAAAAAAAAGTTTCTGACGACACCTGGTGACGCATCCATTTATAGCCTGGCCGCAGGTTCATCTAATTATTACATCAGCCAAGGCTATAAATTCCGGTCAATGTTCATTGATGTGTTTAACGCATTATTCAGCTCGGTTCACAGCTAGAGTTGTTCCCCGTAGCGCTTAGCAGCGCAGCATCGTAGTGAAGCTTTTTGTAAAGGGAACAGTATATTATGTTCAGAGCAATGTAAGTAATGGCAGAATTGGATATGTTGGATAATATAAATAGAATTAAACTGTGTATTGCACATAATTATTGATCAATGGGGCAATTTAATTGTTCATTAGATGGATGGCCTAAGGGAAAAAACTGTTCCTGTGTCTGACGGTTCTGGTGTTCAGAGCTCTGAAGTGCCGGCCAGAAGGCAACAGTTCAAAAATGTAGTGGGCAGGGTGAGTGGGGTCCAGAGTGATTTTACCAGCCTTTTTCCTCACTCTGGAAGTGTATAGTCCTTGAAGGGGGGTCAGGGGGCAACCACTAATCCTCTCAGCAGACCGAACTGTCCTTTGTAATATTCTGAAGTCTGATTTCGTAGCTGCACCAAACCAGACAGTTATTGAAGTGCAGAGGACAGACAAAATGACTGCTGAGTAGAACTGTTTCATCAGCACCTGTGGCAGGTTGAACTTCCTCAGCTGGCGAAGGAAGTACAACCTCTGCTGGGCCTTTTTCACAATGGAGTCGATGTGTATCTCCCACTTCAGGTCCTGTGAGATGGTAGTGCCCAGGAACCTGAATGACTCCACTGCTGCCACAGTGCTGTTTAGAATGGTGAGGGGGACAATGTTGGGGTGTTCCTCCTAAAGTCAAGTCAAGTCAAGTCAAGTCAATTTTATTTGTATAGCGCCTTTCACAACACACATCGTTTCAAAGCAGCTTTACAGAATATCAGCATTAACAGACGATAAAACTGTAATGTCTATAAAGTCGATTAATCATCATTGTGTAATTTCGATAAAATACGATTTTTAATAGTGTTTAAAAATAATTAAATGATAATTGTATTAATAACCCCAGTGAGCAAGCTGTAGGCGACTGTGGCAAGGAACACAAAACCCCATAAGATGTTGATTAATGGAGAAAAATAATCTTGGGAGAAACCAGACTCACTGTGGGGGCCAGTTCCCCTCTGGCTAACATTTTGAATGTAATGTAAATATTAATTATGTATAGTTAAAATCATGGTTTAAAATTATTAAACTAAGTGTTAAGGGTCAGTGATTAAACATCGATTGTGTTTGAACTGTAAGATAAATGACCAAAGTCTTTGAAGTCCATCTTGATTAATTGCAGTTCACATAGATGCAATTGTCCTTGTTAATTGGCTGATGAAGGCTTTTGTTGGCAATAGTTAGTCTATGCATTCCATTTCAAGATCGTAGTCCATCTATAGACCGAGGTGATGCAGGTTGGAGTTGGCATCATTTCATCCTCTGAAGTCCGTCATAATAGATTGAAGTGATGTTTGGCTGGCACCGGCTGCATTTAGTCATCATCATTCTGCGACATGTAGCAGTGGAGTCCAACATGAAGCAGGAATGGTGCTGGATCCAGCCGGTTCTGGTGACCTCAGGATAGGAGTCCCGAGGTTGAGACAGGGAAACAAATAAAAAGATGTAAGCGTAGATGCCATTTAATTTATTCCAGAGTAAGAGATCATGCTCAGTGTTTCTGGTTTCTGGTTCCGGCAGACCCAACTAAAGCAGCCTAATTGTGGATTGGAGGATAAATTAGGTGTATGCCTGGCTAAATAGATGAGTCTTTAGTCTAGACTTAAACTGAGAGAGTGTGTCTGCATCTCGAACAGTGTTTGGGAGACTATTCCATAGTTTAGGAGCCAAATATGAAAAGGATCTTCCTCCTTTAGTGGATTTTGATATTCTAGGAACTATTAATAGGCCAGAATTTTGCGATCTTAATGAACATGTTGGAAAATAGCGTGGTAGAAGGTCACTTAAGTACTGCGGAGCTAGACCATTCAAAGCTTTGTACGTAGTTAACAAAATTTTAAAATCAATACGGAATTTAACAGGTAGCCAATGTAATGATGATAAAATGGGGCTAATATGATCATATTTCTTGGTTCTTGTCAGCACTCTGGCTGCTGCATTTTGAACCAATTGAAGTTTATTTATTGATCTTGCTGGACATCCTCCCAGTAATGCATTACAATAATCTAGTCTTGAGGTCATGAACGCATTAATTCGTTTTTCGGCATCAGCAACCGAGAGCATATGCCTTAATTTAGCAATATTTCTTAGGTGGAAGCATGCTGTTCTACAAACATTTGTAATTTGATTTTCAAAGGACAGATTGGTATCAAATATAACACCTAAGTTCTTACGCTGTTGAAGATGATGTAACAGTACATCCATCTAGAGACAAATTATATTTTAGTGGCTTATTTTTAGAGTTTTTGGTCCAATAATTAGAACCTCTGTTTTGTCAGAATTGAGTAGAAGGAAATTTCTGGCCATCCAATCTTTTATTTCATTAATACACTCTGCTAATTTTGAGAATTGTGAAATCTCATCAGGTTTTGAAGAAATATAAATTTGTGTATTGTCAGCATAGCAGTGGAAACTTATTCCACGATTCCTGATAATATCTCCCAGGGGAAGCATATACATGGAGAAAAGCAGAGGCCCTAAAACTGATCCCTGTGGCACTCCATATTTTACTTTTGTTTGATTTGACAATTCCTCATTTACATAGACAATGTGGTAGCGGTCTGCTAAATAGGACCTAACCCATGCTAATGCCACTCCACAAATTCCAACATAATTCTCTAGCCTATTCAAGAGAATGATCTATCGTGTCGAATGCAGCACTAAGATCTAAAAGCACTAGAAGAGAAATGCAGCCGCGATCAGATGATAAGAGCAAGTCATTTGTAACTCTGATAAGTGCAGTCTCTGTACTGTGATGAGGCCTAAATCCTGATTGAAATTCTTCATATATACTATTTCTCTGTAGAAATGAACATATTTGGGAGGATACTACCTTTTCTAGTATTTTTGACATAAACAGGAGATTTGAAATCCGTCTATAATTAGCAAGTTCTCCAGGATTAAGTTGTGGCTTCTTAATTAGCGGTTTGATAATTGCCATTTTAAAGTTTCTTGGGACATGTCCTAAGCATAGCAAGGAGTTAATGATATTAAGAAGAGGTTCTGATATTACAGGAGATACCTCTTTTAAGAGCTTAGTTGGTATAGTTGGTATAGTTGGTCCACAATCATCTCCACCGTTTTGAGTGTGTTCCAGGTTGTTTTGACTGCACCAGACAGCCAGCCGTTCAACCTCCTTTCTATACGCAGACTCATCATCATCTCGGATGAGGCCGATGACAGTGGTGTCGTCTGCAAACTTCAGGAGCTTGACAGAGGGGTCCTTGGAGGTGCAGTCATTGGTGTACAGGGAGAAGAGTAGTGGGGAGAGCACACATCCCTGGGGGGCACCAGTGCTGATGGTACAGGTGGTGGAAGTGAATTTTCCCTGCCTCACAAGCTGCTGCCTGTCCGTCAGAAAGCTGGTAATCCACTGACAGGTAGAGGTGGGAACAGGGAGTTGGTTTAACTTAGTCCGGAGTATATCTGGGATGATTGTGTTGAAAGCCGAGCTGAAGTCCACAAAAAGTATCCTTGCATATGACCCTGGTCTGTCCAGATGTTGCAGGACGTGATACAATCCCATGTTGACTACATCGACCACAGACCTGTTTGCTTGATAAGCAAATTGAAGGGGGTCCAGAAAGGGTCCAGTGATGTCCTTCAGGTGGGCCAACACCAGTCTCTCAAATGACTTCATGACCACAGATGTCAGGGCAACAGGTCTGTAGTCATTAAGTCCTGTGATTTTAGGTTTCTTAGGGACAGGGATAATAACTGAGCGTTTGAAGCAGCATGGGACTTCACACTGCTCCAGTGATCTATTGAAGATCTGAGTGAAGATGGGGGCCAGTTGGTTAGCACAGGAACGAAGGCACGCTGGTGAGATGCCATCTTGTCCTGGAGCCTTCCTTGACTTTTGCACACATCGGCACACATCGTGCCGATGTGTGCAAAAGTCAAGGAAGACACGGCACACATCGTCTTCACAGATCTTGAGTGCACGTTGTGTAGCAGGAGGGGGGAGGAGGGGGGCTGCAGGAGGTGTTAATGGTTGTGTGAAATGAAGGTCCGAGTGCATGTGGGGTGTGAAATTGGGCCTTTCAAATCTGCAATAGAACACATTCAGGTCGTCAGCCAGTCGCTGGTCCACCACAGGGTTGGGGGTAGGAGTCCTGTAATTAGTAAGTTGTTTCAGGCCACTCCACACTGATGCAGGGTCGTTAGCTGAAAACTTGCTTTTCAGATTCTCAGAGTAACTTCTTTTAGCCACTCTGATTTCCCTATTCAGTGTGTTCCTGGCCTGATTATACAAGACTCTATCCCCACCCCTGTAAGCCTCCTCTTTGGCATGACAAAGCTGTCTGAGTTTTCCTGTGAACCATGGTTTATCATTGTTGAATGTTAAAAAGGTCCTAGTAGGGATGCACATATCCTCACAGAAACTGATGTATGATGTAACAGTATATGTGAGCTCGTCCAGGTCTGTAGCTGCAGCTTCAAAAACACTCCAATCAGTGCAGTCAAAGCAGGCTTGTAGTTCCAGCTCTGCTTCATTAGTCCATCTCCTTGCAGTCCTTACAACTGGCTTTGTTGATTTTAATTTCTGCCTGTAGATTGGGAGAAGATGAACCAGACAGTGATCAGAGAGTCCCAAAGCTGCACATGGGACAGAGCGATATGCATCCTTTAATGTTGTATAGCAGTGATCCAATATATTCCTGTCTCTGGTTGGGCATGTAATGTGCTGTCTGTATTTGGGCAGTTCGCGTGTGAGATTAGTTTTGTTAAAGTCCCCAAGAATAATAATAACTGAGTCCAGGTGTTGTTGTTCTGTGTCTGAGATTTGATCAGCCAGCTGTTGTAACGTTATGTTCCCAGACACGTTTGGAGGAATGTAAACACTCACCAGAATAAACGAGGATAACTCCCGCAGCGAGTAGAACAGTTAATAAAGAGTGCTTCCAGATTAGGACAGCACATCCTCTTTAATGTTGTTACATCTGTACACCAACTTTCGTTGATGTAAAAGCATGTTCCACCGCCTCTCGTTTTCCCCGTTAACTCCGCGATGCGATCCGCTCTGAACAGCTGGAAGCCCGGCAGATGTAATGCGCTATCCGGAATGGCTTCACTCAGCCAGGTTTCAGTGAAGCACAAGGCAGCAGAGTTTGAAAAGTCCTTATTAGTAGGTGTGAGGAGATGTAGTTCGTCAGTTTTGTTGGGAAGAGAGCGGAGATTCGCGAGATGAATGCTCGTCAGTGCTGTTCAAACGCCGCGCTGTCGGAGTTTAACCAGCGCGCCAGCTCGTCTCCCTCGCCTGCGTCTCGTAGTGCGTCTAAACAACACAGCAGCGCCTCCAACTAAAATGTCCAGCAAAACGTCTGAATATTCAAAAACCGGGAAAAGATTATCTGGTATGTGCTGCCGAATGTTCAGCAATTCGTCCCTGGTAAAACTGACTGGTAAAAGATTGCTAAACACAGGACAAACAAACAAAAAACAACAAAAGAATTGGAGAGCTCCACACCGAGGCAGCCATATGTGGCGCCATCGTAGATTTATTTGTTAAGCAGCCATGTAATAAGCATGACAATGTACAGCTAGCTGTTCATTATCTCAAAATAATCTGCATCTGCCACTTTTCAGAATTGTAGTTGTTCTCAGGGTAGGTTTAATTTTGAGTCAATTTCTGTCTTGGCTATATACATTTTATCCCTTGTTGCCCAGAAAAAGAAAGAATAAAGATACAGTCCATTGAACACACATTGATCGATCGATGAGTTCAGTGATGGGGTGTGGTCATGTGTCTGTCTACAGGAAAGAGAGAGCAGTATGGCTAGTCACCTGGGTTGTATTTATCTCTAATACCTGTCTCTTTTTATAGTGATGGCAGAGGGAGACTTAAAGGCCACACCAGCTCACCAAAGGGAGAGAGAGAGAGAGAGAGAGAGAGAGAGAGAGAGAGCTACTCGACACTTACTGAATGTTTTGATTATCTGAGTGTTTAAGAAAAGTTTATTTTGTTCTCTGATTAAGTGAATAGACTGCATTATGTCACCCCAGAACCTGAGGCAGAAAGAAATAAAAATCATGCCTGCACTTCTTCATTGCCTCCTGACTCCTCCATTGCCCAAGAGAACGTGTTACACTGGTGCGAAAACCCTGTATTTTGGAGGATAATGCCGTTATGAGGACTTCACCACTGGTCGAAGTCATCAAATCCCTTGCCAGCATCCAGCAGACCCAGCATCAATCCCTCATCAAGGAAACCATCCTGCAGTGGGTCGGTTGTAGTCCGGAGCAAAATTGCTAGTGGTTCCAATCCCTGAGATTCGAGAGACATGGCCGGCCATGGTGGTGCTGGAACAGTTCATCGCCCAGCTTCCTCATGGTATGGCCAACTGGCATCACTGGAAGAGGCCGTCCAGCTGACAGAGGACTACATGGCAGCATTTCCGGGAGGCAGCAAAGTAGACTCTTTTTCTCTCTCTTCTCTCTCCTGCATCTCAAACCCCTCCCCATTCTCTCCCTTCCCTTGCTGTTCCAGATGGGGAGAACCCCCCAAACCTTTTCCCCAAACTAAGGCGTCCTTCCTTAGGGGTCTCTCTCTTCTCCTGACTCTCTTCGCTCTCCTTCCCAGGTTGGTGGGACTGCCCCCACGAGTGAGGTAGGGAGGCTTGGGCTGGTCTGCTGGGGCTGCGGGGAAGCCGGGCACATCAAGGATCAGTGCTTGTCGATGGAGTTGGTGACACTGGTCTGGATTCCTGACACTCCACAGGCCACCCCCGATCAGGCAGGGACATATCGTGTACCTGTAAGTCTAAAAGGGGATACATACCACAAATAAATGGGTAAGTGTACCGTGTGCATGGGGAATTCACAGGTATCCAGTGGTTATTGTTAATATACTATGCAAGGGAAAATAGCATAGAGTAGAGGCCGCGGTTAATTCCCGCCTCATCCATCCACTGATTTTGGGAAGGAATTGGCCTGGGTTTAAGAATCTATTAAGGGAATGGATATGCATCCGGTGTGTGGCTGGTAATGCTATGGCTGGAGAGGCAGTGCCAGGGCCATCCACGTCTGCTCCACACCATGATGATGCAGGGGAGAGAGTTCCCATCCTCAGGGGATTCCCGGAGGAGTATTTCCCTCTAGAGCAGTCCCGTGATGAGTCTCTCAAGCACGCGTTTGCCCAAGTGAGAGTAATCGATGATCAAAAGCTCTGGCCTGATGTTGCACTCAAATACCCGTATTTTTACGTTATCAAAGATACGTAGGCTATAGCAAGTGATGCTGGACATTCATACAAAAGAAAATACAACCCAATTATTAGTACTAAAGAGCCATCAGGAATAATGGCCCGTTTTTTTGGGCCGAACATTCATAGGGACGTTCGCAAGTGGTATGCGCCATGCCTTGAATGTCAGTTGGTGAATCCACTGGCCACCCCAAAAGCGTCATTGTGTCCTCTATCACTTATCGAAGTCCCCTTCAAAAGAATTGGCATGGACCTCTTCAGGCCATTAGAATGGACCGCACACGGGCATCGCTTTGTATTGGTTCTGGTGAACTATGCAACGCAATATCCGGAAGCAGTGCCCCTGTGCAACATCTCAGCATGTAGTGTTGTGGAGGCACTCTTCAGAATAATCTCCTGAGTGGGGATTCCAAAATAAATTCTCACTGATCAAGGCACCACATTTAGGTCACGAACACTATGCAAACTGTATGAATTGTTAGATATTAAATTGATTTGCACCAGTGTTATTAGGTATCAAATCGATTCACACCAGTGTTTACCTCCCACAAACAGATGGGTTGGAGGAACAATGTAATTAAACCTTAAAAAACATTAGTTGTAAGTTCGTACAAGAGGACACTAGAAATCGGGACAAGTGGCTTGATCCCCTGTAATTTGTAGTGCAAGAGGTCCCTCAAGCCTCCACAGGGTTTTTCCCATTTGAAAAAGCAGTTTTTTAATTAACAAAGCAATTTTTTAATTAACAAAGGGTTAATGGCAGATCCCTTTAACTCCAATTTCCCAAGAACAAAACTGCTTCTTCCACATCATTCGGCTTACACCAATTCTTGACCATTCCGTTTGGTTTGTTGGGGCCCCAGCAACGTTTCATTGTCTGAAGGACAAAATCCTCAGTCCCCATACAGCATATGCTACTGCACATTTAGATGATATTATTATCTATAGCAGTGATTGGCAGCAGTATATGCAATATCTGAGGGCTGTCCTGCGATTGCTGCGACAAGTGCAGCACATGGCCAACCCGAACAAGTGCGCAATTGGGCGGGTGAAAGTTCGGTATCTGGGGTTCCACTTGAGCCACAGGCAAGTGCGTCCCCAGGTTGACAAAACCGCAGTGATGGCGGCCTATCTTAGGCCCAAGACTAAAAAGGAGGTGAGAAAGTTTCTGGGGCTGGCTACTACCGAAGCTTTGTGCCTAGTTACTGATGTCACCAGCCCATTGACTGATCTTACTAGAAAGAGGGTCCACAATCCCGTCCAGTGGATGGAGTCATGCCAATAGGCTTCGGGGGGGCTGGGGGTAGTGCTCTCGCAGAAGGTGGATGAGTGACCGGTGCTGTACATTAGTTGTAAGCTCTCACTGAGAGAGACTAAGTACAGCATCGTGGAGAAGGAGTGTCTGGCAATTATATGGGCCGTCCTCACTCTCCGCTACTTCCTGCTGGGGTGGGCCGTCACCCTCTGTTCAGATCACACCCCACTCCAATGGCTCAAAAGCATGAAGGATACCAACGTGCGGATCACCCATTGGTAACTGGCACTTCAGCCGTTCAAATTTGAGGTGACCCACAGACCAGGAGCGCAGATAGCTGTGGCAGACAACCTCTCTAGAAATGGGGGGAGTTGGCAGGCCATTTTTTGCCCTGGTCTACGGGAGAGAGAGAGCAGTAAGGCTCGTCACCTGGGTTGTAATTATCTCTAACACCTGTGCGTTGTTATAGCGATGGCGTAGGGAGACTTACAGGCAGCACCAGGTCACCAGAGGAAAAGAGAGAGAGAGATATAGATAGAGAGAGAGAGCGCATGAACTCGACACTTATTGAATATTTTGATTATCTGACTGTTTAAGAAAAGGATTTTATATGATTGAGTGAATAGACTACATTAAGTCACCCCAGAACCTAAGAAACCTATGAAAGAAAGAAAAATCATACCTGCACTGCTTCATTGCCTCCTGACTCCTCCATTGCCCAAGATAACTTGTTACAGTGATGTCTTCCACTAGGGCTAAGGTCTACGTTACAGTGGGTAAGGCGCTGGATTTCAATAGCCTTGGACACAAAGAATCTGAGAAATGCTAATCTACTGGAAGCACAGAGAGGGTTACAATCTGGTACACAGATATACAGCCCTTATCCCAATGCAAGATTCATCATCTGGAACACTCACATGCAAGAAACTTGAACAGAAGGTTTGCTCGACAGAGCTAAACCTTGTCACTGTAGTTATATCCCTTGTATAGGGATTACGAACTTGCTGTTGCAATAGTCTCTTGTAGTGAGACTTGGTACTTGGTCAATCTACTTCTGTCTCTTGGATGGAGAATAAGTACGTTGGATGATCTGTTATACTCTCTGCATGGAGTGGGACTTATCATATTGGATGGTTTGTATTCTGTTAATGTCCCTCTGGACGGGTACTCAGGACATTCATTATTATTCTGTTATTGCTCCCAGACTCGAACAGCTGGGAACTCAGAATGTTGATTATTATTCTGTTATTGCCTCTCTCTCTCGTAGAGTGAGACCAGAACAAAGGTGTGGCTGTTGTAAGGATGATTTATACCTTCCTGATGAGGAGATTTCAGTTTGGCGCTTCTTTTTCAGGTTTATGATTGGCTGTTGAAATCAGAGGGGGCCACATAGTGTGCCTCACCCTCCCTTCTCTGTGTGGAACATTTGCATAATTTTAAGTACATAAAACAATGTCTTTAAAGTCTCATCTATGCATTGTTCCTTTTTCAAACCTATTCAAAAATGTATCTGAAGATAAAGAGACCAAACATGATATTGAAAGATTAAATATTAGGTGTTCTTATATATATATATATATATATATATATATATATATATATATATATATATATATATATATATATATACACCTTAATAGCTCAGATTGTGTGAACTATTGTTTTAATCAAACAACTGTAATTTACATATATAGTTATGTGAACAAACATGGAGTCCATTTTAGGAGTAAAGTTTGTGTGTAAAGATTTGTCTTTGTGGCTTCTTTGTTTCAGCCTTTTCTACCACATAGGACGTAAACACTGCCTCTGGAATTTTTATGACCATCTTAGCTAAGATGGGGGTTTCAGATTTTGGTGCCACAAAATCAGTCATGAACCAATGCCTCTTTCCATGTGTAGGTCCTTACATCCTTGTGAGGGGTGTCTGCCACTTGTCCGAGCAGTTTATCTGATGGCTGTGCTTGACATTTGTTTGTGTTGGTCCTGCTATGATCCGATCAAATTGGAGCCACTCTTCTTTGCCTTGAAAGTTAAGGAGGGGCTCTGCCATAAACTGGCTCATGGAACGTCATCTGGTCTGGTTGTCCACCACACAGTTTATTAGAGGCTTTTCAGCAAAATGTAAAAAGCAAAACACTTATGAGTATCATCAGAATGATTCATGAAACAAAAAAATTTGAAAATGTAGGGTAACATTCAAAAATATCATAAACTTGTCATAGCCTTAAACATGCCCTTACCTAAGTTTCATAAATAACTGTTTGTCCTAAGAACACATTTAAAAACTTTCAATAGCCTTCATAAAAATTGTTGACCCTTGTTGTCCCTGAAAATTAATTTGGAGGGACAAAATCACAAAAAAATACATATATTCTAATTTAAGAGAAGTTAACAAGTTGTTCAAAATCAACATACAAGACCTCTTCTAGAGAAAACACACATTTGCAAAACTTTTGACTTTAAATCTTATCGTTATTGAGATATAGCTCTTGAAAAAACGTCCCTGTGTGACAGCTAGCCCCAATCATCCTTATATACATATAAAAGGTGTAGGCCAAGATCTGGAAATGTTTAGAGTATAGGTTGTTGTGGTTCCTAAACCTGTTCCTGGAGGCTAAGGTATTGTGTATGTTGCAATAAGCTAAATCATACAAACTCATACAGTAGAATGATATTACTTTACTAGAACATCTGTTTAAATGTGTAATTTGTTATGCGACATAAGCAGAATTATGCAGCCTCATTTTGTGCTGTTGTTTTGTTGCATACACACCTCAACTAAATGATGCGCCTGCAAATTGTTGTTGTATCAAATTAGGCTGCTTCCCAGAATCACATCTTAAAAAGGAGCTCAGTCTTAATTGGCAACAGCGAAGTAAAGTTTCAGCAAACAGGCACCCCTCTCTTCTCAATGTAAAATGTGCAAAAAAAATTATGGAATGGGCCAAGCCAACTCTCTTTCAACTTTCATCCCTGCAATTCTAAGCCAAATTCAACTGAGCTGTGCAGTGTTTAACCTCTCCACCCCCGTATCCCTAAGGCTCCGGCTGGAATCTCCTTACAGAAATGAAAGTAGTTGTGGGTAATGTTAGGCGAGTTGACTGAGGAATGCTGAATGACGGTGATATAATTGGTGCTTGCTGGAACTCTCCGTCCATCGCTACTACTGACTGGATGGTTTAGTGAGGTCCTTGGATCGGCCCCGCTGGGGCTCCTCACGTGCCTTGGTAGAGTGCCAAGAAGACAATCAAACTTAACTATCTAGAGGAAGTAAAAGTCTTAACACAAAGTCATGGGTTTGATACCCAGGTGACACAAACAATGATAAACATTTACAGTACCATGAATGCACTATATGGTGCTTTGGATAAAAGCATCTGCAAAGTGCATAAATGTAAATTTATCAACATTCCTGCCAAATAAACATAGTTCAAACCCTATCCCTCACCATAACCATAACCTGTCCTTAAAATTAGAGGGATATGATAGGTTGATAAGGATCATGTACAAGTCTCTTAGCACAACCCTTACATAAACCCTAAACCTAAATTTAATATCTGATTGGTTTATAGTAATGGTGTTTGAGGAACACCAAGGATGTTGATCCAGGAATATGTGCTACTCAGCATGGTTCGGTTATAACATGTTTTTTAGTTTCACATTATATTTACTTTTGCGTAACTCAAAATATATTTGTATGCAAATAACACCATTTGTAGATAGAGACATGTTCCTCCTGTTGTATCCATATAGAATAAGCAAATGACTATTTGACACAGACTTAACATGTCAACAAATGTCTGAACTAATCAACTGTTTTTTAATGGCCGATTCCAATATCCAAAGATCAGGGTGGCCGATAGGCCGATATAATGCTGACACACAATTTAATAAAGTAAAAAATATATACATAAAAATGCTTATGTAGCACAATGTTTACATGTAAACAAGAATCTTTCAAAAATAAGATTGTGTTTTAATTGGTAGATAGCTGTTTCTTCTGATTTCTGTTTAGTCATCCAATTTTAGTAATTTATTTGTACATAAATAAATATTTAATATACACGATCAGCCACAAGATTAAAACAACCTGCCAAAAATTGCATTGGACCTCCTCATGCCACCAAAACACCACTAACCCGCATCTCAGAATAGCATTCTGAGTGGCAACAAGGCATTTCTATCCACTGAACTGCCCCTCACTGGATGTTTTTTTTTGTTTTTGGCACCACTCTGAGTAAATTTTAGAGACTGTAGTGTGTGAAAATCCCAGGAGATCAGCAGTTACAGAAATACTCAAACCAGCCCATCTGGCACCAACAATTATCCATGCGATTATCTTATCAACCAATTGTGTGGCAGCAGTGAAGTGCATAAAATCAGGAGATACGTGTCAGGAGCTTCAGTTAATGTTCACATCAACCATCAGAATGGGAAAACTATGTGATCTCAGTGATTTGGTCCGTGGCATGATTGTTGAATAACAAGGAGGATAAAGGCTACAGCCTCTAGTGTCAGTTGCTCTTGAGGCCAGGGGAGTGAGGTTTACATACTGCAAAGCTACCTACCAGCTGGCTCCCGTTACACTCCCGGTGAGAATGATGTCCTTGGCATATCTTTGGAAAAAGCACTGCTAAGTGTCGGACCTTGAGCCAGTGGCATGTTTACCCAGGAGACGTGTGAATGGTGACACATGCTTTTACTTTGATTAATAAATAATTGACGGCCTGATGTGGATCGATGGGCATGCAGTGTCAGTTTGGATACTTGATTAGCATTTCTGTCACTTTGCCTTACTTTTAACATAACTCCAGCTCAATCAGAGCCATTCAGAGACATGTCAATGATGAGCCATTCCTCAAACTGACAGCCTGTTATGACAACATGTTCACTAGAGGGGAAGAGCATCTGAAAGCGCTGTACATGCCAAAAGGGCCCTTGTTGTAGAGTAATAGCCAGACAGCTGAGTGTATCAAACATCCAAGTTATTGATTCTAAAAGCAGCAGCCTTACTCATCGCTTTTGGCCATTTTGAAAGCTTTATTGAGCAATTGTGTGTGGTATTAAATGAGTTGTTTAACAACTGCACAAACGTACACTGGCAACAGAGTTTATGGTTCACTGGGACGTTTAGCTGTTGAGTTGCATATGGCAGCTCCCACCTTTTACATGCTAATGAGAAGGTGTTGTGAATAAGATCATCATATTTTCACTCCCCTGCATGATCTCTAGGGCAGTTAACCTAAGTCAGACTTAAAATCTGTGAAAAACTCTCCAAACAGAGAGGCCAAGGACAATCGCTAAGACTTTTTCAAGCTTTTTTGCTGTGTCAACAAATTTTTGAACTACTGTGCAGGACATGTAATAGTTTAAATATCGTATTGTAATATCCATTTTTATGAATATATTATTTCTTAAATAAACAACCCATACTTGTCTGGTAACTTGGTTAGCTTGATTGAGGTTATTTTGATTGCCTTGATACATTTTTGGCTTATTATGGTTTTAACAGTAACAATAATTCAATTTTAGATATTGGCAGAAGTGGCATCCATGGTAAATTATTCTTTGGGATATGTGTAAGATAAGCAGGGCAGTGCAATATGGTGCAATAATGTCACATGAAGCATATGTGTGTTAACTGCATTAAATAAATGTAATAATGTTAAATATTTTCTCTCAAGTATTATTTAAAGAAAAAAAAAATTTTTTAATAAAAATTGTATGAACATAAACAGAAGATTCGTAAACATTTCAGCCAGTTTACGCTGTAAATTCTGTGACTGTAGGTCGAAAGTTCTGCTGCTGAAATTGGTCTGTTCTCTGAAATCTGCCTATTTTAATAAGGGGCCATGGTTTGTTCCTGACAGGCAGCAGATGCCCTAACACCGCCCCTGCCCAAATCCTAATCAAATGGAGCCTGTGAGGCAGAGTAGCCTGCCAGGAGCATCTTATGGCACCTTTCTTCCATTGTTCCAGAGAGAAAAACACTGCCCCCAGTGGCCAAAGCTGGAAGTGTTGCTGAAATCAAGGCCCTATGTGAGCTGGAGTTTCTGGGTGAAATGTCCATAGTGTGGTTTCAGGAGCAGTTGTAGGGTACAATGGGGCTAAAAGCTCCGTAGGGTAAAAGGCTCCATTGATTTTATTTTCTCCCAAAACTACCACAGGACTTTCCTGAACACATGTTTGTCACTATACACTGCAACATTTTCCTGTTCCGTGAAATCTTTGTGTGTGGTGTCTAAAGGTGGATTTTGAGGGAATTTGATCTCATTTTGATAATTTTTTTTAAATGTTGCAAATTTATGTAGCTAATGAAAATCCCTGAAATTAACACATTTCTTTTGAGACAAAATACTTATTTTTCATTTTCAGTTTTGTTTAAGGACATTAAATAAAATGTTTTTTTTTTTTCAATAAATGTCCAATAAGGGAAAGGATAGTATTTGGGGTAAAAAGCCCCCCTGTTGCAGGGGCTAAAGGCCCATATAAAACACAATGTTTTTCATAAGTGGGGTGAATAGATTTGTAATGAAAAATGTTCAAAGGCTCACATTGACTGATCCAATCATAATAGAGATTAGTTTGTTTATAGAATACTTGAGATGTAATTAAATGTTAAATGTGTTTGAAATTAACAGGAAATGGGTGACATTGTCTGTAGTAGAGTAACCATCATCTTAATTTGTCATTCAAAAAAGCTGTCTCAAAATCATTTTCAATAGTTGACAAATTGTGCTCTATAACTTGCCCCGGTATCTAAACGATCTCACTTTAAACCTCCTAGGGGCCTAAGTGAGTAAATGTGAGTAAAATTTTACTGAATTGTAATCGAAACAACATTCCGTTATTATTTCTTTTCTCACAAATTGTGTTGCTCCATCAATATTCAATAAAAATAAACAATTTATTTTGAACTTGATACCATTTGTGACCAGAAAATGTTTTTCATGAAGAGGTCCCTTTAGCCCCATTGTACCCTATGTTTAGTATTAACTGATGTAATAAAGAAAAAGGAATGCAGATTTTAATAACTCTACCCCCTAAATAAATATTCAGCCCTAAACCTAACCATGAAAATGTAAATTTAGAATTGTAAAGAGGGTGGAGTCCAAGTGGTCTCGCATGTGACGTATTCACGTTGCCACGATACAGACATAATCTCACATTCTCCACTCGGTTGAGACATCTAGGATGAGCACACATGCAACATTGTGAGTGAAAGATAAATACAGATCTAAATAAAAACCAAATAAGCTTCTGTACAGCGTTACTCCTACTCACTTGTAAACAGTGCTGCACTTCCTCTTTCCCTGGGGAGGGGCATGCCTTCTGCACCGTCTGCCGGCAGGTCATCCCCGTCTACCTGGATGAGGGAGGGGACAAGGGGAGGAAAACAAAAAAAAGTTTGGCACTTACTGGTAACTGCGATCGAGCCAAATAAAAAAAAAAACATTTTAAATAGAGAGTGAAAGGCCAACACAAAGCGGAAGTGAAAGAAAGAGAGGAGAGAGAGAGAGAGAAAAAAAAAAACTTACCGGTTCTTCGATATGCCGTAGCTTGGTCCTCGGCTACTCCTCCACCCGCTAATGGACGACAGCCACGGACAGATTGGAGGCAGACCTGTTTTTGGTGGATGGTAGGGGTCTCCCCTGCCTCAGGCAGAGGTAACTGCTCCAGGCAGTTGATTGGGAGCCCCTTTGTTGGCCGCCGTTCCTCCGCTTCCAGGTGGCCAGGCTCCTCCGTCCTCCTGCGGATGGCAGTGGCTGCTCCGTTGGGGTGGATGGTAGTTGCAAGGATTCTACTACGGTTTATCCCTCCTCCTTCCCGGATTTTGTAACCAGTGTAAAGGGATTCATGTAAAGGGGGAGGTGAGAACCGGCTTGACAATGTAAATAGATTAATATAAAACTTAAATGAAAAGACTAACACACAAGTGTGTCGGACAGCTCTCGCACTGCTGCTTCCAGTGGCCCATATAACTCTCTGAGGTTTGATTAGCCTGATTATGGGCCGGGTGTTTGGTATCACCGCACTCCCACAAACATTTATCTTTTCCGCACCAAAAGTGATCGTGTGACTTTAGAAGACATTAATTTAACTGCTGGAGTTGTATTGATGACTGAGATTGAGTGTCTGTGATTTTTGGAGCTAAAAAATTCTGATCACTATCCACTTCCATTTTAAGGACCTTCTGAGCTGAGATATTTTTCTATTTTTCTTCAAATGTGTTCTGGTTAAGAAAAAAGTAATATACACCTGTGATACCATGAGGGTGAGTAAATGATTAGATAATTAAACTTTTTGGGTGAACTATCCCTTTAATAATCATCAAAACACAACAAGATCACCATCGAGTGCTACAACATCATGAAACGTGAACACCAGCTATGAAGTAGGCATGCGGTCAGCAGCACCTAAACAGTTGAAAGTTTTTAGAAACTTGACAATCAGACAAAAGTCAGTCAGGCACTTGTGGATGCGCGAAACAATCTATATGTTTAAAATTATAGAAATTTTGTTTTTGTCTCATATATATAATATAAATATTTATAATTATTTGCAAAGCATATAGAGATGCAAGCACAAAACAGACAACCAAGTAGCTTTAATGTTATCATAAGACAACAGAGGGCTTTTTTCCTGTCATCTTTCCATCTATAATTTTCACCTTTTTGCTCATGAGTTTCTCCTGTACTGATGGATCTTCCAGTGCAAGTTCTTTAATGTGCATTGTAATTAAAAGACATCTTACTTTTCACTGTACAGCAGATGTACTGGAGCACAGATTACATCACAGCTGGTTCACTGAAGGTCAGATGATATATTATCAAACATATAATGTGGTTTTTAGATTTTTATAATTGATTGATTTTAAAAGATAAGATGCGATCATGAATGCACTTGCTGGCTATGCATGCAACCATATATTTGTGCAATGCAAAATGGGATTCTGAGTTTGTATCATCACAGAAGCATACAAAAGGAGGTGCATTAAATGTTCTAAAAACCTAGCCCATCCACTCTTCCAGCCCCGGGATTGGTTGTGATGGACAGAATGGGAGAAGGCTCGAGTGGCATGACTAGTTTGTATATTCTTTAACATCAGAAAACATGGCCACAGCGCTGTATCAAAACAGCGTGCTCCAACAGTAACGTCTTTATACTTTTTTTAGTGATTGTTTTAAAATTTGTAACATTTAAAAATAAAGATATTGTGATAAAAGTAGTAGGAATGCAGATCACACCAGTTTGATCGTCAGCATCTGAGCCCAGCCTAATGTAATCACACCGATTTTATCATATGTATGAAAGGGTTAATTTAGTTTATTTGCACCAAAACGGCATAAAACGTTTTTATGCATATTTCGGCATTGGTTCCCCGTCTGTCGCTCACTTCGACGTTGTGTCGAGTGAAGCAACACTAGGAGACTTCTTTGAAGGCCTCGGTTACCTCTGAACTTGAGAAAAGGCCAATGAGAAATTTGCAGACAGAATTTGCATGTCCCTCCCCCGGACATGCGGGTATAAAAGAAGGGAATCATGCATCGGTCAAAAGAGAACAATATACATTTCTCTAAAAGAGCAAAATACACGACTGGCATTGAATGTCCTTTTCAGGATGCGTCATTATAAAGATGGCCTTCCGTCCCTGTGTATTTCCTGGATGCAGTTGACTTCTCTCCACTCATGACGGTCACAGGCACTGCCTCGTGTGTCTGGGCCGTGATCACACTGAGGCAGCATTTGTGGATGGTTCATGCTCTCACTGCGAGAACCTCACCATGGCAACGTTGTGGTCGCGGATTTCCTTCTTAGAGAGGACCAGCGGGGAGCGGCCACACCAGCCGCTCCCCGCATCACACCTTCTTCCCACGGGATTGAGGACGACCCGGCTGATGATGGAGTTGATTTGGGGATGGCAGCGGGCTCTGTTTTGAGTAGACCCCCACAAACCACCCGCCCCCCGGCAAGCTCGTTGACTTACGTCCAAGCTCGAGGTGAGAGAGGCTCGCATTACGGCCAGTCTGTTTACTCCCTCGAACCCCCCGAGCTGGATGATGAGTTCGCCGCTACACAGTAGAGCGTTCCGGCATCTGACGCGGAAGACTCCACTGGAATGCCGCCTTCGGGTCGGCAAGCCCAGTCTGAGGCTGACGTCTGTGCTCCCCTCCAAGGCCTGTAGAATGACATCGTCACTGACCACCAAAACCTACAGCGGCATTGGACAAGCCGCCTCCGCCCTGCATGCATGGCCCTTCTGCAAGTTCACCAGGCCAAGGCACTCAAAGATCTGCACTTGGGTAGTCCTGACCCCGATGTGTTGTAGGAACTGCGCTCTGCGACCACCCTTGCTCTCAGGGCCACGTAGGTCACAGTACATGCAGGCGATCACCATCATCTATGGCTGAACCTGGTCGAGATGTGGGATGTAGACAAAGCACGCTTTCTCAACGCCCCTGTCTCCCAGCTCGGTATATTCGGTGACACCTTTGACGACTTCGCCCAGCAGTTCTCAGAGGTGAAGAAACAGATGGAGGTAATTTCCCATATCATGCCCCAGCACGGGTCGCCATCTTTCTGCTCTCCGTGGGCGTCCTCCTGCGGCTTCCAAACGTCAGCTCTGCCTCAACCCAGGCCCAGCTCTCAGCCCCAGCACCCCACAGGAAGCGCACGCCGCCTGTCTCCTGAATGTCTTCAAGGACCCAGAAGGCTCCCAAATGTTCCTGAGACGGACGACCCAGGTAACGAGACGTTTTCTCCGGAGCTAGAAAGCAGACTACGGTGGAGGGCTGGGAGGAGAATCCTCAGTTAAAATTATTTTCTTTGCTGCACCCCCTTTGGGCTGCAGTCGCCACATTCTCAATAATAGTGCAATTTCCTCTTTCCCTGGGTCACCTGGCCCGCAAATGCCATTCTCACGGCAACCCGGTGCCACACTCCAGCAATCCCGGTACCCCGGACCTCTCGCCTCCGGACCCACGACTACTGCCCCTCGGTTCTGACAAGTCCAGAGGACACCTACAAGGGACCTCCTCCTCAGTCACTAACCTGCTCCCTGTCGGGTGTGCTGAGCAAGGTAAGTGCTTCGAGTCTTCTCTCAGCACCAAAGCCTCGGAAGTGCTTTTGCTTCCCGATGCCACACTACCTGCTCTGCCCCCACTGCAAAGCCTCACCAGGTATTTAAAAAACGATCGTCCCTTTAGTGCCCCTCCCACGAGCTTGGACACGTGGCTCTCACTTCCAAACTCGTCACGCTGGTTGGCCAAGACCATCCGACTCTGCTACGTGATTCAGTTCACCAGGCCCCCGCCCCCTTTCGGTGGTGTCCGCTTTAACTTGGTGCACGTCGAAGATGCCAACACCCTGCATGCAGAGATCGTGACCTTACGCGATAGAGCCTGTCCCTCCAGCCGAGATCAAGAAGGGTTTCTACAGCCCTTACTTCATTGTACCCAAGAAAGGTGGCGGCTTACGACCAATCTTGGACTTACGAGTTTTCAACCGGGCCTTACACAAACTCTCATTCAAAACGCTCACGCAAAGACACATTCTTACTTGCGACCGGCATCAAGATTGGTTCGCAGCGGTAGACCTGAAGAACGCTTCTATCTTGCCTAGACATCAACCCTTCCTACAATTCTCGTTCGATGGTCAGGCTTATCAGTAAAAAGTCCTCCCCTTCGGCATGTCCCTTTTCCCTTGCGTCTTCACAAATATCGCAGAGGCAGCCCTTGCCCCACTAAGGGAAGTGGGCATTCGCATACTCAATTACCTCGACGACTGGCTCATTCTATCCAACTCTTGAGAGTCAGTGTGCGCTCACAGGGATCAGGCACCTCAGCTGTCTAAGGTTTTTGGTCAACTGGGAAAAGAGCAAGCTCCCCCCGGTTCAGAGCATCTCTTTTCTCAGCATGGAGTTAGATTCCGAAATGCCTCAGCTTATTCAAGCCAGGCACAGCGGTTCCTAGGGCATATGGCATCCTCTGTGGCGGTCGTGCCACTGGGTCCCGAGATGGGCATGGCACCGCAGCATGCACAGTGTGTTCATCACCCCCGCCTGCTGCCAGTCTTTCAACCCCTGGACAGACATCTATTTTCTGCGGACAGGAGTGCCCATACAAACAGGGTTGGGGGACTCGGCTCGTTTGGCATATCAACTGACTAGAATTACTGGCTGTAATCCTTGCCCTGCGGATGTTTCTCCCTCTAAAACATGGCAAGCAAGTCTTGATTTGTTCAGACAGCACCGCTACGATAGCGTACATAAATCACCATGGCAGCGTGCGCTCTCATTATATATCACAACTCGCCCGCCATCTCCTTCTTTGGAGCCAGCAATGACTCAGGTCGTTGCGCGCCACTCTCATCCTGGGAAACCTCAACATGGCAGCGGATGCGCTGTCACCACAAGGTACGTTCAGCGGAGAGTGAAGGCTCCACCCCCAGGCGGTCAAGCTGATTAGTGGCCTCTCCTGGGGAAAAGAGCACACATGATCACCTCAGTGGAGGGGAAAGGCACTATGTGCAAGTGGAACAACTGGTCAGATGTTTCCGCATTCCCAAGTTCTACGTGCTCGGACCCGAGAGAACACGAGACGAGACCAACTCAACCCTGAGATTGTAAAATCTCGTAAAGGTATTGGGTGTTGACCAGCCCGCTACTCTGCATATGTCTGCTAGGGAGGTGCCGTTGACATTTGTGCATTTGGCAGATGCTTTTATCCAAAGCGACTTACAGAGCCCTTATTACAGGGACAATCCCCCTGGAGCAACTTGGAGTTAAGTGCCTTGTTCAAGGACACAATGGTGGTGGCTGTGGGGCTCGAACCAGTGTCCTTCTGATTACCAGATTACCAGTTATGTGCTAAGACCACTACACCACCACCACTCCAGACGTACATTTGCAAACTTACAAATTATTCTATCTTAACTTCTGGCATAATTGTGGAATTCTCCTAAACTTCAAAATATGATTATTTTTTTATTTTTTTTTGGAGAAGGGTACATAGCTCATTATATTTGTGGTGCACTGTTTTTCTTTATTCGCCTCTGGTGCATTTTTTTCACAGTACATTAAACAAATAAAGCTGTTCCTGTGGGTCTAGTGGAGCTCTCTGATTTGTTTCAGAGTTGGCCATAGAAAGCGCTCTGGTGCCTGACACTTGCCAGGGGGCAGCTGACCTACATTGTACCGAATATAGAAGATCCTCTTTATGTATTTCCTGCAGAGAGGTTGTGAAAAGGTATAAGAACTTTCACAAAGCGTAATTTGTGAGGAAAAACACTTCAGAGAAAGCTGGTACATTTATAATTCTTTAGAACATTTTATAAAAAAAATCACATCAACTTTTTTGGCAGACTGGAACTTTTTTTCCAAATGTTTTTGTTGCAAAAAAATAGTTTACACTGGCAAACTTTAGCAACAAATTTTGTATGAGTTAAAATGTTACTTCAAAGATTATGTTTCAGCCTAATTGAATACCTTGTTTTGTATAGCACTGTCTGCAATGGCAGTCAAATCGAACATTAGTTAGAGCTGATGCACAGATGAGGTCAAAATATAAAGTAGAGCTCAAGAAACGTATTTGACCTGACTAACCCACACAGTGACTTTGACTAATTAGATGTCACCAACGACCATGCTGAACTGCCACAGAATGCAAAAGCATGAATTAATATTCATCTATGTTCTGCTTAAAAGGAAAATTGACTGATAATGGGGGCCAACTGCTCTGCATCTGCTAAAGTTGTTTGTTAGTGCTGATTAAATGCTTTGTGGCCTATAGGTTGTGATTAGACATTGATAGTGTTATAACTTCATTATATTCAGTCAAATATCAAGAATCTAACCAACCATAAAAAAGCTATTTGTCTGCAGTGACCTTTTTGTTCTGGTAACGTTAACAGCCTCATTTGGTGAAGTCTACGGATGGTTCTAATGTTTGCTGTCACACACACGCACACACACACACACACACACACAGTTGTTGTGTTTCCATGTTTTATGGGGACTTTCCATAGACATAATGGTTTTTATACTGTACAAACTTTATATTGTATCCCCTAAACCTAACCCTACCCCTAAACCTAACCCTCACAGAAAACTTTCTGCATTTTTACATTTTCAAAAAACATAATTTAGTATGATTTATAAGCTGTTTTCCTCATGGGGACCGACAAAATGTCCCCACAAGGTCAAACATTTCGGGTTTTACTATCCTTATGGGGACAAATACACGCTCACACACACACACACACACACACACACACACACACACACACACACACACACACACACACACACACATATACACATAGACATTTAGTCTGAAAGGACTAAATATAAAATTAAACAAATGACAATAAAATGCAAAGTAATCTCTTCAGTAATCAAAATACTTGTTGAATGTAACAGTATCCTAAATACCAATGTAAAAATTGTAACTGTAGTGGAATACAGTTACTTATATTTTGTATTTTAACCCTCTGGGGTCGACATTACAGCGGAAATAACATGAAATACTCCATCATTTTGGGACATACAGATATGTGTAAGGCATCATTAGAGACTATAAAGGGTCTACTTTTATTTTTGTACCTCACAATAACAACGCTTTTGTGCTTTTGTAAAATAAAGAAAATAAAAAGGGTGCGCTTTCAGCAGTCTCTGTGTGCGCGAGCATATTTCTTAAACACATCACAAAAATGAACCTAATAGGCAAGTTTTTGTTACATTTAAATGCTCTTTCGGCTAAAGCAGGCATTTAAATGATATAAATATGATATGTAATATGATATAAAAATAATATGAATTTTTAGATTATATTTTAACAAGTGTTTAAACCGCCACATTATCATATACAAAGCTTGTGCTTGCAAATATCTGTTCAGGTGTAAATGAGTAAAATGCACTTTAAATATGCCCATATTAGAAAATCAGCATCTTATAATGATTTCTGAAGGATCATGGGACACTGAAGACTGCAGTAATGATGCTGAAAATTCAGCTTTGTTCACAAATAGCATTTTACAATATATTCAAATAGAAAAATGTTTTTTTAAATTGTAAAAAGAATTCACAATACCACAGTTTTTACTGTATTTTGGATCAAATAAATGCAGTCTTGGTGAGCGGAAGAGACTTCTTCTAAAACTTTTAAATGGTAGTGTAGGTCTAAAATTAAGTAAAGTCTTTATGTAAAGAAAATGTATAGTCAGATTACTTCTTTTAACTTGAAACTTGATTTTGATCATTAAGTCTCCTCACATTCATTCTCTTTCTGGCACATTCCTGAGTGATAGGCCCAGGGGAGGGGTCTTTGTCTCCTCAACTGTGGATTACAATCAGTATTCATGATCATTCACGCTTCCTCGCATATGACATTTCTAACACTTAAAGTGTCTTGCAAAAGTTCAATTACCATATTTTATTTTGTATGAATGAGTGATTAAGATAGTTTTTACATCATTTTGTAGCAAAAACTCAAAAGTCTTGTGGACAAATGTTTAGTATGTGTTATATGGCCTTATTTCAATGACTTAAACATTTCGTTTTTTCAAAAACAACGTATAAACTTTATGTTCTCAAAAATACAAACATGTACACACAGGTTGCTCACATATTATTGTAGCCCAGATTGTGTTGAATACAGTGTTATCAGATATGTTTTTAAGAAACTGAAAAAAGCACAAATGTCAAGGCATGTCGAAACTTCTCCAGGGCCCAAAACACCCTCAGACCCCAGAGGGTTAAATACGTATTCCCATTACATGTATTTCGTTACTCCTCATCCCTATATATAAATATGCAGAGGTAGTCCACATGGCTGCACAGGTCCCTCTTGATCTCACCCTTGGACTTCTTCACACGTCTGAAACACCTGCACCAGTGCTATGCATCAGGCCTTCTCAGCACACTTAGCCATGCTCCCCTAATCTCCTGTGCCACGCTCAACTGTGCTGGCCTTTTATCAACTATCACACTTGTATCAGTATTTTCATTTGAAGTTTTGCACCTCATAACATGTAGCTGTGCCAGTCCCAGATTACATTTTATTACAAGAGTGCCGACCACAAATCTTACGTCATTTTGCTAATTGTACATCAAGGACTGTGGACTTGGCAGGTGCATGAATTATTAAAGGTGCACTCAGTTTTTTTTTATTTTTTACAATAATAATTAAAAAAAAGATTCAAACTAAGTGAAATAGCACTTATGCTCAAATCAAATGAAGACACGTGAAGAAAAAAAAGCTGTTTCATTCTCATTCTACATGGTGGCTGCCATTTTGAGATCACATGGCCAGCCAAATACTACATTACTCAATTTATTGCAGTTTCTCCTTCTGTTATCAGATAATTTCACAATCAGTCATATGAAAAATATGCCTGTGGATAAGACATTTCCTCAATAATATCAGTATCTGAAAGTGTTTTCTTTTGCCTGTATTTTCAAACTAACTTTTTGTGTTACACAAAAGTTGCTCAACATTAATATTAAAACAACTCTTGTTTATTAAACTACTCTTTAAAAACATCACAATCTCTGAATATCATCAGCACTTGTTGAAAGATCTCATAAGTAATGGTGTTTTCAAACTAAATTTGTCTACATAGTACTGAATGTGAGTGGCATTGTCTTGGGGGTTCTTTTATACTGTATTTTTTAATTTCATGTTTTTAGGATTTGTTGATGATTGATTATTTTGTATTGTTATGTTAATTAGTAAATTATGTATATTGTGCATATAATGTATTTCATTGTTTTTTGAATTTAATTTCAACCTGCCCAGGGACATCTTATGAAAATTAACTATTCTGGCAAAGTCTGGCACATTTAAATCAGTGAGATGTTTGATTAATATGTAATGTCTCTGACAAAATAAATAAATAAATAACAAAATAAATCAAATAACACTTTACTGAATAACACCTTAAAATAAGATTGAATTCATTAATATTAGTGTAGCGGCGGGAGCGTGGTCGAGTGTTCGTCCGGTGGGAGAGGAAGTGGTAAGGGTGCACATACATAAGCGCTGTAATGTCTAACACCTGATTCAGATTGCAGTAAGCACTAGGGCGAGCGACCATGCCAGAGAGAAATACCAGTCAGAAAGATACTGTACTAAAACTCAACCTAATGAGTGTGATGCTGAAAAGCTATTGTGAGTTTGTTTATTAAGAGTTATACCTTTGAGTTAAAGCTCAAGTTCCCTGTGTCCTCCTTTCCCTCCCTTCCTTGAACTTCTACAATTAGTTAACTACATTAGTTAACATAAACAATCAATGAACAAAACGTCCACAGCATTTATTAATCTTGGTTAATGTTAATTTCAATATATACTAGTAATTGTTTTTAATTTAAAAGTTGCATATGTTAAAGGTGCAGTATGTAAGATTCAGAAACCCTTGTTTATTAATGACACCTGTGGCCGTTAAGTGAACTGCATTCATCTATCTGATGTTTGCGCACGTGCTCGTGCACACACTCCATAGGGATGCGAGCATCGGACAAAACAATGGCGTAGCATACAAAGAGGCTGAATGCGATTCACTGACATCATGCTGACAGATGAGGTAGCATAATTAAAATGACACATTCATGATTGTTTTACTACAAACTTTGAGACCGCATATTATATTTGACTCTCCAGTTCTGGAACAAGGCTAAAACAAAGTGTGGATATTGGTCTGACTATGCGAGACTGTAGTTTGAAGTAATCACTTTTCTTTGCATGGTACATTGACTTCCTTTATATGATAGCTTATGTTGGCGTTAGTTAGCTAGTCAGATTTACCAATAGCTCTCAGCTAAATTTGGTGGATGTGACAGTAGCTGTTTATAAAATAGACTCTAAATTATAAATATGTTGACACAATTCCGTATTGATGTGATTCAAACTGTCATTTTGATATATCGATATGCTATTGTTTTATAATAATAGAATGTATATATTTTCTGTTTAACCAAGTTACGGTACACTAATGAATGGGTCTTTTTGAATTATCTTGAACATTGTATTAATTTTATGTGTTATTATAGTTTACCTTGCTGAATAATTACATATTAACATTGTTTATGACAGTTACTGTGCAGGCAAGATCAAGTTAGCTAAAACTACACATATCAATCCTTATGGCACTATATTTCACATGCTTTGCAGTTATGTAAGCTTACCTGTACAATAAGAAGAATGCCAATTCAGGGTCGGTTTTTATCCCCAAAACGGAACAAAGGTTCCTCTAGGAATCAAATGCCCAGCCGATGTTCACTTTAGCATTATCATCACAATGATCACATTCCCGCTTAGCCAGAAGGGATTCAGATTTTTGTTTGTTTTTTTGGCTTACTCTGTAGGAGTTGGTGTTGTGCTTGGAGCCGGATGATTGCTTGATTCCATCTCTAAGATAACATTACCTAGTGTTGCAGTTTGTTGATGCTGTTGACGTGGAAGAGAAGCTACTGTCTGAGGCAAGGCTCTCGGGAGCGTGGATATACGTCACATCGTTATGATTTTCCTGGCAAAAGTGATCTGCTCACTTTGCATGAAAATTAGTCTACAGGCTTTAATAGGCAACCTAGGAAGTCCAGGAAGGGCTCATTTTTTAAGTTGTGTTTCAAGCTGTTCACACATTGGCAAAAAAATTAAGGAGAACATTTCATGAAAATGTGTACATATTGCACTTTTAACATTAGTTCAAACTAATAATTCACTATTTTGTTTTAATAAATGTAAAATTTACCAATTTAAATAAATGCTGTAATTTTTTTTATTTTTAGTTGGTAATACCTGGTTGGTAATATGTTAACGAGTTGAACCTTACTGAAAGTGTTTCCATTATCAATTAATACTTTTTCATATATAATTATTACTACTTTATCATAAATTGATTTTGTCAGAAATATTTATTTATTCAGTTAATAAAAATAAAGATATTTCTCAAATTCTAAAATTAGCAATAAATACCACATTTAATACATGTAATTTTGTTAATTATTAACCCTTGTGTGACCTTCGGGACATTCTTGTCTTTTTCATTTTTATTTTTTTGATAATTTTGGCTGTTAATGCCAACGGCATAAATTTTGCCAAAGGTGTGTATTTTTGGAGGAATTTTGATATTTCAACCTCAGTTCCTTTAATACATGTGTAATACACGGTGTACAAAAAGGTCCCCATTGAAACCCAGTGACATTCAAGCGTAAAATCATGAATTCTATTATATTATGCTTTCATTCCAGACCCCTGGCATCAAAATAATTTTTTTTTATATTTTCCTATGGCATTATGTAAACATATTGGCATTTAAAGGGTTAAAATCCTTAAAATGAATTAATATTTTGTAGTTATGATCAGGAATGATGTTGGTTAAAAAAAGTTACTAATTGAAAGTGGAAAATAATATTAATATATAATATTATTATTGCAGTTTTTTTTTCTCCCCAATTTGGTATGCCCTATTCCCAATGCGTTCTAGGTGCTCGTGGTGGGGTAATGACTTACCTCAATCCGGGTGGCAGATGATGAATCTCAGTTGCCTCCACATCTGAGACATCAATCTGCGCATCTTATCACGTGGCTTGTTGAGCGTGTTACCGTGGAGACGTAGCGCGTGTAGAGGCCCACGCTATTCTCCACGGCATCCACACACAACACACCATGCGCCCCACCGAGAGCGAGAACCACATTATAGTGACCTCGAGGAGGTTACCACATGTGACTTTACCCTCCCTATCAATTTGGTTGCTTAGGAGATCTGGCTGGAGTCACTCAGCATGCCCTGGATTCAAACTCTTGACTCCAGGGGTGGTAGTCAGCATCAATACTCGCTGAGCTACTCAGGCCCCCATTAATTTTTGTCTTCTAAGGACCTCTGAGTAATTTTTTAATTGACGCACAAGGGTTAAGTGTTACACTGCACTTAAGTTGTTTATCTTTGCCTCTATGTTTGTGTGTTTGTAAAAACTTGAGATGCAAAGCGAATCGAGGCAATTTCCACATGCACACAAACTTTCTATGAGATTTAACAGGTTCTTCTGTCTTTCAGAGTGTTGCTCAGCAGCGGTCTCCTGTACTCCTGCAATGTTCTTAGTATGGAATAACAAGATTAGTTTCTGTTAATGGCTTTCACACCTGCCATTATAATGGAAGGTCAAATATTAGAAATAAGTGCTATTCAAATCCTTAGTAATTGAATATTTGAATGGCCAATTAAAGTCCCTGTTGGAGATTTAGATAAGGGGAATAAGCTTTTCTTTATTCACCTGCTCTGAAAGGCTTTCCTCCCATTTGCCATTTCTCCCCAAAATTCTGTCATTTTTCCATGTACTTTTTCTTTACATTGTTGGACATGCTAGTCTAATAATAACAGTGGAGATGAAACTTCACATTTTTCTCCACCTTGCAGGGGAAATGTCCTAGGGTGTCTACAGTCCGTTGGACCAACTCCATCAATTCAGCATAGTAGAATCTGTGGGTGAAGAACAGTGTTCACACCCACCCATGGACAAAAAATACAATAATCCACATGTCCCACATATGCCAAAAATTCCTGTTGCTTGCACTGTGTTTCCTACATCATCTTTGTTTCATTACAAGCAGCAATCAAATCCATAGCGGCAGGCTTTTGTGTTTACATTAAACCCAATTATATTTAGCATGGCTAACACACATTTTGTGTGATGAGTATGTTGGGAGTCGAGCGTTTCTGTGTATATATCAGCACAAATATCTGTCATGCTCCTAATTTCTGCCATGTGATTTTTAGTCCCCCTGTGGATTACTTCTGTGAACACTTTTTGAGAAACTCTTTGTGAAGCTAAGATGTTTTTCAGCTTGTGCATCTTGAGAGGTCTCAGTCAAACACTGTCAAATGTTTTTTTCCGAAAATGCTCATTTGTTTTGTCATCTATTTTTGTTCCTGTTTACTAGAGTGTTTCTGGTTACCCTGCACACCACAAAAGCAATAATTTATTTAACAATTTTAAGCAAGGGTGGAGGGTGCTCAGGTCATCTTCCTCAAGTCAAGGCCCATTGGCCTATTCAGATAGATCCTCAATATTACAACGGTGATATTTGATGTATTATTGTGTGTAAACACAAGATAGAATTGAAATCTTAATTGCTCTACCTGTGGAACAGTAAAGTAGGCTATATTTTAAACATATTCCTCTTGACAAATCATAATGTTAGAACATATTGTAAGCTATTGCATGTGAACTGTCAATTACATGCCAAACATACAGGTTCCGCTATACTTTGAACTAATTTTATTTAAATTTAATAACAAATTAATGAAGAGAGTCTGAAAAGGTGTATCATTAATGAAGTTGAAAGATTCAGGTAGCATACTCTTATATTTTCAAGCTGATTAGATAATACCTCAGTAACTTTTAGAAGCACGTTGTGTTACTTTGCTGTAAATTATGTAATTTATGCACACAGACACGTTGTAGGCTGGAATACTCATACTGCCCAGCTCATCACTCACTGTGTGTGTAAGGACAGATTTTTTTAATTTTATTTTTTATTTTTTTGGTTCTAGTTGTCTTGGAATATTAGAGGAAGTATTCTACTGTAAAATTACTTTGAGAGTTATGTCATGTGATAATCAGAAAAGCCTTGAAGTCAATTCTTGCCCTTTTCTGGAGCTTATATTAAAACTGAAATTAAAATTTGGTTTTTATGTCCTTTCATGCCTTGAAGGAGGAAGGGCAGCTTTAGACAGAGAAGAAGCATGCAGTAAACATGATCCATTACATAGTTTACATATTGTGAGGATGGATAAAAAATATAATATTGTTCAAGTTACCTTTATAATCCTGAAAGTATCAATTTGAACTTCAAATGAAATGAACACTAATTGGTGTAAAACAGAGGTTTTCAATTTGTGACAGAGAGCCCCTGGGGGGGAGGGGGAAACATAACGGTTCACATCTGTACACATCTGTCCTGCTAGCTTGCATGTTAAAGAGCATGTTATGCATATATGTGTTGCAAAATGGATCGCTTTGTAGTGTCTACAATACAAAAGTCTACAGCAGAAGAGGCAGATTCTGCGCCAAGCAAAAAAATTTAGGAAATATGATCACAAATATATAAAGTTGGGATTTTCTTGGACCTGTCCCGATGATGCGCTGCTCCCACAGTGTGTTTGTTATTTGCAAAGAGGTGCTAGCAAATGATCGTATGAGACCCTGTAAACTCTGTTGTCACATTGAAGCCAAGCTCTATTCTGGTGGCCAAGCCACTGGAATGTTTTGACAGAAAGCTGAAAGAATGGCAAACATAAAAGAGAGTAAACCATACTTACAGCTCTGTTAATACTAAGGCGACTGAAGCATCATATCGCGTTGCTTTACGTATAGGACTGAGTTTCCCACCTCACTCGAAAGGCAATGAAAGTCCTCATCCCCTTCACCTCCACTTACTTATGTGAGTGCGGGTTTTCCGCTTTGACCCAGCTTAAAAGCAAATATCGATCTAGGCTGCAGGTGGAGAACAATTTACGTTTATTCCTTTCTATCGTGCAGAAAGCACTGATGTAGGGGCGATGAAAATAATGAGGCAAAATCGGCAATCAGATATGTTTCTTTACTTTTTCTTTTTTTTTTGCTGAACGTAGGCCTATATGGAAGTGATGTTTACACATTTGAGCGCTGTTTTCAGCGCTGTTTTCATTTCTGATGTTGATGTTTTCAAAGTTGAATTATCTTATGCAGCCTAAAATCTCCAAATGGCTCTTATTCAGTTGATATAATGTTAGTAGCCTGTGGCTGTTAATGAACATGTTTCCAGTTTAGTTGATTGAACTTTGCGTGTTATCCGTTCAGTGATCAGAAAATAGAGTTGTCCATTGTG
The DNA here is from genome assembly GCF_025860055.1 of Xyrauchen texanus. Lineage (NCBI taxonomy): Eukaryota > Metazoa > Chordata > Actinopteri > Cypriniformes > Catostomidae > Xyrauchen > Xyrauchen texanus. The sequence goes on from NC_068283.1 coordinate 15,654,527, forward strand.
ATTTTGTTCCATGTCTGATTTTGTTGGCTCTTTGGTTATAGGGCTGTTGAGAATATTTTGTTTAATTATTGGACTGTGGAGGATTCTGTTCAGAAGGCTAATTTTAACAGTTTCCCAATTGCTTGAATGTGGTAAAAATGTGTTGCAAAGTATGTGTTCACAATATGTTTTAAAAAGAAAGACAAACGTGTTTGAAATGTTTTGAAAAAATATAACCTATTTCAAAATGAATCAGAATTTAAAATGAAATGTTAATAGCTTAATAAAAAAGTTTATCTTAATAAAAAAAAAACATGTATATTAATGAAACTCATTTTGAGTGGAACATAGGCTAAAGCAATACAATACAATACAATAAAAGGTTGGGGGGACAGCGCTGTCTTCAAGTTCTCTATGGGGAGGCTCACTTTCACCCAATTTCAAAACCATTGATCAATGTGTTTTTAGGTTATGGCTTTATGAGCTTTAAAGTACTTAATAATTACTTAAAGTAATTGAGTAAAAAAAAAGTATTGTACTTAAGTATTATTGTATTGGGATTTGTACTTTACTCGACCTTACTTGACCTTAATTACATTTCCAAAGAAAAAATATGACTTTTTACTCATTACAATTTTATTTAAACTTGAAAAGTACTCACTACCTTTTTGCAGATCATTTTATTTAGTCTTACTGGATTGAAGCCGTCTTTTCACTGTGTCCGATAAATGACAGATGACAGACCAGAGGTCAGTCATTTCAAATGGAGTGTTGCACGTCGACTGTGTGGAGTTTCAACCATCTGCAGAGGCGGAATTTCAGATCTGATTTGAGCTTTAGATATGTTGAAATATTTGTGCGACTACTCCGTTTAAGACCATCTGACTGAATGTGATGTATTCATTCAAAACTATGAGCACAAAGTGAAAAACTTTGACAATTTTTGTCCTAAACTTTATTCTGCGACTGCAACTTCTACTGATTGGACAGTTATGAACAAAAAAATTATCATTAGTGTTGCAAATATATATATATATATATATATATATATATATGTATATATGTGTGTGTGTGTGTGTGACAGGGCGGAAGTCGGGTCCGGGTCATGATTATACACACCCAATCCCTTATCAGGCTAATTAAGCCTCCGAGAGGGATAAAGGCAGATTGCGGATGGTGGTGCGACGAGAGAGAGATCGTTTGTGGACATGTCCGTCATGTGTGTGTGTTTGTCTTTTGTTTAAGTTAACCATTAAAATATTGTTTATATCGCCCGATATTGCCCGATTCTCGCCAGTTCTCAATACGCCGTAGCAATACGCCCTCCAACCTTTAACGGATGACAGCCACACCTCTCTGGGCGGATCGGAGGCAGTCCTCCAGCCCCTGGCGGACGGAATGCCCTGCCGCAGTCTTGGGGAACAGAAGGGGTCTCCCCCGCCCCTGGCAGCGGTTCTCCCACTCCAGGTGGTCGGTTAGGAGCCCCTTGCCAGTGGCTGGAGGACTGCATACGATTCGCCCTGTCACATATATATATATATATATATATATATATATATATATATATATATATTATGTATATAAACAAAAGGGCTTTGTAATTGAATGTGTACAAGTGTATATATTTCTGCACTTGCCTTCATATTTAAATAATATCTATGAATTTGTATTCCCTATTTGCTGAATTATTACTGTTGTTGTGAGGCAAGTATTAATTCTAATAATTACAATAAAACAAGTGGCTCATGTCCAAATAAAATTAAGTGGCTCATGTCCAATGTGTGGCACTAAAAGTGAGTGAAATTATCTCCCGAACAGATGAGGTTTTTAAGGTTAATGTTATATCGAGATTTAAATCAACAAAACCTACTTCCCTATCCAAAACCAAATCAATAGTGTCATAAATAGCAAATTTTTTAAGCAACCAAATAATTTTGTGGTGCTTCTATTACACTTTCGGCTGACATGTCGACTCACGTGCTCTTCAGGACTCATACCGATCCTTTGTAGCGCATATGCAACACTCTTATCAGTTGAGCTACCGTGCAATTTGATCACACTTAAACAAGCTTGAAAATGTAGTTGGTTATGTAATGCAAATGTTAAAATGAGTCATGCACTATCGTAAATGTGTTTATATGTCATAAGATAGCATTGTGTAAGGAACAGAGTGAAAAGTAAGTGTTTATTAACTGATAATGTGCCGTTTAACTTGTGATTTGAGTGAAAGGGGATAAAAGTTATTGCTGTTTAATGCCTCAAAATTTAATTCCACCATGAAATTCAAGTCAAGTCAAGTGGTTTTTGTTGTCGTTTCAACCATATACAGTTAGTGCAGTACACAGCGAAATGAGACAACGTTCCTCCAGGACCATGGTGCTACATAAAAACAACATAGGACCAACATAGGACCACATGAGACTACACAACCAAATAAAATACATGTATAAAATACCTACAGTATATACGTATACCTATATAAAGTGCACGTGCAAACATGTGCAAAAGTACCGGACAGTACAATAACATTTCTGACAATGAGCAGGACAATAGACACAGTGAGAGACAGTGCAGCGCCGACCAGTACACAGTAGTGCAAAAAGATGACAGTTTCTAAAAACGTAAACATAACATACTATGAGATAGTGTTCTATGCACATAGCAGTTATTGAGGTAGCAGACAGTTATAAAGTGACAGTAATTAAAGTGCAACTCAGGACACGTGTGTGTGTGTGTGTGTGTGTCAAACCAGTCTCTGAGTATTGAGGAGTCTGATGGCTTGGGGGAAGAAGCTGTTACATAGTCTGGCTGTGAGGGCCCGAACGCTTCGGTACCTCCTGCCAGACGGCAGGAGGGTAAAGAGCTTGTGTGAGGGGTGTGTGGGGTCATCCCCAGTGCTGGTTGCTTTGCGGATGCAGTGTTTTGTGTAAATGTCTTTGATGGAGGGAACAGAGACCTCGATGATCTTCTCAGCTGTCCTCACTATCCTCTGCAGGGCTTTGCAGTCTGAAACGGTGCAAGTTCCAAACCAGGCAGTGATGCAGCTGCTCAGGATGCTCTCAATAGTCCCTCTATAGAATGTAGGGTCCATGTTATTGCCATGGAATGTATTGACATGTTAACTACAACAAGCCACATAAAAATAATTTGTTAAGCAAAAATCTGGTTATTGTACTATGACCAGGTTGTGAATGCCACTGGGGGAGAAATATGTCAGTTGTCAGATAGTGAAAAGGCAACTTAACAAACCAATCAAATTTTAACATCCTTTCTCACACAGTGATTTCACACTCTTGATTTCATTCTAGCTAGTAAAAAAAAATACTTTGAAATGTTTTAATTCTAAAGTACAATTTAATGTGAATACATTTCACTTTCACTCAAGTATGTTTTTGGCTAGATACTTAGACTTTTAATTTAGTAAAAATATTTACTCAGTATACATACTTTTACTTAAGTATAATTTCTGAGTACTTTTTACTCCCCTGGTTATTTCCCTTTGCGCAAAAAAAAAAAAAAGATATACAAACGTTAACATAGTGTGCATACTTCTCACTTGCCCTGTGATGTCAATGTCATCCAGTTGTGTCTCAGGAGTGTTTCTACATTTTGAAACTGTCATCTAATCATAATTTTATCTGAATTGTTTGTTTTAAAAAGTTATATGCAAAAGTTAAAATGTTAAAATTTTATTGAAGAAAATTAAGTTTTAAAGTAAAAACAAATATGTATATAGTAGGGATGCACCAATTGTGAAATTCTGGGCCGATACCGATACCAATGTTTATAATAACTATTTGGACGATGGCTAAAGCTGATACCGATTTTTTTTTTTTTGTTTGATTAGCTTGTTTTTGCTGTTATTTATTCCCCCTTTTGTGCCAGTGTAACAAAGAAATTTTCATTATTAAAAATAAATGAACTGTTTTTAAGTCTTTCAGCCCTGCATCACACTATATTTGAATGCGCACAAATTGAATCATTCAAATTTATGAAACAAGGTTTAATATAATCTTCTTTCAAACAACAAAGATTATTTTTGTGAAAAATTACTTTTTCAAGAGCCTTTTTAGCCTGCTATACACCTGCTAAACAGCAGAATGTTTCACTAAATCACAGACCAGACAGTAAAATACTCCCACATCACCAACATTTTCTTGCACTTTTTAAAATAGAGGTTTTCAATTGGTGACAGAGAGCCCCTGGGGAGGCGTGGCACGGGGGGGAAAAAAACATAACGGTTCACGTCTGTACACATCTGTCCTGCTAGCTTGCATGTTAAAGTGCATGTTATGCATATATGTGTTGCAAAATGGATCGCTTTGTAGTGTCTACAATACAAAAGTCTACAGCAGAAGAGGCAGATTCTGGGCCAAGCAAAAAAATTTAGGAAATATGATCACAAATATATAAAGTTGGGATTTTCTTGGACCTGTCCCGATGATGCGCTGCTCCCACAGTGTGTTATTTGCAAAGAGGTGCTAGCAAATGATCGTATGAGACCCTGTAAACTCTGTTGTCACATTGAAGCAAGCTCTATTCTGGTGGCCAAGCCACTGGAATGTTTTGACAGAAAGCTAAAAGAATGGCAAACATAAAAGAGAGTAAACCATACTTACAGCTCTGTTAATACTAAGGCGACTGAAGCATCATATCGCGTTGCTTTATGTATAGGACTGAGTTTCCCCACCTCACTCGAAAGGCAATGGAAGTCCTCATCCCCTTCACCCCCACTTATGTGAGTGCGGGTTTTCCGCTTTGACCCAGCTTAAAAGCAAATATCGATCTAGGCTGCAGGTGGAGAACAATTTACGTTTATTCCTTTCTATCGTGCAGAAAGCACTGATGTAGGGGCGATGAAAATAATGAGGCAAAATCGGCAATCAGATATTTTTCTTTACTTTTTCTTTTTTTTTGCTGAACGTAGGCCTATATGGAAGTGATTTTTACAGACAGTAAAATACTCTCACATCACCAACATTTTCTTGCACTTATTTGAAAACAAACCACACGTGCACACGGCACCGTTGCCCTCTTACTTCATGCCAGAGTCGTGTCTAGCCAGTGGCTGTGGGTGGTATTATAGTACCACCTGTTGGATCTTCTCCGAAACTGCAGCTGGGTAGGCAACTGTTGTCCAAGTCGACCGCAAATAACATCGGCCTCTGCCATCGGTGAATGACATCTTATTTGCAGATAGGCCAATTTCAGTCAACAAAGCGAATATTAGACGATACCGATGTTTGGCCGATACATTGGTGCATCCTTAATATAAAGTCCTGACCAATTTTAAATGTAATTTTTTTGCTATTTGAGTTACTGTTTACTAATAGCAAATTATCAGGACTGCCAACTGAGTGATTAACTAGGTTGTAAGAATTACATTCAAATTTTTTTCTAAATGACAGTTTCTCTAATTAAAGTTGCTGTAATTATTTATTTTATAAATAACAGCTCATTACTTTAACAAAAAATATTTTATGTAAAGCTTTAGAATTTAATATGTACTTATAAAATATAAAACTACTGTTGAATTTGGAGAAATTTCATATCTACTAATCAAATATAAACTGGCATGCCTGCAAATACATTTTAAATATAAAATGAATACTGGATAAAAAAAGAATTGAAAAATTCTCACCTTTTTCTAGTCGAGCAATAAACAATATGTTCTTTAAATAGTACCTGTTTACATATGTGAATTATTCTATCAGCATTAAGTGTGACAAGTCACACTGCACACTAACACATTGTCTCTTGCAGCTGCACTGCATTCTGTTCACCTTACAATAGAGGCGGCAGAAATCTCTGGTTGATCCTGTTTCATTTTAGTGCACTCAACAGACACATAATGCCTTGAGTGCTTACATGAGCCACATGTCAACCGAGGCTTTTCAGATGCCTCTCTCTCCATCTACATTGTCCGGCTTATAACAAGTGGAAGGAGGACAAAAATAAGATGAAAATGGACCATGGGGAGGGGTGGGGTCTTCCTAGTCACTGTCCCAGCGTAGCCATCATACAATGAGAGAGAGCCTACCTCGGGCAGGATAACATAAGAGACCTCTCTGGTGCTTGCTAATCGCCTCACCCAACCAACACTAACTTGTATGTTGCCTGTGTCAGCTTTGACTGTAGTAGAGGTCTACTCCTCCATCAATGTCAAAGTTAGGACTAATCAGAGCCAGAGGGCATGAGGGTAAATGACTAAGCTGATTTGCCTACTGATAAGCGATGACTGCTAGACAGAGCCAAGGAGAATTGAGAAGGGACTTACTACTGTCTAGATATAAGATAGCTCCACATTGCTTTTGTGTGCAGTTTATGAGTACTTGCAGATTTTAATTTTGGTCACAATCAGGGGTGTAACAAATAAATAAATAAAATGTGGCTGCCTTAATATATTCTCACCCCCAACTTTTCAAAATGTTCTGAAGTCCCTAGTAACTACTGCTCTATAACTATTTAATAATATTGTAATAATATGTAATAAACATTTGTAACATGTTATAACTATGTAGTAATTGCATTACAACACTGTAATAATGATGTTACATTTTTCTTGTTGAATCATTATGGCTTATGATGGGACTCCTTTGACCAATGTAATAAATGCAAGCAAGCGAGCATGGAAACAAAAAGAGAAAACTACTTCTGTCAAGGAATCTTTTTGCTGCAAAGCAAATATACAGTTTTTTCATTGCTTGTTAAAGAGATTTAATTTGTTGTACAGGATGTTTGGTACTATAATAATTTTCTTTCTCTTTCCATTTCTCCCTGATCCTTTGCAATTTCCAACAAGTAGAATAAGTGACATTCGACAGATATTGCTCCCAGATGATTTCACAGTGCTATTCAAATAGGTTCCCTATTACAGGCTCCTGGGTAATTTGCATATGATTTTACCAAGGGTTTTGTAGCAGGAAACAGCACGGCAGTAATTGACTAACTGTTATCGTGTTATTACACAGCCTTTTGCACTCTGTAATCTTAAATTCTATGGTTGGAGTTATATGGAAGAATTCATCACACAGTGACATATGCTTTCTGGAATATTTGACTTCATATTTAGAGTTTTTCAGCAGCATCTTTCTGCTTGAAATACAGTACAAAGGATTTCAGTCATATTCGTCTTTTATGTATCTGCAGGAAGTTTCCTTTGCATGAGAGATATTACTGGGTGACCTCTAATGCTCGTGCTATGATGTACAGTGCCATCATCCACATCCGCACTGTCCCAGATGACATGAGATGCTTTTGGGGACACAATAGTGATGAGCAATAACCCTTTACCTGCTTAGACCTCAAAACAATTCCACGTGCCAAGTTACACAGGTAACGTCTTATCACCTGGTCAGTCTAGGTGCGTATCTCCTTCCTTTTACTTCACCTAAAAGCACCACTGAGCTGCTGATTACTTTATTCTCTAGCAGAAATTTTGTGCATATTTAAGCGAATTGTAGAAGCCCACTGCGCATGGCTTTCAGGCAACTGAGGCTTGTTCACCACCTGACAACAGTTCTATCTGTCTAGCTCTCTGGAGTGGGAATGGGGAGCGTTGCATCTTGCTGATTACAGATACAATCTTGATGGCTTTATATTGGCCCCTCTTGTTCGGAGGCTGCTAGAGGCATTGGCAGTTCTCAGGAAGACTGGCAGCAGGTATAATCAATACGACCATCCCGCATCAGTGGGAGACAGCCGACCCCAGAGGCGAGCCATCCATCAGCACTCCAGCAGGCCTTGGGTCCACCTAATCATACTGAATCCAACATACCGTAGAGGATGTGAATAAATAAAAAGGTTGGTTTAATTAGTTGCTCCTCCTCTGAAGTTTATTCAATTATTTTGCTTTTATAAAAGACATTAAGAGATAGTTAAATAATACAGTGTCTGCCCAATGAAAGGCAGACTCTGTTACGGTCTATCCAAGGATTTGAAAACCTAACTACAATCTCTAAAATGTTAAATTTGGCTGTAAAAAACAAAAAACAAAACAAAAAAAAAACAACTCCAATGAAAAATGTATAATGACTGGTTCCAATTAAACTTTCTCTTTGCTAAATACAACTTCTGTAAATTAATGAAGTTGAGCTGTTTTAACAATGTGTTCAAAATAAATATATTTTTGTATCTCTACATCTTAACACAAATTTTGGAGGTGGAACAGCAGTTTAATTTTTTGGTTAATTTACATGAATTCATTCTGCAGATGCTTTCTCCAAAGCAGTTTACATTGAAGGCATATGTATCAGTACGTGTCTCCTGGAAATCAAACCTGTGAATTACCAGTTTAGCTACAGAAAATCTGTAGCACTTTAGAGCCACCAAAGTCTACTTTGTTGAGAAGTGTATAAATGGATTCACTGTTTATTTAGCTCAAGAGTGAATCTGAAAATAGTTTTGCAATGTTACTTTGCTCTTGCACAAACTCAAAAAGATTTAACATGTGCACTGCTGCTGTGGAATTATAGATTTTTATGTTGAATTTAAAGTCAACATGAATTGAATTTTGCAAACCATTTTAGTTCCATAATGTGAAATTTAGGGAAATGTGAAAATATGGGGCGTGATTTTATCCATCATGAATTTATTGGTCATTGCATACAAGGATGGAATCAGACCGAATATGAGATTGCTTATAAAATGCCTACATACAGTAGCTATTTGGGTGTTGGTAACTACAGTAGGTGACATCAGTGGAAAAGAAACATCATGGTTATTGTTGTAACTTCCGTTCCCTGAGGGAGGGAACAAGACGTTGTGTCGAATTAAGTGACACAAGGGGTCTTCCTTGGGAGCCTCGCGTACCCCTAAACTAGAGAATGAGAAATTGGCAGACAGAATTTGCATGTCCCACCCCCAGACATACGGGTATATAGGGAAGCACACATGCGTCTTTCAGTCAGGTTTTTGCACTGAGGAGCCGATAATGAGGTACGTTTACAGTGGTAAGTCTAGTGTCATGGCAGAAGGGACACAATATCTCGTTCCCTCCCTCAGGGAATGGAGGTTACAACAGTAACCATGACGTTCACCTTCTGTCACTCACTCGACATTGTGTCGAATGAAGTGACACAAGGGGTCCCATTCAAAAGCGCCATGCACTAGACCGTGTTACGTGAACTACTGCTGCGTGCTAGAAGCAACTGTATCAGCTGCACGTAACCCTCCCCACGCCCCCAGAAAAGGTGTCATATACATACCTTAGGTTCCCAGCACCCCTGAGGGGGGAACAGGTGTTACATGACTAGCATGGTAGTAAGCCCAGCAGAGCCTTTTCTCTCTCTATGTCTCTCGCATAGGGTGTGAAGTGGCTGGGGCAATCTTAATGCAATGAAATGCGTCGGGTAAGGCGGTCATTCCGATCCTATTCTTTCAGGGGGAAAAGACCATGTGGAGGCCACATCCTGCCCAGACAAGGGGGAGGTGACATGTGGCAAATAGGGAGAAGCGGGTCTGCCGACAGGGGGACCGTTCTGCGGAAAATGCATCACAGGGAGTTGCCTGAAGATGGAATTAAGCCTGTGGAGCCCTACGACAGAACATCTAAAACTGTGCGTGCGGGCCAAATAGATACGCAAAGCATGTACCAGACACAGCAAGCGAAAGGGCTGGGTCTGCCTCCTCCCGGGGCAGCGCTTCCAGGTTCACGACCTGATCCTCGAAGTGGGTCGTAGGAACCTTGGGCACATAGCCTGGTCGCATTCTGAGGATAACGTGAGTATGTGCCGGACAGAACTCCAGGCAGTTGTCGCTGACAGAGAACGCTTGCAGGTCACCAACCCTCTTGATGGAAGCTAGTGCTATCAGGAGGGCCATATTCAGAGAGAGGGCCTTGAGCTCAACTGAGTCAAGCTGCTCAAAGGGGGGGTCTCTGAAGGCCCGAGAGGACCACGGAGAGATCCCAGGAGGGGAACAGGCTTGGCCGGGGAGGGTTTTGTCTCTGGGAACCTCTAAGGAACCTGATAATCAAGTCGTCCTCATCAAAGGACTTGCCGTCCACTGCATTGTGGCGGGCCGCGATGGCGGCTACATACACCTTCAAGGTGGAGGGGGATAGCCTCTCCTCCAGCCTCTCTTGCTGGAATGAAAGCACTGACCGAACTGTGAGTCTTCGGCTCAGGAAGAACACCAATTTGTGAACAAGGGCCACTTCAGGGCGTAAAGTTGCCTGGTAGAGGGAGCTCTGGCTTGGTTGATCATGTATACAACTGCAGCTGGTAGATCACTCAGATCTTCAACGTCCCGTCCAGGGGCCAGACGTGGAGGTTCCAGAGGTCTGGGTGTGGATGCCATAGGATGCCCCATCCCTGAGAAAGAAGGTTCTTCTTCTGGGGGATTTTCCAGAAAGGTGCTGTCGCGAGGAGAGTGAGAACCAAGTCAGGGTGGGCCAATAAGGGACCACCAAGGTGACTTGTTCCTTGTCCTCCCTGATCTTACACAGCACCAGTGCAAGAAGGCTCACTGGGGAAAATGCATACCTTTGCAGACCCCGGAGCCAGATGTTTGCCAACGCGTCTGTCCCGAGAGGGGCTTCTGTCAGGGAGTGCCAAAGCAGGCAGTGAGTGTTGTCCTGGGAAGCAAAGAAATCTACCTGTGCAATGCCGAATCAGCCCCAAATCAGCTCAACCACCTGGGTGTATTTGTATTTATTTTATTTTATTTATCCCCGTAGGGAAATTGTGTTTGCAGCGTACAGCAACTCACCCAACATTTGGCAAATTCACATTTAACATATTATTTACAATTTGAATACATAAAATAAAATATAATAGTAAACATAATTAAGATATCCAGTCTAGCATCTATTTCATCTACTACCACTAGGGGGAAGATAATTTAAAAACTTAATTGCTTGAGGAATAAAAGAAAATTTAAACCTATTTTTTAAACATCTAGGTAAGCAGTATCGTCAACCTGATGGTAGTAGTTCAAAAGTATAGGATAAAGGGTGCCTTTTATCATTCACAATGATGCTAGCCTTGTTTAACACTCTTCCTTTGTATATACTCTCTATACTCTCTAACTTTTTTCCTAGTAATTTACTTGCTGTTACTACCACCTTCCCCAATGATCTCTTCTGAGCTTCAGAGGCATTACCATAACAGCAAATCACACAAAAAGACACAATGCTTTCGATAAAAGCCCCATAAAACATCAACAGTGTTCTATTTTGAACATTAAAGGACAGTAATTTCTTTAAGAAGTACATTCTCTGTTGAAGCTTTTTACTTACACAGTCAGACCATACATCCCTCTTAAGTTTATTGTCCAGCATTACACCAAGATATTTATAATTTGTCACTAACTGTACTTGCTCCCCGTTAATTGATGTAAAATGAGTTTCACTTTGCTCTTTCTCTCTAAAATCAATAACCATTTCCTTAGTTTTTGAAATGTTTAAAGTAAGATTTAAATTTTCACACCAATTTAAAAAAAAGTCCAGAACAGGCCCATGTTCTTCCTCCCCATCGTATAAAAGACTCACTAAAGCAGTATCATCTGCATACTTTACAATATGTCTATTTTTGAAAGAACTCAAGCAAGAATTTGTATATAAAATAAATAGTAACAGAGATAAAACACATCCTTGGGGAGCTCCGACTGAGGAAATCAAATTGTCTGAAATGGACCCTCCTATTTTAACCTGCTGAGTTCTAGAACTTAGAAAGTTTACCACCCAAGCAAGTGTTCTACTATCTATAAACAAATATTTTGCCAAAATGGCAGCTAATGTATTGGGAGAAATACTGTTAAAAGCTGATGAGAAATCCACAAACAAAATTTTTGCTTGAGTTTTTGGTTTCTCTAAGTGTGAATGCAACAGATGCAATACAGTTAAGATTGCATCCTCAACCCCTCTAGAAGCTTGATATGCAAATTGCAGAGGATCTATGAGATGCTGTGTTACGGATACAATGTGCTTTTTTACTAAATGTTCAAAGCTTTTCATCACAAGTGATGTAAGTGCTATTGGACGATAATCATTTAATTCAGACGGCCTAGGAACTTTCGCCACTGGAATTATTGTAGATGTTTTCCATAAAGCAGGGACGATACCAGAATCATAAGATGCTCTAAAAATTTCTGTAAAAACTGGTGTGTGGAGCCTCCACTCTCCGCTGGGCGAAACTGCACATCTGCCATCGTGTTGCGGTTTTCTGGGATATGAGTGGCGCGCAGTGACCTGAGTCGCAGCTGACTCTAAAGTAGGAGATGGCGGGCGAGTTGTGACATATGACGAGAGCGCATGCCGCTCACGGTGCTGTCTGAACAGATCAAGATGTGCTTGCCCCGAATCAGCGGGAGAACCTCAGCTGGGAAAGGAATACAGCCAGCAACTCTAGGCAGTTGATGTGCCAATGCAGCAGGGGCACTGTCCAGGAGCCAGCGGCAGCGTCGTGGGTCCGGAGGCAAGGTGACTGCGTCTGGGGAGCCGGGACTGTAGGATTTTGGAGCCGAGATGCCGTGAGAATGGCACACACCAGCTAGATGACCCAGGGAGTGAGAAAATCACTCTTTTATTGAGAATGGCAAAGGAAAATAAGGTAAATTTCTCCTCCCGGCCCGAGTGCCTATGCTGTGACCTTCGTGGCTCTGAGTGCGAGGTCGGTGGCAGAGCGCAGTTCCTGCAGCACGTCGGGGTCAGGACTACCCAGGTGCAGATCTTTGAGTGCCTTGGCTTGGTGGACCTGAAGGAAAGCCATGGCATGTAGGGTGGAGGCAGCCTGTCTGGTGGCATTGTAGGCTTTTTAGTTCAGCGATGACGTCCTCCTACAGGGTTTGGAGGGGAGTACCGAGCGGTCCCGCCAGGTGGCGGCATTCTCGGGACACATGTGAATCGCCGTGGCTCTGTCCACCTGGGGGACGTCCGTGTACCCGTGGGCCGCCCCGCCGTCCAGGGTAGGTAGAGCGGACGAGCGGAGGGGTCGGTTCTGGGCAGTAAAAGGTGCCCTCCTCGACCACGTCAGCTCGTCATGCACTTCCGGGAAGAACGTTGCCTGTGTATTGCTCTTTTATGAGTAAAATCTCAAACTCTTTTAGAGAAAATAAAACTCTTTTAAGGAGGGGTAAACACTCTTTCAGACAATGAAAGCATTGTTGACTGCACAGCATGCAGAGAGAGAGAGAACGCCACTGGAAATGCTCCATAAGATCCAACAGCAGTGCTTCTTGCCAACAGAGGTGAGTAGAACAGTGGTGAACTTCAGCTTGCTGTTGCACAACCACTTGGCTCCGAAGAAAATATCTGACTCACAGACGCATGCCCGCTTCCCTTTATACCCGTATGTCTGGGGGCGGGACATGCAAATTTTGTTTGCCAATTTCTCCTTGGCCTTTTCTCAAGTTCAGGCTCTCAAGGAATACCCCTTGTGTCACTTCATTTGACACAATGTCAAGTGAGTGACAGAAGGGGAACCTTATTTCAGAGGAAAAGCAAGTTATTAAATTTGTATTAAAGATTAGAAAGAAAAACATAATCTTTAGAATAACATGCACCAATGAATCATTCACACTGAGACCAGGGATATATCTGATTTCACGTTGATCTGAAGAGGTTGAGTAAGCACAGTAATTATGATCAACTATATAACATCATTAGTTAAATGGCAAAATGTTTTAAATCATTGATTAAAACAAAATGTTCTTTATTGCACTGCGCTTTCATGTGTTATATTGTGCTGCCTTCCCTTCTTTCTTATATTCTCACATGAATGTTTACATTGTATGTTTGCATAAGAGATGTTTTTTAAACGTGAGGTTGTTCAGCTACCCACTGTGTTTATGAAAGCAACAATGCTAACATCTGGACCTGGTGCTGCCGGAGATAGTCACAGTATGTGTCGGGAGATTAGCAGAGCGTGAAGTAAAAGAAAGTTTCCAGAAGGTGAATTCTGAAATGTTAAAGTGGCCCAGAATTAGTCACCCTGTGCTGAGTCTCCATGTAGGGTCTGTGCTGGTGCATGTAGAGATAACTGAGTCATGCCTCTCTCCAAGAATCATCGTGAGGAAGCACAGCTTCAGTGTGAAACCTACAAAGCATGGCACAGCATGGAGGGAGGGCAGAGTGCCAGGCAGTGCACTGAGGTGATATTTGTTGTAAGCAGTCATTAACAGCAGCACAATGCCATTACTAGCAGTTGATTCGCTATAGAATGAATCAGTTCTGCTCCCTTTTGGCATTCCCATGTTGCTAATGACCGTCACAACCTCACACTTTCACCAGTTGCACTTTCAACTAACCTGACCATACAGCATCCATTCCCTGGTCACTTAAATCAAGAATTGTCATCGCAATGTAGGGTCATTGTTTTAAAACAAAATCACCAGCAGATGTTCAATAAAGCATTATAAAACGGATGGTTCAGACTCGGATGAGCCGCGTTCAAAGCTGATGCAAAATGACTATAAACTCACCTATGACTGCTCATTCTATATTAATGTGCTAGTTGCTGTGTTGTTTGGCAACCGCAAAGTCCTACAGTTAGAATAATGGACAGTATTCCTTGACGACTATTTTTTTCCCCCCAAATATTATTAATCATAAATTAACATTTTTACATGTCTTTTATCACATTGCTTTAAAAAATAAAAACAAATAAAAAATAAGCCACGGCAGGCCATGCATTATTTTACTATGAGTAAGTAATGTTCATAGGAGTGACTAATACTTCCTTATCAATGATCATATCAAAGTATGCACAGATTTTAGTGGCTGCAGCAAAACAATATGTCAATAAATATATTGCAAAAGGAAAATACAACTAAATTTAAAAAAGTAATAACCTGCAATTGTTACATTAAGGAGCTATGTCTACTTGATCCGACTTTTGTTTGTGTAAACTAAAGGATCCAGTGCTAAGTTAAATAATATTTTTGAGTTGAATAAAACTAGAAACGTGATTACCTGCTAATGTTACCTCATTTATCTTTTTGTACTTGATCTAACTCATGAAAATTAATTTTGTTGGTGTAATCTTATGTAGCCAAATGGACAAATGTCATGTAATTTAACTCAAGTCATAAATGGGATGTGACCCCTTTAAGATTGGAGTTTTGTGACCCTGGATTTTTGCAACAACCTCTTTCTGGCACTCTCTTGTGTTGGAGACGTGATACTATGCATTGTGAAAGAGAGCTCCCATTTTTGTTCATTCATAATTCTTTGGGATGTGTATGGATTACTTGTGTGGAGTTTGACCACTTTTGTGCACACATGCAAGAACTGGCCTCTGCCGTATTTCATTGACCCATATCTAATTTTTGAATTTAATTTTATGTAATTCTTTTTTTTTTTAAATGCAATACATCTACCGCTGTTTTTTTTTTTTTTTGAGAACATCCTTCAGATAAACATCCAACATGCCAAACAAACCCACCATGTTCCACTAAACCAATTACTATTAACTCTCTCTAGACGAAGCTTAGAGTGACATCCCTAATGCAGCAGTGCTGTGTGTGTGTGTCATAATAGAGAATTAATGTGGTGCTCCATAAAGTGCGTGCTCCAGAGAACGCCCATTGTGACTGCAGTAATCAGTGTTTGTGAGTTTGTAGAAAGCAGTTATTAGCTTGTGTAAACAGTGAGCAAGCTTTCCTGATCCCCACTGTGCTCGTCCCAATGCCACTGCCATGAGGAGTGCTTATGGCATCCTATTCACAAGTGTTAATATAGTTGCCAGACATCACTAAATATATATATACACAACAAATTATCCAAAGACTTAGTTTCAAACCACTGCAACAGTTTTAGATCACTACGTCAAGACTGCATAAAGGGGGTCAAAATGGCCAATATGCATTTTGTATGGAATTGTTACTTCATGTGGAATCACGTTTTTTTTTTTTTTTACTTTTTAGAATTGATGACAGATACATTTTGAAGCACTGACATTCAGCTATTTTAATGATATTTTGAATCAACTTGCTTGCAAACTACTAGAGCTAATATTTAGGTAGTTACCAAGTTGGTAATTTTGTATGGAAATACTGTATTTTTTTTAACTATTTTTAAATATATGACAAATTTTGAAGCATAGACATTCAAATATTCTAAATCAGCTAGCAAGCAAACTATTAGCAAAATATGCTTGTATATACAGCAGAGGAGGCGTTGGAAATGTTCAATGAGACACCCATAGTGGCTTTGAAGTCAAAATCAGAGTACTCAGATGATAATGATCCAGATTACAGACCAGGTTGTTCTGGAGGTTACTGTCATTAGGACTAAGTATTATGTAGTTGTTTGTTGTTTTAATGAGGTTTAGAACATTCCAATGGAGAAAGCTGTTGCACTATTAGGTGTTTTGAATGTGTTTGAGATAAAGGCTCAGAGTTGGATCAGGAAAACATATTTTTAAGGATATTTACTTTTAAAGGATAACATTTAAAAGAACAAATAAACATGAATTAAATACTAAAACCATTGTGAACTATCCATATCTGAAATTCTTGAAGATACAGATATAAACAGATACCTTTACGTGGAAGAAACCAATAGGGGTTATTTTGACCCCTTTTATACATTCGTGTAGATTTTTTTGGGTCATGCATACTAGGGTTAAAGGTTAGATCAGGAAGAAATATCTTTTTAATGCATCAATAGCAGGTCACCACTTTTTGCAGTGAACAAATATTGCACTTCTACTTCAGCCAAAAAACAAAGCTTTCCAATTCCTCCATTTGCGTTTCCATATGCTGTTATTTGTTTATTTTTAAGTTGGAGTAGGTATGAAAGCCTTTATATTTCTATAACTTCTGCTACTATTTGAAACCACAAATTTTCAGCAGTTACCCAGATACTCAATGTAGAATCAATGTCTCCCGTGGCATCGAAACTATGTTGATCTCAGACGTTCTTTCCATATCTTTTTGCTCATCGAAGTCATGTTGAATCTACACTGTTTACTCCATTGAAAACTAACATAACATCGATCTAATTGGTTTGCTTACCTGACATTGAAATGACGTTGATTTCAGTTGGGAGAAACAATGTTATACAATCGACATATTTTCTAATTTTGTTTTTAAAATCCCAAATTCTTAAAGATTTATGTATCAGCCCGTATATGTACTCTTTATAAAACACACAGCACATTCAGTTACTCATTGTTTTAGTTATATAAAATATAAATTTACAAAAACATAATTCTTTACTAACTTTCTACATCTAAACTTTTTAGCTAATTATCGGAAAATGCCTTCACACTGTTGTATTTACAAATGGATGTATAATAACAAATTACAGGCTAATTTAAAGGTAGTGTCAATTTTACAGATTTTAAGATAGCTCATCCATAAAATTGAAATGCTTTCACACACTCATGCACACACCCTCATGTGATTCTGAACCATAGATATTTTTATTTTGTGAAACACAAAAGGAGATAATGCAGAACATTAGGGACTGACATTTCCAGTCAACATTTTCTTTCATTGTGTCTTTCTTTTCTATAAAAGTGAGTGGTTGACTGAAATTCAATATTGCAATATTTTCTTTTGTGTTTCACAAAAGAATAAAATACAGGTTTGGAACATACAGTGTTACTTAATAGGACAGAGGAGGAGGAATATTTTCCACCTGAAACATATTTAACATATTTTAGTACAGTAACCATATTTTGATAATGGTATTTGTAGTAAAACCATAACTACAAAACTTACCATGGTTTTAGTAGTAACCATATTTTAACCATGAGACTTGTAGTGAAAACATTGTATAATAACACAGGACAATGAAAAGTATGGTAATAAAATTGGACAGTATTAAACTATTGTTAATGCTGAATAAATAAATAAATAAATAAATAACCGTTATGAAAATTAAACCTTGTTTTACTATTGTTTAACCATGGTATTTGAAAACCATTACTGCATTAATACATGCCAACACAAATTCGTCACAAGAGGGATGTGTTCGCAGCACTCTCGTGAATGTGTATACACCTGCTGACAGAAAGTTTTAGAGTTAAAAAGTACTTAGATATTGATCTTTTTCACAACAGAAGTGATCATAGAAGACATTAATTTAATCGCTGGAGTCGTATGGATGACATTTATCCTGACTGTCTGTTTCTTTGGAGCTTCAAAAGTCGGATCACCATCCACTTGCATTTTAAGGACCGACTAAGCTAAGATATTTTTCTTCAAATATGTTCCCTATCAAAAAGCTAGACTTTGATGCTGTGCTGATTTAGCTCTTTGGGAACAACTTTAGGTGTGACCAGCTGTGAATATGTGTTAAACACGTCAATGAAATTGACTAGAATTTATAGCCTCTGCTGATGACATCATTGGATGCACCTGTAGCAGGGTTATAAATAGATGCTTCACAGGTGCTTCGTCAGATCTTTTGTTTTCAGATCATTCTGTATGTTGTTCTTCTTGACAGTCAGAACTTTCTACTTTCCTGTTAGGAGTTAGAATTCTTAGGCAGTGTGCAGAAACCTTTCTCTTTTCTTTAAAAAAAGAAGAAAAAGAATGACTGATAAACAAAGAAAGTGGTGTGTGTTCCCATGTTTAGGCTCTGTGGCTGAAATGGACACACACCAGTTTTGTTTTGTGTGTTTGGGGTCACACGTTGCATTTGCGTTGGGGCGGGTGCGAGCATTGCGATCTGTTTACAGTCAAAATGCTTCGAACTTGTCTCACTTACTTCCAAGAGTCTGCACCCACTCTTTCATCGTGGGTCTCTCGCATAGATCTGGCTGAGGAGCGAGAGATGGGTCCGTCCCTATCGCTCACTCTCTCCCCAGATCCAGCTGATCCTTCGGCGCCTCTTCGGGTCACGAGGGGGACGCTGAACCTCTGAACATTCCACGCACAATAATAAAGCGGCTGAGGAATTACTCGAGGTGGTTACTCGGGCTGTGGCCAGACTACAGTTAGACTGGCCACGTGAACAAGAGACCACAAAACGCTCCAATCTAGAAGACAGATTTCTGTCTGGTGGCCAAAAAAGTAAGGGAACGCTATTTCAGTCCCTTACTTTCTTTGATGACCTCCATGACGAGCTCTCTCATTCATGGAGGAAACCTTATACTTCCCATGTCTTCGTGCCCTCGATGTCGACATATTCGACTATCGTGGGTGCCGAGGCACGGGGGTATTCAGTGATGCCGCCGGTAGAAGAGACACTTGTGGGTTATCTCTCGCCTGGCTCGGCATCATCACTAGAGAGACTTACTTTCCCCACAATGCCGTGTAGGACCACCTCCACGCTTGTGGGGAAGGCTTATCAGGCAGCAGGTCAGGCTGGTGCTGCCCTGCACATTATGGCAATGTTACAGGTGTACCAGGATAATCTGTTGAAGGACCTGAGTGCGGGCACCACGGTCGACGATGAGGCTTTCTCTGAGCTTCGTCGAGCCACGGATCTGTCTCTCCGCGCGACCAAGCAGACAGCTTGCACCATTCCCGTCGCCTTAGTCCAGGACTATACTCGACATTCCCTCATCAGGAAGTGTCAAAATTGATACCCATCTCAGAGAACCTGGCAGCGTGGTTCTCTCGCTGTCCTCCGCGTTTCAACGGCATGGTCTCCACTACCATGAAACCGGAACAAGCATGTCTACTGTGGATAGAACTGCAAACTCTCTTGGTCAAAGGGGCCATAGAACATGTTCCCCTTCCAGAGAAAGGCTGGTTGGTCCTCTCCGCACACAATCATAAGATTCTATAGTTTGGATGTTCATGCCACTCTGGGCCCTTATGTCCTTGAGTCAACATCACAAGCTCATGTCTGAGACCTCTCACGCTCTTGTGAGCACAACTACACAACCTTAAGGGGTCCGGACATGCGCGGTTACTTAACAGTAACCCCTGTTCCCTGATAAAAGCGGAACGAGATGCTGCACTTCATTGCCGCACTGGGATGCCCCAGGACTGCTCTTCAGACAAAATACCTGACGATGCACCTGTGACGCATCTATTTATAGCACTACAGGTACATCCAATGATGTCATCAGCAGAGGCTATCAATTCTAGTCAATTTCATTGACGTGTTGCACACATATTCACAGCTGGTCACACCTAAAGTTGTTCCCAAAGCGCTAAATCAGCACAGCATCTCGTTCTGCTTTTATCAGGGAACAGGGGTTACAGTTAAGTAACCCGAGACATTCTGCTGAAGAAAAATGTCATACTCACCTGGGATGGCATGAGTAAATGAGAGAATTTAATTTTTGGGTGAACTAACCCTTTAATAAGCAATCCCTTAGTGACAATATGCTTACAATAATATCTAAAGGTTTTTGAAGGGTTAGTTCACCCAAAACAATTATAACTCCCTAATCACTTACTCACCCTCATGCTATCCCAGATGTGTATGACTTTCCTTTATCTGCAGAACAGGTTTTGAAAAGGTTTTTAGAAGAATATCTTAGCTCTGTAGGTGCATACAATTTAAGTGAATGGTGACCAAAACTTTGAAGCTCCAAAAAGCTCAAGAAAGCAGCATAACATTAATCCATAAGACCTAAGTTGTTCAATCCATTTCTTCTGAAACAATCCAATCAGTTTTGGGTGAGAACAGACCAAATTAGAACTCTTTTTATTTTTCATTATTAATCATCACACGAGCAGCTTCCTTGGCAATCATGATTTCAAGTTCGATTACACCATTTAGCGCTCTGTGTGTGTGTGTCAAGCACTAGGAAGTGTAACTGAGCTGGAAATCATTATTGTGCCTAGAGACTGAATTGGCAAGGTGTACAGTAAAAAAGGAGTTATATTTTGGTCTGTTCTCACCCAAAACCGACTGGATCACATCAGAAGACATTGATTAAACTACTTGAGTTGAATTAATTACTTTTAGAATCAGAATCAGAATGAGCTTCATTGCCAAGTGTGCTCAAGTACACAAGGATGTTTTATTTTTTTTAGTGATAGGAGAAACAAGCAAGTACACACTGATCATTACAGTGAGACACAGAATATAAAACAAGGTATATGCTGGCTTTATCTGCTTTTTGGAGCTTCAAAGGTCAGGCCAACATTCACTTGCATTGTATTGATCTACAGAGCTGATATATTCTTCTAAAAAAATCTTTGTTTGTGTTCTGCATAAGAAAGAAAGTCATTCACATCTGGGATGAAATGAGGGTGAGAAAATTATGAGATAATTTACATTTACACTATCCTTTTAACTTAAGTATTTGCTGCAACTGGATCAAGTTCTTTGCTCTTGCAGTATATTTTTCTAATTTTGCAGTAAACTTGAAAGTAGACAGACATCCATATAAAAGCAGAAAAAAGTATTGTGTGGTTTAGGTAGGACTGGAATAGGTGTCTGTCCAGGATGACTTTGGCTAAGGCCAACATATGTACTTCTCAGTCTTCAACTGGGGCTCACAGAAAAACAAAAGACCTGCAATAAAAAATCAAAGCAATGAAATTATTTCTATATTACCCACTTCAGGATCAAGTCTTATCTGGTCACAGGAGTATTCCCAATACTATAACAACTCTTATAATGCCTTTAAAGCTCTATACATTTATTTATTTATTTATTTTTATTTTTTTATGCTGGGAGAAATACAGCATTTGAGAGGCTGAACCAAGTAAGTGGGCTTAAATGTAAAAAATTATATATATATATATATATATATATATATGTTAGAACATAGATTATGAACATAAATTAATTTATGAGGTATTTTTATGTTATTACCATTTTAAGGGTTAATGATCAGCAGGCTTGCAAAATATTGTATAAGTACTTTTTTATGGAGTAATTTATGTGCATCCGTAAGTGTACAGGCAACATTTAATTCCACCGACATCTGTTTTTTTGGTCTGCACCATGTAAGCTTGCAAAGGTGGAAAATTGTAATCAGTGGATGAGAAAGCATTTACCATCAGTGATGTGCTGTGATGTGGCTCTGTTGAGGAGTTCCTCCCTTAAGGTAAAAGAAAAGACATCAATCACATTGAAAATGCATTTCAACAGTGGGTCATTCCATACTAAAATCTAATTCTTACGAATGTAAATTCTAGAATTATACAGAAAAAAACAGGTTATTATATTTTAACTCCACCCTACAATATATCAAACATTATCATGAGATATTTTGTATAAATACAATACTCAAAAAACAGAAAAAAAAAATACCATACAATACCACTGTTTTGTATTTGAGCCTCTTCGGGGTCGATTTATATAAAATTAGGCATGCTTGAGCATTAAGTGTCGTTTAAAGTTCTGGCTTTCATGCGTGGACTTGTTTTTAAAATGTCAATTGGTATTATAAGTTAGCTGCAACATAATGTATGATGCTCAAAGGCATAGGGTGTCTTATTCATTGTGAAACTGAATTTTCTTATTGGCACCCTCATCCTGACTTTTAATGCATTGCCTGCCACTGTTGAAATCTAAAGTTCAATGATATACTGACAAAACATTGTGTAAAATGATGAATAGAAGTTCATTTATGTGTACCTTTTTCTAGCGACACATCCACTGATGGTTGACCTGACGTAGATTCAGAAATGTGCATGAGCAAAACTCTGACTTCTCTAACCAAGTTTCAGCATAGAACAAACGTTAAGATTTCAACCAAATGGGTCGGCGGTGCATTTAGGTCAATGCTGTCATATTAAATCTAATTATTTTTTTTATTTTTTTTACTTGAATGAAATCAGTTAATTTGGATTTCATCATATGAAGTACTTTTTTTAGGTTATAATAAAAAATTTAGTACCATTTACAAATATTTTAATCAAATATCTGTCATTTTTCTATTTCTCTTAGGATACACTCTAAATAAAGAACTATATATATATATATATATATATATATATATATATATATATATATATATATATATATATATATATAAATAATGTTATGTTATAACAGGTCTGTTAAATGCTTGATTTTGATTGGTTCATGGACGTTTTAAGGTGTGCAATTATTTTTCAAGGAAATGCACGGCTATAAAGTAGCTCCAGGTCTTGACCACATAATGGTTCCATATCACTTTGCCAAATTATTTAAGTTATTTCAAAGACCCCTACAGGCTACCACAACAAAATGACCAGTTAAAACAAAGACATTGGTTAAAGTAAATCGGATAAGAACGTCAAACAATGTCTAAAATATCCTACATTTATTTCAACTTCGGTAAAAAGAGCCCTCACGCTCCCTCGTCTCCCCCGCACTTACACATGCTTAGACACACATACGCACAAACACATATTGAGACTCGGGTTGTGACCAACAAATAGTGGCAAACCCCCATGAATTGATCAATACAACAATTCCTGTTATCCTAAATAAATGTTAATGTTTCAACCTATTTCGCCCTAATCAGCGTCACATTTCTATAGTGGAATGCCCGCCCCCCCGCTTTCTCACACACACACACACACATACAGAGAAAAGCATTGCATCCTTTGTTGCTATTTCTAAAATTACGTTTTAGAATTGGCTTCGGAGGCTTGAGCTGTATCAAGGCTAGATACACTTGATCAATACAACAGTTTCTATATTATCTGAAATATCTCTGGGAAAAACCCCTGCACTCCCTCTCCCCCTCTCTTACACACACTTCCACACTCGTGGACACACATTATACATGTAACGCACACACTTAAGACCCAAACATACTCGTGAGAGAAAAATAGAGTCATCATGTCAGCGCACTCCTGCATCTCAGTGGTGATGAAAAATAAGTTGTTAAGGTTTATAACGGGAATATGGCAACACACATCTTGGCAATTTTGAAGCACTGTTACTTCTGACAAGAGCTGCAACACGATCTCAACATGATCTCTCTCATTTTCTGAGTTTCTCTCTTTTGATCCCTGAAATACAAACTCACACACACACACACACACACACACACACTCACTAACTTGTTACCTCAGTAAGTCCTTGAGTAAAGCAGAGCAAGCAACCGTTGCTAGTTCTAAAGTGACGTCTTCAAATTAGCAACGAACGGTATGACCGCATTACCACATGCTCCTCCCTCATGTGGTACACTTCCTGGAGGCTCATGCTGACATGACCCTCCGGCATGACAATGCCACCAGCCGTACTGCTCATTCTGTGCATGATTTCCCGCAAGACAGGAATGTCAATGTTCTGCCATGGCCAGCGAAGAGCCCAGATATCAATCCCATTGAGGAAGTCTGGGACCTGGTGGATCAGAGGGTGAGGGCTAGGGCCGTTCCCCCCAGAAATGTCTGGGAACTTGCAAGTGCCTTGGTGGAAGAGTGGGGTAACATCTCACAGCAAGAACTGGTATGTATTTTTAGGACATTAATTAAAAACATTAATAATATTTGA
The DNA here is from genome assembly GCF_025860055.1 of Xyrauchen texanus. NCBI lineage: Eukaryota > Metazoa > Chordata > Actinopteri > Cypriniformes > Catostomidae > Xyrauchen > Xyrauchen texanus. Next base: position 15,678,798 of record NC_068283.1, read on the forward strand.
CTATACATCCTCCCAGAAACCCATTATCTTTGGGCATTTAAAAAATGTACGAACATGATGAGCCTTTCTTTAGCACCACGATTCCCTTTGCCTCAATTCAATTTCATTGACAACACAGAGCACAAAGTGCTGTGTACATAAGCCTCTCAGATTCTCCTTTGAGAATTCTGTCACAGGTGTGTCATACCACACCGCAGTTTTCTTCGTCCTAATAGATGACTGTCTTAGAATATTATGTCAGTTTTTCCCCTAACCAAAAAAGGTCAATGTTATCCAACCTTCACTTTTGCCTGTCTCAATTTACCTTAATCATTCTGAATATGAGAAATATGAAAGCAGTCTGGCTGGAGACAAGAGACTGTTCTTGATTCAGCACACAAGGTGAAGATTTCCTCTCTGTTCGGATGAATAAAAATCACAGTTTAGAGTGCTGGACATTACTAATTACCTGCTGTTTATGTTACCTTACGGTACCTATAGACACAGTATAAAATAATTAACTTTAGAAACTACAGTAACTTACTGGCAGCAGTTCACCAGTAACTTAATGCAATTGGACTACAATCATTTTACTGTAAAAGCATTTGCAGTACCATCCATTTTACAGTCATTTTAGATACTGAAATATACTGTTGCAGTGTCAAATTTACAGTATATTACCGTTTTCTTGCATCAGTATTTTACTGTAATACTATGAATAGATACTATTAAACTGTAAAATGTACAGTAATTGGCTGGGCACTTTCTCCAGTATATTTACTGGAATACAATATATACACATTATAGAATTGCAGTACTTTAAGTATACCAGTGAATAAAGACAAATGACAACTAAATATGACTTCAATAACTTTTATTATGCAATGGATCTTCAAAATGAAGACAAATCATCAGTTATTTCAAAGTATCATAATTAACTACATTCCCACTCCTTTCAGTTTCAATTAATTTAACACTTCTACATGTCCATACTAAAAATTAACCTCATTTACAGGTATACAAGCATTTTAATATTTACAATAACATTTCAACTTTGTGCAGAATTGTCATTTTTAACATTCCTGAAAAAAAGCAGTCATTCACTTAAAAAAACGTTCCTACATAAACTCTCCTGAGCACTACATAATCTCTTGTGGTAGATGCAAACTCAAATTAACAAACTCCCTGATGGTTGGAGGAAGCAACACGAGGATTCAGGCTTGAGTTTGTTCGTTTGCAACGTTTTGCCACTTCTTGAGCACCTGAAGTCTGGATTCTTCCTCACAATGAACCTTAAATACATTCAAAATAAATATGCTTTAATACATGGCCATTTGCTTTTCAACATTTCTCCCTAATATCACTCAAAACTAATAAACTAATATATATTTATATTATTTTATTCTGTTAAACACACAAAGTGAACATATAACTTCAGACTTGGAATATGACACACAAGCTGCATGAAGGCACTGTCCACTGCCATTGCATTGATTTTGCTTTAAGTTGACAGCATCCATTTATTTACTGGGCAGAACTGAATCCACTGAAAATAAATAAATATATAGTTTTAATCTTGACAAAGCATTTAAAAGTGTTCACCCAAAAAGGAAAATTCTCAATCAATTCCTCACCCTTAACCCATCCCAGACATGTATGTCTGTCTTTCTTCAGCAGAACACAAACGCAGATTGTTTGAAAAATATCTCATCTCTGTTGTACCATAAAATGCAAGGGAATTGTTGTCAAATTATTGATGCTCCAAAAAGCACATAAAGCCATCATATAAGTAATCCATATGACTCCGGTGGATTAATTAATGTCTTCTGATGTGAAGCGCTAGGTGTGTGTTAGATCAATACTTACAACTTTTTTTATTTAAAATGTTCAAATTCATGTTCTTCAGACACCGTCTAAACAAAAGTAGCTGCATTCAAACATTTAGGGCAGCTGACTTGCTGGTCTCAGAACAGTTTGAAAAGTAACATATTTTCATCATACCATCGCATACAGCATCACAAGCCAGCATTTAATTTTTTTGATGCAGCTATTGTGAACGTATACGGGGATTCAGACATAGCCTAGTACATGAAAACCTGAAGTTTGCTAAGTTGTGCTCCTTTGAGAAACCGACACTGCTTGCTGACATGCATTTTGAATCATTTTGTTAATGTTAAGCCAAACAAACACATAATACATGTAGGCTATCAAATATTATGATTAAATGGTGATTCAAAATCAAATCTCCACTAGCTAACTATCTAGTAACTAATTTTACGGTGAAGTTTACATGAGGGGAAAAAATTCAAAAATAAAAAAGGTTCAAATTGCTTCAACAACACTCACCTTTTTGAGCCTTTCGAAAGTGGTTCACAAGAACCAGCATGGAGTCCTTGCTGCTACTTTCAAACAAATATTGGTTACCAAAAATGTCAAATTTCCGAATGTCGAAGTTTAGAGAGATAAAGTTTACTTTGAAAAATGTATCCGCTCAAAGTGAATTCTGAGGCAAATGGGAAGCATTGTGAGAACTCCTTAAACATTACATAATCAATTACTTAAAAGATGTTTTAAAGAACTATACATAAAGGTGAAGAAAAAAATATTATATAAGAGAATTACATATCAGAAATATATCAGCAAACTCCCATTACATTCTTATTCCCATAATCATTCAAATCGCTCTCAAATTAAATTGGATGGAGTTGTATTCATTAGAAATTAATGTGGAGTCATGCATAATATTCAATATTGGAGACAACCGACTCTTTCTTTCATCTTTTTGTCTTTTGTTCTTAATTTATGTGTGGACGCCAGATAAGTCAGAGTTCTAAGACAATTAATTAAGTCTCTGACAATAGGTCATTTCATATGTTTTCTCATAGCTTCGTGGGAAAATTAGCTGAATTTGATTCACTTGCTTCTTTCCTGTACACGTTTGGAGACATTTGCTCTCGAGTTTCCATCACAGCTCGTGCTCGGTGTCTTTATATGCTAATCAAGAAAAATCTGTATACTCGCCTGTTTGCCAGCATTCAGTTTTAAATCTCATGCCCAATGTGGCACAGGCTGTAATTTCTGAGGTGGTGGCTGCCAGAGATTGCTGAAAGATAATTTTGTTTTCCTGCCATTATTAGATTTTTCTTTCTCATTGTTTTAAGTGATAAATACAATGCAGGATTGTTTAAGATGACAGAAAATGTGTACTTTTATGTTTATAAAAGATGGCATCTGAATAATAGGTCAGTTTTAGAAGATAAAAGATCAGAGGAAAACAGCATTGATATTATCTGTAAAGTCAAGAAGTTTGCGAGCTTACACTTTATTTCTTGGTTACATAGGACTGGCTAATCTGAGACAAATATATACACCAATAAATGGCAGTCAGTAATGATAAGAATTTCAAATTCTGTTAGCAGTCTTTCATTTTTATATATATTTTCTTTATTATTCATTGAACCTGCATTCTGTATGGTGCATTCTTCATACACTGAATAAGTAATGAATGTTATACACTTAAAATCCTGTTAGAAGATGTTACCAAGTACTGTAATTATATGCACATGGCACTCATAAAATTATTTGAAGCATAAGGCATGGAATTAGAGGCAGTCTCTGTACCTTTAGATTTAGCCAATAAATAAATATTTTTTCATGAGATTCTGTAATTTTCAGAATTATTTTGCAGCACTTGCACCAAGCCTGCATGTGTAAATATTTTCTTGCGCTCTTACAGCCTCTTTATCTCATGTGATATGCGCAAAGAGCAGATGTTTGTGATTTATTGAATGGTTGAATGATCGTTAAGAGTCAAATACCACCAGACAGATATTTAATAGTTTAATAAAGAGTGTTCTGTGACTGCGTCAGTCATTCATTGCACAAAATGGCAATAGTGCCAAAAGAATGGATGCATTAGCACTGAACAGCTTCCTGCAGGTGCTATAATTACACTTTGATTTATGCTTAAGGGTTAGTTCACTAACAAATGAAAAGTCTTTCATCCTTTTTTTTTACTCTCATGTAATTTCAAACCCGTATGACTTTCTGCCTTGAGTAGAAGAGGAGACATTTTGAAGAATGTACAATTAAAGTGCAAGGGCACCAAAGCTACCAACATTCTAACACGATCACACGGGAAGTCTGCATGTTGTTTCTGATACTTCTGGTAACCTAGAATCGGCCATATTATGCCGACTCACTGACAAGTGGCATCCCCTATCAGACATTTTTACGTCGGCTCCAGCATGTTTACCTTCCTTTGTCACGCAACCGGAAGAGCGTTGCTCCAGCTGCTCATCCCAGAATTCAAACGGGGCATACAAGCGTGTTGGGGTTTCCCGGCAGAGAAGCTCCCATTGAGGTCCCCAAATTGCCCCCAGTGCTAACCGACTCAGCCTCATACCCGTAGGTAGAAGGACCGAGTCAGGGAGCTGCTGAGGTGGCTTTCCCTCTGACGAAATAAAGCCGTGACCGCAACGAAGCCATGGTCATGTTCTCGCAATGAGAATGCAATGTGCTGTAGAATCCAACAGCTCGAAAGAGTCACAGAGATAAATGGATGGCGGAGTAATTCAGCTTACTGAACACAAACGCTCGGCTCCGAAGAAGAAATCTGAATGAGTGGCTATATTCCAGCTCCTTTTATTCCCGTATGTTCAGGGGAGTGGCATGCAAATTCCACTCACCAATTTTCATTGGCCTTTTCTCAAATATCACAGATGTCTGGGGCTCCCAAGAGTGACCCCACTGAGTGACCCTTCATCGACATAACGCTGAGTGAGTAACAGAAGGGGAACAGACATATGGTGGACAATAATTATTGTTTTAAATGTATTGTACATAAATAATAGTAGTTTAGAATAATATGAACCCAAGAAATGTACTTAAAAAAATCTTAATTGAAAATCACTAACTGTAATCTGATTGCACAAATTTAAAATGCAGTTTGTTACACTACTTTTTTGACTATAAAGTAATGTTTACATATTACAGTAAATAATTACTGTAGTATCAAATAAAATTATAATTTGTATTAGTAAATAATATAAATTACAGATTACACTGCTCAATATGCCCTTCTTTTTGCCCTGTGTCTAAACTTGTCATGTGAAACTGTCATGACAAGTCATACAAGCTTGTAGCACCTCTTATATTCAGCAGGCTGAGCATGAGAACTTTTTAGCATGTGATACATGTTTTTTATGTTTATCATTTATGCCTCCCTCCAATCCCCCTCCTCCCAAACCTAAACACAATAGTGAAACTACACTTATATTTCTAGTTCAATTCTAACACCACTCTCAAAATCAGCTTTACGAGTTGAGTAGAAACAATTGGAATTGTTGGGTTGGTTAAAAAAATTCCTGCACCTGTATTATTCACAAAGTGTGCGGAGACCATTCTTAGAATGTTTGTAACACGTACAGTTCATCACCTGTCAGGGTTCGTTGTTTACCCAGTGACTTAGCTTAAATATAAAAACAAAGACATTGGCACATTTAAGTTCTGCTGCCCATCTTCCAACTAACACCTTCAGCACCCTAAATGTGGCAAAGCCATTTGCTCAGCTTATAAAATGCTTGGCTGCCTCTATCCTCCTCCCATTTACTTTTGTGAGTATATTGGAATCCACAGTGTGTGTAAACCGTTAAATGCAGGGAACTTGGAGCATGTCTGAGCATGTCAAGAACCAGAAGGGCAAACGTAATTTTATTGCAGGAAAGGGTACTTACACTGTACAGTATATGTTTCCACAACAGTTGATGTTTCTATTAGCTGTCAAAGATTTATGGAATGTTACCTTGAGCTGACTTAGTCCTTTATTTTATCCATGACAGCTTGCAGTCAGGGAAACAAAATCAATTCCCACCTGTACACGAACAGGTATTGAATTGGCTTACGGGAAACATTTATTATAACGGTTGATAAAATTGTAGAAAATTAACAATGTGGTCAGTAATATATACAGTAAGTAAACAAAAGACAGCTCAAAATGATTCCCAGTAAATAATAAATTATTAAATATTTAGGGAACAATCCATATGTGACAACTTATAACAAGCTTTAATCATATCATAGCTGTCATGGGTATGTAAAACCTCCACATAACAGTCATGAGACTGTTTTATGCCAGCTGTAAAAGATGTTGTCAGTAGTCATGACAGATAATAACAATTTCTGATGGTTATAATAATGCTGTCATACAGCTGACCTTTGGTCTATGTAATGAGAGCTGTCACAACACTGCCCGACAACACATCTGTCAAACCCACACTTTTGTTGGCCGACCTGTCAGGTCTGTCAATTTCCATCTTCATTAAATTTACACATTTATACTCCATGAATCTGTATTTCATTGCATTTGTATTATAGTGCTATATGATACCATTAGTGTGATTTTATGTTTAAATTTAGGCCATTCAATGCAGCACAGTACCAATTTAGTCAATTCAATTAAAAGTCCCTGCATTATTTAATATATATATATATATATGAAATTATTATCAGTAACACTATGTACTTTGATTTTATTAATTTCAGTGTTAAAAGTAAATAACATCACTACAGTATGTCGTTGCCTACCCTTCACATTTTTGTTGCTTCATTAGTTTCCTACATACTCTTTTCTTTGACTTTATGTTACACATTTATTTAAGTACTTTAATGACATTAGAGAATGCTGTTGTTTAATAGTAATATATATATATATATACACACAGTATATTTGAGGAGAACACAATAATACTTGCAGAAGTTTTCATATTTTAAATTCCACTGTTTTCATACAAAGTTCAGGTTATCTTGTACTGTATATTCCCGCATCTAAATGTTGTCATTTTGGCCTCTAAAGAGGTTTAGCTGCTTGCGCTCTCTTTGTAGCTTCTGTCAATGTCAGAATACTTACAAGGGGAAGCCGTGCCTCACTCTGGTAAACGTATGTCTTTTAAGAGTTTCCTCAGTACCAATGTGCTCTAAATCAAATGAGCACTGTTTTCTTTCTTCTGCACATCTCCTAAGAGACATTTTGTTTCAAGGTTCAGAGAAATTGCACAGTTTAGTCAGGGTTTGAGGGCATTGTTTACTGCCTTCACAACAGTCCTCAGAAATACTTCTGATAACTTGTGGTACAACAGACCTTTTTTTCTGTGGTTTATTTTTTCACGTCTTGTCTTTTGTCAGTACTGTTCCATGCCACTGTTCCTTTTTTCTTGTTCCCGGTCGGGTGTGTGCTTAAGGTGTTGTCTTTGATACTGATCTTTGAAGGCCAGCGATAACCTTTCGGCATGCTTCTCCATGTCTGGTTTTGTGCTTGATGAAAAGCGGCGAGAGGCTGTTGAGTGGAGAGGGATGAAAGTGCTCCTCATGCCCTTCCAGTGACACTATCTCAAGTGAGACACAATGAGAGTGGACGAGTGTGGGGTGCGCAATGAACATCGCAGAAAAACTGCAGATAACATTGATCAAGGGGACAACATGAGCCCTGCGAGTGAGCTATTCATCATTAGCACTCAGCACTTGTAAAGCCTTTTTTTTAGAACAGACAGGCTACATAGACACTGCAAAATTTTGGGAGTGAGGACTGCATTTAAATTCAGGGGTGTTCAAATCCTTCCTGGAGCAAGAAACCCTCCATTTTCTTTCCATTGAATTTTCCTTACTTATTACATGGCTCCCTGGAGTACTCGATTCTGATTGGTTAATGGTGCCATCTAGCAGTCTGCTATTGCTCAGTAATAACTGCATTTCCACGTATCAGCTCATCCAGGTATTGCGAGCCATTGTTCCATGCGTTTTGGATCACTTTTCAATCTGTACAAGTAGGCCTCCATGACCTGAACTAGGTGTGTCAGATGAGGTAAAACCTCTAGAATGTCCAGTGCAGGGGAGGCTCTAGGAAAGGTTTGAAAACATACTTGAATTGATGCAAAAATGTCTAATGGGGATGATGCTTGTGAGTACAGGGCCTGGAGTATTTGGAAGCAAACATGCCAATTTCCCGTGTAACCATATTGTGTAAATGTGTAAATATAAAACATGTCCAAATATTTTTTGGCATATACAGTATACTTGCAATGTAAGCATATCAGGCAAATGGGTCAGATGGCATAAAAGCAAACTTATGTACTCATTTATATAAATTCTTCAGTAAAAGTAAGTATTGTTTTTTAACTGTATATTTGTGTAATGCATTTTGAGGTGGAACTATTGTATTTTATATATTTTTTTTGCTCCATATAAATGTTATATAATGTTATGTCATGTTCCTTCCTTATTTCTACGTGGTATTCTCACAAGTGGAAGTAATTAGATACAATTTTTTAGCTGGTTATGACATGAGTTGATAATTGAATATATCTTTGCACAGACAGGGATTGTAATGTACTTGTTATGGTTACCAGTACCTCTGCTACCTATACGTATATTATGCAGTCTGTGTAGGGCACCAACTCCCTAGGGGGGAACCATCTTATTCTAGGAGGGCACCAGAAACTCTACCGGCTCCACTTCCTTGCATGTTATACTTTATTCAATGACACGATAGCAGTCGGGGAGCACAGATGATCACCTCGCAGCTCACGCAACATCATATTATCACCTCAACCCTGCCCCATACCTAGAATTAGATTATTCCTTTAATTATTATACAGTGGGGTGTAATAGTCTAAGACAACACTGAAAAGATGAAAAAAAGAAGGAAATTAACAGATATTTTCTGTATTTTGAAAAACAAAACAAATAAAAAACAACCTTATGTTGTAAAACAAAAAGACATGTAAGATTCTGTGTTTTTTCTAGGTTACTAATACATGGGAAATTGTGACATTGACCATGTTAAAAGGTCAGATTTCCTTGTATCCATTGAAGCACATATAACATACTGAAATCTTGCTGGGATAACATGGATGGTCACGTTTTGCTTACACTTGTGCATGCTGTCATTAAAGCAAATATACCAAATACTAAGAAATCTGAAACTGTTTTTTTTTTTAATCTACATTCATTTTTTCACTCAAATTATTATGGTAGTCAATTACTATGTAATACAAATTTGTATTTAATTTTGCTATAATGAATGTGAACGAAAGTGAACGACACTTGCACCCCTGTGCATTACATGCCATAATACAGCAGATGAGCATGTCCAGGAAAAGGCAACTACTGTATATCTGCTGCTCGCAAGCAGTCTTTTTCACAAGTTCCCTGATTCATTTAGTCCTGGAGCACATTAAGGTAAACGGATTTGGCATGCTGTCCAATGGAGGGACTCGAGCACTGGGCTTGAGCTATGAGATCCCCCTGGACAATCAGACTAAAGCAATGAATTTAAAGACAATTTTATAGTGATAATAGGCATTGGTGTTATGAAATAAAGGGGAAGATGGGAAGGCAAACTTTTGGAACTTTATTTGAGGAGACAGTTGGTTGCAAGCAGTGCTTTTGCATCCCTGCTCATGTTCCCTTGCCACTTATTGTTTTGCAACTGATGATGTCATTATGCTTAAATCAGCAAAAACACACATGCAAGTTACTCCCTGAAGAAAGTGCTGACCCTAGTTCCACAGATCAATTGCAACTAAACTGAGATCATCTCCTACAGGTAGTCTCAGGTTCATTACCATGATCCACTCCCTGTTCCGAAAAACATTACCAGATTTGACTTACATTACATTCAGGTTACAAATTTGTTATGTGAAACATATTATTATATGGACTAAACTGCATGTGTAAATTGTCTCAAAAACTATTTTGGAATACAACTGCATTTTTTTTTTCTTCTGTGGTCTCAGGCTTTTGGACTTGCATATGTGTGTGCTTGTGTGCAATAAACATGGTTGGCTTCACAAACACCCTTAAAACACACATCACAACATACCCCTGTTTCCATTCCATTACATCGTTTCTTGCACAGACATTAGCTTTGTGTATGAGCTCCCCTTTTAGCGCCTTTTTCACCCAGGGCGTATTGCCTACATAGTGGAACACAATGTATCCATAAAGACACAGCTGGGTTCATTCATGGATGTTTTCAGTTATGATAGGATGCCCTCTGTGAAGATGGCCCATGTCCTTTAACAGCTGAAAAAGCTTAATGAATAAGTAAAAAGCTCCATGCATGGTTTACCTTTGCTCAGCACTGAAATTATAAGTGAAACTGCGCTTTCCTGGGAGACGATCAGTGCACATTCATGTCCTATCTCCTAGAGAAATTTTTTGAGGGACTCTTTTGAAGTCCTTTTAGTAATGGCTTGTTAAGATCCTGGTTCTCTTTGTTCAGCAGGTTTGCATATCCTTAATAGATTAGCTCGAAATCCATATGCCAGTTTAGAAAAGGGTTAGCCTTCCAAAACCATAACTGAGAGAGAGAGAGAGAGAGAGAGAGAGAGCGAGACTAGGAAATGGAAAAAGGGCTGTCAATTTAACATATTAATTCAGTGCAGTTAATTGTAGGTGTGAGTGAGTTAAATAATTAATGCAAATAATAATGCCCCTTTGACCTATATGTACATTTCTAATGCAATTCAAGCTTGAAGTACCACCAAAATGTGTATTTGCAGTCCAGCCCCAGCTGCCACAACAGGCAATGTGCCATGCCAAACCTAACTCACAGAGTGCAAGCAGCACAGTACGATTAAGAGGTAATTTACAAAATGAAGCAGTTTTGAGTTTAAAAACAAATAGATGGTGTGCAAATAAATTGCAGTGGTCTAAAGACACCTTTCTGAACTAATTTTAACTTGATACAGCTTCTTAAAAACATGGCGCTCATGCCCAAGATGCTTATAAATGCGAAATGCAACACAACAGCCATAGACATTCATTTGACGCATGTGTAAATACAGTAGACCAACAATTATCATACGTGAACATAGATTGTCAAATTTGATGGCTAAATGGAATATGTGGACTTTAGGCTTAGGTTCAATTATATAGAAATAAACACTTTACTCTATGCCTGTTGACTTCTAAAGCCTCTTTTTATAAAGTCCATTCAATTCTTTAGTGGTCTGTCACAATAATTAAATGTTCTGAGTTGTCTTCATTTGGTTAATTTGATTAATTAATCAACATATAATGGATTTTATTTGATTATTCCTAAAAAAAAAAAAATTAATACTTCACTGCCTCAAGTATTTATGGCATGATGTAGAGGAAACAATTGACGTCTGTAAGATTTCAATATCAGCTTTTCTGAGAAGAAAATGGAATTACTCCTCACCTATAAAACTGTTCACCTGTGTCTGTAATTTGATGAGTTATGCTTTAGTTGCATTTCCAGGCATTTCCAGGCTCTGTCGTGTGCAGAAGAGTTTGTGCTCTGTCAAAACTTCATCAGTACATGGTGAGCAAGACAATATGGTAAGATAGATTGTACAGACACCTCTCACCAGGCCTCGTCACATTCCGTTTATGACAAAGCAGTCGGGAGGACAAAGTGTCGTTGTGGCTGTTTAGCCAACTTGCAATGCCGAGGTTTAGCTTCCTAGAAATGGCATGGAGTTTGATGTACATTTGTCATTAAACAGAAAGCATTGCATCTGCTTGGGCTGATTGTTAGTGTCTGAGCACCCAGCTAATGATGCCAGAAGTAATGAGACAGGGTTTGATGTGACTCTGTCTCTCTAATACACACAAGACTGCCATGTTTTTACAAGCAAATGTTCCAAATCTAAAAATAGACATACAAATTATTGATATTCCTACAAATGTTCAGGAAAGACACCATTTCAGGGACAACCAGATGCTTTCAGAACTTGCTAAATTTTCAATGACACCAGTGTTTAAATTGTTGTGATTTTGTCTTGCACTAGCATGCTAAACGGTTGCCATGCTCTGTTCGTTCTCTGGTGGTGCTCAGCTGGATTTCAGAGCACTTTGTGATTTGCACGAGTGTCTGCAGTAATGGGTGTCCCTCCCAGCCAGCTCCCAGCAGATGGCTGTGATTGGCATGACAAACACAGAAGGGCTCTGGCACTCATTTACAGCTCAAACTCTGTCTCTGTGAGGCTGGCACATCGATGAACTCCTCTGTCACACTAGTGTGAACTGGTAGTGTCAGGATGTTGATCAATGTAGAAAAATAAAATAAAATGAAATAAATTGAAACAAAAAATTTATCATCTGAAAACATCATACAGATGCAGTGCTTTTGGGCAGGGTTTGACTGGGAGGCAAACATTTTCTGTAAATTATAGGATTCTTGCAGCCCACTGGACATAGGTTGCATCATATATATCTATATATTGTTTTATTATTATTATTATTATTATTATTTGTATTATTCGTAGTAGTAGTAGTAGTAGTATTGTATAAATATTGAAATAAATATAGGTTTCATAGACTGCATTGTGCATAAATAGCATTTGGCATCTAGCATCATGGCTTCCTAATAATCCCCTATACATAGAAATTTGCAACCTCACTGCACTCACCTCTCCACCAATAGCTGGTGTTTGGACGTTCTGGTGCACTATGGCTGCCGTTGCGTCATCCAAGTGGATGCTGCACACGGGCGGTGGTAAAGGAGATGCCCCTGCAACTATATAAATATATATAATCTATATAAGTCAGATGCTCTTGAGGCCAATGCAGTGAGGTTTGAACATACCTCAAATCCAAGCTATCACGACCCGCTAGCTACTGTTACAGGTGCAGTTTATCTGCAATTTCTGTGTCCACCACACATTTGGAGTGCCACTCTGTTATTGTTATATCATAGTGTGCATCGGCCTTCATGATGGCCGATCTGACCCTGCTTTTTGGAGTAATTTAAACTTGTGCATGCTCATTTTGTTTCTTTTAAGATACAAATAATTAAACGTCCTATGAAAACTTATTTTCAGAATTGTAAACTTTTTCACCAATCCAAAAAGATTTTAAAAAAAGATAAAAAAATGGCTCCATACTGCCTTAGCTGGATAGACACTATTCCTAAACACCAGAAGAACGACATACAAGAATAAAATTAGGAAAACTTTGTGCTGTTCCAAGCTGTGTGTAGCACCTGCTGCTCTGCATATCCTTCGAAAGGATCCTAATGTAGAAACAAGCAGCTGAGATTTATTTTTAATAAGGACCCTTATCAATTCAGTTCATGCTTAACAGGTTGAGTGGCACACTTCAGCGTGGATTTTGTTCACCTGTCACTTTGTAATATAGGCTTTGCAAAGAGGTTGTTATTGAGTGATGGGTAGTCAAAAACTATATTAGACTTGACAGCAAACCCACAGCTCACGAGTAATAGGTCAGGATTGTGCTGTATCTCATTTTACAAGGAGAGAGGGCATGGACATAGAGGTCTTAAAGATACAGCAGCAAACATTTGCTGTTTAATTCTAAGGGTCAGAAAAAGGGTACTAAACTAAAATATGACAAACACATCTTTACCAACCGTTTAAATGTGTGTAATACCCTTTTAATGCTCGTCTTTTTGCTAGACATACTCCGTATTGGAGCAAACAATTTAAGTGCTGGAATGCAGCAAACATCTGTTATATCCAGAATCATTTAGCACATTTCATTGTTTTGAGAGACTCTGAGGCCAGGCCTCTGGAAGTTTAATTGGCATTCAGAGAACACTGTATTTCCATTAATTTTTAAAGCCTGCGTCATACTCTGTCTTGACGGGTGAGAGAACATTGCATGTTGATTTTGTTAGATTTCCCAGCATAAAGTGTGGAGAAACGTGTGACCTACTTTAAAGCTCGGAAAGCAGACGAGCGGAATGATGGACTCCATTTGACCAACTTTGCAGTGTGAATCCCAGTATCTTGCTGTATCTCTCTTGCAAAGTCAAATAATCACCATCTAACTGTCTCCCTTTCACCACTTCTCCCTCTCTGTCATGCCACGGACAAACCGAGGGTTTTAAACATTGATAGAACCTGCCATGAAGCCCATATAGTGCAAGTGTAAGTTACCCAATGTGATGTCAACCATACATGACACATGGTCTAGAGTTTGTGATTTGCCTTTAAAAACAACTAAATAACTATCTTTTTTCTCCTCCTTTCTTTGTCAGACCAATGTTGTTTCCCATTGCAGGTTCCAGATGTGCCTTTGATCACGTCTCTGTTTTTGCTTAATTTGTTGTCATGAAAGAGCATGTATGGAGAAGGTGGTTTTCTACATCTGAGCTTTAGAGTGTGGGATACGTGTCTTATATCTTGAGAAACTCAGATGGCAAAGAGCTTTGAACAACTTACAAATGGGTTCTCATTTGCCCGTTAGTCTTGACTGATCCCTTGTGATTTGGAATTGGCTTGTTGAAATCAAACATCCTCCTTTATTTGCAGTGATGAAGAGGATGAGATTGTGAAACACTCACCTCATTTCAAATATCCGTAATAGTCACAGCATGTCAAAGCATCATAGATTTTCTTCTGTCACCTCCTTTTCCTGTTTACTGTGTTTATGTAACTGGCAAGCTGCAGCATGGCCCAAATCAAACAATTATAGCAGAATGTGTATGAGCTCTCTAAAAAATTGTCTGATTTTTAAATTTTTTTTGGCAGTGTCAGAAATTTACTTTTTTACAAATTGGAATTGTTTGACCTTTTGAAATGTTTTTCACTGACATTTGTTTTTTTTTGTTTTTTTTACCTTCCGAGGGTATTTTATCAAGCCATTTTGAGGACATTTATTCATGTCAAATACTTAATTGAATCAATTAGTTTAAATAGAGTCTAAATAATTTAGGCTCAGCCTTCTCAGTCTAGATTTGTCTCTTTTTTTTTTTTTTTAATGCTGATGCAGTAATCACAAACGACTGGGAAAGTCATGGAAAATTATCTTGTCAAAAAGTGTGGGGAAAAAATTGGCCATTTTACAAATTTTCAGTGGCATTTTTGCCCCAAGCACTGTTTAATTTCTGACCCTTGTTGTAAGTGAATACTATCTGTGCCCAGACTTTGCCTGCTTTTTTGTACAGATGTATGTAACTGGCATGCAAAGACAATTCTAATCCGCTCTTGGCCATTACTCCCTGTTCCCCTTCTGTCGCTCTCTCCATGTTGTGTCAGAGAAGCGACACTAGGGGTCTCTCTTGAGCGCCGATATTCACCTCTGAACTATGAAAAAAGGCCAATGAGAGTTGGCAACCAGTATTTGCATGTCCCGCCCCCGGACATACGGGTATTTAAGCGGCGCAAATCACGGGAGTTCATTCAGAAAATTTCTTCGAACCGATGGTGCGTGTTTGCAGACTGCTGCGTTTTACACACCGAGTTCCTGCTATCCTCTGCTGCATGCTGTTGGATTCTACGGCGCACAACAGCGGCTTTCTCCTGTTTGCACGGCTGTGCACTTCCTGCCCCTGAGCGCATCGACAGTTGCAGATAAGAAAGATCTCTCACGAGTTCTTTCATTCATAAAAGAGTGATTTTATTTAAAAGAGTAATTTCCTCTAAAAGAGCAAAAAACACAGCGGCGTTGAACGTCCTTTTAAGGACGCGTCTTTATAAAGATGCCTTTCCGCCCCTGTGTTGTTCCTGGATGCGGTAGAGTACTCTCCGCTTCCGACGGCCACAGGCATTGTCTCGTGTGTCTGGGCAGTGATCACACTGAGGCTGCGTTTGTGGATGGTTCATGTTCTCATTGCGAGAGCATGACCATGAAAAAGTTGCAGTCGGGGCTTGCTTACAACCGTAAGCAAGCCACTCCAGCCGCCCCCGCGTCGCTCCTTCTTCCCACGGGATTGAGGACGATGCGGCTGGCGATGGAGGCGATTCGGGGATGGCAGCGGGTGCAGCTCCGCCGGGTACGCCCCCTCGGACCACCCGCGCCCCGGCACGCTCGTTGACTCCCGTCCCCACTCGAGGTGGCAGCGACTCGCCTCACAGCCAGTCTGCCTACCCTCTTAAGATGGAAGCAGATGAGTTCGCCGCGACATCGGAGGGCGTGGGCTCTGATGCTGAGGGCTCCTCTGGGCTGCCGCCTTTGGGCTTGCTCGCCCAGGAGGAGGCCGACGCACAGATGTCTGATATGCTTTCCCGGGCAGCCAACAGCGTGGGCCTGGATTGGAACCCTCCATCCTCCCCACAGCCATCACGGCTGGACGAATGGTTCTTGGGCGTGGGGCGCCGCTCACAGCCTCGCCCCCCCCGGTTCCTTTCTTCCCGGAGGTGCATGATGAGCTGACGTCTTCGTGGAGAGCACCCCTCTCCACTCGTCGCACCGCCACCTGCTCACCCGCCCTCGCCACCCTCGACGGCGGAGTGCGCCACGGGTACACGGAGATCCCCCAGGTGGATAGAGCTGTTGCGCTCCACTTATGTCCCGAAGCACTACCACCTGGCGGGGCCGCCCTGTACTCCCTTCCAGGTCCTGTAGAGCAACATCCTCGCTCACCGTGAAGGCCTACAGCGCTACCGGACGCGCCGCTTCCGCCCTGCATGCCATGGCTCTCCTGCAGGTCCACCAAGCCAAGACACTTCGCAACATGCACAGGGGTGGCCCTGATCCCGACACGCTGAAGGAACTGTGCTCAGCGACCAACCTCGCCCTGAGAGCGACGAAGGTCACAGCGCAGGCACTCGGGCAGGCGATGGCCACTCTGGTGGTCCAGGAATGTCAGCAATGGCTGGACTTGGTTGAGATGCATGAAGCTGACAAGACTTGCTTCCTTAACGCCCCTGTCTCCCAGTTCGGCCTCTTCGGCGACACCGTTGAGGACTTTGCCCAGCAGTTCTCCCTGGTGAAGAAGCAGACGGAGGCCATTTCGCACATCATGCCGCGCCGCAAGCTTGCCGCCACGGCCCAGGCCCCACCTGCTCGCCGAGGGCGTCCTCCCGTGGCCAGAAGACCTTCTGCTCCGCCCCAACCTGGGCCCAGCTTTCAGCCCCGGCGTCGAGCAAACCGCAGGAAGCGTACGTCCCCTGCCTCACGGACCCCTTCGAGGACCCGGAAGGCTCCCAAGCGTCCCTGAGACAGCGGACCCAGAGGACGAGAAGTTAGCTCCGGAGGTGGTAAGACCGCTCCGTCCCCCGATGGAGGGCCGGGAGAAGAATCTTTTGTTTTTTCATTTGCAGCACCCCCTGACAGGGGCTGCGGTACCCAAATTCTCAATAAAAGAGCTATTTCCTTTACCTCTGGGTCACATGGCCCGCAAACGCCGTTCTCACGGCACTTTGCTTTCAGGCTGCAACAGTCTCGGTGCCCAGGATGCGGTGCTTCCGCCCTCAGCCCCACGACTGTTCCCCGACGAGACGAGTCCAGAGGACGCCAGCATCAGACCTCCTCCTCAGTCACGAACCCGCCCCCTGCCGGGTGCGTGGAACAAGGTAAGTGCTTTGAGTTTATTCTCAGCACCAGAGCCTCGGGACGCCACAGCGCCTCCTGACGCCGCGTTACCTGTTCCGCACTGCTGCGAAGCCCCGCCGGGTACGTCCAAAATACTCGTCCCCTTGGTGCCCCTAGCACGGAGCTTAGAGGCATGGCTTTCACTGCCCAGCTCGTCACGGTGGCTGCACAGGACCATCCGACTCGGTTACGCAATTCAGTTTGCCAGGTCTCCGCCCCCCTTCGTGGGCGTTCGTTCCTCCGCAGTGCACGGCGAACATGCCCGATCCCTGCGCGAGGAAATCGCCTCCCTTCTAATCAAGGACGCGATAGAGCCTGTCCCTCCGACCGAAACGAAGAAGGGTTTCTACAGCCCTTACTTCGTTGTGCCCAAGAAAGGCGGCGGCATACGACCGATCTTGGACCTGTGAGTTTTCAATCGGACCTTGTCCAAACTCCCGTTCAAAATGCTTACCCAGAAACAAATTCTATCTGGCGTCCGGCATCTAGATTGGTTCGCAGCGGTAGACCTGAAGGACGCGTACTTCCACATCTCAATTCGCCCTCGACATCGACCCTTTCTACGGTTCGCGTTCGACGGCCAGGCATATCAGTACAAGGTCCTCCCCTTCGGCCTGTCTCTGTCCCTCGCGTCTTCCACGAAGGTCGCAGAAGCGGCTCTTGCCCCGCTATGAGGAGCGGGCATACGCATACTCAATTACCTCGACGTTTGGCTCATTTTGGCCTCCTCGCAGGAATTACTATGCGCACACAGAGACCAGGTGCTCGAGCACCTCGGCGTTTAGGGTTTCAGGTCAACTGGGAAAAGAGCAAGCTCACCCCGGTCCAGAGCATCTCTTTTCTCAGTTTGGAGTTAGACTCAGTCTCAATGACAGCACGTCTCTCCAACGAGCGTGCTCAGTCAGTGCTGGAATGCCTCGCTTCTTTCGAACCAGGCACTGTGGTCCCTTTGAAACGTTTCCAACGGCTCCTGGGGCATATGGCATCCTCCGGCGGCCGCGCCACTGGGGTTGATGCATATGAGACCACTTCAGCATTGGCTCCAGACTCGAGTCCCGAGACGAGCATGGCGCCACGCGCACGCACGGCGTGGAAGTTACCCCGCCTGCCGCCAAACCTTCAAACCCTGGACAGACCTCTGCTTTGTACGGGCAGGAGTACCCTTGCAGCAGGTGTCCCGTCGCGTTCTGGTTACAACCGGCGCCTCAAATTGGGTTGAGGCGCCGCGTGCAACGGGCGCACAGCCGCAGGCCGGTGGAACCGAGGCCGCTGCGCTGGCACATCAACTGCCTAGAGCTGCCGGCCGTTTTCTTGCCCTGAAGAAATTTCTTCCGTTGATTACGTGGCAAGCATGTCCTAGTCAGGACAGACAGCACCACGGTGGTGGCCTACATAAACCGCCAAGGCGGATTACGCTCCCTCCACATGTCACAGCTCGCCCGTCGTCTCCTCCTTTGGAGTCAGCAGCGACTGGAGTCACTGCGCGCCACTCACATCCCCGGCAACCTCAATGTGATGGCGGACCGGCTGTCAAGGCAAAACTTGCCCGGCGGAGAGTGGAGGCTCCACCCCCAATCGGTCCAGCTGATTTGGGACAGGTTCGGCAAGGCCCAGGTAGACCTGTTTGCCTCCCAGGAAACCTCCCACTGTCCGCTCTGGTATGCCCTCACAGAGGCTCCCCTTGGGACAGATGCTCTGGCGCACAGCTGGCCCGCGGGGCTGCGCAAGCACGCTTTTCCCCAGTGAGCCTTCTTGCACAGGTGCTATGCAAGGTCAGGGAGGACAAGGAGCAAGTCACTCTTGTGGCCCCCTACTGGCCCAACCGGACGTGGTTTTCGGATCTCACGCTTCTCATGACAGCCCCTCCCTGGCGAATTCCCCTGAGGAAGGACCTTCTTTCTCAGGGGCCGGGGCACGCTCTGGCATCCGCATCTAGACCTCTGGAATCTCCACGTCTGGTCCCTGGACGGGACGCGGAGGATCTAGCCGGCCTACCTTCGGCCATCATAGACACTATTAACCAAGCCAGAGGCCCTTCGACCAGGCATCTTTACGCCCTGAAGTGGCGTCTGTTCGCGGACTGGTGTTCTTCCCGAGCCGAAGACCCGCAGAAGTGCGCAGTTAGGTCAGTGCTCGTGTTTCTTCAGGAGAGGCTGGAGAGGAGGCTGTCCCCTTCCACCCTTAAGGTTTATGTTGCCGCTATCGCGGCCTACCACGACACGGTAGACGGCAAGTCTCTTGGTAAGCACGACTTAATCGTCAGGTTCCTAAAAGGTGCCCGGATGATGACTCCCTCCGGGCCTAACCTATTTCCCTCCTGGGATCTCTTGGTCGTCCTTATGGGACTCCGGAGACCCCCCTTCGAGCCGCTTGACTCAGTTGGACTCAGGGCCCTCTCTCTTAAGACCGCCCTGCTGATCGCGCTCGCTTCCATCAAGAGGGTCGGGGACCTGCATGAGTTCTCTGTTAGCGACGCTTGCCTGGAGTTCGGTCCAGCGGACACTTTCGTGATCCTAAGACCACGACCGGGCTACGTGCCCAAGGTTCCTACCACACCCTTCAGGGATCATGTGGTGAACCTGCAAGCGCTGCCCCGGGAGGAGGCAGACCCAGCCCTTTCACTGCTGTGTCCAGTACGTGCCTTACGTATTTACCTGGACCGCACACAGAGCACCAGACGCTCTGAGCAGCTCTTCGTCTGCTTTGGGGGACAGCAGAAAGGGAATGCTGTCTCAAAGCAGAGACTCGCCCACTGGGTTGTCGATGCCATTTCCCTGGCTTATCACACCAGGCCGTGCCCCTCCTTCTGTGGTCCGAGCCCACTCCACCAGGAGTGTTGCGTCCTCGTGGGCACTGGCTAGGGGCATTGCCCTAGCAGACATTTGTAGAGCAGCGGGCTGGGCAACACCTAACATTTTTGCGAGATTCTACAATCTCCGAGTTGAGTCAGTATTGTCCCGTGTTCTCTCAGGTACCGAGCCCGTAGAACTCGGTGGCACGTCCACGATCTGACCGGGTGAATCGCTTGCACCCAGCGCCCTTCCCCCTAACCAGGGGAAACAGTGTGCCTTCTTTCCCAGGAGATCCCAGGTTTGGGACACTGGTTGACTCCTCCCTAGCCCTCGTGGGTCACAGTTCTGCGGTGGAACTCGCCGACCCAAACCACTGCGGGTACCACTGGCTACCCTGTACTGGTATAGGTGCCCCACAGGTAAGGCCTCCTGTTCGGACTCCCCCTGTGTGTAAAACCACAGTTCTGTCCCCTCACGAGAGTTGACTCCGTGTTTTCCTTAGGCAGTTACAGCTGCCTCGGGTGCCGTGCTGTATGCTTCCCCCCTCTGCGAGGCTGGATCTACCACCGCACTACTGTTCCGCATAAGACCTAAGTATAGGCCATGCGATGTATTTGCCACTCAAAATGTGCCTCCCATCCTGGGTAGGTGTGGCCTCCGCAGGGTCTTCTCCGCCCTAATAAGGGCTAAGCCCCCCTTCCCTCAATGCGTGTAAGGGCCCCGGCCGTAGTTGCTCTATGCGAGAAACATAGAGAGAAAAGAGGCCCAGCCAGGCTGGCCCGTTCCCATGTTGGCGGCCGTCACCTTGTTCCCCCCTCCAGGGTAACGATAAGGAATCCTGATGGCTTAAATGGGGCATTGGGGATGGGTACGTGCAGCCTGATACAGTTGGTCGTTCTGCACGTAGGAATACCTGCTCACTCCTGTATCAGCGGATCACGTACACGGCTCAGCGCATGGCTCTTTTTAAGTGGACCCCTAGTGTCGCTTCTCTGACACGACGTGGAGAGAGCAACAGAAGGGGAACGTCTAGGTTACGTATGTAACCTCCGTTCCCCGATGGAGGGAACGAGACGTTGTGTCTCCCCTGCCACGTTGCTGAGCCGAGCCCCTGTTGTGGCCGGACCATTTCTGGCTCCTCAGAAAAATCCTGAATGAACTCCCGTATTTGCGCCGCTTAAATACCCGTATGTCCGGGGGCGGGACATGCAAATACTGGTTGCCAACTCTCATTGGCCTTTTTTCATAGTTCAGAGGTGAATATCGGCACTCAAGAGAGACCCCTAGTGTCGTTTCTCTGACACAATGTCTCGTTCCCTCCATCGAGGAACAGAGGTTACATACGTAACCTAGACGTTATAGCTTTACAAATATGCTATAAATTCAAAGTGCTCATGAAACTTCATTATTTTCCCAAATACCCTGAATTTGGTGGATTTTGAAGCGATTAATGGGACATGTAGTACTATGCAGAGCCCTGCTAACTCCAGATGTTGCCTATGCTTTGATTGATGTTTACTGCCTCTTGGTCAGTGGGTGGTTTTTAGTTTTCATTTCGGTTTATTTGTGAGAAAGATCTATCATGGCAAGTTAAATGCTACTTGACAGCTATCGTTTCTCTGTACCTCACTGACATAGTAATGTTCTTCTAGAAGGAATTTTTTATTTATTTTTTACTTTGCAATTAGAGCAAGGTAGAAAGTGCAATGCATGCAGTTCTACTGCTCCACAACACCAGTGTGAGCTGAATTCAATTCCTGGCTTAAAACAGGAGCAGTCAGTGTAGACATGACAGCAAGCCAATGAGACAAGAGTTTTCAAATCTTGCTGAAAAATTCCTGACCAGACCACATTTTTCATAACAGGAGAGTGTTCTATTATTTAATACGGCTGCCAAACGAACATAGATCCATGATTTAAACCATGATTTAAACCTCACAAACACATTTCTAAAGAGGATTATAGCCTATCCAGCTGGATTCTGGAGCGAAATACGAGCAATAACCAGCTCTGCTGAATGGTGAACTTGCTATAATCCTTGACAACACTGCTGATAAAAGATTACCCAAAAGTAATCCTTGCATTCAATTTAGCATAATCAAAAAAGAAAGAAAGAAAATCATAGGTCCCACTCTTAAGATGAAAAGAAGTGGAATTTTGACCCATACACACCAAATTACTTTTCTATTTCCAGTAAATTACTTATTATAATTTTTCTAACACATTATAAGCAAGGATGGCACATCACGGTTTCCCATGAAGACCAAATAAGGCATATAGGAATCAAAGACTGTTTAGAAGATTAAGGGGAAAATCACAGAGATAGAATTATGCCTGCTGATAGCATGGTTTGTTTTCTTGCACTGCGTTGTTTCAGTGCCCGGTTCACTATATTAATTATGCAAATCGGGTAACTGTGCAAACTGTGCAAATATTTGGTGCTGAATGCAATTCCTAATCTTGCAGCAGATTACTGCAATCGGGCAAACATTCCGGAATCAACTCTTGAAAATGCCAAACGTTTACTCAACTACACCATGTATCTGGATATATGCCCACATGTGAATTACTGCTATGATCAACAGACAACATACTCAAACATCTGTTTTTAAAAAAAAATATTTCCGCCTGCTTTCTCTGGGCAGTAATAGCGCAATAAAAATTGTAACAGTCAAGTAACGGTAAGTTTTGTGAATAAAGTTCATAGAAATTAGGAACTGAAAAAAAAACAATGATGAATGCTGCATTGCATTATATTCGGAATGTCAGAACTTTCAACTTCCAACTAGGAAAAGTACAATGGAATGCCACTTGAAGTCAGATTTACACCTTAGAAACTTGTGCAGAAATCAACTTCTGTCTCACCGAGATGCAGATGCATGACGTCACACAGCCATGTCACCACCCAGGGAGGTGTGCAAAGTTAATGATAAACATTAACTTTTATGAAATCATATAAATGAGTCAAGGTTCCTACTTTACATGATAATAAAACACGTTTAGCAAAGGCATTGACAGGTGTTAAAAATACAGTAAATTATACTGTCTTTTGATAGTAATAATACACATGTACAGCAAATGTTAGCATTGAAGAATAATTTGGTTACTAAGATAAAGCTCTGGTGACAATCCAACACCTGCTAAGATAACGAGAGAATTGTAGTTTTGTCTGTTTGTACGTCATCTTCTGAGCATTGGCAATGGAATGCCTTTATAGTCGGCTATCGGAGATATCAATTCGGATCTTCCCACTTTTGACTTGGATAGGAAGCAGCATTATTTTCACCATGATGCAGCACTATTTCAGTGCATTTAACACCTGGTTAACTGGATTTTGGCATTTAGGTGAACTTGATTTTTTTTTGCACTGAAAAACCACCCACAAAATTGGTGTAACTTTATAATGAATGTGTCCCAGAACACAAAGAGTCAAAAAACTGTTGACATCTCTTTCCTGTTGTTTTCTTCTGAATATGCAATGCAACGAGGAATAAGGGAACCACAAATAATCAGTTATCTCTCTGCCAGCATCAGCTTGGCAAAATAAGCAAAACAAACCCATATTACATGCTGGGCTAATTAGGCCCCAACTTGCATTATTTATTTACAAAGCTCAAACAGACATTACACTCCCCTTGCTGCCAATTCTTTGCGGCCAATCGGAGCAAAGCTGACAGGGACAGTGTCTTCAACATGCCCTCTGCTCCCAGCCTGCTATCAGCCATGTGTGAAAACAGAGGAGTGCTTGTCAAAAAAAGTGCACCTGTAAGCGTTTCGCCTTTTGACACATTAGTCATTTGGTTTGTGTAGCCTAGATAAAGCATCCAAACAAGGCAGAAGAGATTAGTAATCTCATTTACATGTATTGCTCTCCTTAAAGCATAAACAGCCAGATGCTCTATTTATGAGACTGCGACAATTAGCAAGTTAAAATTCACATAAAAACAATTTCACGTTAATATTCAAGGCTAAGAAAAAAAGGCAGACATGTTTATTATTTTTTTTCTTTAAAGTGGAGTTAGTTTACACCCATGGTTTCTCATAATATTAGAGTTAAAATAATATGTTTTTATTCTTTCCATATAGATTATATATTTAGAGTGTTTTGTATGCAGTGTATCAATGTTTTCAGTATCTGTCTTGTTATTGTTATTCAGGGCCAGAGCTCAAATCTATTTTGGCCCCAGGCAATTTGACTTGCCTGTTTTGGTTTTTGTGATTTTTGATTTGGTTAGGAGACCAGGGAATTCACTTCCTCCCTTCCCAGACTATATCAAAGGACTGTAATGAGAAGCTTTTGTCAGCGTTCATTGCTACAGCCTCTAAATTACACCAGTGAAATTGGAGAACAATATAACTGTAATCAGTTGTACTGTGTGTACACATGCAGAAATTAAGTCTCCTGATTGACATTTAGTGTGCTTGACAATACTTTGGAAAAATTGTTACTATTGATTGTGTGAAGATTTCATTGAGTTTTCCGATGGATTTCCTGGTTATATATGACTCCCCTTTATTGAGTTACTCCAATATACCAGCCGCGATTTCTGCCAATACCGAGGATCCTCTGATGTCTGCCTCCCTCGTTGTTACCGTGGAAACTACTCCGAGCCGATGAACGTTTGCTGCAAACATGTCTCCAACATAGATCTGCCGTTTCAGCTAAAAAATAAATAAATAAAAAGCATGCCTATATTGTTCTTTTCAGATATTTGCAGAATCTGAGCCGACACTTGTCAGAGGAAGTGTCATTGTGCTCCGACGTTTTTCATCATGCGCTGTGCCACTGTCATTATGAAGCACATTTTTCATTTTACCATGTCGTTTCATTCCTCTCCCCACAGATTAAGTGATAAGAGTTTAAAAGTGGTTTTGACATGAAGATGATGGGTGCGAGAAGTAAATAAGCACAGTGTACTTCAGACAGCATCTAAAAGCAGTAATGCGGTGGTTAAAGTTCCTCTGGAGATGACTGGGAATTATTTTGTGCAAGTGATGTCACATTAAAACACACCTTGTTGCTTAGGAAATTAGTGGACAAAAAATATAGTATCATGTTATTGACATTAGGGAGAAAGAAAGACGATGCCTCAACCCCCCCACACACACACACACAAATAGTATTGTTCGTTTTACAGAAAATTAGACTGAATTTAAGGGTATAAGTGTGATTTGTTTGATGTTACAACATTTTCTCACATCAATGCTTAATGTGAATAGACAACTGTACTGCCCTACAAATTCAAAATTCCAAAACCATGTCAACACTAAAACTGAAAAAAAGAGATTTTGATTGAATTTTCAGTCATAACTAAATTTTAACAAAATATATTTACTGTATTTTGCACACAAGTAAACAATTTTTAGGTAGATTTACCTGAAAAGGGTAAACACTGTGACTTTCATATGCTTTCTAAACATTGATCTGTGCTGCGTTTCCTAAAAGCACCATGAGCTCAAGTTGATCGTAGAGACCATTGGTGCCAGTGGTTTCTAAGATATACTTAGGCTTACGATGCTTTTGGGGAATGAAGCCATGTTTGTTTGAGCATCCCAAACAGCCCGACATGGCAACATTGTCAAAACAAATAGCTTGAGTTTGGTTTGGGACTGCTTGATTAATGAAAGATGCAGGAATTGTTTGGGAAACCTGAAATATCTGTTTGGTTCTACTTAAGGTACAGCAATGATACACTTTACGATTAAGTTTTAACTGGATGATTTTGATAAATCTAGTTACAACAGTGTTTCATCCAACACCCCACCACCACACCTCCCTTAGATAACATACCAATTTAAACTCAACAGCTTATTTTTAGAATGCTCTAAAACCAGAATTAGGTATCCGATTCGTGAGACACCTAAATGTACTGAGCTGGGGATGGCTCGGGAACAGGATTGAGAAAAACTGATGTAAGTGCATATTTTCTATAGATGCTGTAATAGTGGAATATAATTTTCTGTTAATGCATGATTTTCTGTAAAGCTGCTTGAAATGATATGTGTTTTGAGCCTATACAAATAAAAATTACTTGACTTATAATTGATGCAGTTTAGCCACAGTCCAGGCCAAGTTTAAGCTGCTATAAACAGTCTATTTCAGCAACTTAAATTGAGGGACTGCCATAGCTGGTAGGTGGCCGGTAGTGTGAGGAGAAGTGCCATGGCTGTTTGGGCATTATGCAGAGAAAATCAAATTGTAAAGCAACTGTAATTGATTAACCGTTCATGCATTTACTTGCTCAAAGCAGGAACATTTAATTTAAACCTCCATAATTTGGCTTTTCAAATACGCAAGCGAATGTAAGTGACTTTGAATGTACCGTATAGACTCTGTAGTGTGTTGGGGTGGAGGGGCTGTGGGTAAGCTTGATATTCTCAGAATGACATGTTTATAGTTTACATCTGATAATATGTTGTCAGTGTTTGATCTTTCTTTCTTTCTTTCTTTCTTTCTTTCTTTCTTTCTTTCTTTCTTTCTTTCTTTATTAACTTCAATAGTGGATTTAAAATATTCATGTAGTGTTTGACAAATGCATTTTTTAAAAGTACAAATATTCTAGTAATTTGTTCATAAAAACAGTATTTCAGTATTTCATGTAAATGTTTGCATAGTGAATATAAAGTATTTCATGTTAATACCATATACCATTTCATTTGTATCATCATATTGTTATATTTATAATGTAGCCCTATGACTTAAAAAAGTGCCTTTCTCATGCAGTGCAC
The DNA here is from genome assembly GCF_025860055.1 of Xyrauchen texanus. Lineage (NCBI taxonomy): Eukaryota > Metazoa > Chordata > Actinopteri > Cypriniformes > Catostomidae > Xyrauchen > Xyrauchen texanus. Next base: position 15,705,599 of record NC_068283.1, read on the forward strand.
TCTTTACTGCACTATTGTAAATCACTGTACAGTAATATTTAATAGACTGTAGGTTTGGACTCTTTATTGCATTGTTTTAACTGCATATTGTAAGAGTCTCACCGGATTCCCATAAAAAAATGAACCATTTACTTGGTCAAACACGTCGTTTTGGAGAGGAAAGACAATCATCCATATTTGATGAAATTGTTTGTTTGTTTCATTCTTTGTTCTCCTGAGTACAATCCCCACTTTTCCAGTGCTTAACTGGCATCACTTCCAACGTTAAGTGCATTTTGCATGGGGCAATTTGTGAGATTCTTTTGATGTGAGCAAATTCCGCCTTCTTCTCTTCTATTGTCGCTCCCTCTGGATGCATGGCTTTTTCGCCCTGAACATTCGCTTTGTAACAAAACTATCATATGGGAATTTTTGAGGACACAAGAGAAAGGAAAACAGATCTGCCAGTGTCTGCAGGTCAATTTTTCCACCACATTCTGTGAAAGATCATAAAGGTCATCCGGAGTTATTCCTGCACATTCAAAAAGGCTGTGTTTCACGGGGCATGAACCAAGGCCGAGAACATGGCTGGTCATGACTGGCATCTGGCCCAGAAGGTCATCGGTTCATCCCCCTGCACATGACTTGTGCTCACTGTAATTCTATCAAGTACTCTGCTAAAAAACTCTCCAATCTTTCAGCCTGCAAAGGTCACTTACATTGATTCCAGCAAAATTATGTCATGTTCTCGTCTCTGGGCTTCTGTTGCTCTGTGGCAAACTCCTTGGTGGAGTAAGGCAGCCTCGTCAGCCTGGCTGCTAATTGCACCTTAAATGAAAGTGCACTGATAACCCAATAGTTTTGCTATCAATCTTTGTCATACTTATCTTTAATTGGACTAGCAAAGGTTTTTATAACTATGATCTGTCCTATTTTTCCAGATGACATTTGCTTGCCTTGACTGGCATTTTATTCATTTTCTTCGCACACAAATTCTACTAGTTTGCCATATCAGCATGCCCATCAGAACTCTATTGCCTGTGTGGGTAATAGCCTTTTTCCCCAGTCCGTCTTTTCTTTGCAACCTTTTGAAATGCCTGTGCTTTTGATTGAATGACGGTCATTTTCAACAGACATTAGGCAAAGATAACATGGTAGTGAAAATGATAAAGGCAAAGCAATAGGTTTTCTTTCATACCAGGAAGTCATCTGTAGTCAGAACCACATTATCTCTGCTTGTGATTCAAGAAGGGTCATGATGAAGCAGAATTTGTGTCACAAAGGAAAGAATCATGTGCACTTTGCACACATTTTTGTCTCCACCACAATTGAGAGTGTTTAATGTCCTTCCATAATTACCACTGAAAGACACAGATCTTTGGCAGTCACCATAAATGCCCTCTGTACATCCAACCTTTATATCACATCTGCCGAAATAACATTTCATAATGACAGAGTACAATACAAGGACCTCAGGGGCCTGGTATTGTCCTAATGCTGTAGAATTATCAAACTGAATACAGAACATGTTTTGAGTTGAATAATGACACCAGCGAGTGCTTCTGAAATGTGTAAGAGTTTTTCGTTAGCACAGCTTTTAATTACCACGTTTCCCCAGGGTACTTTCTCAGGGTTTGATATGAAAAGGCTTATTAACACCATGCTCTTCCCATTGGGTTGATTTTGTCAGTCGAATCCCTGCATCCTCCTATTCCTGCCAATTGGTGGTGCTCAGCTGTATTCATATTACCATCTTCTGCTTTCCATCAGTTACTGTATGCCTTCAGACATTAGGCCACACACAGAAGCCCTGCTGAAAAGACTAGCTTACTACAGAGAATGCTGTTCCAGGATGTTTTTGATAGTTAGTATTGCTGGATTGGTTGGACCAGCATGGTCTTTCAGACCAATCATACTGTGAATTCACCAACTAAAGTCTAAAGTTTTGCATCTGAAATCGGTCATTGCTAACTGAAATTCTGCTGATCAACCCTAGATGGTAACCAGCAGTGCTAGTCTTTTTAACATGGAAGTCCCCGTGTCAGTGTGCTGGAGTGACACACATACCAACAATAAAGAGATTATAGCTCATATCAGTCTTTTACTGTGCCTCAGGCAATCGTCCAGTTAACATGCAATAGAATGACACTTAATATTATTCAATAAATTATCACAACATTAATGCTCCCTCATTTAGTGACTACTCTTTCTTTCAGCCCTCTAATGTTTTTTTAATTTGTGTTTTAAGTGACTTCGTATAACCTCTGTTCTAAATTGTCCATCCGCTCTCCGGGAGTCTGGTCTGACAGCGATGCTGTGGCATTCTTCATTTGAGAGAGCCATGAGGAAGTCTTAGGGATTTCAGACACTGCTCATCCCATGTGAGAGGAAGTCTGTGTGCCCCTCCCCCATTCTCCTTAAAACACACAGAGACAGATTGTGTGCTGAAGGGATATGATACCTGAAGCATGCCTGTCTGTCATCATCAGTGACTCTGACAGGACCTGATTTTCTCTGGCTCAGCTCAAAGAGATAGACACTATCACACTAATACAGAGACACTATCACACTGATATAGATAACCCCTCCTTAAAATCAGTTATTTCACACTGGGGTCTGTTGGGTCACCTCTGATCTGTTTACCTTGCTGAGAAAAAAAAAACAGCTTAAATCAGCCTATAGTGGTTTATGGATATTACCTGGTCTCCCAGTCTGGTCAAGCTGGTCTGGTTTGCTAGTTTTAGAGGGATTTTGAACATGTGTTCATATGGTCCAGCTGGTCAGCTAATAAGTGCCAACCAGCTAACTGTGAGTTTAGCCTGACTGGGAGACCAGTTAAACCAGCCCTGCCAAAGGGCTGGTTTATGATGGTCAGTCTGGTCTACTCTGATGGTGTGGCAGGGCGTAGGGCGGGGCCGGGTCGTGATTATACACACCCGGTCCCTTATCAGGCTAATCAAGTCTCCGAGAGGGATAAAGGCAGACTGCGGAGGATTGTGCGGGAGAGAGAGATAGTTTACGGACATGTCCGTCATGTGTGAGTTTGTGTCTTTTTAAGTTTATCATTAAAACTATTATTTATATCGTCAAGCCGGTTCTCGCCTCCTCCTTTCCATTGACTCCTTTACAGATGGTTTTAAAGAGGTTTGGGGCACTTGATCAGATTGTCAGTCTGGAAGACCAGCTTGCTTGTCAGCAAACAAGTGCCAACCAGCTAAACTTAAGTTAAGCCAGGCTAGGAGACCAACTAAACCAGCCTAAGCCAGCTCTGCCACAGAATTAACAACTTAAACCTGCCTAAGATGTTCTGTTTTGAAGTTTTAGAGGGGCTTTTGTGTACTTTTCAGTAGAGGCTAGCTAAACTAGCTAAACATCAGTTTGGCCAGTCTGGAAGACCACCTAGACCAGCTGAAAAACTGCTTGGCCAGGTGGGAGACCAGCAAACCAGTTTAAACCAGTCATGCTGATTATATGGCCAGGCTGATCTGTTTTGAAGGTTTTAGAATGTTGTTGTGTTCTTGTCAGCTTAGCTAGTCTGATAAACCACCCAGACCGGCTGAAGATCATCTTGGCAAGGCTGAGAGACAAGGAAATCCTAATAATAAAATAATACAAGCCTAAGAAGGTTTGATGGTCTTAGCTAGTGGTTTGGGGCACTTATCTGCTGTTCAGGCCAACTAAACAAGCTCAAAACAAGCTTGACCAGGCTCGCAGATCAAAACAAACCAGCTTGAATCAGCTAAGACCAGCAAACCAATTTAGGCCATTTATTTGAACAAAAAAATACAGTACGATATCCTTCTTTTGGGGTGTTTGAATATGTCACAAAAATAAAAGGAAGGTCAGCACTCTGGAAATGTCGTCATAAGAGTTCTTTTTTCTAAATAACTTGTATAAAGACATTTTCAGAGTGTACAGTTTGGGACTTGGCACCTGGGAGAGCATTCTGGGAGAGAGTGTGACAACATTTATTTTGTGTTTGAATATGAGCAATGTCACCACTATGACATTTGTTTTGGAAAATGCATGCCTGAGTCTTGAGTGACTGAACACATGTAAGCTTGGATTTTTGCCTTGGTGACTACATTTGTCTGATGAAGTGTAAAAGCAATAATATTGAGCTTCATGAGAGAATCTACTTCAACCAGTCTCTTTTGAGTGGCATGTTTAAGAAAACATCAGGATTTTAAAATGACCAGAGATGAGATGTTCTATTAGTATTTCAGTCCATCTGCCTCTCTGGTTCACATCTCAGGTAGTAATTTTAAATCAATCAAGCCCCCAACATTAAAGGAGGGGAGGCACTTTCACTACTGTAGCTTGGATTATACCCTTTCTCTCTCGCTCTCTCTCTATATATCTCTCTCTCTCTCTCTCTTTTACATTCTCCCCCTTTATTCCCCTCTCTCTCTGAAACTAGACTCGCCTAACAAATGATCCCAATATCTGGTAGGGAGCACTTAGGCAGCATGAATAATTACAGGTTGTAGTGGTATGGTGTGACAACAGCCTGGCTCGAGTGTGTGTGGGTGCTGATGCTCCCGGCTTGTCGCTGGCTGCACATTAAGGCAGTATGGGACTTGAGGGCTGTCAGGCAGGCACATCTTTATTAATAATGAAAGACACATTCAGGCCCCCCCACTGCGGCTATATCTCAACTGGCCTCATAATATCTTCAAGAACAACAGCCAGAGCATCCGTGGCTTATGTACCTCGGAAAACCTTGTTGTTTTATGACCGGCAAATTCAATTCGAGCAACCCCACATTTGGATTTCAGTGTGGGTGGTCTGAGAGGATAGAAACATCACAAATTAGTTCTCTATAATATAAATGATCTTCAATTGTTTCTCCTGGACAGCAATGCAATTAAATGGATAACTAAATAAAGAGTTTTTATAAAGACTAATAAACACTATTTATTTAAATAAAGATAAAAAGATAAAAATAGACTTCGCAACTCCTGTCACAAAACACCAGTTCTTAAATCTTATCCAATTTATGATAAGATTTACATTTCACGAAATTCCTCCACTTGGCTACATGTATAATTATTTTAAATTAAAAAGTGTGTCATTTATGAAAGAAAAAGATAGTCCCACCCCAAATTTACACCATTGGTTGAGTCAGGTTGAGTGTTGTTGTGTTGGGCAGGACAGGACATTTTTTATAGAATCACAGATACAGTGTCTACAGTTTTCAAGAATATCAACCTACAAATAACTTACTTTTAGTTGACTCTGCATATTAAGATATAATAGAGGAAAAAAAAATTAATACCACATTACTGATCATGTTACTAATTACAATTATAACTGTGTAAGTTAAAATCAGTACCAGATTATGTTTCAGAAGTAATCTAGCAAAAACTGCCTCTGTGCTCTTATTGTATGTCAACAATTGCCTCATTTGTCCTTTAAACATGTCCTAAAGAAAATTTGGAAAACATGTCTTTGTCACTTTACAAGACAAGTTAAGATGCAAAGTTGAGATTTAAATGTAACAAATTAAGAACTCAATTAGGTCTACTGAGCTTTTAAATATATTTAGACCTAATTGAGTTCTTACTGCAATTTTTGCAATAGTTTTTTTTTTCAATTGTATATATATATATATATATATATATATATATATATATATATATATATATATATATATAAACAATTACAAAAACAAATTTCCTTTGAGGTGATTACTCAGCTGAATAATCCATCAAATCCATTTAGTGATTTTCTGGTCTTAGCTGATTTAAGAATGTTTCGCTAGTTTTCCAGTATGGCCAAGCTGGTGTTTAGTTGCTCATCCAGCATGCAGCCTAACTAACTTTCAAGTGCCCCAAACCCCTCTACAACCAGCAAAACTGATCAGCCCAGTCGGCTTGGACAGGCTGGGAGACCAGTAAACCTCCTTAGGCTGGTTTAAGAGTTTCTCAATTTTTTTTTTCAGCAGGGAAGTGCAGAAGATATGTATTGCATAATACTTTCTTGTAGAAATAGTGATCTTTATAATGAGGATTGTGAGCTTGTCTGGTTTTTCTTGGTGTGAACCAGCTATAAGGACAGGAAGGCTGAGTGGATACTCAGAGGGAATTGTGTAAGGTGCCTGCATCAATTGCTCACAAAAATAATGAACCTTTTAGGAGGCAATAATCACTGCAGATTAGCTCCATGCCAACAGAAAATCCATTAATAATGTGTGCGTCATCAGCTAAGCTTTTCTTCATTGGCAGTCGAGAGCTCTCCTCGCCACATTCAGCACACACTCAGGAAGCATCCAAGGCTCTGCACGGCTCATATGTTTCACCTTATTCTGCATGTAAACAAACAGAATGTTAATAAACGAACAAAGATGCCACGTTACAACAATATGTTTCTCTGTCATCTTGTGTCAGAGCTTTTCTCGATCACTTAAAAATGAACTGAACTGCTTCATACTCGTCACTGTACACGTCACTAGACTTCCTGATCCTGTTGCTGATTGCACGCTGTACAAGTGTTTGTAGCCTGCTTAGCATTGCTTATTCTTATTCTCATACATTTATCTTTTTATCCTTTGTCATTTTACCATGTGTTTCGGGTATTTCCTCTTTTCTACTGTTTCATCTGTGTGTATTTTACCTGTTGCTGCTGGCGCCTAGCTCGAGTCTGTGTTAGTACCCTGCTAGCTTTTTTAGCATCGCTTATATATCTGTTTTCAGACTTTAATACTTAACATCTGCCATTTTTCAGTGTGCATCGCGTTTTCCCCCGCATTATTGTCTTATTACGATTCAACTGCGTGAATATTCCACATGTATCTGCTTTCTATTTTTATTGTGATTAAACTGCGTGCATTTTATAGCATGCACCCATTTTTGTCCTCTGTGTTACATGAATTATTGCATCAATCTCAAAGCACCGCTTATCAAGAACAACCAACAACAACAAACAATTGCGTGAGAGATTCACATCAATCTCAAACCCTAACCGCTCAGGAAAATCCAACAACAACAAACAACTGCGGTAAGTCATGGCATCCACTCATTGCATGTCACATGTTTACAATAGCCTCTTCCGTCAGCAGTGAAGGATTCACATGTGATAAATGTAAGAAATAAGTCAGGCTGATGGAGAAGTTTAATGAGTTAGAGACACACATCCAAATGATAGCGGAAGTTAGTGAGAAACAGAAGCCAGTAGATACTGTTTCAGATGTGGGCAATACAGAGAGCAACACACACACAGGGCATTTGGGTGATGTCTCGGTGGCATACTCGCTCAGCAAAGCGACACCACTCTCCCGTTCCTGTTAGGGTTTCCAATCGATTCTCCACACTCAGTGATGCACCCACTGAGAATCATGTTGAAAGAGCCCTTGTTACTGGTGATTCTATTGTAAGGAACGTGGAAATAAAGACTCCAGCCACTATTGTTAAATGCATTTCGGGTGCCAAAGCATCAGATATCAAATCAAATTTACAAGTGCTGGCTAATGCTAAACATAGATTTCTAAAATTGTTATTCATGTCGACACTAATGATGTTCGGCTTAGCCAGTCAGAAATCACTAGAGATAATGTTAAAGAGGTGTGTGAATTTGCAAAAATTTCAGACACTGTAATATGCTCTGGCCCCCTCCCTGCTCATCATGGTGATGAGGTTTAAAGTAGATTAGTGTCACTGAATGCCTGCATGTCTGAGTGGTGTCTGGAGAATAGAATAGGATTTATTGACAAATGGAAGAGTTTTTGGGGTAGACCTGACCTGCTATAGAGAGAGACAGACTCCATCCCACCAGGGAAGGTGCTGCTCTTCTCTCTAGTAATTTGGCTCATAGTCTTAATAATGATTGTATTTCACTAAATGGGGCCCAGGGCTGGAATCAGACAAACTGGTTAATCCGAATGTCTGCTAGCTGCCTTGAATCATCACACAAGTCACATAAACTACATCACATAGAGACTGTATCACCTAGATATCATATAGAGTCTGTGAAAACCCTCACTAAATAATTTAGAAAAAATTGTATTAAGGCCAAACTTGAACAAAACAAACAAATTAAAGATAAACATCATATAAAGATAGGGCAGCTAAACATTAGATCTCTTTCTACCAAAGCACTAATTGTAAATTAAATTAATACAGATCAAAGTTTGGATGTGCTCTGTTTGAATGAAACCTGGCTTAAACTGGATGAATATATTTGGTTAATCAATCTACTCCCCCAGGTTATTTTTATACACATTAGCCTCATCTAAAGGGTCGAGGAGGAGTTGTTGCTACAATTTACAGTTAAGTTTTTGGTGTTACTCAGAGGACAGTGTAGCCACGTTTTTTATAGTGCACTCACCTAGAGACCCTGTGGTTTTAGGCCACCCTTGGTTAGCGCTTCATGACCCCCACATTTCCTGGTGCACGGGGGAGCTGTTGCGCTGGACCGACCACTGTTTTTTCACATTGTATTTCCCTTCCGGTGTCCTCCACCTCCGTAGAGAGCCCCGAAGTGAAGTCTCCTGTCTCCATCCCTCCTGAGTACTCCTCCTATGCTGATGTGTTCGAGAAGACCCAGGTTAGTCTTCCCCCACATCGCAGTGTGGACTGCGCCATCGATCTCCTTCCGGGGTCCCACTCCCTAAGAGCCGAGTGTACCCCTTAACGCTACCCGAAACCAAAGCCACGGAGGACTACATCGACGAGGCGCTCAGTCTAGGCATCATTCGGCCGTCCACCTCCCCGGTGGCGTCCGGCTTCTTTTTCGTGGGCAAGAAGGACGGCGGGCTTCGCCCCTGCATCGATTACCAGGCCCTAAATAAGGCTACGGTGAAGTTCGCCTACCCCCTGCCTCTCATCCAACCGTCCCTCGAGCAGGTCAGTAAGGCTAAGATCTTTACTAAGTTCGACCTCAGGAGCGCGTACAACCTTGTACGCATCCGCAAGGGAGACGAGTGGAAGACTGCGTTCATCACCACCAGGAGGCACTACGAGTACTTGGTGATGCCGTACGGCCTCGCAAACTCCCCCTCGGTGTTCCAGTCATTCATGAACAACGTCTTCCGGGACATGCTAGACCTCTTCCTCGTCGTCTCCATCGACGACCTTTTAATTTACTCCTCCATACTCTCTGAACACACCGTTCACATCTCGAGAGTGTTACAGAGACTGCAAGAACACGACCTGTTCGTGAAGGCAGAGAAGTGTGCCTTTCACCGCCCCTCCGTCTCCTTCTTGGGCTACGTCTTATCTGCTGGAACTATGGAGATGGAGACCGACAAGGTTGCCGCAGTCCTGTCCTGGCCCGTGCCCAGCACGCTCAAAGAACTCCAACGATTCCTGGGTTTCGCTAACTACTACCGGCGTTTTATTAGAAACTTCGGCAAGATCGCCGCACCCCTCACGTCCCTGACCCGAGGCAACCCGAAGTTCCTCACTTGGAACACACCTGCCCAGCAGGCCTTCCAGGCCCTAAAGGAGGCCTTTACAACCTCCCCAGTTCTCCAACAACCCGACAACACTCTGCCGTTCATGGTAGAGGTGGATGCCTCAGAGGTGGGGGTGGGAGCTGTACTCTCCCAACCACACGGGACTCCCGCCAAGCTATACCCTTGCACTTTCTATTCCCATAAACTGTCCTCCCCCGAACAGAACTACGACGTTGGGAATAGAGAGCTGCTGGCCATCAAGCTAGCCCTGGAGGAGTGGCGTCACTGGTTGGAGGGCTCTAGGTTCCCTTTCGTCGTTTTCACCGACCATAAGAACCTGGAGTACCTCCGCTCAGCCAAGAGGTTGAACCCTCGACAGGCCAGGTGGGCGATGTTCTTTACCCGCTTTAACTTTTCTGTCACTTTTCGCCCGGGCTCCCAGAACATCAAGGCTGACGCCCTCTCTCGTCTCTTCGACCATGGCTCAGAACCCCCGGGGTCAGAGACAATCCTCCCCACGCCGTGCGTCGTCGCACCCGTTAGGTGGGAACTGACGGAGGCCATCCTGCAGGCTCAAGGCGACGAGCCCGCGCCTCCTCAAACGCCCCCGAACAGGATGTATGTACTCACCATTATTCGCCCCCAGCTCATGCAATGGTCCACATGATCACCCACATCTTCCGAAACTTCGGTATTCCCGAGGAGATCACTTCGGATCGGGGTACCCAGTTCACGTCTCGCTTCTGGCGGGCCTTCAGTGACAGACTGGGTATCCAACTCAACTTCTCCCCCAGACCAATGGCCAGACCGAGCGTCTCAACCAGGAGATTGGCAGGTACCTGCGAGCCTACTGCGCCCAGACCCAAGGCAGCTGGCACACCTATCTCCCCTGGGCCGAATACGCCCAGAACAGCCTGGTCAGCTCTTCTACTGGTCTTACCCCTTTCCAGTCCGTCCTGGGCTACCAACCACCCCTTTTCCCGTGGGAAGCGGATCCCAGTGACGTTCCGGCGGTGGATGCATGGGCCCGAAGATGTGCCCAGGTCTGAGAGCCACCCATGACCGGATTCAACGCTCCACCCAGACCCAGAAGGCTAAGGCAGACCGCCGACGCCATCCTGCACCCCTGTTCCATCCGGGCCAAAGGGTTTGGCTCTCGACCCGAGACATCCGCCTCCGTCTCCCGTGTAAGAAGCTAAGCCCCAAGTATGTTGGCCCTTTTAAAATTATTAAACGTATTAACCCAGTCACTTACCAATTACTTTTGCCACCCTGCTACAAAATTTGTCCTGTGTTTCATGTTTCCCTTTTGAAGCCCGTGTTCTATAGCCCCATGTTCCGCCCACGGCAGCCCAAACACCCCTCCACCACTCGATGTCGGTGGTCAACCCGCCTATACGGTCCGGGCCTTGCTAGACTCCCGACGTCGGGGTGGCGAGTTGCAGTATCTGGTCGACTGGGAGGGCTACGGACCTGAGGAACAGTCGTGGGTACGATCGAGAGATGTCCTGGACCAGGCTCTCAAGCTAGACTACCATCGCCAACATCCCGATCGTCCCGCACCGCTTTCCAGAGGTCGCGCTCCTCGCAACCGAGCGCGGCCGTCCGGAGCCGTCCGTAGCAGAGGGGGGAGTACTGTAACGAACCCTGCTCCTCTAGTTCTCCCCGCTTCATCGAGCTCACAGGCTCCCTCCCCGAGCTCACACGCTCACTCCCAATCACCCCCCTCTGGCTCTCATGCACGCTCCCAATCACCAGAGTATTAGTTTCACCTGTACTCGTCCCAATCACCTGGTTATTCGTTTCACCTGCACCGCTAGTTTTCTCCCCTATATATATATCACAACCCTTTCGTTTCACTCTTGTTGGTTATTGTTTAGTTTACCCCTTCGCTTTGCCAGCTCTAGTGTTCCCCTAGCTCCCCTGTCTATTTAACTCACTTGTTTACCCGTTCTGCTATTCTGACTTCCCCGGCTTCGACCTTACGCTTTCCTCGCCCACTCTTTTGTAGTTTTGCCCCGTTGCCATATCTTGATTCCCCAGCTTCGACCTTACGCTCCCCTCGACCACTCTCTTCTGGATTTGCCCTATTTGTACTTTTGCTTTGCCTGCAATAAACGCAGTTTGACTATACATTGTGACTGTCTCTTCTTGTGCGGGTGACAGACAGGATATAAATTTAATTCTTTTGAACTAATAATGCTTAATGTGACACCGTCAGATATAAATTAAAAAATTTATTTTACCCTAGATCACTCTGATTTCCTTGGTGAATTTGCAAATATTTTATTAGACCTTGTAGTTACTGTAGATAGAGATTTAATTGTTGGTGACTTCAACATTCACATAGATAATGAAAATGACACATTGGGATTAGCATTTATAGATATTCTCAACTCTCGTGGAGTCAGACAAAATGTAACAAGACCAACTTATCACAATAATCATACGCTAGATTTAATTCTGTCATATGGGGTTGATGTTGATAGTACACAAAGTCTGCTGCAGAGCAATGATATCTCAGATCATTACCTTGTCTCTTGTATGCTGCGATCAGCTAATGTGACTCAATCTACACCATGCTATTGTTAAGGTAGAACTATTGTTTCGATCACTAAAGATACCTTCACTAATAATCTTCCACATCTATCTGATACACTCAGTAAATCCCAAAGCCTAGAATAACTTGAAGAAATAACTACAAAATCAGAGGTATTGTGCAGTGCATGGAAGGATAGTGTCTGTAGCTATAGACAGGCTCTAAAAGCTGCCAGGTCAGCATATTTTAGCAAACTCATAGACAATAACCACACAAATCCTAGGTGTTTATTCAGTACTGTGGCTAAATTGGTTAGGAATAAAGCCTCAACAAAACCAGATATTCCATCGCAGCACAAGAGTAATTACTTTTTACTGATAAAATTGAAATAATCAGAAATACAATTGGAATTATGCAATCATCTGTCATAGCACCTCAGAAAACAGTGTCTCATAATTTTCCTCACGTGTAACGTCAATCCTTCGCTGTCATAGGTCATGAAGAGCTACGAAACATCAAAAGCCACAACATGTTTGTTAGATCCAATACCAACCAAGCTCTTGAAAGAGGTATCCCCTGTAATCTCAGAACCTCTTCTTAATATTATGAACTCCTCGCTGTCCTTAGGACATGTCCCAAGAAATATTAAAATGGCAGTTATCAAACCACTTATTAAGAAGCCACATCTTGATCCTAGAAAACTGGCTAATTATAGATCGATTTCAAATCTACCGTTTATGTCGAAAATACTAGAAAAGTTAGTATCCTCCCAAATATGTTAATTTCTACAGAGAAATAGTATATATGAACAATTTCAGTCAGGATTTAGTCCTCATCACAGTACATAGATTGCACTTATCAGAGTTACAAATTACTTGCTCTTATCATCTGATTGTAGCTGCATTTTGCTTCTAGTGCTTTTAGATCTTAGTGCTGCATTTGACACGATAGATCACAACATCCTCTTGAATAGGCTTAAGAATTATGTTGGCATTTAGAGAGTTGCATTAGCATGGTTTAGGTCCTTTTTATCAGACTACTACCACTTTGTCTATGTAAATGAGGAACTGTCCAACCAAACAAAAGTAAAGTATGGAGTGCCACAGGGATCAGTTTTAGGGCACCTGCTTTTCTCCTTGTATATGCTTCCCCTGGGAGATATTATCAGGAATCGTAGAATAAGTTTCCACTGTTATGCCGACGATACCCAACTTTATATTTCATCAAAACCTGATGAGATTTCATAATTCTCTAAATTAGCAGTGTATGATCCAAATGTCCAAATCCAAAGATTGGATGGCCATAAATGTCCTTCTACTCAATTCCAACAAAACAGAGGTACTAATTATTGGACCAAAAACCTCTAAAAATAAGCCACTATCATCTGACACTCGCTGAATGTACTGTTACATCATCTTAAACAGCAAATAACTTAGGTGTTATATTTGATACCAATCTGTCCTTTGAAAATCAAATTACCAACATTTGTAGAACAGCATTCTTCCACCTAAGAAATATTGCTCTCATGTTCACATGCTCTCTGTTGCTGATACCTCAAGACTATCTCCAGGTTGCTCCGGGGGGGATTGTCCCTGTAATAAGTGCACTGTAAGTCGCTTTGGATAAAAACGTCTGCCAAATGCATAAATGTAAATGTAATAGTTCCTAGAATATCAAAATCCACAAAAGTCGATAGATCCTTTTCCTATTTGGCTCCTAAACTATGGAATAGTCTCCCTGACACTGATTCGAAATGCCGACAGACTCACTCAGTTTAAGTCTAGACTAAAGACTCATCTATTTAGCCAGGCATACACCTAATGTATCCTTCAACTCACAATTAGTCTCCTCCCTGACATTGCACAGCATCTGTGCAAGAAGGCTCACTGTGGGAAATGCGTACTTGCGCAGCCCCGTGGGCCAGCTGTGTGCCAGTGCATCAGCGGGCAGTGGGAGGTTTCTCGGAGGCAAACAGATCTACCTGGGCCTTGCCGAATCGTTCCCAAATCAGCTGGACCGACTCGGGGTGAAGCCTCCACTCTCCGCTGGGCAAGCGTTGTCGTGACAGCGCATCCGCTATCAGATTGAGGTTGCCGGGGATGTGAGTGGCACGCTGCTGGCTCCAAAGGAGGAGACGACGGGCGAGTCGTGACATGTGGCGGGAGCATACGCCGCCTTGGAGATTTATGTACGCTACCACAGTGGTGCTGTCTGACCTGACTAGGACATGTTTCCCCCGAACCAGCGGGAGGAACTTCCACAGGGCAAAGAAAACAGTCAGCAACTCTAGGCAATTGATAGGCCAGTGCAGCAGGGCCCCTCTCCAACAGCCCACAGCTGCGTGCCCATTGCACACGGTGCCCCAACCCAATCTGGAGGCATTGGTCGTGACCAGGAAGCATTGGGACACCTGCTGCAAGGGTACTTCTGCTCGTAAAAAGCAGAGGTCTGTCCAGGGTTTGAATGTCTGGCTGCAGGCGGGGGTGATCATCACACGGTGCATGCTGCGGCGCCATGCTCGTCTCGGGACTCAAGTCTGAAGCCAGTGCTGAAGCGGTCTCATAAACATCAGCCCCAGCGGCGCGACTGCCGCGGAGGATGCCATATGCCCAGGAGCTAACTCCATGCCGAGAAAAGAGATGCTCTGAACCAGAGCTTGCTCTTTTCCCAGTTGACCTGAAGCCCTAAACGGCTGAGGTGCCTGAGCACCTGGTCTCTGTGTGCGCATAGTCATTCTCACGAGCGGGCCAGGATGAGCCAATCGTCGAGGTAATTGAGTATGCGGATACCGGCTTCTCGGAGCGGAGCAAGAGCTGCCTCTGTGACAGGTGACCCAGAGACAAAGGAAATAGCTCTGTTATTGAGAATGTGGGTACCGCAGCTCTGGCTAGGGGCTGTTTTAACACAAGATTCTCCTCCCGGCCCTCCACCGGGGGACGGAGTGGTCTTACCACCTCCGGAGCTAATGTCTTGGGCTCTGGGTCAGATGTCTCAGGAGCGCCTGGGAGCCTTCCGGGTCCGTGAGACAGGGGGCGTGCACCTCCTGCGGGGTGCTCGATGCTGGGGCTGAGAGCTGGGCCCGGGTTGAGGCAGAGCAGTGTGTTTCTTAGCCGCAGGGGGACACCCTCGGCGAGCAGACAGGGCATGGCCCATGGCGGCAGGCTTGCGGCAGGGCATTATGTGAGATATGACCTCCGTCTGCTTCTTCCCCGCAGAGAACTGCTGGGCGAAGTCCTCGACGGTGTCTCCGAAGAGGCCGAACTGGGAAACAGGGGCGTTGAGGAAGCGAGCTTTGTCAGTTTCACACATCTCGACCAGGTTCAACCACAGATGACGTTCCTGGACATCGCCTGCCCGAGTGACTGTGCTGTGACCTTCGTGGCTCTAAGGGCGAGGTACTTTTTTCATAGTTCAGAGGCATATTCGGCGCTCAAGAGAGACCCCTAGTGTCGCTTCTCCGAAACAACGTCGAGAGATCGACAGACAAGGAACCCTTCATCATCCAACGAACAAGGACAATTGCATCTATGTGAACTTCTGCAGTTAATCCAGGATGGACTTCAAACACATTAGTCATTAATCTTACAGTTCATACTAAATATTTGTTTAAACACTGACCCTTAACACTTACTTAGTTTAATAATTTAAAACCATGACTTGCACTATACATAATATTGGCATTATATTCATGATGTTAGCCAGAGGTAACTGGCCCCCACAGTGAGTCTGGATTTTCCCAAGGTTATTTTTCTCCATTAACCAACATCTTATGGAGTTTTGTGTTCCTTGCCACAGTTGCCTTCGGCTTGCTCACTGTGGTTATAAATACAACTGATATTTAATTACTTATTTTTAAACACAATTCACAATCATATTTTATCAAACTACACAATGATGACTCTAAGACATTATAGATATTACATATAAATATAATAAATTATAGATATTCTGTAAAGCTGCTTTGAAATTATGTGTGTTGTGAAAGCGCATTACAAATAAAAATGACTTGACTTGTCTATTTGTTTGAATCTTTCAAGGATGATCAAAGATTGTGATCATGTTGAATAAGCAGTAAGAACATTGACTATGTTTACCAATGCAAATGGGTGCAGTGTCATGAAAATGTGTAGGTACCATTGCATTTAAATATCTATTAATCAGTGTTTGTGTTAAAAAATAGCACAATATGAACCATATCATTCATTCTGATTGCCTGCCAAATTTTGACTTGTCATTTCAAGAGTTATTTTTGTTAGTTTTAAGCAAACTTTAATGGACTGATAAAACTCTAAAGAGCTACTAAACTGTTTGATTATGTGACAGCATAAAAAAATTACACTGAAGACAAATTCATTCATTCAGGATCAAATGCTTTTTACTTTAACCATTTGCATTGCATTACAGATCAATGCCAATTGATATAAAACATGTGCTTTTGTCAGGTTCTTTTATTACAACTTTATATTCATATTCAACAGCATATGTGTCACAATTCCCCATTGTCTGCTCAGTGTTTCTCCCCTGTCACCTGTCCCGAACTACACTTCCCATAATCCCCTGCCCTCATCACTGCCAGTGTCATTGTTCTCACCTGAGTTTAATTTAATCATCATCCTTCTGTATTTAAACCCTGTTGTCTGTTCATTCGTTGTCGGTCATCAAATGTATGTTATGGTTGTCCTTGTCTGTGTTCCTGCCGTGCCCTTTGTCTATGTCTCTCATGTTTATATTTTGTTATCCCCTCGTGGATGTTTTGTTTGTTCCCTGTGTTGTTTAGTTATTTTTAGTTATCTTATTCACCTTTTGCTCCTTCACTAATAAATGCTGCATTTAGATCCTCACTCCTCGTCTGCCCTCATCTGATTCATAACAATATGTTTGTATTGAAGGTGAAATGTATAGAACTGCATTAGAGGGTTAAGTAAAAAGAAGCTTATTTCTCAACTAATTTCAAAAGTTTTATTTCTCTTTTACGGAAACGTATCTTTATTCAGTGTACTGCTGAAGTCAGGGCATTGTGTTAACTTATCAGTGGAGAACATCCCTTCTAAAGGGCTTGTCTTGATACAGCACTACCTGTTCCAAGCAATTTTGGGTTCAAGGACTGTCTCCACCACACTGGAGTGCTTTCTGTGTGAATGCTAAAACTACTTTGGGGGCATTGCAGATTCTTCTGAATGAGCAAATGCATCTTAGATCACTCATGCTGTTATTCACCCCACTATAAGTCGCTGTTGAGCCAATCTAAATCTACTCAATGTAAAGAGTGGATTCACCC
The DNA here is from genome assembly GCF_025860055.1 of Xyrauchen texanus. NCBI lineage: Eukaryota > Metazoa > Chordata > Actinopteri > Cypriniformes > Catostomidae > Xyrauchen > Xyrauchen texanus. The sequence goes on from NC_068283.1 coordinate 15,722,789, forward strand.
CTCCCACTCAACACATGTAAACTGCAAACATCACAGGCAATTTTGCATGTTTAATGATGCGTGATATTCACATTAGTAAATTTTACAATTTGCAAGTTCCCCACCAGCAGAAGACTGTAAACTTGCCTTTAATCTGGGTTCCCCTTCTGTCGCTCTCTCCACGTTGTGTCAGAGAAGCGACACTAGGGGTCTCTCTTGAGCGCCGATATTCACCTCTGAACTATGAAAAAAGGCCAATGAGAGTTGGCAACCAGTATTTGCATGTCCTGCCCCCGGACATACGGGTATTTAAGCGGCGCAAATACGGGAGTTCATTCAGAAAATTTCTTCTGAGCCGATGGTTCGTGTTTGCAGACTGCTGCGTTTTACACACCGAGTTCCTGCTATCCTCTGCTGCATGCTGTTGGATTCTACGGTGCACAACAGCGGCTTTCTCCTGTTTGCACGGCTGTGCACTTCCTGCCCCTGAGCGCATCGACAGTTGCAGATAAGAAAGATCTCTCACGAGTTCTTTCATTCATAAAAGAGTGATTTTATTTAAAAGAGTAATTTCCTCTAAAAGAGCAAAAAACACAGCGGCGTTGAACGTCCTTTTAAGGACGCATCTTTATAAAGATGCCTTTCCGCCCCTGTGTTGTTCCTGGATGTGGTAGAGTACTCTCCACTTCTGACGGCCACAGGCATTGTCTCGTGTGTCTGGGCAGTGATCACACTGAGGCTGCGTTTGTGGATGGTTCATGTTCTCATTGCGAGAACATGACCATGACAACGTTGCGGTCGCAGCTTGCTTACAACCGTCGCCCCCGCGTCGCTCCTTCTTCCCACGGGATTGAGGACGATGGGGCTGGTGGTGGAGGCGATTCGGGGATGGCAGCGGGTGCAGCTCCACCGGGTACGCCCCCTCGGACCACCCGCGCCCCGGCACGCTCGTTGACTCCCGTCCCCACTCGAGGTGGCGGCGACTCACCTCACAGCCAGTCTGCCTACCTTCTTGCGATGGAAGCAGATGAGTTCGCCGCGACATCGGAGGGCGTGGGCTCTGATGCTGAGGGCTCCTCTGGGCTGCCGCCTTCGGGCTTGCACGCCCAGGAGGATGCCGATGCACAGATGTCCGATATGCTTTCCGGGCAGCCAACAGCGTGGGCCTGGATTGGAACCCTCCATCCTCCCCACAGCCATCACGGCTGGGCGATTGGTTCTTGGCGTGAGGCGCGCTCACAGCCTCGCCCCGGTTCCTTTCTTCCGGAGGTGCATGATGAGCTGGCGTCTTCGTGAAGAGCACCCCTCTCCACTAGTCGCACCGCCACCTGCTCATCCACCCTCGCCACCCTCGGCGGCGAGCGCCCACGGGTACACGGAGATCCCCAGGTGGATAGAGCTGTTGCGCTCCACTTATGTCCCGAAGCACTACCACCTGGCGGGGCCGCCCTGTACTCCCTTCCGGTCCTGTAGAACAACATCCTCGCTCACCGCGAAGGCCTACAGCACTACGGACGCGCCGCTTCCGCCCTGCATGCCATGGCTCTCCTGCAGGTCCACCAAGCCAAGGCGCCGCCAGCATGCACGGGGTGGCCCTGATCCTGACACGCTGCAGGAACTGCGCTCAGCGACCGACCTCGCCCTGAGAGCGGCGAAGGTCACAGCACAGGCACTTCGGGCAGGCGATGGCCACTCTGGTGGTCCAGGAACGTCAGCAATGGCTGGACTTGGTTGAGATGCGTGAAGCTGACAAGACTCGCTTCCTCAACGCCCTGTCTCCCAGTTCGGCCTCTTCGGCGACACCGTTGAGGACTTTGCCCAGCAGTTCTCCCTGGTGAAGAAGCAGACGGAGGCCATTTCGCACATCATGCCGCGCCGCAAGCTTGCCGCCATGGCCCAGGCCCCACCTGCTCGCCAAGGGCATCCTCCCGCGGCGAGAAGACCTTCTGCTCCGCCCCAACCTGGGCCCAGCTCTCAGCCCCGGCGTCGAGCAAACCGCAGGAAGCGTACGCCCCTTGCCTCACGGACCTCTTCGAGGACCCGGAAGGCTCCCAAGCGTCCCTGAGACAGCGGACCCAGAGGGCGAGAAGTTAGCTCGGAGGTGGTAAGACCGCTCCGTCCCCGGTGGAGGGCCGGGAGGAGAATCTTTTGTTTTCATTTTCGCACTCCTGGCGGGGCTACGGTACCAAATTCTCAATAAAAGAGCTATTTCCTTTACCTCTGGGTCACATGGCCCGCAAACGCCGTTCTCACGGCACTTTGCTTTCAGGCCTCAACAGTCTCGGCGCCCAGGATGCGGTGCTTCCGCCCTCAGCCCCACGAATGTTCCCGGCCGGCCGGTTCAGACAAGTCCAGAGGGCGCCAGCATCAGACCTCCTCCTCAGTCACGAACCCGCCCCCTGCGGGTGCGCGGAACAAGGTAAGTGCTTTGAGTTTATTCTCAGCACCAGAGCCTCGGGGCGCCACAGCGCCTCCCGGCGCCCGCGTTACCTGTTCCGCACCGCTCGCGAAGCCCGCCGGGTACGTCCAAAATACTGCGTCCCATTGGTGCCCCTAGCACGGAGCTTAGAGGCATGGCTTTCACTGCCCAGCTCGTCACGGTGGCTGCACGGACCATCCGACTTCGATTCACGCAATTCAGTTTGCCAGGTCTCCGCCCCCTTCGTGGGCGTTACGTTCCTCCGCAGTGCCGGCGAACATGCCCACTCCCTGCGTGGAAATCGCCTCCCTTCTAATCAGGGCCGATAGAGCCTGTCCCTCCGACCGAAAGCGAAGAAGGGTTTCTACAGCCCTTACTCCGTTGTACCCAAGAAAGCGCGGCATCACGACCGATCTTGGACCTCGCGAGTTTTCAATCGGACCTTGTCCAAACTCCCGTTCAAAATGCTTACCCAGAAACAAATTCTATCTGGCGTCCGGCATCTAGATTGGTTACAGCGGTAGACCTGAAGGGCGCGTACTTCCGCGTCTCAATTCAGCCCTCGACATCGACCCTTTCTACGGTTGGCGTTCGACGGCCAGGCATATCAGTACAAGGTCCTCCCCTTGGCCTGTCTCTGTCCCTCGCGTCTTCACGAAGGTCGCAGAGGCGGCTCTTGCCCTTCACGAGGCGGGCATATGCATACTCAATTACCTCGACGATTGGCTCATTTTGGCCTCCTCGCAGGAATTACTATGCACACACAGAGACCAGGTGCTCGAGCACCTCGGCCGTTTAGGGTTTCAGGTCAACTGGGAAAGAGCAAGCTCACCCCGGTCCAGAGCATCTCTTTTCTCGGTTTGGAGTTAGACTCAGTCTCAATGACAGCACGTCTCTCCAGCGAGCATGCTCAGTCAGTGCTGGAATGCCTCGCTTCTTTCGAACCAGGCACCGTGGTCCCTTTGAAGCGTTTCCAGCGGCTCCTGGGGCATATGGCATCCTCGGCGGCAGCGGCACTGGGGTTGATGCATATGAGACCACTTCAGCATTGGCTCCAGACTTCGAGTCGAGGCGAGCATGGCGCCACGGCACGCGCGGCGTGGAAGTTACCCCGCCTGCCGCCAAACCTTCAAACCCTGGACAGACCTCTGCTTTCTCACGGGCAGGAGTACCCTTGCAGCAGGTGTCCCGTCGCGTTCTGGTTACAACTGGCGCCTCCAAATTGGGTTGGGCGCCGTGTGCAATGGTGCGCAGCCGCAGGCGGTGGAACCGAGGCCCGCTGCGCTGGCACATCAACTGCCTAGAGCTGCTGGCCGTTTTTCTTGCCCTGAAGAAATTTCTTCTGTTGATTCGTGGCAAGCATGTCCTAGTCAGGACAGAGAGCACCACGGTGGTGGCCTACATAAACCGCCAAGGCGGAGTACGCTCCCTCCACATGTCACAGCTCACCCGTCGTCTCCTCCTTTGGAGTCAGCACTGGACTGGAGTCACTGCGCGCCACTCACATCCCCGGCAACCTCAATGTGATAGCGGACGCGCTGTCAAGACAAAACTTACCCGGCGGAGAGTGGAGGCTCCACCCCCAATCGGTCCAGCTGATTTGGGACAGGTTCGGCAAGGCCCAGGTAGACCTGTTTGCCTCCCAGGAAACCTCCCACTGTCCGCTCTGGTATGCCCTCACAGAGGCTCCCCTTGGGACAGATGATCTGGCGCACAGCTGGCCTGCGGGGCTGCACATTACGCTTTTCCCCCAGTGAGCCTTCTTGCACAGGTGCTATGCAAGGTCAGGGAGGACAAGGAGCAAGTCACTCTGGTGGCCCCCTACTGGCCCAACCGGATGTGGTTTTCGGATCTCACGCTCCTCATGACAGCCCCTCCTGGCGAATTCCCTGAGGAAGGACCTTCTTTCTCAGGGGCCGGGGCACGCTCTGGCATCCGCATCCAGACCTCTGGAATCTCCACGTCTGGTCCCTGGGCCGGGACGCGGAGGATCTAGCCGACCTACCTTCGGCCGTCATAGACACTATTAACCAAGCCAGAGCCCCTTCGACCAGGCATCTTTACGCCCTGAAGTGGCGTCTGTTCATGGACTGGTGTTCTTCCGAGCCGAAGACCGCAGAAGTCGCGCAGTTAGGTCAGTGCTCGTGTTTCTTCAGGAGAGGCTGGAGAGGAGGCTGTCCCCTCCACCCTCAAGGTGTATGTTGCGCTTATCGCGGCCATCACGACTACGGTAGACGGCAAGTCTCTTGGTAAGCACGACTTAATCGTCAGGTTCCTAAAAGGTGCCGGAGGATGACTCCCTCCCGGCCTAAACTGTTTCCCTCCTGGGATCTCTCGGTCAGTCCTTATGGGACTCCGGAGACCCCCTTCGAGCTGCTTGACTCAGTTGGACTCAGGGCCTCTCTCTCAAGACCGCCCTGCTGATCGCGCTCGCTTCCATCAAGAGGGTCGGGGACCTGCATGCGTTCTCTGTTAGCGACGCTTGCCTGGAGTTCGGTCCGGCTGACACTTTCGTAATCCTAAAACCCCGACCGGGCTACGTGCCCAAGGTTCCTACCACACCCTTCAGGGATCAGGTGGTGAACCTGCAAGCGCTGCCTCGGGAGGAGGCAGACCCAGCCCTTTCACTGCTGTGTCCAGTACTTGCCTTATGTATTTACGTGGACCGCACACAGAGCACCAGACGCTCTGAGCAGCTCTTCATCTGCTTTGGGGGACAGCAGAAAGGGAATGCTGTCTCCAAGCAGAGACTCGCCCACTGGGATGTCGACGCCATTTCCCTGGCTTATCACACCCAGGCCGTGCCCCCCTTGCTGGGTCGAGCCCACTCCACCAGGAGTGTTAGCGTCCTCGTGGGCACTGGCTAGGGGCATTGCCCTAGCAGACATTTGTAGAGCAGCGGGCTGGGCAACACCTAACACTTTTGCGAGATTCTACAATCTCCGAGTTGAGTCAGTATAGTCCGTGTTCTCTCAGGTACCGAGCCCGTGAGAACTTCGGTGGCGCGTCCACGATCTGACCGGGTGAATTGCTTGCACCCAGTGCCCTTCCCCTAACCAGGGAAACAGTGCGCCTTCTTTCCCAGGAGATCCCAGGTTTGGGACACTGGTTGACTCCTCCCTAGCCCTCGTGGGTCGCAGTTCTCTTGGAGGAACTCGCCGACCCAAACCACTGCGGGTACCACTAGCTACCCTGTACTGGTATAGGTGCACCACAGGTAAGGCCTCCTGTTCGGACTCCCCCTGTGTGTAAAAGCATGGTTCTGTCCCCTCACGAGAGTTGACTCCGTGTTTTCCTTAGGCAGTTACAGCTGCCTCGGGTGCCGTGCTGTATGCTTCCCCCCCTCTGCGAGGCTGGATCTACCACCGCACTACTGTTATGCATAAGACCTAAGTATAGGCCATGCGATGTATTTGCCACTCAAAATTTGCCTCCCCTCCCGGGTAGGTGTGGCCTCCGCAGGGTCTTCTCCGCCCTAATAAGGGCTAAGACCCCCTTCCCTCAATGCGTGTAAGGGCCCCGGCCGTAGTTGCTCTATGTGAGAAACATAGAGAGATAAGAGGCCCAGCCAGGCTGGCCCATTCCCATGTTGGCGGCCGTCACCTTGTTCCCCCTCCAGGGTAGCGATAAGGAATCCTGATGGCTTAAATGGGGCATTGGGGAAGAGTGCGTGCAGCCTGATACAGTTGGTCGTTCTGCACGTAGGAATACCTGCTCGCTCCTGTATCAGCGGATAGCGTTACACGGCTCAGCGCATGGCTCTTTTAAGTGGACCCCTAGTGTCGCTTCTCTGACACAGCGTGGAGAGAGCGACAGAAGAGAACGTCTAGGTTACGTATGTAACCTCCGTTCTCCGATGGAGGGAACGAGACGTTGTGTCTCCCCTGCCACGTCGTTGTGGCCGGACCATTTCTGGCTCCTCAGAAAAATCCTGAATGAACTCCCGTATTTGCGCCGCTTAAATACCCGTATGTCCGGGGGCGGGACATGCAAATACTGGTTGCCAACTCTCATTGGCCTTTTTTCATAGTTCAGAGGTGAATATCGGCGCTCAAGAGATACCCCTAGTGTCTCTTCTCTGACATAACGTCTCGTTCCCTCCATCGGGGAACGGAGGTTACATACGTAACCTAGACGTTAAACCCCCTTCCCTCTTCCACACCCATCATTAAAAATCTTTGCTTTGAAATAACATCTGTTTCATGATTCCTAGTGATACACGAGATACAAAAAAGCTGCATTGTAGTGTCAAATCATCAGATTACAGGGTTTATTCAATGTTGATTAAATAACAGACAGCAAATACAGCCAACTGATGACCTGTGGAACCGTCAACAATTAAATCTGTACAACTCCAATCTCAACTCACTTAGATCATTAGCACTCACAAATAATTGAGACCGTGAACATTTCCATCCAAGATAGCAGACAGAGTTAAGGAAAATTTAGATTTTAAAGATATTTTATTAAATACTGAAAAGTATTGATAGAATATAGATCCCAACCATTGCAGAGACTCAGAGACTTTATGAAAGGGTGTTATGTGTGAAAGACACCCATGGCCAACTAAGCAGACAAGGCTTTGGGATATAAAGTGATATTGTTTGGAAAGGTAACTTGATTTCCTCTTTGCAACTGTTTGATATAGGCTTTAGTCAATTTATGGAGCTCTCAACTAGCCCATGCTTACTCACTTGCACCTGCAAACTAAAAAGACAAACTCTGAGACAGGTTCTATGTAAATCAAAAAAATTATACAAAAATAAATAAATAAAAAGCTTTTTACACAATATTTGTGTGTGCAATATATTTTTGTTGCTAATAAGAGTCATTAGCTCAAATTTTTTAATTATAACATATACAATTTTAGCAGAAATGTGCAGAAATCTTTTGCACATTATGTTTTTCAAATTGTTTTTTTAAATATGGTTATTTTATATATTATAGTGTATCAGTAGAAAATATCAATTTTAGATTTCAACATTACAAATACAGTAGAATTGAATAGAATAAGAACAAGGAGCCCTACAACAGATGGTATGACCTCCACAGACCCTGGATCTCAACATCATTGAGTCAGTCTGGGATTACATAAAGAAACAGAAGCAATTGAGACAGCCAAAATATGTGAAGAACTACGTTTTTCTAGACGCTTGGAACATCCTATCTTTCAACAACCAAGAAAAACCATGTCCATGTGTACCGAGGAAAATTGGTGCTATTTTGAAGGCATAGGTTGTCACACCAGATGTCTGAATATCTGCAATGTACTTTAAATATATTGATGTTATACTTACAATCAACAACTTAAAATTCATAGTTTTATATTTTTCCATTGTTTATTTTTTCTTGTATGTATGTATCTTTGTCTGATTTTGCCTTAAATCAAAATTTGCAGTGTGTTGATTCACTAGTTGGTTTGGTTCATGGTTTAGAAATGTAAGTACTTTATGAAATTCTTGTGGATAAATAATTATTGTGTGCTTGCGAGTCTTGAAACTTGTTTCCTCTTGATGTTGTTCTATTACAGTCTGTTATGGGAGAATCCCAACTATTCCATAGTTGATACTTCATGACAGATTAGGTAGGAAAATGGTATGTTTTATAATAGATGCTGTGAAGTGAACACAATAAGTAGCCAAAACATCCTCCTCAAACATACTGTATGTTAAATTTATTACCTGCGGTTGGTTAGACTAGATTTTAGATCTATTTGCATATTTGATATTTTGTGAAAATAGCATCTGCCACACAGTGCAGCATTTTCACCCCAATAGTCTGGTGAAACCACAGGAATATATGATAAACTAGCCAATAGGTATCGCTCCAGTGGGGTGTAAAGATGGCATGAATTTGTAATATTGTCCTAGCGCCCCCGGTTTGATTCCGATTTTTGTGCCATTCTTTTTTCCATCTGATTTTCTATTTCCACTCAAAATGAATATAAATGTTGATTTCATCACAGTGATTTGGTCACGGTGAATTTCAAGGAGTGCAGAGAATGGTTTGAACCAGAGGTGTGGTCTGTTGATTGCACTCATTCCCGCAGCTCAGCATTGCTTGTGTGTGAATTGTATCAATGTAATTCTAAAGTAATATTGTAGTAATCATGTTTTTTTTTTTTTGGCAGAAACCATAGTTTTAATACAATGAACCTTGGTGATCCTACAGTATTATGGTTGCAATATAGTAACCATGGATAATTTATGGTTACTTTTAATTGACAACAAAATATAATGGTTAAACTTCATGGAGGGAACGAGAAATTGTGTCGATTGAAGTGACACTAGGGGTCTTTCTTGAAGGCCTCGGTTACCTCTGAACTTGAGAAAAGGCCAGTGAGAAATTGGCAGACAGAATGGGTATAAAAGGAGGGAATCGTGCGTCTGTCCATTCAGGTTTTACACTGAGGAGCCAAGAATGAGGTTCGGCCGTTACAGTGGCTCGGTACAGTGTCGAGGCCGGGGAGACTCAATGTCTCGTTCCCTCCATCAGGGAAAGCGGGTTACAATAGTAACCTAGACATTCCCCTTCTGTTGCTCACTCGACGTTGTGTCGATTGAAGCGACACTAGGGGTCCCTATTCAATCATGCCATGCACTGAACCATGTAAATGAACTGCTGATGCAGGTGCGGGCAGGCAGCTGTGTGCCAAAGCAGCAGACTGCGTCAGACTGTGAGTACACTTCCCCAACACCCCATAAAAATGTCATAACGTTTTTAGGTTCCTGGCATCCCAAAGGGGAGCAACGTGCCAAGCATGGGAGCAGGCTGCGCCTTTTCTCTCGCTATGTTTCTCGCATAGAGTTAAAGCGGCTGGGGCCATTTAACACTATAACACACATTGGGGATGGCGTTCTTTTCCAACTCCTATTCTTTCAGCTGGAAAAGATCCCATGGAGACCACATCCTGCCCAGGCTGGGGGGAGGTTGAATGTGGCAAATACGTCACATGTGGAAGTGGCACGGTGGTAGATCCTACCTAGTGAGAGAGGAGTTACTACAAACACAGTGACAGGGGGGCAGAGGGGACTGCTCAAGGGAGACACGGGTCCGCCAAGAGAGGGACTGTACCGCAGAAAATACACATAGGGGAATTAATCCGTGATACATAGTAGTTAGTACAGCACCCGTGCAAGTAGGCTCGCTGGGGGAAATTCGTATTGCGTAAATGCTAGCGTATCTGTCCCGAGGGGAGCCTCCAATAGGGAGTACTAGAGCGGACAGTGGGAGGTATCTTGGGAAGTGAACAGGTCTACCTGTGCCTCCCAATTCAGCTGGACCACCTGGGGGGGCTCCACTCTCCGCAGAGCATGCTGCGTCCACTGCTGTGCTGAGGCTGGCCGGGATATGGCAGGCGAGTTGCCAATTTATGTACACTATCATGGTAGTGCTGTCTGAACGGATCAAGACCTGCTTGCCCCGAAGTAGCGAGAGAAAAACCTGACTACAGCCAGGAGCCGGTGGCTGCATGCCCATTGCAGAACCCTGTTTGGAGGCATCTGTGGTGACCACAATGCATCGGGACACCTGCTGTATGGGGACTCCTGTCCGCAGAAAACAAAGATATATCCAGGGGTTGAAAGACTGGCGATGGGGGGGTGATGAACACACGGTATGTGCCACGGCGCCATGTCCATCTCGGGACTCGAGTCTGAAGCCAGTGCTGAAGCAGTCTCATATGCATCAACTCCAGCGGTGCGACCGCCACGGAGGATGCCATATGCCCCTGGATCCTCTGGAATTGTTTTAGAGAAACTGCTGTGCCTAATTTGAACAGGGTGATGCATTTCAGCACTGACTACACACACTCGTTGGTGAGGTGCGCTGTCATTGAGACTGAGTCTAACTTCATGCCGAGAAAAGAGACGCTCTGAACTAAGCTAGCTTGCTCTTTTCCCAGTTGACCTGAAGCCCTAGATGGCTGACGTGCCAGAGCACCTGGTCCCTGTGGGCGCACAGTAACTCTCGAGAGTAGGCTAGGATGAGCCAGTCGTCGAGGTAGATGCCCACTTCCCTTAGTGGGGCAAGGGCTCCTCTGCGACCTTTGTAAAGATGCAAGGAGACAAGAGACTTTGTACTGATACAACTGGCCATCGAACTCGAACCGTAGGAAGGGTCGATGTCGAGGCAAGATAGAGACGTGGAAGTACGTGTCCTTCAGGTGTATTGCTGCGAACCAATACTGATTCCAGACGCATGTTAGAATGTGTGTCTGTGTGAGCATCTTGAACGGGAGTTTTTGCAAGGCTTGGTTGAGAACTCGCAGGTCCAGGATTGGTCGGAAGCCACCGCCTTTTTTGGGTACGATGAAGTAAGGGCTGTAGTAACCCTTCTTCATCTCGGCTGGATGACCAAGGGAAATAGCTCTTTTATTGAGAATGAGGGCAAAATAAACAAAAGTAAATGAAGACACTCCTCCCGCTCCTCCATCGGGGGATGGAGTGGTCTGCTTACCAGCTCCGGAGTGAACATCTCGTTCAAAGTCAAGTCAATTCATGTCAAGTAAAGTCAAAATGTATTTCTATAGCACATTTAAAAGTAACAGAGTTGCACCAAAGTCCTGTACACTGTGTCCATCTGTCTCAGGAACGCTTGAAAGCCTTCCGGGTTCTTCCTACGAAGAACTTCCTGCGGGGCGCTCGATGCTGGGGCTGAGAGCTGGTCCCAGGTTGAGGCGGAGCTGCCTGATGGTTAGAGGCCACAGGGGGATGCCCTCAGTGAGCAGACGGAGCACGGCTTGTGCTGAAATGGCAGCTAGGCATGATGTGGGAGATGGCCTCCATCTGTTTCTTCACCACTGAAAACTTGACAGTGTCGCCGAATAGGCTGAGCTGGGAGATGGGGGCGTTGAGAAAGCGGGCTTTGTCGACCTCCCGCATCTTGACCTGGTTCAGCCACAGCTGATGTTCCTGGAACACGAGGGTGGCCATCGCCTGCACGATTGCCCACGCTGTGACTTTCGTGGCCCGGAAGGCGAGGTCGGTCACAGAGCACAGTTCCTGCCGCATGTCAGGGTCAGGACTACCCAAGTGCAGATTTTTAAGTGCCTTGGCCTGGTGGCGCTGTAGGCTTGGTCGGTCAGTGATAACGTCATCCTACAGGCCTTGGAGGGGAGATCCCGCCAGGTGGCAGAGTTTTCCGGGCACAAGTGGATCGCAACCACTTTAACCACATGGGGGACCTCCGAATACCATTAGACAGCCCCGCCATCGAGGGTAGTGAGAGCGGACGAGCGAGGAGGTCGGTTATGGGCAGTCGGCCATCTGGGCGTCAGCCTCAGACAAGGCGGGCCGACCCGAAGGTGGGGCAGACATCAGAAACCGAGATACTCTCCGATGCAGCGGCAAATTCATCATCCAGCTCGGCGGTATGAGGGACTAGTCAGACTGGCCGTGAGGCAAACTGCTCTCACCTCGAGCCTGGACGGAAGTCAACAAGTTTGCCGAGGGCAGGTGGTTCGTGGGGATTTACCCGGCGAAACCGAGCCCACTGCCATCCCCAAATCGCCTCCATCGTCAGCCGCGTCATCCTCAATCCCAACACGGGGGGGGACTGAGGATTGGCATTCCTTTTCAGAAAGAAAAGCCGCGACCACAACGTTGCCATGGTTAAGTTCTCGCAGTGAGAACAAGAACCATCCACAAACGTCGCCTCAATGTGATCGTGAGACACATGAGACAGCGTCTATGACGGTCAGGAGCGGGAGATATTTACCGCATCCAGTAACTACAAAGAGGCGGAAGGTTTCTGTGAGTTGGCTGCTGTGTGTGCTCTTTTAGAAAAATTATACTCTATTGTGAGAAAATATGTTCTTTCAGAAGTGCTGCACCGGTGTGCAAAGAAGGAGAAAGCTGCTGATATGCGCCGTAGATCCAACAGCATACGCTCTGCAGAGGTGAGTGGAACCGAAGAGATCTCAGCTCGCTGATTGCACAACTGCTCGGCTCCGAAGAAAAAATCTGAATGTCTGAATACAGACGCATGATTCCCTCCTTTTATACCCGTATGTCCGGGAGAGGGACATGCAAATTCTGTCTGCCAATTTCTCATTAGACTTTTCTCAATTTCAGAGGTAACCGAGGCCTTCAAGAAAGAACCCTAGTGCCGCTTCAATATATACAACATGGACGTTAGCGACAGAAGGGGAACTATGTTTGCTGTAGTAAAAACAAGGTTATTTTTCTAAGGTAAAGTAAGGGTTAGGTTTAGGGGTAGAGGTTAATGTAGTGTGTCTATGTGACTCTTAATAAACACAATAAAAACACTTCAGTGATGCTATATACTGTACGTTAGTTTTTAAATATGGGTGCAAATAGCAATTAGGGTGCAATAAGTATATACTATTATTTGCACCAGGGTTGTGATGCAAATAATATCTGCCACTATTTGCACTGGGGTGTAAATAGCATATATACAGTTATTTGCACCAGGGTGAAAATAGCATCTTTCATAAAAAAATTAAAAAACGAATAAAAAATATTATTAATTTTGATATACTGGTTTTAGAGCTGGCATTGTGGTGTCTCTTACAGAGTATTTATATCTTGGTGGTAATGAGAGTGTGTAATAAAGAGTGTAATAAAGAGTACGTAGTTTCTATAGCCCATATATATATATATATATATATATATATATATATATATATATATATGCATATATATATGGGCTATAGAAACTACGTACTCTTTATTACACACACATATATATATGCATCCCATGGACCACCACCTAGAGCTGCATGAAACAAGTGCTAACCGACCAGCATGGAAATGCTTGTAGGTCTTAGCTGCATTTCAGCAGAGTTTGAAGGTGGCTGACTATGTAAACAGTAGAATGCGAGGCAGCCAAATAGATTCTGCAACAAAGTTATTTTCAAACTCAAAATGTGGAAAAGTGGTTAGTGGTTAGCTAATCTGATTTTGTGTTAAAAACTAAAACAGCTTAAGGTCTTTTAAACATAATGTGTTTTAAAGTAATAAAGGTCTTCATCAGTCAGGAGTTCATTATTAGGTTGGATATCACATGTCTAGACTTCGAGTTCACCTTGGAGCTCTCTGGGCATGTGAGAGTTAGCTGGGATTGTGGTGTCTCTTACAGTATATTTTTACGAGTGTGTAATAAAGAACACACAGTTGCTATAGCCCATGTAATGTCTGCTGCTTAACTTAGTCATAAAATTTACCCTCAAATAAAGAAGTTTCAGGATCTGAGTCCATATATGCATTCTTAAGCAGTACTGTGGGTTTATCCACTGGTGTCCTGTAACTTTCTTTATAGCAGTGATTATAGCTGGCTGCAGAGAGACTCTCTTCTGGGCTGATGACACAGTGTATTTGCACATCTCATGTAGGGTATAAGAAGTACTTTGACCCTACCTTAATCTCATAATTTCAAAGTGCCTTAAAAACAAAATATCGCTAAACAGCATCCACACAATAGGAACTCTTCATCTGTAAATATATTCATAGAAGCTGAAATAATTTTTACATAGTAAAATGATAAAAACAAAAGGCCTACCTTGATACTGAAAAATCCAAATGTAATTTGTTAATTGTATTTGTTTTTTAGTAAGGATTATAACAACTTTGCAACTCTACCACAACAATCATGCAAGGCTTTTGAGTTTTGAAATTGTATGCACTGATTCCTACATTCAGGTTAATTTCATGGTGCCACTTTAAAAAGGTCATTAGCAAACCAAGCAAACTTGATACTGCTAAAGTTGCTTAAAGTGGGCCATGATGATGTTATTTGAGGGTCAAATATAAAAACAAGGTTGAATGAACTGCAACGGCACACTGGCAACAACTATGCCATGATTTGCTAACTGCATTGAATGATTCAGCAAGAATCTGTTCCAAGAACAACAAAGTCAAAGCCATAGTTTTTCTACCACAGAAGTGACATTATTCCTCATCCACGCTTTTAGCAATTATTTGTTAACTTTTTTCCGCCGTCTTATTTCAAATATTTAGGAGCAATCAGACACATGGGGACTTTAATAAATGAAACTGAAGATAGCAAAATACAGATAACTATTGTAACATTTACATGAGTAAATTCCATAGTAACGTTAGTTGGTAATTGTTCTGTATACTTGCAGTGTGAATATTGCTTCCTAATGGTGAGACTGATTCTATTTAATGTTTTTAAGCAAAATCATTTACAGATCATTGAAAATAGTATTTAACTAAGTGAACAGATTCAAGATCAGTAGGCCACAACTAACAAGCTTTTAACTAGTAATACAGCTTCCAAAGATATTTAATATGGTTTAAAGTCTAAACAGTGTTGGAGGTTTTGTGGAATATTTCTGCACACAGGGCAGTGGAGCTCTATTTCTTTCTCTCTCTATCTCTCTCTCTCTCTGCCCCTGTTTACATGTGTGAGGTGATAATGGCAAAGTTGCTTGAAAGTATAATTTTTCATCCCCCTCTGCCTGGTGCCTAAATTAAGCTTTTTCAAGGTTGGATGTGCAGCTGGGGATCGAAAGACAGGATCTTCCATCAGCGCCTAGAGATCTGCGCCTCAAGGATCATATTTCCAGTTATATTCTGCTACTGGAGCCCTGCTTCATTCGAACCCTTTGACTCTAAGCTATGGTTTAACCATACTAGCTAACCCATATCACCAAAGGTGGCCACATCCTCTAATCAATAACTTCACAGTTATTTTAAAGGGTTGTTAAGAATTTAAAATGAATCATGTGACTGATTTTCATAAGTTGTATTTAAAGACCCCACAAAATCATTTGATATATTTCCTAGTAAAAAAGGAAGTTTGGACAGGACATTTTAAACAGCTTGCCCCTTACTTTTAAACTGTCAGAGGGTGAGGGGAGACAATGGACACAAATGCAGAGGTGACAGATCAAAAGGATTTATTAAACACAAAAGTTGCCATGAATGAGGTCAGGTGCACGCGGGGCTGGCTGCAGAGAGCAGAGTCCAACCGAGCCACTCAATGGGCTAAGGGAAGAGTGTGTTCGTAAGATGGGTGTCTGCGTTGTGGAAGTCAGGAGCAATCCGAAGAGAGTCTGTTGTAGGCAACCAACAGAGACACGAGCAAGCTCCAACAACACAAGAGAGCACAGTTAACATTCAACAACAAATAATAAACTGGCAAAGAAAGAGGGGAAACACAAGGAATAAGTATGCAATCAGAGGGAAGCAGGTAGAATGGGTGAGTAAACCATTGTCAAGAGCAGTGTCTCCCCGAGAACGATTAACGTTCCCATGAAATACTGATCACGTGTTTATGAGACATAGTTTTGAGCTGTGGTCAGATAAATAAATGTTTTACCTATGCTGTCTTCACGTGCTATCAGAATTATTGTAAATACAAGTTTCCCACTTGAAGGTTACACATGAATGTCCCCTCAAGACACAATTACAAGTTACTTGGAAACAACTTGGATAATTCTGATACCTGAGTTTCCGAGATAGGAGGAGTCTTAAACTTTCAACATATTGGAGGAGATGCAGTTTCTATAGTGAATGACAGGTTTTGCTCATGTTTCTAAATACAGCTAATTGTTAGTGCTTGCTATTTTGGTCACATTCATTTCAGTAACCATACTGAGCATGTTGTAAATTTTTACACCGTAAAAACAGCTTGAATTTGAATAACACTCCATTATTGTCAGCAAGCTAACTGAGTAATATGTATAATGTGTCATTAGAAAAGTTCCTAAAAATTTATTTTTTAAATGAACCATGAATCGTCCATGTTTCCTGTTCATTCCGACAACAAAGCACTTGAACACAATGTAATTACCACTTAAGAAAAGGGTTAAAGGATCATTCTGATAGCATATGAAGGCAGGAGTAGCACTGTCTTAACCCCTGAGTTCATGGCCATTTTGTATAATTGCAACAATATTTATGCATTTATTTGTGAAAAAGGAATGCAATTGGATGCGATTCACTTTGAGATTTGGTAGATGTGATCCTGAATGAGCAGATATTTCAAGGGGAGAGTGATCTTTGAGATAATCGCATGAACAGAAACCCTAGAGACAAGGATTTAATATTCAGGTTTTAAGTAATCCATAAATGTTGACACATCCTGTTTAATATCTTTCTTTTGGCTATGCAGATTACACAAGTTAATCTGTATATCTGTAAAACATTATCCTGCATTTGCAATGTGCGATCCTCACGTAATGTCAAGCTACCTCTGATGAGAAGATTAGAGATATGTACAGTACACTGCTTGAAAGTGCTTAAACAAGCTGTTCATTGGCCCAAGGCCTTCTTAGAGCTGCACTAAGATCCATTCTCGGATTACACAAATATCTCGACCCATCTCTTGAATTGCAAACCAGTGAACTGCTCAATGACTTGCAACAGTCATTTCACAGTTGGCATGTCCTATGTTACTCCCTCTGAAGATAAAGAATGATTTTTCCCATTTATTGAGTCGACACAGCATGCTGCTAGGAGATATTATACAAGAATCTGACAAGAGAGTATACTGAAGAGAAACTGGGTGCAACAACAGTGCAACATTCCACATAAGATATTCCCCAAATAAATATGAAAACAGAGATCCCCCCACTAAAACAGTATGAGTGTGGTTCAATGAGCATACAGTATGGACTTTATTATGAAATAGATAGTTCTGGTCCTGGATGTTGATTGGTAAATACAGTGTTCCCAATGGGTTCTCACTCCAAAGGCATCAAATACTGCTGTTTTTATAAGAGCCCTGTATAGTATATTATTACAAACAATTGCTATGCAAAATGACTTGAATCCAGGAACAACACTGGAAATTCTTCAATGTCATAATTTAAAGACTCTGCTCTGCTAACACCAAACAAACGAGTCAGAGGCCTGAAAAGAGTCCATTAAAAGCTGCTCTGTTGAGTGTCAACCATCTCAAGAACTAAGAGTTCTGTGGATGCACCGAGACCTCTCCTTATACATGTGGTAAATCAGAAATACCCCAACACTTAATGGTCAGACATTTCCTGTGTTGCATGCTAAAACTCTGTACAAGACAAGAGATAGATTGACATCTGTTTTACAGATTAGTATCCCTTTGAACTATTTTTAGCAGGAAATCTCATCTTAATCTAGGAACTTTGACACAATCGCAAAACTAACTTTTCTTGTGTTTTAAAAATGCAGATACATATATTATGAAAAAAGCAAAAGACTCCATTGTATTGTTCTACACTGCACAATGCACACGTCTATTTTTTTATAGTAAAATTGTGTCGACTACAAATTATTGTAGTCTGATGTAACCTATAAAATATGTGTACTGACTTGTAATCATGTATAACTGACAAATTGATGATTATAATCTTTAATCTTGTCTTATTCATGTCATATTACTAGAATGGTAACCATTCATGATAAAGCACATCATGTTTACTATCATTGAGATTCTTTCGGCATTTCAGAAATGTTTATGTTAATTGTTCAATTGTATCCAAAATGTCATGATTAAACATTACCCTATTTTAAGCGGGAAATGGGAATCTTCACAGTCAAAGACTCATTACTAACCTTCAGAAGGAGGGACAGGGAGATGATCACACGGTATCTAAAAAGACACTTCTGATTGGCTCAAGACACCTTTGGGGTGCGGCCAACCTCAACAGTAGAAAGCCTCCACGCCTAGGACGAACACTCTCTTCTTCTTCAGCTTTCCTCTGTGCTTCTTTGTCTCTTCTGCTTCTGCCTCTGCCCTCTTAGCTCTGGGCTCTTAGCCCTTCATCGGCTGGCAGGAAAGGAAAGCTCGGAACACAAAGTTCAGAGGAACTGCTTTTCCCTCTCTGCTCTATGGCTCACACACATGACAGGAGTTGTGAGTCTTTCTAGCGGAAGGCCCCACTTCAAAGTGCCGCCTGGTCATTTCATTACCCATCCATCGATGCAACAGACAAAGAACTATCCGACATGCACGATCTTAACAAAACATTGACTGAAAATAGCCAGCACATTCTACTGACCCAGCCAAAGGAACAAAGCAACACAAGGAAATGCAAGTGCATCTACAAATTTCGCTGAATGTACTGGTGTGTCTTTTATTTAATTTGAGTAAACTCAATCTTAAATCACGGCATTCTAAATTAAGTGTTGGTGGTTCATGGCATGGCCTATAGACTCCATAAAGTTCAATGTTCACTGTTGAAGATAATTCACTAATCTGTTTCATGTTTGTCTATGTATGTTAGTTAGTCTGTTAATTTTAAATTAGAAATAAAGTCTTGTTTGTATTCAAAGATAATGTTATTTTTGGTATATTTTGATAATCTCATCACTTGATTTTTAAAATATCTGTGCTCTGAGCTCAAACTATATTTCAAAATATTTGTGATATTATTTTCAATAGCCATGAGAATAGTACTCTATATAGATGTGTCATATCAACTCAGCGTGGCCGAGTGATCAGATGTATACCGTAATTCCTTCAATAAGTGAATTAATTATAATTTCCTTATTTTGCTAATTCCTTACATATAAATTGTGAGCGGATACAACAAACCTGTGGAGAATTTTATTCAGATTTCTAATCTGATCATTTGTCATTTATCCATCTTATAATGGTGGTCCAACGTGTCCAAGATTTTTAAACTAATTTTATTATACAATTTCCTACATATTATTGTTGGAGATATCCAAGTCACTAATTTACATTTATACTATGTACATACAGTGTACATTTATACTACTAAAATTACAAAAGGTAATAATTTAATAATTAAAATTGGGAAAAAAAAAACATTTCAGTAGACCACTGTTATGAATAATGGGCGTGGGGGGGCATCTTTCATATTGTTGTGAAGTGGTAATTATGCCTATATACTGTATTTAAAAGCATAATAAAACATATTGTGGTTAAACACACAAGGTAATATCTGAAGATTGACAGGGACCCTTCCCTTTGAGACTGCTATGTGCTTACCTGCAGTGAAACTTGCCTGTCCCTGTGAAGTAAACAATATGTTATGAAGGTAAGTGAGGACCCAAAAGCGGTGTATGAAAAAACAGAGTCTTTAATGAAGCTTAGTAGATAATGTCAACACAATGTCTTTTCCTTGAGAGGAATACAAACAAAAACAGCCCGCAGAGAGGGCGATAACAAACAGCATAAGCAAGTGCTTCCTACGAGCTGGAGTAAGTCCACGGGTAGTAGACAGGGCAAGTGGAGAAGCGACAACAGGCTGCGGGTCTCTCCCAAGGCAGAGGGTAGCTGTAGAATACCACTCTCTCGTGGCGCCAGGTAACTGGGCACAGAGATAGGAGATGGTCTTTAGCGGTGAACAGTTTAGTGACGGCGGATGCCAACAGGACAGGACTCTAGACAGAGATAAACAGGGCTGTAGTAGCTTCTAGAGATAGTATCACTGAGTGAGAATCCGACAGAGAATGTAGTGAGAGCGAGGAGAGAAATAGAGAGCTAATCAGAGGAAAGAGGGACCAGGTGGGCAGAGGATTAACGAGGAACTCAGGGAAGATGAGAAACAGCTGGAAGGGGAGGAAAGGAGAGGGAATAATAACATAAAACGACCAACAGAGGGCAACAGAGTAGAGGGAAAGAACAGAAGTGAGACATAACATGACAAGACAGGACAACCCCTCCCTCAACGAGCGCCTCCTGGTGCTTCCGAGGAGGAGACCTGGCGGCGACGGAGGAAATCATCGATAAGCGAACGGTCCAACACGTCCCGAGAGGGATCCCAACTTCTCTCCTCGGATCCGTAACCCTCCCAATCGACCAGAAATTGATGACCACGACCCCGAGCGTGCATGTCAAGAATCTTGCGGACCCTATAGATAGGAGCACCTTCAACACGAACGGGAAGAGAGGGGGGACGAGTGGGAGCGCGAAGAGCGGGCTTTACACAGGAGACGTGAAAAACTGGGTGGACGCAGCGCAGATAGCGGGGGAGAATTCGCACCGCGACGGGGCTAATAACCTGCGAGATGCGGAATGGACCGATGAAGCGCGGAGTCAACTTACGCGAGACAGATTTAAGGGGAAGGTTGAGGGTGGAAAGCCATACCCTCTGGCCGCTACAATATCTGGGGCTCTTAGTTCTACGCTTGTTGGCCGCCCTTACAGTCTGTTCCCTATAACGGCAGAGAGCCGATCTAACACCCCTCCAGGTGCGCTCGCAACGTTGAACAAAAGCTTGAGCGGAAGGGACGCTGGAGTCGGCGATTTGCGACGAGAACAGCGGAGGTTGGTACCCGAGGCTGCTCTGAAAAGGAGACAGGCCGGTAGCAGACGACGGAAGCGAGTTATGGGCGTATTCTTCCCAGGGAAGGTGTTCGGACCAGGACGCAGGGTTACGGAAAGATAGGCTGCGCAAGATGCGGCCGACAGTCTGACTGGCCCGTTCGGCTTGACCGTTAGATTGAGGGTGGAAGCCAGACGAGAGACTGACGGAAGACCCAATTAGGCGACAAAACTCCTTCCAAAAATGGGACGCTGGCGAATGGAAGCGAGCGTGCCCCGAACGCCGGGGTGACCAGCCAATTTGCCCGAGTGAGCCCACTGAAGAACGGCCAGGCGGGTGGGGGCGGGAACGAAGAGGAGGTGTCTAGGACAGGCGCGTGGCGAGGGAGTGAGAGCGAGCGCTCGTTTAACCTGCCTCTCTATTCCCCAGACAGTTGACCCAATGATACGGGCCATAGGGAGAATCCCCACGGGGTCCGTGGAGACTTCGGGGGAATAGAGACGTGACAAGGCATCGGGCTTAGTGTTCTTGGAACCAGGGCGGTAGGAAATAACGAAATCGAACCGGGCGAAAAACAGAGCCCAACGAGCCTGGCGCGCGTCGAATCGTTTGGCGGAGCGAATGTATTCCAGGTTCCGATGGTCAGTCCAGACGACAAAAGGAACGGTCGCCCCCTCCAACCACTGTCACCACTCGCCTAGAGCTAGGCGGATGGCGAGCAGTTCGCGGTTACCCACATCGTAGTTACGTTCAGGCGGCGACAGGCGATGAGAAAAGTACGCGCATGGATGGACCTTGTTGTCCGAGAGGGAACGTTGGGAAAGGATGGCTCCCACGCCCACCTCTGACGCGTCAACCTCAACCAGGAACTGTTTAGACAAATCAGGCATAACAAGGATGGGCGCGGACGTAAAGCGGGTCTTGAGGAGATCAAAAGCCCCCTGGGCGGAACCGGACCATCTAAAGCACGATTTGACAGACGTAAGGGCAGTCAGGGGGGCGGCCACCTGACTGAAATTACGGATGAAACGTCGATAAAAATTTGCGAAACCGAGAAAGCGCTGCAGCTCGACGTGCGACTTAGGAACGGGCCAGTCTAAAACGGCTTGGACATTAGCAGAATCCATCTTAATACCCTCTGCAGAAATGACAGAGCCAAGAAAACTAACGGAGGTGGCATGAAAGGTGCATTTCTCAGCTTTAACGTAAAGACGGTTCTCTAAAAGGCGCTGGAGGACGCGACGCACATGCTGGACATGAACTTGGAGAGACGGAGAGAAAATCAGGATGTCGTCGAGATAAACGAAAACAAAGATGTTTAGCATGTCTCTCAGGACGTCATTAATTAGTGCCTGAAAAACGGCAGGGGCGTTAACCAGGCCGAACGGAAGGACCCGATATTCAAAATGCCCTAATGGAGTGTTAAACGCAGTCTTCCACTCGTCCCCCTCCCTAATGCGAACGAGATGGTAAGCGTTACGCAGATCCAATTTGGTGAAAAACTTGGCTCCGTGCAAGATCTCGAAAGCTGATGACATAAGAGGGAGCGGGTAACGATTCTTAACTGTTATGTCATTCAAGCCTCGATAATCAATGCAGGGGCACAAGGAACCGTCCTTCTTCTGCACAAAAAAAAACCCTGCCCCGGCGGGAGAAGAGGAGGGGACAATAGTACCAGCCTCGAGAGCTACGGATAAATAATCCTCGAGAGCCCGACGTTCGGGAATCGACAGCGAGTAAAGTCTACCCCGGGGGGGGGGGTACCCGGACGAAGTACCCGGACGAAGTTCGATACTACAATCATAAGAACGATGGGGGGGAGGGAAGTGGCCCGGGAACGACAGAACACCGTCCGCAGATCGTGATACTCCTCCGGTACCCCCGACAAATCACCAGGCTCCTCCTGATAAACAGAGACAGAGGATACAGGGGGAACAGCAGACATTAAACATTTAACATGACAAGAGACATTCCACGAAAGGACAGTATCTTTAGCCCAATTAATAGAGGGATTATGTTGAACTAACCAGGGGGCTAAAACAATGGGGGCGAAAGGGGACTGAAAAATAAAAAAAGAAATGGTCTCGCTGTGATTACCGGAGACAGTGAGAGTCAAAGTTAACGTCTCACGCTGAATCTTGGGAAGGGAACTGCCGTCCAGGGCAAATGGGGCTGTGGGCTGACATAAGTCCATGAGAGGGATACCATGTTCTCGAGCCCAGGTGTAGTCCATGAAGCAGCCCTCCGCGCCAGAGTCCACCAACGCCCTGCAGGTGGCAGCAGAGCCAGTCCAGCGGAGATGGACAGGAAGAGTGGTGCAAGACCTCGAAGGAGAGACCAGAGTAGTAGCGCTCACCAGTAGCTCTCCTCTTACTGGCGAGCACTGGCTTTTACCGGGCAGGAGGTCACGAAGTGTGCAGCAGAACCGCAGTAAAGGCAGAGACGGTGGGTGATTCTTCGCTCCTTCTCCTTAGCAGAGATGCGAATGCTCCCCAGTTGCATGGGCTCGGGAACCGAGGCAGTGGAGGAGGGTGGTAGCGCAGCGGAGAGGGGTGCAAAGGAAAATGTGGACTCCTGGTCGCGAGCTCGGTGACGGCGATCGAAACGCCTCTCTAGGCGAATAGCGAGCTTGATCAGGGCATCCAGACGGGAGGGTACCTCTCGGGAAAGAATCTCCTCCCTCACCTCCGTGCAGAGACCATCCAAAAAACGAGCGAGCAACGCTGGCTCGTTCCAGTCACAGGAGGCTGCGAGAGTACGGAACTCAATGGAGAAGTCAGTAACAGAGCGCTTACCCTGACGCAGGGACGAAAGGACCCAGGATGCCTCCTCCCCAAAAACAGAGCGGTCAAATAACCGAATCATCTCCTCCTTGAAATCCTGATAACAGTTAGTACATTCAGCCTCCGCCTCCCAGATGGTTGTTCCCCACTCTCGAGCCCGTCCAGAAAGGCGTAGGCGATACGGGCTCTGCTCTGGGAGTAAGTAGTGGGCTGGAGAGAAAAAAACCACGTCACACTGGGTGAGAAAAGCACGGCATTCAGAGGGCTCACCAGTATAGCACGGCGGGTTATTAATCCTGGGCTCTGGAGGCTCGGGGCCCCTGGAGGAGACCGGTGGCTCTGAACGAAGGAGAAGAACCTGCCTCGAGAGTTCGGTGACTTGGGAAACCAAGCCCTCAATGGCGTGTCGTGCAGCAGACAGCTCTGCCTCGTGTCTGCCCAACATCGCTCCCTGGAGCTCGACGGCTGAGTGGAGTGTGGCCGGGGTCGCTGGGTCCATCTTGGTCGGATTCTTCTGTTATGAAGGTAAGTGAGGACCCAAAAGTGGTGTATGAAAAAACAGAGTCTTTAATGAAGCTTAGTAGATAATGTCAACACAAAGTCTTCTCCTTGACAGGAATACAAACAAAAACAGCCCGCAGAGAGGGCGATAACAAACAGCATAAGCAAGTGCTTCCTACGAGCTGGAGTAAGTCCACGGGTAGTAGACAGGGCAAGTGGAGAAGCGACAACAGGCTGCGGGTCTCTCCCAAGGCAGAGGGTAGCTGTAGAATACCACTCTCTCGTGGCGTCAGGTAACTGGGCACAGAGATAGGAGATGGTCTTTAGTGGTGAACAGTTTAGTGACGGCGGATGCCAACAGGACAGGACTCTGGACAGAGATAAACAGTGCTGTAGTAGCTTCTAGAGATAGTATCACTGAGTGAGAATCCGACAGAGAATGTAGTGAGAGCGAGGAGAGAAATAGAGAGCTAATCAGAGGAAAGAGGGACCAGGTGGGCAGAGGATTAACGAGGAACTCAGGGAAGATGAGAAACAGCTGGAAGGGGAGGAAAGGAGAGGGAATAATAACATAAAACGACCAACAGAGGGCGACAGAGTAGAGGGAAAGAACAAAGTGAGACATAACATGACAAGACAGGACAAGACATGACACAAGACTATAAGGTGTCCTATTTGACATTTTTGTGCTCAGAAGGGTGCTCATGAGCACCTCCTTCCATCTATAATATTATAACTGGAGAACATACTTTCTTAGTCATAGTTTTAGATTGCAAGGTTGCTTATATGTATTTAAACAACAGTGTTCTGTCTACAGGTAATAAATATGTCTGAAGAAGTGTGGCTGTTTGTATAAATATTATTATAATTTTTTTAAGACTTTTACATTTCATGCACCCTCATGGATTTGCTGACTAGCTTCCCATGGCTCTGCACTCACATACCACATGAAAATCTTGACCTGGAGGAGGAACGTAAGGACTTAGGATGTCATTTTGAACAGGGCATCCATTTTCAAGTAGATGCTTTCTAATAAATAAATTGCTTAATAAAATAACATTATAATAAAAATGTGTTCTTACTGTTTTTAATTTGTAGTAGGAATTTTACTCAAGCGAAAAGGTAATCAAGGCAAGGCTAGATATTCATTGCTAAAGGCAGGGACCTAGCTAACAGGCTGGAAATTATTCTAGCGGTCCACCAGTGCAGGGAGACAATTCCAAGTAGTAGTAATGCAGGGGCTCCAGATAAATATACTGTACAGTCAAGGGGCCCAGAATAGCTTACTACAGCATAGCCCTGGCTAAGGGACTGCAGGCACTAAGCACTTTTGTGAATATAGGTTGTATGTTGTGCCTAACATTGTCCTATAGCCATGATCATACAATATTCACAACATAGCACTGTCTCTTGTACCTAATTGAAGATCTAAGGTAAAATAAAATGAGAGGCCATTCTATATAAGGAATATATTCAAAGCTAATTGACATTGTTAGGCACAGAAAACCTACATTCACAATATAACTTTTCAGCTGTGACATCAATTTGTAGGTAAACCCGGAAGTCTAAATGGGTTCCCTCTGTATTTTCCTATGGGGTTTTATAATGTTTTTTTTTTTTTAAACTTTTGAATGAAATTAAATTTGTGGTAAACATTACTTCACAATATGTGGACGTTTTGTTCTACAACCAGGGATGGGAGGGTGACTTTTGAAATTTATTCTGTTAGATTACTCAAGGTCAGTGACATATTCAAAATACTTTGGATTACTTCATCTGCACTTGTAGATTTTTTCACTTGTTTTGACTATAAAATCTCTGCAAGTACAGTAAGACAAAATACACATGTTAAAAATACATTCTCTGAAAAACCTAAATATCTTATTCAGTGTTGTTTCTAAAACAAGATTAATCAAATTGATCTTGTTTTAAGGATTTTTAGATATTTTTACAGGAAAGCAATTAAAAAATTATTATCAAGAATATGGTTTTTGCTCTAATATCAAAGGTCTTATAAGAAAAAGAAATTATGATCCAATGTGAATTGTCTTGATAAAACAAATGTGATCGTGCCTGGTAACGTTCATGTAAAATCATTAGAAATAGTATTTTAGCTTAGCGTAAAGCTGACAATTTACACAAGGTATTTCTATTTCTTGTGCTCCAAACTTACTTTAAACTTACTTCTCTGTCTGCAAGTATGAATGTAACACATAAGAAAGTGTTTCACTGCTGTTCAAATGCACTTTGGATCGCATAATTTGTATAAATGTTTTCCATCTTAACTCTTTCCCCGCCAAACACGGAATTTTCCGGGTTTTATGAAAAAACGCTTCCCCCGCCAAACACAGAATTTTCCGGGTATCCGTGTTTTAGGTGGTATATGGTAAGGAAGACCCGCACGCATGTTTTGAAAGAGTACGCAACTCTTTGATCAAAGAAACAGACTGCGATCGTCTCAAACGTGAAGTGGAACACCATACTAATACTAAAGCACTTGTTTGATAAAAATGCCTTTTTCTCAGCTTTTTGTCCGAAATGTTGTTTTTGACAAAACCTACCTCTGTTCAAGTGGCAATAAAAAAGAACAAATGAAGATAAAATAAAATCTTTTTTTTTTGCCTAAAAGCAGAGGCTCAGATCTTTATTTTGATATATAGCATCTTCATATATTCATAGAAGAAAATATTCTGCGGGCCATTAAAGTTTAGCGAAAATCGTCAAAAACCCTGGCGGTGGCTGGCAACTTTTTTTAAAAACGCTGGTGGGGAAAGAGTTAAAGGAATAAACATTAAATGAAAAAAATGACAATAAAATGCAAAGTAATCTTTTCAGTATTCAAAATACTTTTTGAATGTAACTGTATTCTAAATACCAATGATTTAAATTGTAAGTTTAGTGGAATACAGTTACTTATATTTTGTAGTTTAAATCCGTAATCCCGTTAAATGTATTTCATTACTCCCCAAACCTGTCTACAACATATATTACACACGTCAAACCTCAAACATGGATTTTGTAGCAGCAATGTCATTTATTTATTTTTTTTCAAAAGTATGTAATTCGATACACCGTCAAAATTCACATTTGAGGTATAAATAGGTATAATATATGTTGTAGAACAAAATATCAATGCATCGTCAAGTAAAGTTTACCACAGAACTTATTTTACTCATATATCCAAAACTCCCATTATCAACCCAAGAGGAAAATCCAGAGGGAACCCATAGTGAATTATCTTCCGGATTTGTGGACAACAACTAAACAGCTCTATGTGGCACAGCGTTAGGTGCCTTACTGCTTTTATTAAATGGCTACCACAAAATAAAAAATAGTAGGGACAAATATGTTTAAGTTTTTTTTCCAGTAAAAGTTTATTTTCGCTGAAAGATGTTGTCCCTGACTGTAAACCGAACTTTAATATATATATGCAACAATTATGTTTAGCTATGGGTACACAGTGATGCAAATAGGGGCTTGGCAAAGAGGTCATATTGATTGACCAATCTGCATCCAGGAGCAGAACTATATCCATTTTATAATAAGCTCTTTGGCCTTGAATGTGTGGTTTGTCTTGGCAATCATTTAGCTTTCTGAAAGAACATCCTGTGTTCAGGGCTTTGAACAGATGTTTCATTGGTAGAATCCATTCACAAGTTAGCATATGTTTTTAGGTCAATCAGATTTTTTGGAAGGATCTTCGTTAATGCTTACTGTATGATTTTGCATGTTTACTGAATATGTTGAATCATCCAAACCCTATGTCTAACTGCTAGTGTGATCTACAGTATTGCATAACCTATAGCTAGAGATAGACAAGTGATGGACATTAAGACTACAAGACGTTCCTTTCCATATGCTGTGGCAGACCACATGACAAATGTGTTGCTTGAAATGGTCGTTGAGTGCGTTATAAGTGCCTTGTATGCCAGACAGTCGCTGAAGCTTTAATTAACAAGACAACTCACATTATAATACAATCAAATTTTGAAAAAAAATAAACTGTACTGATGACTTTGTTGTATCAAGATTTTTCATTTCAAACAAAGTATCACCATAAGGTAATGGACAACCTGCTTGCAGAAGTTTCATGTAAAACAAAGAACAAAAACAATCTCTTTTTATTATTTGCACCAATAAAAGCACAATTTGGATTACCAAATGTTCCAGTAATAGTTCAGCTTAGCCTTTAAAGGAGCAGCTTAGTCCTTTATTACATGATTAGAATGTTCTTAGCAGGCTCTTTCCATGAGGCCAGATGTTCATGTTTAAAGAGCAAACCACTGTGTGATCATGTCTCCTTGAAAGCTTATGCTGTTCCATCTCAGCTTTTGGTAAACCACATTATTGTGGTGTTAAAATTAAGACGTTACAATGCTAAGGAGCAATTTAATTGGCAAAAGTTCATCTAAACTTGCTCTGCTGTGGATATGCTAGTTTTTAGGTAGATGGATAGAGCTAAAATCCACTTGCTTTCTTCACCAAATTAGTGCTGCTTATTTTCCTATTGAAACTATTATGGAAAGCTTGTCAACAAAAGTCAACTTTCTCTATTGACCGCCATTCAGTTAGCCATGTAATATATATTCAATAGAGAAAGCTGACTTTTTGTGTCCAGGTGGCCATGGCCATAAGCCATGCTAGCCAGCCAAACATGTACTTCTTGATTTAAACTTGCAAGCTATTATCAGTGAGACCACATACTGTACCTTCAGAACGTGTGTGCCAGCTAAGCATTATTTGTGTGCTTTATTTGTTTTGTGCTTTTTGAAATCTGGACTTGAGAGAATGTTGGATGTGTCTCCACAGTATATTTGATCAGTAGGCCTGTTACATTAAGCTTGATTTCTTTAATATAACTGGAAGCATTCTCCTCAAAGTTATTTCAGAACTTCAGAACTTTCAAAAGATTCCATGTATATGATACAGTTTTACAAAATACAATACCAAGTTAAAAACTAACATGCAAAAACTTTTACTTATTTGCTGGTCAAAGATAAGCTTGCAGTGTGCATTGTGGGCAAGTCTTTTTGACTTTATATAAGAGTAATCAATGAACAGGCAGAACACACTGTTTACCACATTACAGTTAAAGGTGTCATGAATTGGATTTTTATTTTATTTTATAATGTTCCTTGAGGTCCACTTATAGTGTTAGTTTGATTTTCTTTCATTAAAAGTAGTCATAATTTAGGAATAATTGGTCATTTTCTATCCAGATTTTGTGAATCTGATTCAAATGCTAAATTTTTGGGGGCGTGTGTTCTTGAAGACTTCAGTGTAAATGCCCACTGCTGTGACTGGGTAACATCATTGCATGTGAATAAATGTAAATGGCCCACCATTTTTATTTTGAAAAATTCGGATGGTTAAAGAAGTGACAACCGGAGGAATATTGTGAAGAACAACTCTTCACAAACACCACGGGTACTGCAGTCTGTGACAGCGTGGTAATTAATCGCTGTAACTTACTTTTTTGTAATTTACTAATATTACTTTTATTCTTGTTTAAACCAAGATGCGACACAATGTGTGTATCTTGTTACATAGTTGGGGTATTTTCCAACTGTAAAACATTCCCGTGTTTTACAAATGCTGAGTTATGCATGACAGTCCCAAATAAAGTGTAAATATATATATATATATATTAGGGCTGTCAATCGATAACATTTTTTAATCGAATTAATTACATGGTGTCCCGATTAATTAATCGTGATTAATCGCATATACAAATATTGCTGAGAAAGCCCCACATACAAAAATAACTCAATATATAATGATTGTATAATTATATATTGATATAAATATGTATAAAGTTATCTTTAAATATTTAAAAAAAAAATATATATATATACAAATATTCAGATAATTAAAATGCTTTACATTCCTGTAGCAGAAGAGTTAATCATTGATAAGGCCACACAAAAAGCGGCTTTAGAATACAATGTATTGTTATTATTATTATTATCATATTATTGATCATAAGTCATTCATTGGCATATGAATGCAATCCATTTCACAAGTGAATTTGTCAATCAGTTGGTGATTTATTATGTTATATCTACCGTTATATCTTTATATAAAGCAATATCACACGAGCAAGAGTGCGATTATGGCCCTACATCAGCACTGCTGTGATTCGGCCGCAGGTAATCACAGCAGTGCTGATGTAGGGCCATATAGCACGACTGCGAGTGTGATATTGCTTATATAAAATAGTTCAATGAACAAGTACATTTAAAAAAATTAGAAAAACCGAGTACAGTCATAAAAACGCATTTGTGCATGGAACTTTCTTATGCGACGAATCAGAATCTGCCGTTGCTGGTTCAAAACAAATGATGCGTCCAAGCCTCCATTAGTAATTCAAAAAGTCTGACGGATTCACATTACATGCTCATATTACACACAAAAAATTATCTTTTGTCACCACCTGCTGGCTAACATATGTAATTTCAAAAATAAAGCCAGTAACTCCTTACAGATACACTTTAGTTTAGAACAGCATGAATGCGGAGTGATACATACAATGAAGCGCATGTAACCAATAACGAACTCCTTGTCTTTCCAGCCAACCCTGCTGTCGAACACAACATCACCATGCAGCATAACAAACTCAATTTTGAAAGACCACATCTCAAAGACTGCAAGATCATGTAGACTCTTCCTCTCTGAACATGCCTTACAACTACTTGTTCAATCACTGGTCATAACTATACTGGACTACTGTAACGCTCACATTGCAAGCCTCTCTGCATGTGCAATTAGACCTCTGCAAATGATCCAGAATGCAGCAGCATGCCTGGTCTTTAAGGAACCAAAGAGAGTGCATGTTACACCACTCCTTGTCTCTCTCCACTGGCTGCTGGTTGATGCACATATCAAATTCAAGGCTCTGATGCTGGCATATAGAACAGTCACTGGGTCTGCTCCAGCATACCTAAAATCATTTCTGCAGAGTTCCACGCCCACTAGAAGCCTGCGGCCGGCTAAGGAAAGTCGCCTTGTTGTACCAACACAAAGAGGCAAAACACTTTCCCAGACATTCAGCTTCATCATACCACTTTGGTGGAATGACCTTCCCAACTCCATCCGTGAAGCTGACTCGCTCTCTGTCTTCAAAAAACGACTTAAAACACATATTTTCCATGAGCAATTAACAGTCACTAAAAAAAATATTGTCGCACTTTATTCTGTTTTGAATACTATTCTGATGCTAGTGAAACTTGGTAATATGGCACTTTTTGTACAACTGTCTCCTTAAGATGATTTGCTTATGTTTTCCTCCTTTGTAAGTCGCTTTGGATAAAAGCATCTGCCAAATGAATAAATGTAAATGTAAATGTGGGAAAAAGATTATCTAAATATATTGATATCAATACTCTATAGGTGCATCTGTGGAAATTATGCCATCATGCCAATAGAACAAGAAAATATATGCTGCTAAGAGATCCCTGTGCACTAAAAATCAGTCTCTAAAATCACTAGGATCAAATCAAATACTCAGTACACATCTAACAGTCTGTAACATATGAAGCAAATCACTTAACATGGATACTCACACTTGTTTGTTGCAACATCACTGTTAGGTCCAATATAGTTGGCACTGCATACATTTTTATTTTAAAGCTCTCTGCAAAGCCTGCTTCGAACTGTGTCTTGTTTGTGAAAGAATCATCGGTAAAAAGAAGATCAAACAAACACGTTCTTACCGACGCAAACCGGGACTTTATTAAAAATAAACTTCAGCCACGCTTTCTTAATGTTGGATCCTTGCGAAGCAAATTCAAGAGATCTAGTTTTCTACAACCTGGCACTGCAATGTCTTGACATCTTCGTGGCCATTGTGACACCTCCTGTTACTCCCCAAAAAATCTCACCGCTCTACTTTAACCTCAAGACCAGTGAGCGGGCCTAAGCTGTGTTGACGATAAAGTAGGTGTTGCTTTGTTTATGCAGAGGCTGGCCTGTGCTGATGTGACATCTCACTATGACATATTAGTGAGGAGGAAGTAGAGAACAAGCCATTTTGGCACATTGGTTTCAATAAAGCCTTTTTTTGGACTAACAAGGAAGTTTTCGGTTCTGAAAATTACAGTATGTATTTATAGTGCTATGAAATCTTATCTGTCAAGATATCATGGGAAGTTTGATGTTCCAATTCATGACCCCTTTTAAGTCGACACAGAAATGAAGTTTGCCCCTCCATGTTAAGGAAATGGACTATAGAACTACCTGAACAATAATCAGTTGCCTTTGATAGCCTATCTAAAATTTGCTTTGTAAACGTTTTACCTCGTCCGAGGGAAAGGGCGCTAGGTGCAAGCGATGGCTTGGGTGTGATAGGCCAATGAAATGGTGTCCATCACACGGTGTCTGGACCAAATTTGGAGGCGTCGGTCGTGACCAGGATGCGTCGGGACACCTGCTGCAAGGGGATTTCTGTCCGCAGAAAGCAGAGGTCTGTCCAGGGGTTTGGCGGCAGGCGGGGGTGATGATCACACGGTGCGTGCCGCGTCGCCATGCTTGTCTCGTGACTTGAGTCTGGGGTCAGTGCTGAAACGGTCTCATATGCATCAACCCCAGCGGCGTGGCCGCCGCGGAGGATGTCATATGCTCCAGGAGCTTCTGGAAAGGTTTTAAAGGCAGCGAGGCATTTTAGCACTGACTGCGCACGCTCGTTGGCGAGTCTAACTCCATGCCGAGAAAAGAGATGCTCTGAACTGGGATGAGCTTGATCTTTTCCCAGTTGACTTGAAGCCCCAAACGGCTGAGGTGCCTGAGCACCTGGTCTCTGTGAGCGCAAAGTAACTCTCGGGAGTGAGACGATTTCCACACGCAGGGATTTGGCATTTTTGCCGTGCACTCCGGGATCTCAAGGGACCGGGGCCGCACTCATCCCGACGGAAGCAAACAATCATGCCGGGGAGGCGGGTGGTTCGAGGGGATTTACCCATAGAAACGGAGCCCTTCATTATCCCCAAATTGCCTTCATCGCCCGCGGCACCTGCCCCAATCCCGTAGGAAGGAGGCGAGGCGCGGGGGGCGGCTGAAGTGGCTTTCTCTCATGACAAAAGAAAGCCGCGATCGCAATGCTGACACGGCTATGTTCTCACACTGAGAACATGAACCATTGGAGAGAAATCACTCATCTCGAGCTCGGACGGAAGCAAGGAAGTGTGCCGTGGAGGCGGGTAGTTCGAGGGGATTTATAACCATTCATAAAATGCTGCCTGCATGTGATCGCAGCCCAGGTATGCGAGGCAGCTTTTATGACCTTCAGAGGTGGGGAGAAATCAACCGCATCCAGAAACTACACAGAGGCGGAAAGACGTCTTTAAAAAGACGCGTCCTGAAAAGGACATTCAACAGCAGCTGTGTATTTGCCCTTTTAGAGAAACTAACTCTTTTAGAGAAAATTTTTTAACTGCGCTGTCGAAGCGCCCAGGGGTAAACTGCACTGCCATGCAGAGAAGGAGAAAGCCGCTGATATGCGCCGTAGATCCAACAGCAATCGCACTCAGAGGTGGGAGGAACAGCGTGTGACTCGCAGCTCGCTGCATACACGATCATCGGCTCTGAAGAAAATATCTGAATGAACGCCACGTATTTCCCTACTTTTATACCCGTATGTCCAGGGGCGGGGTATGCAAATACTGTCTGCCTACTTCTCATTGGCCTTTTGTTCATAGATCATAGATCGCTTCTTCGACACAACTGTTTTAAAAATATTCAATTTACATTTTAGTTAACATACTGAAAGTTACATTAATATACTGAAAATCCCAAAATAAACTTTGAACTAGAAAACTGTGAAAAAACACAAACCATCACAGAATTAAAACTGATGAAATCTAAACAAAGTTGAAAGGACAAATAATAAATAAAAAAATAAAAAAATAAATGAAACCTTCATAACTGTAGTAAATTTGTACTGTATGTATGGGACCAATACGATATTGAGCATCAGCATTAATGATAGTGACATGTTGGAATTGCCCACCAATTGTGGACTGTTAGCAAATATCTCATTTCACAGTGCCAAGTATTTCTCAGTCAGAGCAAGGAAACTGAGAATATACATCAAATTTGACTATTTGAGAGAGAAATGTTCTGTAGTTTGTGATGTTATACCAGAAAAAGTGTCAGTCAAAGAATGAGCAGAGCCACAAATGCTGGTTTGCACAAAGCTATTATAAGTAAGTGCAGTGGACCAGCGGGGCCCCGTGATGCTGACTCAAGCAAATATCAGGCTCAATGGAGTGGTTGCAGACTAACAGCACTCTAAAAGTACTGTTGTGCTTCAGAAGACTTCAGCACATCAGAGAAGCAGCTGCATAAGACAGTATACTTATGTCTTATTTTACTCGTTGAGGCAGACTGCTTCTTTTTTATTCACTGGCTTTTTGCCTATTATTAAATAATACTGTATAGAGAGACATACAATTATTGTGGAGAGAGAAGGTCGAAAGGAGATCGGGAAATGATGCAGGTCAGACTCAAACCTAAAAAAGCCATGAGAGCGTTAAAACTCTAATGTGTCACAAGCTCATGTGTTACTGCTGTGCAACAACTCAAAACTTCTTTCTGTGAAGTTA
Organism: Xyrauchen texanus; assembly: GCF_025860055.1. Classification (NCBI taxonomy): domain Eukaryota; kingdom Metazoa; phylum Chordata; class Actinopteri; order Cypriniformes; family Catostomidae; genus Xyrauchen; species Xyrauchen texanus. Next base: position 15,757,271 of record NC_068283.1, read on the forward strand.
TATTGGAATTGGGAAATAATATGAGCCAGATTTGAACTCAGATTGCTCATAAAATTGCTACCAGGCAATGTGTCTGAGCACATGTACTACCTTATATTAGAAATTAATTAAGAATGCCTTTTAAAGTCCATTTCAGTTACAGAAATACGGATTTAAGGAACATATTCAACAATGTTACATGTTTCAGTAAGAATTTTCCATTAAAGGGTTATCATACAATGTTTTGGGTATTCCAGAAACTTTTGATGACATTTATAATTTGTTTGACATGTATGGACATGTGCATTGAATTGAATATATTTCAGTATATTTAATAATTAACTTTATTTATGGACCATCATGGTACAGCAGTTATTTTTCCCAGAATGCTGTGATACACAAATTAGAGACATGTTATTGTGTTGACAAATTAAAATCTGTGTAAATTTTTTGACATTAACTTTTTTGAGAAATTTCTGTTCAGATAAAATGTTGTAGTCTGCAAATGCATTCTACTCTTTGGGAAATGTACACAATTCATTTAAATGAATATCAATTCAATAAATTATTTTCACTCCAATTTCAAATCTTCATGTTGTGGTGCATGGCCAATTCAATTATAATTCAACATTTCTTTCTTTCTTTCTTTCTTTCTTTCTTTCTTTCTTTCTTTCTTTCTTTCTTTCTTTCTTTCTCATTGTGTCATGCTGTAGCGTAGCCACGGGTGGGCCTGGGTGGACCAGTGCCACCCATTGGAATTTAGGCCTACCAAATCATTGTCTAATGCCTCTATTGAAAAATAGATAGCTCTCATCTCAACAAAGCTATTTACACTGTAAACACCTGATGCAGCTATGACACACAGTTGACGGGCATCCTGTATTGTGCAACGGCTCAAACAACTTTATTTTCCCCATCTAATAAAATATTTTTAACAAATAACACATGAGAATTGATTGTTATGAATTGTATTATTTAGGCTATATATTTAAATAACTTCTGACCTGTTCATCAAAGCCAGATCCTATTGACGTAAGAATTATATAACTTTGGTTTTAAACTGCTCTTAAAACTCCCAAAACTCTAAACTCCCTCCACTTTATTTAAGATGATTAAAGATGTTAATTACAAATATCATAAGTATGGACTGATTATGTATTTGACTTGGTATAACTTCTATTAATTGAATCAAAAGCAGCTTGGCATGAATAAGCTCTGAAATATATTCTTTTTGGTGATTAAATATGCTTTAAAAACTCCTAAGACTTTTAAATTACAAACAACAAATAAAAAAACTAAATTAAACCATAGTGGAGACATAGCAGCAATAGTCATTTCCATCATTTTTATCCATCATTTCCATCCGTTTATTAAAAAATTTCCAAAATTACTCCATTTCATGATTAAAGTGTCCATTCTGTTTTTTTTTTTTTTTTTTTAAGTCTTGGGTAAATCCCCCTAATTCCCTTATAATATACTGTAATTTTATATCTGTTCTCTGCTACAAGTAATGCTCCATATGTTGTAAAATAAAATAACACAATTCTGACTGTACTATAGCACAACTATTGTTGATTGATCTTTTAATATTCTTAAAGAAGTAGGCAAACTTATAAAATATTCTTATTAGCTAAACATACAAAATGCAAAATTATTAAAAAAACAATTTAAAAAATTTGCATATTCATGCAATCGATAATTTCTCTCGACCCACTCATTCAAAGGTTTCTGCTACTGGTGTCATGGTATTTAGACATGTGGAAGAAACTACATTGTGCATTCAAGATACATTTCTTTTCTGGTGTCAGTCTGTTACCATGGATGCGTGCCATATGGACAACTCTGATTTTAATGTCTAGGTCTACATGGTTATCGTTGCACTAATAGAAGCCTTTAACTCCTGTCACTCATACAGAGTAGGAAAGTGGTGTTATCATTCATGGGCAGCAGTGCAATCTTCCTCAGTACCTGGATGAATGCTCATTGCTTTTTCTCTTTGGCAATAAAATCTATCACATCCAATCTGTCATATTAATCAGTTCTGCTTAACTGAACCTTATCAGCAAGATTTTCTGGATATAAATTATAGCATTTGCCTCTGTTGTACCCAGGTGTGACTTCTACTTCTACTCTTTTTTTCAGATGGCAATACATTTTCAATTGCATGTTGGTAAAATATTAAATTACATTGAAAAGCTAAAGAGTTACTGATCTAAAGTGCTTATAAACTCTCTGTTGCTAGGCAGCAGGGAGCCAAACATGGCATCTACTTGTTTTTGTAATTGCAAAACCAATCAAACAATATTGAGGGCCATTGAGAGGAAATTGTACACGTTTTGCCTGAAGCACTCTACTCACCCATCAAAAGGAATGTAAACAAATGCATTTTCAGAAAGCTGGAAAGTAACCACATGCATATTCCAGTAAATGGGAGGTTGTTAGAGTCATCCAGTCCATGTGAATGATAAAAAAAAATAAAAAATTCTCCTCTCCCCCGCTCCCCTCAGGACTGAATTCATAAATAGAGCCTGCCGCTCAGAGGTGTGGTGCCTTCCTCTGCAATTTCTTGTTAAAATTATGTTGTGAGGGAAAACAAGCTAATTTACAAGGTGATATACCGGGTGGTTTCATTGAGCAATTATCAGCTTTATGGTGATATTCCAAAGATCCATAAAGCTTCTCCTCTGGTATATTTCGTCATGCTCAGCATGTCCAAGAGGCTCATAAACATAGCTTGAGATCTACGTGAAGCAGGGTGGGTAGTAATGCTCCTTGTTGGACATATAATATGACATTTTGGGGATCGCAGGAGGAGAGATGAGAATTTTTTTTTTATCAAGCTCTGCTGTCAATTCTCTCCTAAATGGTTTAATCGAACTGAGCAGTTCTGCAAGAATCGTAAAAGGGCTTACTTACAGCTGGGAGAATGTGTTGTTGTCTTAATTACTTTCACCTTTCTCCATACAACCTATAAACTCACTGTTCAACAGCTCTCTTATCGCATCATCAGTCAGAGAGTTGAAAGCACAGAGGCAAAACCGTCTGGGGAACTGTCGTAGGTGTTTCATCCTGTCAAGACTCTCTTGGCATTGTTCTCAGAAAAGCTTTCTTTTCACCCCACAATAAATGAAATACAATATCCTCTTCATATCATACTGTAGTAATATCCAGATGCATTACAGAACTTTAGATGCCTAGGTTCTGCTACACTGGCTTTGTCAGTTGTGTTAAAAAAGTTCTGAGATTTCAGGGCCTGTATGGCAATTTATCGAGGCTCTGTCAAACCATTCAGGTTTGATAGGAGCCAATTGAGCCTTGAGGCTCCGGCTCTTGTCATAAGAAGGACTGAGGATGGGCACCAGACTTTTCCTTGTGTTTCTCTTTCCCTGCGGATGGATGCATCTTTCTTGCCATTGAGACATGCTCCTTTACCTGGCAAGCAGCATAGTTCGGTGCTGTTACGCGCCACGCAGGCCATTTTCCATCAAGGAAACACTGGTTTGGAGGTGCTTCATTGTGGGAACGATGGAAACGGTAGCTTGTTTAAAAATACATAATTTGTACTATTGTTCACCATAGAGAGTTTACAGAAACCTAAAGAGGCACGGGCCATGGCCCCAGCCTCTCTTTCTTTCTCTCACATTTTTGGAATGCTGTTGCATGGCAGGCAAGTTCCTGCATGATTGGTGCTCAGGCACGGAGACTTAAGAGGCTCAATAAAACATTACAATATTGTGAACCGATGTGCGGGGTGCTTCGTAGGCATTACTATTCTCCCTGGCTCCCATCTGGAGATGGCGATTGTGTGTAACTCAAATGGTTTGCGTGGCTGTCTTTTCATTGATGGTGAAGAGACGCAAATGCTATCTTTTTGCCTGTTCAATGGCTGCACGTATAGTACTGTGCAAAAGTCTTAGGCACATAAGATGTTTCACAAAAGCATTTGTGTTAAGATGGTTATTTATATCTTCAGCTTTAGTGTGTCAGTAGGAAATATAAATGTTACACTCCCAAACTTTACTTTTGCAAATTGAAAATAGAAAACATTTGAATAGAAGAACAGGGAGCCCTGCAACAGATGTCATGGCCCCCACAAATCCCCCCACTGAAGATCATGTCAGTCTGAGATTACATAAAGGGACAGAAGCAATTGAGACAGCCTAAATAGATAGACGAACTGTGGCAAATTCTCCATGAAGCTTGGAACATCCCATCTGCCAGCAACCAAGAAAAACTGTGTCCAGTTGTGCCTAGGAGAAATGGTGCAGTTTTAAAGGCAAAAGTGGTCACACCGAATATTGATTTAGCTCTTTTATTTTTACTGGACTTTGTATGACATTAAGTGATACATTAAAACTATTTATGTCATAAAACTTTTGCACAGTACTGTGCTTTGTGCTCCTCACTCATTTTAAGATGTGTTAGTTCTGTACTCACTGATTTTTCAGTTGTTTTATGAGTCCCCCATTTTATATGCATCGGACACTCGAAATTTTGTGTGTATGAATGATCGAGTAGGTCATGATTTTTGTATGGAGGACCAAACATGTCATAATTTATGTATGAACTGGATTATAGTTTATGCTTAAGAAACCATTGGGTCATACTTTGGATATGGATGCAAACTGGTATAAAAATATGTCAATGGAAGCCAATTGTTATTAAAATTTCCCCTGCAAAGGTTATGGCTCAGTTTTCCCCGCGACTTAAGCAAGAGAAAAAAAAAAGCAAAATGAATGTAAAAATGTTTTCCCATGTTCACACATTCTTACCTGTTTTATACTATGGAAGATGAGCTATCTGGCGTTCTCTGCTACAGATACATCATGAGTGACAGACACATTTTTATATTTGCCTGATCTACTACTCTATATCTGCCTCTTTCCCCATGGCTAAGGGTCTTAGGACAGGCATAATGGAATGTATAATAAGCACAAGTATTCATGAATCATACACTCATAAATGTCACACACCGTTCCCCCATATTAAATAATTGGGCCATTGTGGCAAACTTGTTTGCTTTCAATTCCTCCCATGTTTGCACAGTCTTCCCTGTTCTAATGCTAGGGAAGATGGTTTATCTGGCATCCTCTGCTGTAAATACAGAGTGACCTCTTTTTATAATTGCCTGATCAAATTCGGCCTCTGTCCCCATAGCCAAGGGTTTCGGGACAGGCATCACATAATTTGATGTACAATAAGCACAAGTGCTCTCTCCCAATGTTCATACATTATTTCAGTCTTAGTGCAGTCTTAAATAGTGCAGGCTTCTTGATTCCCTGTCCATCATCGACATCCAGTGGGGCTGGAGCATGTGGACTTTGAATTCGAGTCATGTTGGTGGATACATTTAGGATGTTTTGCCTTCTGTTGCCCAGTGGCCTAGAGTTTTACTGTTTGCACTCAGCAGTTTCAGCAGAGAGCCCACTGCTTGTTTGCAAGTCCATGCAATCATCTTTCTTCTGATATGGTTTTATTCTATTCATCTCTGGATTTACAATGTTTGAATTCCTCGGACTACCTGTCAGACGGAGTATGCAATTATTGCACTGCACTTGGAATTGAGCGTCACCCACGTCATGTCCATCGAGGGTCACGTCGACATCCCCACCAAATGATTCCGCTGACAACCACCACATTTCTGTGCACTTGTGTACAGACCTCCCAGATTTAATAAGGACTTCATTCAACAATTTTCACACATTCTCTCTGGACTAGTGTCTCGTAATGACAGACTCCTGATTCTTGGGGATTTTAATATTCATGTATGCTGTCCATCGAAACTGATGGTAAATGAGTTTATCTCCCTCACTGAGTCTTTCAATTTTGTACAAAATGTCACAGGTCCTACTCACAATATGGGTTATACATTGGATCTTGTGTTATGGTATGGTCTTTCTGTGTCCAACTTAGAGGTCTTAGACATTGGCATGTCTAACCATTATTCAATAATGTTTGAGTCCATGCCTACATGTCCTCTCCCTACTTTTTCTCAGTCCTTACATCACTCCCGGTCCAATTACTCATCTACTGCCAATCTTTTTCAGAATTGTATCTAACGCATTTCACAGATGAGGTCTTAGCTGAATTGTGGCAGACAGATTTTAGCTAAAGAAATGCAAACCAACTGCTTCTGAATTCACTGTAAGATCAGTCTGTTAGAAAAGCCCTTATAGTAAGTCTATATCAGACAGATTGATAAATTTAATTGCTAAATGGATTGCTGTGGACTGTTGGCCAATGATAAGCTTGTTCAATGATGGAAATAAACAATATATTGCATTATAAAGCACCTTTTGTATTGTTTAATCAGTGCTTTACAGTGTGTACTTGTTGCTTTACTGTATGTGTATTTATTTTTTTATTATTGTTTTCATAATTTAATATATTTATAATTATTTATCCCAATCATTTATAATAATTTAATAATTAGGGGTTATTTATTGGCAAATATTGATATTTGTGATTCATTTGGTTCAGCAAAATATGTAGCTAATAATAATAAAAAATAATAATAATAAAAAAAGATTTACAACCCTAAAGTAAAATAAAATAAAAATGCTACAAAGGTGTACAATGTAGCCCTTTTAAATATATACTTATGTGTACTATGCCTAAATCTCCACACATAATGTAGAAAACATTGCTTTGATAACGCGAGTTAGCAGTGTGTTTCTATATAACACCTTAGAGGATGCATTTAGAGATAAACCTGAGTAATATGTGGGTAAAATAACACCTTTGGTTCATACATTATCCTCCAATCTTGTAGATCACAGCAAGTGGGAATTCAAATGCTTTTTACTTCAAAGCTCAAAGTCACAATATGTTTTTTTCATTCTGAAGGTTTATCTTCACCAAAAATGATAAACCTTGTCAGTTCCTAAAGTAATACAATGTGAACTTCTTTATTAAACTTTTTTGAGGCTTTGTAAATGTTATCAAGTAAACTTTCCTACATTAAGGAGGACAGATCGTGGAAAACAAGTTTCCCCTTCTGTCACTCACTTGAGGTTGTGTCGATGTAGTGACACTAGGTGTCGCTCTTGGGATGCCTTTCCGTCTTTGTGTAGTTCCTGGATACGGTCGTTATCCCTCCGCCTCCGACGGACACAGGTGATGCTTCACGTGTCTGGGCAGCGGTCACGTTGAGGCAGCGTCCGTGGATGGTTCATGTTCTCATTGCGAGAACCCTTCTCCAGTTAAACGTTTTGTTCAAACATTGTTATGGTGATCATTACAGGACAATGCGGACATTAACATATGACTGTCATGGCACCAGAACAAGTTTTGAATTGGGCAGGGGCCACAATTGATTGTATGTCATGTCATGACACTGCAATAGCTTATCTCTTGAATACAAATTTTTATTTTATTAATCTGAAAAAATTCACCCCATATCAAATGATCCATAAATACAAGGAATTTATCTTGTTTAAGTCTAATTTTCCTAAGCATGTTTAAACAAGCGTTATGCAAGCATGGCAAAGTTTATAGACAAAAAGCTCTGGTACATTATGTGATTTGTTTGAGTAGGTAAACAGCAGATGGTGAGGGAAGCCTTTAAAGCCCTGTGCGCTGTATTTACCTGCCCACTTGAATGACCTGTGTCATGATGCACTCATCATGCAGGGATAAGCAATTGTTAACCATTTGTATCTGTTTTTCACCATTCCAGCTGAGCGCGAGGCCAGACGAGTCATCAGTGCTTCGTAGGAAAATTAGCTTATTTATCAGCAATGCACTTTTTTCCACCTCTCTCTCTCCTTCTGACATTTTAAATGTACACAATCCATGACTGATTCACTCACAAATGAAAATGAGTTCGACCTCAATCACAAATTAATGTATCGCGCCTCCTTAATCTCCATATTTTTGTAATTAAACATATAATGCATTGCTTGATGAGGACAATGGCCAGTTATGTGCTCGTCTTAAATGAAAAAGGTTACCTAGTGCATCAGTCATCTGTCCTGTTGACTAAAAGTTTTGTCCAGAGAAGTATGACATGTTTTTATTAAACATCTAGGCCTGTGGAGCCTGTACTTCAGGTGTGATTTACATAGTTGAATCCAGGGTGATTCATTATGGGAGGGTTTCTTTCTTTCTTTCTTTCTTTCTTTCTTTCTTTCAGTTTAGTTCCTTCTCAGCATTTTTATTTTAATATTTAATTCCACTTGTGAGCAAACAAACCCCAGTTTATTCCTGGACATCTTGTGTGCTTTATCATTGACTTTAAATAGCCAACTCGTAAAGACCTTGAGAGGTGAAAATCTTTAGCCATTCATTACCAGAACATTGATGGAATGTAATGAAAACTAATACTCTTTCTTGTCACTGAGCTATCTACATAAGTTTTATACCCCATTACTAGCCTAGAAGAGGCCACAGCTCTATAGCATGTTGAGCAAAGCATAATCCATTGGGAAATTACCCATCAGAAGTGCAGTACTGTAACAGAAATGAAATTACAGCAGCACTTGCAAGTGATTATGTACATGTATGTGCTGAGGGGAATATATATATGTTCTCTATCTGATGTACCAGAGAGGTGCTCATTTAGAAAGTGTCCAATATGCAATGATTGATTGGCTTGTGTTATTGCTTTTTTAGTTTGATGGCTGTCACATCAGAAGACATTTTATACACCTATATTGAAACAGACAATATTATGGTCACTGAACAGGTTAATTTACATTATTTAATGTGGTATACATTTGTTGATTTAAGTGTGGTATTTCTTATCAAATATTTCTGTTAACGCAAAACTGTTTTATTGTATCATCCCTATGAACAAAAATTACCACATCTGATCTGTGAACTGTAACACAGTTCCATTTTATGAGCTCTGATAGATAATACTTACATGTCAGCCCCACAATCCCATAGCATCTATATAATAAATGTTGTCAATGGCATGCTGCAGTAAATATGAAGCAAGACATACATGATCCAATGTAGTGTGATAATGTACGCTACTACATCACTTTGCTTTGCTCTTTGAAGCTCCAGCGCAGTTTTGCAAAGAAAATGCAAATCTATGAAACAACAAAACATCAATCCCATTAGAATGGTGTTAGCTGGTTACTTCTTATGCATGAAGCCATTGAAATGATACACTTTTCAACCAATCAGATTGCATGACCAGACCTAAGTATAAATTGTTTGAATATTTCTCCTCTTTCAAATGAGATTGTGTAGCAAGTTAATAATGGTGATGATGAATTACAGATGGACTGGTGCTGCACAGAACAAGAATATTATCTTTTCTACTTACATTGTGGAACCTTCTTGTCAAAGGTTAATTCCATTTTACATCAGCATTTCTTTAGAGCAGTAATATCATCGCAGTAAATCCTAGCCTGGAAGGCTGCTGATCTGAAACCCTCAGAAAGAGCACGTAACCTCAGGGTTAAGGCTTTGGCCTGCTTGTTACATTTTTAGATAGTATGGTGCTATTAATGATAGAATGAATAACCTGAATTCTACCACATTGTTTATTATAATGCCTAGGAATAGTAGGTGGCAGTTTTTGTGGAAATGAGATCATTTACAGGTAGATGAAGGGAAGCTGGAAAAAAGTTAACTGTTATTTTATATATATATATATATATATATATATATATATATATATATATATATATATATATATATATAATATTAACTGCCTTCTTAAAACCAAAGATTCAAAGTTTGGCATTGGCAAATTGGTGCAAAACATATATTTCTCCATTGCTGGCCAGTCATAAGTTGCTGTGTATTGTGACTAAATAAAATTGTTATTATATTAGATGTTTTGCCAGTGACTGGCAAATGTTTTGCCTTTGATGTATCACTCAGGATAGTCACTAGACAAGGGCTTGGAAATGCTAATGGAGAGCTTTCTTCAGTTATTGTATATTTCCTTTTCAAATCAAACTGATCTCACAGTGAAAGTGACAACATTAGTTTGACATTTCTTTAGCTAAAATCAGCCTGTGCTTACAGAAATGTGAAACACTGTGGCCAGTGGCCAAAACGCTAAATGTTGTTATGCATATTAGTACGTGTGAGCTTAATTTTCCGAGTGTAATGTCCACTGAGGGTGCCAAAAGCAAGTTGTGAAGTGAGATGTTTTTAGCAGTACAGACTGTGATACAGTGAAGAGGAATGTAACCATCAGTTGAGTAAAAATGTCATGCTAGAAGGAAAAAATGAAACATAGTTGAGTCAATGATTGTTAATACGATTTCCTTGTTTCAATGTGGGATCCGAACCTGGGTCACCCACACTGCTGATGCAACATACATCTGGTCTTGCACAAGGAAAGGTAAACACATTGGAGCCAATGCAAAAATGTCTGATAGGAGATGCCGCTTCTCAGTGAGTCGGCATAATCTGGCCGATCCTAGGGTACTGGAACTCTCGGAAACAACATGCCGACTTCCCAATGCGACCATATTGTTAGAAACACACATTCTTTATTTATATAGACTTAATCTCAATATTTATCTGCTATTGTTGGATGTGGAGAAAAGGACAAAGGATCTTAATACTCAATTTGTTCTCAAAATCATTATTTAAACTTTTGTCTAGTTTAAAAATAAGTATTTTTAAATGGTTGACAAGCCACTTGTGGTCAAGGTGAGGTTTTTGTTTCTTGCCAGTTTAACAAAGGCTCGAGTTTATGTATTTATTTACTGTGTGTGTGTGTGTGTGTGTGTGTGAACTCGCTACTACCAAATCTGAAAAATAAAACTCAAAGATTAAGCAAGCATGTCTTAAAATTACCTAATAAAAGTGTACAGGACAATTTGACAGGTTTTAGCTGAAGATAAAGACCTTCTCTTTAACCATTGTGCCCTAGAGCAAAGCTTTCAATTCTTAAAAAAAAAAATATTTGGCTTTGAGGGGTTGAGACCAAGGCAAATAAATAATTATGCTATCTATAACTGTGTATATTTAAAATTATTATATTTTTTTCTTTCATATATTTAGCATTTCACTTGAAATTTTTCCAAAGCCGCTAGCATAGAACGCATATATTTAGACTTTATGTTTAAGGGTTTAAAAGAAATCCCTTTTAGTCTGCGGTGATGGGGGCATGGCCGAGCAACGTCTGTAGAGAGCGAGGCCGGAAGAGTAAGACCAGTAAGGATTGACAACAGTAGGAAATAATTTTGTTTTGCTGTGAGAGCTGAGAGGGATAAATGGGGCAGTCCAGACTGCCAGAGGGGAGAGAGAGCTATGCTTCAAACGACTGAGTGTGCGTTTAAGTGTGTGTGCTGAAAAGCAATGTTGTTTATTGTAAATAAATGGCTTCATTGAGAATAAGTGACTTGTTACACAGTCCTTCTGTAAAAACACTACACTGTGGTTTTTTGCAAGTAAAAAAAAAAAAGTTAATCAAGTACAAATGTACAAATAATACAAATAGCTCAATAAGGTAGCAACTGCGCATTTTCTGCTTTAACATTGTAGCAATCTCAAAATACATAATAAAACTGTAAATACTTTGCAAAGAGTATTTCTGTGAAATGCAATATTTACAGAATAAATTAGGTATTAGATAAAATCAACAGATTTTAGTGAATATTACATTGAATTTGACATCTGTGATATATTTCTTTAGTTTTGTGAATGTATTGATATTTCTCAAATTGTCTTAGTTACAGTACGTAGAACTGAAGGCATATGAATTATGTAGACATAAATTTAGGTCAAATTCTATTAGTGAGATTTAATGAGGGATCATACGGAATAGATCAGTATGAACAGATCATAGAGCTGAGAGCTTGCTAAATATTCATTTGTTTTGCACTCCTAAGGCATGAATTACACTGAAATATAAACCCAAAACAGAGATTAAAAAAGAAAAATCATTACTTTTTTCTTTGAATTACTTTTCTACCAGACTGATTCCATTCCCAGTTTGATTTTACAATGCAAAGTTGAACACAATACTTCATACAGTTACAAAGAGCTGCCTTTTATCACTCAAAGCATGAACATGTCTCATGTCGAAAAATAGAAAATAAAAATAAAAGACTTAATTAATATTTTTCCTCTCATGTGAGGGCGCTTTAACATAAAATCAGATCAAGCTGAGGAAAAGGGTCAGGGGATGTTCCTGCTAAAAAGGACTTAGACGTTTCTGTGAAGGAACGCAGTGTGTGAAGCTCATTGAGCATTTCATTAATACTGTTGAGCCTGGGGTTCTGCAGTATTAATGAAATGCAGTGAACTCATTATTAAAGTTCCAAAAAAGTGCCAGGAGTAACACAGATGGAGTCAATTAAGCAATGAGCATGCTGGTACACATGCATTTCATCTTTCGTCTTTTATCTCTTACATGTTACTCTATGGGTGTATTTAGCTGTACGGTTCTTCTTGCAACATTATTTCCAGTGATAATAACAGTTATTTTCATGTGTGATTTCAAATAATTTATTGCTTAATATTTGTATCATTTTTGCACATATACCCTGTCCTTTAGCATTCCCTTTGATAACAATGGTGAAGCACAATATTAACAAACATGGGTTTTTAATATTATATAATTTTTAATTTAGCATTTATTTGTTTATTATGTTCCATTTGTCCTTTTAGCCCTGACTGTAAGTTTTTTATTTAAAAAACAAAAAAAAATATATAATAATTTTACAGTATATTTAGTTTGTATTTTTTGTTTATGTTTTAATATTTTAGGGCTTCAAAAGTTAATATGTTAACTGATTTGATTTAAATGTTTTTAACATTGCTAAATTTTTCAGGGCCATCTAGAGTTATCACACACTGAGAGCATTTGCATGCACATTCTTAAACTGATTACACTTAATAAGCCAACAATATTTGTGGTCAGGTAAACAGATAAAACAGCTTTCCTTTATTGGGGTGAAAATGTTTGACCATTACCAGCTTATCCAATGTAAGCAAGTGTTGTGTGCGTGACAGTTGAGGTTTTGACATCAAAAGCAAAGTCTCGTGTAAAACAAGATTTCTTGCATTGTCAGATTTTTTTTAATAAGCTGATTTTTGGTAGTTATCAGCTTATTGGTGTGCATGGAAGCACACTAGTTCACATTTTAAAAAAGCTCACATTAATTTGTCTCTCTTACTTCTGGTGTTTGTAGGGAACTGATGCCTTCTACTCTGGAGGGCCAGATCACAATGGAGAAGACGCCCAGCTATTTTGTGACAAACAGCGCCCCAAAGCGAATTCACTCAATGGCGAGAGACATTAAGCTAATCATAGTGGTGCGCAATCCAGTGACCAGAGCCATTTCAGACTATACTCAGACACTCTCCAAGAGACCAGAGATTCCTACCTTCGAAGTGCTGGCCTTCAAGAACCGAACACTAGGACTGATTGATGCGTCATGGAGTGCATTGCGAATAGGGATCTACGCACTTCACCTGGAGAGCTGGATGCAGTATTTCCCCCTCTCGCAGATGCACTTTGTCAGCGGAGAGAGGCTTATCGTTGATCCAGCAGGCGAGATGGTGAAAGTACAGGATTTCCTGGGACTCAAGCGAATTGTTACAGACAAACATTTCTATTTTAATAAAACCAAGGGATTCCCATGCTTGAAGAAACCAGAGGACAGCAGTACCCCACGATGCCTTGGCAAGTCCAAGGGCAGAACTCACCCCAAAATAGACCCTGATGTCATTCGCAGACTGCACAAATTCTATAAGCCCTTTAACATGATGTTCTACCAAATGACAGGGCAAAACTTTCAATGGGAATTGGAGGAGGATGGTAACTCACCTGGTTTCCGCGACTAAAAGACTGCTGCTCCACACCACCAGCCTCCTCACAGCGTAAAGTTCACAATTCCCTCAAACCATGCCTCGACACATCAATCAATCATTGCTGACTTTTCAAAAGTATGTGTACCTATAGCAAGAGTACTGATCTACACTGTCAACCTCCAATACCAGTGGTGTTTATGATGGCAAACGTTATTGTACATATTATCGGAACATAAATATATTTATATTGGTTGAAGAGGAGAGGATTGTATTCATTTTTGATCAGAAAGTGTTGCTGTATGAATCATGTCTTCTATGATGATGCATGAAATAAGTTAAGTGTCCTTACCCACCATCACCTTGAGGGATTTATTTTTTAATCTTCACTTACCCTCACGCACACCAGCAGTGAGTGCAGTACAATTGAATCTGATAACCAAGGCCATTTGTGAAATCTGAAGCTTATAAGCAACTACAATCAAATGCAGATATTATCAGTACAGTAATCAATAAGAAAGTTTCAGCCATTTCAGTTTCTTCCTTTTTCCATGCATTTTTAAATTATGACTAATACACCATGTTTTAAATTAGCCAAAAGAAATTTAACTGAATGCACTATATATATACTGTATATATATATATATATATATATATATATATATATATATATATTATTTATTTATTTTTTTTTTTTTTTTTCTCGAATGGAGAAAGCTTACAAAAATATTTTTTGTTTGTTTTTGTTTTTTTTTGTTTTTTTTTAGCAATGCCATGGTATTTTTTTGAAGTTCTTTGGAGTTCCATGGAAAAACCAGCTGGTTTCAAAAGTCTGAGTCCACACTGAAACTCTGGAATTCAAAATAGAATTGGATCCTGAAATAAACAGTATTATTATTAAAAAAAAAAATGATGTAAAAAAAAAGAAGATATTTTTTTTTTTTTTACGATTCTACACTATTTGTAGGTCACTAATGAAATAAGCAAATGTGGCGCACTCTATCAAAATGAGTCAGAAGTCGCAGTGAGCCGTTTATGGAAAAATGGGATTTTCAGTTGTTTTAGACACAAACCCCCAGCTTTCAAATTATTCATGAAATTCAAACTATAAATACTTGTTTTTATACTCTTTAATGTGGCGTGTCAAATCGCTGTGTCTGCTGTCAATTCAAAAGGGAACACTGTGTTGTTTATACTCTGATCAGCCTTATTCTACTACAAATTATAGTAAAAAAAATGGTGTGACACCATCAGCACTCGGACGCCTCAATGTGTGTGTATCCCTCTGCGTTCATGCTGTTCTAAACTAACATGTATCATTTAGGAGTTAATTGCTTTAATTTTGAAATTACATATGTTAGCCAGCAAGTGGTGGTTTATGAGCTAGTTGGTGATGTAAAGTGAATCCGTTAGTCATTGTTCACATAGAACTGCGCTCCGTGATCGCTCATATTATTAATACATTACCAAAACTAGGAAATAGCTTCAAACGGCTTTAAACAGACATTTTCAGGATTAAAGCTCATTCTGAGAGACACAACAGACTGATTACAGAACTCAAGTGCTTACCTTTTATCGGATTTTCCACATTGGATACATACTGTTTACAATGGCGGAGGACATAGCTGTTTCTATAGTGAATGACTCTTGCACACCGGCTACTGCGAAATAGAGAGGAATACCCCCGATTGGACGTCTATTTTCCACTGAGAAAACTGACAGCATCTCTGATTAAGTGTGGCAACAGGTGATTGCACACGCTCCATCTCTCTCTCTCTCGCTCTCTCTCTCTCTCTCTCACTCTCTCTCAGATATTAATATCTGCATGAAACAGAATTTTCGATTGTCTGTGCATGTATAACAACATTATTCTGAAGGCAGGACGTATCAAGACAAATGTGAAATGTCAAGCACATATTTTGCAGTGAATATTAAATACAAATTCAAACATTAAAATAAATTCAAATGAAATCTATTTAGCCTACAAAAAGGTGAAAGTCCCTTTAGACTATCAGGAATTTTTACAATAGGACACCAATTCAGATAATAATCTGAATAATAATGCTAAATTTATATAGTGCCTTTCCAGAGTTACTGGGTTAAGAACACTTAACACTCTCAAATTTAGCACAATATAAAGAAGTAGAAAAAAAAGAAAGATAGCACATTTTGCATAAGGTGGAATAGGCTATTCCTAATAGATGAATATGGAGCAGTTAAACCTTTATGGAGCATTTCAACTTTTTTTTGGAATGAAGTCTTAACCAGATAATTAATTCACTCGCAATCGTGCTATATGGACCTAAATCAGCACTGCTGTTGCACACTCTTGCTTGTTTGCTATTGCTTGCTATTGCTTAAACAACGTTCCATGAGAACTGTGTGACAGCATCAGCACTCAGACGCTTCACTGTGTGTATCACTCTGCTTGTGTCCGTGCTGATCTAAACTAAAGTGTAAGCATAGTGCATGTGTGTTAGGAGTTTTGAAGTTTTGAACTTTAGTTTTGAAATTACATTTGTTAGCCAGCAGGTGGTGGCAAAAGATCATTTTTGTGTGTAATGGACTCTGTGAGTTTCCACATTGGATACATACTGTTTAAAATGGAGGACATCGCTGTTTCTATACTGACATTTGCGCACCGGCTACCCCGAAATAGAGAGGAATACCCCGTTTGGACACCTATATTCCTCTGAGAAAGCTGACCTTCAGAAAGCTGACAGCATCTTTGATTGGGTGTGGTAACAGGTGAACAGGCTCACGCTCCATCTCTCTCTCTCTCACACACACACATCCATCTGTCTATCCTTGTTTATCCAATGACTTGTTAGAAACAGCTCAAGCCGGGATACTATTTCTGAAGAGAACATTTTGATTTACTAAGGGAGGCTTGGACACATCATTTGTTTTGAACCAGCAACGGCAGATTCTGATCGGTCGCGTAATAAATGAGTTCCATGTACAAATACGTTTTTATGACCGTACTCAGTCATTCCAAATGTTTTAAAATGTACTCGTTCATTGAACTGTTGTATATAAGCAATATCACACTCGCAATCGTGTTATATGGCCCTACATCAGCACTGCTGTAATTACCTACAGCACTCGGCCTGCGACCAAATCACACACACGCAGTGCTGATAAATATTTAAGCAATATCACACAAGCAAGAGTAATATATAGTAACACATAAATGCAAATAGAAGTATTTTCAAAGGAGGACTCAGACTTTTGAACCCCACTCTATTTCAAAGAACCATGGTATCTGATACCACCACTGAGGTAAGGAGTTCCAGAAATATATGACTGGTTTGGTTGTTATTCAAGGGATTACAAGTCTTAAATGAATATTCCGGGTTTAATACAAGTTAATTTCAATTTTTCAATCTTTTAAAAAAGCAAAAATCTGGGTTACAGTGATGCACTAACAATAGAAGTGAATGGGGCAAATTTTAAAATACTCACTGTTTGAAAAGTATAGCTACAAGACACAATGGATATGCATGTTTACATGATTTTAGTGTTATAAAATTGCTTACTAACCTTTTCTGTGTAAAGTTATAGCCAATTTTACAACTTTGCTGCCATGACGATGTAATGTAGACAAACCCTGAAATGACTGTAATTTCAATTTAAACAAGGTTACAGCTCAAATAGTTTTAACAGAAAAATTATATAAAGTGTTATAAATGTGTTATAAAAGTGTTATATTATGAAGTGTTTTTATAAAAGCTTCACATTTCTGCCTTTAAACCCTCCAAAAACTGTCCCATTCACCTCCATTGTAAGTGCCTCACAATAACCTCGATTTTTGCTTTTTTTAAAGAAAAGGAAGAATGGGTCAAAATAGATTTTTGTGGTAATCAACATTATGCCACAAATGCTGTCGGTTGAGCTTAACTTGTACTGAACCCAGAGCATTCCCTTAATTGTTCAGAATGAGATTGATTTAGCTCAACACATCAGAAGGATCCTTCTCTTATAAGGCTTTCAGAATGTAGTATTCTTTGAATATTGGACACTGTGGTATCATTAATCACTATGTGAAACATCATTACAACTTTTTCTCCTCAAGAGTGATCCCATATCTTATGTGAGTTGATCACACCCGCTAAAACTGTCATTATCACACTCAAGGCTCTTTCTGAAAACTCGAAAGTGCTGCACATATGTTCCATTTGTGGGTTTAAAACACCAAGTTTTTTTTCTTTTCTTTTTTCAATGCAGGCACTGGCATAGTGATGCAGCAAGATGATAATGAGTGTAGCAGCAATGCTGCCGGAGTTTCCAAACATCTGCTGTAACAAAGTCTTCTGTCATTACAGACAAATGGGATATTAACAGAGTTGACTGTGAAAATCATGAGAAAAGGGAAGTTATGCAAATTGCTTGCAACTTATAGTACCTGGTGGATGCATTTCAGGTTTACATTTAAGAGCTGCTGTATTGAAATGACTGATTACTGATGTTTAAGAGATTACTACATTTATCTAAAAGCTAGATTTTCTTTGAACCTAAAAGCCATATTGTTTTCACAAGCTTGCTGTGTTATCTCTATACACTTGGCACAGGTGTTTGGATGTGTTTTTACAAAGAATACTATTGTCAATCAGCCAATGTCTAGCTACTTCTTGGTCATCTAGAACCAAATGTTGCTAATTTGGCCTCATCTAAGATGGTGTCATCAAACATTTAAAATGTTTTGGAAAGCTCTATTGCATGAACATTTCATGCTTAAACACAACTCTTTAATACTAATGGATTTGTATTAATTTGGCAATTTTACTCTGCGTTCTGCTAATGTAAACCATACGTTTCCAAGTCTCAGCTGAATAGAGCGTTACTTGAACAGCAAGTAGTGATTAAATGCAACAACAAGTTGGATTATTTGGGGAAAAAATTAATTACATTTCTGCTGTGACATTTAAAGTAAACCCTCAGTATATAAATACAGAGATAAGACATATCTTATTGGCTTCCCATTTAGAACTTATTTTCTACCATCAACTGATGATAAACATTCAGGATATAATGAACTTTAAAGTCAATTTGCTTATTCTAATAAGGGTGACATAAACAGAATACTTCAGTTAAAAAGCAAAGTGTGTTGTCTGTGTGTTTTTATTTTGTGTGTGTGTGTGTATATATGTGGCTCATTTGATAAGACTTTGTTCAAGCAAACATAGTAATGACTATAACAGGGTGTCATTATTCATTCATGTTTGCTCCTTAAATTCAAATAACAAGGGGACTTTGAATTCCACTCTACATCCAGTCTGTTGTGCTTCTATGCCATTTCTTACTATTAAACAACTTAATAAATCAATAAATCAATAAACACAGTCTTAATACACATCCCTGGCTGCCACAGCTGCTGACCTGTATCGGCCCCTCCCTCCGCACACCTCGCTGGCCATGCAGCAGTTGTTGTCTGTACTCAATGCTGAGCTGCTGTGTTTTTCACCCTGGGGAATGGCAGACCTGAGAGATAGTTACACAGAGCAATTGGTTCAATCAGAGTAAGCACTGTGCTGCCCTTTTTATATCCTCCTGACTGAACACTGGAGCCTAAACAACAATATAACAGGTCACCCTTTCGGTTTTGAGCTTAGCTATCCCCCTGGTGCTCTAAATTCCCATTTAGAATATCCCAATGTGGCGAATTAGTGATATAATGATATTATGTGTTTCCTTACACATTTCATGGCAGTTCTGATGTGAAATGTCCACTGTGTGGCACTAACAGCAAGTTAAATGGTCTCCCAAACAGATGTGGCTTTTAAGGTTAATGCTGTTTTGAGTTTTAAATCACCAAAATCTACCTCTTGCTTCAACCTTAAAACTAAACCTAAGCAATAGTGTCATAAAAGCAAATGTGATGTAAAAGACACAAATAATTGTATGGTGCGTCTATGACTCTTTCCACTCATGTGTCAACTCTCAATGTCTTATGGTCTCGTATCCCGGTCTGTGCAACGCTCCATCAGTTGAGCTTCTGCGCAATGTAATCGCACTAATTTATCGAACATATAAATGTAGTTGGTTTTGTAATGCAAATGATATTGTCTTACAAGTCATGCACTATAGTAAATGTGTTTTGATGTCATAAGCATTGTGTGAGGAACAGGGTGAAAAATAAGTTAATAAAATGAAAATATGCCCTTTTACTCGTGATTTGTGTGAAAGAGAATAAAAGTTGTTGTTTTAGCCCCTCTAGTGTTAATTTTACTAGGAAACTACTGTGATATGTACAACGAGCCATGTAAAAACATTTTGTAAAAATCTAGGTAAAGTAATGTTTGTTTAAGGTTTGTCCTTTGTTAAAGGAACAGTTCACCCAAAAGTGAAAATTCTCTCATCATTTACTCAACTTCATGCCATCCAATATGTTTATGACTCTCTTTCTTCTGCTGAACATAAACAAGATTTTAAGAAGTATATTTCAGCTCTGTTGGTCCTCACAATGCAAGTGAATAGAGACCAGAATTTTAAAGGCCCAAAAAGCACACAAAGGCAGCATACAAGTAATTAACAAGACTCCGGTGGTTAAATCCATATCTTCAGAAGCAACATGATAGATGTGAGTGAGAAACAGATTCATATTGAAGTACTTTTTTTTACTGTAAATCTAAAATTCAAAATTCCAGTGTGGCAGTGAATTTCACTTTCACATTCAGCCACCTACTGGTCAGGGCTGGTCAATGGTGGAGATTTATTGTAAAATAAAAATAACCTAAATATTGATCTGTTTCTCAACCAAACTCATTATATCGCTTCTGAAGATATGGATTTAACTACTGGGGTCTTATGGATTACTTGTTTTGCTGCCTTTATGCGTATTTTGGGCCTTACAAGTTCTGGCTGCTATTCACTTATATTGAATGGGCCAACAGAGCTGAAATATCCTTCTAAAAATCATTGTTTGTGTTCTGCAGAAGAGAGAAAGTCATACACATCTGATTTTTTGACAAACTGTTTCTTTAAGATGGGCAGACCTACCCACAGTGATATCTCCTCGTAACTGCACATGAAATAATGAATCATTTCTATTTTGATTGGAAATTAAATTATACTTTTAAATAAAATAAAATAAATAATAAAATATATCATGATGGCAACAGAGGAAGAACCTCGTAAAGTTGTTGGTTGTTGCCCAGCCCGCTGCTCTGCAAATGTCTGTTAGAGGGGCACAACTGGTCAGGGCCCAGGAGGCCACCACACTCCTGGTAGAATGGGCTCGTAGCCCTGCTGGAGGCAGCACGTTCTGGGTGTGATATGCCATAGCTATGAAGTCAATGATCCAGTGGGCGACCCTCTGCATGGAGACAGCACTTCCTTTCCGCTGTCCACTAAAGCAGACAAAGAGCTGCTCAGAGACTCTGAAGCTCAGCGTGTGATCCAAATAGATGCGTAAAGTGCGCACCGGACACAGCAATGTCAAGGCTGGGTCTCCCTCCTCCTGGGGCAGTACTTGCAGGTTCACCTGATCCCTGAATGGGGTCATGGGAACCTTGGGCACAAAGCCTGGTCGGGGTCTCAAGATCATATGAGAGTAGCCCGGACAAAACTCCAGGCACATTTCACTGACAGAGAACGCTTGCAGGTCACCTATCCTCTTGATGGAAGTGAGCACAGTCAGGAGGGCAGTCTTTAAAGAGAGTTCCTTAAGCTCAGCTGACTCCAAAGGCTTAAAGTGAGCTCCCCTTAGAACCTGAAGGACTACAGAGAGGTCCCATGATGGAATGAGGCGCAGTCTGGAGGTATTCAACCTCCTGGCACCTCTCAGGAACCTGATGATCAGGACGTGCTTCCCTAAAGACTTACCATCCACTGTGTCGTGGTGTGCTGCTATAGCGGCTACATATACCTTCAAGGTGGAAGGGGACCACCATCCCTCCAACCTCTCCTACAGGAAGGAAAGCACCAATCCGACTGCACATCTCTGGGGGTCTTCGCGTCGGGAAGAAAAACACTTAGCAAACAGAAGCCACTTCAAGGCATACAGGCGCCTCGCAGAGGGAGCCCTAGCCTGAGTGATCATGTCTACCATGGCGGGTGGTAGGCCACTTAGGTCTTCCGCATCCCATCCAGGGGCCAGACATGGAGATTCCAGAGGTCTGGTTGCGGGTGCCAGATGGTGCCCCGTCCCTGAGAAAAAAGGTCCTTCCTCAGGGGAATTCGGCAGGGGGGCTGTCATCGAGCCGTGAGGGTTCAGAGTTTGCGGCTGCCCGGGAAAGTATGTCCGTCATTTCCGCATGAGCCTGTGACTGGGTGACCGCACCAAAGGGGGAAGCCCAGCCGAAGTTTCTGCGTCTGACTGGACGAGCTCGCTCTCCGATGCTGCCCTCGAGAGCTCATCAACTTTGCGGGCCCCAAACAAGAGGTCGAACTTGCCCTGAGACGAGTCAGCGGATTAATTCGGATGCCTAATCAGGGGGAAACAAGCATGCTGTGGAATGGGAGGTCTTTGGGGATTTACCCAGCGGAGGTGGTCCCATTGAGGTCCCCAAATCGCCCCAGTGCTAGCCACGCTGGTCTCAAACCCGTAGGTAGGAGGACCGAGGCGGGGAGCCGCTGGGGTGGCTTGCTTTCTTATGAAGGAAAGCCGCGACCACAACGTTGCCATCGTCATGTTCTCGCAGTGAGAACATGGCCCATCCATGGCACCCAGGCACAAAAGACAGCGATCGTGGCTGTCAGAAGGCGGGAGATAATGACCGCAACCAGGAATAACATACAGATGGAAAGGCATCTTCAAAAAGATACGTCTTTAAAAAGACGTTTCCGTGTGTGCTGTTCTTTTAGAATATATTCTGTTAGGATTTATACTCTTTTAGAATATACTCTTTTAGTTTGTTCTGCCAAAGCACCCAGAGGCAATCTTTGCAGTGCACCAGTGCAGAGGGGGGAGAAGCTGCTGTAATGCACTGTCAGAATACAGCAGATTAGAGGATAGCGACCGCTCGGCTCCAAAAGAGAATATCTGAATGAGCTGTTTGCATGCCAGCTCCTTTATACCCTTATGTTCGGAGGAGTGGCATGCAAATACCACTCGCCAATTCCCATTGTCCTTTTATCAAAGATCAGAGGTGTCTCGGGCTCCCAAGTGTGACCCCTAGTGTCACTTCATCGACACAACGTCGAGTGAGTGACAGATAGGGACAACCTTAACATGCCATAAAGTACATACATAAAGTTTATATGGAACTAGAATTCTTTTTCAAAGAAAATAAAAGTGGAACAAGAGCCACTGAGGTCTCAGCCTATTGTATGTGTGTGAGTGTGTGTGTGTGTGTGTGTGTGTGTGTGTGTGTGTGTGTGTGTGTGTGTGTGTGTGTGTGTGTGAGCGTGTGTGTGTGTGTGTATGTGTGAGCGTGTATTTATCACTTTGTGGGGACCAAATGTCCCCATAAGGATAGTAAAACCCGAAATTGTTGACCTTGTGGGGACATTTTGTCGGTCCCCATGAGGAAAACAGCTTATAAATCATACTAAATTATGTTTTTTGAAAATTTAAAAATGCAGAAAGTTTTCTGTGAGGGTTAAGTTTAGGGGTAGGGTTAGGTTTAGGGGATAGAATATAAAGTTTGTACAGTATAAAAACCATTATGTCTATGGAAAGTCCCCATAAAACATGGAAACACAACGTGTGTGTGTGTGTGTGTGTGTGTGTGTGTGTGTGTGTGTGTGTGTGAGTGAGTGAGTGAGTGAGTGAGTGAGTGAGTGAGTGAGTGAGTGAGTGAGAGTTAATGTGCTGCTGTTATGTTCTTGCAACACTTTTGCTGACTCAGTTAGCAAAGAGATAGAAACAAGAACTCTGAGGGCTCAGAACTGCAGTGAGAAAAGGAACAAGAACCTCTCAGAGTCCAAGGAAAAAAGATGAAAATTGAAAGGAATCAAATTTTGATTACTTTACAGTCTGTCTTTTATTCTTGAACTCCGACAAGAGGTGTTCCTTTAGTGTACTCTGCAATAATGAAAATTGGGATGATACAAATCCTACTCTCTTTTAAGAGCAAAACCTGAGGTATTACATTTAAATCAGTCTCTGATTATGTCAAACGTATGAGGAGGAGATCTTCTCTGTGCAGGGGTCAGAGTCATTTGTTTCCAAACCATTGAATAAAAGTAAAATGTTATCATAAAAGAAAAATGTAAGCAAGCAAGCGGCTGCATTTCTGGCAAGTGTGATTCTGTCACTGACCACAATGTAATTCACTAGAAGGATAATAAGATCAAAATGTACTGATATGGGCTTATAAACTAAAAAATCACACAACAACAGGATGTACAGCAGAATAATATCCCAATGCCAGATGTCAGCATTTAAGAGTAAGTACATAATTCACTTGTTGCTGTGTGTTGTAATTAAACCATAATAAAATCTACAACCAAACCATTCATATGTATCTGCATATGTAAAAATCTATTCATATGTATCTGCGAAACCTTAATTTTTTTATTTCCAAAGGTGATGTTTCATAAACCATGCTGAATGAGTGTGCTCAGTGTGTCCGTTTACTATACACTGCTAAGAAAGAGAGAATGCTCTCTGACAAGAATGGAGAGATTAATGTATTTATCCTTTTGCCAAGATGAGACAAGATGCAGTTTGTGTGCAAAGAAAGTTGAAGTAGCATTTTCCCAGTGGGTATCTGCTCTCCTTCTCCCTCCTGGTTGTGCAAAGTTTGTGGAGACAGACAGTGCTGAGCATTTCAGTGACTGATCTGTCATTCATTCTGCCTGTACAACAGTGTGTTATAAAACTATGTCAAGGTAAAACTAAATGCACTCCAACAAATGTTTATGAAAATATTTAATAATTTAGCTGTAAGCAACGATGACAGGCCCAAGCACCATGAGTCCATTTCCAACTGGTAGCTTTCAGAAAACAATGCATGATGGACACAAGCATTTTGTCGAGGAAAGCAAGACAAGTGCCTCCAAAACATAAGAATATACAAAGAAAAAGATAATAACATTTAATGTGTTGCCATGGTAACAGGATTTAAGATATCAAGTATCCCTTCACAAATTTACATCAGCTTTGTCTTGACATTATTCTAAACAATTTTGAAGTGATTTGGGTAAACTTAAGAGTACTATGTCAAATTCTGCTGTAAGTGCCACACTTCCAGCTGACCATGACCCATAATTGCCACATCAGTGTGATCAGCCCCCATTACCAAACATACAGATGAATATAAAAAGAATATCACATAATGCACAAAGATATAAGGCACTTCCCATTTCCGATTTTTCGCCATAAATGTATTGCTTCGCCATGGTGTCACCTTTCAAAATATAAAAAATCCATTTTCAATTTAGCATCTACAATGTCTTGGCATGATGTTGCACAAATGTGGTGCCAGTCACATGAATCCCCTAGGAAGAATATTTAAAAATTCAGAGCCTGTGGTTTTCAGAAAATCCAAAATGGTCGACTACCTGTTGGGCAGAGCTAATGACTGGGAGTATGAAAGTTGTTCAGCTTAATGGGAACTATATACGTACCAATTTTGGTGACTGTAGGTGAAAATGGGGCTGCTAGAGCCCTCCTTACATGCCCATTTTCAAGGGGGCACTACAGAGCCCACCCTGCACACCCACCCCCCTGCAACTTTGCCCAGCCTTAAAGGCCGATGACTCTGGTGTGTGTGCAAAATTTCTAGAGTTTCCATGCATGTTAATTACCCTAAAAGATCCAAAAACCTTGAAAATAATAATCATAATTATAAATATAGCCGCAAGCAGCGATGACAGGGCCCAAGCACCTTGGGCCCATTTCCACCTGTCATGATGATGTTGGCAATGTTGTGGAACAATAATTGTTTATTGTTTACTAGTTGGAAATTTTTGCTTTTAATTATTATTTTATGCGTGGACATGCAGTAGTCTAAACTAATTTATGTCCTTATTTTCCCAGCATAATTTAAAAGCTATTTAAGTTGTGTGTATGTATAACAAATGCAGACTAAAAGATAATGTACTTCATTTATTTTGAAAGAGAACAGAGAAAAATCCACAATAAAAGAAACTGAGACCTATTGCCACATACTTGCAATGAAATTACAAGGCTAAATGACATCTGTACAAACTCTACTTAGACCAATTTAACACTTAATGCATTGAATTACATTTATTAATTTTATTTAAAGCAATTTTAAGGATATATAAAAATGGTAAATTACTTCATTACAATATAATCTACATATTTGTTTCAATAAATAATTATTTTAAATTACCCGTCTTTATGTTTTTGTCGTGCCAGCCATCTCGGTAGTCAATGTTATACAGTAGTCTTTGTAGTAACATTCAACCATATTGTTTGACTGATGAGTGTGCCTGTGCATGTGTGTGTGCGTGTGTTTGCTTAACACTTACCAGCTGGAGCATTCAAATTTGGGAACAATTATTCCATGGTTCCTCTCTCAATATCTTTGCCGTCCAATCACCAATTTTATTTCTGTAAACTGCCAGATACTCTATGACAATATAAGCTAAAAGTACATATGATTACTGGGCATGAATAATACATGCATCATCATCCTCCATTTGCCTGGGCGGAGCCAGAGAGGATGCCCCGGTAGATTACCTCCAGTGTTGGACTTACTGCTTCAAATTGAAAACTGAGGTGATCCTTTGAGGTAAGACAAGTTATTTAACGTGTGTTGTCATTATTGTCTATTGAAAGTCAAAACTTTTTAGTTACTAAGCATTTATTTGTAGGAGTAACACTAGGTATTTCTGGAAAAAATTACATGACCGTCGGTGTTCATCGTACTGGCAGCTAGCCTTTATTATTAAGCAAATTTCTGTGAAACGTACTAAATAAACATTAGCTAGCAATACATCGTACATTTTTAGCTAAATATCAATTACTTTTTTTGCACAATTTTGTCGCTTGTGGAAGATAGACAAACCTTTTTAGTTACGAAGCATTTATAGTAGTGCTAGCTAGTTTTTTTCTGGAAAAAAACGTGACCGTCTTTGGCGAGCCTATTCTTTTTATATAAACGTTTTTTGACAGTTTCTGTGAAACTTGATAAATAAACATTAGCTTGCAATACTATGTACATTTTTAACTAAATACTAAAAATAAATAATTTTGTCGCTTGTGAAAAATCTGCCTAAAGTAATGTGAGGTAGAGAGCAGATCAGACCTTTTTTTTTACGCTGTTCAGACCTGCCTGGAAACTGGCCAGCTAGTTAGATAAGTTATCTAGATTGTTTATTTTCCCATGTATTAAAAAATGGTAGATATCTTTCTATAATTTAGCAGATAGTATTACCCATCCATCACACAGACAAGTGTGAGAGGGCTGTCTGCAGTTGGACATTCTGGTTAGAATATTTAGTGTACGGATTTGTGAAGAACATACTGCTGACTACTAATTGTGTATTTTTTCTGTTGTAGAGATGGATAGAACTATGGCTCCCTGCTCAGCATCCTCAAGATGAGGCTGCTGATGAGCTTAGGTTCATAGCAGAGGTGGACATGGCATGAGGGCATGAGGGCATGAGCACACCGGAGGAAGATCTGCTGGACCAAAAACTACTGCAGGAAGACCCGGACCATGAGGAGATGGAGGATGAGATGGAACCTGATCCCCAGCCAAGACCATCAACTGGGTATATGTATGAATGTGTATGTATTGTTTGTTTCTATTTCTCATATGACTGATACTCACAATAACACTAACACTGTTACTCTTTTTATTTTGGTCTCAAGTCAGCTAGAAAGCATAAACACTTTCCTGACTCTGTGTCTAATCCCTCGTACTCTGACATCGATTCACAGGCACCAAAACCTCACCCATTTAAGCCTAGCCATCCATTCGGTGTTGTAGTGTGTGCCAGGCTGTGCGGTCAACCTCCAATATGATGTTGCGAGAAATTTACTTTTTCATGCTGTTTTTTTACTCGGGCTGTAGTTGCTGAGATATGCAGCTTTATAAAACATCAGAGGTGGGAGCTCGTCCTAAACTGTCTAGTTTGACAAATTTCTTTGGATGCTCATTTAAATGGGGTATTCAATTCTCCCTGATTCCCATTGTCATTAGGGAACCAAGTCACTTCAGGGCTCGTGGGCGAAGGGATTTATGTTGCGTGACCTCTAAAAGGTTCTTTTAGCAGCTCTACATGTACCACAGAGGATAATCAGGATTGCCATAGGAAGTTGTGTTATCTTATGGACAACCTCAAACAAAAATGCAAGCAGCTCTTTAAGCCTAACCAAAATCTTACAATAGATGAACGTATGGTCAAGTCTAAAGCTTGGTCAGGATTTAAACAACACATGAAGGGCAAGCCTACTCGGTGGGGTTTTAAATTATGGGTAATTGCAACATCAGACTCAGGGTATACACTCACCTAAAGGATTATTAGGAACACCTGTTCAATTTCTCATTAATGCAATTATCTAATCAACCAATCACATGGCAGTTGCTTCAATGCATTTAGGGGTGTGGTACTGGTCAAGACAAACTGGTCTCCTGAACTCCAAACTGAATGTCAGAATGGGAAAGAAAGGTGATTAAAGCAATTTTGAGCGTGGCATGGTTGTTGGTGCCAGATGGGCCGGTCTGAGTATTTCACAATCTGCTCAGTTACTGGGATTTTCACGCACAACCATTTCTAGGGTTTACAAAGAATGGTGTGAAAAGGGAAAAATATCCAGTATGCGGCAGTCCTGTGGGCGAAAATGCATTGTTGATGCTAGAGGTCAGAGGAGAATGGGCCGACTGATTCAAGCTGATAGAAGAGCAACTTTGCCTGAAATAACCACTCGTTACAACCGAGGTATGCAGCAAAGCATTTGTGAAGTCACAACACGCACAACCTTGAGGCGGATGGGCTACAACAGCAGAAGACCCCACCGGGTACCACTCATCTCCACTACAAATAGGAAAAAGAGGCTACAATTTGCAAGAGCTCACCAAAATTGGACAGTTGAAGACTGTAAAAATGTTGCCTGGTCTGATGAGTCTCGATTTCTGTTGAGACATTCAGATGGTAGAGTCAGAATTTGGCGTAAACAGAATGAGAACATGGATCCATCATGCCTTGTTACCACTGTGCAGGCTGCTGGTGTTGGTGTAATCTTTGGGATGTGGTGGAACGGGAGCTTCGTGCCCTGGATGTGCATCCCACAAATCTCCATCAACTGCAAGATGCAATCCTATCAATATGGGCCAACATTTCTAAAGAATGCTTTCAGCAACTTGTTGAATCAATGCCACATAGAATTAAGGCAGTTCTGAAGGCGAAAGGGGGTCAAACAGTATTAGTATGGTGTTCCTAATAATCCTTTAGGTGAGTGTACACTCAACTTTAATGTTTACACAGGTAGTCATGATGGGCATGTCACTGACTTTGCCACCAAAGTAGTTGAATCGTTACTGCAGCTATTCAAAGACCAGGGCCAAAATGTTTGGTTTAACAACTTTTACACATCCCCAGATCTTATGGTTAAGTTGTTAGAAATGGGAACTAATGCCTGTGGGACATGCAGGGTGAATCGTAAACTGTTTCCTGCAGAATTTAAGGACATCAATAGATAGGAACGCAAGACAGCTCATGGGGATATGAGGTGGATTAGGATTGAGGAGAATATACTTGTAATTCAGTGGAAGGACAAGCGTGCAGTTACATGACTCAATTTCCACAATGCAAATGGCTCAACCGAAATTATTAGGTTTGCAAAAAATAAAGAAGGACAAAAGAAGTAGCTCTCCAGTCCACTGTCATCAGCGATTATAACAAAAACATGGGCGTGATGACATGGTGTTGATAGGTCAGACCAAATGAGAAAATCTTACGACGTCCAACAAAAAAAGTGGTGGAAGTCGCTTTGGATAAAAGCGTCTGCCAAATGAATAAATGTAAATGTAAGACTCTTTTTTCCCACTTCATAGACATTGCCATTGTCAATAGTTTCATATTGTTTAAGGAATGGCAACACATTCATGCAGCACCAGAGGATGAGCGTAGACCAGTGAACTTAACCCAGGCTCGTCAGCTGGGAGGTATCGATATGCACACAAGTTTCCCTTTGCATACACTAAAGCCTGTAGTCCCTTCTTCGTCATCACTCCTTGCAGCCCATGTCCCTAAATTGAAGAGTCCTCTTAGAGATGTTGGCTATGCTATTTGAAAATATGGACTGAAAATAAAACTAAAGTAGCTTGTTGCTGTCACGATTCCCCGTTGTCTGCTCTGTGTTTCTCCCCTGTCACTTGTCATCCCGAACTACACTTCCCATAATCCCCTGCTCTCATCACTGCCAGTGTCATTGTTTCCACCTGTGTTTAATTTACTTATCATCATCCTTCTGTATTTAAACCCTGTTGTTTGTTCATTCATGGTCGATCTTACACCTGGCAGGAGTATGTGGAGCTCATCTTGGAGAGATTTGCCTCAGAGGAACCACCTCTCTCAATCCCGGGTCCGGCCAACGAGCCAACGCCCACGCCTGCCACGGCCAACGAACCAACGCCCACGCCTGCCACGGCCGACGCATTGGAAGCCGTCGGTCCGGAGGAGGAGGAGAAGAGGAAAGGCTTCTTCTCCTCAGTCTCCGCCTGCCACGGTCAGCGAGCCAGAGCCCACGCCTGCCACAGCCAGCGAGCCAGCGCCTGTAGCCTCAACCGTCCCAGAGCCAGCGCCTGTAGCCTCGACCGTCCAAGAGCCAGCACCTGTAGCCTCGACCGTCCCAGAGCCAGCGCATACCGAGCCTTCCAGGGCTCTGCCTGTTGAGCCTTCCAGGGCTCTGCCTCTCGAGTCTTCCAGGGCTCCGCCCCTCGAGCCTTCCACGGCTTCAATCCCGGAGCCTCCCTCGGCTCCGCCTCCAGAGCCTTCTACGCCACCACCTCACTCGGCTCCGCCTCCTGAGCCTCCCTAGGCTCTGCCTCCAGAGCCTCCCATGGCTCCGCCTCCCTCGGCTCCACCTCCTGAGCCTTCTACGATGTCGACTCCCAGGCCTCCAGACCCTTTCCTTGGCCTGTGGCCAGCTCCCAGGCCTCCTGAACCAGTCCCTGTCCTGTGGCCGCCTCCCAGGCCTCCTGACCCAGTCCCTGTCCTGTGGCCGCCTCCCAGGCCACCTGACCCAGTCCTGTAGCCAGAGTGGCCACCTGACCCTGTCCTGTGGCCAGCTCCCAGGCCACCTGATCCAGTCCCCGTCTTGTGTCCCCCGTGGACTGCCTGCTTGCCCTCTGTGCCTCCGTGGACTGCCTGTCTTCCCTTTGTGCCCCCCTTGGACTGCCTGTTTGCCCCTTGTGCCCCCGTGGACTGTCTGTTTGCCCCTTGTGCCCTCTTTGGTCTGCCTGCCTCCCCGAGCCCCCCTTCACTCCTTGGATGATTTTGTTTTTTTTGTTTTTGTGGGTTTTTTTAAAAAATGTTTAGGATCGTCTGGAATCCGCTCCTTTGGGGGGGGGGGTTATGTCACAATTCCCCGTTGTCTGCTCTGTGTTTCTCCCCTGTCACTTGTCATCCCGAACTACACTTCCCATAATCCCCTGCTCTCATCACTGCCAGTGTCATTGTTTCCACCTGTGTTTAATTTACTTATCATCATCCTTCTGTATTTAAACCCTGTTGTTTGTTCATTCATGGTCGGTCGTTGTATGTTATAGTTGTCCTTCACTGTGTTCCTGCCGTGCCCTTCGTCGATGTTTCTCATGTTTATATTTTGTTATCCCCTTGTGGATGTTTTGTTTGTGCCGTGTTGTTTAGTTATTTTTAGTAATCTTGTTCATCTTGTGCTCCTTCATTAAAGTATGCTGCATTTAGATCCTCACTCCTCGTCTGCCCTTGTCTGAATCCTAACAGTTGCACACCGGAATGTAATGGCAAAAGACTTGGTTCCCGATAGGAACCGTTTTCAGCCTTGGCACTCAGCTGAGTGTGACCAGTTTCGCGAAGAGGCCTAGGTTGGGCTATGTTTACTGGTGTTGTCAACCTCCCCTCTTTTCTCCCTCTCTTCTCTCTACAGGTATTGCAGTTGTTGAGTTTTTATTAATTTATAAATATTCTGTTCCTGCACTCTCTATTTAAAATGTATTTACTGTGGATAGTCCGAAAGTTTGATTTAGTTTTTTTTGCTGTGAAATTTATGTGTAATTCTAATGTTCAAATTAAATAAAGTGTGTGTTTTATTGAACACATAAAATGTATATTTCAGTGTTTGTGTCCTTCAATTTCAGATGCAATCTCAATTTATTATTACAGGTGCACAAAAGGAGTGAGTAGTCATGTGAAATGTATATTAACATTCAAAATATGTTTTATTCTGTTTTCCCACCAATCACTAGAATGGTTGTTTTTTTTTTATCTACGATGGCACCACAGATGGCCGCCTCGGTGTGGAGCTCTCCAATTCTTTTGGAGTTTTTGTTTGTTTGTCCTGTGTTTAGTTATCTTTTTCCAGTCAGTTTTACCAGGGACGAACTGCTGAACATTTGGCAGCACATACTAAATAATCTTTTAGTAGTTTTTTTTTTGCTGTGAAATTTATGTGTAATTCTAATGTTCAAATTAAATAAAGTGTGTGTTTTATTGAACACATAAAATGTATATTTCAGTGTTTGTGTCCTTCAATTTCAGATGCAATCTCAATTTATTATTACAGGTGCACAAAAGGAGTGAGTAGTCATGTGAAATGTATATTAGCATTCAAAATATGTTTTATTCTGTTTTCCCACCAATCACTAGAATGGTTTTTTTTTTTTATCTACGATGGCACCACAGATGGCCGCCTCGGTGTGGAGCTCTCCAATTCTTTTGGTGTTTTTGTTTGTTTGTCCTGTGTTTAGTTATCTTTTCCCAGTCAGTTTTACCAGGGACGAACTGCTGAACATTTGGCAGCACATACTAAATAATCTTTTCCCAGTTTTTGAATATTCAGATGTTTTGCTGGACATTTTAGTGTTGTTTAAACACGCTACGAGACGCAGGCGAGGAAAACTCAGTCAGCACGGCATTTGAACAGCACTGCCAAGCATTCATCTAGCGAATCTCCGCTCTCTTCCTAGCAAAACAGACGAACTATATCTCCTCACACATACTAATAAGGACTTCTCAAACTCTGCTGCACTGTGCTTCACAGAAACTTGGCTGAGTGAAGCCATTCTGGACAGCGCATTACATCTTCCAGGCTTTCAGCTGTTCAGAGCGGATCGCATCGTGGCGTTAATGGGGAAAACGAGAGGTGATGGAACATGCTTTTACATCAATGAAAGTTGGTGTACAGATGTAACAACGTTAAAGAGGATGTGCTGTCCTAATTTGGAAGTGCTCTTTATTAACTGTAAACCATTCTACTCGCCGCAGGAATTTTCTTAGTTTATTCTGTGTTTGTGTACATTCCTCCAAACGCGGGTGGGAACTTAGCGCTTCAACATCTTGCTGATCAAATCACAGACACATAACAACAATTCCCGGACTCAGTTATTATTATTCTTGGGGACTTTAACAAAGCAAATCTCACATGTGAACTGCCCAAATACAAAAAGCACATTTGTGAAATAATTAATGCTTCTCAACAACTTCTCTGGTGATGTAATGTGGAATAATGAAGGCCTCTTTTAAACTTCTTGTGTTGGGTAGCTGCAGCTGCTCCCTGTTCTAAAGATGTTCTAAAGGAATGTGTTTCTTGTCTCTACTCTCACGTTTCACATGTAGCTCAAACATGTATGTTACCCCCATATAAGGTAAATAACTATTTCATTGGTGGGGGTCCAGTGGAATGTGTTTTTTCTGGACCATATATCAGAAAGCTGAACAATAAACTTAGGAGAAGGATTTGATACCATTGGGTGTCTGTGTCATTTCTTTCTTCCCTCAGCTGAGCTGTATCAAGATGGGGTTTGCAGATCAACAAAATAAATTAAATACATTGGATGACAAAATTATCTAACAACATTACATGCCCCACCAGAGACAGAAATATACTGGATCACTGCTACATAACAATAAAGGATGCATATCGCTCTGTCCCACGTGCAGCTTTGGGACTCTCTGATCACTGCCTGGTTCATCTTCTCCCGACCTAGAGGCAGAAAATAAAATCAACAAAGCCAGAAGTAAGGACTGTTAATTGATGTACCAATGAAGCAGAGCTGGAACTACAAACCTGCTTTGATTGCACTGATTGGAAAGCACCTGGATGAGCTCACAGATACTGTTACATCATACATCAGTTTCTGTGAGGACATGTGCATCCCAACTAGGACATTTTTATCATTCAACAAAGATAAACCATGGTTCACAGGAAAACTCAGACAGCTTTGTCATGCCAAAGAGGATGCTGACAGGGGTGGGGATAAAGTCTTGTACAATCAGGCCAGGAACACACTGAATAAGGAAATCAGAGTGGCTAAAAGAAGTTACTCTGAGAAGCTCAAAAAAATGTTTCTAGGTAACGACCTTGCTTCAGTGTGGAGTCGCCTAAAACAACTTACTAATTACAGGACTCCTACTCCAACCCTGTGGTGGACCAACGACTGGCTGACGACCTGAATGTGTTCTACTGCAGATTCAAAAGGCCCAGTCTCACACCCCACATGCACTCGGACCCTCACTTTACACAAACATTAACACCTCCTGCAACCCCCCTGCTGCTATTCAACCTGCACTTACGATCTGTGAAGACGATGTGTGCCATGTCTTTCGGAAGCAAAGGTCAAGGAAGCCTTCAGACCCAGATGGCGTCTCACCAGCGTGCCTTCGATCCTGTGTAAACCAACTGGCCCCCATCTTCACACAGATCTTCAATAGATCACTGGAGCAGTGTGCAGTCCCATGCTGCTTCAAACTTTCAATTATTATCCCTGTCCCTAAGAAACCAAAAATCACAGGACTTGTCTACAGACCTTTCGCCCTCACATCTGAAGTCACATGAAGTCATTTGGTGACTGGTGTTGGCCCACCTGAAGGACATCACTGGACCCTTTCTAGATCCCCTTCAATTTGCTTATCGAGCAAATACGTCTGTGGATGATGCGGTCAACATGGGATTGCATCATGTCCTGCAACATCTGGACAGACCGGGGACATACGCAAGGATCCTTTTTGAGGTCTTCAGCTCAGCTTTCAACACAATCATCCCAGCTATTCTCCGGACTAAGTTAAACCAACTCCTTTTCCCATGTCTATCTGTCAGTGGATTACCACCTTTCTTATGGACAGGCAGCAGCTTGTGAGACAGGGAAAATTCACTTCCAGTACCTGTACCATCAGCACTAGTGCCCCCCAGGGATGTGTGCTCTCCCCACAACTCTTCTCCCTCTACATCAATGACTGCACACCCAAGGATCCCTCTGTCAAGCTCCTGAAGTTTGCAGATGACACAACTGTCATCAGCCTCATCTGAGATGATGATGAATCTGCATACAGAAAGAAGGTTGAACAGCTGGCTCACTGGTGCACTCAAAACAACCTGGAGCTGAACACGCACAAAACGGTGGAGATGATTGTGGACTTTAGGAGGAACACCCCAACATTGTCCCCCTCACTATTCTAAACAGCACTGTGGCAGCAGTGGAGTCATTCAGGTACCTGTGCATTACCATCTCACAGGACCTAAAGTGGGAGACACACATTGACTCGCCAGCTGAGGAAGTTCAACCTGCCACAGGTGCTGCTAATACAGTTCTACTCAGCAGTCATTGAGTCTATCATCTGCACTTCAATAACTGTCTGGTTTGGTGCAGCTACAAAATTGGACATCAGAAGAATACAGAGGACAGTTTGTAACTATACACTTCCAGAGTGAGGAAAAATGACGGGAAAATCACTCTGGATCCCACTCACCCAGCTCAATACATTTTTGAACTATTACCTTCCGCCCGACGCTTCAGAGCTCTGAACACCAGAACCATCAGGCACAGGAACAGTTTTTTCCCTCAGGCTATCCATCTCATGAAAAGATAAAATTGCCCCATTGAGCAATAATTATGTGCAATACACAGTTAAGTCTATTTATATTATCCAACATATCCACTTCTGACATTACATACATTGCATTGTACATAATATACTGTATTTTTGTTCTTTATATAATGGATTTATATATTAGATTTGCACTGTGTGTGTGTCTGAATGTATTTATGTATATGTATAATTATTTATTTGTATTATTCTTTGCTGCTGTTTTTGTATTGTTGTGTCACCAAGACAAATTCCTTGTATGTGTAAGCATACTTGGCAATAAAGCTGATTCTTTTTCTGATTCTGAACTTTTAAAAAATAGGATATATTTCTAATCTGTCTGCTATTCTACATTGCCCACACAATTATGTACATCTCATACATTGTAAGTGTCCCTCTAGATTTTAATTAAAATGGTTGAAATTGCAGTTGTCTGATGAATTATGGTGGCTGGAGAATATTTTTGTAAAAAATGCTTTGTGAAATCTTATTGATAAAGGATGATTATCCTTAAATAATAATAATAATAATATATATATATATATATATATATATATATATATATATATATATATATATATATATATATATATATATATATATATCATTTGAACGCCCTAGTTCTTCTCTTCAATATGGTATATCCAGTTCAAGTTTTTGATGTTAAATGAATATGAATATAATATGAATTTGGATATGAATATCATTTTCTGGCACAGAATGGAATTTTCAGAATTTTGGACACAGTCAGGAAAGGATTAAACAGTGAAACAACTCTGGCTACGTCTATGCCTTCAGCGGCTAAAACAGCTGCATGCAGACAGAGATGTGTTCATTAACTTCTGTTCCCTTTACAAAAAGCTTCACTTTGATGCTGCGCTTTTGCTAAGCGCTACGGGGAACAATCTTGCATTGTGAGCAGCTGTGAATTTGTGTGAAACACGTCAATGAACATTGACCTGAATTTATAGCCTCGGCTGGTGAAGATCATTAGATGCACCTGTGGCCAGGCTATAAAATAGAGGCGTCACCAGCGTGTCGACAGATATTTTTCATTCAGAGCATACTATGCTGTGTGTCTCACAACCTGCTCAGAAAACTTTCTTCCCTCTTTGTTAGGAGTTAGAAATTGTTAGGCAGTGCATAGAACTTTCTTACTTTTTCTCTCTGCTCTGAAAGAGATTATATATATATATATATATATATATATATATATATATATATATATATATATATATATATATATATATATATATATATAATCTCTTTCAGAGCAGAGAAAAGTAAGAAAGTTCTGACTGCCTAACAATTCTATATATATATATATATATAATTTTGTTATATTGGGGAAGAGCACGCGGCTCTCGCGTTGGGGCGGGGCGGGTGCGCGCATTGTGACCTTCTTTCGGTCGGGATGCTTCGCCTCGCTTACTTCCGAGAGCCAGCACCCGCACTTCATTCGTGGGGCTCTCGTATGGATCTGGCTGAGGAGCGAGAGACGGGTGCGTCCCTTTCGCTCGCTCTCTCCCCAGATCCGGCTGGCCCTTCTCGTGTTCTTGAAGCACGCTCCGGCGCCTCTTCAGTTCAGGAGGGGGACCTCGATTCCCTTGGGTCTATAGATTTCGAGTTATCCACATCAGAGCACTCAAAACATGATGCAAAATCCTCTGAGGAGTTACTCGATGTGGTTACTCGTGCTGTGGCCAGACTTCAATTAGACTGGCCACGTGACCAAGAAACCCCCAAACGCTCCAAATTAGA
Organism: Xyrauchen texanus; assembly: GCF_025860055.1. Lineage (NCBI taxonomy): Eukaryota > Metazoa > Chordata > Actinopteri > Cypriniformes > Catostomidae > Xyrauchen > Xyrauchen texanus. The sequence continues at coordinate 15,794,669 of NC_068283.1, forward strand.
GGATAGATTTCTGTCTGATGGCCAAGGGAAGGGAACACCTCATCAGTCCCTTCCCTTCTTTGATGACCTCCACGATGAGCTTGCTCATTCGTGGAGGAACCCTTATACCTCGCGCGTTCACGTGCCCTCGACGTCGTTATAGTCGACTATGCATGTTGGACTCCACTGCTACATGTCGCAGAATGATGATGACTAAATGCAGCCGGTGCCAGCCAAACATCACTTCAATCTATTATGACGGACTTCAGAGGATGAAATTATGCCAACTCCAACCTGCATCACCTTGGTCTATTTATGGACTACGATCCTGAAATGAAATGCTTAGACTAACAATTGCCAACAAAAGCCTTCATCAGCCAATTAACAAGGACAATTGCATCTGTGAACTTCTGCAATTAATCAAGATGGACTTCAAAGACTTTGGTCATTAATCTTACGGTTCAAACACAATCTATGTTTAATCAATGACCCTTATCACTTAGTTTAATAATTTTAAACCATGATTTTACCTATACATAATTAATATTTACATTACATTCATAATGTTACCCAGAGGGGAACTGGCCCCCACAGTGAGTCTGATTTCTCCCAAGGTTATTTTTCTCCATTAATCTACATCTTATGGAGTTTTGTGTTCCTTGCCACAGTCGCCTACAGCTTGCTCACTGGGGTTATTAATACAATTATCATTTAATTATTTATAAACACTATTAAAATTCGTATTTTATCTAAATTACACAATGATGATTAATCGACTTTATAGACATTACAGTTCTTATTGTCTGTTAATGCTAATATTCTGTAAAGCTGCTTTGAAACGATGTGTGTTGTGAAAGGCGCTATACAAATAAAATTGACTTGACTTGACTTAAATATCGTGGGTGCTGAGGCGCGAGGGTATTCAAGGATGCCGCCGGTCGAAGAGACACTTGCGGGTTATCTCTCGCCGGGTTCGGCATCGTCCTTGGAAAAAAAACCTGCTCTCCCCTCTAAGCCATGCAGGACTACCTCCATGCTAGTGGGGAGGGCTTATCAAGCGGCAGGTCAGGCTGGTGCTGCGCTGCACACCATGGCTGTGTTACAGGCGTACCAGGCTGACCTGCTAAAGGATCTGAGTGCGGGTAACACTCTCGACGAAGAGGCCTTTTCAGAGCTTCGTCGAGCTACGGCAGGCATCCGAGATAAGGACAGAGTTTTCTTAATCGATGCCCCGGTTTCGCCTTCTGGTCTCTTCGGAGACGCCATGAATACGGTTATCTCCAGATTCCAGGAGGCGAAAAGCCATGAGGAAGCCTTTGGGCATTTTCTTCCTCGCCGCACTCAGGGGGCGGGGCCGTCGGCCACCCAGTCTCGCCCCGCTTCTGCTAGGAGAGAGGCTCAAAAACAGAGCGTGGTGAGTCATGCTCCCCCTCGTAGGGACTGGGGACAGGCTCGTCGCCCTCAGCAGCCGCCCAAGAAAGACCTCAGGGCTGTGATTTCTAAAAGAAAGAAGCCCTGACGTTCTTGTACCCAACTTTGTGAGGGTAGTTCCCTTCGGGACGGGGTGCATGTATCATCCACTTCGGCCCTCCCGATACCCTCACGAAACCTCTTCACTCCCGCCGCCTTTGGTGTTTCGGGTGATAGAGGCTTCCAACAAAGAGTTGGGTGTACTGTTGCTTCCTGCCTTAGTCCAGGACACGGAACACTCAACACCCCCTCAACAGGAAGTGTTGAAATTAGTACCCATCTCAGAGAACCTGGCAGCGTGGAAACTTCTGCCAGGTATTTCTATGTGGGTTCTGAAGACAGTAGAAAGAGGCTACATAATTCAATTCACTCGCTGCCCTCCGCGTTTCAACGGCGTGGTTCCCACTACCGTAAGACCGGAGCAGGCATGTCTACTGTGGAGAGAAAATCTCTTGGCAAAAGGGGCCATAGAACATGTTCCCCTTCCAGAGAAAGAGTCAGGCTATTACAGCAGATACTTCCTGGTTCCCAAGAAGGGCGGGGGGTTGCGTCCGATTCTAGATCTTCGAGGCTTGAACCGCTCGGTCAGGGTGTTCAAGTTTAAGATGCTAACTGTCAAGTCGGTCGTGTCTCAGATCCAACATCACGATTGGCTGGTCACGATCGATCTCATGGACGCATATTTCCATATTGGAATTCTGCCACAGCACAGGAAGTTCCTGAGGTTCGCTTTCGGGGCGAAGCCTTCCAGTATCGGGTTCTTCCATTCGGCCTAGCCCTATCACCCCGCACATTCATGAAATGCATGGATGCAGCACTGGCTCCTTTGCGACTCCAGGGCATCCGCATTCTGAATTATTTAGACGACTGGCTGATACTAGCACAATCTCAAGAACTGGCAGTTCAGCACAGGGATATCGTCTTGGCTCATCTAGGTTCTCTGGGTCTGAGACTCAACGTCCAGAAGAGCGTTCTTTCGCCAACCCAGGAAATTACCTATCTAGGGATTATATGGAACTCGATCACGATGCGGGCACAGTTGTCTCCCGCTCATGTCAGCTCCATCCAGAACTCCCTGAGCAATCTCAGGCTAGGTCAAAGTTGCACTGTTCATCTGTATCAACGAATACTAGGTCTCATGGCGTCTGCGTCCACGGTGATTCCTTTGGGCCTTCTCCATATGAGACCGTTTCAGCTGTGGCTAAAAGCCAGGGGATTTCATCCAAGGGCCAGTCCCCTAAGGCAAATAAGGGTTACGCGCCGAGCGCTTCGTTCCCTTTCTATGTGGCTCAGACCCCGGTTCCTTACCTGCAGTCCCACTCTCGGTGCGTCATGTCGTCGCAGGATGCTAACAACAGACGCCTCCCTGACGGGTTGGGGTGCGATCTTATGTGGTCGTCCAGCCCAAGGGGAATGGGAGGGTCATCAGCTCGATTGGCACATCAACTGCCTCGAGCTGATGGCGGTATTTCTGGCCCTGAAATACTTCCTCCGACACCTGAGAGGCTGCCATGTCCTTGTGCGGGTGGACAACACAGCAGCAGTCTCCTACATAAACCGTCAAGGAGGTCTACGCTCTCACCACCTGAATTTGCTGGCACGTCGGATTCTCCTTTGGGCCCAGGGCAAGCTCCTGTCACTCAGGGCAATTTACATCCCTGGACGCCTAAATGTGGGAGCAGATTTGCTGTCCAGACAAAACATACCGAGGGGCGGAGTGGAAACTCCACCCCGAGGTAGTACAACAAATTTGGGAGAAATTTTACAGAGCAGAAGTGGACCTCTTCGCCTCTCAAGAGACTGCGCAATGTCCCCTCTACTTCTCTCTGAGTCACCCAGCCCCCCTGGGTCTGGACGCGATGACGCATACATGGCCCAGAATGTGTCTGTATGCTTTCCCCCCCAGTTTCTCTGCTCCCGGGAGTCTTAGCCAGAGTTCGCCAGCAAGGGTCTTGCCTCTTACTGATAGCGCCTCACTGGCCAAACAGGATTTGGTTCTCAGAAATTATATCTCTCCTCGACGGCTCGCCTTGGGCGATTCCGGACAAGAGGGACCTTCTGTCTCAGACATTTCATCCCCCGGCCCGAATTGTGGAAACTTCATGTTTGGCCCCTGAAGGGTACCAACTGAGGAACACAGGGCTGTCGCCTGAAGTTATCGAGACCATTCTAAGTGCTAGGGCTCCCTCCACCAGAAGAATCTACACCAATAAATGGGGTGTCTTCGAAAGGCGGTGCAGTTTACATGGTGCAGATCCAGTTAACTGCCAAATTGTTTCAGTTCTGGACTTTCTGCAGGAAAAACTGTCAGCAGGCATATGCGCCGCTACTCTCAGGGTTTATGTGGCCACCATTTCGGCTTGCCACACCTTGATGGACGGGGCGCCTTTGGGGATGCACCCTCTACTCGCTCGCTTCATTCGTGGAGCCAGGCGACTGAGGCCTCCTGTTAGGACCAGAACTCCCCTCATGGGACTTAGCAATAGTCCTGGAGGGTCTGGCCGAAACCCCCTTTGAACCTCTAGAGTCAGCGTCTGATAGACTTCTGACTCTCAAGCTGGTTTTTCTTGTGGCGATTACCTCTCTTAAGAGAATCGGGGATCTACAGGCTCTGTCTGTTTTGCCGGCCTGTTTAGAGTTTGCCCCAGGTATGGCCAAAGCTATCCTGCACCCTCATCCTGACTACCTTCCTAAGGTGCCTTTCTCGACACTACACCCTGTCACTCTGGAAGCCTTCTGCTCCCCGCCGTTTTTAACGCCGGAGCAGGAAAGTCTTCACGGACTCTGCCCAGTCCGTGCCCTTCAAACTTATGTCCGCCGCACTAGCCAGTGGCGTAAGTCTGGGCAATTGTTTGTCTGCTTTGGGGGCCGCAACAGGGGGGCAGCCGCTACCAAGCAGACTATGTCACATTGGGTGAGGGATGCTATTGCCCTGGCCTATGAGGCGCGTGGTCAAGCTTCGCCAGTAGGTGTCAGGGCTCACTCCACCAGAGGGGTCGCCGCCTCTAAAGCCTTGGCTAGTGGGGTCCCTCTACAGCAGGATTGTGATGCGGCAGGCTGGTCGTCTCCGCATACATTCATCAGATTTTATAGTTTGGATGTTCATGCTACTCCGGGCTCTTACGTCCTTGAGTCGACATCCCAAGCTCATGCCTGAACGGGTTTGTGACGCGGCAGGCTGGTCCTCTCCGCGCACATTCTTCAGTTTTTTATGGCAGGCTCGTGCCTGAAGACGTTCGTGATGCGGCAGGCTGGTCCTTTCCGCACGCGTTCATCAATCTTCATGGGTTAGATGTTTCTGCTACTCCGGATTCTTACATCCTTGAGTTGACATCCCAAACTCATGCCTGAACGGGTTTGTGATGCGGCAGGCTGGTCCTCTCCGAGCACATTCTTCAGTTTTTTATGACAGGCTCATGCATGAACACGTTCGTGATGCGGCAGGCTGATCCTTTCCGCACACGTTTATCGAACTCTATGGGCTAGATTTTTTTGTTACTCCGGGCTCTTATGCCCTTGAGTCGACATCTCAGCTCATGCCTGAACAAGTTTGTGATGCGGCAGGCTGGTCCTCTCCGCTCACATTCATCAGTTTTTATGACAAGTTTTGTGTTGCTATAGGGTTCTCTTCGCACACATTCATCGAACTTTATGGGTTAGATGCTTTGCTACTCCGGGCACTTATGCCCTTGAGTCAACATCTCAGCTCATGCCTGAACAAGTTTGTGATGCGGCAGGCTGGTCCTCTCCGCTCACATTCATCAGTTTTTATGACAAGTTTTGTGTTGCAATAGGGTTCTCTTCGCACACATTCATCGAACTTTATGGGTTAGATGCTTTGCTACTCCGGGCTCTTATGCCCTTGAGTCGACATCTCAGCTCACGCCTGAACAAGTTTGTGATGCGGCAGGCTGGTCCTGTCCGCACACATTCATCAAAATTGAATGGTTTAGATGTTTATGCTACTCCGGGCTCTTATGCCATTGAGTCGACATCAAGCTCATGTCTCAAACCTCTAGCGCTTTGTGAGCACACTTCACAACCGTAGGGGTCTGGACAGCCCCAGTGCGACGGCGTGGGTATTGCGTTCCCCGTAGCGCTTAGCAAAAGCGCAGCATCAAAGTGAAGCGTCTCGGGTTACATGTGTAACCCTTGTTCCCTGAAAAAAGCGGAACGAGATGCTGCACTTTTTTGCCGCACTGGGACGTCCCAGGACTGCTCTTCAGAAAAAGGTATCTGTCGACACGCTGGTGACGCCTCTATTTTATAGCCTGGCCACAGGTGCATCTAATGATCTTCACCAGCCGAGGCTATAAATTCAGGTCAATGTTCATTGATGTGTTTCACACAAATTCACAGCTGCTCACAATGCAAGATTGTTCCCCATAGCGCTTAGCAAAAGCGCAGCATCTCGTTCCGCTTTTTTCAGGGAACAAGGGTTACACATGTAACCCGAGACGTTTTGTTATTCATTTATTTTTTTCATTGCATCACAAATGTCATGGACTCGCCTGGACTCCAAAACAAATCTGAAAACTCAAAGGCTCGAGTCTGAGTCAAGTCTGAGTATAAATGCATCCGAGTCTGTGACAAATTCAAGTCCATTAAAACTGAACTCGTGACTCCGACTAATGCATGCAGAAGATATGCAAATGTTAAATGCCAAATGCATGTGTCCACATTGCACTGTTTTCCAAAAGTGACCAGGTGGAAATGGACCCATGCATTTGGCATTTAAATTATTCAAAAAAATACTGAAGCAATTTGGGTAAATACAAGATTACTATTCTCTATGACTGTGTCCCAAAAAGGTCACATCCATGTGTTTAGCCCCCAAGATTAAACATACATCTCAATATTGATCACATATTGCAGAAAAGATATGAGATACTTCCTGTTTCGCATTTTCGCCATTAATTGAATGCCTCACCATAAAAACACCATTCGATATATCAAAAATCTGTTCACAATTTGCATCTTCAATGTCTTGAAATAATGTTTTCTAATGTGGTGACAGTCTCATAAATCCCCAAGGAGGAGTATTTAAAAGTTCAGAGACTGAAATATTAAAAGAATCCAAAATGGCATACTTCCTGTTGGGAAGATCTAATGACTATAATTATGAAAGTTCTCCGGCTTGATAAAAACTATATACATACCAATTTTGGTGACTGTAGGTGTAAACGGGGGTGCTACAGAGGCCATCTTACATATCCGTTTTAAACCTGTTAATGGTCACTGGCCAACGGTTGAGTGTGGCTAAAAAAACAAATGCTTTGTTTTATATCAAATATGTAATCAGTGTTCACATACTTGGTATCAAATTAAATGTAAAAACTCAAATTTCGTCTTCTGCAGTCTATTTTTTATGATTTTTTTACAATTATTCTTTCAATAGAAAATTACAGTGAAAACAAATTTAAAATTGTTAAAAGAGTGCATTTTTAAACATGCGACATGTGAGTGACAGGCTACTTATGTTTCACATACTCTGCTTAAGATTCAAACTATTGGTTGAAGAAATATCCATTATATCCAATAATATCCATTAATATTCAATACAATGTAGTCCACACATTTCAGACTTCCAGGTACAAACTAAACAGTAACATTATTAGATATGGCAACAAATAAGCCTATACTACATGAAAGGAGTGTACGTCTATGTGTGTGTGAATGGATGTATGTGTGTGTGTGTGTGTGTGTGTGCTTAAGGAGAGGAGGAGGACACAAAATGGCAGACGTGGCTCTTGTGGAGTATATGACACGCAAGGTTTCCGGCTAGAGAATGTGGGCGGAGAAACTGGTTAATGGCATCTGCCCTTTTAACGCATGTCTCCATTGCTATGATAATTTAGGGACAAAGCTGGGCTCTATTGCCAAATGTGTGTGCGGGTATGATTGAGAAGTGTTGTGTGTGTGTGTGCATTTAGTATGAGAGAGAGAGAACAGAGTGACAGCACCGTAGCCGGTTTCAGTGATCATGGGAGAGAAGGCAACCGATTTATCACTCAGAGATGCAGTGAATGGCTCATAATCCATCCGCCTCATTCTTTGGTTTTTTAATTGATAAACTCAGTGTGTCAGTCTCACTGTGATGGCAGAAATGCACAAACATCCCAACGTGATCTTCATACTCTGATCTTTGAAAAAAGGACAATGGGAATTGGCAAGTGTAATTGCATGCCTCTCCCCCAGACATACAGGTATAAAAGGAGCTGGAATGCAACCAATCATTCAGGCTTTGTGCTGAGGAGCCGAGACAATGTTCTGGCCATTTCAGCAGGTAGTTCAGTGTTGTGGCAGGAAGGACACAATGTCTCGTTCCCTCCATCAGGGAACAGAGGTTACAACAGTAACTGAGATGTTCCCCTTCTGTCATTGTGTCGAAGAAGTTACACTAGGGGTCCCTATACAAAACATCACGACTAACTGAACTGTGTTACGTGGACTAGTGGTGCGAGACGGGCAGACCTCTGTGTGCCTCGTAGTAAAGCACACCCGGCCATCATGTAACCTCCCCCAACATTCTTATGGGCGTAAAAACGGTCCCCTGTACCTCGGGGACAAGCCGACTGCCCAAACAAATAAGGACCGGCTGACCCAGCCATGGCTTCTTCTCTTTTTTCTCCCCACAAGGAACAAAATTGTTCAGCTATAATAAGGCCTGCTTTGGGGGGTGTGCCTCCAAAGAGGAGGACACCGCGGAGACCACACCCCGCCCAGAAGGAATAAACAGTACATGTGGAGCACCTACCCCAGTACAGGGCCTAGTAAGCACACGTACTGGGCCGGCAGCGAGTTTCTCTGAAAACTTAGCCACAGATCTAAGGAGGATAGACATCCAGGGTCCACGACTTTGTGAACATGACTGGGAGTGAAAGTGCATGTCTTCACCTCAGGGGAGGGGAAAGGTGCTATGCGCAAGTGGAACCCCTAGCCAGCTGTCCTGGAACTTAACTGCTCGTACCTGACAACACAAGGGACAAGTACGGCCTGTCCAGCAGCACTGCAGGCCTTAGTTGCCAGTGACAACGTAAACCTACAGGCACCGCAATCGCCTTATCAACCTGGAGAATCGCCGAGTTCCCCCTGGCAGACCCACCATCGAGAGTAGTGAGAGCAGAGAAGCTCAGAGACTGGGTCCGGGCAGTAAAAGGTAACCGCCGTGATTGTGTGAGCTAATCATGCACTTCCGGCCCAGATCGCCCAAGAAGGTCTGAAAAGGAGGTTGTAGTGTCTTAGGAGTGACCATTTTGGGGAGCAACTTGGCCTCCCCTGTTCCCCTTTCCCAACCCACAAAGTAAACTTTGGGGTTAATGGTAGGGGGTACATAGTCTAGTCATGCTGACAGGGGGTCAGCGCTATGTTCCTTTGAGGAGTTTGGCAGCCCTGATGAATGGTGGAGCACCCAAGCTGCATTACTGCCTCCATCAGACATCTCCTGATTATACCCTCCATTTCCTGTCTCAAATTTGTCCTCTGGGGGGTTTTGTTTTTCCACTCACCATCTTGTTTAGGTTTCCATTCAAACTGTTCCTTTCCCTTTGGCTGGTGGGCATTTTGCCATTTTGGCACGCCGTGGTCCTGGGGGTGTGTCTGGTCACCACCCTCGTGGTTCTCTTGCCCATCCTGCTAGTAATGTGGTCGGCACCCCTGTGGTCCTGTTCTAACTTTCACCTTAATACGAGGCATCTCGTTGCCTTCAAATGCTAGGCAGGCGTTTTCTGAGGCTTGGATCCCCAGGACTCTGGTGTCGCCTTCGTGCCCTCAAGCAGGGCGCATGCGCGTCTCCCAGTCCAGTTGTGTGTACCTTCTGATTTCCTTCCTGGTAGGGTTGCCTGTTCTGCAGTGCATCATGACCTAGTGCTGTACGTCCTTGCAAGTATGCAGTTCTCAGCCGTCTGTGATAATTGTGCGGAGGCTCATGAAACGTCTGTGCAATGGCGAAAGTGCCTAGGATAGCGGAGGCTTTGTCGGTATACTGCGAATACACCTTGTGCTTTAAACAGAGCTGAGTAGTGGTCTCAGGTACCAGTAGGTGACGTTTTCATGAACACATGGACAGTCCTCACCGTGGTCTTCCATATGAGCTGGAGTTTTTCAAATGATGAAGCATGAGATAAGACAACAAGGCTGCACTCAATTTCACTGAGATAATCATCAATGTTTGAATCTCAACTACCCAGGTTAAAGCACTCTATGTCCATTGTGAAGGACTCAAGTTGTCGAGTGTGCAAGCCTTGGTGTCGGTATGACCACGGGTCATCAGATTAATCCGAAACACCATAGTCACTCAGATTGCTATAGCGATGAGGATGACTTCTTCCCCTTCGTGGTGGGGATGGAGTCTTGTCGACGCGTGGGGGCAGTTCCCATATTGCTTACAGCTCCCTGGCTAATGGAGCCCTCGAGCCACTTACACCACACTGATCTTGGAAGTAATTTTCCACCCTTCATGGTGTGTAATCAGTCTGGTTGAAACCCAAGGTATAAAACATGCTGAGGGGGGCAACAGGAAGGAGGGGCACCTGCATCCAACCAGTGGGCCACTGGAGGAGCTTGAAAAGTGTCTAGGAGGACGAAGTCAGAGACTGTACCACTAGGGGCTCGGCTCCAAGTGTGTGTCCCTGGGTCTCCTAGGGGCACATCTCTACTGGTTGTGCTAAAGAGGGGGCCCTCTTCAATGTCAGATGTTGTGTTGTGCATTTCCTGGGTGACCAGTTTAGAAGCTGCATTTACCTGATCTGACTCTGTTTTTAGCTGGGCAGCTTTGAGCTGCCTGCGCAGGGTTTCATTTACCTCCTGCATCCGGACATATTATCTTCATGTGTCCGGACTCTCTCAGCTTGGGTGCACCTAACATCTTGGAGCAGGCTTCTTGGGAGATTTTCCGTCTGCACTGCTTGGTAGATTTTCTGCAGCTGGGTCAGCTGGGCCTGGTGCTCTGTGGTGATGAAGGAAAATTTGTCCCACAAGGTCATGAATTGTGCGCTCTGGCTTCCCGACTGGAGCGCTAAAAATAAGCCTATACTACTTGAGAGGAGGTGTGTGTGTGTGTGTGTGTGTGTGTGTGTGTGTGTGTGTGTGTGTGTGTGCGTGCCTAAGGAGAGAAGAAGGGCACAACATGTCGGACATGGCTCTCATGGACACTGACTGTAATGTTGGGGCAGGCAGAGCAAGACAGGCAGACAGGAGCAAGCGAAGACGATGATGTAGTGAGAACCCAAATGCCGTTTATTGACTAAGTGTATCCAAAAAACTTGAAAGAAACAAAACAGAACCTAAACATAAACCAAACAGGAATAGACTATGACTTGACTGAACTTGACTAATGAAAATAAAGACTTTGACACAACATTACAGGATAATACAATCACAATACTAAACAAAGGACAAACATGAACCAACGAAAAGACTAATAAGCCAAGAACCAATAAGAACAAGACACATAAAACATGAGGGAAACAGGAAACCACATGACTAAAACACATGACCAGACAAGGAAGTAAACTATTTTAAAAATAAAATACATGAATCAAAAACATTCTTCGAAACATGAACAAAACTCACATAAATGTGACACTGACTAAGTTTGTATCTCATAATATTAAAACCTATTGATCTAGAGGCATATGGTAAACCACTTGGGATTATTTCTGTACTCAAATTATTCAATAACGTTTAAAAAGCATCCCAGGATGCACCAGAAGTTGATTGAGAAAATTAACTGTGTGCAGAGATGGAATAGACAAAAGGCTACACTGAAGAAAATAAAATAGAAGATGTTTCTAATATAATTTGTTTTGGTCACTGCATAATTTCCATATGTTTGTGTTACTTCTTAGTTTTGATAATGCTGTACTCTAAAATCTCAAACGTGCAATAACAAATAATAAAGAATAGGCAAGTATGATCACACTTTTCTAAAGAATTCTAGTCTTACACTGAGGGGTCGTTTATATTGAGTGTGTTTTTTATTTCAATTTAAAAGTGCACTAGATAGATGTCTTTGACGGCTTGTTTGTGTTTTTTGATGCCAAGTTAAAAAGAACCTAAACTGTTAAATGTCTCGAGTCGAGACACCTACGTTATGCTCTTTTGTTGCGCTGCATGGAATTTTAGTGCAACAACAACGTATTCCAGCATGTGAATGGCACCTAACATGTTTTCAAACATTGCGCTGAAATTTCAAACAAATATTTTTAATATTAGCTACCATAAAGAACTATGCAAGTTGCGCCAGCTTCTAGCAAAAATAAAACTAATAATCAAATTCAGAGCTGAAAACCGTGTCTGCTTACTAATAATTAACCTATAAAAACATAATGGACAGCTTTATTCAGCAGTGTCACATATAACCTATAACAAACGATGAAGACAGGTGAGAGTGATTTAGCCTGTTCAATTTTACGGCTCCCAAAATCTTGTTAAATACAAAGCAAGGAAATATGTTATAATGTTTCTTTTAACAGCATAAATCGAGCACAAATGAACAACGCTCGTTCGGAGCGATTTGGAGAAATGTCACTGCTCCCGAAATGTTTTATGCTATTTCTAAGGAAGATAAATAGTTTAATTATTTGTTTTAACAGCACAAATGAATGACACCAGTTCAGAGCGATTTGGACCACATGGGGTGGAGAGTGACGTCACTGCTCCCGAATACAAGCTGTTATTTGTAAGGAAGGGAAATAGATTCAAGATTAATTTTAGCAGCACAAATCGAGCACAAGTTTGGAGCAATTTGGATGATATGGGGTTGCAGAGTAACATCACCTAATTCAAATTCTTATTTTTAAGGAATTCAGGGAAATGCATAAAGTGTTTCTTTTAATGACACAAATGAATGGCACCACTTCTGAGAGATTAATTATCAGAATCAGCTTTATTGCCAAGTATGCTTACACATACAAGGAGTTTGTCTTGGTGACAGGAGCTTCCAGTGCACAACAATACAAAAACAATACAAAAACAGCAGCAAGACATAGATAATAATAATAATATTTAGGGCTGTCAATTTAACGCATTAATAACGTGCGATTACACATTATTTCAATATTAATGTATAGCTGATTAAGAAAAACTTTATTATTAACTGGTATGCTGGATAATGGAGCAGCAAAATTAACAGTAATTCCAGTCTTCAAGTCTTCTGTAGAAAAGAAACCAGTGTTTTCTTTTGTCTTTTTTTCTTTTTCTTTTTTCCCCAAACATATATCAACCTGCATCTGGACTTTAAAGGATTCAAATCTCTCTTTTTTTCAATTTAGTTGTAGGACATCAGTCTAATATTCATTCACACAGTTATTTTTTGGAACACATTCAACTTAAATATTGTTATAAATTGTAAACAAATACTAATGATGACAATAATAATAATAATAATAATAATAATAATAATAAATTATTATTAATATTATTATTATTGACTTTTAATTTGAAATAAAACAGTAATATATTTAAATCGTGCACTTTTTAAACCCTCACCCTTTTATTTTGGCATTCTAAACTCTCCAGGAAATCCTTTAATTGTGTCTGTTTGTAGTAAAGTTCACAGTAGTTTAATTCGCTTCTTATTCAAATTCTAGTAAAATGTACCTCTGGTGCCATTCTAAATGCATATTATAAGTGAACCGAACTATTGAGCATCTACATCTGAGATGTTGTTCGTGAGTATATTGCGCACCACTGTCATGTCTAGACATGGTTTTGTTTATGTTATGTTTTTAAGTCTTTTATTTTGAAAAGTTTAGTTCCTGTTCATGTCATGTGTTTCCCTAGTCATGTGATGTCCTGTTTTCACTCCATGTTCACGTGTCTTGTTTTCATTGGTTTATTGTTTAATTATCTTGTTTAGAGTTCTGTTTGTTCATTGGTTTATGTTCCCCCTTGTCATGTATTTAAGCCCTCATGTTACCATTGTCCATTGTGGAGTATTGTTAATGTAACACTGTTGTTTTGGTCAAGCCACAGTCAAGCCACAGTCAAGCCACAGTCAAGCCACAGTCAAGCCACAGTCAAGCCACAGTCAAGCCACAGTCAAGCCACAGTCAAGCCACAGTCAAGCCACAGTCAAGCCATGTTTTGTTTATGTCTAGTCTAATCATTCATGGTTTTGTTTTGATTCACGTATGTAGTCAGGGTTTTGGATATCACGTTTTATAATAAAACTGCACTTGGGTTCATTTTCACGTCTTCCTCATCATCTTCATTATTGTCCTTGTCAGCACTTTACAACCACGTGAAGGCAAAACATTTGTTAAAAGTATGTATATGTGTAAAAAGATCCCCCACTGGAGCTGCGCATACTATATATTTGCTTATTAAACAGCCTTTTGTGATTCACAGAGCTACTGCAAGTCCTCAAGTGACATTGAATAACATGCACAAGTTATATGAACTGCTTAATGGTTATTTTATGTAATTTTTGGAGCTTGACAGTAACGAACATGACTAACACACAGTATGGGATTTGTATCGGGCTCGTCGGACCGATACCCGATCCGTCTAAAAGCTTGAGTATTGGAGATCCAGGTATCGGATTGGTGCATCCCTAGTTTGGTATATCAAAAATGTGTTCACAATTTAGCATTGTCAATGTCTTGGCATGATGTCGCCCACATTTGCTACCTGTAACATGACATCCCTAGGAGGAACATTTCAAATTCCAGAGCATGCATTTTTCAAACAATCTGAAATGGAGCTTATGACTATCAGCGTGAAAGTTGTCTGGCTTGATGAGATCTATATGCGTACAAAGACCCCCCCCCCCCGGGAAACTTTGCCAAGCCTTAATGGCTGACTACTCTGTGTTTGCAAACTTTCAAGAGTTTTCACACGTTAAGTACCCCAAAAGGACTGAAAACCTTGAAAAGAAGAAGACGAATCCTTAGAAGAACAATAGTGCCTCTGCACTATTAATGCTTGGGCCCTAATAATCCTTAGAAGAACAATAGGGCCTCTGCACTATTAATGCTTGTGCCCTAATAATCCTTAGAAGTACAATAGTGTCTCTGCACTTTCAGTCTTGGGCCCTAAATATGATCACATGTATTGCCAGACTGCGATATAAAGCAGTATAAATTTGTATTTTTGTATTGCTGAAATAGCTGGAGGTGACATATACCGGAAGAGGTCCAAATTCAAGGTTGATAATGGTAGCGCCCTAGTCACAGTGAAAAATAAAGTGAATAGGTTGTTGTTGGTGGTTGCCATGAAATTGTTCCATGGTTAATGGGGAGCCTCATAGGTGGTTGCTTATTGGCCCAAATCAAAAGAGCCCACTCCCAAGTTTCCATAATATTAAGGTTCCTAAACATAGGCGGAAATCTCGGGGGGGTCAGGACCCCCCCATCTGAGGGTTGTCCCCCCCTAAAATATCATTAAAATATGTGCATTGTAAATAATATAATGATATATTCTTAAAATAATTGTTTAAGAAATAAAATAATACAAATGCAAACGGGGCAACAACAAAAAAAACCTTGGTGTCCCCTTCAGAAATTGCTCTTGAGAATTGTTATGTTTATTGTCCCCCAACATTTTGATGACATTTTTTTTCAATTGAACTTTAATAGATTTTTTTTCAGCCATTTTATTGTTTACTAAGTGAAAATCTAAAGTCTTATCACTGGTATCTTATCATTTAGTGTTATCAATCCAAACATAATTTTTTTAACGTGTCGGCAATGCTGACGAAGGTTGTTGCTGACTTGGAGGATCTTGCTGTGATACGAAGATCGATCACTGCCATGGAGGTGAAATTCACTGATATTTTTTTTTTTAGACTGATCTCCAAAAAGTCTTTGCAAAGAAAATATTTTATACTTAAATATGCTTGAGAAAATCTATGAAACAGCCCTATTTTGGGGCTTTGATTTGAACTGTTGCTTCTGCTCAACCCCTCAGGTATGCCTACCCTTTTTCTAGAGAAATAACTCTTTGATACTCTGTACCAGAGATCTATGGCATGAAAGATATGCAAAACTGTCCTCCAATTGCCTCTCCCTATGGGGGGTTTATCGTGTGTGGTTCTGAGATGGACTGATCTCTCCTAGACTACAAGTGGAGCCAAACTGCTCTATCAGAACCACTACATTTGGACTGTCACCCCCTTTCAAGCTGCAGAAATCAATGGTTTTCATTTTGCATGGTAAAGGTAAAAGCAAACACAATCAAGTTGGGTGATTTCCTTTACATTGCAGTCTAATAAAATTATAAAAGAGTTTTGAATTTTGAGTTTGAATATCATTTAAAAAGCTCTAAAGAAGATCAACAAGACTTGAAGAGCCAAACTTGAAGTTTTTGTATAATAATGAGTAGTAATAATTTAATTTTCTGGATGCACTGAAATGTTGCTGTAATTACTATTCAAGTAGGTATTAAAAAAAACTAAAAACAAATACATTGCAAGGATTGTATTTTTTTTTCTTTTTGTTTCTTATGTTCAAATTTGCGATACAAATACATTATTGTTCTGATACAAAACCTTGAGAGCTCTCTATTGTAAATGTTAAATATGGGCATATTTACAGCATTTAAAACAAAAATATTTACAGAAACCTCATTTTGCATTTTAAATGAGGCCCTGTGAGAAATTAGTTAGCACCACAGACTCAGTGAAAGGCAGACCTTGGCTCTGTTTGTGAACAGCTGTCAAGTATCCCTGGCTGGGGGTGAAGAGCATCATGTATATGGGAAAGAATTGTGGGTGCTGTTTCTTACAATTCAATTTATTTCAAAGTTGCCTTTTGCAGCATTAAGAGCACAACACTAGCCTCTTAATTTTGCTCTAAAAGTACACCAAATGGAAGTATTTAACTTTAAAATGTACAACATTTTCTTATGGGGGAGCATGCCCTGTATGCCCCTAGGGGGTCGGAGGTACACCCCCCATAGTCTCACAAAATCCTGTGGGAAACACTTAACACTCTGGATGCTTTTGTCCATACCACATGCAAATGCGAGATTACAGAGTGTAACTTAATTTCTCTGGTTAGTTTTATAGAAAGGCTTTGCAATGGCGAAATAGGGGCAAGAACTTCCTGTTCAATACAAAATCAGGGAGGGGCTCTCTCAGGTGGAAGCGACCGATGAGCCAAATGTCTAAGACAGAATGCATAATAATAAAACAAAATCTTGAGTAGGCCTAGCGCACTTTTGTCAATTGGCCTATGCAATTTACTGAAATGTAATTGGACATTTACCATTCCAAATGAAGGACTTCGCTAAGCTATCAAATTGCTTGAAAGAAGAGTGGGGGACATCTATAGGGAGAGATTGTAGCAGGTAGTTGAATTTTGGAATACAATTCATTTTAATAACATTAACCTTCCCAATCATAGATAAATTTAATTAAGCCAACCTGCCCACATCGCTCAAAAAACTTTTTATTAAAGGGTCAAAGTTAACTCTAACTAAATCACACAAATTTGATGGGAATAAAATACCCAAATACACTGGAAGGTGTCTGGCTGAAAAGCTGTTACAAAGCAATAAACTGTCAGAGCCAAAGCTTTTTATTTAGACCAATTAACTCTGTATCCTGAGAACTTAAGAAAAGGAATTGATAATTCTGTGGAGGCAAGGCATAGATCTAGTAGGGTCAGAGACGGATAATAAAATATCATCTGCGTGAAGCAAAAGCTTATGTGCCACACCTTCCGCCACCACCCCTGGAAAATCATTCTCTTTCTTATCGCGGCTGAAAATGGTTCCAGGGCAAGACAGAACATTAATGGGGAAAGAGGGCAACCCTTCTGGATTCCCCTATCCAGAGTAAAATAATCCGAAATGAATCAATTTGTTTGTATCGCCACTACCAGGTGTCTATAAATTAACTTAATCCAAAGAATAAATTATTCCTGAACCCGTACATTTCGAAAATCTTAAAAAGATAAAGTCAGTGTCAATAGAGATGGCAGTGACCGGAGTCAGATCATTTGCCACTGACCACATTGAATTTATTTGACACCTAATGTTATCAGAAGTAAATAAATCCCACCCGATCTATATGTATAACAGGTGTCATAACAATATTTTAACGTCTTGCTGGATCAGGGAAATTGGACGGTAACTCTTACACTCACTAGGACATTTGTCCTTTTTAAGAATCAGACTGATCCGGGCTTGTGTCATGGTTGGTGGAAGCTTTTCATTCATTAATGATTCTGTATAAACTTCTAGCAAATGTGGAGCCAGTTCTGTAACATAAAAAATTTACGGAAAAGCCATTTGGCTGTAGGAAAGGCCTTAATTACCTCGGCAAGCTCCTCCAAGTCTATCTCAGACTCAAGAAATGTTTTTGATCAGTCATCAGTTTAGGCAGTTCTAATTGTTCCACAAAGATTCTAACATATTCTTCAGTAGACGAAGACATGGAATTATAGAGATCAAGCATTATTAATATCAATGGCCGAGGTAAATATTTCACCCCCAGCAGATTTCACTGAGGGAATGGTAGAGAAAGACTCTCTGTTTTAAATATCTAGCCAGAAGCTTCCTTGCTTTGTCCCTAGACTCAAAGTATGACTCAAACCAAATATCCACCTTATGAGACAAAATAGTATTATATCTGTATTTCAATCAAGTAAATTCTCTGAGTCCATTAGACGACATTCAGCTCTTCAGCTCTGCCTCTGCACTATTAATATTCCCTCCCAATTCAACAAGTTCTTGTGCTTTGGATTTTTTGGTGAATGAGGCATACTGTATGATCTGGCCTCTAAGAACTGCCTTAAGTGCCTCCCAACCACGCACACAGAGGATACTGTTGACCAGTTGGTCTCCATATAGACAATGATTTCAGCTTTTTAGCATTTGATGGAATTCAGGATTTTACAAAAGGGATACATTAAAGTGCCAACTATATGATTTATTTTTCTCCTTTTGTGGCAACACCTCTAAACACACCAGGGTGTGAACCAAGACTAAATTGTTTCCAATTGAGCAATCAACAACAGATGAAATGAGGGACTTAGATAAAACAAATATCTATTCTAGAGTAAATCTTATGGAATGAAGAAAATTTGTTATAGTCCCTACCAGATGGGTTCAGAGGTCTCCAAATATCTGTAAGACCAATAATTTTACACATCTTGTGAAGCGTCACTGTTGCTTTAGGGGGCTTGTACACTTTTGCTTTACTAAGATCAAGGACTGAGTCCATAAAAATATTAAAGTCTCCTCCCAGTATTATAATATTAGGGGTGCCAGTGGCTTGCAACATCCCTTCAAGATCTATAAAAAAGCCCTGATTATCAATGTTAGGTGCATAAACATTTGCTAAAATAAGACTTTGTCCCTGAATTTCAGCTTAAACAATAATGACTCTTCCTAATTATCTTTACTCTGTTTGAGACATTTGAATTGTAGATGATTACTTATCAGTGTATTGATCAGTGTAGTTTCCTGCGGGGAAAGGTGCGTTTCTTGAAGAAACACTATATCATATTTCTTATGCTTAAGAAGAGAAATAACCTTCCTTCTTTTTATGGGGTGCCCCAACCAATTCACAATCCATGTATAGAGAGAAAATCCACTCATTTTAACATTCGACATGTATGTAAAAAATTATTATGTGTCAAAAACAGGATTATAAAGACCACATTCAAACATTAGTGCAGCAGTCAAACCCTGAACATCCCCAAGAACAGAAAAAAAAAACAGAAAAAGAAAAACATGTGCATTAGCCCAACGCACGACAGCGGCAACTGGCGTCCATCCCTCCAAACTCAAACAGTCCATGTACACCTAAGAGAGCCCCAGCGACAACTTTGTAGTCGGATTGCTCAAGTCAAAGTATCTATACAAATGTTGTGATACAGAATTTTACAGCAACAGATCATTTATAAAACAAACTCCAGCCAATAGGTAGAGTAAACACAAAGAGCGTGTAGCTTCATCCATAAAACTGTCCTGAAGATGTATTATTCTACAAAATAAACTCCAGTTGCTAGGTGGAAACAGCACAAAAAGAGAGTGCAGATTCTTCAGACAGTCAAACGAATGTACAGTGAGCCATTCCACTTGGCTGCAACATGAGTTTAAGCAAATTACTTACTTCAATGACTTTATGAAGGACATCGCATGTTGTGGGCATGTGAATGTTTTACGGCCATCCTTAGCATCTATTCTCAATTTGGCAATTGGAATATCAGTGCAAAAGCGGCCTTCCATTAATGTAAAGGTTTCTTGCATTCCTCGAATCGATCACGTTTCTCTGTTGTTGAGTTCACAAAGACTGGGAACAAGAAAATGCTGAGTCTCCGGGAAAGCCTTCCTTAACTACTCGCCTCGCGTAACACAAGATCTTTATCGGATAATCTCAGAAATTTGGCCAGAATTGATTGGTGTAATGCTTTTGTAGAGATGAGATAAGAGACGATGGATCTAAACGCTAGAAGGTATAAATACAAACTGATGATTGACAAGGGAACAGGGAACAGGAGAGGAAGATGGGGATCAGATGGCTGTGATGAGGGCAGTGCAACGTGGGAAATGTAGTATGGGGAAAACTAACAACAGAAGGCAACAACCATGTAAAAAATAATAGTCCTTATGAACAGAAAGGTGACAAACTCTGACAATTGGGGTCTGTCTCCTTCCAAGGATCACCGAACAAGAACCCTGTGAGCTCGCTCGATTTCCAGCTTATGGCCTGTTCGGAAGCAGACTTTGAAAGAGCCCATCTAGGAATTTCACCATATCCTGTCCTTCTTTACCCTCAGGAATTCCAATGATACAGACATTACTCTGCCGGCTACAGTTTTCCATGTCCTCCAACTTCTCCTAGTCATTCTCCAAATCCACCTTAGCAACCAAGGTGGATTTGGAGCATATTAGCAGATTAGCAGATAATTTCCTCTCCGATGACTCCAGATAATCAATCTGTTTCTTGACTTCTCCCACTCTTGTAACCATATCAGTGAATTTCACCTCCATGGCAGTGATCGATCGACGTATCACATCAAGATCCTCAAAGTCCAATACTCCAGTTTAATTTATTTATGGTTAGAGCTCCATCTAGTGGCAAGTTTGAGGTTGCTTTTAATTCTGAGATTTTCCGGTATTCACGTGAATCAGGCACTAGAGAGTGCTCTATGCGGGCAGTGATAATGATGGCTCTCTTGAATCACCATGTATTTCTGTAATCTTTAAGTATTTATTTGATTTACATGGATATTCATTAAACTTGCATATAAATGTGCATTGTTACGGTTAAAGAGTATTAGTAACTATTTTCCATCAGGCTATTGCATTGGCCACATTATTCATTATTTACATTACAAAATTACATGTTTATTTGCAAGCATCATTAGAAAATTGCATTAATGTGGATGTTGATATGATGATGTAATTGTTGTTAATTCCTGGATATTATTATTATTATTGAAATATGTTTGTTTATTTGTATTTTCACTCTATTCCCAAGACCATTAAACCTGTAGTCAAATGAACTTCTTGTCTTCAGAGTGGTGTGAGGGAAGGGAGTTTATCTGACTGTCAAAACACTAAAACTACATTGAGGACAATATAATGTGAATGTATGAAATATTGATAGGGAATTGGTCTTGGACTAGACTTTTATAATGCTGCTGCCTCTGCAGCAGCAGAGCAAATATGCAGAATTGCTGCTGCTAGACAATACACATACATACTAAGTGAGCATGTGGAAATGCTGCTGCTGCCGCACAATTAGACGAAATACAAGAAATGCTGCATCGAGTATAAATTACATGCACAAACAGACACACAAACATTCCAAATGTAGTTGATCTAGACATATGGAGCTGGGGTGGAGGTGGGTTTCATAGAAAAACTCTCGCAGTGCGCTGCAGTGAAACCAGCTTGTGTGCAAAACTGAGCCATTTAAATGTTCTACCTATCAATATCTCCAAAATAATCCTGGCTCTGGAGGTGTCTGGCTCCTCTATCCAAGTTTATTGGTAATAGTCTCAGTAATAGAGTGTTGATTCATTTTCTACCAGGTGGATATTAACCATTTGCCAGTAAACTTTGATTATGTGAGAGGTGTGATCTATTAGAGTCTGTGATTCTAGAATAATAAGTGACACGTGGGGGTATCACACCACAGCTACTAGAAGCTTATAGAGATGCCTGTTCCTGCCGTTGAAGTATTTTATTTCTATGCAAAAAGCAGCAACACAGCAGAAATTGATACAGTTGCCTTTACTCTGGGAAAATGTTGTCTCTACTTATTTAGAAATGCATGTTCTGCAATAAAATTGCAATTAAATGTGGTAAAAAAGATCTATGGCACTAAGTAGATGGAACTGTGGCCTAGTACACATGTCCCAGACATATAGTTGAGATGCTCATGTAGAAGATATGGGTTCAAATCTGGCCTGTGTCTTGTCTGATCCTCTTCCCACAATCTTGACATTTGCTATCCATAAACCCTAAAAAAAACAAAGAAATTATAATACAATGACATTGTAATATAACGTGTTACCCCCACTTTACAGCTTCTTGAACAAAAGACACACAAGAAGCAGGCAAGGACTCTCATCGCATAGCACAATACTGTAATCATGTAATATATTTCTGATTATTGTAATTTCTTTGGGACTGATAATTTACCATCAATGCATAATTCAACCAGTTCCTATCTGTCACTCACTCGATGTTGTGTCAATGTAGTGACACAAGGGGTTGTCCTTGTGAGCCCCAAACACCCCTGATATTTTAGAAAAGGCCAATGAGAATTGGCAAGAGGAATTTGCATTCTACTCCCCCAGACATACGGTTATAAAAGGAGCTGGCTTGCAACCACTCATTCAGATTTGTTCTTCGGAGCCAAGCGGTGACGATGGATTCCACTGCCATTTCATTCATCTCTACAAAGTGTTGTACGCTGTTGGATATACGGCACATTGCAGCGGGATCTCCTCCTCACTTTGGCAGCTACACTAAAAGAGTATATACTCAAAGAGTATTTCCTCTAAAAGAGTGAGCACTGACGGAATGTGTCTTTTTACAGATGCTTGATCTGTAAAAAGATATGCGCTCATAGCCATACCCCGCCCAATTCCATTCTTCCCGGAGGTGCATTAGGAACTCAAAAAGTTGTGGTAGGCACCTTTCACTGCCCAGACCCAGTTTCTGAGTTCCTCCGCTCTCACTACCCTTGACGGTGGGGTGGCCAGGGGGTATACAGAGATTCCTTAGGTGGACAAGGTGGTTGCGGTTGTGCCCAAAAATGGCGGCACCTGGGGGACACGCCTGAGACTCCCGTCCAAGGCCTGTAAGTCTAGATCGTCCATGATGGCTTACAGTGCTGCTGGACAGGCCACTTACGCTCTGCATGTCATGGCCCTTCTGCAAACTCACCAATCCAAGGCATTGAAAGAGCTGCATGAGGTTAGTCCTGACCCGGGAGTGGTGCATCTCAACCTGGTTGAGATGAGGGATGCCAACAAGGTCGCTTTCTTGATGCCCCATCTGGCCTGTTCAGCGACACAGTCAAGGACTTTTCCCAGCAATTCTCGATGGTCAAGAAGCAGACAGAGGCTATCCAGCACATCCTGCCCCGGCCTTGATCAAGATCCCACACCCCATCTGCTCATCGCCTAGGGCATCCTCCTGCGGCAGCAACAATGGCTCCGCCGCATCCCAAGCCATATGCAGGGGCTCTCGGCCCAGTCGTAGAGCCCCTGCAGGAAGCTGGGGTTGCCTTACCCCATAAAACATTTTCCACAGTATGGTTTCCCTGATGGCAAACCCGTGTCTTCCCTTGGGCAGAGCCTCCACTGCCCAACTTCCGGTTGGTAAGTCTCCACATGTTAACCTCCCCTTCGGGCAGGATATGGTCTCCGCTGTGTATTTTCCCCATGGGAAAAAGAACACCTACCCTGACACGAATACATCTGGCTCCAGCTGAATGATTTAACATTTTTGTGGAGAAAAAGAAAAGAAAGGGCCAAAGTGGCTGGCTCTGCCTGTTCCCATTGTAAGTACCCCCCCCCTTTTTGGGTATGAGGGACAATGCAACATTCGTGGGGTTTTGGGAAGGTTACGTGGGGGGCCTGTGCACCTGCACTGCCAGTCAATATAACACCATTCACCTAGTTGTGGCATTTTGTATAATGACCCCTAGTGTCACTACATCGACACAACGTCGAGTGAGTGACATATAGGGAACGTCTTGCTGTAACCTCTGTTCCCTGATTGAGGAAAAGAAATGTTGTGTTGCTCTGACCACAACAGGGAACTACCCACTGAAATGACCGGGACTCTGTCTCAGCTCCTCAGCACAAAGTAGAATGAGTGGTTGCAATACCCATATGTCCAGGGGAGTGGCAAGCAAATTCCACTCGCTCATTCTCATTGTCCTTTTCTCAAATATCAGAGGTGTTTTTGGGCTACCAAGGGCGACCCCTAGTGTCAATTCATTGACACAATGTCTCATTCCCTCCATCATGGAACAGAGGTTACAACAGTAACTAAGATGATTTTATAGATCCAAATTTGCATTACTGTTGCTTCTAGACCCATACAGATTAATTGTTCTCTCCGTGTATTTGTGTTTCGGTTTTCTTAAATATGTCACACTAATATGCATCATTTAGAAATATGAAAACTCATATTCAAGAACCTAGTAAGTTCCTGTGCTGTGCATGTGAATATTTACTTTTTTGTCTTTGTTTTAGCAACTAGTGACATCTTCATATGTAATGTTAAGCATAGCCATTATTCCCTTGTGCATTTAAGGCATCATCTGCTATAATGCAGCTTTTCTCAGGTCAGATGGCCTGAGAGCTAAAGGCAGCTAAACAAGCATGCATAATACCTTTTAAA
Source organism: Xyrauchen texanus (assembly GCF_025860055.1). Taxonomy (NCBI): domain Eukaryota; kingdom Metazoa; phylum Chordata; class Actinopteri; order Cypriniformes; family Catostomidae; genus Xyrauchen; species Xyrauchen texanus. The sequence continues at coordinate 15,818,939 of NC_068283.1, forward strand.
TTATTTTAGAAGCCTCAATTATTTAACAGCATTCAGATCTATTGTTGTACGTGTAACTTGAAATGAAAAGTCTGATAACAGAAAAGTTAAATGCAGTTAGCTTCCTCTATAAATTGCCCAAAGCATAACTTTAATATTTAACCAGTTACTTTTCCTGCTTTTTTGTTTACAGTCATGGTATTATGTCCTTAAAGGTGTTTGACTTCAGAAAATTACTTATTTTATATATTTGTTATTTATTTATTTTTTGTTTTTGTAATTTATAAAAATGCATTTAATTTACTCTGGATTATGTTGAAGTATGGACTAAGCTATACACTACCATTCCAAAGTTTTGAAACACTTGACTGAAATGTTTCTCATGATCTTAAAAATCTTTTGATCTGAAGGCGTATGCTTAAATGTTTGACATTAGTTCTGGAGACAAAAAATATAATTGTGACACCATATTAATTTATTTCATTATAAAACTACATTTTAATTAAAAAAAGTTTTTGAAATGGGTGACTTGAACCAAATAATAAAGAAAAGAAGCCAATAAGTGTTCAACATAGATGGGGACTCCTTCAATACTGTTTAAAAAGCATCCCAGTGTGATACCTCAAGAGGTTGGTTGAGAAATTGTCAAGAGTACATGTCTGCAAATTCTAGGCAAAGGGTGACTACTTTGAAGATGCTAAAATATAACACAGTTTTGATTTATTTTGGATTTTGTTTATTCACAACATAATTCCCATAGTTCCATTTATATTATTCCATATAGTTTTGATGACTTTTATATTATTCTAAAATATATATATATATAAAAAATATAATAATGATAATAAAGGAGTAAGTATTAATTTTGAATGGTAGTGTATACTGTATATACTTTTCATATATTTACATTTTCATGCAATTTATTAATGAAAATATCAGGTGTTACTAATAACAATGGTTTGGAATTTTTTTTATACCATGACATTTTGCTGCATTCTTCATTATTTAAATTTTTTTTTTAATGATTATTTCTTTATTTATTTTATAGTTGTTTTACTGTTTACATCTTGCTTAAAAGTTTAATAGGCTATGATGGGTTACATTGTGACTACTTAAATCTTTGAGTGTACCAACATGCCCTGATACATTATTTTGTTGCGTTGTGGCACTGTCATCCATCGCAATATGTTGCAGATATTTGACCAAATCAGGATGCCGTTAGTAGATTTTAATTGTGAATTCCCAGAGTCTGTTTGCAATGTATGTTTATTTATTTTACACATATAATGTAAAATGTCTGTATGAACAGCCAAATTGGTCTAAATCATGAAAACATTTGGAGTGAACCTAGTAAAAGAATATCACATAATTGAATCTGCTTACATCTGTACTGATTCAGAAGTGCTACAATCTCAAAGCAGTCTGGTACAGGAGAGTTCAGTCATGGTAGAAGTTACCGTATGCAAATTTATTCCACCTCTGGAGTAGTAACTTTCCCACTCTGATTAAATTCCACAGCAGCCGTGATTCCTCCAAACACGGTAGAGGTATTTGCCAACGGGCTGTGTAGCTCTGTTGTATCTTGCCCTGGCATCACATAAATTATGCAAAGCAAGGAGATGCCAGATCTGATTGGTATGTGTGTCTGCACCCAAAGGAGGAATTTTAATAAGATGTTGACTAGAGATTTACATGCTCTAGTATAACACAGGCTCTGTTTTCTTTCTGTTAGTTTGAGATGATAGAGGGGTGATATTTTCTTTAGAAAATTTAATTTTTATGAATAAATTTGTGTGTTTCATGCTCACATGTTCTCCTTCTTGGTTTATATTTGATAATCTTCAAAAACGCTGTGTCCACTAAATTGCACAAAAATTACAAGGAGCAAGTGAGCGCAAGTATATTTATCTTGCAAAGACGCGCAAATACATAATATACTGCACTCACCAAGGCACCATCGCATGTAAACACGATATCGTGCAGACACCGAGCATACTCTCCTAAGCACTGTCCTCAATCTTTTCCAAATGTCTTAGCAGCAGCTATGACCAATGTGTAGAAAATAGCAGGAAAAATCCCCACACAATTAATTTCGTAGTGGGATTTGAGGTGTTTTGCAACATTTAAAATATCCCTGCACATTCTGTGTTGATAGTGCGCAAAATCCCCACATTTTTCATTTTTACATGTTGGGGAAAATTAGTAATCCACATATTGGAACACAAGAAATCAACAGTTTCTTTCTATAGGACTGAAAATTCACATCTCTCTGTGTATACGTCATCATCATCATCTCTCTCCATGCAGCGTAGTCTGTTTAACATGCGTGCGCTCTCGTAAAGGGAAAGAGCACACATTTTTTTCCCACTGTAAAAAACATATTTTCTTATTAATTCGCCTTTAGAGATGAAGCGCCAAATGAGACGAAATACACTTTGTTAAACCCCAGCTATACACGTGTCTGGATATCATCTTATGTTACTTGACTGTAAACCTTGTTCCCTGATAAAAGCCGAACAAGATTCTGCGTTGAGTTAGTGCTTTGGGAACAACTTTAGGTGTGACCATCTGTGAATATGTGTGCAACTCGTCATTGAACATTGACCGGAATTTATAGCCTCTGCCTGTGACATCATTGGATCCACCTATAGCAGGGCTATAAATAGATGCGGCATGTGCATCGTCAGGTATTTTGTCTGAAGAGCAGTCCTGGGGCATCCCAGTGCGACAATGAAGCGCAGCATCTCGTTCCGCTTTTATCAGGGAACAAGGGTTACAGTCAAGTAACCCGAGACATTCCCTTTCAAAAAGCTACACTTATGATGCTGCACTGAAAAGTGCTTCGGGAACGAGAATACCCACGCCACTGCACTGTGGATGTCCGGAACCCTTAAGGTGCGTACACACTGCCAGCGACATTGCGCGCGACAGCGACTCCATCCCATTCATTTTCAATGAGAGCACAGCGACTTCCGGCGATACGAGCTGTCGCGACCGTTGGCGACTAGATGTGGGCGTGTCCAGTGACGCGACAAAGTTGAGACAAGTTCAACTTTATTCAAATGAAGATCGACTAACGGAAGCGACAGCCAATAGGAGAGAAGACGGGAGAGCTCACGTGATCCTTCTCTCTCTCTCTCTCAGCTCCTGCAGTAACGGAAAGATGGATGAAAGGCTAATTCTTGCTGTTAGAAATTTTCGAGTGCTCTATGATATGTCTCTTCCCACGTACAAGGACATTTTTAAGAAAAATACTGCGTGGAAATGTGTATCTGAGATCGCGGGATTTTATGGACCCGCAGACCGGCATTTGCGTTTTCGCCGCAGATAAACAGCCGCTATGGCAAACAGCACACCTTGTTTCTCATTCATCTTTGATATAAAGCATTTTATGTACTGATTCCATTTATATTTAGTCTTTTCCCTCCAAAATGTTTGTTTTTAGTGGCAAGAAAAGAGATTCGCTATCAACAGCAATGGAATGACATCCGTGAATGTCATTTATAAACGTTACTAGGCAACCAATAGTGGGAACACCCACTAGCGACTTCACCGCCAGCCACTGGCGACCTGCAGCGACAAAGTCGCTGGCAGTGTGTACACACCTTTACGGTTGTGTAGTGTGCTCACAAGAGCGCGATAGGTCTGAGATATGAGCTTGTGATGTCGACTCAAGGACATAAGAGCCCGGAGTGGAATGAACATCCAAACTATAAAATCTAATGAATGTGTGCAGAGAGGACCAGCCTTCTGCATCACAAACATGCTGCAGAGGGACACCTCTGGCAAAGGCTTTAGAGGAGGTGACCCCTCTGGTAGAGTGAGCCCTGATACCTGCTGGCGAAGCTTGACCGCGTGCCTCGTAGGCCAGGGCATTAGCGTCCCTCACCCAATGCGACATAGTCTGCTTGGTGGCGGCCGCCCCCCTGTTGCAAAAGAATAGTTTCCCTGACTTATGCCACTGGCTAGTGTGATGGACATAAGTCTGAAGGGTTAAAGACTGTTCAAAGTCTGTGAAGTCTTTCCTGCTCCGGCGTTGTAAACGGCGGGAAGCAGACGGCTTCGAGAGTGACCAGATGTAAGGTCGAGCAAGGAACCTTAGGTAGGTAGTCAGGGTGAGGGTGCAAAATTGCTTTAGCCATTCCTGGGGCAAAATCTAAGCAGGCTGGCAAGACACACAGAGCCTGTAGATCCCCAATTCTTTTTAGAGAGGTGATTGCCATAAGAAAAACCATCCTGAGAGTCAGAAGTTTACCAGACGCTGACTCTAGAGGTTCGAAGGGGGTCTCAACCAGACCCTCAAGGACTATTGCTAAGTCCCATGAAGGGGTCCTGGTCCTAGCAGGAGGCCTCAGTCGCATAGCTTCGCGAATGAAGCAAGCGAGTAAAGGATGTCCCCCCAACGGCACCCAGTCAATCAAGGCGTGGCAAGCCGAAATGGCAGCCACATAGACCCTGAAAGTGGCGGGGCATGTGCCTGCTGACAATTTTTCCAGCAGTCCAGAACTGAAGCAATCTGGCTGTTAACTGGATCTGCATTATGTGCACTAAACCATCTTTCAAAGACACCCCATTTATTGGCGTAACTTCTTCTGGTAGAGGGAGCCCTATCACTTAGAATGGTCTCGATAACTTCAGGTGAAAACCCAGTGTCCCTCAGTTGGTACCCTTCAGGGGCCAAACATGAAGGTTACACAGATCGAGCCGGAGATGAAATATTGTCCCCTGTGCCTGAGAAAGAAGGTCCCTCCTGTCCGAAATCACCCAAGGAGCCGTCGAGGAGAGACATTATCTCTGAGAACCATACCCTGTTCGGCCAGCGCGGCGCTATCAGTAAGAGGCAGGAACCTTGCTGGCGAACTCTAGCCAAGACTCCCGGGAGCAGAGAAACCGGGGGGAAAGCATACAGGCGCATTCTGGTCCATGTATCTCTTTAGCGATGATGCCGAGCCAGGCGAGAGATAACCCGCAAGTGTCTCTTCTACCGGCGACATCACCGAATACCCCCAAGCGTCAGCACCCATGATAGTCGAATATGTCAACGTTGAGGGCACAAAGACACGGGAAGTATAAGGATTCCTCCATGAATGAGAATGCTCATTATGGAGGTCATAGAAGAAAGGAAGGGACAGATATAGCGTTCCCTTCCCTTTTTTTATTAGGCAAATAAAAAATAATTTTTTGACCACCAGAAAGAAATTTGTCTTCTAGTTTGGAGCGTTTGGGGGGTCTCTTGTTCGCGTGGCCAGTCAAACTATAGTCTGGCCACAGCCTGAGTAACCACCTTGAGTAATTCCTCAGCCGCTTTATTATTGTGCGTGGAATGTACAGGGATTCAGCATTCCCCTCGTGAACCGAAGAGGCGCCGAGGCACGCTTCAGGCTTACGAGAAGGATCAGCTGGATCTGGGGAATGAGAGCGAGCGATAGGGACGGACCCGTCTCTCGCTCCTCAGCCAGATCTATGCGAGAACCCCACGACGAAAGATTGGCCTTGGCTCTTGGAAGTAAGCGAGACGAGATCAGGCATTAACAGAAGATAAAACTAATGTCTATAATGTCGATGAATCATCATTGTGTAATTATATAAAATATGATTGTTAATAGTGTTTAAAAATAAGTAATTAAATAATAATTGTATTAATAACCCCAGTGAGCAAGCTGAAAGTGACTGTGGCAAGGAACACAAAACTCCATAAGATGTTGATTAATGGAGGAAAAATAACCTTGGGAGAAACCAGACTCACTGTTGGGGCTAGTTCCCCTCTGGCTAACAACATGAATATAATGTAAATATTACTTATGTATAGTTAAAGTCATGGTTTAAAATTATTAAACTAAGTAAGTGTTAAGGGTCAGTGTTTAAACATCGATTTTGTTTGAACTGTATGATTAATGTAAGTGTAGCTTTTTGAAAGGGAACACAAGCAGCTCAATATCCAAAATGTAAGTATACATTTAATTAGGTTGGTAATGTTTGAAAACGTAAACTTTAAATCGACACTATAATGGCATTTGATATTAAATGAAGCAAGATCACTATGGCAATTAGGCTATTATTATCAGAGCTGTTCAGCTGCAGGGTGAAGATGAATATTTGAAACAGTCTACTTTATATCATCCTCATAAAACACCTGTTACATGTGTAATTTCTGGACCATATATGTATTAGGTAAATATGATGTATTTATGAATTTATATCTGTAAAGCCAATATATTGCATTGCATAAGGCATAAATCATATCTTGCAATTTATAAATGTGATTCAGTTTTGAGGGACATTGTATTTTTCTCCCCAATTTGGAATGCCCAATTCCCAATGCACTCTAAATCCTTGTGGTGGCATAGTGACTCAATCCGGGTGGTGGAGGACAAATCTCAGTTGTCTCCGCTTCTGAGACCATCAATCCGCACATCCTATCACATGGCTTGTTGAGCGCATTACTGTGGAGACATATTACATGTGGAGGCCCACGGTATTCTCCACGGCATCCACACACAACTCACCACATCCCCACCGAGAGTAAGAACCACATATTATAGTGACCACAAGGAGGTTACCACATGTAACTCTCCCCTCACTAGCAACCGGGCCAATTCGGTTACTTTGTAGACCTGGCTGGAGTCAATCAGCACACCCTGGATTCGAACTTGCGACTCCAGGAGTGGTAGTCAGCGTCTTTACTGGCTGAGCTACAGAGGCCCCTGGGGGGCCATATTTTTTTTAAAGCCATGATGGTAAAAACAGCTATTTGTATTTTTTGGGGAGAAAACATTTTTGGTGTTGAGCCCTGTATATTGAATATTTTTTTTCCCCCCTAGCACATCCTTTAGTCTTACATCTCTGTAAAGAGCTTGAACATTTAATGAGGTGGTACAGGTGTATTGATTTTGTCTGTGTTGAAGCAAGAACACATACTGTAGGTGAAAAGATAAAAAATAAAAAAAAGAATGCATTCTGTGTGAACTGCCCCTAAATGTACCTTGAACAGATTAACAAAATCAATTAGAAGACTGATTTCTGTTGGCCAGTAAGTAGGCTTATGATAAATTAAATGGAAATAAAACACCATATTAACTTTTATAGCCACTTTTTGTTTACTTGAGTATTTACTCATCTGCCACAATAGTGTAATACCTTAAATGGTCTTCGTTTGGAGGCTTTTCTCAGCAAAAGCTATGTAATAGATAAAGATTATTTGATTAATGAATCTTTATATCATGTAATTTGATGAAAAACATTTTGATTGATTGACAGTCTTACTATTTTAACAGATTAACTCTATACTTTACATTCAAGCTGTAATAACTTGCCCTGTTACAGTAACAAACCTGTATGGGGTAATTTTTGAGAGAGTTCCTAAGAAAGACTGACTGTTATTAGCAAGTTTGATATATGCAATAAATAGGTCTTAAGGTTTTTCAGGATTTGTCACTGATCAAATTGCTCTGAAAGAGAAAAGAACAAGCACTGAAAAATTGTGGGTTAGTTGGGATTAGAGGTTGCATGACTACTGATTTTAATACTCAACTGGCCAAGCCTTTAAATTGAGTAAAATTTGACATCCATTAGTCATGGCGTCATTCCACCCTCAAACCACCAAACACCCGCCATTGTTTTTAAGTGAACAGATCAGATCGGCAACAATCACATCTACTAACAGTTATTGAATAAATAAACATCAACCATAAAGTTATCTTCTCGTAAGCACCTTTTTATTAAAAGTGTGCCACAAGGGAGGCCTGAGTAGCTCAGCAAGTAAAGATGCTGACTACCACACCTGGAGTCGCAGGTCTCCTAAGCAACCAAATTGGCCCGGTTGCTAGGGTGAGTAGAGTCACGTTGGGTTATCCTCCTGGTGGTCACTATAATGTGAATCTCACTCACGTTGAGGTGTGTGGTGAGTTGTGCGTGGATGCTGAGGAGAATAGCGTGAGCCTCCACACATGCTAAATCTCTGTGGTAACACACTCAACAAGCCTCGTGATAAAATGCACAGATTAATGTCTCAGACGTGGAGGCAACTGAGATTCATCCTCCGCCACCTGGATTGACGCACTATGCCACCACAAGGACATAGCACGCATTGGGAATGGGGCATGCAAAATGTGGCAGAAAAGAGAAGAACACGCATGGGTAGAACATGCATGGTTCTTTTATGTAAACGTTTTATTTTTGCTGTGTTTTACAACTTTTCTTTTTATATTTGTGGAAGTAACTTGTTTTTATAATAATACATTACTACTTTTCTCTCAATTAATATAATGTTTCAGAATCACACCCACCACAGGGAAGGAGTTTGCAGCTGCTGTCAGGATGTGTCTAAGTCTGTTGGTTTTGAACAAACAGATGTCTCTCAAATGGAATATGAGATGCGTTCACTTGAAAAAAAGTCTAGCAAAATAATTCTGTTGTCTGCTGTGTTTCGAGACCGCCATGTTATATTCATGAATTCTGAGAATTTCTACATTTGTATGTATGATCTGGAATAGTGCTTATCACTTAATTCCATGGAAAACAGTCAGAGGAATACACTAGAGATTTTGGGTTTGACATGCAGAAACAGAAATCCCTAAAATCCATCAAAATGTCTTCTTTTATTAAGCATTAAAATGTGCACTCAGATTGTGAAGTAAAAAAATTTAATAAAGCAAAATCTTGAGCAAACCATGGGGATGCATAAAACTTTTATGACCACACAGTAACAGAAAATAGCAATAATAATACGGTCTCTCTCTCTCTCTCTCTCTCTCTCTATATATATATATATGTGTGTGTGTGTGTGTGTGTGTGTGTGTGTGTGTGTGTGTGTGTGTGTGTGTGTGTTTATGTTTATGTTTAGCAGAGACACATTGTACCATCATTAATCACTGGGCTCAGTTTGGGCTAAACAGATTGTTTTCAGTGAGGTGGTATGCTCTCTCCTAATTATAATTACGTTTAATACCATAGCTTACAGTGTTAAAGTCATTGATCAGATTTAGGGGATACAGCCCTAATGCTGAGACATCTATAAAACTCCTGGTTGGTGTTTAATTTTTATTTTTTTATGTTTCAAGGAAATACCTAAAATAACAGAGACTCTCAGTGAGGGTTAGATTACTTCTGAAATGTACTCTGATACTGATTCAAATTACACAACTGAAATTGTAATCAGTAACCTTTTGTTTAGAGTACACTTTTAGTTAATCTAATCACATTATTTTGGGGGATAGCTGAATGCCATTTTTCATTCAAATCTAATACTATATTAGGTATCAATTAACACTTCTTTCATTAAACATTAGCAAACATAAAATCAAATAGAAATTTAATATTTGTCCATTGCGAAGTAAAAAAAAGGTGCTTTAAAATAGTCATGAAATACTAAAAATATGATATCAAAGAAATAAGACTATGACAACATGCAAGTAACATTAGTATTGTTTATCGGTTTTATTTGCAGCCACACACATATAAACCAAACCTCCTTGGTCCTAAATGCATTTGTGATTCTTGTGCTTAGAAGTATGATGCTGTATGTGCTGTCTAAATTAAGTTAATTAAAAAATGTTCTGCATATTTTTTAAATAATTCCAAATTGTTCCAAAATAGTCTAATCGAATCATTACACAATTTCAGATTTCATAATGCATTGTAATCATTAGGGAAAACAATCGTAATCGAATCTAATTGTTGTCAAAGCAAATATACACACCCGTATTACAGCCGTTGGTATTTACAGGAAATGTAATAGATAATTTAATCATGTAATCCATAAAGACAATGTAATCTTATTACACATACTTGAGTATAAAATGTGATTATTATGTAATCCAGATTACATGCAAAATCAAAATCAGAATTGACTTTATTGCCAAGTTTTCACATACAAGGAATTTGCCTTGGTGTTTGATGCATACAATAACAACAAACAATAAACATAGTAAGATAAATAATAACTATATTTAAGATACAATATATAGAGAAAAAGTAAAATGACTGGTTTTAATAAAGGAGCTGTAGATTTGTGCAAAATATGTGAAGTTGTGCAGGGATGTAAAGAAATATGTGTAGAATATGAATCAAAGTATGTGCAAATGTTCACTGTTCACAGTTGTTCACATTTCACAGAAAAGTTCACAGTTTGAGTATAATAAAAAGTGCAATAGACCAGATAAATGTTCTTTAAGTTGATGCAAGACAGATGTGGAAACTATGTTAATGTAACTTGTAGTGTCTATGGAGGGGGATAAGAGACAGTGTCAGGGAGGTCCTAGGACTTGTTTATGAGGCCAGCTGGAGACGGGAAGAAACTGCTCCTGTGGCGTGAGGTTTTGGTCCTGATGAACCGTAGCCTCCTACTGGAGGGGAGTGTCTCAAGAAGATTATATGTTACTAGAGCTGGATATTCTGACCCCTTTCCACCTGGTATTAAGTTGCTTCTCGGGTGAGCCGATTACATGTGGTCAGGTGAGACAATGCATCTTCTGTGACCACTTGTGATGGGAGGGACTCTGTTTCATGATGACATACATCAATCATATGTCAGTGAGTTTCTGCATTATAATAAACCCCAACAAAGTCAGAAAAGAAAAAGAAAATGCTGAAAAAAATACTGCACTATTTCTCCCAGACATATCTGAAATGTAATCTAATCACTAAAGCTACATTTTGAGCAGAAATATCTGTTAATTTAGTGGATTATCTTTATTAACCTGAGCTGCAGAAGTCTGTGCTTCTCATAAGTTCCTGCAAGTTGATTTTCAGATTGACAGGTCAGGGGTGGCGCCTCACTGCTGCCAGGACGCATACAGGACGGATTATCCTTTACACCTCAAATGTGAGGCGGTTACATGTGTTTTTGACCATATTCGTAATTGTTTTTTGTGATTCGATGACAAAACGTTTTAGTCCCCTTTACAACTCTTTTTAGTGCTGACTACATGTGATCGGATCACCCAAGATGCATCTTAATACCATATGGAACGGGTTCTCTGTTGCACTTCAAAATATGCTTTAGGGTTTTGCTTTCACTTCAAAAGTTACAGTTATTAAAAAGTAAAAAATATACAAGGTACAATGCACAAGCTAAAAATTATAATATGTTTGTATAAAACTGCTCATTAATTAACATAAAAATATTGTACTATGGATAGATATTGGATTTTTAATTGAGTACTTTATACATCTGCAAAATAACATAATATTACACCTAGGCTGTTAAAAGGAACAAAGACAGTATATAAAGTGACTATTACCCAGATAGCAAAAAATGTCCGCACGGCTTCTTTTTGCCGCCGTCCCCAAGCTGTCGGCTATAGGTGCGTCCCACTGGCGGGGATGAAGCGTTTGCCGCCGAATTCGTCACTCCCATTTCTTGCAGATGTCGCCATATCTGTTTCCGGGTTTACTTGCGCTGTCGCCTAAAATGTCTTTTTACTCGATGTCTCCAGAATCTTCCGAAAATACGCGTCAGCGTATGTTCATCGCATTGTTGATGCCTGGTCCCCTGCTCCGACAAGCAAGAGGGACAAGGGCTTTAAACTCTACATATCGAGTTATCTGCACAACTACAAGGGTAAGTATTTTAATCTAATGTGGTGTGCGGCAGGTAGCTGCTAAGCTAGTTCAGCCACGTGTTCATTTTTAATGTAACGTTAGTATAGAAGCTTGTTTTTCTTAGTTTTAAAGCAGACTGTTTGTTAATTTTTGTGATAATTGTGATATCAATTATATTAACTTGGTCTCCTCTCAGTTTCTAATAAAGATCAGGACACCGGTGAAGTCACTGTCAGGGCATTGTGTTACAGGTCCATGAGAAAATCAGAATCAGAACCAGCTTTATTGCCAAGTATGCTTACACATACAAGGAATTTGTCTAGGTGACAGGAGCTACCAGTCAACAACAATACAAACAATACCAAAAACAGCAGCAAGACATAGGTAATTAAAAACAAAAAGAACACAAAATAAATAATTATACATATACGTACATACACTCACTTCATACATACCCACATACACACACGTAGTGCAAATCTAATACAATCTGTATATAAAGAACAAAAAACAGTATATTATGTACAGAGCAATGTAAGTAAAAGCAGATAAACCTCACAGTTTGAGTGTATGGTGAAGCTAGAATTAATAAGACTGCAGTTATAGGCTTGTTACTTTAATAGCCCGATGTTCCTGGGGACTCGGCTAAGGTTATTCATGTTTAATGTAACTCAAATCAAATGAAAACAGTTATTGTAGGCAGGTAAGTTTCCCTAGCTGGTCCCTCTGTGTAAAATGCGTTCTTATTCAAGTTTTCAACTCAGTCATTCGTTTAAGATGCAATCTTGTGTTATAAGTATTAGGCTATCATGATTATACAGTGAGCAAGCTATATAAATAAGTATTTAATATAATAAAGGTGTAGAGCAACAACCAAGGGTGTAAGGTAAAGGCTGAATATTGTAGATTTATTACAATATGTTGCATGTTTGAATTAAAATACCTGTGGATATGCAACTTCCCACTAATGAAAGTTTTATTCAAAAGGATCACACACTCTACAAAGGCCTGACTGGAGATTTGCCTGATCTATCCGTCCTTCAGGTGAGTAGGGATATAACAATAGCACATTTCACTGTACAGCATGATATATCAACCAAAATCTGTATACCAATATTTCATTTTCTTTTTCCTCCCCTTTTACAAACAAATATTCTGCTTCAAAGAAAAAAAATGAAATTGATGTTATCATAAGGGTTCTTCATTATGAACTTGTATGCCATGCATAACATACTGTGGATAGAAATTACAGGGAAAGTTACTGGTATGATAATTGTGGTTATATTATATTACTATTATATTTAGTGTATTGCCAATCAATATATTGTTACTTCCCAGATGACAGCTGCTCACTTCAAGAGCAGGTGAAGCAAGTTGGGACAATGTTGAAGACATTTGCTCGCACTGGGCAATCAGGTACAACTTGCAAACAACACCTGTGGTTGTTGGTTTAATTCCCACTGGGGCCACCTGTACATGTAGTAGACCTAGATATAAATGTCATAGTTTAGTAGTTGAAGGACCAGGACTGACTACTTTATTCTTTTATTCTGGGAACCCCTGTAGGTGCATATCAAACCCTAATGCTGCGACATCTTGGAATTTGGCGATGTTGTGCGTAGCGTGGACGACAAAATGCTATGCTGCAACGTTTCAGTGCCAATGTGTCTGCTGGAGAGTTATCCCTGCCAGGAGATCTGTTACTCCCCCCTAGACACCCAGGAAGATTTGGCGTTGCTTGACAACAGTTTGAGGCAGGATAAAGAGCTCCAGCAACGATTTGTAAGTGTGCCGATTTCGTTTATAACGCCATAGGGTAATCTAAAAAGTAAAATTAAGATCGTACACTGCATATTCTACAGTCTGAATCCACAGCCTGTCACATTTTAAATTTATGAGAAGCTTCAGAGAAATGTAATTTGTAACATGTTTTTTTTGTATTTTCAGCTTCGGTTTTGGCAATCAAATGTGGGAGGGACCTAAAGACAACCGTGTGGCTGAATGCTTCAGAGTATCTTCTCTAATCACCTTTCCATCAATACAACCTGGACTGGTGTAGGGGATAAAGCATGTTTTAGAGACATGTTCCTGAAGACCATTGTTCAAAGTAAGTTGGATATTTTTTTATATTTAAGTAGATGTGTATGACCTTATGCCATTCAAATGGAATGACAGATCTTTATTTTCTACAGGAGCCATCCGGAAGAACCCGGCAACACAGGATGCCACTGATGAGGCGATCCAGGTTAACGTTACCTGAAAGGAGCATCTGAACATGAAGGTGGAAAAGGCGCCGCACAGCTGAGAGGGACCCACAGCCGACCCCTTAAACCTAGGCTGACTACTGACACCCCAGCATCACTGACAACTGGAACCCTTTCTTTATCCTGCAGTCAGTAACATCAAGACCCCTAAAAAGCCTGCTAAAAGTGTCAGACTACACTCACCCAATCCACACTGTTCACTGTGGAAATTGCTCTTTTTTTTTTTTTCTTTTTTTTTTTCTCGTGACCCTGCTTTGAGGGCAGCTCCTTGGATGAATATGGGATGGTTTGTCCTTTTATACAGGCGCACGAGGAATCACTGAAGATATGCTAATTTGCACTGCCTCATTCTGGAGGTCGGGGAAAACCGGTGATTCTTAGCCCACTACGCCACACAGTCCCCAACCTCTCCAGACATTCTGATTGGCTGTGTTCTCTACAGCCAAAATTTTCTGCTGTTAATTATATTTATTCCCACTTGTTGTCATGTGTCAGTTGAATGTCAAAATGTATATTATACCTGTTATCCTGCACATTCCTTGATACCAAAGATCTCAATTATTTAATATACAATTTGCTGCTTATTTCATTGTTACAGTGCTTAACTATTCTATTTTTAAATATAGCTTGTAAATCCTAGATTACACATCTAATACTTGATATCTGCACATTATCTGGTATCAAATATTCTACTTACCGTGACTTTAGTATTGGCTTATTTCATTCCGTCAGTGCTTAACAATTCTATTAGAGTTTGTAAATCCTATTTCATACCTCTGATACTTGATATTGCACATTAACTAGTACCAAAAATTATACTTTCATTCCATCACAGTACTTAACTGTTATTCTATTGTTACATATAGCTTGTAAATCCTTGTGCCACAGGTCAGCATTGCAGTTATAATGGTATATTCTACTCCAGAGCTTTACTCTAAATTATTACCACTTAACCTATTGTTAGAAATGACTTGTAAATATACAAGTCATTGTATATCATTGTATATGTGCAAGTGGTACACCCAGCCAGTTGTCCCACAAACTTTTGTTCTTTCCTGATAACACACGGGACGAAACCAGCTCAATCCAGAGATTGTAGAACCTTGCAAATGTGTTAAGAGTTGCCCAGCCCACTGCTCTGCAGATGTCTGCTAAAGAGGTGTCATTGGTTAGAGCCCAGGAGGCCACCATACTCCTAGTAGAGTGTGATCATAGCCCCAGGGGCGCAGCATGGCCCTGGGCGTGAAATGCCAAAGCGATGGCGTCAATGACCCAGTGGGCAATCCTCTGTTTGGAGACAGCGTTCCCTTTCTGCTGTCCTCCAAAAAATACCTCAATTTATTTGGTATCCTGCACTTTCTTTGGTACCAAATATCCTCATTGCTTGTGTTTACTGGTAATTCTTTTCATCCCAGAGCTGACCTCTTTATATTATTAACAATTATTGTAAGTGTTACAATAGTGTTTTTTAAAAAAAAGAAATTGGAAACCTGCATGTTCTTTTGTGTGTGTGTGTATATATATAATGTTTGTATTTTTCTGTTATTTATATTTCAGTGATCTGACATCTTGTTTCAATGACAGCTACTGTACTTTGAAATGTGGAATTAAAACGCCAAATGGAAATTTGTCTGGTTTGATCAATCATTATTCTTGATAAACTGCATGCTATAAATATATATATATATATATATATATACATATATATATATGCGTGACAGATCACTCTCGAAAAAGCGTTTGCCTCCGACGGTCCGCCTTCGATATAACGGCGGCGGAGCGGCGGCTGGCCAGTGGGCGGTCCGCGTATCGAAGGCGGTAGGAAGGCGGCTGCCGCCGTCAAACGTGTTTGCGATATCGCCATTCTGCCGCTTCTACTGCCGCCGGCGCTCCGCCAGCGGACCGCCGACTTATTGCTATCTGGGTAAGAGGGGTACTCCGTGGTCCAAACACTGAGTTCAGTACACAAGGTCCTGTGTATTGCCTGGAAATGTCAATTCACTCTTTATGTTGTTTGGCACAAAATGCCACATGGAGCCAAAGCTGCCTGCAATTATTCAAAAAAAATTAAATTCAGTCCTCAAAGAAGTTAACATTATCATCTTTGGCAATATTTCACCTCTTAAGACCTCATCCAAAACACTATAATTGTAGTACTCAAGAGTATTGTTAATAGCTGTTAAAAGTTTTTATTTAATAATTCTCATATTCCCTAGTTTCCAAACATTTCGTTATTGAATAGTAATCATTGCATGAGTTGTCAGAATAGATCAATGTGCAGAGAATGTGAAGAGCTCCAACCCTCACCACACCTCCTCCACCCAAGCACCACTTCTCATGTGCTTCCACACATAAAGGGGCATGAGGTCAAGACTTGTTCGTATCAGCGCCTCCCTCCCTGAGGCTAAACTACAGCAGTTGGGTGGTGAAATGGGGATGAGCCTGCTCAGAGAGGAAGACCCTACCAAAAGGGCATCATTAAATTCCTTCTTATTGGTTTCTGTGCAATATTTATATCTGGCCTTTGAAATATAAATGCAGCTATGTTGCTGATGTTCTCAAAGATTGTAGCCACATAAATTCTTCTGCAGAGAGCCCATAGTATTTGGTCAGGTTTATCTAAAAATCCAAGAGTATGAATCCACAAGGAAAGCTCCTGGAAGCTCTAGTTGGCCCAGAAGTCATCAATTTTGAATGTAGACCAAATAGAGCAGCAAAAAATTTTTTAGCAGCTTGTCATTTAGCCACTCATTTAAAGATAGACTGTAGATGATGAAAAGCTCTCACATAGTTTTTGCTATGTTTCAGTGTTAAAATGAGTTATATCATAATATGGAGAAAAATGTAAGCTATCTCCCGACCAATGGAAGACAGTTCCATTGTTTTCAGTTTTCAGGAAACCAGTTTGAAAACAGGGATAATTTCTGCAATTCCATTTTTGATACAAGTTCAATGGAAGATGGAGATTCTCCATGCTTTCCGTACATATCCAACTAATCAATAATTACATTTGTTGCCGATAATTTCCATTTTCAATGACTTATTAAGATTTTATCGATTAGATGTTGCTGCACTACACAATACTGAGACTTTTACTAGCACAAGTCTAAGGTGATACATTTTAACATTTGCATTACATAATCAATTACATTTACAATCTTGTTTGAGTGCTATTAGCCTATATTGTGCAGTAGCAAAACTGACAGTGTGCTGTACTTGCAATGTAAATTATCGAGTACTGAAGAGCTTGTGAGCAAGAGCAAGGATATTTTTCTCCATTAACCAACATCTTAGGTATTTTGTGTTCATTCTAAATACAATTATTATTTACTTCTTTATTTAATTATTTATTTTATGACACAATTCTTGACTCTAGGACACTACAGATATTACAGCTTCATTTTCTGTTAAAGCTTGATTTCCTGTAAAGCTTTTAAACAATGTGTGTTGTGAAAAGCACTATACAAATAAAAATGACTTGACAACTTCACAAAGTGGTGAAAAACAAAAAAACAAACTCAACTTATTTTGTGGTTGTTTTTCCCGCCGGTGAGACTACAGAGTTGGTCAACTCTCCCACTCTCTCTCTGTTTATGCACTGACATTTTCTGTTAAGTGATATCAAATAGCATACGCATCAAATGTGGCATGAACCAGCGCAATTCACTGCCCGGATCAATGGACAAAGCAGTCCGAGCGCAGAACAGCTGCACTTATGCATCTCGCTGACCATTCTCCAGCCCTCAACCTCACATCTCAAATTACAGTGCTGCGAGGACCAGTGAGAAGCATGGCATGAGTCACGGAAACATTTGAATTCGGCACAGAGTTCTCTGGTGGAAACCTCTGGCTGAGCAAACATTAAACGGCCAGACAAAACAGCATTGATGCTGAGAAAACACAGTGACATGCACAGACATAAATTAGCAGACTTTACACATATCACCACCTTTATCATGAATTTACTATAGTAACACTACCTGTATTGACTGTAGTATTTTAGGCATAAATATATTCATAATAAATATTATATTACTACTATAGCTCTATTAAATGTATAATAGGCTACATTAGGGAAGTGAAAATATATCATTAATTTTTGTTATTAACTATGGCAGTTCCCTATCTGTCACTCACTCGAAGTTGTTTCGATGTAGTGACACTAGAGGTCGACCCTAGGAGCCCCAAACAACTCTGATCTTTGAGAAAAGGCCAATGGGAATTTGCAAATGAAATTTGCATGCCATGCCCCCGGACATACGGGTATAAAAGGAGCTGGCTCACAAGCACTCATTCAAAGTGCATGAGCTCTCAACTGCAGTATCGGAGAGCGGCTGGTTCAGTGTGACAGCAAGGACTCGACGGGGCTCCTACCTTTGGGTGCAGTCGCTCTGTCGCAGGTCGACTCAGAGATGACAGCCATGCTTGCCCGGGCGGCTGCGAGCGTCAGGCCGGAGTGGAACCCCCTACCCTGAACCCACTTGATGATTGGTTCCAGGACCCGGAGTGCCACTCACAGACCTGCCCCGCCCAGGTCCCTTTCTTCCCAGTTGTGCACAAAGAGCTCACAAAGTTGTGCTGGGCACCTTTTATTGCCCGGACCCGATCTCTGAGCTACTCTGCTCTAACTCGATGGTGGGGCTGCCAGAGGGTACTCGGCAGGTGGATATGGTAGTTGTGGTGCACATATGCCAGCAAGTCACTGCTAACTTGCGGAACCATCCGAGACTCCCGTCCAAGGCCTGTAAGTTTGCATCATCACTGGCCACTAAGGCCTTCAGTGCTGCTGGACAGGCCACCTCCACCCTGCACAACAAGGCTCTCCTGCAAGTGCACCAAACCAAGGCACTGAGAGAACTGCATGGGCATAGTTCTGATTGGGATTGATGCAACAGCTGCGCTCGGATACCGATCTCGCCCTCTTGGTCACAAAGGTCACGGCGCAGACTATCAGGCAGGTGATGTCCACCTTGGTGGTCCAGGAGCGCCACCTTTGGCTCAATTTGGTCGAGATGAGGGAGGCTGACAAGGCATGGTTCCTTGACGCCCCATCTCTCAGGCTGGCCTATTCTGCAACACCGTTGAGGACATTACCCAGCAGTTCTCACTGGTTAAGAAGGTGATGGAGGCTATTCAGCACATCCAGCCCTGGCGTGGATCAAGATCCCGAACCAAGTGTGTCCCCCTGTGGCAACGACACCGACTCCACTGCAGCCCGACCCCAGTGTAGAGCCTCCCACAGGAAACAGACACCCCCCCATCCCACGGCCCGCCAAAAAGAATCCGAGGAAGGCTTTGAAGCACCCCTGAGATGGGCGACACTGGGAAGTGGTGACACGCTACAGGACTGGAGCTGGTGAACAGACCATTCTATCCCCCAGTGGAGGGCTGGGAGGAGAATCCTTTGTTGCCTTTTCTTTGATTTCGGCGCATGCCTGATTTTCAGAAAAAGATCGGTTCCTCACTCCCTGGGTCACACATCCGGTGTTCATGGCTATCATTATCATGACTGCCGGACACCGTGTTTTTATGGTAGGTACGGCATTGCATACCCCTGTGTGCCCAGCTGTAGCACAAACACACTCGCCAGGGTGGTTGTGACGAATGGCGACGACGGGTTCCTTCCTCCCTCATTGCTGACTGGTTCTATGGTGGGTACTGGGAGGGAGGTAAGTGCTTCTATGGCCCTAGACTCAGCAAGGCCATGAGTTTGGGGTTCAACCTCCCTCGACGTGGCGCCTCCGGCTCCACCTCGCCGCAAGGTCCCACCCGCCGGTACTTCAGACGCAATTGTTCCCTCGGTCCCCCTCACCTGGAGCTTGGAGGTGTGGCTTGCACTCCCCAACCCATAGGGGAGCTGTCCCCATCCATCTTGTAGGTGAAAGTGGCCACTGTAGTGCCGCACCACGATGCAGATGACGGTAAGTATCTCGGGAAGCACAACCTGATCATCAGATTCCTTAGAGCCGCGGGGAGGTTGACTCCTCCCAGAACGCGCCTCATGCCCTCATATGATCTCTCCGTGGTCCTGCGGGACCTGCAGGGAGCCCCGTTTGAGCCCCTGTAGTTAGTTGAGCTGAAGGCAGTCTCTTTAAAGACTGCCCTCCTGACTGTGCTCATATCCATCAGGGAGGTAGGGGATCTGCTGACGTTCTCTTTCAGCAACATGTGCCTGGAGTTCGGTACGGAATACTCTCACATGTTCCTGAAACCCCGACCGAGCTATATGCCCAAGGTTCCCATGACCTCATTTAGAAATCAGGTGGTGAACCTGCAAGCGAAGCTGCTTTTTTTGGAGGACAGCAGAAAGGGAGCGCTGTCTCCAAACAGAGGATTGCCCACTGGGTCATTGACGCCATCGCTTTGGCATTTCACGCCCAGGGCATGCTGCGCCCCTGGGGCTATGATCACACTCTACTAGGAGTATGGTGGCCTCCTGGGCTCTAACCAATGACACCTCTTTAGCAGACATCTGCAGAGCAGTGGGCTGGGCAACTCTTAACACATTTGCAAGGTTCTACAATCTCTGGATTGAGCTGGTTTCCTCCCGTGTGTTATCAGGAAAGAACAAAAGTTTGTGGGACAACTGGCTGGGTGTACCACTTGCACATAGCGCATTTCCCCTCCTGGAGGGGGAGACGTGTGCTTTTTACCCCCAGCCATGTTCACAAAGCCATGGACCCTGGATGTCCTTCCTCCTAAGCCCTGTGACAGGCGAGTTTGCAGAGAAACTCGATGCCGGCCCATTACGTGTGCTCATAGGCTCAGTACTGGGGTAAGTGCTCCACATGCGCTGGTTGCCTGTATATAACCCTGTGTGATGTATCTTCCACAAGACCGTTTCCCCGTTGATAAACCCACATCTTCCTTGGCCATCTGCCACTGGTCGCCATGTTTGTAGAGCTCCTCCCCTCTGGGTAGGACCAACCACAGGAACTTCTCCACATGCGGCACTGCCATCAAAACTCTGTAAGGCGGTAGTGGCCGGACCACTCCTCAGAAAATTCCTGAATGAATTCTATGTATTTGCCCGCTTTTATACCCGAATGTCCGGGGGCGGGGTATGCAAATACTGTCTGCCTAATTCCCAATGGCCATTTTTCATAGATCAGAGGCATATTCGGCTCTCAAGAGAAACCCTGTCTCGTTCCCTCCATCAGGGAATGGAGGTTACATCCGTAACCTAGACATTTTTCTTTACAAACACACCAAAGTTTGTTTTATAGAAATCATGTTACATTTTACCATGGTAGAGATGATCCATGCTTGATTTTATCTGAGGTTACCATGGTCTTGTTACAAATAAATACCATGGTTTAAACTACAAAAAACTATGGTACATTTTCATAAGGGAAAATGCTAGTTTTCCTTTTATATAAAATATGTTCTCTTTTAATGCAAAAAGAGAAAGAAAAAAGTAAATTGATTGTTTCCTGAATAAAAATAAAATCCATGATTAAAGTAAACCTGTATGTACTTTATTAGATAAATAAATAAACAAGGCATTCCCATAAAGTAGTCCGTTTTAAATATTTCAAAATTATATTAGCCTTACTCAGGGTTTATTAAACTAACCAGCTGCAGATAAAGACTTATTGTCAAAATATAAATAAATACATAAATATAAATAAGACTTGACTTAGACTTGTGACCAAAGATTTGACAGTTCATAATGCAAGTAAAACCATTTTACTACAATACTGCACACAACAACACTGTAAACTAAAACAAAAAATTATGATTTATAAATGATGAATAAACATGAAAATAATATGCAGAACTATTCAATAAAAATAAAAAACAAAGCAAATATAAAACTTTAGCAACCATTAGAAAACTAGTTTTGCTTAGGCAAAGAACCATTCATGGTCTGGAGAAATTAAGCGAAGAAAAAGTATCAAATAAATATTTATACTCAATAAAGTTTAAAATCTTTAAAACTGTACTTAAATACAGTATTGAAGTGTTTGTACTTTGTTACTATACACCTCTGCCAGAAACTCAATCGGCTGCCCTTTGTCACATGTTAAATAAAAATTCATAAAAATATAAACTTTGCTATTTGTGGATATGGTGTATTTTCGAGAGTGACAGTTTGTTGTGTATGTTGAGTTTTTCATCTCTTTAGACTGTAGACAAAATACAGTGTCTCAAGGAGCCACATTGCAGAACAAACAGTAGAGTATAAAAAGTCTATACAAGAAAATCACTTAACATCCTGTCAAGGACACAGGAATCAAATGCAGATGCAGTCTCAATACACAATTGAAAGGTTTCTTTTCTTGTTTCTTTCTTTTTTATGTCTTCTTGTAAGTGCCTCTTTTAAAGTTTCTTTAAAACATTTATAAAACATATACTTTATACAACCAATGTACCAAAGATTCCATATTCAGTTATGCATGATATTCAACATTAAACTGACCAGGTGTTACGTTCAGCAGAAGGAGGCAGATGAGGAGTGAGGATCTAAGTGCGGTTCTTTTTATTAAACAACGGTGAGGGTAAACAGACAGCAACAAAGGAAATAACCACGATGGGTAAAACAAAACTAAAACAGAAGAACATCAAAGGAACACGGAAACTGGATGAATACAACAAGACAGACAGGCAGGCAGGCAGGGCAGGGCAGGCAAAACAACAGGATCCGGGCATCAACAAACATCAGAAAAGAGGGAACATGAACATTCATCAACCGTCACAAACAACGACCGACAGAGACTGAACAAACAACCAGGGTTTAAATACAGAAAGGAGCAAACAAGGGAATGAGGGACACCTGGGGAAACAATCAGGGAAGGAGGAACAATCAGGGGAAAACCAATCATAAAAAGAAACTACAAAGGACTACAAAAACCAAACAGGAAACAGGAACTAAACTAAACTTCAACATAAAAGCACAAAAACAAAAGACAACAGTGAACATGACACCAGGTAAGTTGCTCATGTGTGCAATTTCTACCTAGATATATATATAAACAACTGATTGAAATAACATTTCGGTCATAGCAGAAAACGTCTCGGGTTACATGTGTAACCCTTGTTCCCTGAAAAAAGCGGAACGAGATGCTGTGCTGCTAAGCGCTACGGGGAACAACCTTAGTTGTGATCGAGCTGAATAATGTGTGCAACACGTCAATGAACATTGACCGGAATTTATAGCCTCGGCTGATGTAATCATTAGATGCACCTGCGGCCAGGCTATAAATGGATATGTCACCAGGTGTCATCAGATACTTCTTTTTGAAGAGTAGTCCTGGACGTCCAGTCGCAGCAGCGCAGCATCTGTCCCTTACAAAAGCTTCACTACGATGCTGAGCTGCTAAGCTCAGGAACACAATACCCACGCCGCGACGGGGCTGTCCGACCCTACCGTGCAGTGTACTCACAAAACACAAGAGGTCTCAGACATGAGCTTGAGATGTTGACTCAAGGTCATAAGAGCCGAGTAGCATAAACATCTAAACCACTAATTTTGATGAATGTGCGAGAGGACCAGCCTGCGCATCACAAACTTGTTTAGCATGGCTGAGATGTCACTCAAGGACATAAGAGCCGAGTAGCAAAGCATCTAACCCATAAGTTCGATGAATGTGCAAAGAGAACCCTATCGCAACACAAACTTGTCAAAACAGATGAATGTGCAGAGAGGACCAGCCTGCGATCACAAACTTGTTCAGGTATGACCTGTGATGTGACTCAGGGCATAGAGCCGAGAGCAGAACATCCAAACTAAAAAGTACAATTAATGTGCGGAGGACAACCTGCCGATCACAAACTTGTTAGGCATGGGCTGAGATGTTGACTCAAGGACATAAGAGTCCGAGTAGCAAAGCATCTAGCCCATAAAGTTCGATGAATGCGTGGAAGGACAACCCGCATCACAAACTTGTCCAGACATGAGCTTGAGATGTGACTAAGGGCATAAGAGCCGAGTGGCAGAACATCCAAACTATAAAAATCTAATGAATGTGGAGAGGACAACCTGCCGCATCACAAACTTGCTGCAGAGGGAGACCTCTAGCCAAGGTTTTAGAGGAGGAGAGCCCTCTGGTAAAGTGCGCCCTAAAACCTACTGGCGAAGCTTGACCGCGCGCCTCGTAGGTCCGGGCAATAATGAGGATGCCTCTTTGAGGGCACCCTGCCCACCACGCTGTGGCAAACCGCAGTGGCCACATAGAACCTGGCAGTGGCGAGGTAAGTGCCCGCTGACAGTTCTTTCTACAGAAAATCCAGAACTGAAGCAAACTGGCAGTTAGCTGGTTCTGTAATAAGAACTTTAGTATAAGCAAATGCATGCAGGCGCATTTGTGCAATGTATGCATTACTACGATCAGCCCCTCCCGAGTGGGGGCGACTGGGCGACTCGGGGAGAAATAGAGGACACATTGCGCTATCAACAGAGGTGAAGAGGTCCTCTTCTTCCCTGTAAAATCTACCCAGATCAGTTCCAAGTGGAGGGAGCACTAGCACTTGAAATAGTCTCGATAACTTCAAGAGAAAACCCTGTGAACCTCATTTGCTACCCTTAGGGGCCAGACATGAAAGGTTTCACAATTCGTGCCAAGGGTGAGAAGGTCCTCCCTGTTCGGAATCGCCCAAGGCGAGCCGTCGAGGAGAGGAATTAGCTCCAAGAAACATATCCTGTTCGGCCAGCGCAGCACCATTAATAGGAGGCAAGACCCTTGCTGGTGAACATTGCCAAGACTCCCGGGAGCAGAGAAACCGGGGAAAGAAATGCATACAGACGCATTCTGGGTCATGTATGTGTCTTAACGTCCAGACCCAAGGGGGCTGGGTGATTTCAGGGAGAAGTAGAGGAGACATTGCGCTATTCATAGAGGCGAAGAGGTCCTCTTCTGCCCTAAGATCTCACCCAAACTTGTTCCAAGTGGAAAAAGCCTGGCATTTAAAAAGGTCTCGATAACCTCAGGAGAAAGCCCTGTGTCCCTCAGTTGGTACCCTTAGGGGCCAAACATGAAAGATTCCACAATTCGGGGCAGATCCTTCCTGTTTGGAATCGCCCAAGGCGAGCCGTCGAGGGAAGAGATTAGCTCCGAGAACCAAGCCCTGTTCGGCCATCAGTAAGTGGCAAAAACCCTTGCTGGTGAACTCTGGGCATCTACTACCTTAGGGTGGAGTTCTTAACTCCCCCGTTGGTATTTTCTGTCTGGACCGTAAATCTGCTCCCAAATACGGGCATCCAGGGATATAACTGACCTGAGTGACAGGAGCTTACCCTGGGCCCTAAGGAGAATCCGACGTGTCAGAAATACAGCTGACAAGAACGTGGGTCTCCTTGATGATTTATGTAAGAGGCTACCGCTGTATTGTCCAACCGCACCAAGACATGGCAGCCTCAGGTGGAGGTATTTCAGGGCCAGAAATACAGCCATCAACCCAAGAAAGTGACTGTGACAACCGAGCTGATGACCCTCCTATCCCCTTAAGCTGGACGACCACTTAAGGCCGCTACCCCGCCTGTCAGGGAGGCATCTGTCGTTAGCAGTCTGCGACAACAAGGCGCACCTAGAGTGGGACCCAAGGCAGAAAACCGGGGTCTGAACCACATAGAAAGGGAACGAAGCCTGAGGCACGTAACCCTTTTTAGCCTAGGGGTTTTGGCCCTTGGAAGAAATCTCCTGGCTTTTGGCCACAAAAAAATGGTCTCATGAGCAGGCGATCACCGTGAATGTGGTCGCCCTGAGACCTGGAAATCTTTGACACTGATAACAGTGCAACCTTGACCTAGCCTGACTTTGCTCAGGGTGATCTGAATGGACTCAATCCTAGTGGGAGACAGTTGTGCCCGCATTGTGATTTAACTCCATACGATGCCCCGATAGACAGTGTTCTGAGTGGGAGAGAGGACGCTTTTCTTGGCGTTGAGCCTCAACCCCAGAGAAACAGATGAGCTAGGATCAGCCAGTCGTCTACATAATTCAGAATGCAGAGACCCCGGAGTCGCAAGAAGCCAGCGCTACATCATGCATTGTGAATGTGTGGGTAAAAAGGGCTAGGCTGAGTGAAAGAACCTGACCCTGGAAGACTTCGCCCCCGGAAGCGAACCTCAGGAACTTTCCATGTTGTGGCAGAACTTCAAAATGAAGTATAGAAGTGCGTCATAAGATCAATGGTGACCAGCCAAACGAGTTGTAGGGCTTGAGTTGTAGAGAATGGAGGGGTTTCGAGGGGGTACCGGGAGGGGTGAAGTGAAGCACGCACACTTCCTGAGGTCTTGCTTCGGGGGCTGGCAGGCCAATCCCTGGGAGGAGGAGCACGACTCGCCACGCTTTGCTTTTGAGCCTCCCTTCAGACAGGACCGAGGTGGGTCTGAGGCTTGCTCGTCAAGCGCAGAACCCACACTCAGGTCGTCCAGGAGGTCAGCCTGGTACGCCTGTAAAACAGCATAGTGTGCAGAGAAGCACCAGCCTGACCTGCTGCTTGATAAGCCCTTCCCACTAAAGTGGAGGTTGTCCTACAAGGCTTTGAGGGGAGAGAGGGCTTCTTAAGTGACGATGCCGAGCCCGGCGAGAGATAGCCTGCAAGCGTCTCTTCGACCGGCGGCATCACTGAATACCCCCGTGCCTCAGCACCCACGATGGTCGAATATAATGATGTCGAGGGTATGTGAACACAGGAAGAATATATATATATATATATATATATATATATATATATATATATATATATTTTTTTTTTTATTTTTTTTTTTTTAGGGGTTCCTCCATGAGCGAAAAAGCTCTTCATGGAGGTTATCATAGAAGGGAAGGGACTCATGAGGCGTTCCCTTTCTTAGATTGGAAGATAAAATCTATCCCCTAATTTGGAGGGTTTGGTGTCTCTTTTTCACGTGGCCAGTCCAATCTGGCAACCGCTTGAGTAACAACATCGAGCAATTCCTCCTCCGAAAGCTCGGAGGCGGGAAGAGAATCGCGATCCTCCTCATGATCCGAAGAAGCGTCGGAACACCCTTCGAGATCATGTGAAGGACCAGCTGGGTTTGGGGAGAGAGCGAGAGAAAGGGATCAACCCGTCTCTTGCTCCTCAGCCAAATCCATGCAAGAGCCCTACGAACGATCTTTATTTTTTTATTTTTCGTGAGTGCTGACTCCCGGAACCCGCCCTGCTGCAACGCGACAGCAGCGTGCTCTTATCCCCAAACAAACAGAGCAAAAACTGATGTGTGTCGTCTTCAGCTATAGAGCGAGAAGAGGGGAACACGCACCATTTGTGGCTTTCAGGCATTCTCTCTTTTTTCTTTCTTATATATATATATATATATATATATATATATATATATATATATATATATATTTAATATTTTCTAAACAGAAGAGAAAAGAGAACAACGCTCACTGCACACTGCCTAACTGATTCTAACTCCTAACAGAGGAAAGAAAGTTTTGACAGGGTTTGTGAAACACACAGAAACAGAATCGCTCTGAAAAAAGAGTTTCTGACAACACCTGGCCGCAGGTGCATCTAATGATTACATCAGCCGAGGCTATAAATTCCGGTCAATGTTCATTGACGTGTTGCACACATTATTCAGCTCGGTCACAACTAGGATTGTTCCCCGTATCGCTTAGCAGCGCAGCATCGTAGTGAAGCTTTTTGTAAAGGGAACCATATAACCACATGACATTTGTAGTTTCAACACTAATCCATCCTGATACATCCTTAAAAACAGTGAAGTACCACCAACTAATCTGTCTTAAGTAATTCCAGCAAAATGAAGGTTTTAAACTTTGATGGTTGCATGCATCTTTAAATGAAAACAACCATCAGATCTGGAAAAAACAATGGAAAAGCATATACTACATGAAAAAGACTTCACAGAATGTCTCTGGTTTGCTTCACATTACTATGCAGTGACGTAGATCCTGTAAAGCATACATACAGTACCAAAGGTTTAGTTAATATACTGTAGGATCTCGACTAATATAACAACAATCACTGCCTCAATCTCTTGCATTTGCTATGACATTAACTTTTGAAAGTGTCTTTGTAAACCACAGTTTGCCTTCTTTTGTTCAGACATAGTGATATGCATATGTAAGTAGTATATAGTCAAGAAATCAGAGACCCTTCCCAAGAAATCTGCATTGCAACACATATGTTCCTACCTGGTGTATATGGCAAACATGTTTCGTCTGACCATTTTGATCAAGCGAGATGTTAAAGATAGGTGTAGACAGTCTGTAGGGTTTATATAGATTTTATTTGAAATAACTGGAAAGAGTAAGCCAGCAAGCAGAATTGTAGAAGCATGGTAGTGACCATTGGTTGTCAAGATATTTGTATATGAAAAATATGAGAAAAATAAAATGAAAATAATCATTTAAATTTTTTTTGTTTTGCAAGTCAGTGTATTTATTTCTAATTCAGATCTATCACATTTTTACTCAACTTCCACATTTCACTGTCATCATGAATCCACTGTCATAATTGTATCTCTTTGATAAAATATGATATTTTGTTTAAGAAAATGTGTTGCCATATGGCAGCACAACTGTGGTGAATTTTCCATCCATCACATTTTGATAAAAGGGTTCCACATTCTACTGTCATCATGAATTCACTGTAATTATTTAATCTCTTTGGTAAATCAATGTAATTGCTGAATATGTTAATGCATTTAAGCCCATGCTAATGACAATCTGAGTAGTACAATAAAAGACTAGGTGCCTCCTATTACTTCAGTAAAAGCATCTCTCAAGCCTTTCATATTCATATATAAAACCAGAAATTATCTGTTATTTCCACAAATGCATAATGTAAAATGCTGACTACAAAATGCAATTGGATGTGAGTCTAATCAGAGCAAAATAGTTTCTGCAGCACTCACGCGTGGATGGCATGTCAGCAGGCTTTGAAAAGGAAATAGAATCTTAACAAAATGCTTTTAATTACATGTGCGCAAATGCAAGGAGTGCAAGGTATTTGTTTGCATTTTGTGTTTTGATTTTACCAATCTATTACATCTAGACAATGGGCTTCTTTATAAAAAATGTATTAAATAAAATGTGAATAAAATATTGCATAAATGTAAAATTAGTGGTTAATTACACAGAAAGGACTCTGATTTGACCGAGCATACTCGTTTAATCTTTGATCTATTGGGCAAAACTGCATGCAGTTGCCTGCAGAATTAAAAAGCTAGCTACTATTTGTGATGAGGTTTCATTATGAATAGACTAGAAATGCATATCTTACTCTCTTTAAGGCATTTTGTTTCTGATATTTGGATGTAGATACATTTTCCATGTGATTTAAAACAGGCACGTGCATAGGACAGGGCTCTGGGTTCTTGAGCCCCTCCCCTTTTTCAAAACACAATAATTTTCATCAACAACATTGTGGTAAAAAAAAAAAAAATTGTTTTTTTTTGTACATGTTTTTATTGCACCATTGCTTCTTGTTATAAAGGGAGTAATCTGTATTTCGTTTAAAAATATATATATTTATGTAACTAATAATATAGTAAATTGAGATCTGTTGCCAAATATAGCCATCACAAAATAGGCTAATACTTAATAATAGAAAGTATGTGATGTATTCATTAAAATATACATTTTAGAATGACTGATAAACAAAGCAAGTGGTGTGTGTTCCCTGTTTATGCTGTATGGCTGAGAGCAGGAGACGTATCCAGCTGCAGACCCGCAGCACCACCAGTTTCAGAACCCCAGTTTCAGAACCCCAGCGCCAGAACCTGAAGTGAGGGGCGGAGTTATTGACAATGAGACAAGCATGACGGAGAGCATGGTGAGTTGTGTAACGTTGTCTAACGTTTTTGACATCATGTGGTGAAGAATTATCGCATATATTAAGTTCAGCGTTTATCTGCTAAATATTTAATTTGTGCATAACTTTATCATCTTATTGAAGCTTGAAATGTTGTCATACTTTATTGTATTAAAAACATTTTTTACGGATGGTTCGATAAATTTTTGCGTGTTGTAAATGGGCCTTGCGGTGACGTTTTGAAGACATCTTCTGAAGGTGTTAAAGTGTTTGTTCCACGTTCCTCTGTTATATGCATTATGATATGCATGGTTTTTGCATGCTGTGACAGTTTTTACAAGAAAGACCCAAATACTGTTGACTGTGTTTTTGCATGGATTCAGAGCTTCAAACTGTGTGCTGCACAATGTAACTTCATATTAACAAATCTGTTTTATTATTTTTGTATTTTTGTTGCAGTAAGATGACAGCCAAAATTGCACCTGGCACATGGGTGTTACTGAAAAACAAGACTGGTTATAAAGAAGTCTGCTAAAGTTGGGACTGCTGAAGTGTCAAACCCTAATAAACTCATGCTTTTTTTTTATTTATTTTTTTAGGATATCCCCCAACAGATTGGTGGTGTCTTCATGTTGATGGTGAGACATTGTTTTGATATAATTAAACCAATGATTGGTGTGGTGGTGTTTTTATTTTAATTTTTTAAAGTTGTTAAATACGGAACAAGGAACAATTTTTTTTATTTGACGTTTACAGAGATAATGTTCCTTAATTTGCAGTATGCTCTACATCTTGTCTTGGGAGCACCCTTTGATTTTACATCTGTAAGTAATTACCAGTTCAAGTAATTGACCTTTATGATGTTGTAGCAGTTGAAATATCAAGATTTCTCTATTTTTGTCTTCCAGTGCGACTTTCCAAACATACGGAGATGGTGGGCTCTTATTCTTCTGGAGAACTTTGGGGTTTTCTCTGAAAGGTAGATACTGGACATTTACCCCAGCCCACCGTTACATTTGCACCCTCTTCTGATTAATTTTAAATTAACCAACATATATATATTCCAGTGCAGAAACCCTACAAGAGTCCCTTCCATGTGAAGAACAAGCTACGCTTAGCAGCAGTGAGGCGGTGTGTGTGTATATATATATATATATATATATATATATATATATATATATATATATATATATATATATATAATGTATATATAATCTCTTAACATATAATACATTTATATGTCACATTTATAAAGTCACATTTTCCTTTAATATTCTGTAATGAGGAAGCTCCCAATAATCCGGCACATGAAAGAAGCTGTGAAATGGCTCCATTCCAACAGCCATCTGCTCAGGGGTCCAGTAGAAGAGCCTCTTTTCATTCGAATGAATGAAGACCACAAGGAAAAGGCCCGCAACAATCTCCTGGAACAGTCAGAAGCTTCCAGAGAGCCCTTTCTATTTCATTTTGTGTTCAGGGATGACATGGAGCTATTTTTACAAGAAAGTAAGGACAAAATGGGCCTGAGAGTGAATGCCTCATTTGATACATTTTAAGTTTAATTTATACAGGATTGTCATGATTAAATGGGCCTAGGGGTGAATTGGTCATTTGTTGTATATATTTTTATTGTTTCTTTTAAAATGATGCTTAATTTTCTCTCTTTTTTAGTTTTTTGACATGTTTTATTTTACATAAAGAAAATGCATGCTGCACATGTTCTTGTGAAATAAAGTATATTTTATATAAAATGCCCATAAGTTTCAAGCATTTTTTTTCACCATCATGATCAGGAAGTAACTCACATAATACAATGAAATGGATAACTATATACAATTATATTACACAAGATCAATGTTTTAAAATGCTTATTGTACTGTACCTTAAAGAATCATTATAACATACATTATAAAGTATGATGTTTCGTTTGTAATAAAAGCAAAGTACTCTCCAAGACGTTAGTGGCTACGTTTAGAACTGCCCTCACTTCAGGTTCTGGCTGGGGTTCTGAACTGGTGTACTTCCAAACGCTAGGTAGCTACTCAGCCCCTCACTTCAAGTTCTGGCGCTGGGGTCCTGAAACTGGTGGTGCTGCGGGTCTGCAGCTGGATACTATTGGAGAGCAGGGGCGCAACTACCCAGTGTTAGAGGGGTATGCAGCAACAATTTTGGTGCCCTCCCCCCACACCCCACACCCCACTTATAAATAAATAAGTTTGCCGGACATCATCATGTATGGGCTTCAAATAATAAAGGTTTATTTGAAAGTATATCAGACAGCCACTATTGTAACATGGCGTGCCTTTTCACTTGCCCATTTATCTAGTTTTGCATCGAATGAAATGGTTCGTGCCACACTGTTTTCAATTGAAATGACTGCTAATTGGGTTAAGTGATCACTACTCATGTTGGAACGAAGGTATGTCTTTATCAGCTTTAGCTTGCTGAATGATCTCTCCACAGGGGCAACTGTCATAAGCATTGTCAGGAAAACTCTCAGGGCTACTGTTACATTTGGAAAATAGGTTGGTCAACATAACTTCAAACCATACTGGACATTTAGTTTTGTGTAGTCTAACTAATATAACTCCTACCTGATGTCATCACTGGTCTCCTGTATACTTGATGCCATCGCCGACATCATTGTCTGTCTCTTTTACCCCTTGCCTGTGTTCTTCTCCACTAAGACATTGTCAAACAAACATTATGTAATAGATTTTCCATATTACTTTTTCCATATCAATAATATTAATAAATTAATCAGTTGGTATCAAGTGGCTCCCTCTACACTTCCACCTAATGTTAGACCTACCTGTTGCCTTCCCCTGTCTTTCCTGATCCACCATCCTCACTCCTGAAAGAAAGTAACTCACTGTTAAATAAAGCAGCCTAAATTCAATTCTTAAATCAGCCTAGTGATGGCATCATATAAGACAACTATTATGCAGTAAGGTTGTGCTGCTGTTGAAATTACATTAACATTTTGGATTTTAAAAAGTACAAATATGGCACATACATATATATATATATATATATATATAGATATGTAATTACAGGGTCACATCTCTCTCTTCCTTTAAAGGTCTGTGCTATATATATATACATACACACACACACACACACACACACACACACACACACACACACACACAACACATAGCACAGATTTTTAAAGAGAGAGAGAGAGAGATGTGACACTACCATAGGGTTTAACCAAAATCTAAATGTAAATATCAGCAACATTATTTTGCATTAAGTTAGCAAACACTTGCCAGTCTGTTAACATTAATATTTGCAAGCCTCCAAGTTTGCTAGCAAATCTATGCATGATTCCATGGTAAACCAGAGATATTGCATTAGTTGTTTTCCAGATTCTTGTCATTTATCGTACATGCTACCTTATATTTTTCAGTTTTCAGCTCAGCAACCTCGGTTTTGCATATTCTAAGCTAGCTAGTTACATATTCTGGCTGCTACATTCCCAGTCTTAGCAAACGCTAGCTAGTCTGTTAACATGAATATTTGCAAGCTTCCAAGCACAGACGTCACACTTTAAATCCTACCTGTTGCCTTTCACCATCCACTTATTAACGCCTTGCTGGTCTGATGTCTCGCCCACGACCCACGGTGTGTTTCAGAGGTTTATGTTTTTGAAAGATAAAACTCCCAAAAAAAAAAAGTAAACATAATACATACATTTGGAAAGCTGAGATACTCGTGATTCGAACGATGTAAACCTTTTTAAGATACAATCAACACAGCGGGTACAATCTGTCTCTTTGTCGGACCACCAACAGCCACATAAACAAACCCAAACTGGAAGAAACTCACCCATGAAGCCTCCTGTTTGTCCACTGATCCATTACATTCCAACAAAAATGGTTTGGTTACACTGTAAAGGGTCCATACAATCCAATTCAATGCAGTATTTAGTCCATAACACATTTATATATCAATAAACATCCACGGAATATAGTAGTAGCATTTCACGTTAGCCGACAGCGCTATCACAACTTCGACGCATTCTACGATCTAGTTTCATTTGAAAAGTAAACATTGAAGAAAATGTGATATCAAAATGGCCGCTGACCCCTGAAATTTTGATAGACAGGTCATTTGAGCCAATCGGTCCATGACACAGGTGTCACCTGGTATCAATAGCCAAGGAGCGCAATGATGAAGAATTGCAATATTGAATGGAAATGACAGTCTTTTCTGATAGCCAATGAATTTCTGTAAAGATTGATATGCAGATTTAGTGGGTCGATTCCTCAGGTCATGCGTGAAGTTCATGCGCAAAGTACCATAGTGGTTCATGCGCCCGTGCGTAAACACAGCATTGTACCAGTTGACGAGAGAAAGTAGCTAACAGGTATAAAATGGCAAAGAGGACTAGTAAAACACACTTTTTACTCGAAGAAGTGATTGAACAATGTACTCGCCGTGACAGTGACGAGTCGGAGGATGACATTTCTGACGAAGAGAGCGATGTTTCATCCATTGTAGCAGAGGATATATTTTTGGATGGTGGCGACATCACTCTCGACAAGTAAGTTTTATTATATTATACAACATATTTGACTGTATATACTGAGGTATGTGTTTGTTTTGAGGTGTATTTGTCAGCTTATGTCGTGTGTTTGGTGTTTTATGTCGAGTGTGTGTGTTTTTTACATGTAACGTTACCTGCTAACTTCTTTCGTGTGCGCTTGTGCAGGATTGTTTGTTTATGTGGGCTCAAGCACAGGTGTGTGTGTGTGTGTGTGTGTGTGTGTGTGTGTGTGTGTGTGTGCGCTCATGAACCGTATAACCTGATTGTTTGTGTGCATGTTGTTCTGTTTATATGCTTGTGAATACAGAAACAATGTAAATGTTTTGTAAATTACTTATTTCTTTGTTGTTGTTGTTTTATATCACAGACCATCATCTGAAAATGAATCGGATGAAGTCGTGGAGCCTGTCAGAAAAAACAGCATACTGAGGGACAGAATGACAGCACCTCATCAGGAGAGGAGCCCCATCCTTCACCTTCCCAGAGAGGTTGCAAATAGCCTCTGAAAAATGTTAGGTGGAATCTGTTTTAGAGCACGCATAGTTTTGTTTGAGTACCAGATGTGCCCCTGGAAGAGATATTTTCTTGGATTCTGAAAAAAAGAATCATTTGTAAATAGTTTGAAATACATATACATACATACATCTATATATTTTTTTTTATTATTATTGATTTTATATATATATATATATATATATATATATAAAATCAATAATAATATATATATATATATATATATATATATATATATATATATATATATATATATATATATATATATAGTGTGAGTTCAAATATTAAAGTGTTTTAGTACTATAGCACTTGTTTTGTCTCTTTTGTAGAAAGTTTGGTTTCAGGAATTGAAAAAAAAACCACTATAATGTGTTTATGCTTCAGTTACTTTGTGTCAGCAATTATTGACAGTGAATCTGGATAAGGAATATAATAGCCCTAAGTGTAACCTTTCATTAGAGCCCAAAATTATGACTGTAGAGTAAAGCATTCAAGAATGGCAGCATTTTATGTGTCTATGGTCACAAAGGGTCATTTGGAGTCTCCAAGTGGCCTTTTTTGAGAAGCACCTAGTCATACACTTAGATAAACATGTGTAAAACACTTATTTTCTAAGGTATTGTTATAAAATTTTAAATTGTGTTTGGTAAGGCTTCATGCTGTGATCCCATTGTGTTTTCCAGCAAATAGCTCCCAGCTGTAGTTATCTGCAGGCATCTGTTTACAAAAAAAAATGTAGGCGGAATTTTTTTGGTCCTTTTTCAGTGTGTTCAAAGTTATATTACTCAATACCAGTAAGACTTACAGTGATTCTATTTAGGAACAAACCTCTGAGTGTCACCTTTCAGAAGAGACCAAAAGCATGCATATACTCCAAATGGTTCAAGAACAGCATGCAATTTAATTTGGGTAGGCCTTTTTTAGGCGTTTTAGGCTAATTTTGCAGGAACGCTAACAGGTTGCTGTCGCATCCCTTGACATGCAATCTCCTTTTCCCTCTTTCTTTTTCTGTTTTTAGCCCCCGACAGCTTTTTTGCTTTATCCATCTTTGAGTTTGAACGACAACTCACTCCTGCTGCTCACTCAGCGCTCGCGATATTACCCTTCAGTCAAAATAAATTCTATGATGGAATCTTATGAGGGCGCCGGCCTTTTTTATATTTAACTTATATAACTTTTATATAAATTTTATATAAATTTATAAAACTTATATAAATTACAATTTGTTTTCTTTTTTTTTTTTTACCATCGCTTTGGTAAAAAACTATATGCGCCGCATATAGCGCATACCCACTTTTTGCGCCACTGGCTGAGAGGGACACACACCGGCTTTGTTTGTGTGTTTGGGAGAAGAGCATGCTGCTCTTGCGTTGGGGCGGGGCGGGTGAGAGCATTGCAATCTGTTCTCAGTCAAAATGCTTCGCACTCGGCTTACTTCAGAGAGACAGCACCCACTCTTACATCTTGCGGCTCTCATATGGATCTGGCTGAGGAGCGAGAGATGGGTCTGTCCCTATCGCTCGCTCTCTCCCCAGATCCAGCTGGTCCCTCCCATGATCCTGAAGCGCGCTCCGGCACATCTTCAGTTCATGAGGGGGACCTTGAATCTCTTGAGTCTCTGGACTTTGAGCTACCCACCTCTGAGCATTCCACGCATGATAATAAAGCGACGGAGGAATTACTCGAGGTGGTTACTCGTGCGGTGGCCAGGCTTCAATTAGACTGGCCACGCGATCAAGAGACCCCTAAGCGCTCCAAACTGGAGGACAGATTTCTGTCTGGTGGCCAAGACAAGGGAACGCCTCATCAGTCCCTTCCCTTCTTTGATGACCTCCACGACGAGCTCTCTCGTTCATGAAGGAAACCTTAAACTTCCTGTGTCTTCGTGCCCTCAACGTCGACATATTCGACTATCATGGATGCTGAGGCATGGGGGTATTCAGTGATGCCACCAGTAGAAGAGACATTTGCGGGTTATCTCTCGCCTGGCTCGGCATCATCGCTAAAAAGACCTAATCTCCCCACAAAGCCATGCAGGACCACCTCTACCCATGTGAGGAAGGCTTATCAGGCTGCAGGTCAGGCTGGTGCTGCCCTGCACACTATGGCAGTTTTCAAGGGGTACCAGGATGACCTGTTGAAGGACCTGAGTGCGGGCACCACGGTCGACGAAGAGGATTTCTCAGAGCTTCGTCGAGCCACAGATCTGTCTCTCCGTGCAGACGGCTCATGCCATTGGCTGGTCTATGTCTGCCTTGGTCAGCACTGAGAGACACTTATGGCTCTACCTGTCGGGCATCAGAGATAAGGACAACTTTTTTCTCCTCAATGCCCCGATTTCG
Organism: Xyrauchen texanus; assembly: GCF_025860055.1. Classification (NCBI taxonomy): domain Eukaryota; kingdom Metazoa; phylum Chordata; class Actinopteri; order Cypriniformes; family Catostomidae; genus Xyrauchen; species Xyrauchen texanus. Next base: position 15,855,877 of record NC_068283.1, read on the forward strand.
CCTTCTGGTTTATTTGGTGACACCATGAATTCGGTTATCACCAGGTTCCAGGAGGCAAAGAGTCATGAGGAATCCTTCGGGCAATTCCTTCCTCGCCACACTCAGGGGGAGGGGCCGTCAGCATCACAGCCCCGTCCCGGTCCTTATTGATGGGAGGCTCAAAAACAAAGCATGGCGAATCGTGCTCGCTCCTCGTAGAGACTGGGGGCTGGTTCGTCGCCCTCAGCAGCCCCAAAGCAAGACCTCAGGGCATGTTATAACTAAAAAGAGAAAACCCTGACGGTTTTACACCCAGCCTCGTGGGGTTAGCCCCCCTCGGGTCGGGGTGTGTGAAGCATTCACCTGTACCTTCCCAATACACCACAAAACCTCTCCATTCCCGCCGTCTCTGGTGTTTCGGGAGATAGAGGTTTCCAGCAAAATGTTGGGTGTTCCGTTGCTTACTGCCTTAGTCCAGGATGCGGAATACTCAACATCCCCTCAACAGGAAGTGTCAAAATTGATTCCCATCTCAGAGAACCTGGTAGCGTGGAAGCTACTGCCAGGTGTTTCTATGTGGGTTCTAAGAACAGTAGAAAAAGGCTACAGCATTAAAGTTGATCACGGTCCTCCGCATTTCAACGGCGTGGTCTCCACTACCATGAAACCAGAAAAAGGATGTCTACTATGGAAAGAATGGCAAAGAACTCTTTTGGTCAAAGGGGCCATAGAACATGTTCCCCTTCCAGAGAAAGAGTCAGGTTACTACAGCAGATACTTCCTGGTTCCCAAGAAGGGTGGGTGGTTGCGTCCGATTTTAGACCTTCGAGGATTGAACCGTTCAGTCAAGGATTTCAAGTTCAAGATGCTAACTGTCAAGACGGTCGTGTCTCAAATCCAACATCATGATTGGTTGGTCACGATCAGTCTCATGGATGCATATTTTCATATAGAAATTCTGTCAAATCACAGGAAGTTCCTGATGTTCCCTTTCGGGGGCAAAGCTTTCCAATATCGGGTTATTCCATTCGGCCTAGCTCTATCACCCCACACATTCACAAAGTGCATGGATGCAGCACTGGCTCCTTTGCGACTCCGGGGCATCTGCATTCTGAATTATATAGACAACTGGCTGATACTAGCACAGTCACAAGAACTGGCTTTTCAGCACAGAGAAATCGTCTTAGCTCATCTGGTTTCTCTGTGTCTGAGACTCAACGTCAAAAAGAGCGATACTCAGGAAATTACCTATCTGGGGGTTGTATGGAATTCGATCATGATATGGGCACAATCATGTCCATTCAGAACACCCTGTGCAAAGTCAGGCTAGGTCAAGGTTTCACTGTTCGTCAGTATCAACGAATATTAGGTCTCATGGCATCTGCGTCCTCTGTGATCCCTTTGGGCCTTCTGCACATGAGACCATTTCAGTTGTGGCTCAAAGCCAGGGAATTTCATCCAAGGGCCAGTCCCCTAAGACAGATAAGGGTTACGCGCTTCATACCCTTTCTATGTGGTTCAGACACAGGTCCCTCACTAGGTGCGTCTTGCCATCGCAAATTTCTAACGACAAACACCTCCCTGACGGGCTGGGGTGCAGTCTTAATTGGTCGTCCAGCTCAAGGGGAATGGGAGGGTCATCAGCTCGATTGGCACATCAACTGCCTCGAGTTGATGGCGGTATTTATGTCTCTGAAATACTCCCTCCAGTATTTGAGAGGTGGCCATGTCCTGGTGTGCCACCAAGCAAACCATGTCACATTGGGTGAGGGATGCTATTGCGCTGGCCTACGAGGCACGCGGTCAAGTTTTGCCAGTAGGTATCACTCTACCAGAAGGGTTACCCCTTTTAAAGCTTTGGCCAGAGGTGTCCATCTGCAACATGTCTGCAATGCGGCGGGCTGGTCCTCTCTGCATACATTCATAAGATTCTATAGTTTGGATGTTCATGCTACTCTGGGCTCTTATGTCCTTGATTCTACATCACAAGCTCATGTCTGAGACCTCTCACGCTCTTGTGAGCACCACTACACAACCGTAAGGTGTTCGGACATCCACAGTGCAGCGGCGTGGGTATTCTCATTCCCAAAGCGCTAAATCAGCACAGCATCAAAATGTGGCTTTTTGATAGGAAACATCTTGGGTTACTTAAATTTTATCCCTGATAAAAGTGGAACTAGATGATGCGTTCCATTGCTGCACTGAAGATGCCCCAGGACTGCCCTTAAGACAAAATACCTGACGATGCACCTGTGGCGCATCTATTTATAGCCCCTTTTCCGGCACATCTTGATGATGTGACTGGCGGAGGCTATACATTTTGTCAATTTCTTTGATGTGTTGCACACATATTCACAGCTGGTCACTCCTAAAGACGTTCCCAAAGCGCTAAATCAGCACAACATCTCATTCCGCTTTTATCAGGGAATAGGGGTTACAGTTAAGTACCCAAGACGTTTTACTTTTCAGTTATTTATGAGCCATGAAGACAGGTTCAAAACCCACAGTGGATGGATGACAGCTGGTGTTAAAAATTGGAATAATGCAAAACAAAAGATCAAAGAGCACAGTAGTAGTGAGTCTCATATGCAGAGTATGATAAAATGGCATGAACTCAAGAGAAATGCTTTAATCGCTGCATTTTAAAGAGCAGACCAAGATTTGCAGGAACAGGTCACTGTTGTCTTTTAATAGATGTAACACTGTTCCTGGCAAGACAAGGAATTGCCTTCCGTGTTGATGATGACATTTCTAGTTGTTTAAGTAAAGGAAACTTTCTGGAGTCTTTCAACTCCATCTTGAGTCAGTCAAAGAACAAAAGAGATCAAAGATAAGACCACAGGTGTCTCTCTTTTTAAATCGAATGCAGAATTATATTATAACTGCCCTTGCTTTGTACATTCAAAAAGTCATACACAGTGCAATCCAAAATGTATAATTTTTTTTCAGGATTACTTGATGGAACCACTGACATCTCCCATACAAAGCAAGCATCATTTGCCATAAGATTTGTGCATCAGATGAAAATAAAAGTGTTCTTCATTGGCTTGAGCCATGAAGATTCCACAACAGGAGAAGAGTTTGAGAAAATGGTCATGAGAGTTCTCAGTGAGAATGACCTCAAAGTGGAAAACATATATGGCCAAGAATATGATGGGGCTGCTAATTTGAGTGGTCACTACAATGGATTTCAGTCGCAAATCCAACAAAAAAATGAAAAAGCACTGTATGTCCACTGCCTGGCACACGGCTTAAATTTAGTGCATTTGGAATCTGCAAAGTCAAGCATTATTTTGGCAACCTTTTTATTGCTTTGGTGGAAAAGCTTTGTGCTTTCATTGCAAACTCCTCTAAGCTGCATGCTTCTTTTGTGAAGACCCAGAAAGAAATGTATCCAGATCAGCGTCAAATGGAACTACAAATGCTCTCTGACATTTGGTGGGCATGTAGGGAGAAAGCCATGAAGACCTTAAAGAAGACCCTGCCAGCGGTTGTGAAATTCCTGACCACACTAATAAAACAAGATCCACCTGCAGCCACTGGAGAAGCAAAGATACTGCTCCATTCAATACACTTTGAATTCCTCCTTTGCTTGGAAATGACAACTCCTGTCTTCCTTGAAACTGCATGTGCCTCCAGTGCCCTTCAAAAGGAAGACTTGGATATGGGAGCTGCATATGGCATAGTGAGTGGCATTGTCAATAGGCTAAGAGACCTAAGGACTGAGGAGGAGTTCAAGAGCATCTACGAAAGAGCCACTAGCCATGCTGAGGCAGCAGGTATTGATGTTCCTGATGCCATTCTTGGTCATGGACGATGAAGAAAATACCTGCAAAGCTGATGCACTGATCAACATCAGAAACTGAAGATCATAAGACACACATACTTGAATAATTTTACTGGGTTAGACTCTTCTACACATTTCTGAATGTCTGTTTTTAAGAGCTCTAGCAGCGGTTTGAAGGGAAAGAGAACCTAAAAATGCAGGTAAAGACTAACAAGATCATAAAGTCACTCCATACACTGACAGATGCATATAAATGGATGGGTGTGTTGGATGATGAGGCCAAGGCAGCTTCTCATATCCTCTGCATGGTTTATGGAGTTGAGGAAGAAGAGCAGCTGCTACTCTGCCTACAATTGCCCTGTGAAAAGTGCCAAGGTAATGGATATTTTCAAAGACAATTGGACTGACCCAGTTCAAAGTTCAAAGACAACACCAGTTGTTATAAGGCTTGTGTTCCCAGCCTTATAACAACTGGTGAAAATATATTCTACACTACCAGTTTCCACAGCCACAATAGAGCTTTCACTCTCGAAGATTAAACTGGTCAAGTCCAGATTGAGGAGTCTCTGTGGACAGGAAAGGCAGTCTGATTTACTGCTACTTGGCATAGAGAGGGACATCCCTTTTGACAAAGAGGAAGTTTCAACATCTTTGAACAAATGATTCCCAACAGAAGGTAAAAAATGTAAGACCAAAAAGCCAGTTTGCAGTTCACAGTGGCAGTGTTACAGTGAAAATCATCTTTGTCCTTTATTATGTTCTCTGCATTTATGTGTTCCTTCTTTGTGCTTAACCTCAACTTCTTTTTTGACCTTGTAATACAATACAAAATGTCTATATCAGTAGTCTCATATTCATTATTGTGAACACACAGTCTGTTTACAATGTCTACCAGGGTGACAATAAGATTATGTATCTTATTATTAATAATTGTTATATTAGAATTACTCCATAAAGATAGATGCCCTTTTTACATTTGAGCTCCTGTTCCTGAGGAACTCCCTGCTCGCTCTGGTTTAAAAAACTTTCTAACAACAGTACTTACAAGGTTAGATTATGGACCAAGCCAAAGGGGCTAATGCCCCAGGGCATTTGACTGCCATGGAATTTGCACTAAGAGATACACAGTGGCTTTATTTATGAATTTATTTATTACAGTTGCAACATTATTTCACATAAGTTTCATGTATCTTGTCATTTGGACATCTAAGAAATAGAGAGCATGCTCCAAAGAGACTGGTTCCCCGGGGCCTCGCTGGGCCATAATCTGTCCTTGACACCAGAGAAATTGTTGATAGAAGACCTTCTACCACCTAAACATTGCTTTTTTTAGCCAGCTATCTAAAACAATTGCTTCAAAGGAAGATTTGACATTTGTAAGTATGACTTGCAGAAATATATTGAAACAATGGTCAACATCAACCTTCTGTAAAAAGGTTGACTTCAAACATCAGACTTCAAACATAACCGTTCAAACATCATGATTCAAGGACTGACCAATACTAAACAAAACTAGAGGGTATATATACACTTGGAAACTTAATGAGGGAATGGCACAGAGGTGGGGATAACAAGAAGTGATTAAGGCAGTGGAAACTGGGAAATGTAGTGCAGGAAAAAACAAAAAAAAAGGAGTCCTTGGACATGGAGACAAACTGTGACATTACCCCCCTCTCCTATAAAGGGCAACTCCTGGCGCCCCAAGACGGATGACGGTAGGGAAAAGCTAGGTGGTAGGTGGCCACAGGGCAGGAACTGGGTCTGGAGTCTTGGGAGGCGGCCACAGTGCAGGGACTGGGTCTGGAGGCCTGGGAGGCGGCCACGGGACAGGGACTGGGTCAGATGGCCTGGGAGGTGGCCACAGGACAGGGACTAGGTCTGGAGTCCTGGGTAAGGTGGACAGAACTGCAGGAGTCGTCGTCGATGGGGAAGCGGGCGGAGCTCCTGATGGAATAGTCTCTGGGGTGGAGCCATGGAAGATGGAGCATTGAGAGGCTTGAGGGGCGGAGCTGTGGAAGAGTCTGAGGGCGGAGCCGAGGGAAGAGCCATGGGAGGTGGAGCCAAGGGAGACTTAAGGAGAGGAGCTAAAGGTGGAGCCGTAGAGGACTCTGGGTGCAGAGCCAAGGGAGGCAGAGCCAAGGTAGGTGGAACCAAGGGAGACTTAAGGAGAGGAGGGTGGAGCCGAGGTAGGAGGAGCCATGAGAGGCTCGGGGACGACTTCCATGGTCGTGAGCACTGGCAGAGATTGGGGAACAACCTTCGTGGCCATGAGCACTGGCAGAGACTGGGGAGAAGGTGCCCTCTTCCTTCTCATTCTCCTTCGGCCAACAGGGAGTGTGGTTATGGGGACAGTCGAGGCTACAGGCCTGGCTTTGGGACCGTCGAGGCTACAGGCGCTGGCTCTGGGATGGTCGAGGCTACAGGCACGGGCTCTGGGACCGTCGAGGCAACAGGCGCGGGCTCTTTGACCGTGTTAGGCATGGGCACTGGCTTTTTGACCGTGGCAGGCGTGGGCACTGGCTCTTTGACCGTGGTCGCTACCACTGGCTGTGGCAGGGAATCGACCACCTGAAACAGGATAGGATGGGCCCCACCAAAATAATTATTTAGGGGAGTTGCATGGAGTGTGTGACAGAGCGGAGGGCAGGGCCAGGTCGTGATTATACACACCCGGTCCCTTATCAGGCTAATGAAGCCTCGGAGAGGGACAAAGGTAGACTGCGTAAGGTGGTGTGAGGAGAGAGAGATCGTTTATGGCAGCTGACCATCATGTGTGTGTTTGTGTCTTTTGATTTAGTTCTTTATTAACCCTCTGGGGTCTGAGGGTGTTTTGGGCCCTGGAGAAGTTTTGAAATGCCTTGACATTTGTGCGTTTTTCAGTTGCTTAAAAACATATTAATGGCTAAAGTCTGATAACACTGTATTCAGCACAAACTGGGCTACAATAATATGTGAGCAACATGTATGTTTGTATTTTTGAGAAAATAACGTTTATGCATGGTTTTTGAAAAAACGAAAATTTTAAGTCACTGAAATAAGGCCATATAACACATACTAAACATTTGTCCACAAGACTTTTGAGAACTGGATCTTGTAGCCTAGAGTTTTTGCTACAAAATGATGTGAAAATCATCCTGATCACTCATTCATACAAAACAATATAGTCATTTAACTTTTGTGTGACAATTTTAGTGCTGAATGGTAATATGCGAGGAGGCGTGAACTATCATGAATATTGATGAGATTCACACCTGAGGACACAAAGACCACTCCTCTGGGCCTATCAATGAAGAATGTGACAAAGAGAATGAAAGTGAGGAGATTTAATGATCAAAATCAGGTTTTAAGTTAAAAGAAGTAATCTGACTATATATTTTCTTTACATAAAGACTTTACTTAATTTTAGACCTACACTACCATTAAAAGAAGTCTCTTCTGCTCATCAAGACTGCATTTATTTGATCCAAAATACATATGATAATATGCTGATTTTCTAATATTTAAAGTGCATTTTAACCTGAACACATATTTGCAAGCACAAGCTTTGTTGATGATAATGAGGCAGCATAAACACATTAAAATATAATCTAAACATTCATATTATTTTTATATCATATTACATGTCATATTTATATCATACAGCATACAAGGTAAATAACAACATTTACATGTAACTAAAACTTGCCTATTAGGACATGTCAATACTTTGAATGTCAAATGTCAAACTTTGAATCCTGTCTGGAAACAGTCCCACTAGTAAAATATGAACATGTTTATATAAAATAGCATGTCAGCTAATGAAAACTAACTTACTTACTCGTTTGAAATTGTATCCTCTGCTGGAACAAATCTCTCTTCAAAATACAAATGTCCACCTCTTCGTCTGAGAAAAATGTTAACTCTTCCTTAATAGCCAAGAGTTTGATCGCCTGTGTATCGTTACAGACATGCAGAAAAGTTGAGTTGTGTTGTGTTTACATCAAATCTCACAGTCGGGGGCGTGTACTTTTCCCTTGATCGCCTCAGCACATTAGCGTATGAATGGCGCGCTCTGCTGGTGGGTGGGATCACATTAGAGATAATGAAGCTGTGCCAGGAAAACCGTACATCGCTTTGTTTCATACAGATTACATTGCAGGAGAATATTTGTTTTAAATTTGAATTGTTTTATTTAAAAGTAGACATTTTAAGCTTTCTTTAGACATATGTTTCATGTTTGTGTGAGAAGAATTCGCGGAGTTTAAGTTAATTTTAGTGACGTGTTTCTGAAATATTATCGTGAACACAGAGACTGCTGAAAGCTCACCCTTTTTATTTTATTTATTAAAAAAAAACACAAGGTTTTGATGTTAATATGAGTGTACACAAAAAAAGAAGACCCTCTATAGTTTATAATCATGTATTGATTGTATTTATATGACCATAAATGACGGAATATTTTAAGTCTATGTTACTGCTATGTGAAAAAAAACAGCAAAACGCTCGGTGCGTTTGCCGACCCCAGAGGGTTAAACTATTATTTATATTGTCAAGCCGGTTCTTGCCTCCTCCTTTCCATTGAATCCCTTTACAGAGTGGAGTTACCTTGGAGACAGAGGGCGAGGAAGGAGTCGAGGAAGCTGGGGCCGAGGAAGGCTTGGAGTTACCGCCATAACCCTCAAGGTGAGAAAACTGGAAGAGATTCCACACTTCAGGAAGTGCTGTTGTATGGTAAAAGTTTAACCCCATACCATAAATGGGCTTGAGGTACTTATCAGAAAAGTCTGTAGTTGCAGCAAGGTGAAGTAACCTGGTTGAATATTCCAGTAGGGGAAGATCCTGCCTGAAAAGTTCCAGGAATAAAGCTGTTGGCTCCATGCTCAAGTGGGTATGGATAAGTGGATCCCTATCCTTTTTGGTTTTGGGTCAGTCCTTCTGTAACGTTTGGTGCCCAAGGAGTGGAAGAGGAAGAGAGGAGACACAGGAGTAGGAACTTTAAATCCTTTAATCACATAAACAAGAGTTGAACATATGCTGGAGTGGAAAAGACGCTGGAGTGGAACAGACACTGGAGTGGAACAGAGTAAAGACTCAACAATACAAATGTAACACTACAAACATCAGACTTCAAACATCACAATTCAAGGACTGAACAATACTAAACAAACCTAGAGGGTATATATACACTTGGAAACTTGTATACAGGTGGGTATAACAAGAAGTAATAAGGGCAGAGGATATTGGGAAATGTAGTGCAGGAGTCCTTGAACACGGTGGAGACGAAATGTGACACCTGGAGGGCAAAACATTGTTTCAACATGTCAGCCAACATTGAACACTCCATAGATCTGCAACAAAGGCCTGTCAATTTACCATCTCTTTCAAGCCACGAATATTTAGATCACCTCTCAAAAAAAGAAATACAAAAATATGCGAACAAACGTCAAGTTTTTGGGCACTTGCGATCCAAATACAGCATCCAACGCAGTATTTCAAGTCCCTGCTAGAGCTCTACTGTGGCAATGTTTACATATATCTTGTGGAGAATCCCTCCCCTTACACTGCTGCCAGGATAAAAGCATAAAAAATTACAGACAGTAATCGGGATGAGTCAATAATTCTGCTGTTTGGGACGTGAAAGACAAGAAATTCTTCATTATCAGAGCAAAGGTGAGTGCTAATAAGCTAACATTTGTGATATCATTCCTGCAGAGTGGTAAAACCCACTCTCCCATCCAACAACTGCTGTTAACACTTCAAAATGAAAAATTAACCTACCCCTTAACTAGATAACTTAGATAAGTGTTAACAGGAAACAGTTCCGCTAACTAGCATAACACGTCAAGGCCACTGAAGTTGGTTGCATTGCTCCATGAAAACTGACCATGTCTGAATAATTTCGGAAAGATATACTGACTAAAAATACAACAATTAAAATACTCAGTGTTTACTTCAGCTTACCTTTGGTGAAATATTCACTGCAAAGACTTGTGTACTTTAATGGTTGCCATTCTTTGCCCTCCCATTTAATGGAAAGCGTGCATCTGTTCAGACAGGTTTTTTCTTCGGAGCCGAGCGGTTGTGTTTCAGTGAGTTGAGCAGAGGTGGGTAGAGTAGCCAAAAACTGTACTCAAGTAAAAGTACATTTACTTAAAAAACATACTAACATAAATAATTACTTGAGTAAGAGTAAGAAAGTATCAATTTAAAAGAGTACTCTAGGAGTGAATAACTCATTACTTTCACAAATGACATAACATACATTTACTCCCCTATATTCCATTACATAATACACATTTAACATGTACTATGGATATTCTGTCGTCATTCACCATCATGTTGTTCCAAACCTGTATGACTTTCTATCTTCCATGCAACACAATAAGGAGATATTAGACTGAATGTTTGCTTGAGTCACTATTTACTTTCAGTTCATATATATGAATGGTGACCGAGACTGTGTTTACCCTAACATTCTGTCTCACATATTTTGTGTTCCACATAATACAAAGCCTCACACTGCTTTGGAACAACATTAAAATATGGCTGAGCTATCACTTTAAAGAGATAGTTTACCCAAAAATTTAAATTCTCTCATCATTTACTTTACCCTCAGGCCATCCCAAATGTGTATGACTTCCTTTCTTCTGCAGAACACAAATTCAGATTTTTTAAATAATATTTTAGCTCTGTAGGCCAAAATGTTGATGCTCCAAAAGCGACATAAAGGCAATATAAAAGTGGCTTAATCCATGTATTCAGAAGTGATATGATAGGTGTGGGTGAGAAACAGATCAATATTTGTCATTTTTTCCTAGACAGCCAGGGGACGATATGCAGAAGAATGTGAATCACCAAAAACACAAGAAGAATGTGAAAGTCATCTGTTTCTCATCCACACCTATCACATCGCTTCTGAAGATACTGATTTAACTAGAGTCTAATGGATTACTTTTATGCTGACTTATGTTTGATTGTTTAGCTTTAAAATTTTGCCACCCATTCACTTGCATTGTATGGACCTACAGAGCTGAGAAATTATTCTAAAAATCTTCATTTAAGTTCAGCAGAAGAAAGAAAGTCATACACATCTGGGGCTGCATGAGGGTGAGTAAATAATGAGAACTGTAATTTTTGGGTGAACTAACCCTTTAAGGGCTCTTGTCAGATATGTAAAAATTTACTCTTAAAAATTGTTGTCATAAGAGCTGATGCTAGAGCTGCTGTCCTTGGATCAGGTATACTGTTGGCTTGAGAATTGCTGCTAACGACTCAATGTACTGTTTACTCCAGAGTTGTAGACTGGATCATCTTTTAACTTTGGTAAAACTGCAATACAATCAAGTCATAAACATATTTCCAGTATGTTTTATTTGTTATACTCTCTGTTGTTGAGCAAATTACACTTGAAACATGAATTTCGCCCCTTAATCACACACATGCTCTTGCATGCTATACTCATCGGTTCTCAGTATGTTGAACACCTCCAAAAGAGGCGATTCTCAGTTCAGTGAACTGTTGACTCGAGAACTGTTATGAGCGACTCATTTTACTGTTGACTCGAGAGCTGTTGCAAACTAGTTGGAGCGTTTCATTGCAAAGAATAGTTGGCAAAAACAGATTTCACCAGTTCTAGGATCATATTACTTCCAGTTATCGGCTCATTACGATTCAAGTATCAGGCACATCTGAGAGTCAGATTAAGATAGAGTAACACATCTAGTATGGAAGCAAGCATCAACAGCTGCGGCCATTTCTCTCTATGTTTTCTCTCCACAGAGTACTTTTTCGGCTGGGGCCTTTTAACGCTCATTATATGCGTCAGGGAAGGTGTTTTTTCCTTTCCTAATCTTTCAGGGGGAAAAGGCCGGTCTCCCGCGGAGACCATATCCTGCCAAATGGGAAGGTAACATGTGGCAAATACTTCACGTGAGCTCACAGTGGCATATGGAAGAGGCGTGGTGGTAGGTCCTGCCTCAAAAGGGGAGGAGATCTACAAACACAGGGACCAAGGCAGCGAGGGCTCTGCCCAAGGTAGACTCGGGTATACCAATAGGGAGACCGTACCTTAAAAGATTCATCACAGGGGATTACTGGAGTAACCGCCACCTGTAGAGCACCTACCCCAGTACAGGGCATGCTAGCACACATACTGAGTCTGACTACAAATTCCTCTGCCGAATTCGTGAGCCAGAGGGCTATGGAGGAAAGACATCCAGGGTCCATGGGTTTGTGAACTCGCATGGGGGGGAAGGAGAACACATCTTAAACCCGGCCAGCTGCCCGTATTCCCTAAAGTATCTGTTCATGCGGCTGTGCCCGTTGCACATGGCACCCCAGCCTAACTTGGAGGCATCTGTCATAATCATGACGCACCTGGACACTTGCTATAGAGGGACTCCTACCCGCAGAAACGCAAGGTCTGTACAAGGGCTGAACGAATAGCAGCAGACAGTTTGTGATGGCCACGCAATGTGTACCGTGGTGCCATGCCCACTTCGGGACTCACGTCTGAAGCCAGTGCTGAAGAGGTCTCATATTCATCAACCCGAGTGTCATGACTGCTTATGAGGATGCCATATGCCTCTGAAAGAATTTCAGTGGAACCGCTGTCCTGCTCCTGAATGATTTCAGGTAGTTCAGCACCGACTGCACGTGCTTGCTTGTGAGGCACGCTATCATTGAGACAGAGTCTAACTCGAAGCAGAGAAAAGAGATGCTCTGAACCGGGGAGAGTCTGCTCTTTTCCCAGTTAACCCAAAGCCCTAGATGGCTGAGTTGCATGAGCACCAGGTCACTGTGTCCACACAGCAAATCTCGCGAGTGAGCTAGAATCAGCCAGTCGTTGAGGTAGTTGAGTATGCGGACGTCCATTCCCTTAACTGGGCAAGAGCTGCCTCTGCGACTTTCGTGAAGATGCGAGGGGACATGGATAGGCTGAAGGGGAGGACCTTGTACTAATACGCCTGGCTGTCGAAAGCAAACCGTAGGTATGGTCTGTGTCAAGGTAGAACTGAAACATGAAATTAAGCATCCTTCAGGTCTACCACCTTGAACCAATCTTGATGCACGGCAAAACGTTTTTGGGGTGGGGCATTGCGGCGGGGGAGCAAGAAATGCCACGTCGAGGAGTGTCACTTTGTTGCATGAACCATCCACGAATTCTTCCTCAACGTGATTAGGGCCCAGACACATGAGGCAGCGATCGTGGCCGTCAGAGGTGGAGAGATAACGACCGCACCCAGAAACTACACAGAGACGGAAGAGCATCTTTAAAAAGATGTTTACGTCAATGTGTTTGCTCAATTAGAGAAAATATACTCTTTTACATGAATATATACTTTCTTAGGCTGTCGAAGCGCCCAGGGGCATAATCTGCAGCGACCGCTGCAGAAGGAGAGAAAGTCGCTGAAATGCGCCATATATCCAACAGCAATTTGCTTCTTAGAGGTGAATGGACTGGCAGAGGTATTCCAAGTGGCTAATCCAGATGGCTAATTTTGCTTAGCAAACCAAAAAATTGGAAAAAGTACAAATCTCCCACTTGTAACGAGAGTATCTACACCAAAAATGTTTAACTGTCTTGAAAAACTTAAACCCACACTATTATAAATTCAGCAATTTGCAACACTCATAAAAAAAAAAACATGAAAATCAGTGTCTGGTATATTGCACAAATTATAATGTGAAGAGGTTGAAAAATCACATTTGAACAAAAAAGCCCTAGTTAACAATGCTAAATACACCACTGTAGTTGTCACAATTGCAGATCATGAGGTTCAGGTCCCAAGCGCTGAGTTTAAAAATAAAAAGATTTATTAACAGCACAAAAGGGCTGTAAAAACTGTACCGTAGGGGAAAAAGGTAATCCTGGGCTGGGCAGAAGACAGCGGGGAACAGGACCGACCAGACCGGGTAGGGATTGAAACAGGGCTTGAAACTAGGCTGACCAACAGACTGACTTGAATAAACAAATACACAGTACTGAAAACAAGACAAACTGGCACTGGACAGCAAACACGAGGAGACTAAAATAGGGAAAGAAATCAAATGGGTTAACATGAGGCAGGTGAGGCAAATTAACTAATAATAAGCAGAAGAGGAGACAGGTTATGACGTAAGACAAAGAGACACATGGCAATACAGAAACAAAACAAAGCCATGTGCTCTCACAAAACAACAAAACAGCCTAATGGCATGAGTGCACATTGCCAAGACAATAAGGCAATATACGTCCATGCCAACTGACAAACAAGATGAGAGAATGCATAGCAATGCCAAACAAAGTGATGCCATGCATTCTCACACTAAACGAAACCTGACCATACAGCGATGCACGCAACAGGTGACAAAAACAAGATAGGACACCTGTGAGAGTGTTCGGCCACACACACACCCAACACCTTAGACCGAAGTGACCGAACCTCAGCACAACATGAAGACAGCTCGCGACAGGGGTGCACAATGCATTCGCGAGAGCCAGATAAACTGTTGACATGAATGCATGCTGCCAAGATGACGTAAGCGGGATGCACCCATGTCAATAACAGACAGATGTGGAGCACGAGTGTCCGGATCCTGACACAGACCGAAACCAAACCAGACAGGAAGTCAGGATCCTGACAGTGCTCCCAACATGAAACAAGACAGACCGAAGAACACACAGCAGGGAATACAACAGAAACTGCACGCTCACACAAAGACAGACAACGAAACAAGACAGACATGGGATGGTGATGCTACAGTCGTGTCAGACCAAAACCCAGACTGACAGAGTTACAAGACCTTGACAGTAGGTCACCGGACCGTTTTAGAAGAGGGTTTTTATACAGCAACTGCCATGAAGGTGATTGATTGATGTTCTCCATTTTGCATCTCTCTTCTCCTTCAATTGCACAACGAACAAAGATTTTATACAAACATTATATAAATGCTGTTTGTTTGCCAATGAAAAAGGAAGGCTTTTTAAACCTTTTAAAGGAAGCAGCAAACCCACATTACCGTCATTATAATTTTCATATCGACATACACGAGGGGATACATATACATCTGGGGAAAAAAACCTTCAGTAGAATCACCAGCCATTATGGAAAATATGCTTTCAAATTCTTCAGTACATTCCCTACTATTCTCTCTGACCTACTGTCAACCATCCTAGTACTGAAACCCACTCCCTCTTTGAGAAATCAAACAAATTCCCAAATTTAGTAATCCCTGCTGAGACAAAGTTAAGAATATCAATGTTAGAAAGTATAATGTTGCGAAAACCAAGGATTATGAAAAAGTGGTTCATCAAGGTCAACATTTTGTTTTTGCTATATATAATATATAATATCTTAAATTGACTCCAAGCTTCAAAACAGATCTATAAAATTTTGTGACAAATATGTCTTTTACAACATTTTCTGAAATCAAAATAATTTGTTTATCAAGACCAATCTTGCTTTTCATTTGTAAATTGGCAAGACCGAAACTAATCCATGGTACAAATCTGAAGTATAGAGTAGTTTTTAGGCAATTTGTAACATCATAGCTTTCACCTTACAGGCTAAATGAAATAAACCTTGTAAAAAACAGGTAGACTAAGTACCCCAGGGGGGAGCCAGTGACGGCCACTCCAGAAGAAATCCACTAAGGCTTTTTAAGGTGTGAAAAAAGTTCCTCACTGAGGCAGCAAGTTTGTTTTGTTACTAACACTCTGCCTCTATAAGAAGCCTGGGCCTGAATCTATTTCCATCAATGGAGCTTGCCTGTCACTTTATCTATAAGACCCTCCCAATTCTTCTTCATGTACTGTTCATCCCCAAAGAATAACAAGGTGTCATTTTTTTCCCTGTTCACCCATGATGATGTTGCACTCTGAAAAATGTTAAGGCATGATCTAATGATCACTGTGATGTCGTCAGCATAAGCAGTTATTTAACTGTTGGTGGTTCCGGTATGTGAGGTAATGGGACTGTTAAACCTTGTAGTTTCTCTCCTAAGATCTTCAACAATGGTTCAATGGAAATTGTATATGAGAGGCCAGACAAACTGCATCCTTGTCTCACTCCTCTATGCACAGGGAAAGCTCTTGTTGAAGTCCCATTAATCTTTAGCATACTGTAAATATCATTGTACAGAAGCTTTATCCACAAAGTTAACTGTTTCCCAAAACCAAAGGCTATAAGTGTTTTAAACAACTAGTCAAGGTAAACCTTGTCAAAGGCTTTTTCCTGGTCCAAACACACAAGACCAATATTCATCTTATGTAGTTTAGTTAAATGTAACATGTCCCATATAAGAAAAATATTGTCCAAAAAAGAAAGCTTTGGAATACAATAGGACTGATCTTCATAGATAATAGATGCCAAACAATTTTAAGGTGGTTGGTTTGTCAAAGCTTTTGATTGAATTTTGTACTCAGTACCCGAAGGAGAGACTGGATGCCAATTCTTCAATAAATCAAGCTCTTCTTTATTCAGTAAAAGGGTAACCATGGGTCTTTTTCAATGTATGAAGGCCTTGTCTAGTGAGAGGCCAAAAAGCTTTATAAAATTCAGAATTTAAACCATCTAATCCTGGGGATTGTTGCTGAACAAATCACCACCCCATTTTTGAGGTTTGCTGACAGTAATCAGCACTCAAAATACTAATACACAAAGTTAAATCTCTTTTACTACTTCTAAATAAAGAGAAAAGGAAAACACAGGAAAAACTCTAGAAATATGCTCCAAACACTGCACTATTCTCACTACCCACAATCCAATGAGAGAGAGAGAGAGAGAGAGAGAGAGAGAGAGAGAGAGAGAGAGAGAGAGAGAGAGAGAGAGAGAGAGAGAGAGAAAGCTTGGTAGAAACCAGGCTCTGCTGGCTATACAGCATGCATATGATGCCAATATTAGTTTTCTATGTGTATTACAAGTCATATATTATTTGAGTGAACTGAGTAGATGTTGTTAAGCAGTGCTTAAAACTAAAGGATATTGATTGAACTTTAAGATTAATGAGTAAGTGTCTTTGAAGCCTATCCAGAATGGATTGCGGAAGTGCACAATAATGCAGTATCCTTTTTAATTTGGCTGAAGAAGGGTTTAGTTCGCATTCATTTATTTTCTATGTATTCCATTTTAAGAGAGTTTTGTCCATCCTATGATCAAGATGATGGAGGCAGAGTTCAGTGAGGTGTGCCTCGCAGTCTGGCTGGAAGCTTATGGCAGTTAATTTCTGGTGATGTCCATCCTAGGTCAAAGGTGCAGGCAGTGGCTAGTGAAGCAATTAAAATATTAGACAAAATGAGAATGTGCAAGTTGATTGGCTAGCAGATTACAAGTCAAAGGACCTATGCGATTCTAAGCATGCAAACCGATTGGATAAACACATCACATATGAGCGAGCCAACTGGCAGATCAGCTTGCGCCAAGTAGAGTTTAATGACTGATTTCAGTCATTATTCCTACATTACTGTACCCTGTTTATATTAAAAAGCAAGGCTTTGCTTGTGTAGCACTAGCCTGCAACATACTTACAGAATCCATTTGATCTTTTTACTTCAAGCATGTCCTTTTTTTCCAAAAGTAGTGTTAAATCTCAGAGGTTTATGAGCTCCTTTCCTGAGCTGCAAGTTTTGCTCTTTGCTGTGCTTGCCATGGGATCGATACATCCTCAATTTATTCTCCTTTATGCTGGGTGGATCTAGCATCCCTTGTTTTCTGTGCTGTTCAGAGAGGAAAGGGCTGCTCTTGTGCAATGATCCCCCTGAAGTGATTCAGTGCACTGTCTCCTCCAGCAGCTCTTGTTTCAATGACGTGGCCTGCTGCCTGCCTCTGAAACACAGTTTCTGTTAAATGCTAGGCTGGATGTAAAATGCTAATGAAACTATTATTTGTTGTCAGATTTACTTTCACCCACCAATTTCCATCAGATTCTGTTATAGTTTGGTTAGAGTCTTCTGTTACATATGCATAAACATTCTGTCAGTACTGACAACCAGCATTTTGTTTGTCCGACAGTAATTTATCAATGAAGAAAGTTAAAGGTTTTCAAAAGAGGAATTTTCCATTTTCTTCAAAGAGGATATGTAATGGAAAACAATTTTCCTTTCTGTTTTAAAATAAAAGAGTTAAATGTACCATATAGGCATCTCAAAGCTTCCTCTCAATTAATCCAGACTATTCAGAAAAACTAATAATGTGTCCTTACAAAGCACAATATGATTAGACTAGAAATATATATAATATCTTAATTTCCATAAAGCATTTGTTTATTGATATTTGGATGGAGATATATCTTATATCTTGTTGTTAGAGCATATAAAATATGCTCTAACAACAAGCTCTAACTCCAAGGTTAGATTACAGATCGGGCAAATGGGGCCCGATCAGTACAATTTGCAAAGTTTTCATCATCCTTTCATTCATCTGTCTTCACTGAAAGCAAAGATTTTAAACAATGCGACACACATATGCTTAATCAGAATATATTTGATGATTAATTAGTAGTCATGTCGAATTTGAACCAATAATATTTCTCTGTGGGTGGGACTATATAATGCAATGCTGCAGAAATGGACCAAGCAACCTTTGTTGCAATCTTGGATGGTTAAATCTGAGACTCAGATTTACATAGAAGAAATGCCAGTTAAACAACCAACAGTGGATCTATGTAGATCTAACAGCCTATGTAGATCTATGGTTCAGAAATAGGATGAAAATTGTTTATGCAAAACTAAATCATAACTGCAAGAAACCTTGACTAGCATTATTAAAAGGATTTCATTAACATAATGCTACAAATGTGACCTCTTTTAATTGTTTTATAAAGAACACTTTGAAAGGTAATGCTCTAAATAAAATGACAAGGAGAGGACAGATTCTCCTCTAGCATAGCAAAAAAAAAAAAGAAGGGTCATTCACAGTTGGCCTTGAACTGTGATGGTTTACTTTTCACCTTTACTGAAATATTAATGATGATGGTGTGGGCTGATATGTTCTGTTCTCATCTATTTGCAGTGTGGACTCTCCCCACCCTGTCACTGAACTGTGTGGAGAATGCATGTAATGAATAATATACCAGAGGACTAACAGTGGGGTACTTACAGGATAATGAATACACCTGTGTTTTAACCTACAGTGTCAGCACAAAAACAAAAAAAAAATATGGCAGTATGTTTCTGCTCTCCCCAAGAGTGCTTTCACTCACTCTTTGGCCATCATAAATATAGTGAAGTTCCTCTAATGGTCTGGCCATATGCAGACTGAAATTGTAGAGTTATCTGGATTCATATATGTAAAAAATGGATTCATTTATGGGTAAAAATGAATGTGTGCCTAGGTTTTTGAAGATTTAAAATTGACACACATTGACGATGTTGGGCGATAATGTTGCTACAAATAACCTAGATATTAGTGTACAAGGGTGCTTTCACACTAGCTCTTTTGGTGTGCACCTGGGTTAATTTGACGTCAGTGTTTGGTTTGTACCTTTTAATGAAGGTGAGCGCAATCAGGAATTCAAGGAGAGGGCTTTCAGCTCGACAGACTCTAGTGGCTCAAAGTAGGCTTCCTGAAGGCCCAGGAAGACTGTGGAGAGATCCCATGAGGGCAAGAGAAGTGACCTGAGAGGATTCAGCCTCCGGGCGCCTCCGAGGAACCTGACGATCAGTTCATGCTTCCCTAGGGACTTACCGTCCACTGCATCATACCTTCAAGGTGGAGGGGGACAGCCACCCCTCCATCCTCTTCTGCAGCACTGACCCGACTGCGCATCTCTGGGGTGTCTTCGTCTCGAGAAAGAAGGTCCTTCCTCAGGGAAATCTTCCAGGGAGGTGCTGTATCGAGGAACGTGAGGTCCGAGAACCAAGTCTGGGTGGGACAATATGGGGCCACGAGGGTGACTCGTTCCTCGTCCTCCCTGACCTTGAACAGGGTCTGTGCAAGTAGGCTCACTGGGAGAATGCATTTTTGCACAGCCCCCGGGGCCAGCTGTGTGCCATCACATCTGTCCCGAGGGGGGCTTCCATCAGGGAATACCAGAGTTGACTGGACCTGGTAGGCAAACGCTATGGCATCCACAATCCAGTGGACAAGCCTCAGTTTGGAAACAGTGTCCCTTTCCGCTGTACACCAAAGCAGACAAAGAGCAGCTCAGAGCATCTAAAGCTCTGCGTGCGATCCAAATAGATGCGCAAAATGCGCACCGGACACAGCAACGATAAGGCTGGGTGTGCCTTCTCCAGGGAAAGTACTTCAGTGGGACCGAAATTTGCCGCCTGGATAAGCTTAGGCAGTTCAGCACCGACTGCATGCGCTCATTTATGAGGCATGCTATCATTGATACCGAGTCTAGCTCCAAGTGCAGACGATAGAAGAGATGCGCTGAACTGGGTAGAGCTTGCTCTTTTCCCAGTTGACCCGGAGACCTAAACGGCTGAGTTGTATGAGCACCAGGTCAGTAACTCGAGAGTGTGCTAGAATCAGCCAGTTATCGAGGTAGTTCAGTATGCTTATGCCCACTTCCCAAGGGCAGCCTCCGCGACCTTTGTGAAGACAAGGGTGGACAGGGACAAGCCAGAGGGAGGACCTTGTACTGATATGCCCGACCATTGAATGCAAACTGTAGGAAGGGTCTGTGTCGAGGTACAATCGAGACATGAAAATACTTATTCTTCAGGTCTACCGCTGCAAACTAATCTTGATGCCGGATGCATGACAAAATGTGCTTATGTGACAGCATCTTCAATGGGAGTCTGTGCAGCTTCTGGTTCAGGACTTGCAGGTCCAGGATTAGGTGCAACCCACTGCCCTTCTTGGGAACAATGAAGTAAGGGCTGTAAAAGCCGCTCTTCATCTCGGCTGGAGGGACATGCTCCATCGCACAGAATGCCGGCTCTCTCGTTCTTCACCGACATGAAGACAACGGCGTGGAACCAGGGCAGACACCTAGTGAATTGAATCTCATAGCCGAGTCTGATGGTTCTTGCCACCCAGCGTGACTAGTTAGGAAGCAATAACCATGTGCCCAAGTTCCGGGAGTAGAGGCATCCAAAGTTTCTGGGGGTGGGGCCTCGCAGCGTGGGGAAGCAGGGAGAGCCGCGTTGGAGAGCGGGGCTCCGACCCAAGGCGGGAGCACTGAGGGGACCCTCCAAGCATTTACCTTGCTTTGTGCGTCCGGCACAAGGTGGGCCGGTGACTGAGGAGGAGGACCTCTCTGGGCGGTCAGCCGGGGATATGTTTTGATATCATTACTGTCTTGTAAAGTGTTTTTTGTACCGTGTACTGTTTTATGCATGCCTTATGACAGAACTACCAGATAATGTACAATTAGTTCTGCCATGTTTCATATCTAATGAATCCTTGTGTGACACATGGCAAAGTGGTGTATATATATATATATATATATATATATATATATATATATATATTCTGATAGCATGCATTGTATGCTTGCTATATTATTCAGAGTATAAAAGGGCATACATTAAAAACTAACCCCGTTCATGCAAATGAGTCCGCTTCCAAACAAAGGAACATTTCCTGCTTGGAAATTAAAATGTTCTCATTGGTCAAGCCAGACTCGAGGAGGGACCTCCAGCAGAAGTTAAAAGACAATTCCCGCCTCTTACTCACTCTTTTCCCCTGGCTCTTTCCCCTGACTCTCTTGTGCTGTTTGTGTAGGACCGGGACATGCCATGTGTAACACCATCGACCCAAGGAACCATCAAGACTTTCTCCTGTGACTGCATCCAGGCACTCTCTCAACAGATAAGGCAATTGCAAGTATTGTACCAGTAGCTAAATGAACTTAGTTTAGTATAAGTCATGAAAACCCCTTTGTAACAAAGGTTCTTTTAAATTAAGAAACAAATGGTTCCCTCAGATGGTTAAGTGACTCTTTTCAACTGCATTTCACCCACAGGACTGCCGCATACTGGATGTTTTTCCCTTTTCACACCATTCTTTGTAAACCCTAGAAATGGTTGTGCGTGAAAAATCCCAGTAACTAAGCAGATTGTGAAATACTCAGACCAGCCCGTCTGGCACCAACAACCATGCCACGCTCAAAATTGCTTAAATCACCTTTCTTTCCCATTCTGACATTCAGTTTGGAGTTCAGGAGATTGTCTTGACCAGGACCACACCCCTAAATGCATTGAAGCAACTGCCATGTGATTGGAAGATTAGATAATTGCATTAATGAGAAATTGAACAGGTGTTCCTAATAATCCTTTAGGTGAGTGTATATGTGTCATATTATTGTCAATAAGCCATGAGAATAATATTACTCCAATAAGAGAGTTGATCATAATTCTCTTATTAAAGCTAATTCCCTACAGTAGAAATTGTGAGCTGATGCAACGAGACGTTGTATTACGATTTTAATGGTGGAGAATTTATTCAGACAAATAATCTATTTATTTGTCATTTATCTCAATTATAACGGTTGTCAAACACAACTGATTCCAGTATAAATTTCCTTACTTAGTAATGTAGAAATAAGACCATTTAATTTAATTCCTAGCTCACACATACTGTTTCCCTTACAAACAATGGTAACGTACACAACACTTTAACCCATACAGTGTACATTTATCATACCAAATTCGCTACATATATTGGTGTGAGAAGCTGGGCACTTTAACTGATTACTGTTTATTTGTGCATTGTGGAACACATTGACATTCATATGCATCGATGAAACTGTTTTCATTAGTGTTGACCCAGATCACAAATCACTGGTGTTGGTTGCTAAGGGGACAAAAGTTCACAGGAAGTCCTAAAGAGACTCTTCCAGGGCAATATACCACACATGCACTACCTGCCAACGCCATATTGTAAACACAGTACAGCTAAGCTAATAGCATAACACAGCTTCTCCCATATGAAAAACCTCTGCATGGTTCATATACAGCAACCATATATCTTCCTAACTTACATCGGACAGCTGGGTTCCTGCAGTCAGCTCCTTCCTCAGGTGTCCCGTCTCAGGGATGCTTGGGAGCCCTTTTAGGGGTCTTGGTGGCCAGCCGAGAAGTGGGGGGTTTACCGCAATCACCTTAGCCACCTGGGGAATCGTGGCATAAACCTCGGCCGCCCCACCGTCGAGGGTAGCGAGGGCAGACGAGCTAAAGGATTGGGTCCGAGCAGCAAAAGGTGCCCTCCACGTCCACTTCAGCTCATCATGCACCTCCGGGAAGAATGGAACTGGGGGTGCGAGGCTGTGAGCGGCGCTCTGACCTGAGAAACCAGTCATCCAGCCGCGAGTGATCAGGGGTAGGCGGAGGGTTCCACTCAAGCCCGACACTCGCGGCGTCTGGGGAAAGCATGGCAGTGAGTTCAGCATCTCAGACCGGGCTGCCAAACCCGAAGGCGGCAGTCTGGTCGAGTCTTCAGCATCTGACACTGCTAGGACGCCCTCCGATTCTGTGATCGACATCTCATTTGGGTCTCGGGCTCCGGGACAGACATTAGGCTGGCACTGAGGTGAGCTGCCTGGCTCATCCCAGAGGTGGACGGAGGCCAGCAAGCACGCTTCCTCAATGTAATATTGGCCCACACACGTGAGACAGCGCTCATGTCCATCAGAGGCGGAGAGTTACCGACCACATCCAGGAACTGCACAGAGACAGAATGGCATCTTTAAAAAGATGCGTCTTTAAAAAGATTTTCAACGTCACTGTGCACACTTTTTTAGAGAAAATAAACTATATCAGAAGCACTGTCAAAGCACCCAGGGGTGTAGTCTGCAGCAGAGTGCAGAGTGGAAGAGACTGCTGGAAAGCGCCATAGATCCAACAGCAATGCTCTGAGAGGGAAGGTGAATGAGTGAGCAGACAACTTCATAATTATGATTAATTATTCATGTTTCCCTTTAAAAGATATTTTTGAATGTGGTATATTTTGATAAATAATCTCAGCCCTGTTTCTAAAAGATTTAGCTTCAAAGCTGTACCTATATGTGTCATATTATTGTCAATAAGCCATGAGAATAATATTACTCCAATAAGAGAGATGATCATAATTCTCTTATTAAAGCTAATTCCCTACAGTAGAAATTGTGAGCTGATGCAACGAGACGTTGTATTACGATTTTAATGGCGGAGAATTTATTCAGACAAATAATCTATTTATTTGTCATTTATCTCAATTATAACGGTTGTCAAACACGACTGATTCCAGTATAAATTTCCTTACTTAGTAATGTAGAAATAAGACCATTTAATTTAATTCCTAGCTCACACATACTGTTTCCCTTACAAACAATGGTAATGTACACAACACTTTAACCCATACAGCGTACATTTATCATACCAAATTCGCTACATATATTGGTGTGAGAAGCTGGGCACTTTAACTGATTACTGTTTATTTGTGCATTGTGGAACACATTGACATTCATATGCATCGATGAAACTGTTTTCATTAGTGTTGACCCAGATCACAAATCACTGGTGTTGGTTGCTAAGGGGGCAAAGTTCACAGGAAGTCCTAAAGAGACTCTTCCAGGGCAATATACCGCACATGCGCTACCTGCCAACGCCATATTGTAAACACAGTACAGCTAAGCTAATAGCATAACACAGCTTCTCCCATATGAAAAACCTCTGCATGGTTCATATACAGCAACCATATATCTTCCTAACTTACATCGGACAGCTGGGTTCCTGCAGTCAGCTCCTTCCTCAGGTGTCCCGTCTCAGGGATGCTTGGGAGCCCTTTTAGGGGTCTTGGTGGCCAGCCGAGAAGTGGGGGGTTTACCGCAATCACCTTAGCCACCTGGGGAATCATGGCATAACCCTCGGCCGCCCCACCGTCGAGGGTAGCAAGGGCAGACGAGCTGAAGGATTGGGTCCGAGCAGCAAAAGGTGCCCTCCACGTCCACTTCAGCTCATCATGCACCTCCGGGAAGAATGGAACTGGGGGTGCGAGGCTGTGAGTGGCGCTCCGACCTGAGAAACCAGTCATCCAGCCACGAGTGATCAGGGGTAGGCGGAGGGTTCCACTCAAGCCCGACACTCGCGGCGTCTGGGGAAAGCATGGCAGTGAGTTCAGCATCTCAGACTGGGTATATATCAATGGGTAGAGCATACTGAAAAATAACAACAACAAAATTCAAGAAAAAAAAAGTAAATGCATAGTAATCTATTTTTAATAAATAATAATAAAAGAAAATGAATCTTTGCAAATATGTGTTTACAGTATCATACATATGTCAGGTTAAGCATGTTCCATACTCTTCCAGTTGAGCTACTGAACTCCTGTATATTAACTGGTTGAGATATAGCAAGAATGATGGTAATGCCAATGTTTTGGGTTCCTAGGAAACACATAAATTGATACAGTCAATACATTGAATGCACTGCATAGTAAAAAAATTAAATAATAATAAAATAAAATTAATCTGTGCAAATATGTGTTTACACTATCATACATATGTCAGGTTAAGCATGTTCAATACTCTTCCAGTTGAGCTACAGAGCTCCTGTATTTTAACTGGTAGAGATAGAGCAAGAATGATGGTAGTGCCAGTGTTTTGGATTCCCAGGAAACACATAAATTGATACAGTTAATACATTGAATGCACTGTAAGTTGCTTTAAATAAAAGTCACCAATCATTGGTTTATTTATATCAAAACATGATTTGCCTTATCATCAACATGAAGACTCCACAGCCAATATATTGGGGGACTTCCAAAATGGAGAAGCATGAGGTTATTAAGTGTAAGGTTTTGGCAGTTGTCCCAACTTTAGAGACCTCTTTATAACAACCTTGTTTTTCAGTAGCATCCATGTGCCAAGTGCAATTTTAGCTGTCATCTTATTGCACCAAAAATACACATATAATGAAAACAGATTTTTTTTAACATGCAAAGTTCTACTGTGCAGCACAAACAGAATGAAGCTCTGAGTCCATGCAAAAACACAGTAGCCCCCAGTAACTGGGTCTTTCAGCGGATGAAACAATTGTCACATCATGCAAAATCAGAACATCATGCAAATAACCACGAATCAAGCTTCTTAAACCCTTGAATGGCAAACCTTGAACAGTGAATCTTGAACAGCGAACCTTGAACATGTTCACATCTATATTTATTTGTGCAACTTGAAAGCTTTCACATATCGCTCATCACCCAACCTATAGGTATTGGTTGAATATAGGAAGTGCATTTGCCTATCTTTAGCCTTCATGATCTGTGAAACAGTGATAAAAGATTGTAATCACTAAATGATACTTCTGAAAAGCAGTGCTTGGTGAGTGGATATTAACATTCCAAAAAACCTGGTATGATAAGTTCCCCTGGCTGCATGTCAGTCAGGGTATTGATGGTGTTCTGTGTTTTCACTGCTCTAAGTACGTTAAGACAGGGAAACCAACACAAGCAAAGAGTACAGAGACAGCATTTGTCAGTGCCAGTTTTAAAAACTGGAAAAAAAGCTCTGGAAAAATTTAGCAAACATGAGAAGACAGAGGGCCACAAACTTGCTCTTACAACTGCAGTGTATGAAAAGCGATCAGTCAGTGCACAGCTGAGCACTGCGCACATTGTGCAACAAAAAGAAAACAGAGCTAATCTGTTAAAAGTTATTGGTGGTGAGATGTTTCTAGTGAGACAGGGTTTGGCTTTTAGATGACATGATCATCGAAAGAGGAACCTAGAGCAGCTTTTAAGATACAAAGCTGAGGATGGCCCATCTTTAACAAGGTGGTTGTCTGCCAAGAGGGAGGTGTACACTTCTTGGTATTGTCAGAATGAGCTGATCAATTTGATGAGCTCATCAATTGTCAGGGCAATCACAGATGAAATCTTGACCATGCCTGTTTTACAGTTCCGTTTACAAAAAGCTTCACTATGATGCTACGCTTTCCTAAGCGCTTTTGGGAACAATCCTAGTTGTGACTGAGCTGTGATGAACGTCAATGAACACTGACCAGAATTTCTAGCCTCGGCTGATATAATCATTAGATGCACCTGTGGCTAGGCTATAAATGGATGCGTCACCAGGTGTCGTCAGATCCTCTTTTTTCAGAGCGATTCTGTGTGTGTGTGTGTGTGTGTGTGTGTGTGTGTGTGTGTGTTTACAACCCTGTCTAGGAGTTTCTTCCTCTGCTAGGAGTTAGAATTTGTTAGGCAGTGTCCAGTGAACCTTTTCTCCTTTCCTCTTCTTTCTAAGAAAATAATATATATATATATTTTTAAAAGAGAGAATGACTGAAAGCCAGGGCAAACGATGCGTGTTCCCCTGTTCTCGCTCTATAGCCGAAGAGGACATGCATCAGTTTTGCTCTGTTTGTTTGGAGGAAGATCACGCTGCTCTCGTAGGGGATAGATATTTATCTAGCAATCTGGGGAAGGGAACGCTTCATCAGTCCCTTCCCTTCTTTGTTATCCTCCATGAAGAGCTTTCTCACTCATGGAGGAACCCCTATTCTTCCTGTGTTCACGTGTCCTCGACGTCATTATATTCGACTATCGTGGGAGCTGAGGCACGGGGATATTCAGTGATGCCGCCGGTCGAAGAGATGCTTGCAGGCTATATCTTGCCAGGCTCTGCATCATCACTCAAAAAGCCGTCTCTCACCTCAAAGCCTTGTAGGACAACCTCCACTTTAGTGGGAAGGGCTTATCAAGCAGCAGGTCAGGCTGGTGCTGCTCTGCACACTATGGCTGTATTACAGGTGTACCAGGCTGACCTGTTGGACGACCTGAGTGTGGGTGCTGCGCTCGACGAGCGATCTTTCTCTCCGCGCGACCAAGCAAACAGCCCATGCTATTGGCCGGTCTATGTCTGCCTTGGTCACCGCGGAGAGGCACCTTTGGCTCAACCTTTCGGGCATCACGGACAAGGACAAAGTTTTCCTCCTTGATGCCCCAGTTTCACCCACTGGCCTATTCGGAGACACCATGACCACGGTTATCTCCATGTTCCAGGAGGCGAAAAGACATGAAGGAAGCCTTCAGGCAGTTCCTCCCTCACCACACTCAGGGGGCGGGTCCTTCGGCCCACCCAGACCCATCTCAGTCCTGTTAGAAGGGAGGCTCAAAAGCAAAGCATGGCAAGTCGCGCTCCTCCTCCCAGGGATTGGGGACAGTCTTGTCGCCCTTGGTAGCCCCCGAAGCAAGACCTCAGGACCATAATTTCTATAAAGAGACGGGACGGGGCGTGTGCTTCACTTCACCCCTCCCGGTACCTCCTTGAAGCCTCCCCAAAAGTTGGGTGTTTTTGCTGTTCTCTGGATTTATTCAGGCCGCGAAACACTCGACAACCCCTCAACAGGAAGTGTTAAAATCCAATACCCATCTCAGAGATCCTGGCAGCGTAGAAACTTCTGCCAGATATATACTTTTTCTGTGGGTCTTAAAAACAGTAGGAAAGGGCGTCAGGATTTAATTCACCACCTTCCATGTTTCAACGGCATGGTTCTCACTACTGTAAACCAGATTTCTTTTTTATGTCTGCTGTGAAAAGCAAATCTCCTGCTTAAAGTGGCCATGGAATGTGTTCCACTTCCAGAGAGAGAGTTAGGTTATTACACTAAGTACTTAGGGGGTGGCGTCTGGCTTAGATCTTAAAGCTTGAACTGCCCAGTCTGGGTGTTCAAGTCCTAGATGCTGCCTATCAAGACGATTGTGTCTCAAGCCCTACGTCTCATTTGGCTGGTCACCATCGATCTTATGACACACTTCTTTACTTCATTTAGAAGTTCTGCCACAACACAGGAAGTTCCTGAGGTTCGCTTTTGGGGGTGAAGTCTTCCAGTGTCAGGTTCTTCCATTCGGCCTAGCCCTTTTTACCCGCACATTCACAAATGCATGATGTAGCGCTGGCTCCTTTGGGACTACGGGGCATCTGCATTCTGAATTATATAGACGACTGGCTGATCCTAGCGCAGTTCCAGGAACTGGCAGTTTAGCACAGGGATATCGTCTTAGTTCATCTAGTTTCTCTGGGGTTGAGGCTCAACCCAAAGAAAAGCATCCTCTCTCCCACTCAGAACACTCTCTATCAGGGCATCGTATGGATTTCAGTCACAATGCGGGCACAACCGTCTTCCGCTAGAATTGAGTCCATTCAGATCACCCTGAGCAAAGTCAGGCTAGGTCAAGGTTGCACTGTTATCAGTATCAACGATTTCCAGGTCTCAGGGCGACCGCGTACTCTGTGATCCCTCTGGACCTTTTTTCTCATGAGACCATTTTTGTTGTGGCTCAAAGCCAGGGTATTTCTTCCAAGGGCCAAAACCCCTAGGCTAATAAGGGTTACGTGCCTCGGGCTTCGTTCCCTTTCTATGTGGTTCAGACCCCATTTTGTTTTGCATTTTTTGCTCTAGGTGCGTCTTGTTGTTGCAGGCTGCTAACGACAGACGCCTCCCTGACGGGCTGAGTAGCAGCCTTAAGTGGCCGTCCAGCTTAAGGGGATAGGAGGGTCATCAGCTCGGTTGTCACAGTCACTGTCTCGAGTTGATGGCTGTATTTCTGGCCCTGAAATACTTCCTCCTGAGGCTGCCATGTCTTGGTGCGGGTGGGCAATACAGTGGTAGCCTTTCACATAAATCATCAGGGAGATCCACGTTCTTGTCAGCTGTATTTCTGATGCGTCAGATTCTCCTTAGGGACCAGGGTAATCTCCTGTCACTCAGGGCAGTTATATCCCTGGATGTCCGTATGTGGGAGCAGACTTTCTGTCCAGACAGAAAATACCAACGGGGAGTGAAAATTCCACCCTAAGGTAGAAGTTGGCCAGAGTTCGCCAGAAAGGGTCTTGCTTCTTACTGATAGCACCACGCTGGCCGAACAGGGTTTGGTTCTCGGAGCTAATTTCTTTCCTCGACGGCTCGCCTTGGGTGGTTCCGAACAGGAAGGATCTTTTATCTCAGGCACAGGGGGACAGTATTTCATCCCTGCCCTGAATTGTGGAATCTTTCATGCTTGGCCCCTAAGGGTACCAACTGAGGGACACAGGGCTTTCTCCTGAGCTTATCAAGAACATTTTAAATGCAGGCTTCTTCCACTTGGAACAAGTTTGGGTGAGATCGTATAAGGCAGAAGAGGACCTCTTCTCCTCTATGAACAGCACAATGTCTCCTCTACTTCTCCCTGAGTCACCCAGCCCCCTTGGGTCCGGACGTTAAGACACATACATGACCCAGAATGCGTCTGTATGCGTTTCTTTCCCCGGTTTCTCTGCTCCCGGGAGTCTTGGCAAATGTTCACAAGCAAGGGTCTTGCCTCCTACTAATGGCACTGCACTGGCCGAACAGGATATGGTTCTCAGAGTTAATATCTCTCCTCGACATTTCGCCTTGGGTGATTCCGAACAGGGAGGACCTTCTTTCTCAGGCTCAGGGGACATATTCATACTGGCCCGAATTGTGAAACCTTTCATGCTTGGCCCCTGTACGGTACCAACTGTTCACAGGGCTTTCTCCTGAGGTTATCGAGACCATTTCAAGTGCTAGGGCTCCTTCCACTTGGAACTGATCTGTGTAGATTTTACAGGAAAGAAGAGGACCTCTTCTTCCCTCAAGATGGCGCTGAGTATGGCTGCTGCGTTGCGAGCTCCGATACAACACTGCGGTTTATTGTTTGTTTTGTTTACAGTTCTTTGTTTTTTTGTCTTGGATGTTGTCTGCCTTATTGTTTACGACAGACAAATGCTTTTGGACATTGTTTCTACAATTACACATCGAAAACCGGACTTTAAATTCCTCAACGCCGACCCGCTGTTTACAAACACGCCGGCGGAGCCCTTTGTCTGGGCTGCTCGGCCGTGGAAACACAGAAAGAAAAGGGGAAAAAGAGCCGGCGTTCTCATCAGAGTAAGACGTCGTGCAAATCGACCCCTGCTACCCAGTATACTACTGGCAAATGTTCAGTCTCTGGACAACAAGCTCTGCGAGCTGAGAGCGCGGATCTGTTTCCAACGAGAGACGAGAGATTGCTGTGTTATCTGCCTTACAGAAACCTGGATGTCTACGGAGATTCCAGACCCGGCCATCGAAATCACGGGCTTCTCCGTGCACCGAGCGGACAGAGCGAAAGACCTCTCTGGCAAAAGCAGAGGTGGTGGTGTATGTTTTATGATCAACAAATCATGGTGTGATCAGAGGAACGTACATTTCATCAAGTCTTTCTGTTCTCCTGATATGGAATATCTCATGCTTCTGTGTCGACCATTCTGGCTACCGAGGGAATACATCCCCCCACAAGCCGACACAGACCGGGCACTCAGGGAACTGTATGGGTGTATAAGTGAGCAGGAAACCGCGCACCCTGAGGCTGCGTTCATTGTTGCCAGGGACTTTAACAAAGCCAACTTCAAAACAATCACTCCAAAATACCATCAACACATAAACTTCAACACACGAGGGGACCGGGTTTTAGATCATTGTTACTCTCCTTTCCGGTATGGCTACAAATCCCTCCCCCACCCCCCATTTGGCACCACTCCTCCATTCTTCTTCTGCCCGCTTACAGGCAGAAACTGAAACAGGAAGCACCCACAACACATCCTCACACGGTTCTACACTAGTACCGTAGAGAGCATCCTGACTGGCTGCATCACCGCCTGGTACGGCAATAGCACCGCCCACAACTGCAAAGCCCTGCAAAGGGTGGTGTGAACTGCCAGAAACATCATCGGAGGTGAGCTTCCCTCCTTCCAGGACATATATACCAGGCGGTGTGTGAAAAAAGCTCGGAGGATCATCAGAGACTCCAGCCACCCGAGTCATGGTCTGTTCTCACTGCTACCATCAGGCAGGTGGTATCGTAGCATCAGGACCCGCACCAGCCGACTACATGACAGCTTCTTCCCCCAAGCATTCAGACTGTTGAACAATTGATCTCCCATGATCAATAATTTGCACTGCACTTTATTAACCTATAATCTCACACTGGACTGTCAACATATTCTCCTCAATACAACTATTTATATATATATATATATATATATATATATATATATATATATATATATATATATGTATACTCTTTACTTATTGTATTGTATATTGTGTATTCTATATTGTGTGTATTGTTTACTGTACATTGTATATACTTTTTGTGTTGTGTAAGTATGTGTACATCTGATATGTAAATTGTGTTGTGTAAGTATGTTGTTTACTGTAATTGGTATATGTCTCGTCACTGTCATGACTGCTATGTTGCTCGGACCTGCACACAAGAATTTCACCTACTGTTGCACTTGTGTACATGGTAGTGTGACAATAAAGTGATTTGATTTGATTTGATTTGATTTGATAGAGCAATGTCTCCTCTACTTCTCCCCGAGTCACCCAGCATTTGCAGTAATTTGCGAAACACAGCCACTAGCACCGTATGTAAATTGTGAAGCCCATTGTGTAAACTTGGTGAAACAACATTCATGCTCAGCCTCGCCTGTTGTTAGAAATGCACTTCAGTGGATACATGAGCTTGGCACATTCTTTGTATGGTCAGGTAAACTAAAAAATACCTTTAAATCTATTGCTGCAGCTGCTGGAGAAGGACCAGTTCTGTCAATTAGGCCTTTATGTCCCACCAGGTGGACTGTGCAGTCACCTGCCTTTAGTGCTGTTCTGGCCCAATACGAAATGGTGCTAAATGCACTGGAGGAGATGGCTGCAAGTAACTGCAGTTCTGAATCGGCAAGCCAGGCACAGGGCTTGCATGATCGACTACAACAAGTTAATGTTTTGCTTGGCCTTGTACTTGCACTTGATGTTATAAGTGAACTAGAGATACTAAATGTATCACTCCAGAAAAACAACCAGACAGTAGAAGGCATGCTTTCTGCAGCATCCCTGGTCCAAGACAGCTTGAGGGCAAAAAGAGACACTGAACACTTTCAAATGATCTTTAGTAAAGCAGAAGACCAGTGTGAGAATCTGTATTTACAGGCGATTGTACTACCACATACTCATAGGCCCCCAAAAGGGTATTCTGGCAGGCTACTGCTTACACCCCTGGATCGGCCTTGGATTTCTACAGAACAGAGTTCTACCGTGTTTTAGACACAGTAGATACACAAATCAGTGAGAGATTTATGCAACAAGGCATAGAAATAATAAAGCAACTGGAAAACACACTGCTGACTGGCATTATGAATGATGCTGTCCGTAGGTATCCTGAACTAAATGAAGAGAACTTGAAAGTTCAGTTACAGTAAACTATTTAATTTATTACTTAAAATCTGAAGGAGAATACTTTATTAATATTTAAAAAATGTTTGTATTTTATGTTAATGCTTATAGCCTAGTTGAATATAGGGCACAGTGAATTTGTAAACATTGTATGTTTTTTGTGATAGTTCTTATGTAAAATATAGCCATAAATATAACTCTCTCCTAATAATTTGTAACATTACAGAAGGCTACTAGAAATTAGTTATGTAAATATAACATATTATTGAGAAGGCTTGCTGATTTTAGATGGCTGATTGATTAGCAACTACTGTGCCAGGCAACTAATGTAAGTAAGTTTGATAGTATAGGCTTCTGCCTGTGTTGACCAGTATTTGTTCTTGTTCATACATGGTTTAATAAAAATTAATCCATTACTTTTTTAATGTTAATCCAAACACAATTTACATAAATAACTCGTCAATAATAGTTGTATGAGCCTAACAGTTGAGAATTTTTGCTCACAGTTTGTTCCCCCCACTTAATAAATCTCTTCTGCTCCACTGCATTAAGTAACCAAATTCCAAATAACTTACAACATCCAGTGTTCTAGCTTCCAAGCAGGGAAGACAATACAATCTTTGAATGCAATGTAATCCTAAAGATATTTTTTAAATAAATGTCTGATTAAATTTGATTGGTTAAATTTGTCACTGCTGTGAATATAATGTACCTTTGTGGCCTTACTTGAAATGACAACGATGGGTCGAAATTATTTGGAGGTAACCAGGTTACCACAACATACGCATTAGTTGTCCACACATCCATTCCCTACAGCATGGCATAGATTTGCAAGAGTGTTCACAACCTAGACAATTATGTCTCCAGCTGTTTGAGAAGTGCAGCTTTACCAAAACCTACCCATTCCTTAGCCACCAAAGCAATTACCTCAATATAGCTGTTTGCAAGCTGCAAGCTTTTCAAAGTCATTGTATGTCAACTCACTGTTGCCTCCAACTGCTCATTGAGACGCATATTCCAGAAATATTTCCTATTCAGGAGAATGTTGTCAACTTCAGCAATAGTTTCATCTGGATTGTCTGTACTCAAGGCCCAGTCGAGCTTAAAGATAGATTAGAAAAAAATAAAATAAAGAAAAATAATAAGAAGAATATTTTAGTTCGATTCGTAAGACATATTATGTGCTATTGAGACATTACATAAAACAGAAAAATGAAAACTGTCGTTCATGTACCATTGCTGATTGCATATGACTTGGCAGACAATCCCAGCACACTCAGCTGGCAGACAGGTGTTTGATGTCCACAATTTCTTTGTTCTTGTTTTCATTATAGTGGTGAATTATGGTCCTCATTTGAAACAGATGTGTTGATGGCAGAGACATGTAAAACATTTTATAATTTTCCTCAACTTTGAGAACAGATACTCTGCAACCTGGCTAAATGTCGGCCGATGTTATCAGCCTTTCGTAGATATCATTATCGGCGTATATGTGCAGATAAGAATAATTTTTTTTCAGAACATTTTTTTTGGTGTCATAATGTAGTTTGTTCAGCAGAGTGAGCTCTCACTTCATTGTTAACAGAGCTGAGCTGATGGGGTTCTGCTGACATTGGTTCTACAGACAGTGTTGATTTCACCCTATGTTGTTACCTAGTTGGTGAGACGCAATGCTAGAAAGTAAATAAACAACATCCATCTTTTACTCTCTGTGACAACGAGCTTATAGCTAATTGCTAACCACATAGCTACTTTCATTGCTTGTCAGCTGAGTGGAAGCTAATGTGTAAACGTATTCACCAAGCTGTTTTGTTCAGGATTCGCAGTTTGGTACCCCCTTCAACTGAACAATTCCAATCATTGCATTTATAAAATGTAATATTTAAAAGTCTGGTATTCCACCATTGAATGTTCCCCTGAACTTGTATGGTAGAATACGTTTATCTCTTGTAAATGCTTCTTGTTTTACAATCTGCCCCTAATAAACTGGCAGCATTAAAATAGTCAGCATTTGAATGATACTAAACATACAGTACAGATTTTTATTTAGCGATACTCTATTTAAATGGTCAGCCATTGACTGATACTGAACATACAGTACTGAAAAAGCAGCCTTCTGAGTACCTTTGCATAGTCATATCGGAGCAAAATCGGTGCACAATCCACATAGAAAATATCTGTTTTCTTTCCAGCTCAAACATGCACTATATCGGCCACCATATTGGTAATCATGAATTTTCCACTCTAAAATCAGTATCTGTCTCAAAAAACCCATATCGGTCAGGCTCTACCGGCTATTTACTTTGCCATATATCTGAGGCAATATGTTTCATTTGACAATCTGAGGGGGAGTTCATTGCGAGATCCAGTGGACTCCAAAGCACATTCTTTGCATTACCATCACATTTTGGAAGAGATTCCAACAGTAAAGTGGAAATTGAATTGAAATTTAAATGACATTAACCTACCAAAAATAATATTCTTGCATATAGAGTACACTGTAAACAAAACAGATTAATACAAATAAATAAATAAATAAATAAAATAAACAAGTTCTATTAACAAACCAACTTTTTGTTTGAGAATATCTTCATTGAGCCTCTTCTCTGTAACTGTAATTTCTGAGATGCAGACTTTGAAACAGGTAGTTTTTCAAACTCCATGTTCAACACAGTTTCTGAACAACCGAGTATAAAAGGAGGGAAAATGAAGCCACTCATTCAGATTTGTTCTTCGGAGCCGAACGGTTGTGTTTCACTGAGCTGAAACTACTCTGCCAAGTCATTTTCATCTCACGCTCTAACAAGCATTTGGTGGTGCGGCAAGGGGATATACGGCGATTCGTCAGGTGGACCAGGTAGTCACGGTGCACTTGTGCCCGTGGTGCACCGCCACCTGGCAGAACTGTCCGAGACTTCCGTCCAGGGCCTGTAGACTTATGTCGTCACTGGCGGCTAAGGCATATGGTGCTGCTGAACATGGCGCCTCTGCCCTGCATGCCATAGCACTCCTGCAGGTGCACCAGGCCAAAGCACCCGGGATTGATGCAGGAACTGCACTCGCTGACCGATCTCACCCTCTGCGTGATGAAGGTCACAGTGCTGTCTCTCAGGTATGTCCACTTTTGAGGTCCAGGAATGCCACCTTTGGCTCAACCTGGTCGAGTCGAGAGTGGCTGACCAGGTTACTTTCCTTGACACCCCCATCTCCCAGGTTGGCCTGTTCGGCAACACTTTCGGAGACTTTGCCTGGCAGTTTTCGATGGTGAGTAAGCAGAGGCAGGCTATCCAATACATCCTGCCACAGCGCGGCTCTAGATTCCGCACCTGCCGTCTCACGGCTGGCTGCCAAGAACCAGCGGAAGGCTTCAAAGTGCCCCTGAGATGGGCAGCCCAGGAAGTTCGGTAGCTGCGCTTCAGGAGCTGGAAAGAAGACCACTCCTTCCCCCGGTGGAGGGCAGGTTGGAGAATCTTTTTTCCCTTTACTTTTGGTGTTGCCGCATGCTTGATGGTACCCACCTTCTCAAGAAAAGAGCAGTTTCCATACTCTCTGGGCCCTACACTCAGTGCACACGGACATCGATTTCATGTTTCTTTTTGGCAGGTTTGGTGCCCCAGGTGCAGGTCCCCTGCCCCCGTGCCCATCTATGGCACAAATCCATCCCTGATGTAGTTGCCTCCATGGGTTACAAGGACAATCTTCCTCTCTCGTCCCAGGCTGTTCCGGTAGTGGTCACTAGGAGGGAGGTAAATGCTTCAATGTCTCTGGACTCAGCACAGCCACAAGTGGCACCTCAGGCTCCGCCCGTCAGCTCCGACCTGCCCACTGGTACATCCGACATGATTGGACCCCCTCGCACGGAGCTTGGGGGCGTGGTTCACGCCAACTCGTCGCAGTGGCTGATCGGTAATGTCTGACTCTGCTATGCGATGCAGTTCACCAGGCGCCCGGGACCGGGACCTTGTCTCGGCCCCTCAGTGTGAAACCTGAATGAGTGGTTACATTTTCCCTCCTTTTATACCCATATGCCATTCCCAAGAGCTACCCCTAGTGTCACTTCATCGACACAATGTCTCTTTCCCTCCATCAGGGAATTAAGGTTAAGTTCGTAACAGAGACATTCTTGCCAATCCAAGGAGCCCAGAAGTGATAAGTAGGTGGAACTGAATATGAACTATGTCTACCACCAGCTGTTGCATTATTTTGCTTTCTTTGCAATATAGTGTATTAGTGTTTGTACATACTTGCAACAAATCCTCGACATGTCATCTCTTAAGACAATGCCTCCCAGAACGTTTCCAGATTGACCTCCTCTTGAAAGTTCTCTTGAGGTTCTTCTGTTAATTACTGAAAAAAACATACATATTCCACTATGACAATAACAATATGTCAAAAGAATATTTAAAAACAAACTGAGAAATGAACATGATTACAATACACATACCTGCAAACTGGAAAATTCCTTTTTGTGTAGATCCATTATCACCACTGGGGGATGATCACCACAGGTAGTACATGAATACTTGTACTCATAGTGAAAATAGGCATACTCAAAATGTGAATAGGCATGTAGCACTGTGTTATGGCTAAAATAATTAGCAGGGGTGGAAAGAATACAGAAAAATCATACTCATTCGAAGTACTGGTACTTCTCAAAAATATATGTGTGAGTAGAGTAAAAGTAGTTGTCCTAAAAACTACTCAAGTAAGAGTAAAAGTGTAGATAATTTAAAAGTACTCATGAGTAGAGAGTATTTAGTACGCAGTTGCAAAACCTATGCCCCATTATAATGAACACTGTATGCCAATGTTTAAAAATACATCAATTATCTATGATAAACACTACATGAATCTGATTCCAAAAATAAATGGTAGACATGAGTACAGAAATGAAAAGATGAAAAAGTTATTTTCAATACACTGATCACCATTTTAAATTGTAATGTATGAAACAATTACATTAAAATCAGTTTATGTGTTGGTCTAAATTTCCCTTATTGCTGACAGAGCATTGTTGTTGTGCATAAAACATGTTCCAACAATGCAAGGAATGCAAAAAAATGCTAAATATGCAGGATCATATCCTGCACAATAGAGGAGGTAGAGCAGGCACAGGAAAAGTTGTTTGGTACAGGGGCTACATCACGCTTAAAAAGGAATTATTCACCCAATAATGGAAAATTCTCTCATCATTTACTCACCCTCATGCCACCCTGGATGTGTATGACTTTCTTTCTTCTGCAGAACTCCTTCTTTCTCCTCCCTGCTCAGTCAATCTCCACTTTAATTTTCACTTTCTTATCGTGTTTTTGGTGATTCACATTCTTCATGCATCTACTGGGCAATGAGAAGAATTTGTAGACTTAAATATTGATCTGTTTCTCACCCACACCTGTCATATCAATTCTGAAATCATGGATTAAACCACTGGAGTTGTATGTATTACTTTTATGCTGGTTTTATGTGCTTTTTGGTGTGTCCAAATTTTGGCACCCCTTCACTTACATTGAATGGATCAACAGAGCTGAAATATTCTTCTAAAAATCTTTTTAAATTTGTGTTCTGAAGAAGGAAAGTCGTAGACAGATGGCATGAGGGTGAGTAAATGATAAGAGAATTTTCATTTTTGTGTGAATTATTTCTTTAAGTAGCACATGGGGGGCCACATTGTCCTCCTTTTGAGATACAATGTTCAACATTGATTTAGTTTTTGTATCTTTTAAGCCAATAAATAGTTGTGTTCTCATTCAAATGTTGATACTTTTCTATCTTTATAAAAGCTAAGCATAATTATAAATTATTTTATACATCTCTACTTTCCTGTTAATTTATTATACCAATTGACAAGGTTTCTACATCTACATTAGTATTATTAAAAACGAACAATATTTTAAAAAAGTATTATTATTAAAAATGTCACTGTTTTATTCTATTACATTACTACTTTTAATGCTACTCAAGTAATTCGGCCAAAAGTTGTGAGTGGTTTTCTCATTTCCTTGTTATTGTTATTTGATTAACAGCCTTTATATGACATAGCCTACTAGACAGTGCTCAATTTGGTTACATGTGGACTTCAAGTCCAACATTTTGATGCAAATATTCTTTTTGTCCCACTGTTTAAATTCACTTTAGACATAAATGTCTGCATTTACATTAAAATCCTCACCAAGACGGACATTGGCAGAATTATAAAGTGTCGCATTAGTGCTCAAACATTAGCCGCCTGTCAATCAAACAGCGTGCAGCTACAGAATAAAAAGTAAATCTTTAGATCATCCAACCAATTATGCGCTTGCTATCGCGATTGATGTAATGAACACCCCTGTTCTAGATGTAGAACATAGGCTAAATATACAAAACCACTAAAATGTTTGAAAGAGGACACCTCTCTTTTTCCAATAAACATCTAGATCATTTTATTGCCCAGTCCTATTGATAACATTGCATTAATCTCTCACAGCAGCCCAATAATCTCAGTGATGGATAGTTAAATTGCAGGCTATATTATAGACACACAGAATCTAGTAAGCAGAAATATGAAATTTGCCTCAATATGTTTATTCAAATTAGAGGCAGTATTAATGCTGATATATGGCTTGAGCAAGTTAAACTCGCATGACATTATCAAGCAATTGGCCTTTTTCACTGCGAAAAGCCCTTTAAGGTGCGGCTGTGTTGTTCAGCTGCAAACTATGCTTGAGGCATTCTCCAAAGTTGGCGCAAGATCTGCAGCAGCCATTCAATTATATACGTGTGATTTGACAGGAGTCACAAGACTCTCCCTAGCCAATCATGTTGATAGATAAAAATCAGGACAGGGAAGTAGCAAACACAGATGGTTGGAAAATAGCACAGTAAAAGTACAGTTACAGCACTTAAAATGTACTGAAGTAAAAGTATACCATTTTAAACTACATAAAAAAGTAAAATTCTTGGGAAAAAGTAGTTAATTACAGTAACGTTAGTATTTGTAATTCGTTACTTCAACGTTATCAACAACATCGACGATAAAAAATTGTCTACAAAAATGTTCGTTGTTGAATAGTTGTTTGATGTCATTTAAAATAACATGCAGTCATATGAAACTGTAATGATGGCACGAGAAAGCAGCACTGCAGCATGCGCCTGACTGAGGAGAGGAAAAATTGCACAGCTCACTGTCCAGATGCACTCATGCAACTTTCACAGCTGCAGGTGCTATAGATTGCAAAGTATGAAAAAAATACAAAATAAGTAAATACAGAAGCTTTCTCGTTGTGGAATAAGCAGAGCCGGAGCTACCGCTCCTCTGAAGCAAAACTTGCATTTTGAGCATCTTTAAAGGAAACACCCCGTCATTATATCTTTACGAGGTGCACACTCTTTGACATGCTGGTGTCAGGATCATAACCTCTCCCTCAACGTCAGTAAGACGTTAAACGTAAGTAAGTTTGTGGTGGATTTCAGGAGAAAAGAATGAGAACACAGCCCCATCACCATCAACTTGAGCACTGGTGGAGAGGGTCAGCAGCTTCAAGTTCCTCATTATCAATATCACTGAGGAACTCACATGGTCTGTAAACACTGAGGCCGATGTGAAGAAGGCTCTCCACTGCCTCTTCTTCCTGAGACAGCTGAGGAAGTTTGGAATGAACCAAATCCTCATACGGCTCTATACCAGCACTATACCAGCACATCATCGGAGGGGAGCTGATCTCACTGCTACCATCAGGCAGGAAGTATTGCAGCATCAAGACCCGCACCAGCCAACTTCATGACAGCTGCTTTCCCCAAGCAATCAGACTTTTGAACTCTTGATCGCTCACGATCAACATATATCAGCATTGCACTGTATTAATACTTTAATAAATTATTTTCTTTCTTAACAACACACTTGCAACTGACTATCAACCTGACATGTTTATACAACCACTATACACTATACAACCATTACATATCCCAACCGGCTATAATAGAACACATTGGGCTCAAAAACTGAAATTAATTTATTTGTTTGAGAGATGCCAAATGAGGTTTGAACAGACAGTGGTATACAGCTATTATGATAAGAGGCCACTCCTCTGTGTAACTTCCATGTTGACTGGACACTCATTTGATTTGCAGAGGACATTATGTTCTTCTCCCCATGTCTTGTTCTAAATGTAAAGAGGAACACTGTGACCTTTTGTAACTTTAAGTAAATATGCAATTTTTCTTGTCAATACACAGACTTGTAAGATGGAATGTGGCATTAATGTCCTGTATTGGCTGTTCTGTGTGTTTGTGTTCAAAAATATTTATGATGGTATTGCAAATAGGGCATACTTGTTTTATGACAGGCCGCACACGAACCCTGCCAGAGGAAACAATATTGGCTGATAAGATTGCTGTAGCAGTCACTGTTGTACTGGTTGGTGATGGTGTGTATCTCACTGCAGGTGTGGTCACTGCTGAGCTGGCTGTTGATGGAATTTTGGCTGAAATGGGAAGCTGTTTATATTTGCAAACCTGAAAATGATTTTCAAAATCGCTTCTCTTTAAAACTGTTGTTGCACAGTACAGACAATGGTAATGCAGTGTTATTTAGACATATCTAAATAAATCGTTAAAAAAATATATTTTAGAAAAATATCATGCTACGTTATATCTTCACTACACATGCAATTTTAATTTGTCCAGTCTGGCCACACAAAAAGGGCAGTGGTAATTGCTGCAACAGTTTTTGCACTGTTGCAGCTGAGGTAATGTTTCACCTATCTGAATTGTATACAAGTCTCTACAAGGGAAAAATGCACCACACACATTTCTCAACTTTGACAAATGCAATAAAATACTTTGAGTGCTCAAGAGTGTAGGTACCATAAATTAATACAAAACATACAGTGACTTCATTGCAAATCCCATTTTCAACACCAAATCTGAAAAGTAATCGAACTGTCCACAGAAAATATTCTATACAATAAAGCATGACAACAAATTCAAGTCAAGTCAATTTTATTTGAATAGCACCTTTCACAACACACATGGTTTCAAAGCAGCTTTACAGAAGATCAGGCATTAACAGAAGATAAAACTGTAATGTCTATAATGTTGATGAGTCATCATTGTGTAATTAGATAAAATATGATTATGGCATGTGTTTAAAAATAAGTAATTAAATAATAATTGTATTAATAACCCCAGTGAGCAAGCCGAAGGTGACTGTGGCAAGGAACACAAAACTCCATAAGATGTTGGTTAATGGGAGAAAAATAACCTTAGGAGAAACCAGAGTCACTGTGGGGACCAGTTCCCCTCTGGCTAACGTCATGAATATAACATCAATATTATTTTTGTATAGTGCAAGTCATGGTTTAAAATTATTAAACTAAGTAAGTGTTAAGGGACATTGTTTAACTCTTTCCCCGCCAAACATGGAATTTTCCGTGTTTTATGAAAAAACGCTTCCCCGCCAAACACAGAATTTTCCGGGTTTCCGTGTTTTAGGTGTTATACGGTAAGGAAGACCCCTACGCATGTTTTGAAAGAGTACGCAACTCTTTGATCAAAGAAACAGACTGCGATCGTCTCAAACATGAAGAAGTGGAGTATTGAGAAGCTCAAAATATCAGACATAAACATGCCTTTTTATCAGCTTTTTGTCTGAAATGTTGTTTTTTGACAAAACCGACTTCTGTTCAAGTCGCAATAAAAAAAGAACAAATGAAGATAAAATAAAATAGTTTTTTTTTTTTGCCTAAAAGCAGAGGCTCAGATCTTTATTGTGATATATAGCATCTTCATATATTCATGGAAGAAAATATTCTGCAGGCCATTAAATTTAGCGAAAATCGTCAAAAACCCTGGCGGTGGCTAGCAACTTTTTTTTAAAAACGCTGGCGGGGAAAGAGTTAAACATAGATTTTGTATGAACTGCAAGATTAATAACATTAAACATGCATCTCCACAAATGCCAACATAATTCTCAAGCCTATTCAAGAGAATTTTGTGATCTATCATGTCGAATGCAGCACTAAGATCTAAAAGCACTAGAAGTGAAATGCAGCCGCGATCAGATGATAAGAGCAAGTCATTTGTAACTCTGATAAGTGCAGTCTCTGTATTGTGATGAGGCCAAAGTCCTGACTTAAATTCTTTGTATATACTATGTCTCTGTAGAAATGAACATATTTGGGACGATACTACTTTTTCTAGTATTTTCAACATAAACGGGTGATTTTGAAATCAGTCTACAATTAGCCAGTTCTCCAGGATCAAGTTGTGGCTTCTTAATAAGCAGTTTGATAACTGCCATTTTAAAGTTTCTTGGGACATGTCCTAAGGATAGCGAGGAGTTAATAATATTAAGAAGAGGTTCTGATATTACAGGAGATACCTCTTTGAAGAGCTTAGTTGGTATTGGATCTAACATACATGTTGTTTCTTTTGATGTTTCGATAATTTTGTTAGCTCTTGACATGAATCTATGACAGTGAAAGATTGAATTTGCTTGTGGTGAAAATTACAAGACACTGTTTTCTGAGGTACACTGTGACAGTCAATTGCATAGTTCCAATTTTATATCTGATGATTTCAATTTTATCAGTAAAGAAATTCATGAAGTCATTACTCTTGTGCTGCGACAGAATATCTAGTTCTGTTGAGGCTTTATTCCTAACCAATTTAGGCATAGTAATGAATAAACACCTTGGATTGTCGTGGTTGAGTTTACTAAAATATGCTGACCTGGCAGCTTTTAGTGCCGGTCTGTAACTACAGACAATATCCTTCCACGCACCATGAAATACTTCTAATTTTGTATTCTTCCACATGCACTCCATTTTGTGAGCTGCTCTCTTGAGAGCATGAGTGTGATCATTGTACCATGGTGCAGGGCTTATTTCTTTAATTTTCTTTAATTGAAGTGGGGCAACACTATCAAGAGTGCTAGAGAAGACTGCATTTATATTTTTTGTTATTTCATCAAGTTCTTCTGGGCTTTGGGGTTTATTGAGTGTATGAGATAGATCTGGAAGATTATTAGTAAAGCTATCTTGAGTGGTCGAACGAAAAAGTTCTACCTGAATGATAGCGTGGTGTAGATTGAGTAACATTAGCTGATTGCAGCATACAAGAGACAAGGTAATGATCCGAAATGCCATCGCTTAGCTGCAGAATTTCTATATTATCAACATCAACTCCATATGACATAATTAAATCTAGCGTATGATTATGGCGATGAGTTCGTCATGTTACATTTTGTCTGACTCCAAGAGAGTTAAGAATATCGATAAAAGCTAATCCCAATGTGTCATTTTCATTATCTATGTGAATGTTGAAGTCACAACAATTAAAGCTCTATCTATAGTAACTACAAGATCTGATTCACCAAGTAAATCAGAATAAGGCCCGGGTGATCTATTTAATTAAATATAAAGGAGTTATACCAATTTAATCCTTACCGTTTTCTCCAAGGAACTTAGCTCCTTACTTAGGCACTGGATGAGGTTTGCTCACTCTGCTGGAAAATGACTTTAGGGGCAGTGTATGTCGAACACGTGTTCCACAACAACACTAGGCTGCCCACAGATGCACCTGCCTAATAATCGGCTTGATATACTTGGATACTGGCCGATGCCGATTATGTTAAAAAATTAAAAAAATCGGCCGATCAATCGGTCGACCTCAACTGAAGACCCACGGAGGTGCGCAGTTAGGTCAGTGCTCTTATTCCTGCAGGAGAGGCTGGAGGGGAGGCTGTCCCCTTCCACCTTGAAGGTGTATGTTGCTGCTATCGCGGCCCACCAGGACACAGTAGACA
This sequence comes from Xyrauchen texanus, assembly GCF_025860055.1. Lineage (NCBI taxonomy): Eukaryota > Metazoa > Chordata > Actinopteri > Cypriniformes > Catostomidae > Xyrauchen > Xyrauchen texanus. Next base: position 15,900,526 of record NC_068283.1, read on the forward strand.
GCAAGTCTTTGGGTAAGCACGACTTAATCATCAGGTTCCTAAGAGACGCCCAGAGGTTAAATCCTTCCTGGCCAAGCTTGTTCCCCTCCTGGGATCTCTCAGTGGTCCTCTCGGGCCTTCAGAGACCCCCCTTCGAGCCGCAAGAATCAGTTGGATTCAGGGCCCTCTCTCTAAAGACTGCCCTGCTGACTGCGCACGCCTCCATCAAGAGGGTTGGGAAACTGCAAGCGTTCTCTGTCAGCGACACTTGCCTGGAGTTTGGTCCGACAGACACACATGTAATCCTAAGACTGTGACCGGGCTACGTGCCCAAGGTTCCTACCATGCCCTTCAGAGACCAGGTAGTGAACCTGCAAGCGCTGCCCCGGGAGGAGGCAGACCCAGCCCCTTCGTTGCTGTGTCCGGTACATGCTTTGCGTACCTACTTGGACCGCATGCAGAGCTTTAGACGTTCTGAGCTGCACTTTGTCTGCTTTGGTGGACAGCGGAAAGGGAACACTGTCTCCAAACAGAGGCTTTCCCACTCGGTAGTGGATGCCATTTCATTGGCCTATCACACCCAGGCCGTGCCCTCCCCCCCCCCACAAGGAGTGTTGCGTCCTCATGGGCACTAGCCAGGGGCACCTCCCTGGCAGACATATGTAGAGCAGTGGGTTGGACAACACCTAATACCTTTGCAAGGTTTTACAATCTCAGGGTTGAGTCAGTATCATCCCATATCAGGTCCGAGCCAGTAGAACTCAGTGAGCGACAGACGGGGAACGTCTAGGTTACGTATGTACGTACGGAGATGCTGTGTCCTCCCGGCCACGTTGCTGAGCTGAGCCACTGTGGTGGCCGGACCATTTCTGGCTCCTCAGAAAAATCCTGAATGAACTCGACGTATTTCCCCGCTTTTATACATATATGTCCAAGGGCGGGGTATGCAAATACTGCCTGCCTACTTCTCATTGGCCTTTTGTCATAGATCAGAGGCATATTCGGCGCTCAAGAGAGACCCCTAGTGTCGCTTCTTCGACACAATGTCTCGTTCCCTCCATCAGGGAATGGAGGTTACATACGTAACCTAGATGGTATATATACAGTTGAAGTCAGAAGTTCACATATAACTTTGCCAAATCCAGTTTTTCACAATTACTGATATTTAATCATAGAAAGCATTCCCTGTCTTAGGTTAGTTAGGATCACTACTTTATTTTATGAATGTGAAATGTCAGAATAATACTAGAGTGAATTATTTATTTCTGCTTTCATTTCTTTCATCACATATCCAGTGGGTCAGAAGTTTACATACACTTTGTTAGTATTTGTTAGCACTGCCTTTAAATTGTTTAACTTGGGTCAACAGTTTAGGGAAGCCTTTGAATTTGGGTTGCTGAAAGTCAGGTTTGTAGGCCTCCATGCTCGCACATGCTTTTTCAGTTCTGTCTACAAATTTTCTTTTGGATTTAGGTCAGGGCTTTGTGATGGCCACTCCAGAACCTTGACTTTGTTGTCCTTAAGCCATTTTGCCAGAACTGTGGAGGTATGTTTGGGGTCATTGTCCATTTGGAAGACCCATTTGCAACTGAGCTTTAACATCCTTGCTAATATCTGGATATGTTGCTTCAGTATATCCACTTTGTTTTCCTTCCTCATAAAAAGGAAAGCACCCCCACAACATAATGCTGTCACCCTTTTTCCTTCAAACATAACGATGGTCATTTTGCCCAAACAGTTACATTTTGGTTTCATCAGCACAAAGGACATTTCTTCAAAAAGTTATTTCTTTGTCCCAATGTGCACTTGCAAACTGTAGTCTGGCTTTTTTTATGGCGATTCTGAGCAGTGGCTTCTTCTTTGCTGAGCAGTATTTCAGATTATTTCAATACAGTTTATACAATACAATGTTTACTGTGGATATAGATACTCGTTTACCTGTTTCCTCCAGCATCTTCACAAGGTCCTTTGGTGTTGTTCTGGGATTCATTTTCACTTTTTGCACCAAACTACGTTCATCTCTAGGAGACAGAATGCATCTCCTTCCCGAGCGATATGATTGCTGAGTGGTCCAAAGGTGTTTATACTTGCGTACTACTGTATGTACAGATGAACGAGGTACCTTCAGGCATTTGGAAATTGCTCCCAAGGATGAACCAGATTTGTGGAAGTCCACAAATGTTTTTCTGAGGTCTTGGCTGATTTCTTTTGATTTTCCCCTGATGTCAAGCAAAGATGCACAGAGTTTGAAGGTAGGCATTAAAATGCATCCACAGGTACATCTCCAATTCAGTATACACCTCCTATCAGAAATCTAAATTCTTGACATAATTTTCTGGAATTTTCCAAGCTGCTTAAAGGCAGTCAACTTAGTGTATGTAAACTTCAAACCCACTGGAATTGTGATATAGTAAATTAAAAGTGAAGCAATTGTTGGAAAAATGTCTCATGTCATGCGCAAAGTAAATGTCCTTTATGACTTGCAAAACTAAAGTTTGCTAATATTAAATCTGTGCAGTGGTTTAAAAAATGACTTGAACCTAAGTGTATCTAAACTTCTAACTTCAGCTGTATGTATATACATGTATACTGTATATGTGTGTGTGTTTTGTGATAGATCTACTTGTCAAAGGAGACAGAGATTATAATAAAAAGCCTTTTCTAGAATTAGATGTTTCCATGTTTCTAGCTGAAGCTCTTGGAGGAGTATATTATAAACAAATTTCACTAATGAGGGATGATTTGAGTTTATACAATGCACATTTCTAAATAATTCCATATGGCATTAGTCTTCTTGTCAGATTTCCAAGCAAGAAATTAGGCAAGCAATGACTTCCATCCAGCTTTTAGATGTTGCTGGAAAACATATGAATGAGAGGAGGAACAAAGATAGATCTGAATATGTTTGTTGCAAAAAAAGAGAATGGGCAGACCCGTATTGTAATTTTGTCAATAAACCATCACCTTCTAAGTGTGCTGATCAATTATAAGAAATTTCTTAAAATACCAGCAATTTCAATAGTCATTCAGGCTTCAAATATTATAGCTAACCACAGGCAGGGTTGGGAGGGTAACTTTTGAAATGTATTCCACTACACATTACAGAATACATGCTGTAAAATGTCATTTGTAACATTTTCCGTTAGATTACTCAAAGTGAGAAACGTATTCTAAAAACTTTGGATTACTTCTTCAGCAGTGGTACATTTTTTCACTTGTTTTGACTATAAAAACTCTGCCAGTACAGTAAGAACAAATACACATGTTAAAAATACATTCTCTGAAAAACCTAAATATCTTATGCAGTGTTGTTTCCAAAACAAAATAAATCAAATTCATCTTTTTTTACAGGATTGTTAGATATTTTTACAGGAAAACAATACAAAAATTATTATCAAGTATATGATTTTTGCAATAATATCAAAGGTCTTACTAGAAAAAAGAAATTATGATCAATTTGTATTTTCTTGAAAAAAAATTTTTTATTCTGCCTGGTAACGTGGAAGTAAATGGCACACGTGAAAGTAAATGGCATGAAATAGCATTTTACCTTAGTGTAATGCTGACAATTTACACAAGGTTTTATTTCTATTTCTTCTGCACCAAATTACTTTTCTGTCTGCCCGTATGAATGTAACACATCATAAGAAAGGCTTTCACCACTGTTCAGATGCACTTTGGATCTTATCATTTATATGTATATTTTATTCCACCTGAAAGGACTAAATATTAAATTAAACAAATGACAATAAAATGCAAAGTAATCTCTTCAGTAATCAAAATACTTTTTGAATGTAACTGTATTCGAATTACCAATTATTTAAATTGTCATTGTAGTGGAATACAGTTACTTATATTTTGTATTTTAAATACTTAATCCCGTTACATATATTTCGTTACTCCCCAACCCTGACCACAGGGACAAACTAACATGAAAGTAATCTTATGTCGTACTGTTCATAACAATTGTTTTGTTATCCTCTGTGATGTAGTGTGAAAAGTTACATCAAATCTCACACTGTTCAAATGTCCAGTCAATGCTGCAACATAGTATGTATGAAATATCAATGTACCTTGTACAGTACTGGTAGAGTGAAATGCTTTGAAATGAAATTATTTCCAAATTCTTCTGTCAGAGTATTTGTTCTGGCATTCATCTCAGTCATTGTATTTAAAATTGTACTACCTTCTCTGTATCCTAGCAACTAGGACACTTCTTTAGGAAGTGATATTGCCCTGACATAAGTGTCTAAACTATTATTTTCACCACCACCTTGAAAGAAGAGAAAAAGCTACCTATTATAAAGGATGCTATTGAAACAGATTAACCAATGGCAATGGTCTGGCAGAGTTCTTTCATTTAAAAAATATCAGCTCTTTGTTAAGGTATTCAGTACATGTAAGGATGTTTTGTACTCCAGTTATTGTAGCTGTCCCTGAAACCCTATTTGCAAAGTTTTCAACATATAAACTATTCACCTTGTCAGATGTGACAAAACCACATGAAACTGGGAGATGCTTTTATCCAACGTGACTTGCATCAAATTCAAGGTATACATTTATTCAGTTTGTGTTTTCTCCAACATGATCACATGTCAAGTCAACATGTAGCTTCTGAAAATTCATGTACCCTTAGAACAACCCTGTAATATTGAATTACAGAAATGCAGCATCCCCTAGGGGACATTTTTGCATCAGTTAAACTGTGATCACCTTTTCCTCCAGTGCAATTGATGACGATTTGCGTGAGTAACCTCTGAGACATGGCATCTGGTCCTGTGGGAACCAGGAAGTAATCACGTTCACATAAACAATGGTGAGAGAGGTTGCATTTTCACTCTAAAATAAAATTTTAACTCTACTGATGGTTAGGTTTAGGGTTGGGGTTTAGGTTAGGTGTTAGATTAAAAAACAAATTGTGTTCATATTGGCTGTATTTACAAAAATAAATAAATAAATAAAAATACAACTCACCTTTGAGGCCACACTTTATACATTACATTTCAACCCGGAAACTGAAGCTCACACATGCCAATGCATTCAACAACACTTTCAGCTTTGGCCACTGGGGAGGAGCAGTGACTTGATTTTTGGTAAGCAAAGACCGATTTCAGCAGCAGAAATTTCAACCTGCTGTTGACAAATACATTTTGACCCAATTTTTCAATTTCTCTGAGAATTGAACCCATGACCTTGGAGTCCATTACTCTACCAGTTGAGCTGCAGGAATAAAAGTTATACAGTTATAAATCAAATGACAAATTATCATTCTTAGAAAAAGTTTTAGTAAATGTAATAATGTTATGAATGCAGATGAGGGCAGACAAGGAGTGGGATCTACGTGCGGGTTCTTTATTGACAAAGTGCAAACAAACAAACAAACAGGAACAAAAGAAACATCCACGGGGGGAAAACTGAAACTAAAACTCGAACACATCGGAGAAACACGGAACTGGGAATACACGGCAGGATGAACACGGCAGGACGGGTAAACATGGGAACATCAAAACATCCAAGCGGCAAAACATTAAACACATGAGGAACATTCAAGGCAGTGAAACAAGCATCAACATTCAACGATCGACATAGGAGTGGAGAACAAACAGGGTTTATATACACAGACGCAGGATGATCACAAACGACAATCAGGTGAAAACAATTAGTGAATGCTGGCAGTGGTGAGGGCAGGGAACTATGGGAAATGTAGTTCATGACAGTGACATGTGAAACGCGGGGCAGACAACAGGGAATTGTAACAAATAAATGTTTCTGCTTCTAAGGGAAAAATACAGATCACTGCAGTACAACATGTCTAACTGATTGTAAAAAAAAATCATTGAGACACATTGTTTGTTTTATAATAATTGTGATAATCTTTCAATAAATACTGACTTTAATTCTGACATTTTTAAATTGGTGTTATATTTGTACCAGGATTTTGAAAATACCAACATTTATGTATAACAATAAAATCTTATATTGAACACTCTATAATTTATTAATTACAATATAAATATAAATATTAACAAATTAATGAAAACAATGGCATGCAACTTTCAAGTTTTTATAAATTTATAAAAACTGTTTAATAAACAGTTTTACACTTAATTAAAGTAAACAGTATCAAAGAACAAAGAAATCAGTTAAGATCAGTGAGTGGTTTTCTCTTTTTCTTGTCAATATTGTGGTATGATATTAAAAAGCACATCCTCTCTTCCCAGAGCATGCACGCAAATATGCATGCAAATGTTCAGCAGCAGCCTCCGGTCAGTCAGATCTAAGTTGGGACTCAATACTAATGATAGTGTAGTAAGAGTGGTAGTTTCAATTTATTTATTTCTGGAATACTGAACATGTATGTTTTGCTTAGTTAGCAAAGACACAGATCTACTGAACACTGACTGATTATTTTCACATGTGGGTTATTATCGTAAAACCCAAAAATGCTGGTAAGATTTATGTAAGAAGCAAGAAAGTGCAGGCAAGAGGCAGATCCAACAGGGCCTATCATTTGATAATCTCTGCCTCCTTGTTAGTTGATTGAAGCTTTCTGTGAAATCAGCATGCTGTGCTATGCTGAGGAGAGCTGTGATGCAGTATCTAAAAGAACTGACCTTGTCTGGGCCAATCACTCACAGGTATTGAGTCGGGTTACAGGTGACAGCTGAGAAACGTTGGGGTGGATTAGGGAGGATAATTCATGGGGTACATTCTCTTCTCATTGACCTCCTGGGAAAGTATGGCATCTGACTCTCAGTGAGACTTTGTCTAAAAGACCAAGGAACATTTATGTTTAATGGGCAGCTTTAAAAGTGAAACAAGATATAATCTGCATAAAATCATTTGTGTGTGTGGGGTGATGGTTTACAAATATTTTTTTTTTAGGTTATAAACTGGTCATTACAAGGCTTTTATGCTATAAATGTGGTTTATGAGGACATTTTTGGTGTCCCCATAATTCAAATCGCTTAAAAAAACTGTGTTAAATAAATACAAAATAAATACCTAACACTTTTGCCCCTTGTTGAATTTAGTTACTTAAAATGAGCTAATGTTAATATTAAAAAATAATAATAATTCTTTATATTTATATAGCACATTTCTAGGCACATAATGTACATTACAATATAGAAGGGGAATCTTCTAAAAACAGCCATTATTCCCAAATGAACCAGCATAACATCTAGGTTACTATTGTCCCTGATGGAGTGAACGAGACGTTGTGTCGAAGAAGTGACACTAGGGGTCTCTCTTGAGAGCCTAGCTCATTCCTGAACTTGAGGTCACATGTGGCAAATACGTCACATACAGTGGTAGGTCCTACCTGGTGTTGGAGGAGCTCTACAAACGCAGCCGTGACCACAACGTCGCCATGGTCAAGTTCTCACAGTGAGAACAAAAAAAAACAACCACAAATGCTGCCTCTGTGTGATCACGACCCAGACACACGAGGAAGCGCCTATGATCTTCAGAGGTGGAGAGATATCTGCCGCATCCAGGAACTACACACAGACGGAAAGGCATCTTCAAAAAGACGTGTCTTTAAAAAGAAGTTCAACACCAAATGTTTTACACTTTTAGAGAAAAGTATACTCTTTTAGAGGATTTATGCTCTTTTAGAAGCACTGTCGATTTGTATCAAAATGTCGGACTTATGCAACCTAATTGACCACTGTCTAGTATGTCACTAAAAGAAAACACTCACTGCTTTTGGCTAAATAACTTTAGTAATGATCTAATAAAACAGTGCCATTTTTAATAATAATATTTTTTATAATATTGTAATTTTTTTTATATCACCGATGCGTGATGGAGAGAGTGTGTTAATTTGTTTAACAAATTACCAGGAACATTGAGATGATAAAATAATTTTGAATCAGCCTTTATCAAGTTTTTCTAATACCTGATAGAAACACATCAACCTTTGTAGTGCAGTACTTCAGGCAGAATATTCCCATCATCAATCACAAATACATTTCAGAAAATTGTGCATCATGCATTAGAATGAGAACACAAACATTTCTGGGCTTAAAAGACACTAGAACTAAATCAATGTGGAACATTGTATCTCAAAAGGAATACAATGTGCCTCACCTCAAGCATTTCAAATCGAGTCATGATAAGTTTCAAGTCAATTCGAGTCAAGCCACAGTACTAAAATAAAGAGGTTAATTTTTCCAATAAATATATATTTTTGCTCCAAAAAGATGAACTTATATAAATATCATAACATCATTTTTTATACATGAATTGTATAACAGTAATGTGTTGTACTATACAGTGTATATATATATAGCTGTTACCCTGGTAATGCCTGTACACAAAGCAGGCCTGCGCTTATAAACAATAATTTATTAAGCATTATACGGAGGTTAAATGAAAAGAAAATGCCATCAAAACATTTCTGAAAACAGTCAGTTCCCTTCAGTGATACATTTATTTAAAATAGTCATAACGGTTTTGCATTCAAGGGCTTTTGTTAAAATCTTCAGAAGTCATAATCATTATGAGAGCACTTGGATTTCGTCACAAGTCATTCTGTATATTTTATACTACTTGTCACGTTTTAAATAAAGCTTTGTGACTGCAAATCTGCCTGTTTTTATATTGCCAACAAATGGTTATGGTATATTGTTGACTGATGAGAAGGTTTAGAAAAGGCACACACACATTTAGAGGCAATGTAGAGTCATTTCAAACTTGTTGCACAACAAAACAAGAGATTAATTGTGAATCATTTTAATTTACTGATAACCCTCAAACATTTTTTAACAGTAATTTTACATATTAATCTTTCTGGAAAATGAAATGATAATTGAATGATTTACTTACCTTTCCTTGGGGTTTTTGAAATGTCTGATGAAATTTGAGGTTGTGGTGGTTGTATCTGATATTTTTGCATTGCATATAGTGTATCTGGCAAATATTTTTTTATTCACATGGTTCACATGGTCCAATTTGAAATCTTTTTATCCAAAGGAGATTATTTTGGGAACTCGTCATTATGGCGTGTTGTGAGTGCACCGTTAACTGTGCAGATGCAGATCAGTGGTGCTGGCGGGCTTACATTTTTGCAGATGAATTAATTGATGTTGAAATATTTTTTAAACACATTTCATTACTGTTTATAATAAGTTGATAATAATAATAAAAAACATTCAAGTCATTGTTGAGTCATTGAGTCATCAAGTCTCGAGTCGCTGGTTCTCAAGTCAAAGTCAGGTCAAGTAATTTTCTTCATTTAGTAAAGCAAGTCAGAAGTCCTAATATTTGCCACACGAGTCAGACTCGAGTCAAGTCTTGGACAGACCACTCGAGTAAGTCTTGTTACTCGAGTCCCCAACCTCTGCTTTAGTAATCTTTCCACCCCTGTTTGAGTGTCAGCGTCATTTGTGCTGTGTGTGTTGAATTTAAAGAATGCAGCATGCTTGGTTGAAATGTATGCTTTGCAACTCATATGCAAGATGTTGTCTCCTATTTCTAAAAATGCAAGGTGCATTAACAGATGTTTGGAGAAAACAAATAGGCACACATTTGTAACAAGACTAGAACAAATGTATTAAAACAAATCAGTTTTTGTTGAAAAACAAAAAGGAGAAAATAATCTTTTGGAAAGTTTTTCTGTTTTACATTTGGTAGTGTTGTTTTAGTTTTGTCTTGTTTTCCATTGAAAATATCTAAAAATCCTTAAAACTAAATAAATTACACCAAGAAGCAAAATGATAAGACTGTTTTAATATATTTTGAATTAAAAAAATATGTTTATAACTGTTATATAAGTATATTGAATATACACTATTTGTATAATAAGTGTGTTGTATGTTTGTTTCAGCTAATGTGGTTATCTGTTTGTAGGTTAAAGCTTAAAACAAACAAATAAATAAAATGCATACATTTGATATCGTTACAAAAAAAATATTTTCTTATTATCTGCTCAATTAAATGTTTTAAGTATGTTAAGTAATTTCTTAATGAACAAAATAAAAATACTGATTTAGAAAAATATTCTTGTATTTTTTGTTTGTTTTTGTTGTTTCAGTGTGGAAGAGAAATCACTGCCACTTTTGCCTTTCTCTGTTGTAATATGTATTTGCCATATCTGATATGATTAAATACTGAAACAAATTTATGGGTTTGCAACAACATGTAACACCCCTGATATCTATACAGTGTTGGAGCATAGAAAGTGTTCCTGGATTTGTCTTTGTCTTTTTGAATCTGTTTAGCTAGACACTTATATGCTAGAACATGTCACATATCAGCTTTTAGAACATGTGACGTCAAGACTAGCTACTGGTGTTTTTGCTTGTCTGGGTCATGTACACAAAGTAGTAATGACAGGTTTACACATAGCTGCTTTTTACAAAAGGAGAGCCAGAGTCTCAGTATGCCTACTGCAGTACACATTATGCCCATATGTGGGGGGATTGCTGTTAAGATCCTTGAGCCTGCTTTTATGTTTTAAACTAAATTATTGATGAGATGATATTGTGCATTGTGCATTGTGATAATGTAGTTGTTACAAAACCTGTATCTGATGACATATGGATTTGTGTTTATGTGCGATCCTTCATATCTATTGTGGATGGTGAAAACGTCATTGAACAGTATTGCTGGGGTAATGTGGAGAAAGGGAATTTCTTCAATCCACCAGCATTAAAACATGCATACAATGTTTGGATATGAAGATGCTGAGGCTGCAGAGCTTCTATAATTATCTGCGAGATATCAAAGCTATTATTTTACTTTTTTGTCTAAAACAAGTGCTTTAAAGCTAGAGACACAATGTGAACATAACATGAAATAGCTGACTATTATTATGCAACACAAGGCAAACATTAGGCAGTTGTAAGTAGGGGTATGCAGTGAAGCCATTATCTGTATTTGTTTATGTATCTGTTTATATGACATCATTTTCTGTATCTGTCTCTGTATTCGGATAAAATCAGATGTGGGCGGGGCTTAAACCAGAACTGCGTTTTTTAAAAGTTATTGTTACATTTATAGTTTCTATTAATACAATATGCCACGTTTCCCTATCTGTAACTCACTCAAAGTTGTGTTGATGTAGCGACACTAGGAGTCGCACCTGAGAGCCCTAGACGCCTCTGATCTTTCATAAAAGGCAAATGGGAATTGGCGAGTGGTATTTGCATGCCACTCCCCCAGACATACAGGTATAAAGGAGGGGACGTGCATACCGCTCATTCAGATTTTCTCTTCAGAGCCAAGCGGTTGATGGTTCAGTGAGCTAAATATCCCACGGCTTCTATCTTCACCTCTGCTGGATCCTTACGGTGCATTACAGTGGCTTCCCCCCTCTCTGCACGGGTGCACTGCACAGATCGCCACTGGGTGCTTCGGCAGATCTTTAGAGTATATTCTAAAAGAGTGGCACACATCAAAACGTCTTTTAAAGACGCTTCTTTTTAAAGATGCCCTTCCGATTGTGTGTTATTCCTGGATGGGATATCTCTTGCCTTCAGACGGCCATGATCGCTGATTTTCATGCCTGGGCTCTGCCCAGACATCTTTCGTGGATGCATCATGCCATCACTGCAAGGGTTTGACCATGGCAACGTTGCGTTTGCGGCTCGCTTTCGTCAGAATGCAAGCCACCTCAACGTCTCCCTGCCTCGTTCCTTCTACCTATGGGTTTGAGGCCAGCGCAGTGAGCACTGGGGGCAATTTGGGGACCACAATGGGACCACCTACACCGGGTAAATCCCCACGGGCCTCTCATTCCCCAACATGCTCGTTTGCTCCGATTAGGTGCTCGGATGAGTGAACCGGCTCATCCCAGTGTGAGTTAGACCTCTTGTTCGGTGCCCGTGAAGGCGATGAGCTTTCGAGCGCAGCATCGGAGAGTGGGCTCATCCAGTCTGATGCAGAAACCTCCGCTGGGCTTCCTCCCTCGGGCGTGGTCGCCCAGTCACAGGCAGACGGCGAAATGACCGGCATGCTTTCCCAGGCCGGCGTGAGCCTTATGCTGGAGTGGAACTCTCCACTCTCCCCTGAACCCTCGTGGCTCAATGATTGTATCTGGGCTCACGGCGCCACGCCCCGCCCCAGTGTCTTTCTTCCCGGAGGTGCATGAGGAGATGACAAGATCATGGGAGGCACCTTTCACTGCCCGGTCCTGCCTCTGTGGCCCCGCCCTGGCATCGAGCCCCCTGCAGGAAGCAGATGCCACCCATCTAATGGCCGCCTGTAAAGAAGAAGACTTCTAAGCGCCCCTGAGATGGGTGACCCTGGAACAAGAAGACTTGCTGTTCTGGAGCTGGTACACAGACCATTTTACCGCATTTTACCGCATGCTCCAGTAGCTGCGGTACCAAACATTAAACAAAATTTTCCTAATTCCCTTTACATATTAATCACATAACCGGTGTGTATGTCCATCACCCCGACCACATCCACCATTTCTCTTTGGCAGGTCCAGCACCCTGGCGGCAGATCCCCACGCACAAACTGTGGCACAAACATGCTCAACCCCTCCTCGACCGATCCGCTTTTTACACAGTCTCCCGTTCAAAATACTGATGCAGAACTACATTCTAGCGAGTGTCCAACATCAAGATTTGTTCACGGCGTTAGACCTGAAGGACACGTACTTCCACGTATCGATTCTACCTCGACACAGACACTTCCTGTGGTTTGCATTCGAGGGCTGGGAGTACCAGTAAAAGTCCTCCCTTTCGGCCTCTCCTTGTCTCCTCGCAACTTCACGAAGGTTGCAGAGGCCAGCCTTGCCCCGTTAAGGGAACTGGGCATTTGCAACTACCTCGAGGACAGGCTAATCATAGCTCACTCTCGAGAAGTGTTGTGTATGCACAGGGATATGGTGCTCTCACTTCGGTCTTCTGGGAAAAGAACAAGGTCCTCCTGGTTCAGAGTATCTCTTTTCTTGGTCTGGAGTTGGACTCAGTTTCGATGATGGTGCGTCTTATGAACGAGCGCTCCCAGTCAGTGCTGACCTGTTTGAAGGCATTCAGACAGAAGACCACGGTTCCACTGAAACTATTTCAGAGGCTCCTGGGGCATTTGGCTTCCTCGGCGGTGGCCATACCGATCGGGTTGATGCATATGAGACCACTTCAGCACTGGCTCTGGATTTGATTCCCGAGATTGTCTGGGCTATTCTCAAATGATCCTGAGTCCCCGACCTGGCTATGTGCCCAAGGTTCCCACAAACCCATTTAGGCATCAGGTGGTGAACCTGAAGCATTGCCCAAGGAGGAGGCAGACCCAGCCTTAGCGTTGCAGTGTCCGGTGTGCACTATATGCAGCTATTTGATTCGCATGCAGAGCTTTAGGGTCTCTGAGCAGCTCTTTGTCTGTTTTGGTGGACAGTGGAAGGGAAGCTCTGTCTCCAAACAAAGGATAGCCCACTGGATCATTGACGCCATAACTATGGCTAACCAAGCCCAGCATGTGCCGCCCCCTGCAGGGCTACGAGCCCATTCCACCACGAGTGTGGCGGCCTCCTGGACCCTGATTAGTGGCACCTCTCTAACAGACATTTGCAGAGCAGCAGGCCCAACACCTTTGCAAGATTCTATAATCTCCGGGTCGAGCCGGTTTCGGCACGTGTCTTAGCAGGAATGAACAGGTAAGTCCGGGTCATCTGGCAGGGTATATTGCGTTCACATAGCAAATGTCACCTCCCTTGAGCTGAAGATGTGCGTTCTTAATTCCCAGTAGCGTTCACAAATGTGTTCCCTGGTTGACTTCCTCCTAGCCCTGCCAGCTCAGTACTTGTGCTAACTAAGTCCTATACTGGGACAGGTGCTCCAGCATGCGCTGGTTCCCCGTAGGTAACCCCTTGAGATATATATTCTGCTGAAAATCTTTTCCCTGTTGGCAAACTATGTCTTCCTTGGGCAGAGGCCCCTCTCTCTGTGCGGGGTGTGTTCTCTGCAGTGTCTTCCCCTTGGGAGGGACACCCCACTACGTAGACACTGGTGTACCAGTCGAATCATCACTTCAGGTTAGTTATTTATCATCATGCTCAGGTTTAGGCTATAAATGAGTCATGTATGAATCATGTGATAAATTAACAAACACATTTCAAGAAGTGTAAATTGTAGGTGCTCCAGATGCACACAATTAACAGAGATGGAAACGGAGTCGAGACAAGGGCATTTTCATTCATAAAGTTTGCATTTTACAAATATTGGATGCACATCTTCTTAAATTCATTGTAACTTTGGATATGTTAATCTAAAACATTGCTTTACCCTTGTGCAGAGCTGGCCCAAGGCATAAGCGGACTAAGCGGCTGCTTATGGCTTCCGTGACAACCAGGGGGCCCCCAAGAGCACATGAAATGACAGTTTTTATTTTTTTATTTATATATATATATATATATATATATATATATATATATATATATATTATGTCAATAGACAATGGTAATTATATAAAAACGCAATACTATGTTTACGGGCTGCAGGATACAAGCACAGTCAGACAGTTAGTTGATTGAAAGGCAGCAGTATTGCAGCAAAACAGCAATGTAACAAAAAAGGGCATATCTCTCTGGTGCAGAGAAAAGGAAAAAGAAGAAAACGTTGCAAGATAACGTTAGCTGGCTAGTTAGTTTACATAGCCTAGGTAGCATATCTTCTTGTTTTGGAAAGTTCACGTTTGATCAAACATCTGTAAATAGCCTTGACATCTTAATATATTATAATACAACATATTACTTAGCTAGTTTTAGATTAAAGTTTTTGTCTTCCGTGTAAAAATAACTTGTTCCTGGGTATTTTTTTTGTAATAAAAATAAGCTTCTGTTCCATAAACTTGGTACTGATAACAGCTTAACATTATTTACATTAGCCTAACATTTTAGGGACTTTGCTATTGTATTACAATCATTATGCCTCAATTAGCTAGTTATAGAGTAAGATTTGTTGGGTTAGGTTTGGCTTGCTGCAGTGTATAAAATTTATGTTGTTATAAAAACATTCTGTTCTGTCAACTATACTCTTATAAAACTTCCCTAGGAGCACTGTTGAAATATTTTGGAGGTGGGGCACAACCAATGCCACCTGCCACAAGTGCCAGTGCTACATCTGATGATGATACAGCAGGTGAGTTTTCAACATCCCAGATCAAAATATTTATATGGATAAACCATTTGTTTTGTTTGACAGACAGTTGCATTACTTTCTAATATGACATCTAACATAGCTAGATATTATTATTATTATTTGTGTTAGTATCATCACCTTTCATCCTCTGCAGGTGAGGAGCACTTATCAGCACCTGCATCCACTGATCTTACTGTTCCTTCCATGTCTGTTTCAACCTCAGCGGATGTGGCAGGTAAGTTAATAGCACAGCAGCCTTTGTATTTGCTCAGTTTACTGTAGAATATCCTGGGATTAATATGTCTAATTATAATTATTATTGTAATACTGTTTATCTAAATTTATTTTATTTGTAGTTGATTGTTCTGCACTTTTGCACGTTGTTTTTTTTTTTTTAAACCAAAAGCAATTAATGTGGTTAGCGTGTTTACAGTAAACGTATTATCTGCTGGTTTATTTTGCTACTTTTCAGTACACCACATTAAGATAGCCACTTAGTACTGTAAGACTTTGAATATTAAAGTACAAATTAACACCTGACCACTCTTGTGGTTTTGCTATTGTTACAATTAAAAACTGTAGAAGGGTCAAAACATTCCAGGCAGATATTGGTATGATGTAAGCAAATACAATTTATAGTGGGTGTGTTAAATTTATAGTGTGCGAATAATCAAGCATTGACAATAGTCAATCGTATTGGTGGCACCAAGGGGCCCCCAAATCAAATTCTGCTTAGAGCTCCATAAAGGCTTGGGCCATCCCTGCCCTTGTGCTTCTTGGATATTCATTCAAATTAATACAGTATATCATTTTATTCAGATGATTCCGTTATTTGTTTTAAAGTCATTATTTGTGCCTTTTCGAATAAGGTATTCAGCTTTGAGCACATCCCTAGTTGTTAGACTGGAAAATGCTTATTCATGTGAGCAGCTCTAATCTTCATGGTCTGCTGGTGGTCCTAAACAGCAAATACCTTCTAAAAACATTTTTTATTAATCTGATTTTAACAGATAGTGCTCTGTTGCTCTTGTCTCATGTTAATGTTGTTATCTTTGTGAGTTTGTCTTTGTGATGTAAATGTAAAATATGACTTCATGAAGTGATCACACAGGGATCTGACCTTATCCTTTAAGGGCATGGGTTGGATGGCTGAGATTGAACAGATTATCCACATAAAGCAGTTGGCTGCTGTTTTATTTACAAGACTTCACTAAATGTAGTAGGTGCAATGTTACTGTCATCCGGGTATTTCTCGGCAATTTTATTTATTTATGTATTTATTTTGAATACTGAGAGTTCGAACATACTATTCAACTGACGTACTGCTTTTGACATACAGTAGGGAAGAAGGCTATGCATATTCTGATGTGTGGATTGAGCGCTTGTGAGTGGAATGAGTAAGGCTTGGCCCAGGTGAAAAAGACGTACAATTAAGTGTATTAAAAATGTACTTAAATATGTTTTTAGTACGATACAAATATAATGTAATGCATTTTTAATACACTTAATTGTACGTCTTTTTCACCTGGGTTAAAAATGTATAATTATAAAAATACTTTAAATTTTTTGGAGTACTCTCTAAGTGTTCTAGGAACCAATTTGTTCCTCTTCAACACTCAACACTCAACACAATTGGTAATTTTTTGAAGGTTTAAGCAAGGGACTTTTTTGCTAGGTTTAATTAATTATTGTTATTCTTTTTTAATTTATAAAGAAAATGTATCTTTATTGATTATACTACATCATTTACAACTAAAATCACTTTTGGCACCACTCTGTTGAAATTTCATCTGGAAACTGGAGCTCAAACGTGTCCATCTGTTAAAAAAAACTCTTCTAGCTTTGGCCACTTGTTATAAATTCAGTAAGAACAGACCTAATTCTGAAGGAGAACTTTTGACATACTATTGCCAAATTCACTGTGAGACAAGTTTGACAGAATGTTCTCAATCGTCTGAAAGTTTTATTTATCAAATTTAGTACACATTTTGAAAGTATGGGAATTCTGATACAGCCAAGAATAAAGATGTGAAGAACAAGATTTGAACATGATTGAAAATAAGAGCATGAATAAAACAAAACAAATATACACTTGAAAATAAACAAAAAGGTCAAAATATTAAATGCAAACCAAGGATCAAATAAACCATTCTATTTTTAATCCAAAATATATATCCCATTACAGCAGTTTCTTTGGTGGCTCTGATGGCTTTTTCCTCTGCTTTCACAGGCATATGCTGTACACTCCAGCCCATCCTACTATACTCAGTAAAGAAATACTGTATGTATTCATGTTTCTCTTTCAGGCGGACAGCTCAGGTCCATATTCACAGCTGGACAATGACTAGCCTGAGACTCACTGCTCAGGTCCCTCAGCTCTCAATCTGTAGGTATCCTAGTTGATGATCTTGACTTGGGTTGCTTCATGTTCCGTTCTTCTCCTATATCAGATTTTAGTTGTCGATATGTGACCTAGGCTGACCTTTCAGACTCTACTTATCCATTCAGCAATATGTGCCACAAACATATATCAGCTTGACTGCATATATACCATATATACTCTCCACTTCCTCCCAGACCTTGATTTGATGTGTCCTATTGTTAGAACTCTCTGTGAAGCAGCACTAGTAACCATAAACTCTTTGCTGTGGTTGATCATTTGGATGTTAAAGGCAATGCTGCTTGACTTAATAGGTGGCAGAAGGTGTTCTTCTTCTCAAAGCTCTCATAATTGGACAATGGTACATTGTAGACCAGAAGGGGTCAGAAGATCCCTGGAAGGATGGCTTACTGGTAGATTAAAGTCTTGAAAATGCGACTACATGCACCGTCTTAACACTAGCTCCTAAGTGGTGTTCTGAATAGAATATAACATCCCTCAGAGTGCACATGAAGGTTTTTACCAGGCTTTTGATCAGTTTTTCAGAGATTGTTAGAACAAGTCTTGGTCCTACAGAACATTTTTACTTTTTAACCTCTCTCTCATCAGCACCAGCGACCTTGAATTGGCTCAGTTGAAACGCATCCAAACCCAGGTGATGAGCTTCTCAGGACCCTGGAGGATGCACAGTATCTACACCCCAACACTAATGTGGTTGTTAGTGCAAAGTCAAACATGTAGGCTCTGATGGGGGTTGACGGATGCCAGACTTATTCAGGGGTCCTCTGCAACTCATTTCTGCTGATGTAAATAGCATGGTCAAGACCAGAGCAAAGAGGATTGCTGGAATATCCAGTAATGATCTACTTCACCAACCAATGCCACTCAGAAGTAATGACACCCAAGAAAATTCTGGATATATTGGATGGTTTTGCTTCCAAACTTCAAAATTGTTCTTGGAAACATTTTGTTAAGCTTACTTCATGCTGTGTTGACTTTCAGGCATATCGTCTGGATATAGAGCACCACTAATGTAATCTCTTCAGAACAGATTTAAGAATAACATGTCTTTCTAGCAAGTCTTACAACATGATGGGTGTTATATAACAAGCTAGAATGTTGTTTACTGTTGGAGTGTGTATGCACAGAATGCAGAGACACATTAACTATAAGTGCGACTTCCTGTGTTTCAA
Organism: Xyrauchen texanus; assembly: GCF_025860055.1. Taxonomy (NCBI): domain Eukaryota; kingdom Metazoa; phylum Chordata; class Actinopteri; order Cypriniformes; family Catostomidae; genus Xyrauchen; species Xyrauchen texanus. Next base: position 15,919,173 of record NC_068283.1, read on the forward strand.
AACTGTGGCACTATTAAAAAATGTCAATTGTCAATGTCTGTGAGTTTGAAATGGGACAACTTGTTTGGTGAACAATGGAATAATAGGTGTGTTTGAGAAACCTGTCTGGAAGCACACTATTTTTGCACTTCAGTTTGGTGCTGCTAGTGGCACATAAATTACATCATGCACAAGATTTAATCTTTAAGTATTAATGTTTGCTTTGACTGAGAAGCATTTGCTCATTAAAGGAATAAGAAATGAAAATAATCATAGTTCAGAAAATACAGCTTTTTTTTAATAAATTTTACCCAGCCCTCTTTGTTCAAATGTATATTTAGGGAAGGGAGATTTGCTTAGATTACAATCGATACAGTAAAACTGGAAAACACAAAATGATATTCCAAGCCTTCACACATTAGATAGTGTCCAGGCAGTGTTATTGAATTCATGCTGATATCAAAACTTGGTGGAATGAGGCTAACTTCAGTTATTGATATAGATCTGAGATTTTTCAACATTATGATTAGATATTAGACTGTATGATTACAATCTCTAATAAAACCAAGATAAGCCCTAGTGGGATACATACAGCACTTAACAGATGCACTGCAATATTTCATGCATTTACTGCAATACCAAACTTCTTGTATTTAAATTATTGTGAAATGGTTCTGCGGGTACCTGCTTTTCAGTTGAGGAAACACACAGTACAGATGTATATTTATGAGATGAAGCCATTTGTTCCTTATACCAGAAAGCCCCAAATTAAGGCAATTTAGAGCAAATTCCACACTTAATGTTACAGTGGAGGAAGAACTTGCATGATAAACATTGCATGATGAACTTTAAAGTTGTCACGTTCTGTCTCCATCGTATTTCCTTGTACTCTTATTTTGAAGTTTGCCCATGGACTCCATTTCTCACAGTGCACTACCCTCATCACTACCAGCTGTTCCTCATTATTCTCAACTGTCTTCCATCCCCTCATTAGTTCTGTTGTGTATAAATACCCTCCAGTGTTGTTAATTTTATTGTCAGTTCTCGTCCATGTAAGACTTGTGATAGTTTGTTTATTTAGTTTATGGCACTCCACGTTCTGTATATTTCCTTCATCTTCATTAAAGTCTGCAAACAGATCTCTCATCTCTACATCTTCATCTTCACTACCACAACTCGTGACAGAAGAACTGACCAAACAAGATGGATCTACCAGCAGTTCCTCTCCTCCTCACACAGGAGGATCATTCCCTCTAGGACCATGCACTTGAGTTTTTAGATCTGGCTCAACTAACCCACTACCCAGATGCCATCCATTCCCTTGGCCCGCCTTCACAGGCTCCCTTCAGCCACTCAATGCCTACCACGGCCACCTGGCTCCACATTCGGCTCTACCAAGGAAAACCTTCCCCCTGGCTCCGTCTTGGTCCTCAGCCCCACCGGTTTTGCCTCTGTTCTCCGATCCTCCAGCTCCGCCTTGGTCCTCAGAGCCTGCAGCTCCATCCTGATCCTTCGAGCATTTGGCTAAGCTCCGGGCACTAGGATCGCCAGTTCCACCCCTCGAGCCTCTCATGGCTCCACCTTCCCTGGCTCTGCCTTCCCTGGCTCCGTCTTCCATGGCTATGTCTCCCTTGGCTCCGTCCCTCAAGCTTTCCATGACTGTACCTTCCTTGGCTCTGCCTCTCATGACTCAGTCTCCCAGACCTCCTGATACTGTCCCTGCTCTGTGGCCTCATCCTAGGCCTCATGATCCTGCTCCGTGGCTGCCCCCCAGGCCTCCTGACTTTGTTCCAGCCCTGAGGCCGCCCCACAGTCCTCCTGATTTTATCCCAGCCCTGAGACCACCCCACAAACCTCCTGACTCCACCCCTGTCCTTTGGTCACCTGTTTCCTCCTGCCCCTCTCCATCTTTTGTCTCCAGGAGTCACCTTGTAAAGGGGGGTTAATGTCTCGTTCTGTCTCCCTCCGGTTTCCTTGAACTCTTATTTTGAAGTTTCCCCTGTACTCCATATCCCACAGTGCACTACCCTCATCACTACCAGCTGTTCCTCCTCCTCACCTGTCTGCTATCCCCTCATTAGTTCTGCTGTGTATAAATGCACTTCAATGTTGTTCATAGTTTGTCAGTTCTCGTCCATGTAAGACTTGTTATAGTTTATTTAGTTTATGGCACTCCACGGTGTTCTATATTTCCTTCATCTTCATTAAAGTTTGCAAACAGATCCATTGTCTCTTGCCTCTTCATTTCCACTACCATAACTCGTGACAAAAGTTAAAACTAAATCAAACCTGTAGTCTGAGTAAGATTACTACACTTAGATTCCCTATGGGGAAAGCAAAAGACACTGCATTCACAGTACTGTATGCTGAAGAAACAACCATGTTTTAAGCTGAGCTTTACTATATGTTTTATTAGACTATAAAAATCTTCATGCCAATTTGTAGAATGTCCCCTGTATACTGTAGGATTAAGCACATACAAAGCCATCAAATGAACATCACAAAACCTTTCACAGATCAGAGAGATCACCCATCGAGCCATTAGAGAGCCATAAAACTAATCCATGGTGCCTAAACTGCTATTAAGACCATCTCTGCAAAGAGGCCCCTAGGTGCAGGGGTCACAAGCAATAAAAGATAGAGAACAGACTCCCTGGAATTCCCAAGAATACTCCGAACATACTCTGTTTTTTACTTTGTTATAAACCAATTTGCTACACTTCGACTCATCAGATCAAGAGACATCGTGATTAGTAACCTGCAAACAGCAGCTAAAAGGGAATCCATGAACCCAGTACTTGTGATTTAACTATAGATTCTATAAAAAATATACACCATACCTAGCTAGATAATTCTGAAAATGACCATGACATGTGTTCACTTGTATAACTGACAAATTAATGATTGTACCAGTGTACCTTTTAAAATATGTGTAGTGATTGGAAATTGCTTCTTACTAACAAATCGATAATTATAATCTTTAATCTTGTATGGTAACTTCAAGGTTCAACTGTATATTATACCTCAACAATCAGGTTTCTCATAATGTGTAATAAATTATCCATGTTGTAAAACCAATGAATTAACCAGTATGATTTGTAACCAGAGATTTTCATGTTTTGTTCCTTACACGTATAATATTCATGAAAGAACATCATATTTAGGATGTAAACGCTTGCTTGTTTACATAGAGAATGTTGATGGCAATGAATGTCATGTCTTTTGTACTGTTTTCAAGATATAAAAGTTCATGATTAAACATGCAATATTTTTGAGAGGGAGTTTGTAATCCTCCACAAAGGATCATAAATCAACTTTTATGAATCCTTATGAAAGGATTCATAAATCAACTCCGGAAAGTCACTTCTGATTGGCTCAGGACACCTTTGGGGTGCGGCCTGATTTCGATTAAAAACTTTACAACCCAAGGAAGAATGCTCTCTCTCTTCCTTTGGCTCTCTCTTCCCTTTTCTCTTGATCCCTCTCTATTTAAAACCATTGCTTGCTTCTTCCAGATCCTCCATGCCATGTAGAGTCCAAGGAAAACTCAGGACAAACTCCAGAGGAAGCCGCTCACTCTCTGCTCTATGGTTCACACACCCAAAGGGAGTCGCGAGTATTCCTTGCGGAAGGCCTCACTTCAAAGCCCATCTCATCATCCTTCGAGACAACAACTATCAATGATCTAACCGAGTTCCAAAACATTGACGGAACGAACTTTCGGCAAAGAGCCAAAGAACCAAGCAACACAAAGAACACCACACAAGGAAACACAATGACTCACATGTACATCACCAGACTTTTGCTCAAAGTGCTGGTGTATTAGTTAAATACTTTGGGTAATCTGAATGCAAATCGATTTAGACTCAAAGAAGGATTAATGGTTAACCCGCTGGGATTAAAGGTTTTTAAGGCATTGTGTACAGACTCCATAAAGTTAATTTTTTCAGTTTTTATCATTTATTTCACATTCTGTCACTTTACTCACTGTTGGTACCTGTTTCATGTTGTATGTTATATTAGTTTTATGTTTAGAATAGCAATAATGTTTGTCTGTATTCAAAGATAATTTGACTGTGGTATATTTTGATAAGTAATCTCATCCTTATTTTTAAAAGATTTTGCTTCAAAGCTGTACCTAAATATATGTAATATTATTTTCAGTAAGCCATGAGAATATTATTACTCCAATAAGTGAATTAATCATAATTCCCATATTAAAGCTAATTCCTTAGTATAGAAATTGTGAGCAGATATGAGACGTTGTATTATGATTTTATTGGTGATTAATTTTATTCAGATAAATAAACTAGTTATTTGTAATTTATCTAATTAATAATGGTTGTCGTACGTGACTAATTCCATTCTAAATTTCCTTACACAATAATGTAGAATATGGACAGTTTAATTTAATTAAACATACTATAATGGTGGAGGTATGTGGGTACTTTAATCCATACTGTGTACATCTACATCAATTACCACATTTTATTTTAATTTAAATTTTATTTTCTCCCCAATTTGGAATGCCCAAATTGGAATGCCCAATTCCCAATGCACTCTAGGTCCTCGTGGTGGCATAATGACTTGCCTCAATCTGGGTGGCGAATGTGATAATGTGTAATGATGTGAGGAAGAGGCAGACGGGAAGTGCGGATCCAAAAGCGGCTTTATTTGGCAAGCATGAGACAGATAAAGAAATCAACAAACTCAGGAACAAATGAAAAGTCCACGATGGGAAAAAATAACTAAATACGGGAAAACATAAAGGGGCTACACAGGTTGGGGAAAACATCCATGAAAGGCAGGGAAACCTCGAACGAACACAGAGAACCAGAGGAACAAGAGAAGCGAACATGCAACGATAAATGAACGACAAGGGAAAATGAAAACAACAGGGTTTAAATACACAGACACAATGGAGACTAAACGATGGTGACACAGGTGAGAACAATGATGCAATGATGGCAGTGATGAGATCAGGGAATTGTGGGAAGTGTAGTTTTTAGACAGACAAGTGAAACACGGGGCAGACAACAAGGAAAATGTGACATGGAATGTGATCAGTGACGAGTGAAACAGAAAACACGGGGCAGACAACACAGGAACGTAACAGCGAAGGACAAATCTCAGTTGCCTCCACATCTCAAACTGTCAATTCGCACATCTTATCACGTGGCTTGTTGAGCGTGTTACTGTGGAGACATAGCACCTGTGGAGGCTTCACGCTATTCTCTGCGGCATCCATGCACAACTCACCATGTGCCCCACCGAGAGCGAGAACCACATTATAGTGACCACGAGGAGGTTACCCCATGTGACTCTACCCACCCTAGCAGCCGGGCCAATTTGGTTGCTTAGGAGACCTGGCTGGGGTCATTCAGCACACCTTGGATTCTATCCCAGTTAATCGGTGGTTTATATGAATGCTGTAAGCTTTTGCCTGTGAAGGAACTGGATATTTGGGCGATTGTCCTTTTCTGGTAAGTGTGTCTATGTAAATAATTACAAGCAGGTGATATGGAATCATTAGTAATGTATCTTTTGTTTTTTGTTTACATTCGCCACAGGATTCTCCCTCTCATCTCTACCGATCATTGTCCTCTGCTGTCATAATTTTTTTACAGCCTTATAGCTTCTCTGCTGCAGTGCTGTGGGAACGCTGTCCTCTTGTAAATAGCATATGGGATTGTTGCTGTCTGGTTTAATTTTTGCTTATTTTTTAATTTGGTGTTGAGGCTCGGTTACTTAATTACTGGAGAACAAACAATGTTGTTGCGCCGTTTGAGCTCTGCCTCCCTCTTTGTCTGTATTGAGTTTCTTTATTTTTTCGTTTTGAATATTTGAGTATTGTGATACTTTTGTGATTACCCATCACTGTTGTCTGCGTCGTGACTGAGCTGTATAAAACCATCAAACTGTGAGTAATATTTGGGTATTGTTTATTGAGATACTTTTGTGATTACCCATCACTGTTGTCTGCTTCGTGAGTGAGCTGTATGAAACCATCAAACTGTGATTTTAATGTAAGTGTTGATTGTTAATTTACTTATTTTTGCCCCACGGGTGGAAGGACATTTGTCTTCCTGTGGTGATGGTGCTCCTTCAAAGTGTGCCTTGTGGCACTTTTGAAGTGTTTTGTTGTGTGATCTGAGTGCATGGTGGTGAGTTTGGAAGTGTGTTTTTTGATAGCTAGCTCTGGTGATCATTCCTTCTGTGGGGAATGTCAGCCCTGTAGGTTGGTGTAGTGCATTGTTTTTCTTTTTTTATGAGTTGTGTAAACATTACACATCTTTATGTAAAGTGTTGTTTGTGTTTGTATTTTTTGGTTAATTGAAACGGAGTTGCCAGCCACTGCACCTCTATTAGTGAGGGTATTTATAATTTGTGTCCATTTCTGTTAATTGTATACATTTTCAGTATTTATGTAAATTGATTCTTTGTGTTGTATTTCTATTTTACTTTATTGAAGTATTTTGGAAACTGAGAGCCGTCAGCCGCTGAATTGTACCACTGAGATTTTTAAATAAATTTTGTACCGATAAAGGTTTGTATTTTGATATTATACCCACATTTTCTGCCTACAATTTTGTATAAGACATTCGAACCTATGTGACCTAGTAACAATTTTTGTGTGTTATTAATATTTCCCTGAATGAAATTCCTAAGGGTGGCATTGTCAATATTCCTACAAGTAAACTTGGACTTGGGCTTGTGGTTAAAATTTGTAACGCTCCGCTACACTAACATTATTACAGAATGCTGTTGCTAATATTAAGCTCAATTCTCTGTTATTGAGCACACATGTGCCTCTCTGGTAAATGGTGTTTATAAAGAGGACGTTGTGTTTTTTATCTTCCCTGTAAACTATTTAGGGCTTCTCTTGCATTTCATTTGCAAAAGAAGCAGCAGGATCAACTCGGCAGCTTTGCTCTCTCTTTCTCCCGGTGAGTTGTGCTTTTACTTTTTATTCTTGCACCTGAACACAACAGTACCAATTAGGGCTGCACGATTTAAGGAAAATGTCATATTGCGATTATTGAGTTTAATATTGCGATTGCGATATAATAAACAAATGGTATCATGAGTCAACTTGCTTGGTTATCAAGGAAAATGTACAAATAGATTACTGATAATGCTGAAATATGTATTTTTCAACCCAAACATACAAACTAGCAACAACAACTATAAATGCACAGTGTTCCCCTTCTGTTGCTCTCTCCACGTTGTGTCGGAGAAGCTCTGATCTATGAAAAAGGCCAATGAGAAGTTGGCAGTCAGTATTTGCATACCCCGCCCCCGGACATACGGGTATAAAGGCAAGGCAAATACTAGAGTTCATTCAGAAATTTTCTTCGGAGCCGATGGTCTTGTATGCTATGAGTTACACACACCCGTGTATTCCTCTGACGATCTGCATGCATAACAGCGGCTTTCTCCTATCCTGTGCACGGCTGTGCATTGTTGCCCCCGGGCACTTCGACAGCGCAGATAAAAACTCGAAAGTGTTTCTTAAAAGAGTGATTTAATTTAAAAGAGTAATTTCCTCTAAAAGAGCAAACACAGCGAGCGTGAACGTCCTTTTCAGGACGCGTCTTTATAAAGATGCCATTCCGCCGCTGTGTAGTTCCTGGATGCGGTAGAGTGCTCTCCGTTTCAGACGGCCACAGGCGTTGTCTCGTGTGTCTGGGTAGCGATCACACCGAGGCTGCGTTTGTGGATGGTTCATGTTCTCACTGTGAGAGCATGACCATGACAACTTTGCGGTCGCGACTTGTTTTCAACCGAGAACAAGCCACTCCAGCCGCACCTCGCATTGTTCCTTCTTCCCACGGGATTGAGGACGGTGCGAGTGGCGCTGGAGGCGTTTTGGGAGCGGCAGCGGGTGCGGCTCTGTCTGGTACCAGAGACCCGCGGACCACCCGTTCCCCAGCACGCTCGTTAACTCCCGTCCGGGCTCGAGGCAACAGCGGCTCGCCTCACAGCCAGCCTGCCTATCCTCTAGAGCTCGAAACGGATGAGCTCGCCGCTGCATTGGAGAGCGCGGCATCTGACGCGGATGACTCCCCTGGGCTGCCGCCGGGCCAGCACCCCAGGCTGAGGCTGGCCCAGATGTCCGACATGCTTTCCGGGCGCCGCCAGCGTGGGCTTGGATTGGAACCCTCCATCCTCCCCACAGCCATCGCGGTTGGATGACTGGTTCCTGGGGTCTGGGCGCCGCCCACGGCCACGCCCCCCCCAGTCCCGTTTTCCCGGAAGTGCATGATGAGCTGACGTCGCTGTGGAGAGCGCCTTTCACCTCTCGCAAAGCCACTTGCTCATCCGCTCTCGCTACCCTCGATGGCGGAGCGGTCCACGGATACACGGCGATTCCCCCAGTGGATAGGGCTGTTGCGCTTCACTTATGCCCCGGAAACACTACCACCTGGCGGGGTCGCCCTGTACTCCCCTCCAAGGCCTGTAGGACAACATCCTCGCTGACAGCGAAGGCCTACAGCTCCGCTAGACAGGCCGCTTCCGCCTTTCACGCCATGGCCCTCCTGCAAGTCCACCAGGCCATGGCGCTCAAAGAATTGCACGTGGGTAGCCCTGATCCCGATGTGCTGCAGGAACTGCGCTCAGCGACCGACCTCGCCCTCAGAGCCACGAAGGTCACGGCGCAGTCACTCGGGCAAATTCCTTCTGATGAGGAAACAGACGGAGGCGATCTCCCAGATCCTGCCCCGCTGCAAGTCTGCCGCCTCGGGCCATGCCCCGTCTGCTCGCCGAGGGCGTCCCCCTGCGAAGAAACAAGCTGCTCTGCCTCAACCTGGGCCCAGCTCTCAGCCCACGCGTTGAGCGCCCCCGCAGGAAGTCGACGCCCCGTCTCACGGACCCCCTTGAGGACCCAGAAGGCTCCCAGGCGCTCCTGAGATGGATGACCCAGAGCCCAAGACGTTAGCTCTGGAGATGGTAAGACCGCTCCGTCCCCCTGTGGAGGGCCGGGAGGAGAATTTTGTTTTGAATACATTTCATTTGCTGCTCCCCTTAACCGGGGCTAAATTCTCAATAAAAGAGAGGCAATAAAATTTCCTTTGCCTCTGGGTCATCTGGCCCGCAAATGCCGTTCTCACGGCACTCTGCCCCCAGATCTCAACAGTCCCGGCATGCTGGACGCGGCCACAGGTCTGCCTTCAGCCCCACGACTGACCCCCGGCCGGCCGGTTCTGACGAGTCCAGAGGACGCCACCATAAGACCTCCTCCTCAGTCACTAACCGCCCCCTGCCGGGTGCGCGGAGCAAGGTAAGTGCTTCGAGTCTTTTCTCAGCACCGAAGCCTCGGGATGCACCCTTGCCTCCCGTTGGCAATTTACCTGCTCCGCCCCGCTGCGAAGCTCCGCCGGGTACGTCAAAAATACTCGTCCCCTTGGTGCCCCTAGCACGGAGATTGGATGCGTGGCTTTCACTTCCCAACCGTCACGCTGGCTGGCCCGGACCATCCGACTCGGTTACGCAATTCAGTTTGCCAGGCCCCCAGCCCCTTCGCGGGCGTCCGCTTTACCGCAGTGCACGGCGAATATGCCCAATCCCTGCGCGCGGAGATCGCTACTCTTCTACTCAAAGACGCGGTCGAGCTTGTCCCTCCAACCGAAATGAAGAAGGGTTTCTACAGCCCTTACTTCGTTGTACCCAAGAAAGGCGGCGGCTTACGACCAATCTTGGACCTGCGAGTTTTAAACCGAGCACTGCTCAAACTCCCGTTCAAAATGCTCTTTAAAAAATCTTAACAAGCGTCCGGCACCTAGATTGGTTCGCAGCGGTAGACCTGAAGGACGCGTACTTCCACGTCTCAATTCTGCCGCGACACCGACCCTTCCTACGGTTCGCGTTCGATGGCCAGGCGTTTCAGTACAAAGTCCTCCCCTTTGGCATGTCTCTGTCCCCTCGCGTATTCACGAAAGTCGAAGAGGCAACTCTTGCCCCGCTCCGAGAAGCCGGCATCCGCATACTCAACTACCTCGACGACTGGCTCATACTGGCCCACTCCCGAGAGTTACTATGCGTTCACAGAGACCAGGTGCTCAAACACCTCAGCTGCTTGGGGCTTCAGGTCAACCGAGAAAAGAGCAAGCTCACTCCGGTTCAGAGCATCTCCTTTCTCGGCATGGAGTTAGACTCAGTCTCAATGTCCGCACGTCTCACCAACGAGCATGCACAGTCGGTGCTGAAATGCCTCGCAAAGTTCAAGACAGACACAACGGTCCCTCTAAAACTCTTCCAGAGGCTCCTGGGGCATATAGCATCCTCCGCGCTGGGGTTGAACACGCCGCTGGGGTTGATGCATATGAGTCCGCTTCAGCACTGGCTTCAGACTCGAGTCCCGAGACAAGCATGGCGCCACGGCACGCACCGTGTCATAATCACCCCCGCATGCTGCCAAACACTCAAACCCTGGACAGACCTCTGCTTTCTACGGGCAGGGGTGCCCCTGCAGCAGGTGTCCCGACGTGTCCTGGTCACTACCGACGCATCCAGATCGGGTTGGGGCGCCGTTTGCAACGGGCACGCAGCTGCGGGCCTTTGGAGAGGGGCCCCGCTGCGCTGGAATATCAATTGCCTAGAGTTGTTGACTGTTTTCTTTGCCCTGCGACAGTTCCTCCCGTTAATTCGAGACAAACATGTCCTAATCAGGTCAGACAGCACCACTGCAGTAGCGTACATAAATCACCAAGGTGGCGTATGCTGCCGCCACATGTCACGACTCGCCCGTCGTCTCCTCCTTTGGAGCCAGCAGCGACTCAGATGGTAGCGGACGCGCTGTCACGACAACACTTGCCCAGTGGAGAGTGGAGGCTTCACCCCCAGTCGGTTCAGCTGATTTGGGAACGATTCGGCAAGGCCCAGGTAGACCTGCTTGTCTCCCGAGAGACCTCCCACTGCCCGCTCTGGTATGGCTGAACAGAGGCCCCCCTCGGGGCAGATGCGCTGGCACACAGCTGGCCCACGGGGTTGCGCAAGTACGCATTTCCCCCAGTGAGCCTTCTTGCACAGGTGCTGTGCAAGGTCAGGGAGGACGAGGAGCAAGTCACACTAGTGGCTCCATACTGGCCCACCCGGGCCTGGTTCTCGGACCTTGTACTCCTCGCTACAGCCCCTCCCTGGCGAATTCCCCTGAGGAAGGACCTTCTTTCTCAGGGGCAGGGCACGCTCTGGCATCCGCATCCAGACCTCTGGAAACTCCACGTCCGGTCCCTGGACGGGACGCGGAAGATCTAACTGGCCTACCACCCACTGTTGTAGACACGATCAACCAAGCCAGAGCCCCTTCCACCAGGCAGCTCTACGCCCTGAAGTGGCGCTTGTTCGCAAATTGGTGTTCTTCCCGGGCTGAAGACACACAGAGGTGCGCAGTTAGGTCAGTGCTCCTATTCCTGCAGGAAAGGTTGGAGGGGAGGCTGTCCCCGTCCACCTTGAAGGTGTATGTTGCTGCTATCGCGGCCCACCACGACGCAGTAGACGGCAAGTCCCTTGGTAAGCACGACTTAATCATCAGGTTCCTAAGAGGCACCCGGAGGTTAAATCCCTCCCGGCCAAGCCTGTTCCCCTCCTGGGACCTCTCGGTAGTCCTTGCGGGCCTCCAGAGACCTCCCTTTGAGCCGCTAGAATCAGTTGGACTCAGGGCCCTCTCTCTCAAGACCGCCCTGCTGATCGCGCTCGCCTCCATCAAGAGGGTCGGGGACCTGCAAGCGTTCTCTGTCAGCGACACTTGCCTGGAGTTCGGTCCGGCAGACACTCATGTGATCCTAAGACCGCGACCTTTCAGAGAGGAGAGGAGGCAGACCCAGCCCCGTCGTTGCTGTGTCCGGTACGTGCTTTGCGTACCTATCTGGACCACACGCAGAGCTTTAGACACTCTGAGCAGCTCTTTGCATGCTTTGGGGGACAGCGGAAAGGAAACGCTGTCTCCAAACAGAGGCTTTCCCACTGGGTAGTAGATGCCATTTCACTGGCTTATCACACTCAGGCCATGCCCCCCCCCTTTGCGGGTCCAAGCTCACTCGACAAGGAGTGTCGCGTCCTCGTGGGCACTGGCCAGGGGTACCTCCCTGGCAGACATTTGTAGAGCAGCGGGTTGGGCGACACCCAACACATTTACGAGATACTACAATCTCAGGGTTGAGTCGGTTTCATCCCGTGTTTTCTCAGGTCCGAGCCAGTGGAACTCTGTAACACGCTGATGGGCTGACCGGGTGAATCGCTTGCATATACGCCCTTTCCCTCGCTTGAGGTAAAACTGTGCATCTTTTTCCCCAGGAGATTCCACTCAGCTCGAATCCCTGATCGATTCCTCCCTAGCACTCATGGGTCCGCAGTTCGGCGGAGGAACTTGCCAACCCAATCCACTGCGGGTACTCAAATCTACCCTGTACTGGAATAGGTGCTCCACAGGGTGAGGACTCCTACGCGGACTCCCCCTGTGTGTATTTTACGCGATACGGTCCCCTTACGAGCGGACCCGCGTTTTCCTTGGGTAAGTTTCGGCTGCCCTCCAGTCGCCGTGTATAGCAACTCCCCCTCGCTGAGGCTGGATCTACCACCGCGCCACTTCCACGTGTCACCTAAAAACACATGTGATGTATTCACCACCTTACCTCCCCAGCTGGGTAGGGGTGGTCTCCGCAGGGTCTGTTCCCCCTGAAAGAATAGGAAATTGGGTAAGACCCCCTTCCCTCAGTGCGTGTAAGGGCCCCGGCTGTCTATTTCTCTATGCGAGAAACATAGAGAGAAAAGAGGCCCAGCCAGGCTTGGCCTGTTTCCAGGTTGGCAAGCATCGCCTTGTTCCCCTGTCAGGGTAACCAAAAGGATTCCGACGACTTTGGTGGGGCATTGGGGAAGGGTACGTGTAGTCTGATACAGCTGGTCGTCTGGCACGTAAAAAACACCTGCCCACTCCTGTGTCAGACCACGTACATGGCTCAGCCCATGGCGTGATTTAAATTGGACCCCTAGTGTCGCTTCTCCGACACAGCGTGGAGAGAGCGACAGAAGGGGAACGTCTAGGTTACGAATGTAACCTCCGTTCCCCGATGGAGGGAACGAGACGTTGTGTCCTTCCCGGCCACGACGCTGAGCCGAGCCGCTGTAGTGGCCGGACCATTTCCAGCTCCTCAGAAAAATCCTGAATGAACTCTAGTATTTGCCTCGCCTTTATACCCGTATGTCCTGGGGCGGGGTATGCAAATACTGACTGCCAACTTCTCATTGGCCTTTTTTCATAGTTCAGAAGTATATTCGGTGGCTCAAGAGAGACCCCTAGCAACACAACGTCTCGTTGCCTCCATCAGGGAACGGAGGTTACATTCGTAACCTAGACGTTTTCAAATTAAAATATTTTTACAAAATTAAATAATATCTTTGCATTACTGCAAACTTGTTATTTTCTCAATATTACACCTCAATAAAATAGAACAATAAATAAGAATATACAAATTTTCATGAAAGTAAGATTGTCCAAACAAACTGGATGTAACGTACTTTGTATAAACTCTTTTGAAAAGGAAACTGGATATAAAAGTGTGGTTCACTAAATCAAACCACTAAAACTGTTGTTGTTGTGTGTGTGTATATATATATATATACACACATTTTATTGTTTTTGGAATTTTAGTGTTATTTTTCACATAAGATTGATCTTATCATGATGATGATGTTCTGCGACTGGTTGAATCAGCTCTGACAGCACAGAGAATGACAGTTTTGGAGTTTGTGTTTATTTACATGGCACCCTCCCGTATTATATGAACTTTAATTAAGGATAAAATAAAAATATATCGCAAAGCTGTGATCCGTGTTTCTATCAGACACTCGAGCTGCAGACAGCGGGAGTGAGAGACGAGCGTCTCCATGTTAGATGGCGTATCAGCCGGCGGAACTTTAAATCTCTCCCGTTCTCGACTCACGCTCAGATTGGGTCTCTTCAGCGAATGGTTGAAGCAGCTGTGACTGCACAGAGAATGACAGTTTTGGAGTTTTATTTACATGTCATGCTCCCGTATTATATTAACTTTAATTATTGATGAAATAAAGACATTTCGCCAAGCTGTGATCTGTGTTTCTGTGTTATTTTTTGTGACCGCCAGTTCAGTGTCAGTGACATGACCACAAGTGCCACTCCCTAAACCGAGACTGACTGGTCATCTTTTTATTAGCGGTGTAGAAAATGGGTAAACAGCTCTCAGAGAGAATGGGCTGTCACGTCCACACATGCACTTATTTATTTAATAAAATCGTAGCATTTGCCTTCATATAATCACACAGGCTGACATCGCCATTGTGATATGATTAATCGTGCAGCACTAGTACCAATATTAATTTGTATATATTATTAAGTTGAAGTGCACTGATGTGGTGGGATTAGTGTATAAGAGCCTTTCTCACTGAAAGTAAGGCATTTATTTGGGCTTTAGTGGGGTGATTTAAAACGGTTACAATTTTTATGTTTTTAAGTGTAGGCTATTTATTCATAATAAATTTGCCACTGCAGGTGTGATGTGACCCTTTATAACACTAGCTGCTGTTTCTTCATACCTGATTCTTTATATCTGAGTCGCTTCATTGTTTGTTTTGCCAAACTTGTTGTGCTACATTTGTCTTGTTTGTGCATTGTACAGTGCAAAACATTCAATTAAAAATTTTTGTATTGTATGTTGTTCAAGCAGCAAGCGGCTCTCACCTCGAGCTCGGATGGAAGTCAACGAGCGTGCTGGGGGGCAGGTGGTTCGTGGGGATCTACTTGCCGAAACAGAGTCCGCTGCCATCCCCAAATCACCTCCATCCTCAATCCCGTTTACAGAAGGAGTGACGCGGGGGCAGCTGCAGTGGCATTCCTCTTTAAGAAGGACAGCCGCTACAGCCACGCTGCCATGGAAAAGGTTCTCGCAGTGAACCATCCACAAATGCTGCCTCAGTGTGATCGCTGCCCAGACACACGAGGCAGCACCTGTGACAGTCAGGAGCGGATAGAAATCGACCACATCCAGGAACTACACAGGGGCAAAAGGGCATTTTTATGAAGATGCTTCCTGAAAAGGACGTTCTACGCCAGCTGTGTATTGCTCTTTTAGACAAAATAGTCGAAGCACACAAGGGTAAAACTACACTGCTGTGCAGAGAAGGAGAAAGCCGCTGATATGTGCCATAGGTCCAACAGCATAAGCTCTGCAGAGGTGAGTGGAACAGAAAGTGATCTCAGCTTGCTGATCGCACAACCGCTCAACTCCGAAGAAAAAATCTGAATGGACAGACGCATGATTCCCTCCTTTTATACCCGAATGTCCGGGGGAGGGACATGCAAATTCTGTTTGCCAATTTCTCATTGGCCTTTTCTCAAGTTCAGAGGTAACCGAGGCCTTCAAAGGAGTCCCCTAGTGTCGCTTCACACACCCCAACATTGAAGTGAGTGACAGATGGGGAACTACATAATAAAAGACATGACAAAAGAAAAGACTCATGAACAAAACCATCAAACCTGTTAAATATCGACAGAATGTTCAGCCTCCTACATCTATTTGCTTATTAACTTGTGATTTGTCTTCCTTTCTTGCATCTAATGAACCACATGACAGCATTTACACAGCATTGACCGTGTCACAATATGATTCTTTACACACAGCAGTCAGAAAATAAGACATGCTGAGTGTCATGACAACAGTAAAGTGGCTCTGATGCAGCATTACACCTACAAAGAACCAAAGCATAAAATATGAGCTTACCTGAAACTTTGACTATTTATTTATTTATTTTTGCTGCCTTGCTAACACTGGTATTTAATTTAAGAAATGCAACTCAAGTTCTTGTTGTTGTTTTCAGCTTGATATCATGAAAACTATGTAATTGTGGTAAAAGTTTTGTAAAATTACTTTTTGTGGTTCATAACACTTACGGCGTGTGTGGCACTAAAAGTGAGTTAAATGTTTTCCAAACAGATGAGGTTTTTAGGTTAATGCTCTTTCAGATTTTATATCATCAAAACTTACCTTTCTACCTTAGACCTTAAACCTAAACATAACTGATAGTATCTAAAAACAAATGTGAGATGAAAAATGTAATTACTGAAGCAACCACTCAATTTAGTGATTCTTCTGTGACACTTTCGGCTCACATGTCAAACCGTGTGCTCTTCAGGACTCGAGCACAATGCCCTGGTTCTTTGCATCACAAATGTAACACTCAATCAGTTTAGCTTGCATGTAAATTAATTTATGGTTGAATAAGCTTATAAATGTAGTTTATAAGGGCCTTCAGAGACCCCCCCAAATGTTACAATATCTCGCCTAGCAAGTAGTGTTAAAAAACGTTTTGATGTCATAAGACTGAATTGCGTGAGAAATAGGGTGAAGAGTGTTTATCAACTAATAATCTGCTGTTTTACTCATGAATTGTGTGAATAAGTCATTGTTGTTGTTCACCAGAAAACTGCAGCGATAAAAAAGTAAAACAAAGTAGGTATATTAACGTTATTCTATATGACCAGGTAGGTTGTTTTATAAACATATATATATATATATATATATATATATATATATATATATGTATATGTATGTCTGTATTATATTCTTTTTTTTGCCATAATCAATTTATTGCTTTTTCCTACAATATTTTATCCCAAATCTTTCACCCTCAAGAGGTTACTACCGCTTGACAGGCTATTTGCATAAATAAAAATACACTTTGGTTTAAGTGACCTGCCCAATTAAACCAAAGGAAATAATAATAACAATAAAAAAGGTTTGGTGTTCTGTGATTTATGTGTATTGTTTAAGGGGCTTTCATTCCTCCCAGAGAATCAGAGCCAGGAGCTTTACTGTCGAACTCAAGCAGCTGTTTAGAGGAAAGCAGGATAGCCAGAGGCATAACAAGAGAATGCAAATCTCACAAAAAACATTGGCACTGCACCTAGACAAAATCTGTGTTAGGGTGATGTCATGCTGCATCTGTGCAGTGGATGACGAACCAAAACTCTTTATATTTTCTCCCTTTTAGGCTCATCGTGCTCTGGCTAATCTGACCTGACAGTGTAGATTGCTCATAACGGCTATGCAAGAGTATGTGCAAAACAAACATAGCCTTTGTCAGCCCCTGGTTCGCTAGTCAAACATTTTTAAATGGTGTGTTTCATGATTAAGACTCTGGGACAGGATAATTAGCCCTGCAGAGAAAATACCAAGTAACCCTTTGATATTTGCAAATTGCTTGTTTTATAATCTTGGTTTTCGGGTTTGTTAACTGACACAATCAATAATTATCCTTGGTCTATAAAATTAAGGCTAAGCTGCATGAAAAGAGATGATTCATAAACATAGTGTTCCAGACATCTAAACATTTGTTTAGATGTATTTTTCCAAATATCTGTTGTCAGAAACACCTCTCCATGGTCACTGAGACCTAAAGAAAATATTTAAACTCAGTAGCCAACAGCAAGCAATCCAGGTTTTCTTTTTTCTTTTTTTATCAAATTGTCTGTAATATTGTGAATGTATGTTTATATTTCTTTAAAAAAAATTATCTTTTTTATTGTTATTTATTGTTTGTCTTCTAGTCAAAGAGAAATTTAGTTTTAATCATTTTAAAAATGATTTAGCAAATAAAATCCTTCTCTCCAGAAGCAGAATAATGTGTATTAATGCAAGAAATGATGACAGCTGGTAATGAGTAAATCCTGCATTCTACTGCATTTGACAATTGTGCCTGGAATACAAATGCTGTTTTTTTTTATTTTTTTATTTTTTTTTTATTGTAATATTTAAACAATATACATAAAATAGGGAAATTACTTTTATGGCTACACAAATTATAGCAACAACCCATGCAATGTTCCGATGAACAATACAATGCACATTGACTTGACTTTAATAATGGAAAGAAATCTCAGCTGTTCCCTACTGAAAAAAAGAAAAATTAAACCAGCCAAAGATGGTTTGCTAATCTCAGCTGGTCTCCCAGCCTGGTTAAGCTGATCTGTTGTGCTGGTTTTGTGCATGTATCAGCTGGTTGGGCTGTGAGACCAGCTAAACCAGCTAAACCAGTTGAGAACCAGCTTGGCTCAGAATGGGAGACCAGCTTAAACCAGTAAAAAGACAAGCAAACCAGCTTGGGCAGGTTTAAGATGTTATTTTTTCAGCAGGGTTGTCTACACACTTAAGTTGATGCTGCATCAAAGAACCCATTGATTCATTGATGCTCCGTCAAGTGACCAAAAGTTGAGAACATTTAAACTGTAACGCACTCTGACGTAGACATAGATTGACTCGTTCGAATTTTAAAGAGGCAAGCCTATTAGAGTATTTGTAAATCTAATTGTATTCGCGATTTCAAATGTTCACGACACTCAAAACAAGTTTCTTGTGAATTCATATCATCTAAGAATCAGTCAGTACTTTATAGTGTGTAGGCACTTTAATGTGGAAACGTTGGTCTGTGTATGTCAAACAATTTCATGCTATATACAGTATGCTCCAATGCCTCACTCTCTATATTTTAGCTCTGCCCCTCTTCAATTTAATAACATCAGGCCTTCAGTTTGTGGCATTGACAGCTTGTCTTACTGCTTGACAAAGTCAATTCTTTGGTGTGAGCCTTTGGGGCCGTGAAAGACAGGGAATGCAGAATCAAATGCTAGAATACATGCCCTTTTCATGTATGCATTGTCAAAGGCCTGCAGTGCTTCAAAGATCTTGTCTTGTGCCTGAAATTCCTGATTCTTTGTATTTGAGATCCATTACATTTTAACACTCAGCGGTACTAGCATAGGCCATGGAAATGCAGAAGCCTGTGTTACAGGGTGGCAGTGTTATTTATATGGCAAGTATTGGGACATTATTGAAGAAGACGAAGAGGAATATTGAAGATCATGTGTTTTTGTAATAGCACTGCCAAAACTAGTTCCACTATTTAGAGGATGACAGCTCAGTGAAATTCAGGAAGATTATGCTACTGATTCATATAGTAATGACTGCCTTGTACATGTTGTGGTTATTTTTGGTAAGCTTGTGTGCTGTATCACTCTAGCAGTAATCCTATCAGGAACTGTCAGCAGTCATTACAGGAATGCATAGTTGAAAGCATCCCCATTAAATGTGTATAGGAGAAATATATGCCTTTTATATAACTGAATATGTTCATTCTGCATAATTTCACCCTTTTCTTTGCTAGAAGTGCAGTCGATTGGCAGCTGAATAGCATATCTCAAATGATTCCTGCAGCACTAGTAACTCTCAATTATGACAATGTTGGTCAACATTGCACTTGTCACTTCTCATAAGAATAATAATACTAATATCTCATAGTCGTCATCTGTACTGCAGTATGAATAAAAATGGTTTCAATGGTATTGTCAAAGATTTGAGAATTTTTCAAAAACTAAATTTTCCAATTATGTAGTTTAAAATCACAGGATGTTGAAAGTTATCTGTATTTTAGACGTGCTACAAAGGATATTGTCTCTTATTCTGAGTAAAAGTGTATTTTTAAAGATCCTTGCTGGATCTCATTCATGCCTCAGCATGAGGTATCAACAGTAAGGGCTTTAATCTATTCAAATTCTGCATTAATACAAATATATTCTTTAAGAACAAATGACAAAATGTGAAACCTTAAATGTGTACTCAGTAATCTTAATCCAATACACTTTTTGTCAAATTCTGCAAATATTTCCTCACAGTCTGCTATCTGTCCATTCTATGGGTGGGCTAAATAATAATCTAGTATTTGTACACATCTCTGGCTCTGTAAATGGGACAAAAACAAAGTGGATCGGACCAATCCACAGAACACTTCTCCAGTCAATCAGCAACAGGGGGTGATTCTTGCATGTGCACAGGATGGGGGGTGGGGGCAGAGTGAGATGGGAATTCATTAGAAGAGCGACGGAAAATCTGGCTGATGCTAACTTTCTAAATTCCAAGGAGGACAAATGGCTAAGAAACAGACCAAGAGAAAAAGGTCAGATGAATATAAACAAAAAAAGTGACCAGGGCAGCACAAGGGAAATGCAGGTGTGCTGACAGGGGGACCGTATTGTGGGAAATACATCACGGGGAGTATGCCTGAGAAGGGAACTAAGCCCGTGGAGCCCGACCCCAGTACAGAGCACCTGAGACTCGTAGTAGGTCTGGACGCGAATTGCTCCACTGAATTCACAGGCCAGAAGGCTAGGGAGGAGAACACCAGGGAGCGACACTTAGTGGCTAACCTGGGATAGAAGGCGCACTGGATCAACTTGGTGAAGGGCGCTGTGTGCAAGCGGAAGACCTGGTCGGTTGTGCCGCGTTACCGAGTTCTACCGGCTCGGACCTGACAAAACACGGGATGAGACCGACTCAAACCTGAGATTGTAGAATCTGGCAAAGGTATTGGGTGTTGCCCAGCCCACTGCTCTGCAGATGTCTGCAAGGGAGGTGCCATTGGCCAGTGCCCACGAGGATGCCACACTTCTCTTCGAGTGTGTGCGAACCCGCAAGGGGGCAGACACGGCGTGGGTCTGGTAGGCCAGAGAGATGGTGTCAACAACCCAGTGAGTTAACCTTTGTTTGGAGACGCTGTTCCCTTTCCGCTGAAGCACACATAGAGCTGCTCAGAACATCTAGAGCTCTGTGTGCAGTCCAAATAGATACGCAAAGCACGTACCGGACACAGCAAAGAGAAGGCTGGGTCTGCCTCCTCCAGGGGCAGCTTGCATGCAGGTTCACGACCTGGTCCCTGAAGGGGGTCATAGGATCCTTGGGCACATAGCCCGGTCGCGGCCTCAGGATAACTTGAGAATGTGCCGGACCGAACTCCAGGCAGGTGTCGCTGACAGAGAACGCTTGCAAGTCCCCAACCCTCTTGATGGAGGCTAACGCGATCAGGAGGGCCGTCTTCAGGGAGAGGGCCTTGAGCTCAACTGAATCAAGCAGCTCGAAGGAGGCCCAAGAGAGTTTTCTCAGGTTCAGAGGTAAGTTTGGCATCCCAGGAAGACCCCTTGTGTCTGTCTGGAACTGGTGGTGGGGGACATTTCCAAAGGAGCATTGAAGGGCAGTTGAGTTTGAATATTAACAGTGTTTCTCAGGAAACGCTGAGTGCACCTTTAAGCACTGTTCAAGAACTGCCCGAAATATTTAAGAGATCAATGTGCTTGGCTCTATCACTCTTAAAATATGGCTGTAACGTATTTGTGTGTTCTTGTTTCATGTTTAGATTCATGTTTTCAGCTCTTTTATTGTGAAACTAGTTACTTGATATCTTGTTTTCCTCATGTTCATGTGTCTTATTCTCATTGGATTATTGTTTTGTTAACTTGTTATCCGTCTTAAATTTTCATTTGTTCAAGTTTTAGTAGTCATGTTATCTTGTTATTAGTTAAGTCTTGTTATTGGTTGTCTTTGTTATGTGTTACACTTTCCAGGTATTTATACCCTCATGCTCTCTAGTCCTATGGCGAGTATTGTAGGTCTAACAATATGCTGTTGCAAGTCAAGTGTAGCGTCTGGAGGAATCAATGAAGGATAATCATTAACTCAGCAGGTTCGTGAAAACAAGAACTTACTGTTCCAACTCCCCTAATTACTGCAATAGCGCCAACTAGTCTCCACGAGCACAATAAATGGTCTGTGACAGGACAATGAACGATTGACAGAGAGACACTCCCGCTATTGACAGAGGATCCTCGTGGTGCTTTCTAAAAACCCCAGCACATGTGACACCCTGTGCTTCACCACGTGAGAAGTTGGCAACAGAGAATATGTGTGTCTTTCAGTTTTAAACTTAGAAATGTATGTCTAATGAAATATGTTTTAATCCCTGTGTGTTTATTTGTCTGATGATTAGATCAAAACTAGTAGAATTGTTTAACATGTGTGTAGAAAACTCTGAGGCTTGATATTTAATAGCCGAAAAGTGTATATTCCTTTTAAGTGATACCAAACACATTTTTCTTGGTATCAAATTAAACCTTACGATTTGTCCTAGCTGAATATAATTATAAGACCATCTTAGAAGCGTGTTCTGCTAGGTTTTTACCATCTTTTGAGTTATTCAAACCAAAGCCGGACCCGGTCATAAATAACATGCAGTTGAGCCTTGACTGGAGAAAGGAATCCTCTCGCGCCCAAAATGGAGGAATCTCATTGGATCAATCCTCCCAAGGGGGGTTGTGACCTCCCTACCTTTAAAAGTCAGGACCGGCATTGAAACTCCTCTCTTACTTCAACTCTCTTTTGCTGCGCTCTTCAACTCTCTTACTTCAACTCTCTTTTGCTGCTCTCTTCAACCTCCCTTGGACTTCTCCCGGACCTCTTCAAGCCATCTTACATCTCTCACTTCTTCTCCCGATCTTCTGCAACCCTCCGGAACACTCGCCAACTATTCAACAAGTATTCCTAAGACGCTTCGAACTTCTCGGAACAACCCTTCAATTCCTCTTCAAGTGAGTTTCAACTCCACGCGCTGGAAACACCAAATCCTCCATCTCACGGACGCCCCAAGGACACGGCATACATGCAGCCTTAGCCACACGCAAAGGCCAATTTGTGCAAGTATTTCCATTGAAATTCAAATGCATCACAGTGTGTAATTTCCTTGCTGGCTTCAAAGGGTTAATTGTTGTAATAAGTTTGCCATACCTCTAATAATTCTTTACTTTCCCTTACTGCATTTATTTTGTTTATTTTATGTTTATTCTATGTTACATGTATGTTTGTCAAGTGTAGTGATATATCATAGTGCCTTGTATTAAAATCAGTTATACGCGTAATTGCCTGTGTTTGTTGGTCATAAAACAAAGCCTCTTTAATGTGCGATTTTAAGCTACGAGCTGATATTATCAAAGTAAGTTAACGTGCTTTTGATGAGTGAGCTTATAACTAGGAATAACCCCTCTGGAGAATTGATCAAAAGTACCAAATAAAGTGGTTCGAGCGGATCGAACTGACTGGTTGCGTGTAGCCTACGGGTCAATTCCATTGAGGTGTTATTAAAATTAATATAGCCTGTCTGCATATGATGTATATTCCTAATTAATCATAATTCGTGGTGTTTAATTATCTATATATATTTGAAGGCAGACTCTTGGACTATATAAGCCCTTTTTGGGGCGTTTTTACATGTATTGGTGTCCGGGTCACATCGTATGATTGATCATTGATTACTATCAGTAATATCGGTCATACATTCCCCAAACCTGACCTGCATACCCTACACAAGCCAAGTCATTGTTTTACTTTGGATTCATGTTTTTAGGATTTATTGCACTGTAAATAAAACTGCTATTGGTTTCTACACTTCATCTTTGTTTTACTTTGGATTCACATTTTTAAGATTTATTGCATTGTAAATAAAACTGCACTTGGGTTCTACGCTTCATCATCTTGTTATCATCTTGTCTTCAGCCTTTCTTCTGCCTGCTCAAACATTACAAGGGCACTTTCTCTCAAATGTTTCTATGGAGCTACAACATTAATGCAGACAGCATTGCTCATTTAGTTAGCTTTTTTAGAATATGATGAGAAATGTTTGAACCTCTGACTTAACGAATACAGATCCTGGTAAATCTATGCAATTTGTGACATTGTTGTGATCACTTCTGAAACTCTAGAGGAGACATGTAGATTCATTCAATCTTGATTCATCTGTACCCAAATCAAGGTTACAAAATCTCTGAAGTTTGAGAACTCTATGAAAATTTTAACAAATCACTTTAACAATTAATTGAAACTGATTTATTATTCATTATTATTTAAAATAATTCAATAAATTATTCAAAGTAAACCTCAGTGACCCAGCATAGCAGAATTGAAACATTTGTTTAAAAGCAATGAAATTATACCTTTTTTGGTTAAATTGTAAAAACTACACATAACTGACATATGAAATGTATCACAATAACAAAAATTAAGTTTTAATGGAATGTTGAATGACACAGTCACACTCTGGAGCGGGTTATGTTCCAGAGTTAGTGAATTTCAGGTAGATGTCAGTAAGCTTCAGAGGTTCTTGGCACATGCATACCTTTTTGATAGCGACACAGTGGGCATGGAAGCTCAATATTATTAACAAATCTAGATAAATATCATAGAATACAATTATTACAGCGCCCACATTCTTTTTACAGTACCTTTACTCAATGAATATCCATGTTATTTATAAAACTACAATCCACAGTATCAATATGCAGGTAATTTCTGCCAGTTCAAATCTTAAGCAATTAATCAATTGCTATTCTTCACTAACTAGATAATATGTGATAATTTCTTCAGGCTAGAGATTTCACTTCTTATCACTTAAATTCATGAACTGTACACATAAATGCACACATTTCCAGACTTGTTCATTGTACTCTCTTTATTATCTGAAAATAAAAATGGCTGTTATTTAGAGTAAACTACAGTGCCCTCCTTTAGCTGGTGGTCAAGTGATTCAATGAAAAGTTGTATATTTCTGATGCTCATCCTCCTCTTCTCCATCAGAAGCAGTACATGGTCCTTCTCTAAATTAGATTATATTAATGTATAATCAGACACATTATCTTCAATAAAACAACATCATTTCATTCAGTACCCAATTGCTGGAGGGGACTGTATATGAGAATGCCTAGCCATAGCCTTTTAGGGGATGTGACAACAAGCAAGTTTTAATTCCAGAACAAATAAGAAAATTACATATTTGACATATAGCTATGTGTGCCTCCCATCATTCTCCACCTCTGTAACAGCAGATCATCATCTTATAATGCACATGAATAAACGTGGTACATTAAATCTATGGAAAGTATATTTTCCATCAAGCAAACTCTCAGTCCTAAACCAATGCAGCCCCTAATGCTATAAAGGGCAACAGTCTGGTTCGAGAAGTAAAAAATCCCATTGTTTATCCCATAGACAAATTGATTTTTAATGATAACTAATAAACCTTTAAGGACAGACCTAACGTGAGCTACGAGGTTGTTCATCGATGGTATATGATGCCGTTGAAGCCATCCATCTGCATTATCTCATCTTCTTTGTTTAAAAAGTGTGTTTAATTGCGGAATTCATGGTAAACTACATTACCCATGGTACAGCAGAAAAAGATCCACCAATCAGAGAACCTTGTCCAACGAAATCCACGATATGTGATTTGGCCCTCTTCTGAGAATGCCTTTCTGAGTTCACAGTGATTTCACAAAAACTCAAACTCATGGTTGAGAGAACTGACCCAGAACTGGTATTCTGGAACCAATAACCGTGAGTCATCAATGTTTAGGTTAATCAACCAGGAGTATAGGGTTTATGTCATGGTAAGTTAACCTTGCTTTCTGGAATACCCCAAGGTCCTCAAAGTGGAAATGGTAAATAGATTAGTATGGGTAAACAAATTTGGCTCGCTGTCCATAAAAGAGGGGCTTGAGCTTGACGCTAGGCTCAAACTTTAAGTCCTGATTAGCCAATACATTCAAGATATAATAAAACAGCATATTAAAATCAGCAAAAATTCAGACTGATTTAGTGCACAATATATAAAAGTGTCCAGTAGCCCCTCTTCAGAGCCTATTCTCATCTCAATGACTGGTCATTACCCTGAGTGTTGATTGGATGATATATTAAGAGTATGTCTTCTGCTTTTGTCTTTCCATAATATTCAAACACTCCTGCAGCACATCTACAAAAGACTGCACAGTTATGACATATTTATGGCATCATTTGGCTAAGTGACACCCATTATAGCTAATTTATTAGCCTTAAGCCAATGCATCAGCAAAAAGACAAGACGACTGCACCCTTGGTTGTAGGGAATTAGTTATTTAATAACACTGAATGGCATTTATAGAGTAACACTCAATATTAATTTAAATAGTTTGTTACATCTTACCATTTGATAGGATCAGTTACAATAAAAAATTAAGACTAGCTTTTATTTCTTTTTTGAATGTTGTTTTCAATTTACAGATTCAAATGTTTAGATAGTTAGTAGTCTGTGTTAAACCAGGATAAAAAAAATCAAGAGTGACCTTTTCAAGAAGGCAGAAAAGAATACAATAACAAAGCAAACATATAAATCAGTCAAATGCGAAGTGAGCAATATCCAGGGTTAGGAGGGTTCATTTTGAAATGTATTCCACTACAGATTACAGAATACATGCAGTAAAATTTTATTTGTAATGTATTCGATTAGATTACTCAAGGTCAGTAATGTATTCTAAATAATTTGTATTACTTCTTCAGCACTGGTAGATTTTTTCACTTGTTCTGACTATAAAAACAGTAAGACAAAATGCACGTTAAAAATACACTCCCTGAAAAACCTAAATATCTTGCTCCACATCTGTCGCTCACTTCGACGATGTGTCAAATGAAGCGAAATTAGGGGACTTTCTTGAAGGCCGCGGTTACCTCTGAACTTGAGAAAAGGCCAATGAGAATTTGGCAGACAGAATTTACATGTCCCTACCCCCGGACATACGTGTATAAAGGGAGGGAAGCATGCATCTGTTCATTCAGATTTCTTCTTCGGAGCCGAGCACTCAAAGATCTGCACTTGGGTAGTCCTGACCCCGATGTGTTGCAGGAACTGTGCTCTGCAACCGACCTTGCCCTCCGGGCCACGAAGGTCACAGCGTGGACACTCGGGCAGGCGATGGCCACCCTCGTGGTCCAGGAATGTCACCTATGGATGAGCCTGGTCGAGATTCGGGAGGTAGACAAAGCTCACTTTCTCAACGCCCCCGTCTTCCAGAAGACGAAAGAAACAGATGGAGGCCATTTCCCACATCATGCCCTGCTGCCGTTCCAGCGCTGGCCATGCTCTGTTTGCTCACTGAGGGCGTCCTCCGGCAGCTTCCAAATGCCAGGCAGCTCTGCCTCAACCTGGGCCCAACTCTCAGCCCCAGTGTCGAGCACCCTGTAGGAAGCGCACACCCCCCGCATCCCGAACGTCCTCGAGGACACGGAAGGCTCTCAAGTGTTCCTGAGACGGACAAACCAGGGAACGAGACGTTTGAAATTATTTAATTTGCCACACCCCCTTAGGGCTGTGGTACCCACTTTCTCGATAAAAAGAGTGATTTCCTAATTTCCTTGGTCATCTGGCCCGCAAATGCCATTCTCACGGCAGTCCGGTGCCACACTCCAGCAGTCCCGGTATCCCAGATGCGGACCCTCGGGCAAACTCAACATGACAGTGGACGTGCTTTCGTGACAAGGCACGTTCAGCGGAGAGTGGAGGCTCCACCCCGATATGGTCCAGCTGATTTGGGAGCAGTTTGGCAAAGCATAGGTAGACCTGTTCACTTCCCAAGAGACTTCCCATTTCCCGCTCTGGTACTCCCTAGCGGAGGCTCCCCTCAGGACAGACGCGCTGGCACACAGCTGGCCGCGGGGGCTGCGCAAGTACACATTTCCACCAATGAGCCTACTTGCATGGGTGCTGTGCAAGGTCAGGGAGGACAAGGAAAAAGTCACTCTGGTGGCCCCCTACTGGCCCACACGGACTTGGTTCTCAGATCTCACACTCCTCACGACAGCCCCTCCCAGGCAAATTCCCCTTAGGAAGGACCTTCTTTCTCAGGGACGGGGCACCCTCTGGCATCCGCACCCAGACCTCTGGAACCTCCACGTCTTGCCCTTGGACAGGATGCAGAAGATCAATGTGATTGATCTATTAGAATATACTCTTTTACACCTGTGGACTCAGTTGCTGAAGCGCCATGGGGAAGCACAACACTTGACCGTGCAAGGGTGACCACTGATATGTGCCATAATTCCAGCAGACAGCAAGGTGATGAGATGAACACACACATGCGCCCGGCTCCGAAGAACGAGTCTGAAAGAGTGGTGCATGCCATCTCTTTTATACCAGTATGTCTGGGGTGGAGAGCGGCATGCAAATTCTACTCACCTATTTTCATTTGCCTTTTCAGAATAAAGCAAAGGTGATTCAGGCTCTCAAGAGCAAACCCCTAGTGTCTCTACATCGACACAACGTTGAGTGAGTGACAGACAGAGAACAACAGGTTTCCAAATGCTTCTTCCATCTACTCCCATTGGGCGGACAAACAGATAGTACCGCCCCAAACTCTCATCATTGGTTGAGCCATTGTTGCTGCGTCGGGCTGTTGGATATTTTTAATATTTTAAGAAAAAAAGAAACAAATTTAACTAAAATTATTAATAAATAAAAGCTTTCTAGGTACTGCATTTGCACTTGGATGTAAATACATTATTAAAGAAGGAAAGTATAGCATCATTCTGACAGCTACATTTTGTGTGTAGAGAAGCCTCCATTCGAAAGCTTGCCATTCTTTAACAATCTGTGTTGTCATCTCTCAAAACAGACAAAAAAAGAGTCAAGAGGGAGAGGAAATGATGAGAGACAGTGTGAGAGAGGGACCAGATGAAGAAAAAAAATATCCTTGACAGCCTTCAAATTCCAACCTTCACATAGTGTTGGAATAGGGCGAGAGTGTCATGATCAGGACAAGTTAAATTTGAGCAGTAGCTGTGATCAGTGAAGCAAGAAGGGGTGTTTAATTAAATATTTCACCTCAGCTAGTGCTGTAGAGAAACAATCCCCAGGCTGTCAGTTTCCTTACTGCAACATTCTTCTGCAGCAAGATCTTTTAATGAGAAAAAAGAGAGAAATGTCTCTTTTACCTATCATAGCCCCTGCCCTTGATATGACAACTTCAGCTGTTGCCTTTAAATTTCAATCCTTATACGATCTTATTTTGTTTGCATAAGCAGTGAAAGTGGTAGCAGCAAAATCGATAGCGATCTGGGATGGTGAATCAAATGTTGCTGGTTGCTGCCAAGCAGTTCTAATATACCTATAAGCATGGTTACAACAATTTTACTATAGTAAAATTATGGTTCATTTTACCCAGCTCAAACTTTTCTCTCAACTCCCTGACCTTTGCCTTGACCAAATCACTGCGAGGAAATCAAACTTTAAATAAATTTTTATTTATAATAATAAGTAGCATTAAAGGAAATACTAGGAGTGGAGACAGGAAACAGGATGGGGAAAAGTGGGACAAAGGGGGGACATCTTTACACACTACA
This sequence comes from Xyrauchen texanus, assembly GCF_025860055.1. Taxonomy (NCBI): domain Eukaryota; kingdom Metazoa; phylum Chordata; class Actinopteri; order Cypriniformes; family Catostomidae; genus Xyrauchen; species Xyrauchen texanus. The sequence goes on from NC_068283.1 coordinate 15,948,200, forward strand.
CCAATGCCATGAATGTGCAGTTTTTCTTCAATTTCTCTGTATCCACCTGACTATTTAAGTGCAAAAAGCTGTGCTGTGTGGCAGGTGTTATTTACAACTAATGCAAATTGTCACTCCATTATATTATACTACCATCCTGATCAGCTAATGTGGACCACTTAAGTATAATTTGGCCTTAATGCATAGCACTCTCCAGGTATATTAGACCTCCGTAACTGAAGAGAGCTATCCTTTAGCATTCCTATTCATCTCTGTGGCAGTTGCTTGGCTGACTTAGCCATCTGTTGTTACAACTTGCATTCTCCATCTTTGCTTCATGGGTACACAATAAGCATGATTTGTCAGCCAATAAGCTGAGCCGTAAATGCCATGTGACTAATTACTCTGGATTAAAAACATCAAGGTTACTGTTGTAACCCCCATTCCCTGATGGAGGGGAGTCCCAAACACTGTTTGAGAAAAGGCCAATGAATATTGGCGAGTGGAATATGTATACCTCTCCCCCGGACATATTGGTATAAAAGAAGCTGGTGTGAAACCACTCATTCATGTTTATACTGAGGATTGGAGACAGGGTCCCGGTGATCACAGTGGGTAGTTCAGTGTTGTGGCTGGAGGGACACAACATCTCGTTCCCTCCATCAGGGAACGGGGGTTACAACAGTAACCTAGACATTCCCTATCTGTCACTCACTCGACGTTGTTTCGATGTAGTGACATTAGGGGTCCCTATACGAAATGCTACAACCAGCTGAACTGTTTTACGTGGAACGGCGGTGCAGGTACAGCAGACTACTCTGTGCCATGTAACAAGTGCACTGGCCCCATCGTAACCTTCCCAACGTCCCATGCACGTTGTATGGACCCTCACCCCCCGAAAGCATAAAAGGGGGTCAGACGTGCCCACAATGGGATCAGGCGGCACCAGCTGGTTTGGCCTTTTCTCTTCTTTCTTCTCCCTTAGAAAGCACTTGCTTGATTCCAGCTGGTGTACTTGGAAAAATACACAGCAGAGATAACACTTGCCCGAAGGGGAGGTAATCATGTGGAAATACGTCACATGGGCTTCAGTATCACATGTGGAGGAAGTCCCTGTGTTAGGTCTTACCCAGAGGGGATGGAGCTCTACAAACAGGGTGACCGGTGGCAGAGGGGGCTCTACCCAAGGGGAGACATGGGTCTACCATTAGGGAGACCTTACCATGGAAGATAACATCATATGGGGCTGACCTGAACAGGGCATACTGACACAAGTACTGGGCCTGGTGTCAAATTTGCTTGCTGCAGATGCCGAGGGAGGAATCCAGGGTTCGTTGATCCCAGTAACTCATGTGGATGAAAGAGCATACATCTTTCCCTTGGAAGGGGGAAGGCGCTTGTGTGCCAGCAGTACACCCGACCAGCTGCCCACATCCTTACCTGTTTGTACCTACCAACACATGGGATGAAACTGGCTCAACCTGGAGATTATGAAATCTCCCAGAGGTATTGGGTGTTGCCCAGCCCACTGCCCAATAGATGTCTGTTAAAGAGGTGCCATTGGCCAAGGCCCAGGAGGAGGCTACGCTCCTGGCAGAGTGCGCACAGAGATCCAAAAAGTATGGCCTGGTATTCCAACATGATGCCATCCACAATCCAGTGGGCAATCCTCTGTTTGGAGACAGCGTTACCCTTCTGCTGTCCAAATGATACGCAAAGCACGTACCGGACACAGCAACGACAAGGCTGGGTCTGCCTCCTCACGGGCCAGTGCTTGCAGGTTCACCACCTGATCTTTAAAGGTGGTGGTGGGAACCTTGGGCACATAGCCCGGCCGGGGTCTCAGGATCATGTATGGCGGGCCGAACTCTTGGCATGTATCGTTGACAGAGAATGCTTGCAGGTTCCAACGCTCTTGATGGAGGTGAGTGTAGTCAAGAGAGCCATCTTCAAAGAGAGGGCTTTTAGCTCAACTGACTCTAAGGGGCTCTCAGTAAGCCCAGCAAGACCACAGAGAGGTCCATGAGGGAAAGAGGTGTGGCCTAGGAGGAGTCAACCTCCTGGCTTCTCTAAGGAACCTGATTATCAGGTCCTGCTTCCCTAAATACTTACCATCCACTGCATTGTGGTGTGCCACTAAGAAAGAGGGTCCTTCCTCAGGGGAATTTGCCAGGGAGGGGCTGTCGTGAGGAGTGTGAGTTCTGAGAACCAAGCCTGGGTGGCCCAGTAGGACACTACCAACAAGACCTGTTCCTCATCCTCCCTGACCTTGCACAACGTCTGTGCAAGTAGGCTTACTGGGGGAAACGCATATTTGCACAGACCCCGGGGCCAGCTGTGTGCCAGTGCATCTGTGCCAAGGGGGCCCTCAGTCACGGAATACAACAGCGGGCAATTCCCGGAAGGCAAACGGGTCCACCTGTGCCTCACCAAATTGACTCCAAATCAACTGGACCACATGGAGGTGGAACCTCCACTGTCCCCTGAGCGTCACCTGCCGCAACAGCGCGTCTGCATTGCGATTGATTTCACTGGGGATGTGAGTGGCCAGCAGCGATTTGAGCTGTTGACTCCAGAGGAGGAGACAGCAGGCAAATTGCAACATGCAGTTTATGTACGCTACTGATGCCAGGTCCGTCCAAGGCCTGAAAAAGGGGTCACAGAACACTGTGATGGCTCGAGAGGTGGAGCCCTGGGTGGCTCGAGAGGCAGAGCCCTGGGTGGCTCGAGAGGCGGAGCCCTGGAAGGCTTGAGAGGTGGAGCCCTGGAAGGCTCGAGAGACTTGAAAGGCGGAGCCCTGGGAGGCTTGGGAGGAGGAGCCCTGGAAGGCTCGGGAGGCTCGAGAGGCAGAGCCCTGGAAGGCTCTGGAGGTGGAGCCCTGGGAGGCTCGAGAGACTTGAAAGGCGGAGCCCTGGGAGGCTCGAGAGGAGGAGCCCTGGAAGGCTCGGGAGGCTCAAGAGGCGGAGCCCTGGAAGGCTCGGGTGAATTGAGGGGCGGAGCCCTGGGAGACTTGAGAGGCAGAGCCCTGGAAGGCTCGGGAGGAGGAGCCCTGGAAGACTCAAGAGACTTAAGAGGCTGAGCCCTGGAAGGTTCGGGAGGCTCGATAGGCGGAGCCTTGGAAGGCTCGAGGGACTCTGGCTCTTGGACGGTCATGGCTACTGGCGCTGGCTCTGGGACGGTCAAGGCTACAGGCGCTGGCTCTGGGACGGTCGAGGCTACAGGCGCTGGCTCACCGACGTTCGGGGCTGCAGGCACTGGCTCACCGATGTTCGTTGCTGCAGGCACTGGCTCACCGACATTCGGGGCTGCAAGCACTGGTTGGTTAGCCGTGGTTGGCGGCGGCTGGAGAGCAGAGGCCTTTCCTTTTCTCCTCCTCCTCCTCCGGGTGGACGAAGTTGGCAGCGCTGGTTCATTAACCAAGGCAGGCATGGAGGTTGGCTCGCCGGCAGGCGGGGCAGGTGTGAAGGAACGAGCCATGGACGAGTGGAGGGTCACCACTGTGGGAGGAGAGGCAGGGTTCTCCTCGACGATGCCCACAGTGAACAGCAAGGCGCAGGCCAGCAGCGTCTCCTCAATGTAATCTTGGAGCGTCCAGCCGCGTGTTGCAGGTGGCAACTGCTCCTTGAGCGCACTGTTCAGTTTGCCCCGGAAAAACCCCACCAGGTAGGAGTCTGGGCAGTCCGTGATACTCGCCAGCTCCAGGAAATCACAGATGTGGTCTTCCACAGGACGGTCCCCCTGAATGAGGCTGAGCAGCTGACAGTTGGCTCGTAGAACCGCTAGATCCATTGTTGGTCGATCGTTCTGTAATGGTTGCAGGAGGAGGCAGACGAGGAGTGAGGATCTAAACGCGGGATTTATTAAACAACAGTGAAAACAAACAAGACAGGAACAAAGAAAAGGTCCACAATGGGAAAATGAAACCAAAACATGAAAACATACAAGGGTACACAAAATGAGTGAGCAGGGCAAGACATGGGCATCCAGGCATCTACAAACTAGTAACGATCGACAAGGACTGGAGAACAAACAGGGTTTAAATACACAGGGAGAGTGATGATCAAATGACAAACAGGTGAGAACAATGAATGACTGCTGGCAGTGATGAGGGCAGGGAACTCTGGGAAATGTAGTTTATGACAGGTGACAGGTGAAACACAGGGCAGACAACAGGGGATCATGACAAAGGCCACTCACTGATAATAAATAAATGCAAGTCTAAGAATAACAAATGCAGACATGTTGTATAGTACTAAAGAATTCGTTACTTTCATTACATCGAGATGTAACACATTTTTCGAATTAATTCAACCGCCCTACTGGTACTTTTTAAATGAATTATTTTAGATCTGCTAAAAAGCTTTGTGAAACTGACCCTGTTTTAGATGGAATGCGGGGAGGAACTAAGCTGCCAAATATATTATTCACATCATTTGATAAACAATATTTAGAAATCTCTCTCATGATGTAACAGAGATCATTTTCCAAGACCTACTTTTCACATGCAAAACATTACAGCAGGGACCCAAAACAGCAAATGCAGTAAATTACAAAAATAAATCCCAGTAAATTCACACAAGAGTGTCACACATATGCATGGTGTATGTTACTTTCTGCTAGCTGACTGACTCACACGACACCCTCTAAAGTTCTTTTGTTTGGTGGGTTTGGAAAAGCTTGCCTGAAATGTTTTATTATTATTATTATTATATTATATTATTTCATTTATTTATTTATTTTTTAGAGTGCCATTATACAAATGTGTTTGCATTTCCCTTGTGTGGAGGAACCATTTATTTCACCTTTTCATGTTCTTTTCCTCTCAGAGTACATTTCTGGAGTCACAATAGCAATCTGTCTGAGTAGAGAAACGGCACAGTGGAACTTAAATAACAAACACTGTTTTTATAAAACCACTGCCGGGTTCATAAATAAATAACTTCCAACAGATATTCTTTTTCATTTACATGAGCAAGAAGGGACATAGAAGGCATCAAAGAGAGAAAAAAGGTTGATTTCCATTACATTATTGATTACCTATAAATTTGGAAATCTACCTTGACAAATTTACAGATATAGTATAGATATATTTATTTATAAATTACTGTCAATCTCTTTCAGAAAAACAGAACAAAAATAGTGATGATTCATCTTGTACTCAGAGGCATTTACAATTGTTTTGTCCAATATAAAGCTTTCTAGAATTGCACTCACTTTAGAATTAGTTTATCCGTCCCTACCACCTGCCTCTGACTAGCAATAGAAGGTAGCAAACAAATGTTCAACGATGATTATTGTTCAAACTAAAGCTTATTGGCTATTTCCATTTTTTTTTTAAAAAAAGGAACAAACCTTTCGATAGTTTGATATGTCCCTCCCAAACATCCTGTTTTAACAGGAAATAAGTCAACAAAGGAAGGACTAGGCACTAATCGATCCATTTCATGGAGCATTTCATGAACTCTCTCTCTCTCACTGAGGGTGAAAGCATTTGATTTAAAAAGATTCATTTTCATTTAAATACATCTAATGATCTAAAATACAAACTAATTTGTACAATGGAAAACATAGTAATAAACAGCAGCATTTAAAAAAATTGGAAACCAGGAACTAATTGCTTTCACCAAATCAATGATGAGGAATGTTGCTTTTCCCTCTAAAATGAGTCCACTGATGTTTAGGTTTATGGTAGGAGTTTGGGTAAGGGCATAATGGTTAATAAAATATGCATTCCTGTTGACTGTTCTACATAATTTGAAACTGAATAAAAAAACTTGCTTTTGATGCCACTCTGTGGACATTTAATTCAAAAACTTGATCTCACGCAAGCCCATGTTGTCAATAACACTGTCAGCTTCAGCCATTGGAGCAGACATTTGAAGCACAGGACCAATTTCAGTGGAAATTTTCAACCTACACATTAGTTTGGTACTGGAAAAGTTACTCTGTTTTGAAAATAGAGGAAGTACTGCAACACTACTGGAAAATGTAGTTAAGTTAGTGGAGTCGCTACTTTTAGTTTGTTACTCCCAAACACTGAATCTTATCCACCGAGGAGAGTATTACGGTGGTGTGGTTTTTTTTTCAGAGGAGAAAAGACTGTCCCTTTGAATGCAATCATGAGGTAACTAAAGACACATCTTATTAACACAATGAAAATACAAATTACATTTATAAGTGTGAAGCTGGAGTTCCTTACCAAAACCTGTTAATTAAAAAACAAGAAATCATGAAAATCGTAATAGATATATTTTCACCCAAATATACATACTGTTGTCACTGACCATGCAATGTGCAACAGATAATATATGCAGTATAAAACATCCAATAGTGTTACAACACTATTCAGACCTGAGCGTACAATCAGAAAAAGTTTATTGAAATACCAGTGTGAGACTTAAAATAAATAAATAAAATTCAAGTAATTCTAACAAGCAGACATGTATTAATAAAGAAAGAACCATCATTAAAATTTGTATTTTTCAATGAGTTAATGAGCCCCCCAATGACAATGATATTATCAGCATAACAGTTTCAGTGAAAAATGTCTGCAAAACCCAATGATTATGATATGATCCTGCATGTGAAATTTCAGAGAGCATCTTGTGAATGTGCTTTAATGAAAGAAAACCTGTGCTTTTGTACAAAATGAGTTACCACAGTTAAATTCACAAATTTGCTTATTTGAATACTGATCACAAAATTGTGTGGAATCTTAAATATTTCTTTATTACATTTAGTATTACATTGTAATCATGTAATCACTACAATGCAAGCGAGAGCGAGAGAGAAGCAGGCTATTTTTCACACCTGCATTCCAATCTACATTTTAATGTAATCCTTCATCGTGATCATGCAGCATGTTTTCATCAGCTGAAAGCAAGACTAATCATCACATTCCGAATATTTAGCCCTTTTCGATGAATCGCATCTGCAAAATCTTAAACTTTATTTCCAGGTTTCATTTTTATTTTGAATGGACTTTTTGATATTTTTGAACCACACCATGTGGGTTTACGTTTTCTCTTTTAATTGTTTAATGTAATTTTGAGTTTGACTATGGTTTAAGGAGGGTGAATATTAGTGGTGTTTTCCTTATTACATCATGTGTTGTTCTCAAAGCAAGAAGAAACAAATTAAACACAGAATCTAGGTCAGCCACGCAGCCTGACCGAAGCTAAGTGGACGTATTTACCTGAAAGTGAAGCGCTGCTGGTTTGTGATGTGCAAAGTGGCTTGCATGCGCAATCTGTTGGGTAAACTGCAGTCTAGTCACATTTAAAAAAATTTTAGCCTCCCATTCAGCTCATGAAAAAACGTTGTGTGATCACGAGGAAAGATTTCATCAAGATATAGATTGGAGTGCAGAAATTATCTAAATAAAATAGTCTACTTCTCTCTCGAATTTGCTGGCATGCCAGTGATTACCCATCCATGTGCCAATGTTGGCACAAGTGCCATAGATTGCCGCCCCCTGGTCTACATGATCTACCTCTCAAAGAGGAAAAATCTGTGAAAGAGAAAAAAAATAATAGCTCAAATAAGGATAAGCTTCCTTTAAATTACACTATTTATTATGCATGATTGTAGGTGCTTTTTAACCCTTTTTGTCATTTGTTTTAAATGAACAACCGTGGCTCACATTCCTAGTTTAATAGCTACAGAATGGAGAGGGGGAAAAAGATGCAGAGAAAGAGAATGGTGATGGATGCTAGCATTCATTGTGTGTTTGGAACAACCTGAGGATGAGTAAATGATGAACATTTTCATTTCTGGGTGAACTACCCCCTTTAATCACAGTGAAATAAATAGATTTTTACAAACCTAAACGCAAGAGAACACAATAGCCAACCTCTGCTTGGTAAAGTTAATTAATTATTTCTTTAGTTTTTACCACAATTCATCTAAACCCATCGGAAGTGTGCAACAGGCTTTGTGCAATGGAGGAAGCTCAATAGGTACAGTCCTGGAAGCAATTTCGCAATGCTAATAGAATTCAATAGCATGTTTTGAGCTCGCACTTTCATTTGCATCGATCCTGTTTTCATTATGATTTACTCCCCCCACAAAGAAACCAATCAGCTGTGGCTGTGTCTCGTTTGGAAGGCTGCATCGAAGGTCGCGTTTGTCGGCCGCATACGCCTTCAAGGCTGTCTCGTTTCAGAAAAGCGAGCAGGACACTTGGAATGCAGTCTTCGAATGTGACCTTCTTTCACGGGAATTCGGAAGATGCATGAGGAGTAGGCCTATCTTTCGTGGGCACACACAACCCATAATTCTATGCTTTAACGGAAATGTAAAAAAAAAAATATGCCAATTTGCCCATAAATATGATGTTCAAACGCAAGGAATGTTAATTCTCAAGTTGAAGTACCTCAGTAGATGGGTGCAGAATATATAATATGTATAATTATATAAATATATAATTAAAATAAAGTATTAGACTAAAAGTACACCTGTAAAATATATTTTCTTTTCTCTTTACATCATTATAACTCTCCTAAAATGTTCCTCATGCGTTCCCTTCCAGAGGGACTTTGTTCCTTTCTCACTCAAAGTGCTTGTGCTTGTTACAGAGTGGCGTGCTGTCATAGCAACCATGTTACGTTCTGTTTTCGTTTGTCCTACGAAGGCCATCTCTTTTAAACGAGGCTTGTTTAAAGGAGGACAGTCTGTATACTGCAGCCTTCAAAGAACGGATCCTGCCTAGCACGCAGCCATCGAAACAAGACACAACCAGTGTCTAAGTTGAACTGCCCTTAGTTTACAGTGTGAACAGAGGCCAAAGGTAATTTAGTAATTCTGAGAGAAAATTAACACTTTGTGCCCCTCAGCAAGGATAATCTATTCTCACTAGACACATAGACACATTAAGCTAAATTGACTTTATGTCCTCCATGCAACAAACTGATATTTTCAAGTCTGATTTGATCCAATTGAGTTTAATTAATAATTAAGGTTTATACAATTACAAAAATTAATCCATTGTAATATATATTTTATATAGCTGCTTGCAGTGTTGAGCAAGCTACTCAAAAAGGTTGCTAGCTAAGTTAACAACTACTCAACAGGAAAATGTGTTAAGCTAAGCTAAAAGCTACACTTCAGAAAAAGTAGCAAGTTATACTACAAGATACACGTCAAAAGTAGCTCGCTACATTTAAGCTACTTAATTATTTTTTTTCCAACAGCAGATGCACAGAACATACTCTCATGGACAAAGCAACATATAGACATATTCACAAGATGTTTATCGAATCCATGGTTCACTATATTACAGTTCAGTACAATACAGTATACAAGTATACAGAAGGTGCAATACGTATCGGTATGTGTACGTAAAAAAACAAAAATGCTACCTATACAAACCCATGCGTTCAACATGTAAAATCACTTTTTTTTATTTTGTTTTTCATATATATACAACTACCTCTACAAACCCATACCCCATTTAAATGTAATTTCATTTGCACATTTAAGTATAAAAACTCACAGCGTATATACAGTATAGTATCCATCTTATCCTGTAATTCTGTTTCTAGCTGTTGTATTTCTGTATGTACTGGAAGCTTTTGTTAAGAGGACAAATTCCTTGTGTGTGAGTGTGTGTGGGCAGGTTTAAGTGGTTTACAAGGATTGGTTTTTAGGTTACAAACTGGTAATTACAAGGGTACTATGCTATAAATGTGGTTTATGAGGTCACTTCTAGTGTCCCCATAATTTAAATCGCTTAAAAAAACATACTAAACAATGTTTTATTGAAAATGTAAAAATGCAGAACGTTTTTTGTGAGGGTTAGGCTTAGGGGTAGGGTTAGGGGATCTTTAGTTCGTACAGTATAAAAATCATTATGTCTATGGAGAGTCCTCATAATGATAGCTGCACCAATGTGTGTGTGTGTGTGTGTGTGTGTGTCAAGTCAAGTCAATTTTATTTATATAGCGCCTTTCACAATACACATCGTTTCAAAGAAGCTTTACAGAAGATCAGGCATTACCAGACGATAAAACTGTAATGTCTATAATGTTGATGAGTCATCATTTGTGTAATTAGATCAAATATGATTGTTAATCGTGTTTAAAAATAAGTAATTAAATAAGAATTGTATTAATAACCCCAGTGAGCAAGCTGAAGGTGACTGTGGCAAGGAACACAAAGCTCCTTAAGATGTTGATTAATGGAGAAAAATAACCTTGGGAGAAACCAGACTCACTGTGGGCGCCAGTTCCCCTCTGGCTAACATCATGAATATAATTTAAATATTACTTATGTATAGTTAAAGTCATGGTTTAAAATTATTAAACTAAGTAAGTGTTAAGGGTCAGTGTGTGTATCTGAGAGAGAGAGAGAGAGAGAGAGAACATCTGGGCACTAACAATGTGAAATCTGATGGTATCAGATGGTAATACCATGGTACTATGATATGCAACAATTTATGCACCATTCTGTAGTTGCATAGTGCTTCAAAGTATGCCATGTTACTACCATGGTAATTTGATATATGATTTCCAAAATTATATACTATTAAAATTACATGGTGCTTCAAGTTCATTAAAAAAAAAACATGGTACTTCGCTATAATACCACATTCATATACCATTGTATTAACTTGGTGCTCCAATGCCCAAAAAACAAGTTGTTTCGTGTAGGCTAATAAATGATTTGATACTCATTTGGTTGGAAATTTCTTTACCTGCACACTTCTTGAACTTTGATTGATTGTAGATCCACAGCATTATCTTTATTTGCCATGTTATAAAATAATCCATAAGCTTGTTGACAAGTGAGAGCACACACCAAATGATTCAGCAGTGTGAGCGCAAGATTTCGGAATCATTCAGGTTGAATCATGAACCGATTCAAACCGCTTTCCTATCACGTGTGACCAATTCTTTGTAAAGAACCGACTCAATTGAGTGATTCATTTGTGATCGGATATCTTTAATTCTGATTCAAAACTGGCATTAGTAAACACTCGGTACAAGGCATGATGTAGCGGTCTAGCTTTTGTCAACGCTACACTGCTATCTTGTCAATAATATAGCTTAGATACTGAAAAGTTACTTGTTTAAAAACTAGCGAAGCTACCATCGCTACTCAGAAATGTAGCTAAGCTAATAGCATTGTTATTTGTAGCGAAGCTACACTGGTCACTGGTTACTTGACTGTAACATTAAGATTTCCTGTCCTAAAAGCAAAATCACAGATTTCTGTATTGTTAGTGTAAACAGGATGTACAGTGTTGAGTCTATTAATGCTGATTACAAATTTCACAGCTAAAATTGTTATCAGTAATCTTTTAGATGTAACTCTAATCAGACTAATTTTTGACTACCCATTGCATGCTTTGATAAGTCTAATTGTTAATTTTAAATGTATGTCTTTTAAATGTAAATCTCCATTTTAACTTTCACACTCTTTCACAATCTAAAACTGAAAGTGTAGATTTATAGTAACAAATTACCCACACCTATCATGTCTCTTCTGAAGACATGGATTTGTATGGATTCATGTTATGCTACCTTTATGTGGTTTTTGGAGCTTCAAAAGGTCTGATCACCATTCACTTGCATTGTAAGGACCTTCTGAGGTGAGATATTAAAAAAATCTTTGTTTGTGTTCAGCAGAAGAAAGAAAGTCAAACATATCTGGGATAGCATGAGGGTGAGTAAAAGATGAGATCATTTTAATTTTGGGGGAACTGTCCTTTTCTTAAACATAAGTAATATGTTTGTGAATGAGTGTGAAAGTTAAAATGGAGATTTACATTTAAAAGACATACATTTAAAATTAACAATTAGACTTATCAAAGATCAGAGGTGTCTCGGGCTCCCAAAAGTGACCCCTAGTGTCACTTCATCGACACAATGTCTCGTTGCCTCCATCAGGGAACGGAGGTTACAGAAGTAACCTGGACAGTTTCATTTATAAACAGATTTAGCGCGTATAACTTTCTTCTTCCCAAAAATTCAGAAATATGTTTTTTTTTTTTTTTTGTACTTTGTAGTTGTGGTGAAAAATAAACATAGTGAAGTAGAATGATTCATTTTTAAACCACCTCAAGTAAAACGACTATTATTTATTTATTCTTAAAAAAAGTTAAAGTAAGAAAAATTTACTCAAGTACTGTAACAACAGTAGTTGTAATGTGTTACTTTCCACCTGTGGTCATTCTACAGGATCATAATCATTCAATTACGCACTAGTTATTGCCGCTGGCTGATTTGTAATTTAATAAAACATGTAATTGTGTAGTCCATTAAACTGTAACTGTAATCTGAATGCACACATTTTCAAATTTAATGTAGGCCAATTGTAAATAACTGATTTTGTGTAATCTGTTACTACCCAACACTATATACATGATATAATAGATGTTATCATGGCTTTAATGTTTCACTTGTTGCTAAAGAAATGCCACATGCAGATTTGTTTTCTCAAGTTCAAACTAATGCAATAATTTTGCCATTAGAAAAACAAAATCAATCGGTTCCTTTCCAGTTAAGGTGTTTGTAATAATATTCTCCTATAAATAAAACATTCATTACCTACTGCAGCCAATTGTTAGGGATGGCCTTGCTCACAGTATTTTAGCTCCGTCATTTAAGCTCCTACTTTTCCCCAGAGCACAATGTCATGTATTTTCCTGTAATCAAGCTTCCATTGTAACAATGTGCTTTTGCATCAAAGAGCATGTAGGCGGTTCATAAAAACCCACAGAGTTAGTTCCTGTCATTAAATTGGATTTCATCCACTGCAGAAAAAAACTTCAAAAAGCTATCTGAACATTGAGTTCCTCAAGCTAATTGCACTTTTAATGCATGCCACAAAAGATTCCCTGCTGCATGTCCAGGCCTAATGGGCCAGATTTGCTGGAAAAAACTCCAGTGATGCTTTTTGTTTCCCTCTCGTCAAAGTAAAGAGCGCCATTTGATCCCTGTCATCCTTCACAAGCTAACAAACATTTCCAGAACACAAATAGATGCTTTAATATGCAAAACATTACAAATTTAAGTGGGGAAATTTGCATTCGAGAGAATTGGACTTCTAGAATTTAAATCTCAGGATTTTTTAAATGGGCACGGACATGCTGTTAACTTTTGTTCCCACCCAATCTCTCTGTATTGATGGCAAGTAGTGAAAAAGCTGACCTAAAATACCACTGAGGCACAGAACAAGTTGAAACTGTTCCTCACTCTGATTGATAGAACAAGCTGTGATTTCCCCTGAGTTCTAGATGAACGGAGATGATAGCACTATCCACAATCAATCTGGATGTGTGACTCTGGCAGAGTCAAGAATGACTACAGATAACTGGACACCACCGGACAAACTTTCAGCTCCTCCATGAAAACACAATTCAAGAGTATTTTGAGTATTTTGATTTGACACCATAGCTGACATGTTTGACAATGTTCACCAGTAAGGCTAGAAGTGTTTGTTTGCCCCAATAATAAAAACAAATATTTTCTGAATATTTCAAGTCATGGACATGTACTCGACCTTTTACTTTTCAGCAATTATTTTTTTTATATTTTAGCTTTAAAATTCAGTTTTGTGGATGGGTCTACCTTGTGTGATGCTGCAGAAATTGAACCAAGCTATAGAAAAAAAATTCCTGTCACTTGTCCTGGTTGTAGCTGGTTGGGACAAAAACTAAGGTTTGCATGGAAGAGATTGCTTGTTGCTTTTTGGCATTAGGATGCAGTTTAAATTTGAAAACTAAAAAGATTGTATTGCTGTCAACCCATCTGTACACATGTTGTTCAATAAATAGTATTAACAATGACTTTAGTGTTTCTTGTGAGTGTTACATATGGCTATTGGTGGGCAACATGAAGAAGAAACAATACTCAAATTAGCACAAAGAAATACATTTATTTAAAGGAAAGAAATTATGATTTATAAAGCATTCAAATAATAGTCAAACAAGTCCCCAAGAAGTTAACCTATATAATGCATGATTAAATTACTTAAAGAAAGTTGGTGAAAATTGCTGCCTCTTTTTTATGGAGTGTAATATCTGAAATGTTAACCCTATAAAGCTATGCATATCATATTTGATTAATTATTTACCAAAGCCTTTACAGCAACATGATAAACTGTCTGCCAGTTTTATGCAATGCATTTAATTTCTGTTGCCTCTCGGTGAAACTTTCTGTGCTCTTCTGGATGTAGATTTACCTTGTAATATTTCTATAATGGCCACCTTCATATTGTGTTGCACGTGTCATTTTACAAACGTTGTTTGCTAAAGTTTCAAAAGGAGTATTTGCTGAATTGAAGCAGCTTGTGCTTAGTTAAAGGTGCATTATGTAAACATTTTCATGTATTATCATGCTAAGGGAGCAGGTCGGTTTTTCCCAGGAAAATCCAAAGGATGTGAAGTTTATGCGCACTCCCGAGAGCCTTGCCTCAGTAATAGCTGCTCTTCTGCTATTCAGCAGTGACAACAGACAGTCTGCAACACTGGGTAACTTTATCTTAGAAATGGAACCCAGCAAATGTCCAACTCTCAGCACATCATTGACTCCTAAAAAAACTCAGAGTAAGCCAAAAAAAAAAAAAAACATTGAATCCCGTCTGGCTAAGCAGGAACGTGGTCATGGTGATGACAATGCTAGAGTGAACATCGGCAGGGCATTTGATTCTTGGAGGGACCTTCATTGGGTTTTAGGGATAAAAACCGACCCTGAATTGGCATTCTTGATATTGTACAGGTAAGCTTACATAACTGCAAAGCATGTGAAATATAGTGCCATAAGGACTGATCTGTGTAATTTTAGCTAACTTGATCTTGCCTGCTAATGCTGATGAATTGCAAGCTACCTTGCTTCGTAACTTTCGAATAATTTCAATGATCATCTTTATACTAAAAGTCAGGTATACAGGATAAACTTAAGCAAATACACAGGTTTCTTGATTGTAGAACAACATATGACATACAAAACATGAAGGAACACCACCTTCAACTCAACCCTGCCAAGACCGAACTCCTTGTCTTTCCAGCCAACCCGGCTGTTGAACACAAAATCACCGTGCAGCAGGGTCCAACTACAGTTTAGCCTTCCAAAACGGTCAGAAATCTAGGGGTAACCATTGATGATGAGCTAAATTTCACAGACCACATTTCAAAAACTGCAAGATCTTGTAGATTTACACTCTACAATATCAGGAAGATAAGATTCTTCCTCTCTGTACATGCCACACAACTGCTCGTTCAGTCCCTTGTCATAACTAGACTGGACTACTGTAACGCTCTCATTGCAGGCCTTCCTGTATGTGCTATTAGACCTCTCCAAATGATCCAGAATGCAGCAGCACGTCTGGTCTTTAATGAACCTAAGAGAGCACATGTTACACCACTCTTTGTCTCTCTCCACTGGCTGCCGGTTCATGCACGTATTAAATTCAAGGCCCTGATGCTGGCATATAAAACAGTCACTGGGTCTGCTCCAGCATACCTAAAAACATTTATGCAGAGCTACGTTCCCACCAGAAGCCTGCGGTCGGCTAAAGAACGTCGCCTTGTCGTACCAAAACAAAGAGGCACCAAAACACTTTCCCGGACTTTCAGTTTCATCATACCACGGTGGTGGAATGACCTTCCCAACTCAATCCGGGAAGCTAACTCACTCTCTATCTTCAAAAAACGGCTAAAAACACATCTTTTCCAAAAGCACTTAACCGGTCACTAAAAAAAATAATAATAAAATAAAAAAAAAAAAAAAAAAAAAATAAATAAATAAATATATAATATATATATATATATATATATATATATATATATATATATATATATATATATATATATATATATATATATATATATATATATTTACATTTCTTGTTGCACTTAAATCTGTTTTGTATACTATTATGATGATAGTGAAACTTTGTAATATGGCACTTTTTGTACCACTGTCTCCCTAAGATGATTCGCTGATGTTATTCCTCTTTTGTAAGTCGCTTTGGATAAAAGCGTCTGCCAAATGAATAAATGTAAATGTAAAACATACAATAGTGCAATATAACAGTGCAGTGCAACAGTAAACTGTCTGGTATAGTTCTGTAGTATGCAGTTCTATGTGTGTATCAGTATGCTATGTTAGCTGATAAGTATTTTTAGAGTAGTCTCAAAGTTTGTAGTAAAATAATCATAACTGTTTAATTTTAATAATGATACCTGTGTCAGCATGATGTTGGTGAATCACGTTCTGTCTCGTTGTACGTTACATCATTGTTTTGGCTGATACTCGCTTGCGTCCCTATGGAGTGTGTGCATGAGCAACTTGTAGCTGGCTGCAGTTCACTTAACGGCCACAGGTGTCATAAATAACAAGGGTTTCTGAGTCTTACATACTGCACCTTAAAAAACGAATACTTTAGTTCATAGAAAAATAATGTTGAAATTAGTGTATCAAATATGGTACTGCAGGCGTGTGGGTGGGATTGAGTGGTTTACGAGAAAAAAAAATTATGTTACAAACTGGTAATAAGGGTATTATGCTATAAGTGTGGTTTATGAGGACATTTCTAGTGTCCCCATAATTCAAATGTTTAAAAAAAACAAACATACTAAACGATGTTTTCTTTTTTTTTATTTATGTAAAAGTGTAGAAAGATTTTTTGTGAGGGTTAGGTTTAGGTGTAGGGTTAGGGGATAGAATCTATAGTTCACACATTATAAAAACCATTGAATGCGCGTGCGTGCGTGTGTAAAAAGTTGAAAAGTGTGAAAAGGTTTTTTTTTTTGTGGAAAAGTTGGGACACCACTCGGAGTATTGCCATTCAACAAGGAGAATTATAACACAAGTGAGTCAAACAAAACACATTTACATTTACATTTACGCATTTGGCAGACGCTTTTATCCAAAGCGACTTACAGTGCAGTTATTACAGGGACAATCCCCCCCGGAGCAACTTGGAGTTAAGTGCCTTGCTCAAGGGCCCAACAGTGGCATCTTGGTGGTGCTGGGGCTTGAACCCCCGACCTTCTGGTCAGTAACCCTGAGCCTCAACCACTGAGCCACCACTGCCCCCGTGGAAAACACTGAAGCACTGCGATCTGCGTACAGCTTAAATGCATCAGAAGTCAATGGAATGTGTTGATACCCCAAATTAAATAAACTATGATGCTTTTTTCATGGATTTGTTAGGGTTATTGTGGGAAGGGTTTCTTGGGTCAATCTCTGCACTATAATGAGATCTTACAGTATTTTAAACATGGGTAATTTAACCAGTCTCACTTTAATTGGATTAGAACCACGGAGGTAAAACACCTGACCTATAAAAAAAAAAAGTAATTTCAGGATAATTCAAATGTTTAAGTGCAGCATGCAATCCGTTTTTCTCCCACTATAATTATAAAGGCTTACAAGGAGCTATTAAATGGTATGTGTGTAAGATTTGTCCTCCCATTGATTGTCAACATTGCAGCTTTACAAGAATTGCTTCATAAATATCTCTACATGAAACAGGCAGAAGTTACGCCCATATAGTGATTTTTGAATATGTATATTGTCTATGAACAGGATGTGTCCCTGTCCATTGCTGAGGTGCCTCCAAAAGACATGTGAACTTGGTAGGTTGCCAGGGCTGTACAGTTTTGCTTGCAATTGCGATTACAAATTATAACATGCAAAAAGAAACATTTTAATCTATTCACATGTGTGCGATTTAATTTCGAGCACTCGAAAAATCTGCAAATGATGCCTATTATCAGCGTGCAACAAATAACGTAAAATGACTCTGATGTCTACTTTTCTATGGCGAAATCTCAAGTGCTCAAAGTTTTGAGCATTGTCATGGATGTGTTTTCATGGTCGAAGTAATGTTCCCTACTAATAAGGTAATATTTGGACTCAGAAACACAGAATTCAGCATGTGGTCAACAGATAAGGTGTTTTCAGTGAATGTTGAATAAATGTTAATAAAATAATTTTTATTTATTATATTAGTGTTTATTGCAAAGCAGGAAATAAGAAAATGCATATTTTTTGGTGTGTTGGAGTTTTAGAAATAACTACAATTGATCCAAAAATGAAAATGTATTAGTTTTCACTCCCTTATGTTTTAGTTGCTGTACTTGTAAAACACTATGGAATATCTAGACCATTAACCGCAACATGAAGCATAAAAAGTGATGCAGCAAAAATGGTAAGAGTTGGCAAAAGATGCATTCAGGGAAGAAGCAACCCCCTTAGTCACAAATACACTATGATTAATCCATGAGAAAGTGAAGTCAATTAGGCCCTATAATTATAATGAATTATAGCAGCATGGAGTGATATTTACACCAAATGCTAGAGCCCTTCTATTGCACTTCTTTCATTTAGTAGTGAAATCACCATGAATCAGATAAAGAGAAGAAAGATGGCAGTTTTTTTGCTGTTCAGTGAAGAAAAGGTTGAAAAGTTTAGTAGTAGTAGTAGTAGTACATGGTATTCTTGCAATAAGGTTGTGTATGTATTAACATTGCACAATAAATAAATACATATTTTATAAATAAATAACAAATAGTTAACAAACTAAGAATTATTTTGCATTTTGTTTTAAAATCATGATTTATATAAAATTTTACATTTACTTATACATTTTAAATATATATAAAAAATGTAATGTAACATCCTGAAGAACTGACAAGAAGTAATAATGAACAATGGAATATTTATAAAACCATCCAAAATGAACAAATGTGTGAAAAAAATGTGCGTTAAACAAAGAAAACTAATGAAACAAAGAAAAACAGTTATAGTTTATTCATGATACCTAATTAGAACAAAAATAAAATGTAAAACATGTTACTTATGCATATGTTTACATATACAACCTATATGTATATTTATATGTATGTATATGGTTTGTGTATAGGGCTCTCTTATGTTATGATGTGGTGGCTGTTTAGGATTTAATTGTATCTCACAGTTTTAAATGTGCTTAAATAATGTTTCTTGTGACATGCAATTGGTTGAGACAGGCTTGTTAGCTAATTACTAAAAACACATTGTGATGTCACTGCTTTCACCTGTGAGTAATGACTGGGGGAGAGATGAGGGGAGATGTGGTGAGAGGGAAAGGGCGAGTGGAGACACAGAGAGAGAGAGAAAGAGAAGAACTTGCTCACTGGATCCTGGACGCGCCATCGCCAGGTCCTCAACCGTTCCTTCACCCTCTAGTGTTAGGAATCGCTCCTCGCCTTCTCGGCAGATCGCCGCAGTTCCTCTGGCTCTCGGTGGCTGGCATCAACCCCTCCTTCCACAGGCAGATGGTCTCGGCTGCTCCCATGGCAGATGGCAGTGCCTCCCTCTTGGGATTCGGCACCACTGTAACATGGCCCAGCCATGCCCTTCTCCTTGTCACAGTTGGTAATAAAATAAACTTGTAAGAGAGTGTGCAGTTAAATATATATATATTTTTTTTAGTTTTTGTCCTAACTTGCACCTCCAAACGTAAGGTGTGCATTTGCTCATGTGTCTCTCTAAACATATACAACCTAATTATAAAGTGTTGCCAAACAGAAAATCAAAAATCAACCCCCATAATGGTCATTGTGTAATTTACTCCCTGTGAGTCACTATAATATTAATTTGGCTTTGTGATAAGCTGTGAATCCAAAGCATGCTATGCAGGTGACCCTACCAGGTTATTTAATTGGCTAAACTAGCTTCACCTGAAAGACCATGCTGGTCAACCAACGTCACCAGCTGTAGTTTTCTGGTGAAAAGCATGTCTATTCTGGTCCACCATCTAGACCAGCACCAAACCAGCATTAATCAGCTTAGACCAGCATGGGAATTGCATGCTGGTTAAACTGGATTTTTTTAGCAAGGGTCCATAATACCTGGAGAAAGCTACCCATTAGCATTCGCATTTATTTCACATGCAGTTCCTTGGCTAGATAGTTTGACCATGTTGGTGTGGCATTGGAAAGCCTGACCATCAAAGACATGAAAAATACTACAACAGCATATCAGCAAACCATCAACTGGATAGATGCTGATGCCATTATCTGTATACACAGTTAACATAAGTATAGTATAGCAGACGCGGCGTCAGCTGATTTTGCAGAGGCTTCAGCCCCGAATGTTTTGAGTGTAGCCACGAATGTATTTTGAAAAGTTGACTGACAAATATGAAACCGGACAATAGCCTATGTAAACCCCCGTAATCATAAGTTGCCTTATTTCATTGTGTTTTGGCTTTGCACATACTGCATACAGCCTGTAAAAATAGACATAGGCATAATCTAGCCTATAGCATAAGTTCCTTTGCTGTCGGTAGCCTATGGGCTACTCTGTTTCTTCCTCTCTGTTGAATATGCAGCAGTTAGGGGAGGAGCTTGCACAGTCGTTGACATCAACTATCGTTACTTAGTGGCGAGTTAACAGCAGTTAGAAGGAAAGACAGCAAAAATGAAGCAAATGAGGCTTTGGGGATTTTTCCAAAAGTCTGTGGGTAAGAATAAAAAATGTTTTTGGTCCTTAAAGTCTGAAGATCATCATCTGGCTGGCTTTCACCCACAGTAGTAGGGTGACCATACGTCCTCTTTTTCCCGGACACGTCCTCTTTTTCGGACCTTAAAAATGCGTCCGGCCGGGATTTCTACATTTGCGAAAATGTCCGGGATTCGGCTGTAGTTGCATTATGATGTGTATCTGGTCTGCACATGTTTGCATTGCTGTAACCCCTCTTTGTAAGTCCCGCCTTCTCGCACACCAATTGGTCGATTATAAGAGGCTTGCAGCAACTATTTGCCAAATTCCTGCCTGTCAATCTCTCCGCGAACGCACGAAGCGCTGTTGTGTTCGGCATTAAACAGTTAAATACAGCTGAGTGGAATGCCCAAAGAAAATCTAATTTACAGAAGATTTGCACAAATAATCCCCATGCTTTCGTCCAGGTGGAGATCCGTGGGAAGCAGAATGTATGACATGTAAAGCTGCATTTATAATAAAAGTACACGTGATTTAGAAGCATACATTAACTGTAAGGGTCAGTAAATGGTCAAAGTTCATCAGGTAAATTAACGGACTACTTTTTCTGACCAGGTAAAATTATCACATTGCTTCATGTTCCATGGCCATTCAAAATAATAGTAATAGTAAATGAAGGTACAGTCATGGCATCAAATATTTTATTTTAGTACATGGACATTCAAAAGAATGTTGGAAATGTTTATTTATTTATTTACATGTTACATGTTATGTTGTGCTAATTGAGTGTCTTTTTCACTGTATTAAAGTTTGCATTCATTGTAACACTGTTTATCAGGTGTTGTTTTCTCTAAGGATAACCAATAAGCATTAACATAATATGTATGTGTGACTTGTTTTGTGATATTAGTTTGTAGTAAATATACACTTTGATTTGATTAAATGGTTCTGTAGAGGGTAGGAAAGATGAGCTACAGACTGAGGAGCAGCAGCAGCAGAAGCTGTGCCAGAATCAGGCATGGAAACTGGTAACAATTAATCAGTCACTTTACTTTAGAGAAAGTTAAAATTGAAACATTGTTTATCCCAATGTTACATGTTATGTGTTACACCATGATGCCATGGTGTGTCAATGAACTTAGACTAAAGTCATTAATGTATTGCTTTGACTTAGGATCTTATACATAATTTTGACTATTTAACATTTTTTACCTCACTTTACTCAGTATAATATAACTCTTTTGTGATGACTTTATGGTAATGTCATTGAAAATTCAAGAATCATGATAGATCTTAGGCCAATCCCACTGATCTGCTCTTCCCAATACATTTTCTTCAATGGTATTGGTCTACAATTTGAAATATGTAGCACTTGATGAATTAGTTGTTTGAAGCTGATTTGCAATACGTTATGTGCTGTATCTGTTCTTTTGCATCACAGATGATTCAGGGAGGAGAGGAGATGAGTTAGTTGAGGATAGTACTAGAGTGGAAGATTTAGGAACTGTAGAAACAGGCCCAGCCAGAGCAAAACTCAAAGAATACCCTCTCACCAGCTTTGGACTACAGAGAAGTGGTTGCTAGTGTGAAAATAAAATTGTCTGGGCTAAGCCCCGGATGTCCTTCAATGCTGGAAACGCCTCTGTAGTATAGTACAGTGC
The DNA here is from genome assembly GCF_025860055.1 of Xyrauchen texanus. NCBI lineage: Eukaryota > Metazoa > Chordata > Actinopteri > Cypriniformes > Catostomidae > Xyrauchen > Xyrauchen texanus. The sequence continues at coordinate 15,970,275 of NC_068283.1, forward strand.
ATTCAATTAGTTGTTGCTGAGAAGTGTAGCATGAACATCATTTGCCATTCTGAGGACAGCTTTCTAGTCAATAATATTTTTCAACAGTAATATACAGTATACAGTACTTTATTCTCTGTGCTTAATGTAAGAAAAATGGAAGTTGTGTGGATGTGTGTGTGTGTCTGATTCAAGGAAGAGAGTAGATAGTGCCTCCTCTGTTTTATAGTACAAAGATTAAGAATATATTAGCAGTACACATCATGTGTGCTATTTGTTGAAAACAAAATATGGATGCCAAATATTCTTACCTTGCAACCCATAGCTTGTGCTTGCCATTTAATTTGTCCCAGAGAGCTGCTGTGATAACATTTTATCTTGCTTAATTGAGAAATGGTAAGAAATCGGAGGTTTATTGCTGTGGTAACATTAGCAACTTTAGCAGTCAAATGTCAAGCTAATATTTTCATAGCTACTAAGTAAAATAACAAACAGCAGGTACAAACATTAATGATGGATGTGATATCATTATTGTGAAAAGAATATTACATATTTTTTTAAATTCTCCATAATATCTGATCAGCATTAATGTAGCATCCATGCAAAGGTAGTAGTATATAATGAAATTAAATATTGACAAACAATCATGAAAATGTGTATTAGAGTAGCTTAAAATACTTATATCCTTTGCTAAATTTATTTAAGGACATAACTGTGGTCTCCTGAGTGAGTCTGTGTGAGAATTGGATGATTATATCAGTAACAACCATGTTGTCACGTCCTCCTGTTGTCTGCCCCTGTGTTCTGTGTCTCACCAGTCTATTGTTTAGAACTACATTTCCCACAATCCACCTGACGTCATCACTGCCATTTTGTGTCATTGTTCACACCTATTTATCATTTGTAATCATCCTGTCCTTGTGTATTTATACCCTGGTTTTTTGTTCTGTCTTTGTCAGTCATTGAAATGTTGTTAGACTGGTGAGACACCGAACACAGGGCAGACAACAGGGGAACGTGACACATGTAATGCCATTGGTAAATTTTGCCCCAGAGCAATCAGTTACATATACAGTATAACAGGCCAGAAAAAAGAGCTTGGCAGATCCACAGAAACTTTAGTATACCCTTTAAGCAATGTCCTTTTAATCTAAATACACAAAACTGCATTCACACAGTAAAGCTGGGTTCTCTGAGCTTATCAAAGGGGATGATTTGAAAAATGTCTATGGATGAAATTTTATGCACAAGCATTTCTAATGCAAACTGACTGGTCCAGCAAATGTTGGCAAAATTGCACTGTCAATAGCATACATAGCAGTCCTCACAGCACTCTGTGACCCCCATTATTTATACTGACAGGCCAAATTGATTGTGGTTGAAAGACTTTAACAATAATAAAATGAGCTTCTCCGCTATTGCTGTTCAGGTAAATCTCTGCTCTCTGCTTTTTATCCAGAGGAAAGATGTGCAACCCTGGGTTCATGACAACAGTTTTTTCCTTCAACTCTGCTGAATACTTTAATGCCTTTTTGCATTTTCATTCATGCAAAAAGCTGGCAGATCAAACATTAAGACACCCGTCTTTTTTGCTTTCTTGTGTTTTTACATTCCAGCCTGCTATTACCTCTGTCAGGGTTAAAACATGGTTTGTTAACATTATTAAAGAGACTGCCGTCTTGTCTGCCTTGTGTGTTTGTCTTTGCATACCCATGTGCCTGCAACCGAGCATGTGCATATTACATACATTCATTTTGTGCTTACAGAGCAGATAGAAAACCATTTCCAAGACAAGGATGGAGGTAGGGCTGGGCGATATGGCAAAATATATTATCACGATATTTTTTTCCATATTGATCGATATCGATATTTGTTACGATATATAATTTAATAATGCTGCCCGATTGTTTATTAACATAAATAAATAACAATGCAAACATTTAACTGTGCAAACATGGATTGGTTGAGAATATATTTTGTTATAAAAAAATATTGATAAACTTTAAATCTAAATGTTAACATTTTACTTTTACAAACATGCGTTATCTGCCTTGACAAAACAATGCAAGTTAGCTTGCCTTGTAACTTATTATAAAATATAAAACTAAAAGCTGTGACTACAGTACTATAATATCAAATTTCTTTGGCAGGGCAGCAAACATTTCAAAATGTTTGTAGAGGTACAACAAATGTAAACAAGTGAACCACAAAGTCCCTGGCAGATTTAAGTACTTAACTGTCAGATAAATAAAATATGAATTGTGTACTGGTTTTAAATATCTCAAATGTTTTAGAGGTAGAAATCTGAGTAAAAAGTGCAAAATGTAAACATTGTAAACCAGTCACTATGCTACACCTTTTAGATAGTGCTCATCATATCATAAGAGGACGGAGTAACATTAACATGGGCCCGCATTTTCATACTCTCGGTGTGGTCGCTGGGATGGTACCTTTTCAGGTGACCGAAAAGGTTTGTTGTGTTTCCCGTCTTGGTTATCACCGACCGACGGCATATTTTGCAGACCGTCTTTATTTGCGCGTCGTCGCTTTTCAGCTATCCAAACCACTTCCATATAATTGACGTCTTGTTACCTTTTTTGTCAACAATTTCCTCAGCTTTGGAAGATAGTTCGAGTTCACTTTCACCGTCGCTTTCGTGTTTGTCGTTTCCACTCATTTTTTCTTTACATTCACTTTCTTCACTGCCGGTAGCTCAAACAGTGCTCTGCTAGCAAATGGGCGTGTACTTAGACGCACAAGCCAAAATCTGCGTTCTGACTGGCTGTTGTCCGTTTATTTCTGCTTTGTAATAGGCTGTTAGGTCTATCCATATCGAGTAAACATGTCAAAAGTTTATCATCTTAGTCTAAATAAATATTATCATGATGCCATATCGAGATCGTTTTATCGCCCAGCCCTAGATGGAGGGTTCAAAGAATAGTTCACCCAAAAATTTAAATTATGTTGTAGTTTTCTCACTCTCATATTGTTTACAAACCCAAATGATTTTCTTGTGTAGAACAAGCAAAACTACATCCCTGGTTGGAGTGAATCCTTTTTGGCATCCCGTAAACATAAAACCTTTTCTCAGTCACGATCTTAGCCACTGTACTCGCCCTTTGATCAGGTGCTGGGTAAGCTTGTGTAAATTTGGAGAAAAAAAAACATCTGTTACAAATAGGACAGTTTCCTGCCCATTACTGGGTTTGTCCAAGTCTGTAAAATCAATTGCAATGATTTTCAGAGGTCTGCTAGCTAACAAACCCCCCAAAAATATTCTCACCTTGGGTTGTGAGGCCTTAGCCTCAGTGCACCATCTCTTTACATCTTGCCACATGTTAGACCAGTAACACCTTTGACCTATGAGGTCCGTGGTACGCTCTACCCCTTGATGACCATGATTATCATGGAGACTAGTAAGCACCTCTACTTTCAGCCCCTTAGTTAATAACAGCTGCCACACCAAATCTCTGTTCTATACAGAACCCCATACACCTCACATCCCTTGGCATATTCTTCAACTCAGTGACTATTGGACACAGCTCCTGCACCCAAAATTGTAAGAAGGCCTTAATACATGTATCTGAATCCTGGAATTCTCTCAGATCCGTCTTACTCCGAGCAGGAACAACATCCACTGTTGATGATTCCACCACCTGGGGGCACAATCCAGGTGGTCTCCCCTTCATTTAGGGACAGTGATGCTTGATCTGCAGAATGCAAAGGAAGCCTGGAGAGTGCATTTGCATTGCGATACTTGCGTTGCCTGGTCTCATAATTAAATAAAGCAAGCTGGGAAACCCAGCACTGTTCGACCACCCCCAATTTTGCCGACTCAAGGTAATGCAGTGGGTTGTTATCAGTATAAACAGTCATCTTACTACCAAGAAGATAGTCTCTAAGCATTTCTATCATTGCCCATTTAAGGGCCAGGAGCTCCAACTTAATTGCACTGTAATTGCAATTATCATATTCCTCTCGCTTGGCCGAAGGCCACATCTAGCAAACGTGATAGGCCTCCGTAGCCCCACCTGTTTTTGTGACAGCATTGCACCTAATCCCAAATTATTTGCATCCATCTCTAAAATAAAAGGACGAGTGAAATCAGCATACCCTAGGACAGAGGCCTGGATGAGCCATTCTTTTAAGTCCTTAAATGACCTTTCACAGGTGTCATTCCAGCGTACAAAGGAACTCTGCTTACTGGATGCAGCCCGCTTCCAGTTGCCTTGTAAAGCACCAACTAATTTATGCAAGGGGGGTGCTAATCCAGCAAACCCTTCCAAAAACTGACGACAATATGATGCAAATCCCAGAAATGACCGCAGATATCTAACAGAGTTAGGCCTGCCCCCTTCAGCAACAGCCCGTATCACCTTTTCCCATAGTGTACATATAAACTAATAGAACCATATTTCATTTGGACCACAACTATGGGTGAGGCATACGGATTACAACCTTAACTATATCACTTTCAGCCAGTACTTGAATATGAGTGTTAACCAGATCATATTGAGAAGGGGGCAAATGACAGTATTGCTGGCGTACTGGTATATCATCTAATAACGGGATAGTATGTTGAAGCAAATTGGCACAGCCCAAGTCTCCATCACCATGACTAAATACATTGGCATATTTCTCAGGTAACACTAGAGCTTGTTGATGTTCTTGACAAGACAACGTAGGCAAAGTGAGCTGGGAAAGATCAACATTGGGGCTACTCTCTACCCCAACTGACTGGATAAATGTTACGGCCTCAGAATCATCATGCTGTACATGGAACTGAACAGAGGATGTTAAAGCAGGTGACTGAACAATATGTAATTCTCCAAGTATGGTCTTTGGCCAAAGCCAACGACTCCCCACATTAATTACAGGCACCTTCACCACCCCATTGGCAACGGATAAGCAGGCAGACGGAACAAGAAGGTCCCCAGGCAACCGGCCCTCTGAAAATGGTACCGGTTCCAAAAAACAAGTATTAAATGTAGTCCCCAACCCATAATGGCATGTTGCCAGAACCGATTTCATTCCGCCTACTGGCACTCGCATGGCTGGACCCTTCTGCCAAACCCACATACGCAGTTTCTAATGTACGTTCCCAAGATTGGCACTCAGAAAAAGCTCTCTGCCATAAAATCCCTGCATGTTGAATGGGTGGTGAGCTAAATAGCTTAGTTCCATGCTCTAAAAACATTTCTTGTAACAACTGCTAATATCGTTCATTCCCAGCAAGCCAGGAACCTGTTCCCTCCTCAACTGGACAGCAGAATCAACACAATTTTTCATTACTAACATGTCCATCTTGGGCAATGTCTTTCCGAGTACGCCTATGGTAGTTTCTAAATACCTCAAATAAGGAATATCAAGGCCATTGGCTGCTTTGAGCTTAAGCCATCGGCAAGGTTGCGACTGAAACTGGAAATACGGTTAGAAATTTTGCTAAAATAAATTGCTGGGTGACCATAGTCACCCAACCAATCGTAATCTGTACTATAGGATATCTACCTAGAATACCCAAGGATTCCCCACCGATATTGGCAGTGCCGTCGGGGGGGCATTCGTTTCCCGATGACTGAGCAGAAGACCTAAGACCTGCAGCTACCCTCGGCATCTTACCGAGATCAACTTGCAAAATCATGCAATATGACCAGGTTGATTACTGAGCAAGCATATAGGTCTATCATCTGGATGACAACGCTGTGGGCTACAGGTCTCAACCCTCAAGGTAGAGGGAGCTGGTGGCAAAAGGGATCCTGAAGCAGCTTAGGGAACAGAGGACTCCAAATGCTTCAGAACAGTATCTAACTGAGCTTGCTGTTTATGAAGACTTTCTATAACTTCATTCAACTCATCTGGTGCTTTACTAAGAACAGAATTAGAATGGGCTGGAAGTTCCATAATATCGGTTATAATACAAGACTGTGCACGAGGTCGCTGTGCGCAAGGGTTTTCATCCTCTTCCACCCAGCGCAATGCTTCCTGTCGAGCATCTAGGGAACACATCAACATGGTGTAGTTCACAACGAAGCATGATATCTCTCACAAATTTTATAAACTGGTCTCGCAGAACAGTATCTGTAACAGATACTCAGACTCGATGGTAGTGTTAAACCCGGAGGTGTAGTTTATTGAGGGAGATAGGGGAATGGGTAAACCTGGATGATGACTGTAGTTCGCTGGATAGCGAGAAAACCTGGGTGATGACTACAGTTCGCTGGATAGCGAGTTAACCTGGGTGATGACTACATTTCGCTGGATAGCGAGTTAACCTGGGTGATGACTACAGTTCGCTGGATAGCGAGTTAACCTGGGTGATGACTGCAGTTCGCTGGATAGCGAGTAAACCTAGGTGATGACTGCAGTTCGCTGGATAGTGAGTAAACCGGAACTGGACTTCGTTGGAGAGGCGAGTTAGGAATGTAACATAGAGTCTCCAGGAGGAAACAGGTAAGTGAGCCTGTGATAGTAGTTGTGTGACCAGACCAAGAGTGACAGGAGAGTGGAGCTCTTATACTGTGAGGCTGATGAATGTGGGAACGAGCTTCAGGTGCAGGTGATTAGTGTTCGGCAGAAAGTGATCGTGGAGTGTAAGTTCTGGGAGTGTCAGGAGGAACTGTGACAGTATCGTGGTAAGCAAATCACGCTAACGTTTCTTTACATTTAATCACGTCCATGAGGGACATAAGAGCATGAAAATACTCCATCAAAGATTCACCTTCTAGTTGTTGGACTGGAAGAACTGCTTCTGAAGACTAGTATAAGACTGAGAGCATCCATAAACACTAGTAAGTATATAAAAAATCTTCTCAGGGTCATCTCTTTCAGAGACTGGATGAAACCTAACCTCTATCCTAGCTTCACCATCCAGCAAATCAAAAATTGGATTGCAAAGGCAGATGATGTTGGGCCTCCTCAATCCAATCCTCTACTGTCAAAGAATCCTGGGATAATTTCCCAGTAAATCTATGGCATTTGCGTTCTCGTGGTACACAAACATAACGTTCTATGGTTCCCACAGGACTTGCTACAGGATAACCACCCATAACACTATCACCAGCAGAAGGTAGCTGTTGTTCCCCCCTGGGGAGAACACACTTAGGGACAGAGGATAAGCTCTGACATACCTCAGATCTAAGTTTTGCATTTTCTACGTGGAGCTGTTGCATTAACTCAGTAAGTGCCCTAAGCTAAACTGATGTATCCTTATCTGCCATCCTATATCAAAAACACACAACAGACAAAAAAAGAAAATAATAATAATCAAGAAACATGCAAAACAGTGCTATCAAACAAAACAAAAAAAAAAATAGTAGGGCGCCATTATTTTCAGGCTAGACCACGATGACCAGTGACTGGAATCCCTGACCACTGTTTTCCCACCTTCCTTAAACACAAACAAAATAAATAAACCACACAAAAAAATAGGCCCAGCTGGTCAAAAACAAAACATAAAAACAATTAATAGTAATAAAGCCTTTAAGGGACCCTGCCGATAGTGCCAAATGTAACAGGGTGATGGGTACTTCTTACACTGCCCTTGACTACACCACTCCAATTTTAATTGGGTAGGAGATCCTCGATCACCTGAGGGCTTTTTGCACGGCTATTCAATCTAATGAAGACACTTGTGGCAGAATTACTATAAACAAAGCCTTACTTTTATTAAATACATGGATTTTGGTCTTATTTGATTTCACTCAAAAGCTGGCCAAACTTACTCATAGCAGATGGAAATACAAGTAACTACATAGAGGGTAATATAATATAAAAAATATTTAAAAAATATATTTTTTCATAAACACACTACGGCACAAAAAAAACTCATTTCCACACCACACTTGTACGAGCGAATACCTCCCCCCTTTAGTTACAATATGCAAGACTGTAAGTAATGCCCTAGCTAGTACACAAAATAAACCAATCCAGAAAAATATAACTGATTAGTCATGGGCCAACAACAACAACAAACAAACAGACAAAAACAGAAGGTTACAATAATGTTCACAAAACCATAATCTATTTGATAACAAAAGTAAAAGTAGGGGAAAACAGTGATCAATTGCACAGGACAAATATGACTCTTTGTAGTTTTAGGCCGATTACAGAAGTCACGAGAGAAGTACCATAGCCATACACTTCATGCAATGTGTTGTACCAACCTTTCAGAATCCATCGCTCATCCAGCTCAACATAACCAGCTTGAAAGCGTTTAAAACACATCTAGAACTGACAAAATGTGTTCTTCCATCGACCGACAACCAACTGCACACAAAATAATTCAGGCACTGCAACCATTCTACCCACAGGAAGTGGCATATATAAAAGCAGGTCACACCTTCTGCAGGTTCTCACCACAGGGCCCCCTATTGACTTGGCTACAAAAAAACACTTGACATATGATATTGTGAGCGATGCATCTATAACAGCATAACGCAACTACTGTTTTTTCCATAATGAAAGGAGGAGTGATCTCACTAGCTATTTATTTCAATCAAAACACTAGATGGAGAGGGCCAGCAAAAATGACTGCCTGTTCAGACTCTGCATCCATAGAAGGCCTGAATACATTTGCATAATAGAGAAAGGGTGAGAAAAGTGGTTAAGGCCATCTACTGAGCTACTTCAGCAAACATAACAACTACACACAGAGCTCTGGGTCCAGCTAATCAAACAGAAACGGACCCAGAAAAGCAGTTTCACAGACAACTGTCTCAAAATCTATTTAACCTCATTTGGTGGAAGGGGAGAACCACTGCCCATCAATCACGCATGTTCTGCAAATAGAAAGGGAAAATGAATCTGCTGATTTAAATTGATGAAAATACACACAAACGGAGCTCCATTTTGTTTGTGATTGCTTTGCATCAGGTACCGCTGATTGCCCTGAGAGATCAGGGCAATGGTATGGGAATGACATGGCCTCTCTTGCTTGCTCTCTCCATTCTCCAGTGACAGCGGTGTTATACTCAACAATGGCCTGCTTAACTCAAACCAAGCAGGGCCATCATCACTCTGTTCCCCTCCTGCAGTCAGGTCAAGGATGTTTGACACTTCTCCTTCAAGCACACTAGAAATTCCTTTTGTTCTTTGTCTTGTCTCTGCCTACTAACAAGTACAACTGCACAGTATTCTGCTTAATAATTACTAAAACATTATTCACCCCAAAAAAATTATTCTGATGTCCACATAATTTACTCACACTCATATAGTTTTAAAACCTGTATGATCATTTTTTTTTTTTTTTATCTGTGGAGATATTTATCAGAATACCCAGGCTTCTCTTTTCCATTCAATGAAAGTGGATGGGAATCAGGGACAACCATTCATTTTCAGAGCAGCTTGGACTTTCTGCTTGATAACTTACATTTGCATTTATGCATTTGGCAGACGCTTTTATCCAAAGCGATTTCCAGAGCCCTTATTACAGGGACAATCCCCCCGGAGCAACCTGGAGTTAAGTGCCTTGCTCAAGGACACAATGGTGGTGGCTGTGGGGATCTAACCAGCAACCTTCTGATTAACAGTTTACCAGTTATGTGGTTTAGACCACTACACCACCACCACTCCACGTAACTTAATTTTATGTTGAATGACATAAGGCTAAGTGGAAGATTTTTAGGGTGAACTTTTAGGGTGAGCCACGGTACCAAGGTGGAATGATTTATTTATGAATTAAATATGTACTCATCTTTCGAAAAAAATGATGACTTTTAAGATATAATATATTTAAGACATTGACTACATGAGCCTTATTAGCATGCTTATTAATTTCCCATGGTGCGAGTCACCTGATATTCCTTCATTTGTTAGCTAAATGTCAATGGTGGACACTGCTTAGGACTGATAGATTATGACCAGTTATGTGCAATGCTCTTCAGGAGAGTTAGTGATTACACAAATAAGATGCATTGATGTTGACATATTGTTAACTTGCAGTTGCAGAGTGTCAGTGTGTGGCTTGTTGTGTGGTCCATTAATAAGATTAATAATTCATTCAACACAATCACTTTTTGTTTCATAAAACAGAATTGAAAGATTAATCGGGACTACAATGATGCATTTGAATAATCTTTCAAACATTTTAAAGAAAAGGGATATTTTTTGTGTTGTTGTTTTGTTTGTTGTTGTTTGCCAGCTTAATATGCAAAAACAACTATAAGTAAGGTTGGTTCCCCTGAAAAGTAAAACGCTGTGGCTCTGTAGTGCTTTCAAACCATTTATGTGTTTGTTTGAGCATGCCAACCAGGGGTGTGTTACCCATACAACGACTCACTGCTTAACCACCATAGTGTGAAGCATCACCGGAGAAATGAGCTAGCTAGTCACAACTGTTTCGCAAAACCGTAGTAACTATGTTGCACATCCCTCGTTTGAACCATGTTGGTTCAACAGTGTAGGAAACTGACAATGACTGATTTAAAAACAGTCATTGTTTTCTCAATTCCGTTTGGTATCAATAGTGGTGGAGAAATTACACTTCAACTTTTAATAATTTTATTAAAAACACTCAAAAAACAAATTACCCTATTTTTAAGTTTTATCCATTTGAATTTCATAACAAAATTCCATAAAATTGAACTGTGTAATGCTTAACAAACTTTAATTAATAAAACTTTAAATATATATTTTTTATTTTATTTGATCAAAGATTACTCAAAATTTTATGGAATTTTGTTATGAACATTAAAGTATTTATTCCTTACATTACTTGACTAAAAATGTACTTATTATTTATTAATTATTATATAAAGGGATTAATTTGGTACCTAAGTATTACATATTTTCACTGAAAATATGAGCAATTAGTAAGTAAGTTTTCTGCTCAAAATAACATAATTCAGCACTCCTTGGAATTATTATTCAAAGCTTACAACTTTATATAAACTTGGGAATAAACTTGTAAATTCTCCAATTCCTGTTAGGGTTTCCAATCAATTCTCTCCACTAAGTTATGCACCCACTGAGAATCATGTTGAAAGAGCTCTAATAATTGGTGATTCTATTGTAAGGAACGTGGAAATAGAGACTACAGCCACTATTGTAAAATGCATTTCGGGTGCTGGCTAACGATAAATGTAGATTTTCTAAAATTGTTATTCATGTCGGCACTAACGATGTAATGATTATATTTGATTAACAGGGGCTCAGGTCAGGATAATGATAATATTTGACTAACTGGTGCCCAGGTCAAGAAGCATACTGGTTAATCTGAACGTCCTTGAGACACACAGGTCACATAAACTACCACACATAGAGACTGTATCACTTTGATATACCATAGAGACTGTTACTGTTCCCCAAACTACCAAACAAAAAACTCTCACTGAATCATTTTGAAAAAAAAGTGATTAAGGTCAAATTTGAAAAAACTAAATCAATTGAAGATAATCATATAAAGGTAGGGCTACTAAACATTAGATCTCTTTCTACCACAGCACTAATTGTAAATTAAATCATTAAAGATCATAGTTTGGATGCGCTCTGTTTGACTGAAACCTGGCTTAAACCAGATTAATATATTAGTTTAAATGAGTCTACTCCCCCAGGTTATTGTTATAAACATGAGCCTCATCTGAAGAGTTTAGGAGGAGTTGCTACAATTTATAGTGAGGTTTTTGGTGTTACTCAGAGGACAGGATATAAGTCTTTTGAACTAATAATGCTTAATATGACACCGTCAGATATAAATACAAATGTTTATATTGTCATTGTCATCTTTTTCCCTTGCTACAGTATACAGATCACCTGGGCCATACTCTGGTTTTCTTGGTGAATGTGAAAATGTTCAATCAGATCTAGTAGATAATGTAGATAGAGCTTTAATTGTTGGTGGCTTCAACATTCACATAGATAATGAAAACATCACGGTCCCTGAGGGAGAGAACGAGACGTTGTGCTGAATGAAGTGACACTTCCTTGGGTGTGTCTGTCAGTCAGGTTTTTGCACTGAGGAGCCGAGAATAAGGTACGGCTGTTTACAGTGGTAGGGTCTAGTGCTGTGGCAAAAGAGACACAACGTCTTGTACCCTCCATCAGGGAACAGAGGCTACAACAGTAACCGTGATGTTCCCCTTCTGTCACTCACTCAACGTTGTGTCGAATGAAGTGACACAAGGGGTCCCGTTCAAAAGCGCCATGCACTACCCGTGTTAAGTGAACTGCTGACAGAGGTGCAAGCAAGCTGCTGTATGCTAGAAGGAACTGTATCAGCCACACATAACCCTCCCCAACGCCACCAGAAAAGGTGTCATATACAGACCTTAGGTTCCAAGCACCCCTGAGGGGGAACAGGTGCTACATGACCAGCATGGGTGCAAGCCCAGCAGCCGCTGCTTTTTCTCTCTCTATGTCTCTCACATAGAGTGTGAAGCAGCTGGCTCTTAATGCTATGAAATGCGTTGGGAAAGGTGGTCTTTCGCGATCCTATTCTTTCAGTGGGAAAAGACCCTATGGAGGCCACATCCTTCCCAGACTAGGGTGAGGTGATATGTGGCTAATACACCACGTGGTTTGTCAAGCCACATGTGGGAGCAGTGCGGTGGAATTGGGAATGCCCAAGGGAGACACGGGTCCGCCGACAGTACTGCGGACAATACATCAAAGGGAGTTGCCTGAAGAGGGAATTAAGCCTGTGGAGCCCAACCCCAGTACAGAACACTTGTAGCTCTTAGTGGGTCTGGTCGCAAATTGCTCCACAAAATTCGCAGGCTAGAAGGCTTGGGAGGAAGAACCTCCAGGAAGCGATCCTTAGTGGCTAGCCTGGGAGAGAATGCGCACTGGATCAACTTGGTGAAGGGTGCTGGGTGCAATCTGAACACCCGGTTGGCTGTTTCCGCATTACCGAGTTCTACCGGCTCGGACCCGACAAAACACGGGAAGAGACCGACTCAACCCTGATATTGTAAAATCTTGCAAAGGTATTGGGTGTTTGCCCAGTCCGCTGCTCTGCAGATGTCTACAAGGGAGGTGCCGTTGGCCAGTGCCCACGAGGATGCCACACTTCTCGTCGAGTGTGCTCAAACCCGCAAGGGGGTGGGCACGGCCTGGGTCTGGTAAGCCAGAGAGATGGTGGCAATGACCCAGTGAGCTAACCTCTATTTGGAGATGGCATTCCCTTTCCGCCGTCCGTCAGTTGACTGTCTAGGCAGTTGATGTGCCAACTCAGCCATGGCCCTGTCCAGGAGCCAGCGGCTTCTTGCCCGTTGCACACAGTGCCCAAACTCAGTTGAGAGGCATCTGTGGCGACCACGACACGTCTGGTCACCTGCTGTAGGGGGACTCTGGTCCGCAGAAAACAGAGGTCTGTACAAGGGTTGAAAGTCTGATGGCAGTAGGGGGTGATTAACACATGGTATGTGTCTGAAGCCAGTGCTGAAGCAGTCTCATATGCACCAACCTGAGCGGCACAACCTCGCTAAGGATGGCATATGCCCCAGGAGCCTCTGGAATTGTTTTAGAGGAACCTCTGTGCCGGGCTCGAAGAGAGCGTTCGTGAGGCGTGCTGTCATTTAGACTGAGTCTAACTCAATGCCGAGAGACGAGATGCTCTGAACCGGGACGAGTGCATAGTAACTCTCGAGAGTGAGCTATAATGAGCCAGTTGTCGAGGTAATTGAGTATGCAGATGCCCACTTCCCTTGTTGTTTGGCCACAGGGGGACGCCCTCGGCGGGCAGGAGGAGCGCGGGGTGCGCCGGGGTGACGCCAAGGCATGATGTGAGAGATAGCCTCTGTCTGCCTTTCCACCACCGAAAACTGCTGGGTGAAGTCGTTGACGGTGTCGCCGAAGAGGTCAAGCCGGGAGACGGGGTGTTGAGAAAGCGTGCCTTGTCAACGTCATGTATCTCGACCATTTTTAGACAGAGGTGATGCTCCTGGGCCACGAGGGTGGTCATCGCCCATCCGAGTGCCTGCGCTGTGACCTTCGTGGCTCTGAGAGCGAGGTCGGTGGCAGAGTGCAGTTCCTGCAGCACATCGGGGTCGGGACTGCCAATATATATTCGATTTATGTTGAAACTGGCCCCCACAGTGAGCCTGGTTTCACCCAAGGTTATTTTTCTCCATTATCCAACATCTTATGGAGTTTTATGTTCCTTGACACAGGGCTTGCTCACAGGGGTTCTAAATACGATTATTATTTAATTATTTTATTTCTATACACAATTTGCAATCATATTTAATCAAACTACACAATGATCACTCTAAGACTTTATAGATATAACAGTTAGATTTTTTGTTAATGCATGATTTCCTGTAAAGCTGCTTTGAGACAATGTTGTGAAAACCACTATACAATTAAAAATGACTTGACTTGATTTGACTTGACAGGGATTTGCATAGTTTCACCATAAAGTGCTTCTCATTATCAGATTGACTTTCGTGGGAACAGTATGTAGCAGATTGAACAGAAGGATAGCACTTTCTGAATGGGTAAAAATAAAGGAAAACGTGTCAGCCATAAATTCAAAGAGGGAATCCCCCACAGAGCAGCACCACTGCACCTGAAATAGTCATGCATCTACCCAACACAAGATAAGAAATAATTATGAGAAAATGTACAGAATTTAATTATTTAAAATAATAATAATAGCATAACTGTGTTACCTGGCTGACATTTTTGATCTATGGGTGTTTGAACTGTTTTACTAATGAACCAAAATTAAGCTTTTGTAATGCTAATGTTCATAAAGGTAAAAGTGTTTTGCTATAAATAGTCTATATAATGATATAGTCAATTATTTATATTGTGCTTACTTAGAAGTTTTTTGTTGTTGTTGTTTTGAGGGGGGATTATTAAATATAACATAATTATAATGAAATAATTATAATAATAATACCAAAATTATTTAAATTTATGCAATTAGGTTACCTACACAACATCTACTCATACAACAAAGCCCACATTCAACTGCTCCAAACAAAGACGCTTACAGCATTTTTAATCGATTGATTTCTATGGTTTTGGTCATCTGTAGGACTAACCCATTCATAATTTTATTTCATAAGTTATTAAATCTAATCTGTTCGTTCAGACAGTGAAGTCAATATATAATGTATCTGCATGGTTTACTTAAGCATTAGCGTGACACCAAAATGCTTCCTTCTAAAACTAACAGAGTAGATGCCAGTTTGGAAAGAAAAGACAAAAAAATATAAATTCTACCTCTGCTATGTCCATCATGACATCCTGCCAGAGAGCTGAATTCATGAGAAATCACAAGCGACAGAGGCTTACATATTCATGCAAGTGTTGTGTCTTGTTGACTTATTCACTACATAGTGAATGTCACATAGTTCGCTATAGGAAAGAGTGAGAATTAGTGTACTCTGACAGTCCCATACAATATTGCTCTCTTTGTACAGGGTTACATAAATTTTATTGTTACCCAAATTACGAAATGTAATCCGATCAGACTGTAAAAACTGACGAGCATTCCAAAAAATCAGATGTGTACATATGGATGTGGTTTGAATCGTGTTTGTATCTGATTTCATGATTATTTTTTTTTTAGCTGTTCAGACTACAAACAAAAATGGATTAGAGGTAGCCAAAAAAATCTGATATGTGCTATCTGCCTAAAATGGCCTAAATTGACTGGTCATCACACAAATGTACACACAATACATAATGAGAGAAGTTTCTAAAAGTATGGTTATGAAAGTATTTTCACGTGTTTTATTCAACATTCTTAACCTCGGCTATATATATGCAGCAATAGTGCAGTCTATCAAAGAGCAGGAGTCTACTGAAAGAGCTCTGATCAGAATACTGTTTTCTTCTTCAAAAAATCTGATTAGAAATTATAGTTTAATCAATGGCTTGGATTAGTTCAATTGGAAGCAGAATTGATTTGTGTACAAACATGTTGCCCAGCAGTACATGGAAGATATCTGCAGTGGCGTCTCAGGGTCATTCTAGTCTCAGGGCGATCTAGTGTGGGGCACAAATGATCACTTAACAATCAATTATTTTACCGATATTTGAAACGTTGACAAATAATTCCAAATTCTGCTCATCATTTTGACAGATAAAAAAAGAACAAGAAAAACATTTTAACCTAGTGAATCGGTTTTTACTTCACTCTTTGTCCATCACATTCCCGCTGTACATGTGCCCTGTTTATTCCCTGTTATTAATATGCATATTAGATGCATATTAACTGCTGCCATCATCATTTACACCTGGTACTGTGCATCTCTTTTGTGTTTTTTTGAGTAGAGGGTATCTGATTAGATGACTGCATACATCAATCATTTACTTCAGTGTGTTGATGTATGATAATAAAGCACAAATGCATAATAACAAAAATAAAACACAAAAAAGCAGCGCATCATTTCAGCGAATTATGCATGTATAACTGTGTTAACTGAGCTTCACAGATGTGCTTCTCATGTTACACTTTATATTTACATCAGAGACTATGACTTTAAGTGAACTTGTACATGTGTGTGTGTGTATGTGCTTTAACCAGCAAAGTTTAAAAACATAATTTTAGCACATTGATTGATTGACAGGTAGGAGTTTCACATTAGAACTACTTGGTTTCACCGGACTCAAACAAGGGGAGTCAAAAAATCATCAATAGCATATCTACTTTCATGTATGTGCCATTATAATGTATGATATGCCCCTTATAAAATGAAAACAAGTATGACTGATAAAAATAGATCATGACAGAAATTTTACTGAGAGTGAAAATTAAAGAAATTTTTCCAGCACAACCTCTGAACATGATGCCACACAAACATCCCTAATAATTTAATCTCACAAATCGCACAAAACACCACTAAAACGTGCACATCCATGTCAAAAACATCAAGTGACTGTGAAATTAAACCACAAACAGGCAAATCATCAAAAGGTGTGCATATTATCTCACTTACTCGAATGAACAGCATAGCAAAACTAATCAAAATGACAGCCTCACAATATTAAGCAGTCATTGTAATATAAGACAAACCAATGCATCAACAACACAACACCTCAACGCAATGGCATACAATTAATTGAAATGATGAACGGTGCGCTGTATGCTCATGTCAACAGCTTTACATAAATATGATCTAAGCTTTTGATTGGCTAAGGGGCAAAGGCATACTAGCCCCTCAGGCCATCGTTAAACTCTAGTTGCACATGACGTTCTCCAGATCTCCATTGATTAACATTGAGGATGAAGGGCTAGCCTCACGCATAGCAAATGAGAACAATTAAATGGTTTTCATGCAACATACCTTATCAATAATACAATTTTATAAAAATAATATGTACTTTTATCTTGTATAATGGACATAAAACACATTTAAGTTACGAAAAAATATTATTTCTTAAAATAAATATAAGATGATTGAAGGTGCACAACAGCTTAGCCCCACTTGCCCCTAATGTAGAGATGCTGCTGATCCTCTGTATAGCCTAGCCCATCTTTAGGGAATAATTAAAATGATCTACGTTTTTGAGTGCTCCGCATTGATTTCTGCAAACAAATTGTGTGGAATTCCCATAGACGACATAAAGTTATAGAACACAGCAGGTACCTTTAGTATTACGTTTTTACTTTGCGCCTCTCCGTAGGTTTGAAGTAGTGAGTATAATGCTCTTCAGTTGTCTGTTTATGTTATGGCTGAACATCGAGAGCTGCATGATTGTGTGGGTTGGGAACTTTAGAGAATTCATGAATGCTTTACATATGCTAACATCATCTAAGCTCATGATCTTTACACCTAATGCACAGCTGTAAATTAACTGGAATTATTAAAGAGTCTTTTGTGCCATAACGATCTAGTGATTTCCAGAATGAGCTACTGAAATATTCAGTCATCTTTTTCCTTTTACAGACCCCCTCCAGTGAAAATCAAGTTTTTAACCTTGCTTACATGGCCATATGGTGTTTTTATATGCTAGAAGACATACCATAAGTGAAATCACCAGTCAACGCCATGGCTGATCATTTTCACCTTGGATCTGCAGTTTACCAAAGACAATCTCAAAAACACGGATTCAGACAGCCAGGGTTTCATATGTCACATACCTAAACAAAACATCCCATCAGTTTGCGGGTTGGGGCTTTCCATATCAATAGCATGCGCTATGGCGAAGCAAGGGGTATCAGGAGAAGCCAGGTGTAGCTACGTATCAGTATTTTGCAAGACATGTTCTGTTTTTGAAAGTTACGAAAGGACAAATGGTGAGCCTTCACGTATTACCAAAGGATCTGAAAATGGGTGCAGTTTATTTGGAAAAATCGTAATGTCCCAGCAAAATTTCCAGAGAAAACTTGGGTTTGGAGTTGTCATTTTCCAGAGAACTGTTTTAAAATTTTACCCAAAAACAGATGGGTTTTGCCACTAAACTTATTTTGAAGCCCAACGCGGTTCCATCAATTTATCCTGGGGACACAGTGAGCCCAAGCAGCAGGCGAGTGGTGCAGGGGTGAGTGGAGATAGAGTTGGGGACTAATTTGCATATTCATTGATCTGCAAGGTGTAGAGTAATATCTAAGCCATTTTAAGGCATGATGGGATTATTTTCATGGAGAAAAAAAATTACATATGCAATTTTGATTAACAAAGAGTTTTAGGGGTTAAACCAGTGACTGGAGAGGGACTTTAAACAAAATACAAAAATCAGAATGCTAGATGCACACCATCAGTGTGCAAATTATACAGTGACCTTCAGGGTGGTCCAAAGTAATTTACAGTACAGTTAGCCAAACGTTAACTATCTTAAAGGAATATTCAATACAAGTTAAGCTCAATCTACAGCTTTTATGGCATAATTTTGATTACCACAAAAAACTATTCTGACTCGTCTCTCAGAATAGTTTTTCTATTTAAAAAGAAAAGCAAAAATTAGGTTACAGTAAGGCGCTAACTGTACAGTGGAAGTAAATAGTGCCAATTTTTGGAGGGTTTAAAGGCAGAAATGTGAAACTTGTCATTTTATAAAGGTACTTGCACAAAATCTTCTGTTAAAACCTTGTGTATTTTTTTAGCTGTAAAGTTATTTCAATTTATGTTTTTATGTTTGTTTTAGGGTTTGCGGCATTACGTCATCACAGCAACAAGGATTTCAAATTGGATGTAACTTTACAAAGAAAATGTTGGTAAACAACTTTATCACACTTAAATATGAGAAAATTTATTTTCATCAATATTGTATAAAATGTATGATTTTTATGTTAACATGCATATTGTTTACATCTTGAGGCTATACTTTTGAAAAAGCAAGTATTTTAATGTTTATGGTTTGACCTCATTCACATAGTAAATGCCTCACCAAAGCCCATTTTATTTCCTTTAAAAAAAAAAATAAAGTTTTGGTAATCAACATTATGCCACAAATGCTGTTCATTTAGCTTAATTGTATTAAACCCGGAATATTCCTTAAAATACCTTTTTAAAAAACACAACTTTGACCAATAATTTAAACACTGAAAATAATAATAAATCATTCCCTTAAATAAAGATCCGTATTCAGCATCAGGCACACAGAAAGTTTGTTCAACAAACTGCAAATTTCAAACCCATTGTTTATATTTTCTGTCTATGACACTAAAAATGCATTTTACCCTTGCAGAGAACATCTAAGTCAGATGTTCTGAACTGCTATGTAAATAATAAGGCAGATTTACACAGGAGAATGAAACCAGACTGTTTTTTTTTTTTTACAAACATAGATTTATACTGAAGCCACATGGTGTAATACCAAAAAATCAGATTTGATAGTCTGTGTACCTAACATTTTATTTAATCAAGTGTTCATACTTCCCTGACTAAGAGGTGATGTAAAACAAAATTAAAAGGATTCCACTATTGTGCTATGAATTCTGAGAGATCAGGTCAAACAGTATTTAACAAGCTTGTGAAGCTTTCCTATATGCACATTTAACAACCTAACAGAAGCCCAAAGTGAGCATGCTACAACATATTTTATAATATTGGTCCATGGAGGGAAGGTCTTGTGATGCTGTATAGAGCAGAGATGAGACAGAACTCCTCTAGTGCATATATCTTCATGTTATCTCTGACGTTTCTGCATTATCTGTGGAAATACTCTTACTTCGAGTAAATTAAAGAATTGAGCTCCTAATTCTAATGGAAGTTTCCATTTGATTGTTTGGATTGTGCATATTGTGGCTCTCACATCCTCCAGATCTGTCCACTTGAGATTCCTTTCCCCTGAGTATTAACCCTTTCCCGGACTACATTTCCCAGAATCCCTTTCCACCTGCCATTTACTCACACACCTGTTTTCCATTCACTCATCAGCTCCCTGTGTATATAGTCTCTGCTCAGGCTTCACTTCACTGCTAGTCACCTTGTTGTGTTGCTTTTCTGAGCATTTATTGACTTCGTTGTCTGCCTGTTTTTGACTTGAGAATGTTCCCTAGATTTACCCTTTTGCCTCTTGTATTGGATTTATTGCATCATGTGGATTTGCTTACCTGGTGTGACCTCTGCCTGTATGACTACTCTTGCTAATAAACTCTGCACATGGATCTTCCCTCAGTGTCTGACTCTGAAGCATTACAGTGGCATTGATCAAAGTCATAGTTACTTTTGCATTACCTTGGAAACAATATTATAAAACTCATTAACCTGAAGTGCTAAGGTAATATGGGATAGCAAGCAACATGATATTTGTCTCCTTGTGTAGCAAATAAGAAATTTAAAGAAATAAGTATTTTTGATTGTGAGCTCTATCAATGCACAAAATTGTTGTTTGCATTATTTTTGTAAATCTTTTATATTTATTTGTTCTGCTATTCAGAATTGACCATATATGGGCCTACAGTTTCAGCAAGAACAATATACTTTATTTCTGCTTTCCATGCCTGCTCAGTTCATAATTTTCCCAGAAACATACAGATAATCGAAAGATTTAACAGTCTGTCCAACTGGGGATTTCTCTTTGGAACAGTTTTTCTTGTTTGATAAAGATAAATTTTGGATTTATCTAGTGTCAAGTACTTTCACTTTCATCCATTTCACCTCAAACGACTCTGATCGCACTGTTCCTCAAAACAGCATCTTCCCTAAATGTATATATATATATATATATATATATATATATATATATATATATATATATAGATAGATAGATAGATAGATATAGATATATTAGGGCTGTCAATCGATTTTAATCAAATAACAGTTTGACAAAGGGCAGGTGCATTTAAGAATAGAAGCATCTCTGCATGTTAACATGTAGTGCCTAGTGAAATCAAATTGTTTTCCCCATTTTTTCCCACAAATTTTGGATTTTCAGTTTACATTTTTCAGAATTCCATATTCTACAGTTTAGTAAAATTGTATCATCAAAATGGTGTCTAAATAAATTAATTCATCAAACATTCAATGAAATGAAAATAAAACAATTTATTTTTTGTGATCCTCACTGCACAATATATAATACAACATAGGAGTTATTTTTGTCAAATAAAATCCTGCACAACAAAGCATCATAGATGTGAGATTACTTTAATATAATGCAAATATCATTGCTGTATTAATATTATTAGCAGTGATAGTCACATTTCAGTCACTTATACATAACGTATAGGTGGTGATATAGTTCTGTCACATTTTTTCCATTTATATTGAATTTTTATTTTGGCAGAACCCTTTCGGTTTCTGTGTGTTTGTGATGGTAGTTTGTCACCCCAAGACAAGCAGGTTACATCATGACCCAGTAGGATTACCCAGTAGGAACCACAAAAGTCTATGAATTAATTAATTTAATATGTATTCTGTATGTTCTGTGCACCATAGAATGAATGTGTGCTCATTTCTCATCACCATATAGCATGTGATGCCCATGATAAGGTGTTTTCAGTGTATGAGCAGCCGGCCTCACACATTCACTGAAGTGTGCAACACAAGAATACTATATATTTATTTAATTAAATAGCTTTTGTGTGTGTGTGTGTGTGTGTGTGTGTGTGTGTGTGTGTGTGCGCTGAACGAAGACAGTTGTACATCAGACAGTATAGTTTTTTGGTATAAGAGCATTTTTACAAGTACAAGTATGAGAGCACGTATCAGGAGGACATCCCTACATAATTTAAAAACTAACACTATCATGATTTGTATTTCTTCTTTTTATACAAAAACGGCAAGGGCAATTTATGAAAGGGCAAGAAGAGTTCACAGTTCTTCTGACTTACAACAGTGAGGATGAGCTAGGCTTTAGTGACAATGAAAATGAAATAGATAATGAACAATATTGATAAACTCATGGTAATGATTCACTGAATTTTTATTTGCAGGAGTTCAAAGTGTATGAATACAAAAATAATACAAGGAACTGTTAATTTAGTGTAAGGCCAAATTGATAATATAAGAAAAATACGTTTTTGTATAATTTTCCATTGTAGTTTTGAGTTGCCATTTATGTCATTATGTAATATTTGATTTTTTATTTGGGGGGGTTATTTTGTTTTGTTATTTTGACCACCATGCAGAACTTTTTTTTACCAACTTGGAACATGCAACTAATATTTCTAATGTTCTAATGTTCTACTAAGTGCTTTAGAAAACCCAACCTTAGTATATTGGTTTTGTGTTACTACCAATATCCCATTAACTAGCAGCATTTCTTTGACTATGCATGCTGTCAATTCATAAAACAGGATGTCAACACATCAAATCCTCATATTATCTCATTTGTTAACATTAATGACTGGCTATATCAATGAATGAAGTCTTCAGATCTGATCTGAGTGCAGTTCTGGGGTGTGCAATCAGTGACAGGTCTCCAGTTCTCAGAACAGAGCTGAATCTAATATTAGAGCACTTGTGATCCCGAGGTAGCTGCCACTGCTCTCCAGTGGGTTAGTGGCGTTAGCCCCATCTGACAGCATGTAAAATATCTGTTTACATTTTTGCTTGACAACAGAGCACTGACATCCACATTTCCCCAGTGACCACATGAAATAACCCTGTCAAGAAAAGTAAATTTCAATCTTCACGTATGGCTTTTTACCAGGCTCACTAAAGCAAGGTCAGGGGGGGTGACTTACTGAGGGAACATAAACTGTTGCCACATTGCTTTAAACCACTGCTGCAAGACAACTTCCCTGTGCTGGAATCCTGTTCACAATGCAGCATTGTACCCATTTAAAATAAATCTAATGAACAATGTGCTGGAAGGAGCATGTTTAATTCATTTCATTTTTGTTCTTAATCACTTGATTGCTTGAGAACATTTGAGACTTGATATTTGCATGTTAAACATGGGCATCAAATGTAAAAAATAAGTCAAAACGAAACATGAAAAATCACACAAATGTCACCTATATTAAACTTACTGGAGTTCTTTGTTATGATTAGTGATGTCCAGTTTGTGAACGAATCGCTCTTTTGAACCGGTTCTTTTTTGTGAACAAGTCGAACAAGGTCAACACTGTGCCTGACACTCGAATCGAAATGAGCCGATAACCGAGATTATTATGATCCTAGAACTGGTGATATCTGATTTTGCCAACTCTTCTTCGCAATGAAACGCTCCAACTAGTTCATAAATCGGACTGAATACTTGATTTACAACAGTTCTTGAGTCAACAGTACATTGAACTGAGGATCTGCTGACCGATGAGCTGCTGACATTGAGCATGCATGTGATTAAAGGGCAAAATGTCTGTTCCCTATCAAAAAGCTACACTTTGATGCTGCGTTGATTTAGCGCTTTGGTAACGTCTTTAGGAGTGACCAGCTGTGAATATGTGTGCAACACGTCAATGAAATTGACACAATTTATAGCCTCCGCCGGTGACATCAACAGGATGCGCTGGTAAAGGGGCTTTATATACTGCCCTGCAAAAGCAAAAGACCTTAACTCACTAGAGTGTGAAACTGAGAAAAATGACTTTAAAGTTTCTGTTTTGTCCAGACAAAAGTATTATAGGTAGGACTCCCAAAATTTCACAACTAGTTGCTATACTGAAGAAATGTTTGTATGCAAAAAATCTTGAGCTCAAAATTGACCTTTGACCCTTGTTTGGCAGTTACTGTACTCTGCCGTTGTATCATGTGCCAAAAATCAGGAGTCATGCAAAGGCAAAAGGTCAGTAACTGACATATAATCAATATTTACTTGCTGTTCACCATACTTACTTCCATTATAAGAACACCTAACCAAGGTCTAGTCATCTTGGTATTTGTTTTAAATTATATAGAAGACCTTTGGTTGTTCCTATTTAGTGCTATAATGATCAGGATAGTGCGGCAACACTAACACAGTTAAACAGTATAACAGATAAGTTACTTTGCAGTACAGTATGTACAGTATGAATAAATACAATAAATATTTTCACAATAAAGATAATTTAATTATAATGGAATACAAAGGTATATGTATTTAAATGCAAGATATAGAGTAATAATTAATTAAACATTGGACCAATACATTAGAGATTAGAGACTGCTCATTCCAAGTTTTTTACTGCTCCAAATAAAATCTTACTGAAAGCTAATTTTTTGAGATATCAACCTAAAATTTGGAACACAACTTGTCCATAGGTATATATGACAAAGCATTCTTGAAATACAACCATTTAAGTTTGGATAGTGATTTTCATGTCTATGCGAAAAAAGGGGGAGGGGTGACAGTTAAAGGGTTAAGGGCCACCAAACTGCTCAAGATGCTCAGTCAACGAACTCGACTTGGATTACTACTTTTTAATTCTGAGATAATATAGACAGAGTATACCGCAAAAAAGTTGGAATTACTTTTACTATTTAGGTTAGCCTACTTTGTACGGACATTAGCGATAACCAGCTGTAAAATCTGACGTGAACACCTGCAAGAAGGAAATATGGCTCAAACACGCATGGATTGTTGTGGATACAGCAGATGACGTGCATTGCTATGGATTATATCTTCTATGGATTATATCGGATTGCATGGAAAGGTAGGATGCCTCTGTATTTAATATTTGGTTTTCAGCATCTGATGTGAGGCGAGTGTCAACGTTAGCGCTAATTTACGTGACACAGATTAAATTTAGCAAGCTCCGGGCTGTCACTGACATTGACAGATCTGAACCATCGCCCTATCACATCGCTATCACAGAGTAATAATACAAACAAGCAGTCGGCAGTCTACACTTTATTTCAAAGATGTGTCGTGTGTATGTTACGCGGTTTGGTGACAATAAAAGAGTAGTAATCTTTGACAGTATGACAAAGCCAGAGTACAGTAACATCACAGCGGCACCGTAACATCTCTCTTGATGCCAGGCGAAACAAAGTCAGAACACCTTAACTCAACTTCAGCGTGCCAGAACAAAGGCTAAGAGCCGTAACAACTGTTACGGCGTTCTGCTGTGGTTTCTCGTATGGTTTTGGATGTTACGGTTGTCATAGCCCTTTAATTTCTCGTTAAAACAATCAAATTGACTCACGATATTTATTCACATGATAAAGGAGGTCTTGAATACCCCAAAAATGACATTAACTCATTTTTGACCAAACATGATGTTATGGCGTTTTGCCTTTGTAGGGCAGTATAGGTGTGCCACAAGTGCATCATCAGATCATTTGTCTTCAGATCATTCTGTATGTGTTGTGCTTCTTGACTGTCAGAACTTTCTACTTTCCTCTGTTAGGAGTTAGAATTGTTAGGCAGTGCGCAGAAACCTTTCATTTTCTCTTTTAAAAAAAAGAAGAAGAAAAAGAATGACTGATAAACAAAGCAAGCGGTTCACATGTTTACGCTCTATGGCTGAGAGGGACACACACCAGTTTTGTTTTGTGTGTTTGGGGAAGAGCATGCTGCTCTTGCGTTGGGGTGGGGTGGATGCAATCATTGCGATCTGTTCTCAGTCAAAATGCTGCGAACTCGTCTTGCTTAGTTCCAAGAGATATCACCCACTCTCTTATGGATCTGGCTGAGGATCGAGAGACAGTTCCGTCCCTATCACTCACTCTCTCCCCAGATCCAGCGGGTCCCTCCCGAGATCCTGAAGCAAGCTCCAGTGCCTCTTCGATTCATGAGGGGGACCATGAATCTCTTGAGTCTGTGGACTTCGAGGTACCCAGCTCTGAGCATTCCGCGCATGATAATAAAGCGATGGAGGAATTACTTGAGGTGGTTACTCGTGCGGTGGCCAGACTTCTCTCTCGAAAAAGAGACCCCCAAGCACTCCAAACTGGAGGAAAAATTTCTGTCTGAAGGCCAAGAGAAAGGAACGCCTCATCAGTCCCTTCCCCTCTTTGATGACCTCCATGATTAGCTCTCTCATTCCTG
The DNA here is from genome assembly GCF_025860055.1 of Xyrauchen texanus. Lineage (NCBI taxonomy): Eukaryota > Metazoa > Chordata > Actinopteri > Cypriniformes > Catostomidae > Xyrauchen > Xyrauchen texanus. The sequence goes on from NC_068283.1 coordinate 15,996,504, forward strand.
GAGGAAACCTTATACTTCCTGTGTCTTCGTGCCCTCAACGTAGACATATTCGACTATCGTGGGTGCTGAGACATGGGGGTATTCAGTGATGCCGCCGGTAGAAGAGACACTTGCGGGTTATCTCTCGCCTGGCTCGGCATCATCGCTAAAAAGACCTACTCTCCCCACAAAGCCGTGCAGGACCACCTCTACGCTTTGCGCCATTAACCGGTCTATGGCTGCCTTGGTCAGCACTGAGAGACACTTATGGCTCAACCTGTCGGGCATCAGAGATATGGACAAGTTTTCCTCCTCGATGCCCTGGTTTCGCTTTCTGGTTTATTTGGTGACGCCATGAATTCGGTTATCACCAGGTTCCAGGAGGTAACGAGTCATGAGGAAGCCTTTGGGCAATTCCTTCCTTGCCGCACTCAGGGGGAGGGGCCGTCGGCCACCCAGCCCCACCACAGTCGTTCTAGACAGAAGGCTCAAAAACAAAGCGTGGCGAATCGTGCTCCCCCTCGTAAAGACTGGGGGCCAGTTCATCGCCCTCAACAGCCCCCAAAGCAAGACCTCAGGGCAGTTATTTCTAAAAAGAGAAAACCCTGACAGTTTTGTGCCCAGCCTCGTGGTGGTAGCCCCTCTCGGGTCAAGGCACGTGAAGCAATCACCTGTACCTTCCCGATACCCACACGAAACCTCTCTATTCCTGCTGCCTCTGGTGTTTTGGGAGTTAGAGGTTTCCAGCAAAATGTTGGGTGTTCTGTTGCTACCTGCCTTAGTCCAGGACGCGGAATACTCGACATCCCCTCAACAGGAAGTGTCAAAATGTATTCCCATCTCAGAGAACTGCAAAATATCTTGGTCAAAGGGGCCATAGAACATGTTCTTCTTCCAGAGAAAGAGTCAGGTGACTACAGCAGATACTTCCCGGTTCCCAAGAAGGGTGGGTGTTTGTGTCCGATTTTAGACCTTCAAGGCTTGAATCGCTCAGTCAAGGCGTTCAAGATCAAGATGCTAACTGTCAAGACGGTCGTGTCTCAAATCAAATATCACAATTGGTTGATCATGATCGATCTCATGGACGCATATTACCATATAGAAATTCTGCCACAACACAGGAAGTTCCTGAGGTTCGCTTTCGGGGGCAAAGCTTTGAAATATGGGTTCTTCCATTTGGCCTAGCCCTATCCCCCCGCACATTCACAAAAGTGCATGGATGCAGCACTGGCTCCTTTGCGACTCCGGGGCATCCGCATTCTGAATTATATAGAGAACTGGCGGATACTAGCACAGTCACAAAAACGTGCATTACAGCACAGGGATATCATCTTAGCTCATCTGGTGTCTCTGGGTTTGAGACTCAATGTCAAGAAAAGCGTTCTCTCTCCCACTCAGAAAACGACATATCTGGGGATTGTATGGTGTTCTATCATGATGTGGGCACAATTGTCTCCCGCTCAAACCGTGTCCATTCAGGGCACCCTGAGCAAAGTCAGGCTAGGTCAAGGTTGCAATGTTCGTCAGTATCAACAAATATTAGGTGTCATAGTATCTGCGTCCTCAGTGATCCCTTTGGGCCTTCAGCACATGAGACTGTTTCAGTTGTGGCTCAAAGAGAGGGGATTTAATCTAAGGCCCAGTCCCCTAAGGCAGATAAGGGTTACATGCGGCAGGCTTCGTCCGATTTCTATGTGGTTCAGACCCTGGTTCCTCACTTTGGGTCCCACTCTAGGTGCGTCTTGCCATCGCAAATTGCTAACAACAGATGCCTCCCTGACTGGCTGGGGTAGCGGCCTTAAGTGGTCATCCAGCTCAAGGAGAATGGGAGGGTCATTAGCTCGATTGGCACATCAACTGCCTCGAGTTGATGGCGGTATTTCTGGCTCTGAAATACTTCCTCCAGTATTTAAGATGCTGCCATGTCCTGGTGCAGGTGGACAACACCGCAGTAGTCTCTTACATAAACTATCAAGGAGGTCTACATTCACGCCAGCTCAACAGACTGGCATGGCAGATTCTCCTTTGTGCCCAGGGCAAGTTCCTGTCAATCAGAGCAGTTTATATCCCTGGATGCCTGAATGTGGGAGCAGATTTACTGTCCAGACAGAAAATACTGACGGGGGAGTGGAAACTCCACCCCGAGGTAGTGGAACAAATCTGGTTGAAATTTTACAAAGCAATTCCTTGGGCGATTCCGGACAGGAGGGACCTTCTATCCCAGGTGCAGGGGACAATATTTCATCCCTGGCCCGAGCTGTGGAACCTTCTTATTTGGCCCCTGAAGAGTACCAACTGAGGGACACTGGGCTTTCACCTGAAGTTATCGAGACCATTCTAAGTGCTAGGGCTCCCTCTACTTGAAGAAGTTATGCCAAGAAATGGGGTGTCTTTGAACGATGGTGCAGTGCACATAATGCAGATCCAGTTAACTGCCAGATTGCTTCAGTTATGGACTTTCTGCAGGAAAAATTATCAGCAGGCACATGCCCCACCACTCTCAGGGTTTATGTGGACGCTCTATCGGCTTGCCACACCGTGATTGATGGGATGCCTTTTGGGAGACATCCCTGCTCGCTCGCTTCATTCACGAAGCCATGCATTTGAAAAAAGAATTGGGGGTCTACAGGCTCTGTCCGTCTTGCCATCCTGCATAGATGTTTCCCCAGGAATGGCTAAAGCAATATGGAACCCTCACCCTGACTACCTGCCTATGGTTCCTTTCTCGACCGTACATCCAGTCACTCTTGAAGCCTTCTGCTCCCCGCCGTTTATAATGCCGGAGCAGGAAAGACTTCACGGACTGTGTCCAGTGGCGTAAGTCAGGGCAACTATTTGTTTGTCATATGGGTCGTAACAAAGGGGTGGCCGCCACCAAGCAAACCATGTCACATTGGGTGAGGGATGCTATTGCCCTGGCCTATGAGGTGCATGGTCAAGCTTCGCCAGTAGATATCAGGGCTCACTTTACCAGAGGGGTTGCCTCCTCTAAAGCTTTGTCCAGAGGTGTCCCTCTGCAACATGTTTGTAATGCGGCAGGCTGGTCAACTCCGCATACATTCATAAGATTCTATAGTTTGGATGTTCATGCTACTCCGGGCTCTTATGTCCTTGAGTCTAAATCACAAGCTCATGTCTGAGACCTCTCGTGCTCTTGTGAGCAAAACCACACAACCGTGAGAAGTCCAGATATCCACAGTGCAGCAGCGTGGGTATTCTCGTTCCCATGCGCTAAATCTGCATGCCATCAAAGTGTAGCTTTTTGATAGGGAACATCTTAGATTACTTAAATGTAACCCCTGTTCCCTGATAAAAGTGGAATGAGATGCTGTGCTTCATTGCCGCACTTAAGATGCCCCAGGACTGCTCTTCAGACAAAATACTTGACGATGCACCTGTGGCGCATCTATTTATAGCCCTTTTACCGGTGCATCCTGATGATGTCACCGGCGGAGGCTATACATTTTGTCAATTTCATTGATGTGTTGCACACATATTCAGAGCTGGTCACTCCTGAAGACGTTCCCAAAGCACTAAATCAGTGCAGCATCTCGTTCCGCATTTATCAGGGAACAGGGGTTACAGTTAAGTAACCCAAGTCGTTTCTAGTGTATTTAGCTGAACAGCAGAAAGTATAACCAATAAAACATATTGGAAATATGTTTATGAATTGCTTGCATTACCGTTTTATCAATGTATGATGATGATCCGGTCGCAACAGTTTTCGAGTCAACAGTATACTCACAGATCCAGGGACAGCACAGTAGGTTTCTGTAAAAAAGGTGAGTTGATTAAGACTAGTTTAATCACTTTATATACTTTAGACAAGTGTATATCCGCGTTTGTATATCAGTGTGAGTATTGGGTGCTTAAGGTGCAAAAGTTTAATGTAGGATGTTTTGTAAGATCACTGACTGAAATACTAATGAAAATAAATACACGTATAATCAGCGATATGCACTTACATATGGCTTTATTGAATGTGTTTGTGTTTGTATTCTACATCAGCGGCATATTAGCATTATGTATAGTGACGTCATTGCGGGTATAACTTCTTGAACCGGTTCATTGAAACAAACCTTCTGAAAGAACCAGTTCGCGGAAAAGAATCAGACTTCCCATCACTAGTTTTGATTCATTTAAATATCAACTTTATATCAGGTTTTTATTTTAATTCCTAGGGAGAAATAAGATTCAAGTGAGACAACTGTTGATATACAGTAACAGTGCAGAGCTGTAAAATCAATGATAGCATTGCTCAGAATTGGTTTTATTAAAAATGTAATGAGAAATGTTTGAGTTCATATCAAAATCTTAGACTATTGAACTTTTGTACATTGGAAAATGTGAGCACTGTTTGTGGCTTCCTTTGAGATATTCTTCTTAAACTCTTTAAAACAAATTATCATAATAAGGTAAAATGATGTGTGTAATCTGATTCTAATCTGTAATCTAATTACTTTTTTAGTCACAAAGTAGTGTAACACATTACATTTTAAATTATTGTAATCACATTACAGTTACTGACATTCTAATAATAATAAAAGTAAGAAAGAAAAATCTGAGAAGGGATTTAGAAAGTAAATTAAAAGGGGACCTGGGAGGCTCAGCGAGTATTAACGCTGACTACCACTCTTGGAGTCACGAGTTCGAATTCAGGGCGTGTTGAGAGACTCCAGCCAGGTCTACTAAGCAACCAAATTTGCCCAGTTGCTAGGGAGCATAGAGTCACATGGGGTAACCTCAGTCCTGGTTCTAGAATCAAATCTCTGAGGGTGCTTCTGAAAATATCGAGGGTGCTCACTAATGTGTAAATAAATATGTAGGAAAATGGCTCCTTATCTTCAACAATCTGAAAATAGTGCCACCAAACATGGTATTATCCACTGGGAAGTTTATGTTTTTTTACACATCACCAGAAACGCATCACCCGAGATTCAGCAAAAAATAAAATCAATCATTTCAAAACATTATCCAACACCATTTCAGAAATGCACTGACTTGGTATAACTATGTTATAGCATAAATCTATGAAAATGAAGAATAGTATTTTTGAATGAAGACAGATTTTTCCATTTGTCTTATGATGTTGGCTGTTACAACTAACATGTGCTGAAATTTGAAAAAGAGTAAAGTGCTTGCTAGCTTTTATAACAGAAAACTTTAAAGGAGGAGACATCAAAATATGTACAGTTTATGGAAAATAATTAGTTATGTGGAAGGATGCAAAGTATGCCTGTCAATAGGGGCCATGGACTAGGGGACACATCACCTAAATTGGAGAGAAATAAAGATTAAAGGTTAAGTGCCTAATCTATCTTATCTAGCAGTACAGAATCAGGTATGATTTTAAATAAACTAGTCATTCTCCATGAAATAGTATTGCATGTTACATAAATAACTGACAAATGGCACAGAAATGTACAGTTAACATTCGTCATATAAGTCAACAACAAAAAGCTTTTTCTTACCATCATTCAGAACAGCTGCAGCCTCCTAGATCGACTAGGGTATTTTTCTAAGCACATCAACTTTAAGGGCTCTTCCTCACCTAGGTCACTCGGCAGCACTTAATAGGGTTTGTCGCCCGGGTGTGCAAGTTGTATCAGGCGGTGCGAGAGAGGTTGTAGGTCATCGGTAGGTGGTGTTGTTTGATAGCTTAATTGATGAGCATCTTGCATAGTGGTGGTTTGGGCTTTATTTAGCCAATTTCTTATATCCATAATAAGAATTATTCATCGTGCAACATGGATGATGAATATTTTAATGCTACTGTAAAACCCAATCTCACAAAGTCAGTTAACGAGTTTCCTGAGCGGGACGCACCTAACAGTCAAGTGGAAAAATTAAAGAGATACGCACACTTATGCCCATCACGCTTGCAAACTGATGAGGACACGTATCAAATGGCATTATATATGGATAACAAGTGGATATCGGAGACATGGAAGCATGATGAAATTAAGATTCGGATCGGATTTGAAAGATATGAAAGTGTGTGCATCTGTCTGTGTGTCTATTGGCGGCGAAATCTGGTTTGCATATACGCTATTAATAATTTCATCTGAGGGTGCTTTTACATTTGTTTGAGGGTGCTTAGCATGCTCAAGCACCCCCGTAGAACCGGGCCTGGGTAACCTCCTTGTTGTCGTGATTAGTGGTTCTAACTCTCAATGAGGCATGTGGTGAGTTGTGCTTGAATCGCGGAGAGTAGCATGAGCCTCCACATGCTGTGAGCCTCCAGGGTGTCATGGACATTGAGCAACGTGATAAGATGCATGGTTTGACTGCCTCGGAAGTGGAGGCAACTGACACTAGTCCTCTGCCACCCAGATTGAAGTGAGTAACCGCATCACCATGAGGACCTACTAAGTAGTGGGATTGGGCATTTCAAATTGGGAGAAAAAGGGGATAAAAGAAAAAATACTTTTAAAATTAAATACTTTTAAATACTACTAAAATTAAAGTAATTAGTAATGTGATTATTTTTCCATGAAGTAATCAATAAATTAATCTGATTACATTTTAAAGAAGCAATTAGTAATTTGTAGTGGATTACTTTTTTGAGTAATTTACCTAACATTTATTAGGGTGTTTTTCTCTGGTTAAAATATGAGAAACAGGGAACAGAAACAAAAGTTTCAGTTTGATCTCCATGTACCTGCATTGCTGTTTAGGAAAAACAATTGTACATTTGTGATTTTATTTCAAATAGGACATGAAACATTCAAGCCCAACTGACATTCTGAAAGAAGACAAAGTGGCAAACATGTCAATGTTATGTAGTAGAAGATTTAAAGACATTCTAAGCCATCAAAGGTTAGCCGAACTGAGGCATCCAGCCAGTTAAAGACCTCTCCACATTCCATCTTTATAAATCAAAGTATATCTTTGCGTTCCAGGAATGCACTGGACAGAAATTTGATAATACATAATGGAGGAACCAGTCAGCAGACAGCTTTCTCTCTCTCTCTCTCTTACCCTTTTAAATGCACCAAGGAACTATGGTGTCCTTACAGTACATTTTGTTCTGAAGCAGTGGTTGGCAGAAGCCTTGAGTATATGTGTATTACACCTCACACCAACTCATCACTACACCTTGTAAAGGTGCCTCACAAGAGAAATTGCACTGGGCAGAGCGGGCGGAAACCCAGGGTTCTGACTATTTATGTCATTTTTCCCGCAGCATTATCTTCACACTAAATCTCCTTGGGGTAGATGCACAGAGCAAGATTTTCCACCCGCTAACTCTTAATATGTTACCAGACATTGCTTTTAAGAGCAACCAGGTTGACAACACTCTTTTATGGGTTTCAGATAGAATATTCCCAGTGTCCACCTCAGTACAGGCCATGTCATTATAGCTGATAGCACCAGCATCCACTGGGAGGGACATCTGAGTGTTTTTTTAATGGCCTGAGTTTTTTTTCACTGTGTTGCTGTAATTTATAGTAGCCTGGAGCATGCATTTTCAGATTTGTTCTGTATTAATAAACACTGAGATTTTGTTTTAGTATTCAACAAATAGACAAATTTGGTGCTTGTGGTTAATAGTTAGAGATTAAATAGCTCCAAAAAGGAACATGGCTCAATTCCTCTTATATTAGACAAGACTATTCATGCTGATTTACACAAAATACAAAAAAAAAAATTATATTCAGGGTATTCACACTTTTTGATTATTGAATTTCAAAGACATTTCTAGTTAATTGGAATTGCTGGAGAATAATTAAAAAAAATGTTTTATAGAGACTCACAAAAATTAATTCTAGCCCATGAAATATTTAAGAGCTGTTCTTAACCAGAACAATGTCTGGACAATATAGAAATGTATTCTGTATTGTAAAATTTGAACACTCATGCTCTCCGGTAATTTTTTTTTCTCCCCAATTTGTAATGCCCAATTCCCACTATATCCTCATGATGGCATAGTGACAATCTGGGTGGTGGAGGACGAATCTCAGTTGCCTCCGCGTCTGAGATTTTTATCTTATCACGTGGCTTGTTGTGCGAGTTACCATGGAGACATAGCGTGTGTGGAGGCTTCATACCATCCACCGCGGCATCTAAACACAACTCACCATATACCCCACGAGATCGAACCACATTATAGTGACCTCGAAGTGGTTACCCCATGTGACTCTACCCTCCCTAGCAACCAGGCCAATTTGGTTGCTTAGGAGACCTGGCTGGAGTCACTCAGCACGCCTTGGGATTTGAACTCGTGAACTCCTGGGGTGGTAGTCAGTGTCTTACTCTTGAGCTCTCTCACACAAACAAAATATTGTATTGATTTCATAAGTTTATATATTAATTTAATATAAGTTTATATTTTTTATTTATAAATAAAACACAAATAAATAAATCAGACACAATGAAGTACACAATCAAAATCAAATCAAAATCAAATTACTTTATTGTCACACTACCATGTACACAAATGCAACAGTAGGTGAAATTCTTGTGTGCAGTTCCGAGCAACATAGCAGTCATGACAGTGACGAGACATATACCAATTACAATAAACAACATACTTACACAACACAATTTACATATCAAATGTACACACACTTAACACAACACGATAATTATATACATTACACACAATATAGAATACACAATATACAATACAATAAGGAGTATATGAAATATATATATATATATATATATATATGAAGTAGTATATTGAGGAGAATATGTTGACAGTCCAGTGTGAGATTATAGATGAATAAAGTGCAGTGCTAATTATTGATCCTGATAGATCAAGTGTTCAACAGTCTGATTGCTTGGGGGAAAAAGCTGTCATGTAGTCGGCTGGTGCGGGTCCTGATGCTACGATACCGCCTGCCTGATGGTAGCAGTGAGAACAGACCATGACTCGGGTGGCTGGAGTCTCTGATGATCCTCCGAGCTTTTTTCACACACCGCCTGGTATTTATGTCCTGGAGGGAGGGAAGCTCACCTCCGATGATGTTCCTGGCAGTTCGCACCACCCTTTGCAGGGCTTTGCAGTTGTGTGCGGTGCTATTGCCGTACCAGGCGGTGATGCAGCCAGTCAGGATGCTCTCTACAGTGCTGGTGTAGAACCGTGTGAGGATGTGGTGGTTCATTCCAAATTTCCTCAGCCGTCTCAGGAAGAAGAGGCGCTGGTGAGCCTTCTTCACAACGGCCTCAGTGTGGACGGACCATGTGAGTTCCTCAGTAATGTGGACACCGAGGAACTTGAAGCTGCTGACTCTCTCCACCGGTGCTCCATTGATGGTGATGGGGCTGTGTTCTCCGTCTTTCTTCCTGAAGTCCACAACAAGCTCCTTGGTTTTACTGACACTGAGGGAGAGGTTGTGCTCTTGACACCAGCGTGTCAGAGTGTGCACCTCCTCTCTGTAGGCTCTTTCATCATTGTCAGTGATCAGACCTACCACCGTCGTATCGTCAGCAAACTTAATGTTGGCATTGGAGCTATGTACACAGTCATGTGTGTACAGGGAATACAGGAGTGGGCTGAGAACACAGCCCTGCGGGGCTCCAGTGTTGAGGGTCAGTGATGAGGAGGTGTTGCTGCCCATTCTAACCACCTGATGTCTGCCTGACAGGAAATCCAGGATCCAGCTGCACAGCGAGCTGTTTAAGCCCAGAGCCCGGAGTTTCTCATCAAGCTTGGAGGGCACTATGGTGTTGAATGCTGAGCTGTAGTCTACAAACAGCATTCTCACATATGTGTTCCTTTTTTCCAGATGGGAGAGAGCAGTGTGTATTGTAGATGCAATGGCATCATCGGTGGAGCGGTTGTTGCGGTAGGCAAACTGCAATGGGTCCAAAGAGGGGGGCAGAACAGAGCAGATGTGATCTCTGATTAACCTCTCGAAGCATTTGCTGATGATGGGGGTCAGAGCAACAGGACACCAGTCATTTAAGCAGGTGATTATAGCTTGCTTCGGAAAGGCACAATGGTTGATGTTTTGAAGCATGTGGGGACTACAGACAGGGAGAGGGACAGATTGAAAATGTCCGTAAAAACACCAGCCAGTTGATTCGCGCACGCTCTGATGACGCGGCCCGGAATGCCGTCTGGACCCGCGGCTTTACGGATGTTCACCCGTCGGAATGATCGGGTTACATCCACAACAGAGACGGAGAGTGAATCAATCTCTGTAGCGTCAGCCACGAGTGCTCTCTCTGCGAGGGCGGTGTTATTGTCCTCGAAACGAGCATAAAATGTATTAAGTTCGTCCGGGAGAGATGCAGCGGTGTTCATGGCGGAGACTTTATTCCGTTTGTAGTCCGTGATTGTGTTAATTCCCTGCCACATACTTCTGGAGTCAGTGGTGTTGAATTGACCTTCAAGTTTGTGCCTGTACTGGCGTTTGGCTGTACTGATAGTGTTACGGAGGGCATAACTGGCTTGTTTACGCTCCTCCGTGTTAGAAGAATTAAAAGCGGAGGTCCGTGCAGTGAGTGCCGTGCGAACATCGCTGTTAACCCATGGTTTCTGGTTGGGGTATATCCGTATAGTTTTGGACGGAACAACATCCTCTACGCACTTCCTGATGAAACACGTTACGCTGTCAGCGTAAACCTCTTTGTCGTCATCAGAGGCGGACCGGAACATCTCCCAGTCCGCGTGATCAAAACAGTCTTGTAGCGCAGAGTCTGATTGGTCCGACCAGCACTGGATCGTTCTGAGGGTGAGTGCTTCCCGTTTTAGTTTCTGCCTGTAAGCAGGTAGAAGTAGAACGGAAGAATGGTCCGATTTGCCAAATGGGGGGCGGGGGAGGGATTTGTAGCCATACCGGAAAGGAGAGTAACAATGATCTAAAACCCGGTCCCCTCGTGTGTTGAACTTTATGTGTTGGTGGTATTTTGGAGCGATTGTTTTGAAGTTGGCTTTGTTAAAGTCCCCGGCAACAATGAATGCAGCCTCAGGGTGCGCGGTTTCCTGCTCACTTATACACCCATACAGTTCCCTGAGTGCCCGGTCTGTGTCGGCTTGTGGGGGGATGTACACAGCTGTGATGATGACCGCTGTGAATTCCCTCGGCAGCCAGAATGGTCGACACAGAAGCATGAGATATTCCAGATCAGGAGAGCAGAAAGACTTGATTAAATGTACGTTCCTCTGATCACACCATGATTTGTTGATCGTAAAACATACACCACCACCTCTGCTTTTACCTGAGAGGTCTTTCGCTCTGTCCGCTCGGTGCACGGAGAAGCCCGTGATTTCGATGGCCGAGTCTGGAATCTCCGCAGCCAGCCAGGTTTCTGTAAGGCAGATAACACAGCAATCTCTCGTCTCTCGTTGGAAAGAGATCCGCGCTCTCAGCTCGCAGAGACTGAACATTTGCCATAGTATACTGGGTAGCGGGGGTCGATTTGCACGACGTCTTACTCTGATGAGAACGTCGTCTCGTTTTCCTCTTTTCCTTCTGCGTTTCTGTGGCCGAGCAGCCCAGACAAAGGGCTCCGCCGGCGTGTTTGTAAACAGCGGGTCGGCATTAAGGAATTTGAAGTCCGGTTTTCGATGTGTAATTGTAGAACCAATGTCCAAAAGCGTTTGTCTGTCGTAAACAATAAGGCAGACAACATCCAAGACAAAAAAAAACTATGAACTGTAAACAAAACAAACAATAAACCGCAGTGTTGTAACGGAGCTCGCAACGCAGCAGCCATACTCGGTGCCATCTTGAGTAAATATAACACATAAATGGAAGGGGTGAGACTATAAAACATTCACAATGCAGAAATGCCTTTCATGCTCGTGCAGGAATCACAGAAGATGGTTTGAATCCAAATGCAGATTTATTTGTCAACAGAGTGACGATGAAGGTAGAAAACCATAAGCAACCTAAGGTAACAGCGAAAACAAAGACTATATAATCAGGAAAGTAAACCCTTTGGAAAGTAATAAGCTGGTCTTATGGAGATGGGAAGACCGATGAGGGCATGGCAGAGTGCAGGTGATTAGGCGCGACACTGCTGAGACGGGGGGATAACTGGACCTTTTATTCTAGGCTTGAGGGGGGCCTGGATGGCAGGCAACAATATACAACAATATTGTAGAGCACATCATTTTTACAGGTAACAAAATAATTACTCTGTCTTTTTACTTTATTAATGTTAGTGTTCTAAACATTTTCAAAAAAATTTTACAAAATCGTGTTTATTGTTTTCAGATCAAATTTGACCTGAAGAGCACACGTACGATTCTAAAACGAAGAGTGCCAAAGGGTTAAGATTTTTCTAGTTGCCATGAGTATTCTAGGCCTGGAAAACACAATTTTACAATTTCTTGTTCACATGGAAATCAACATGCTGCTACAGAATATGTATGAATCCTGAAATCAATTCTAACCCATCCCCAATCATAAATTGTTGCATTAATTGAAATGTTTTCACCTTTCCATGAAACTACCGCTACTGTAAGGGTTTTGTGTGAGCAATCTCCAAGACATGGGTTCTGTTTTCATGGAAACCAGGAAGTAATTGCGTTCACGTGGTGAGCATGATTCAAATGTTGCATTTTCAGTTAAAAAACATTTCAAGCACTGACGCCCCGTCTCACGGACCCCTTCAGGGACCCAAAAGGCTCCCTGAAGTGTTCCTGAGACGATCGACTCAGGGAGCGAGATGGACTCTATGGAGCTGGCCTCTAGACCACTCCATCCCCCGGAGGAGGGCTGGCAGGGAAACCTTTTGCCACACCCCGACCGGGCTGTGGTACCCAAAAGCGCAGCTTCCTCACTCCTTGATTCACCTAACCGGTGGCCACATACAGTCACTGCACCAGGGAAGCAGTCTATTCGCCTTCACGCCTTCGACTGCAGACTGCCAGCAGGCTAGTTCTGATGAGTCTAGAGGACGCCTCCATAGGACCTCCTCAGTAATTTTTCTGCCCCCAGCTAGATACATGGAGGTAGGTAAGTGCTTTGAGTTCTCCTTCAGCACAACTGTTTCGGGACACAACTTTGCTCCCCAACATAATATTACCTGCCCCCCCACCGGCCAACACCCTGCAAGCGAAATCTCTAACTTTTGACACAAGGACACGATTGAGCCTGTCCCTCCAGCCGTGATGGAGGGTTTCTACAGCCCTCACTTCATCGTACCCAAGAAACGTGGTGGGTTGTGGCCAATCTTGGACTGGCGAGCCACAACGGTAGCATACATAAATCGGCAATGCAGTGTGTGCTCACGAAAAATGTCGCAACTCGCCCGCCATCTCCTCCTCTAGAGTCGCTGCACGCCCCTCATATCCCAGGCAGCCTCAACACGACAGCAGACGCGCTGTCACAACAGGCCTCGAACAGTGGAGATTGGAGGCTCCACCCCAGGTGGTCCAGCTGATTTGGGACCAAATCTCAAAGCACAGGTAGACCTGTTTGCTTCCTAGGAAAACTCCCACTGCACGCTCTGGTACTCCCTGTTGGAGGCTCCCCTCAGGACAGACGCGCTGGCATACACCTGGCCCTGGGGGCTGTGCAAATACACATTTCCCCCAGTGAGCCTACTTGTACAGGTGCTGTGCAAGGTCAAGGTCAGGCCCTGGAGAAGTTTTGACATGCCTTGACATTTATGCTTTTTTCAGTTGCTTAAAAACACATTAATGGCTAAAGTCTAATGACTGTATTCAGCACAAACTGGGCTACAATAATATATGAGCAACATGCGAGTACATGTTTGTATTTTTGAGAAAATAACGTTTATGCATGGTTTTTGAAAAAACGAAATTTTTAAGTCATTGAAATAAGGCCATATAACACATACTAAACATTTGTCCACAAGCCTTTTGAGAAATGGATCTTGTAGCTTAGAGTTTTTGCTACAAAATGATGTGAAAACCATCCTGATCAGCCATTCATTCAAAACAATTTAGTAATTTAACCCTTACTTTTAGTGTTAGAAAGGTCATTGTAACGAACTCTGATCCTCAAGTTCACCCTGCCCCTCTAGCTCTCACGCTCGCTCCCAATTACCAGAATATTAGTTTCACCTGCACGGTTCACTTCCTCTATATATACTCTGCCCTTTCTCCCCACACTTGTTGGTTATTGTTTAGTTACCCCTTCGCTTTGCCAGCTCTAGTGTTTCACTAGCTTCCCCTGTCTATTCTACTCGCTTGTTTTGTCTATATACGTATATTCTGATTCCCCGGCTTCGACCTTACGCTCCCCTTGACTACGCTTCTGTGGATTTGCCCCTCTGTTATATTCTGATTCCCCAGCTTTGACCTTACGCTCCCCTTGACTACGCTTCTCTGGATTTGCCCCTCTGTACTTTTGCTATTCCTGCCAATAAAGCAGTTTTATCCGACATTGTGACTATCTCTTCTTGTGCGTGTTACAGTCATATGCGAGGAGGCGTGAAATATCATGAATATTGATTGTAATTCACACCTGAGGAGACAATGACCCCTCCCCTGGGCCCATCAATGAGGAATGTGACAGAAAGAGAATGAATACAAGGAGACTTAATGATCAAAAAAAGTTTTAATCTAACTATATATTTTCTTTACATAAAGACTTTACTTAATTTTAGACCTACACTACCGTTTAAAAGAAGTCTCTTCTGCTCACCAAGGCTGCATTTATTTGATCCAAAATACAGTAAAAACAGTGATATTATGAACTATTTTTACAATTTAAAAGAACAGTTTTCTATTTGAATATATTGTAAAATGCAATTTGTGATCAAAGCTGAATTTTCAGTATCATTACTGCAGTAAGTTTTGTGGCTTTCCTCTTCAGTCTTTTCTTAAGAAACTACGTTTCAGTATGAATTCTGAAGCTTCTCTCACCACATCAGTCCAAAACATCACTTGCTTGATTTATGTACCCAGTTTTTAGTCAGACCTCCTTGATAAATCTCTAAATATTGTAATCTGTACACTTGTTGGTAAATTCTTCTTCTGTTGTCATTTTTGGGTGAATATGTCATGATTGCTAAGACTGATTACTGTGGCCTGCCTATGACTGAGCAATTCTCTTGATAATGTCAGCTTTAAGTTGAGTCTTTCTGCCTGTTCATTCACGATAAAACATTTGACAACAGTTTTTACTCAGGCAGTGTTCGACTCAAAGATCTGACAGAAAATGGTTTTACAGATTTCTGTGAAACATTTAAAAAATATAGTTAGTGAATTAAAACTAACATAAGCAAACTGGTGAAATTAAAATATAGGGCAGAGCAGATTGATTTACTTGTAAATTAAATTATGACCCTAAAATTTAAACTTCAATTTTAACCTAACTTAACATTAATAACAATGTCTTGTAATTGTGTACATGATTTTGAGAAGAGCTAGAAGAGCATACATTTATTATAGATGTTACAATTATTATTGCAATTATACCTGTCCTTCCCTACATAAAGGGAAGGACAGGTATTACACATACTGTATAATACAGCCACTGTGGTAATGTGGCTCTGATCCCGTAAGACAAATGTCAGTCTTTATGTAATGTGAGTTTTGAACAGCTAAATATTCTGAGTTAGTTAATATTGCGTCGCTATTGCTCAAGTCCTATGTCAACCTGCACCATGTGCTATAATGACCTATGGTACTTCATCAGATGCTTTGCATTTAAATTATTCAGGTGCAAACGTAAGACACTAAAGCCCAAAATTAGTGCAGTGTACTTTTGGCACAAAAATTGTATTTGTTTTATACAAAGGGTCAGTGAACTGAAACATTATTCAAAAGCTGGGCTAATAATAATATGCCATTCATACAGCTGTCAGTTATCAGCATTGTCTATCAAAAAATGCCCCATGGATTATAATGATCTCATGGCCAGGAACCTCTCAGAAAATTAAGGATTTTACACATACAGCCCTCTGCAGGGAATGTGCATAGCCAATTAAATATTCTACACAGATAACTCCCGATCGATTGCAGAAGAACAGACCTGAGGTAATTTTAAGGTCACAGCCAGCTGCTATTCTTCAAACTGTCAGAACACAAATTGATTTGTGCCTCTTGAAGTTGGGACCTCATAATGAAGATTTGCCCACTATGCCTTTTGGACCTCCAGAAAACAAATAGAACACAGCCATTTTCCTTTCACATTTAAACGTGAACAGTGCAGTTTCTGCACCACTAGCATAACGATACGAAATTGCAAAAATAATTAAACAGGTTTTTAAACAGGTTTCCCAAACACTTTTCCTGTCTTTCATTGGTCAGATTGTCCCACCACCACTGGTTGAGTCAGTGAGGCTATATGGGCTGGTCAGAATGCACAAACAAAGGAAATCAGTCAAATAGCTTACTTAAACATTCGTTGTCTCTACATATAAAGCTGGAAAAACTATGAAAAAACTCCACAATTAATCTTTATACGAATCTGAAACTAATTATAATAACATGCCTAATTTATTCATACATTAATAATTTGTTTCCATCTTTGCTTATGTTCATTTGTTGATATATTTGATGTACATTGTTGGGCATCAGGTACTTAGATATGAGACACAGGCAGGCCTACATACAGTCATAAAGCCTGACTGAGGCCTATACAGTCATAAAGTCAGATAACAACAACCGCACCAAAATCAAACAAAGGGAGTCCAAAATAGACTACAGATCCCAAGAAGCCTTACTCACTTTATACTTCACACTCTATATATGTGTGAAATTCTGAAGGATCGAACTCTCAATTCCTATTGGATGATGTGCACAACAGAACGGGTCCCTATACCATGACATCATGGGGAGTATATAAACCTCGGAGATCTTTCTGGGTGATCCTTACCATCTCCTTTATTTAAAATTGCATGGCTACAAATCTACTGACTTCAGTATAAGAATTATAAACACAGCAGATCTACGATATAATTTTCCTATAGTAGCCTATTTAAACTGCTGACCATGGCTTTTATCAGAAAAGACCACAATAATAGACAAATAATAATAATTTAGAGTTTCAATAATGTTCTTTCGTCATTGTAAAGTGCATTTCACATGAGTTTAGTCGAAGTGTTAACGCTCCGTTCAACGCCAGCATCAAGCGCCGCATTGAGTTGCAGAAAGTGTCACAGAGGGGTGAGTTTACGAGTTTGCCATGTAAAATATAATGCAAAAAAAATGTGTGTGCACAATAAACATTGAAAATATGTATTTTTAAGATACAAAAAAGGTCTTGTTTATGTTTAGGTCTAAATGTTTTCTTGGTGAATTAAAATCATTTCAATAATGGGGTCTCTGATATTCGTATATTCAATAAAAAAAATTAAATGTCTCTTTACAAATTTGGACAGTTTTTAAATATTTCTTGTTGCTTAATACTCTCAAAGACATTATTGGTGAAGCAAAAACGTGTGTGTGAAACACTTTGGTCTAAAGTCACTTCATAGACTTCAATGTATTCTAGTGTGCCACATTGGTTAGTAAACACTGACATAAAGTGCTTATACCTGAGGGTGGCGCCAAAGTGAATACATGAATAACTGTGCTGCTCTACTGAGATGAAAGATGAAGAATTTTAACGAAAACAGTAGTTTATAGTATAATTGAATTTAAATATTTCATAGTGTCATAGCGTAGTTTTTCATTACACATGTTTAGGTTGTGGGCATGGTTGGGAGGGTTACTTTTGTATGTATTCCACTTCAGATTACAGAATACATGCTATAAAATGTAATTTGTAATGTTTTCCATTAGATTACACAAGGTCAGTAACGTTTTCTAAATACTGTGGATTACTTCTTCAGCACTGGTAGATTTTTTCACTTATTTTGACTATAAAAACTCTGCCAGTACAGTAAGACAAAATACACATGAAAAACCTAAATATCTTATGCTGTGTTGTTTCTAATATTAAGATCAATCTAATTGGTCTTTTTTGAAGGATTTTTATATATTTTTACAGGAAAATAATATAAAAATGATTATCAAGAATACGATTTTTGCCCTAATATCAAACGTCTTACTAGAAAGAAAAAAAAAATTAAATGTAAATTTTCTTGATAAAACAAATATGATTGTGTCTGGTAACATGTGCATGTAAAATAGCTAGAAATAGCATTTTAGCTTAGCGTAAAGCTCACAATTTACAGAAGGTTTATTTCTATTTCTTCTGGAAATGGGGCAGTGGTGGCTCAGTGGTTGAGGCTCAGGTTTACTGTCCAGAAGGTTGGGGGTTCAAGTCCCAGCACCACCAAGATGCCACTGTTGGACAATTATTTAAATTGTAACCATAGTGGAATACAGTTACTTAAAATATTTTGTATTTAAAATACATAATCCCATTACATGTATTATGTTAATCCCCAACCCTGGTTGTGGGTCAGATATAGTATTTGTAGTTAGCTTTATATATGTAATGGGTTTGGTAATTTTGTCATGTCTTTTATTTTGAAGTAATGTTTTTTGTAAATCTTGTGTTTTCTGTTCCTTTTCCCCCCTTATTGGTTTCAGGTGTTTTCTGTTTGTTCATCAATCTTAAATAATTTAATTAGTTTGGGATTTGGCTGGTTAACACAATAGAGTGCACATAGAGTTCTGAAGTAAAAATCTAATTAATTTCTTCCTAGACTAATTGTTTTTTAATGCTAACTTATAAACCTTTAAAGAAAGACCTACCATAATCTCAGAGGTTGTTTGTCTATGGTATATACTTCCTTTGAAACCATTTCAAATTTATTGTTTAAAAATCCTGTTTAATAAAGGATTTTTTGTTGAACAACTAGATTGCCCATGGTCCAGCAAAGAAAGCTTCACTAATCAGAGAACCATGGCCATAAAGCCCACGAAATCAGCCCATGATGCACTCTGAATGACGCAAACGAGTTAGTCTCCCTGCCCTCTCAAACTGCTAATATATTTGTGTATATCGGAATATTTCACAATAAACGTAAACTATATTGGGTAACACTTTATAATAATGGTTCATCATTAATAGGTAACTATGCAGGAATTAATGCAGGATTAATGAGTAAGTACTACATTAACACTTTAGTTACTACTATTAACTAATATGGAAACGTCATTAACCAATCAGTAAGTAATAGTGAACTGATGACTGATGTAGTTCACTGTTAAGTAATCAATAATTACTGAATTAGATTTTCCTCATTGAGAACTTTCAACTAACTATTGCTAATTTAAAATAACTATTAATGAATTACTAATCAAAACATTGTGTATTTCTTGGGATATCTCTTCTGTTCATTACAGATTATTAACTTCGGCAGGTTTGATCTAGGAATTACTAATTATTTTAAAGTGAGGGTCATGGTAACACATTATGAATTAATGAATACAAACTTGAATATACACAACTCTTTTTTTCCATAACAGTTTTAAAATAAATTTTATATTCATAGATATTGTAGTTTAATCTTACAAGAAGTGTTTAATTTTATGTGAAGTGCATTTTTTTTCTGAATAAGAATGGATCCAATGAAAGAAAGTATGAGTGTCTGGTCCATCAAGCTTCTAATCCAATCCGGGTTTGCCATATCCAATGCTCGTTCTGAAACTGAGTGTAATTTTGCTCCACCCTCCCGTCGATCCACCTGTATGCGGTAAACTTTGACATACATTCTTTCTGTTCATACCAAACACAGGCAAATGTGGAAACATGTCAAAATAATTTTATAAATGTGGAATCAGCCTCAAGCTTCATTCACTTTAGAATAATGCTCCAGATCATTAGTAATTCCTTAATATTTATGTGGTAACACTTGACTTATTACTTATGGGTTACCAGAATTATTTAAAAAAGACCTTCAGAAATATCAAGCATGCAGAATTTAATACTTTTTTAATGAACAGAAGAGATATACCAAGGAATACACAGGTTGGACACATACATCACAATATTTCTGTATGGTAAGCTGACTATGATCATGGCCAAAACCACCATAGACAATGAGGGGGACATATATTCATAATATTGACCTCCTGATATGTGTTTTTCCATTACATTATTCATCAATCCTGAATATGTGGTTACATCCTTGACTATGATACTCTCCCAGACACCTGTTACATTCATAAATGAATTCCAACAAAGTACCCGTGCATTATCTTGTTCACAATAAAAATTCACATTTTAGTCACATGTTAATGTTTTGATTAGTAACTAAATAGAAGTTATTTACATTTACATTTACATTTACATTTATTCATTTGGCAGACGCTTTTATCCAAAGCGACTTACAAAAGAGGAGGAACATCAGCGAATCATCTTAGGGAGACAGTGGTACAAAAAGTGCCATATTACAAAGTTTCACTATCATCATAATAGTATACAAAACAGATTTAAGTGCAACAAGAAATGTAAATTGTAAGTTATTTTAAATTAGCCATAGTTAGTTAATAGGTCTCAATGAAGCAGATCAAATTCAGTAATTATTGATTATCTAACAGTCATCATTGAAGACTACCTCAGTCATCATTTCACTAGTAATTACTGATTGGTTAATCATGTTTCCATATTAGTTAATAGTATAAACTAAAGTGTTAATGTAGTACTACTCATAAATCCTGCATTAATTCCTGCATAGTTACCTATTAATCAATTATTATAAAGTGTTAGCCTATATTGTTTCCATACTTATGATCAACAACATAAAATCAATAGTTTTATATATTTCTAGTTTTATTTTCGATTTCATCATTCGCAGTGCTTCATGGGATGGTAGTCTGTGCCCTCATTATAGAAGGTAAGTACATATACTTTTACCTTTGTCTTTTTTTTTTGCCTTAAAACAAAGTCTGTGATGTTGTTATTCACTTCGGAGCTGGTTGGTTTTCTTTCATGCATTACACAACAGAAAAGTCTATGGAAAACATAATTGGGAAAAAATACTTCCGGAACCCAGATTGCTGAAAAAGTGGGCAGGCTCTGTCGTGCTCTAGATGGTGCCAAATGTATGTTTCCCCATTGATGGTCATTAAAAAAATGATAGTGTATTGTGACATGTATTGTAATATATCATATATGTTTTACCATTGAAAGATTGTTTTTAAAGTGCTTTTAGAAGTGTGAAATGGACTTCATTCTCATGATGTATTCACTTATGAAATCATGTCTGCAAGTAGATGTATATAATGCCTGACCAGAAGTGTGTGCTACTAATTCTTGTTGTATCTGATCACATACATTACATTTTGATATTTACTTTCTTACTAAATATAAATCCGAACATGAACATGATATTTAAAATTCCCTTTATATAATTACGTATACATGTATATAATGTATATCAAACTCCCTTTTGAAATACAAATTGTGAAAACAATTAACACATGACCAAGTAACCCTTAATTGTGGAATTCCCGAATAAAAGATGAAAAATAGAGATGTGCACATTAATGGTTTGTAACCTGCAACGGTTATTTGGTAATTCATCATGAGTGGGACTCTGGAATAAACAACGTTTATTGCAATGCATAGGTACTTGTAAAACACTACTCAAAATCAAAGGGAATGAAGTTCACAGTGAGCAATGACCCTAAATAGCACAATGCATAGATCTTCAAATGATAAATTCACTCACCGTCAAGCAAAAATAATCAAGCTGTCACTGTCTGTAACAGTATAATTAACAAATGGAAAATACTTTTTTAAGTGTCAAACCTGATTTGTGCTCTGCCCGGTCAAGTTCAGTTTTCAGTGAGGCAGTGAACGCAAGTATTGTCATTTGTGTTGAACTACACTAATATGGTTTATTAGCCTCTTCGGGATGCCTTGATTTTTAAATGGTTTAACATATAACTTTTTGAATTATTGTATGCAGGTCTGCACACCAGAGAAAAAGGGAAAAACAATGGCTTACATTTGATCAAATGCTGAAACATTGCCAGATGAAAAATTATCTGGAATTATGTATATTGTCACATGATGCCTTTTCGCACAACTTCTTCAGAACATTGTATCATTGTGACGCCTATGTTTAAAAAGCTAGATGCACCATGATGACTGCAACGTGTGTTTATAAAAATCAAAGTTCTTTTTAAATTGACAGTGCCTAAAACATGTGGTCCAGTGTAAGACGCTGAAGAAAAAAAAAAAGAAAGTGTGAGATGCAGTGCAATGTTAAAAAAATATATAATTTGAACAGTACATGCACACACAAAAACACATACAAAAAGCCCCTATGTTGCCATTTACTTGAAAAAACTGACCCCAACCTGGCCTGAAACCCAATGGTTAGTCAGGTTGAAGACCTCCATTGCATGTGTAGAATAACCAAAGAGTGATTTTGGTATTTGAATACAAGCACGTTAAACAGTTAACCAAATAACGATAATAACGACAATTTAATCCCTAATGAAAAGACAACTTATTGTTAAAAATATAGCAACAAGTAGGTTTTCTGCTTTCTAGTGTTAAAAAGAATTACTAAGTATTAATTGGTCAAAAGAAAAAAGGAAAGCCAATTAAAAGTGGCCTTCTTAATTTCCCCACAGTTAAGGTGCTGTGGTTAAATTTAAAAGTCTATTTGAAGCTCTAATTGCATTTCTGTAACATCAACACTGTATTACAATGACCAAGCTTTTAACCATCAATCCTACAAGCTGTGGTGAGCCTCTCTATCTCTAAAGATTAGGAAGTCAGAAATATCCATGTCGTAAATTTAACCACAGGATGTTTCATTAGAGATCAGAGAGATTTGGATTTGAAGTCTGCTTGAACATGTGCAGTCCTTGTTAGTTTAGAGTATGGCCTTATAAACACGACAGAGATGAATATCAATTCATCGTGCTTGGGTGCTTGTGTGTGTGTGTCCAATTCATGTTTGAGCTGACCAACCATTATAATAGAGCCTTGAATTATTGAGTGAAGTTTTCAGGAAACCACTTCATATGAAATAATACTCTGCAGTATTCTGAAGACAGCCATTAATAATAATCAGTATTGATCCATGATGTGCTACATTCAATGAACAGTTACAGTATGTGTGTGCAGAGAAAATAAAAGATGCCTAAACAAAGCCAATTTGCATATGACGAAAAATATGGTAACAATTTACAATAAGATTCTGTACACTTCCATTAGTCATTTCATTATGCATTATGAACTAACAATAAAAATTGTTTTTACAGCATTTATTCATGTTGGTTAATGTTAAATATACTATCGTTCATAGTTAGTCCAATACAGGAGAAAAAGAGCTTAAACCAGACTAAGCATGTTTGCTGGTCTTAACTGGTCTCCCAGCCAGGTCAGTTTGGACTGTTGCCTGGTTTTAGAGGGGTTTTAGGCATTTTCAACTGACCATCCAGCTAAGCCATCTTAAACAAGCTAAGACCAGAAAACCAGCATAGGCTGGTTCAAACAATTTTTTTTTTTTTTTTTTAGTTTTTTTAATTAATGTATTTATGTTTTGTTTTTTTTTCCAGCGGGGAGCTCTTGGTAGTTTATAATGGGTTAACCATTGTTAACATTTAAGTTAAAAATGTGTTAGTATTGGGGCTGTCAATCGATTAAAACTTTTAATGATGTGCAGAGATTGCAATTCATTGAATTTATATATTTTAAGTAAGGTAAGTAAAAGATAATTCAGTATATACTAATATAACTATGGAAATAATATACAAGGATAATAATTCAGATAATTAAAATGCATTGCATCATATACACATATTGTGGAGTTGTGCTGACTACCCCCTACTGCCACAAATTTGTACAAATTTAACAGTGTTATCAAGCTTTAATTGCTCCATTCAAATTAATCTATGTAGGGTCAGGAGCATGATCAATTGCATAAATTTTTTAAAGCATTATTTTTCATTTAATTAATAGCACTAAATTCGTGTGTTTAATCGACAGCCCAAATTAGGTTTAATTATTATGTAAAATTACTTAACATTTCATTATATGTAAACATTTACATTAACCAATATAAATATACGCTGTATTGTTCATTGTTAATGTTAACAATTGCATTAACTTATAATTGTAAAATGTTCCCGAAATGTTTCTGAAAAAAGCAGTGGAGCACGGATGAGGAAGCCAGCAGCATTTTAGCACTGAATCACAACAGAAGCTGGTGAAAACGTAACCCTTCTTATTGCCCCGGGTTGTGTAACACAGTGTTGTGAAGACCTCTGAGGAAAGGGCAGATAAAAAGGGCTGCTGACCTGCTTTGTACTCTGGAAAAGCACTAGGACAGCATACGCCACACTAGCATTCTGATGATTTGCATTTGTGGCTCAGCAACAAATGTCACACTTAGAATGGCTAATGTGTTTATGGTTATCTACTGATGTTTGTGCTATTGGGTCCTTTGTGATTTACACACAGAATCAATGACCGGTTGCTGCTCGAGCGTTCAAGTTCAAACAAGCCTGGCATAACAAATTTTGTGCACCAGCCACAGAAACGAGAGAGGCACCGACAATGTGTTCCTTTGAAAGAGAAGCTCAATAAAACACTTCTCTTTGTTTAGGTTTAACCAGTAAAGCTAGCTGGCATTCTTGTTCCTCATAACCCTAAGCCTCTGCTTTAGCTTGTCAGTTTAACTGGCACTCTTTATTCTTTTTCTAGTGTATTTTTTTCTATTGGCTTTTTCTTGCACATTAAGTATAACATTTTTCAAATGTCATCTTTTCACCTTTTTATTTTCTGTTGGTGTAGTGATGTGTGAGGTTTAGGGTGGAGACTGAACTCCTGTTAAATTGTGAATAATTAATAGTTAAATTCCTCTCAGGCAGGGGAGCCCCCGGTATGACATACACCTGGACGAGGGAGGGGACAAGGGGAGGGAAACAGGAATAATTAAATAAGGGGGGTACTTCCTGTAACAGTGTAGTACCCCCCCAAAAAACACGGTAAAATTTAAATGAGAGGGAAAAGGCCAATGCGGAGCGACAGTGAGAGAGAGAGAGAGAGAGAGAGAGAGAGAGATTAAAAAAAAACACTTACTCACCAGTTCTCCGATACGCCGTAGCTTGTTCCTCGGCCACTCCTCCACCCTCTAACGGATGACAGCAACACCTCTTCGGGCGGATCAGAGGCAGACCTCCAGCCCCTGGCGGATGGAACGCCCGGCCGCGTTCTTGGGGAACAGAAGGGGTCTCCCCCCCCCCCGCTCCAGGCGGTCGACAGTGAGCCCCTCCCCGCATGTGGTCGGCGGTCTCAGACCCCGCCACGTTTCAGTGGCTGGTAGGGGACTCCTCCGCCCCTGGCAGCGGCCCTGACCGCTCCGGGCAGTCGGTTAGGAGCCCCTTCTCCCCTCGCGGTCGGCGGCCGTCGTCCGCTTCCAGGCGGACGGGCTCCTCATCCCCCGGCAGATGGCCGCGGCTGTTCCGTTGGGGTGGACGGTAGTGGCAAGAACTCTACTACGGCGTATCCCTCCTCCTTCCAGGGTTTCGGCACGAGTGTAACGTAGTCAGTGGAAAAGAGGAGGCAAGAACCGGCTTGTCAACAATATAAATAATATTTTATTGCTTAACTTAAATAAAAGACACACACATGACGGACATGTCCATAAACTATCTATCTCTCGCACAATCCTCCGCAGTCGGCCTGTATACCTCTTGGAGGCTTGATTAGCCTGATAAAGGACCAGGTGTGTAGAATCACGACCCAGCCTCGCCCTCCGCCCTGCCACAATGTTAATCAGATTTGTCTGTTTCCAGCAAACCCAGGGATAATATAGTACAGCATTCTTGCATGATGTGTTGGCAACCTGTTCTGTGGCAATGTATTATATGAAGATAACACCAAATAAAAATACTGCAGGTTCATAAACGGTACTATTGGGAGGGCAGAGTTTAAGGTGTCTAACATATCTCTGACATTTCTTATGAATAACGGTAAAAATGTCTCACTGTGGAACTTGGACTCAATACAGTTTTAGCTTCTTTTTTCTGAATTACAGAAAAAAAATGTATATCAGGGTTCTTTAACCTTTTCCAGGTCAAGGACTGCTTGCTGGACAAAGAGATTGAGCAGGACAAGTGGTGTAGTCCTTCCAAAATAAAAATGGTTTACTATTGCCTAGTCCCTGTTCGGGTTGGGGTGGGTGTTGTCTGTTAATATAGACTGAACTTTACTGTTACTGTAGACTGTGTAATCTGCGTACAGAGAGAGTAAGAACTGCAAAACTGTACATATCATAAATGGGTCATTACTACTAGTAATTTTGCAGAATGGCATATTGCAGAATGACGTAATTTCCTAACATATATCTTCAATGAAAGGTAATTGTATGGCATAATAGAGTGTGCAACAAATCAAGGGACACAAAAAAAAAAAAACTCCATTATCAGTTTTAAAATTACACATTTACCACAAATGTATACATGTTAATAAGAGAATGTAACACTAAACTCTTAACTGTATGTGGGGAAAAAATAGAAATCCAAAGATTTAGCATTTATTTTTGTCAAATATGCTTGACATGCAGATTTTGGGACATGAGGAAGTGTCACAGTACAATAGAAATTTATTTCAATTATTTAAATGAACATTTTAAGCCAACAGAAGTGTGTGACATTATAAAAAGTCTTTATTCTTTTTAACAAGCCTAACAAAATTGCAATCGGGTGAAATTAAACAATGTAAATACAACACACACTTGTAATGGGGACTTAAATGACACAGAATTATAGGAATGGCCCATATTTACAGGCGTTCCTGGGCGAGATGCTGCTTTACATTGAAAAACAGCTCGGACAGATGCAAAAACACATTCAGTGTGAATGTTCCCTACTAAACTTAAAATGAAAAATGCTTTATAATACAACAACCAGGATGAAGAGAGAAAAGGCTTAACATGAAAACAGTCTTTCTCGTTGACTTCGTGTCATTGTTTTAGCGGTACATACTGCAGTCCCTGGCGGAGGGCTAGAGGCTTGAGACTTGACCTGAGCTTGAATGCCCCCCGCCGGACTGGATTAGTATTGATGGAATAGATAGGAGGAGATGGGGAGGTGGTGGGATGCCGGAAACTTTCAATGCTACGTAGAGGTAAGCAGCTGTATATATTTACTCTTACTCTGGCTGTGTGATTGGTCAGATTAAATTGCCTTGCTCCTCACGAACATTGATAATAAAACACCATTTACTGCAGTAATGCTGTTTTTCTTACCTCTCTCTCTCTCTCTCTCTCTCTCATCCAGAACGAGCTCTGACATATACAATAAATTGTAATGGCATGTCACGAATAGGTGCATTAACTGGTGTTTTAAAATCCCATAGGTGGGAAACAATTAACATGCACTCGAATGCTATATGATTCTGACAAAACATGACAGAAGATATCCACTGTTTGTCACTGATCTGGCGCTGTGGATGTCATTGAGGTGTTGGATGAGAGAAGCAGATATGATGGCGTGTGGGACAATACTGGTAATGAATTTTACTCTATTGATATTTAGTCCGTGTAGGACTCTTGTTTACCAACTAATGACAATCTGCTTTTATTGTGGAAAAAAATGCTAATTGGTGCAAGAAAGTGCAAGAAACTCCAAATCGTATCAGACCAGTATGTGTGTTTAATCTCTGAATACAGACAGAGTGAATTTGATAAAAATCTAACTTTCACTGCTTGTTTTTCTGAATAATAACATGTGAAATGACAAAAATGTAATATCCAGAATGTAGACTCATATGTGCACTACTCTAATGCTGTCATTATTGGTTTCTTTGTAGGCTAAGCTCCAGGTGAGAGCAAATGTTTTTTGTTATTTTATTTTTTTTTTTTATAATTTCCCCCATTTGTATTATTATTTGTTTTTACCCAAATAGAAAGCATATCTTTTTGAAGTTATCTTTTTTCTACACATTTCTTGGTAACGTTTGTGAATAAAACAAAATACACATTCAGGCGGTTTAGGTGGCAGCTCCAGGAAGAGAGCGGGGTCCGGCAGTTTGGGTGGCAGCTCCAGGAAGGGAGCAGGGTCCGTTGTCTGGGGGGTGACCACAGGGTAGGGTCAGGAGGCCTGGGAGGCGGCCACCGGACATTGTCAGCCAATTTATTGTACTTGATTATGGATTGATCTTTACAGCATATAGAGCCGATCTGCAAATGTGACACTTCCAGGAGAGCCAACACAAATATCTTGTGCACATTGAACAATTGAATGGCACTGTTTACGATTAATTTAATCGCAGATTCCAACCTTTTATTTTTTAAAGTTGCTTTTCCACACCATTCAAAAAGATAGATGGCAGTCATGGAATTAGCCCACAAAACATAAATCATATAATTTCTGTGCACAAATAAATACACAATACTAGGAGAAAAGCAACAGTGCTTTTATTTTTATAAAAAAAAAATTTTAACACTTACAGCCCAATTCTATTAAATAATTGTTTAGTTTTACTTTTGAAAAAATGCCAACAAAATTCTCTGTATTAAATAAAATAAATTACCAAACGAAAAAAGCATTAAATACAAAATTAAAAATACCAAACAAAAAAAGCATTAAATAAAAATAAATAAATTATTTTAGACCTATATATGCCTTTTCTTTACAAAAATGTAAATGAGCTTTACCCTGTTATGTAGACGAAAACAGTCTGCTGAATGACATTCTATGCTGAGTTCACTTTCAGAAAACGAGCTTTTGAACATTTTAAAACATTGAAATACTTTAAATCTAACTATCTTTACCTTGGATCACAATTACTGCTTCTTCAGAAAATGTAAATTTGCATTATGAAGCTAAAATACATTTTAAATGATAATCAAGTTCAGTTGGTAGTTAAAAGTTGCTGGAGAAATATGCGGGGCATGATGCAGTTGTGATGGTGATACTTTTGATTAGATGATTGTTCAAAAATTTGAATATCAGGAAAGTATCATATGTAAACCCTGATATAACACGGCATATTTTTTTTTTCTTTAATAGCTGTGCACACCGCACATACACATTGATTGATGGTCCTTATACTGAGACAAAAAGTTTCCTCCACTACTTTTGCCGGCAGGTTGCCAGCTTAAACAGGGCCATGACGATCCACTTTCGGGTTGGAACTGGGGCCAACATGCGATATGCACAACATCAGGAGTCATATCAGAAGGGCAACTGCTCCCTTTTGATTGCAATTCCTCCTCATCTGATTGCTTTTATTTGTTAGTTAAAATGACAGTAAATTGCCTAATTTCAATGAATTGTCTCAATAATCTCCCCATTTTACCCAAACTTCAGAGGAAAAAAATTAGGGACATTTGGGAGGCGAATTAGCGATAACAAAAATTTTGATTGGAAATGGCTTCAGGGCAGATTTATTTTTGCACTAAACCAAAACCTATGCGACAAAGTGTTTTTGTAGGCATGACGTCATCACGCACACCATTTTTATTGATAAAAGGCCATTTGAATGGAAACGGGCAGAAGGCAGCAAATGTCGCAATTTCTTCTTCCGCATTTTCACTTTGTAGATAATAAAACAGCACGAAAGGTGGATGGAAACTAGGCTATTGGCATACAGTTCACAGCAATACATTTCACAAGTGAATTTGTGAATCAGCTCGAGATTTATTATGAGGGCTTGTTTAAGGACCTGTCAATTTACAACTGCGTCAGACATGCTTGTGTAGTGTCTCGGGTGCATTTTAGGTCACTGTGTCAAGTTAAATATAGTTTAATACTTAGAACACATATTGAGATCCCTCAGTACAAATTTGCGCTATATCAAGTGTTTTGAACACAAGAACGTAACGCATGTCTGTGTTGTGCTGTCTGCTGGATGGTTGTTTTCTTCACTGTACAAACTGCACGTTGCCACACAGATGAAATTTCAATTACTGCCCTCTGGAGAAAACAGGTGGTACTACAAGCTTGCATTTCTCATTAGTCTTTCTTATTACGGTCTGGGGGCATTGCGATTAATTGCATAAAAATTTTAATGTGTTTAATCGACAATCCTAATATATATATATATATTTGTCAGGACAAGATAATTAATGAAATGCAGTTTGAAATTCTCAGTCTCTCTCTCCTGTTTCTCTGACAAGCATGAATGAATTATCACCTGCATTATAGGCAGAATAATTATTATGAGGTTTAATTTTTAAGGATGAATTCAAACACAGGTTCGACAAGATTTATAAATGAAAAAAGAAAAAAGGCATGGCATATAATTAAAAATGTCAGAGCTTATTTCACTTGTTAATTATTGCCTGTGAACTATGGGGGGTAATATCAGAAGGAAAGAGAAAATGTGAGCTTGCATCCTTGATTCTGTTTAATCTTGTATTATTCAAGGTGTGTGAGTGGCTAACTTGACAGACTGTAAAATTACATCAGTGCTAAATAATTACTGCAAAATGTTGCTGTTATCGAATTCAAATGGAGAAAAGACGATAATGCAGCTCGCTTGAAAGAGCATGCACATGCTCACACACAGGCATACCCATGCACTGTTGTACACCTGCACAGCATACTTAATATGCAATGGCCCTAAGATACAGTACTCTTTGAATATAGTACTAGGAATTGATAGACTCCTTTAGAACATGCAGTCTGTGCTACATGCAATGCAAACAGGAGAGAGTTAGATGTGAAATGGCTTCAACTTCTTTCAGTGAATCATAAAACCTCCTCTTAAGGTTAAAATGGGTACATTATTTCAATTATATTGGTGATTAGAGGTTCAACAAGGGGTTAAATTTTCTCAATTGTTTGGTACCATGTAGCTAGGGTGAGTGAAGTGGACTGACATTTACATTAACATAACCAAAAAAGTCCACTGTTAGACACGGCACCATTGTTCTGGACTGCAGGATTTCACAGCAAACTTTTGATTAATACTTGGAAAAGAATGGCTAAGGTATGACTTCAGTATGCACACAGTGTCTGTGTCACTTACAACAGCGTGAGTTTGGAGTTCAAGACAAAAATGTAGAAAAACAAAACAAAAATCCTTTTCCTTTTTGTCTCGCACATCTAAGAAAAGATTAAAAATCTGCAAAGACACTGCAGATTAATGTTATCGCTGAACTCATGGCTGGAGTGACTCACTGCAGTTGCTCTGATGTCTTAATAGTTTGGTATGGACCGTCAGGTGAACCTCTGACTGAAATCTTTAGAGGGCATGAGTGAAATCTTAAAATATTTCATCCTATCCTAGCTTAATATGCAGAGACACCTACAAGTAAGCCATTTGTAGGATGAATTCCCTGAAAAGTGTTTACACTGTGTCCCTTTTATCCTATCAAAACATTGTTCTATTAGTTTGAGCATCCTAACTAACCCGACATAGTAGCATTGGTTAAAACAATGGTATGTATTTTATGTTTTATGTATTTATGATGGTTTTGTGTTGTACTTTCTTTTAATAGTCTAATTTGTTAAATCTATCTCAACAGTTTGCCACCACTTACTATGCATGCACTGAAATCTTTGTAAACAATAGGATTGGTCTATACCATTCAATGTCAAAACCAACTGACATCGCCAGCTTTCGCATTCTTTCCTTATATTTTCACTACGGCTGTCGATTTATTGTGTTGATTCAGTGTGATAGCATGTTAAAAATATTAACACAAATAATCATGCCAACAAACCTTAATAAGTAATATTTCTACCATCAGGGCTATTTTTTTCATGTTTGAGGTATATTTTAGTGCCTAAAAGAGTTGAATGTGTAGAGTAAGATTTGTGTTAGTGTAACTCAAACTGCACACATAAAAATAAATTACAGGTACATGTGCACAGACCAATTTGTAAAAGTTTAAATAGTAAGTATAGCAAGTAGCAAGCATAAGAATACAAATATTAGCAATACTTTAAAGTGTTGAATGTTTAAGCTGTCTGTTACATTATTTAACCAATCAGGTCAGAGTAAACTGGTAAATGAAAATCTAATTTGATTAATTACTAGAAGCATGTGGACCCACCTTCTACCTTGGGCTTGCAAAACTCTTGCAAAAGTGAGAGCACAACAAAAGGAAAGATGGAACAATGTATATCAGATTATTTCTGGAAAATAATTTCGGCACAAAACTATTTGCAATAGTTTATTTTTACACTTACTGACACAGATTGATTCTATGCAGTCAATCCATTTTGCTGTTCATGTAACCCGTTCTTTGATTGAATATTGCTGATAGCAGGTTTGCAGTACCACAAAGACAGTGCCAAAATCGTAAGCACAAAAAAAGGAAGTCAGAAGGACACCAATCAATTTTCCTTTCTCTTATGGTTTTCATAGACAACGGTCTCAAAATTGCTGCCAATAGGCTGAATTCATCATCAGTAGTTACCTTAGATATATCTTACAGTATGTATCATGTATGTTTTATATAACCTGTGATTACTTTTATAACTGTCAAATTAAATAATATAGGCTGATGCACCTTTTAAAATATGTGTAGTGATTTGTAATCACTTATAACTAACAAATCGATGATTATAATCTTTAGTTACCATTCTTAGTAGAATGGTAAGTAAATTATTCAACTTGATAATATACCCCGACAATCAGATTTCTCATAATGTTTAATGTATTATCCATATTGTAAAACCAATGAATTAACCAGTATGATTTATAACCAGGGATTTTCATGTTTTGTTACTTACACATGAAATATTTAGTATGCAAATGCTTGCTTCTTTATGTAGAGAATGTTGATGACAACAAATGTCATGTCTCTTGCACTGTTTTCAAGATATAAAAGTTAATGATTAAACATGTACTATATTGAGCGGGAGGATTGATATACAAAGGATTGTATGTCAACTTTGAAAAGGACAGACCATTCGACCGTGTGACTCTGAAAAGCCATTTCTGATTGGCTCAGGACACCTTTTGGGTGTGGGCAATTTCAGTTCAAAACTTTCCTCCCAAGAAAGAATCTTAGAATTCTGCTCTTGGAACTCCCTCTTGGTCTCCACTCTTCTTCGGCTCTCTTGCCTCTTCAGTTCCTCATCCTCCATGCCAAGTAGAGCTCAGGGAATCTCGGGACCTGAAGTCATCATCCAACTATCCGTGATCAAAACAGAGTCCAAGACATCGATGGTCATTGAACTTTCTTCAAACACCAAAGAACCAAGCAGCACAAAGAACGCAACACAAAGATTTAGCTTCAAAGCTATACCTAAATGTATGTGATATTATTTTCAATAAGCCATGAGAATAATATTACTCCAATAAGTGAATTAATCATAATTCCCTTATTAAAGCTAATTCCTTACAATAGAACTTGTGAGCGGATACGTTGTATTACGATTTTAATGGTGGAGAATATTATTTAGATAAATTATCTAGTTATTTGTCATTTATCTTTCTTATAATGGCTGTCGAATGCGACTAATCCATTATAAAGAAAATTACAGTTTAATTTAATTCCGAGCTCACATACTGTTTCTACATATAATGGTGGAGGTATGCAGGCACTTTAATCCATACCGTGTACATCTACTGAAATTTGCTACAACTATAACAACAAACATTTGCTGTAAGTCATGGCATCCGCTCATGTTATTGCTTCCAGCATTGCATGCCACATTTTTATTATAGCTTTTCCATCAGCAGTGAGGGATTTACATGTGATAAATGTAAGGAATTAGTCAGGCTAACGGAGAAGGTTAATGAGTTAGAGACATGCATCTGAACACTAGTGGAGGTCAGTGAGAAAGAGAAGCAGGTAGATGCTGTTTCGGATGTGGGTAGAACAGCGAGCAACTCACACACTTTGGTTCTGGCTTTAGATCCCCTGCAGCAGGTCATTTGGGTGACGTCTTAGCGGCATACTTGCTCAGCAAAGCGACACCACTCTCCTGTTCCTGTTAGGGTTTCCAATTGATTCTCCCCACTCAGTGATGCACCCACTGAGAATAATGTTTAAAGCACCTTTGTAATGGGAGATTCTTTTGAATGGAACATGGAAATAGAGACTCCA
The DNA here is from genome assembly GCF_025860055.1 of Xyrauchen texanus. NCBI lineage: Eukaryota > Metazoa > Chordata > Actinopteri > Cypriniformes > Catostomidae > Xyrauchen > Xyrauchen texanus. The sequence continues at coordinate 16,030,290 of NC_068283.1, forward strand.
TCAACTATTGTTAAATGCATTTTGGGGGCTCGGGCATCTGACAATAGATCAAATTTACAAGTGCTGAAAAATGCTGAATGAAGAATTGAATAAAAAAAAATCATGATGGCACCAACGATGTCCAGCTTTGCCAATCGGAGATCACTAATGATGTCAGACACTGTAATTTGCTCTGGCCCCCTCCCTGCTCATCATGGTGATGAGGTTTATATTAGATTAGTGTCACTGAATTGCTGGATGTCTGATTGATGTCTAGATAATAGCATAGGATTTATAGACAATTGGAAGAGTTCTTTGGGTAGACCTGACCTCCCAAAAGAGATGGACTCATCCTTTCAGAGAAGGTGCCGCTCTCCTCACTATCAGTTTGGCTCATAGTCTTAGTAGTGATAGTATTTGACTAACTGGAGGCCAGGTCAAGAAGCAGACAAACTGTCTGATCCAAACGTCTGCTAGCTGCCTTGAGACTATATCACCCAGATTTTGCTTAGAGACTGTGGCTGTTCCCTGAACTACTAAACACAACCCCCTCACTAAATCATTAAGAAAAAAATGTATTAAGGTAAAACTTGAAAATAACAAAAACAAAATAGAATATAAACATCATATAAAGGTAGGGCTACTAATCATTAGACCTATTTCAACCAAAGCACTAATTGTAAATGAAATTATTACAGATCATAGATTGGATGTGGTCTGTTTGACTAATACCTGGTTTAAACTGGATTTATATATTAGTTTAAATGAATCTATTCCCCCAGGTTATTGTTATGAACATGAGTCACATCTGAAGGGTCAAGGGGGAGGTGTTGCTGTGGATTTAGCTGTAATTGTTGGTGACATCAACATTAACATAGATAATGAAAATGCCACATTGGGATTAGCATTTATTGATATTCTCAACTCTCTTGCAGTCAGACAAAATGTGACAGGACCCAATCATCACCATAATCATATGCTAGATTTCATTCTGTCATAGGAATAAAGCTTCAACAGAACCAGATATTTCATCACGGCACAATAATAATGACTTCATGAATTTCTTTACTAATAAAATTGAAATCATCAGATATAAAATTGGAACTATGCAATTGACTGTCACAGTGTTCTTCAGAAAACAGTCTTGTAATTTTCACCACAAGCAAATTCAATCCTTCACTGTCATAGTTCATGAAGAGCTAACAAAACTTATAGAAACGTCAAAAGCCACAACATGTATGTTAGATCCAATACCAACTACGCTCTTAAAAGAGGTATGCCCTTTAATCCCAGAACCTCTTCTTAATATTATTAACTCCTTGCTATCCTTAGGACATGTCTGAAGAAACTTTAAAATGGCAGTTATTAAACCGCATATTTAGATATATCTTTGAGAATTGGGCAAATATAGACTGATTTCAAATCTCCCAAATCTCCTTAATCTATTGAGTAATAGTATAAATTAACAATTTCAGTCAGGATTTAAGCCCCATCACAGTACAGAGACATTGTATTTATCAGAGTTACAAATTACTTGCTCTTATCATCTGATCGTGGCTGCATTTCTCTTCTAGTGCTTTTAGATCTTAGTGCTGCCTTCGACACCATAGATCATGACATTCTCTTGAATAGGTTTGAGAATTATGTTGGCATTTTCAGACTTGCATTAGCATGGTTTAGTTCCTATTTAGCAGACCGCTACCACTTTGTCTGTTTAAGTATGGAGTGCCACAGGGATCAGTTTTAAGGCCTCTGCTTTTCTCCTTATATATGCTTCCCCAGGGAGATATTATCAGGAATCATGGAATAAGTTTCCACTGTTTTGCCAATGATAACCAACTTTATATTTCTTCAAATTTCTAAATTCTCCAAATTAGCAGTGTATCAATGAAATCAAATATTGGATGGCCAGAAATTTCCATCTACTCAGTTCCAACAAAACAGAGGTACTAATTGTTATGTCAAAAACCTCTAAAACTAATCCACTAAAATATTATTTGACTCTCGATGAATGTACTGTTGTATCATCTTCAACAGCAAAAAACATAGGTGTTACAGTATATTTGATACCAATCAGTCCTTTGAAAATCTAGTTTCCAATGTTTGTAAAACAGCATTTTTCCACCTCAGAAATATTGCTAAGTTACGATACAAATTCTCTGTTGCTGATACTGAAAAACGAATTCATGCATTCATGACCTCAAGACTAGATTATTGTCATGCATTGCTGGGAGGATATACAGCAAGATCAATAAATAAACTTTTTGTTAAACAAATAAAATTTGTTCAAAATGCAGCAGCCAGAGTGCTGAATAGAATAAAGAAATATGATCATATTAGCACCATTTTATCGTTGTTACATTGGCTACCTGTTAAATTTAGTATTCATTTTAAAATTTTGTTAACTATGTACAAAGCTTTGAATGGTCTAGCTCTGCAATACTTAAGTGACCTTCTACCAAGCTATATTCCATCAAGTTCATTACGATAACAACATTCTGGCCTGTTAATAGATCCTAGAATATCAAAATACACAAAATGAGGTAGATCCAAAACAATGGAATAGTCTCCCTAACACTGTTCAGGACACAGTCACACTCACTCAGTTTAAGTCTTGACTTAAGAGTCATTTATTTAGCCAGGCATACACCTAATTTATCCATCAACTCACAATTTGGCTTCTTTAGTTAGGTCTGCCGGAACCAGAAACATTTATCATGATCTTTAACTCTGCAAAGATTTAATGACATCTATGCTAATATTATTAAAAAAAACCCGCAAAAAGTGGAAAACCCGCAAAAAGTCTGTGCCGTGGAAAATCCCCATACAGGTAACACATCTGCTTCATTCAGTCCAACCGAACCACAATGGTCTAATAAGCTAGAATAAAATCGAGAGTTTTGTTGAAAACCCATTGTACATTTTATTAAAAAAATATAAAATTTTCACTTGAAATGGAAGCAAAAGTTGGAAATAAATAAATATATATATATATATATATATATATATATATATATATATATATATATATATATATATATATATATAAAATAAATTTATACAGCATTTATTTACAAATTGGCTCTCAACCATCTCTTTGGCCACCATTTTTTTTCTTCAGCTCAACCGTTGTTGAACCCAGCGCACAGGTTTGTGGGATTTCATAGGAGGCAAAGACACATCTTTGCTGCCTTCAAAAATCGATTAGATGAAGGTATCTCAGTAAACATCATGTGGCAACATTGGATTTGGACGTGCCTTGATCCCTTCCTGCCTTGGTATACATCCTCCGGAGGCAGCTTGTTCCTGGTTTTGGACGCAGTCGATGAAGGCGTGTTACAAAGCGCAACAGTCCGGTTCTGGAAGTAAAAATTCTGAATTGACGAATAGAGAAATTATTATTTGCAATAACTTATAAACCTTTCAACACAGACCTACCTTGATCTCCGAGGTTGTTCATCAAGTGTATATGCTTCTATAATCCATCCATCTGGGTTATTTCAACTTTATTGTTTAAATAGTGTGATTGATAGTGGAATTCCTGGTAAACAACTACATTACCCATGGATACAGCAGAGAACAATTCACCAATCAGAGAACCGTGGCCAATGAAGCCCACAAAATTAGGCTCAGAGCAACCGCTCACTCCCATGACACACTGTGAGTGACGTAATCGAGTCGGTCTCCCTTTACCCTTAAACTACTTATCTAATTGTACATATCAGAATATTTTGCATTAAACTTATAATATATTGATTCTATACTTCTAATCAACAACTTAAAATCAATAGTTTGATATATCCCCATTGCTTTTTATTAAATTACTGTCAGTAGGACCCAAGAGCAGGACCCAAGAGCAGAGGTAACAGTTCAAGTGGATTTATTAATCAAACAGTTCTTTCTTCAAACAACACAAAGTCAAGCCCAGTTAATGATCTCCCTGAACGTGGGCAGAGATGAGGAATCCTCCTCAACAGGAATACTGGTCAAATCATCACAGTCCAAGGCAATCTAGAGGGTAATTACAAAAAGGCTCTAAAAGGCTCCAATTACACATAGACATTAATAATACCTTCATGTTCGACAGTGACAGTAACACAACAATGATCTGACATCAGACATGACACATGAGGGGATTTAAATAAGAGGAACAAACAAGAGGCTAGTGTCGCACGCAGCTGAAGGTTGTAATGATCAGCGGTCAATCAGGGTTCCCATGGAAATGCTGATTCAGCATGACAGCAGCACCTGAATCACATAGGGCAAAATGTAAACACACTTTGAAAAAACAGACAAGGGAACGATGATGCCTCGGTCCCAATGGGAACATCAAACAAAAGAAAAAAAACAAACAACACTGTGGCAGCGGGGGCGTTGTCAAGCGCCCATGCGGGAGAGAAAGCGGTAAGGGCGCTTGCACCTGAGCTAAATTATGTTTAACACCTGTCTCTAATTTCAGTGAGCATGGGGAGAGCGGTTTAAAAGCAGCCACAGAGCCTCCAGGAGGGAGAGAGAGAACCTGACAAGCCGACCCAATGCGCTTGTAGTTATTGTGTATGTGTGTAAGAGAAAACGGCAATTAAAGCCTTACCTACATTCCCAAAGCCCTGTTTCCTGTGTCCTCCTTCTCTCCTTCGAGTCGAGTCTCACAAACACAAACACTTAACAAAGAACAAGAAACATCAATGAAAGCGAGGGAAACCAGGGAGGGAGTTTAAGGAAAGTGGAGGGGTCTGTTGTCCTGGGAAGAGGCCTCAGGGTGGAGGAAATACAGAACAGGGCAGTAGCCGCAGGGCAGGGTTCAGGGGGGAGTGGTTCAGGGGACGGAGCCATGGACAACTCAGACATGGATGCTGATAGCGACAGGGGAACGGCCTCCGTGGCCGCGAGCACTGGCAGCTTCAAACAGGGAATGGCCTCCGTGGCTGTGAGCACAGGCAGTGACGGGGGAACAGTCTCTGTGGCTGTGAGAACTGGCAGTTACAGGGGAACAGCCCTCGTGGCTGTAAAAACAGGCAGGGACAGGGGAATGACCTCTGTAGTCGTGGGCAGTGGCAGAGGAACAGTCTTCATGGTTGTGAACTAGGAGTGCAATGGATCACAAAACTCAAGGTTCAGATCATATTATGGTTTTTGAGTCTCAGATTGGATAATTTTTCAGATCAGCAAAAATTAAAAATGTGGGGAATATATAAATTATCATTTAAATTAGCTTGACGCTTACAGCGAGGAATTTTGCCTATGGTTTTTACAAAAACAACATTCAAAATGCCCAGTGTTTAAAGAAAATCTTAAAATAAAATATTCAATATGAGGCATGCTGATACCTTCTTCCTTCTGTTGGTCCTTCCTTGTTGGCCATGGCAGGCATGGATGACGGTTTGGTAGGTGTGGATGACGGCTTATTGGCCGTGGCAGGTGTGGAACGGCCTCCATGGCCGTGGAAGCTTACAGCGGCAGAGAAAACGCATCTTCGCAGCTGATCCTAGGTGACCAGGCCGTGACAATTACATCATTCACAATGCTTCATGAAATTGTCATTGTACCCTCGAAGTAAGCCTTGTCTATTTTGTCCAATTTTTGAATACTTATTTGCCTCAAGGCAAAATTTGTGATGCTGTGATTCACCTCAGAGCTGTTTGGTTTGTGTCATGGCTTAAAACTCTTTTATGGGGGATTTTATGAAAAACCTATAGAAACAAATTATGGGAAAAATACTTGCGGAACAAAATGCTGAATAAGTGTGCTGGGGACTGTTGCGCTCTATTGCGTTCGAACACAGCTGGACAGAGCACAACTCCAAATGCAGGGATTGCGAGAAGTGTTTATCTAAGTTGTTTAAACTATGTTTATTTTGATACAGCATCCTAAAAACACTGTTAATAACATGACACAACCAAAGTCATCCAAAAGCATCTGTCTGACACATGTTTACAGTCATATGAAAGCCCTTATAATAAGTCTACCTCGGGTAGACTGACCATTTCAATTGCAAAATGGATTGCTTTGAACTGTAGGCCAATGATAGGCTTATTCTGTATTCGATGATATGGAAATGAACAAAAGCCTTCTACAGACACTTTTTGTAATGTCTAATCTTTAATTCACTCATCTGCCACAATAAAGTAATGCGTTTTAATTATATGAATTATTATATTTATTATGCAGTATATATTATATTAATAAACAGATGCCTATATTGCCATCTAAAGCCACTTTTTTGTTTAGTCAAAATAATGTATTGCATTCTAATTATATTTATTATATATATAATATTCAATATAGCTGCGAGCAGCAATTAACGGGGTTCAAGTGATTTAAGGCCTTTAAGGAAATGCGTAAAAAGGTATTATGTTTTATTTATCAAGCATTTAAACACCTAGATGATAGATGGAATAGACCATTTACAGCAATACAAGTTTTTTTAAAGCTTTTTAAAGCTCATAGCGCCACCTATGGTCAGATCTACATAAAAGTCTGTATGCTTGTTTAGAATCATATGTCACATGTGCTCACCTAATTTCGAGAAGTTCTGAGTTTTGTTTAGGAATTATGGGCTTATTTGTACACTTGACCATGCCCATTTTTTAATGACACTGTAATAGCTATCCAAAGGGTAAAGTAAAAAAAAAATCTATTGATTAACCTAGAGAGTCCAGAGAATTGTACTGCATTGGCTTTATTGAGGTTGAGCGAAAAACCTAGGACTAGTTCATAAAAGTAGGTTTTTTATATAATCGTGAATATTTTATGAACTGTTTGATTGACAGCAGTGGTTCATGAGGCACAGTTGTTCAGTATGAGGAGATCTAACAAATGGTATGAATTATAGCTGCATCCCAATTAAGAGGCTGCATCCTTTAAAGGTCGCATTCGAAGGCCGATTGCATCACTGCTGCACGACAAAGGCTGTTCCAATTCGAAGGCTCCTTCAAATGCGGCCTCCAAATGCGTCCTTTGTTTCCTGTGAAATTAAGGATACAACAGATGGATTCTTCCCTGCGTTGCATACCCCAGAATTCATTGTGCGCCAGTGACGCACCAGAGAGAAATTGCCGAATTACACTTTTAAACGTAAGTATTGGGTTTCAACTTACCAAACTGTTTGACAGACACCAATGCTTCTTGAGGCAAAGCTGTTTAGAATGAGAAGAGCTATCTATAACACTGCATTATATACAAGCATTAACACATACAAAAATCATTATAGCACAACCTAGTGGCCTATTTTTTTATTTTTATTTGCACAACCCTCTCATACCAAGAGTCAAATAGGTCCACTAAGTTTTGTTCCGATCGGTCATTGTTAACCATGTGTAATAGCTGCTGAAATTTTATTAGCTTTTATTTTAACGGCCATGTTTTTCAACATACGTGAATGTCAATGTAGACGATGTCAGCTGAGACCAAGTTTGGTGAAGATAACTCATTTCCTTCAAGAGTTATAGCCATTTATGTAAAATTGGCCACTCCTACTTCTGATGTTTTCGCATACCGTTTCTAGCTCGACTCCAAAGTTATAACTGTTTTGATAACTGGTTTTGTATATTGAGACTCTATAGAATCGTTTGACACTGGTATGATCTTGATCAGACGAAAAACCTAGGACTAGTACGCAAAAGTAGGTTTTATGAAAAATCTAAGATGGCGGAAAATGTTTATAAGCAGAAATTAAATCGGTTTTGTTATGATATACGTTTTGTTTGGTGGTCTAGGAGTAATGAGTAGTTTTGCATTTTTGATTGTTGTAGTACCTATTATTGACCGATTTGGCAGAGTCCATGTTTCTGAGTAGCGAGCAATACTACTACCATCTGACCAAGTTTTAAGTCTCTAGGCCTTCCGGCACGCTCTGCCCAATCAGTTTTATGGCATAATAATAATAATAATAAATAAGTGCTTGAACCCCGAATAATAATACAATAATCTTAACAATTATAATAGGTTTTCAGCGTTTGAACCTCTAAATAAAATGTGGTTTTATATATATATATATATTTATATATATATATATATATATATATATATATATATATATATATATATATATATATATATATATATATATATACATATATATATATATACACTCACCTAAAGGATTATTAGGAACACCATACTAATATTGTGTTTGACCCCTTTCAGCCTTCAGAACTGCCTTAATTCTACGTGGCATTGATTCAACAAGGTGCTGAAAGCATTCTTTAGAAATGTTGGCCCATATTGATAGGATAGCATCTTGCAGTTGATGGAGATTTGTGGGATGCACATCCAGGGCATGAAGCTCCCGTTCCACCACATCCGAAAGATGCTCTATTGGGTTGAGATCTGGTGACTGTGGGGGCCATTTTAGTACAGTGAACTCATTGTCATGTTCAAGAAACCAATTTGAAATGATTCGAGCTTTGTGACATGGTGCATTATCCTGCTGGTAGTAGCCATCAGAGGATGGGTACCTGGTGGCCATAAAGGGATGGACATGGTCAGAAACAATGCTCAGGTAGGCCGTGGCATTTAAACGATGCCCAATTGGCACTAAGGGGCCTAAAGTGTGCCAAGAAAACATCCCCCACACAATTACACTACCACCACCAGCCTGCACAGTGGTAACAAGGCATGATGGATCCATGTTCTCATTCTGTTTACGCCAGATTCTGACTCTACCATCTGAATGTCTCAACAGAAATCGAGACTCATCAGACCAGGCAACATTTTTCCAGTCTTCAACTGTCCAATTTTGGTGAGCTCTTGCAAATTGTAGCCTCTTTTTCCTATTTGTAGTGGAGATGAGTGGTACCCGGTGGGGTCTTCTGCTGTTGTAGCCCATCCGCCTCAAGGTTGTGCGTGTTGTGGCTTCACAAATGCTTTGCTGCATACCTCGGTTGTAACGAGTGGTTATTTCAGGCAAAGTTGCTCTTCTATCAGCTTGAATCAGTCGCCCCATTCTCCTCTGACCTCTAGCATCAACAAGGCATTTTCACCCACAGGACTGCCGCATACTGGATGTTTTTCCCTTTTCACACCTTCCCTAGAAATGGTTGTGCGTGAAAATCCCAGTAACTGAGCAGATTGTGAAATACTCAGACCGGCCCGTCTGGCACCAACAACCATGCCACGCTCAAAATTGCTTAAATCACCTTTCTTTCCCATTCTGACATTCAGTTTGGAGTTCAGGAGATTGTCTTGACCAGGACCACACCCCTAAATGCATTGAAGCAACTGCCATGTGATTGGTTGATTAGATAATTGCATTAATGAGAAATTGAACAGGTGTTCCTAATAATCCTTTAGGTGAGTGTATATATGTGTGTGTGTGTGTGTGTGTGTGTGTGTGTGTGTGTGTGTGTGTGTGTGTGTGTATTTATATATTTTTTTAAATATAATGATTTAATAGTTATATATTCAATTATTTTTATTTTGGGTCCTTTCCTTACAAATATTGAAAGAAATTATTCATTGTGGTTAATTCAGTTACAAATTTTGATCGATTGACAGCCCTAATTAGCACCTCAAGTGCCCATATGCAAAAACCACAACTGAAGCCAAACTAAACAAGTGATTATGACCCTGACAGCTTCAATCAATCATTCAAATTTCCTTCCTCAAATGTTTTACCAGACGAATCAGAAGAGAAGTAGCCAGTACTATTTGTCATTTCTGGTGTGTGCTCTGTGTGATATGCAGGTAATGCAGGAAAACAGCACTCCATCAAAAATGTATCTTGTCAATCCCATGTGTATTTTCATATCACGCCAAAAGCGAGGCCTTCTTTGTATGCAGGTGTTGAATGGGATTAGGCTTCTACAGGTATCTGTCTGCTCTTCTCTCCTTTCCTCCTTTCTTCTCCTCACGGGCTGGGCCAGAAGAGCTGGGCAACAGAGTTGCCATGGTTTCCAGCTCAGTACTGCCTTCTTGTATGCCTGACCGATACTTTACTTTGGTTGTGTGTTCAGCCTCACAACGCCTGCCACACTGCCAACAATCAATCACCATTTTCTGAAAAATATATACAGTATGGAGTGATAGCTGTGAGGCTCTATGGTAGGTATTCTTACGTAATGTTTGGATAGCACTGAAACATACACTATCAATGTAATAGCATAACATTTTAAATGTGAAACATACAATATTTAAAGGAGAATTCTGTGATCAATACAAGTTAAGCTCAATCGCATAATATTGATTACCACAAAAAAATATTTTGACACCCTTTCCTTAAAAAATAGCCAAAAATTTGATTACAGTGAGCCTCTTACAATGGATGTGAATGAGGCCAATTTTCGGACAGTTTATTTTATTAAAAGTACTTACATTATTAAAACGTATGTATTATTTGAACTGTAAGTTGTTCAAATTGCTGTTTTAGGGTTTACGGCATTACATCATGATGAATCATCATGGTGACGTGGCCGGCCACCGGTTCTCCTTGTGGCAAGTCCACTCCTGGTAGTTGGTACTTTTCAAAGTGAAGAAGCATAGATGTCACAATTAAGTACCCAGATCAGTTGTGTGATATTGATATCTATAATGTTACTCCTGAAAGCTTCTTGCAAAACTACTACCAAAAATAAATGACAAAATACTAAAAGTGGAAAGTTACCGAAAATGACTGATGATTCTTTGATTAATTATATTTAATCTAGGATTTTATTCTTAAGGTGTGCTCCCAGTGACACTTGTGATGTGCAAATGTAATGTTTTCCACTCTGTTGCATAGATGGTGATTTGTATTTTAAACTGGTTACATCTTTCAAGCTAGCCAGCTAATATCCATTCAGAATACTGTCAATTTATTTACTAAACTTTCATAAAATTATATATATTAACCTGCTTAAAGAACTTAGACAAAATATTTATTATTGTAACTATATATTTGCAACAAGTTACATCTGTCCAAATCATTCCTTTTTTATGTTCTAAATTTATAAATTTTGTATAACATTCCTACTCTGTTTTTTTTTCTTCGTATTTCACGTGACTTATTCTTTCCATTCAGACTCAAATGACTGGGCTTATTTAATCATTGATTCAAACCAATGCTCCTTTCCAGCCCACACTCAAAGTCTGTTGGCTCATACTAGAGTCTGTCTTTTGAGGCAGGATAGAAATCTTGAGCAGCTAACTAGTGCAGTGCTGTTAAAGAGAGTTTACAGTGAGCGTTCATAGCATGTTTATTGGTGAGTCGCAGATTTAAGGGGGCTGAGGGTCTACCAACTCCTTTGCCAAGAACTGAGGCTCTATGGGCTGTATGTGCAATGCATATATTTGTGTAGTTTAAATATAGATCATGCAATTGAACAAACAGCGTGATAGTGATGTCTGATACTTTTATTCACAAAAATATAACAAATTCGCCACTTTTCTTCTTTTCCAAGTTTTATATGCAGAGACAGCTATAAGTAAACCATTAATAGGTTAAAACTGTCCCTGTGGCGATATACAAATTACGTTTTGAACGACCCATCTCATGAGACACAACAACATTGACTCAACAATGGTCTGAGTCGGGGGTGGGATTATCTGTTTGTTTGATCAATAACAGAAGTGATGCATATTTGGAAGGCTGTTTGAAAAACAAATGTTGTTGTTTTGTAATTCCGTTCATTGGCACAGAAATTACACACTTCAGCTTTAACTAAGTTGCTAAGCAAGATTATCTTCAAATTGTTGCTCCGCCATGACAGTGAAAACAGACCATAGAAGAAGACAGTTTATACAAATGTCAGCTATAGTGCCCTTTTGTGGCAACGCAGAGAAGCACCTCCATTCACTTACTTGCGTAGGGTATGTTTAGGGCCTTAAAGCAATTTCCACTGGCCAAATCTCAAGACTCAACATAGCTTGGAGCATTATCATACTCTTAGGCCACGTCTAGTAACATGTCTACCAATGTGAGAAATGGAAGTCTCTACACTATTCTCCCTAACTGTATCACCAGCTGGCTGGTAATATAAATTGGGAGAGCAGCATAGCTCATGACTGCATTCCCACTGATATTGTAAAGCAGATGCCTATGCTAAGGAGAACAGCAGGTTATCCATCAGAGAGGTCCCTCAGATTATGCTAAACTCTCTGTAGCACATTATAGGTTGAGATACAATTGTGTGCAAGTAATGAAACTGGATTTGGTTCTTGTTTGTTTTTATCTTAGGCTCGGTTAACTGGTGGAAGACAGTAATCACCTGTTTCTGGCTGTGTAAATAACGTAAGAACACTTGTAGAGTATTTCTTTCCTCCTAGAGGCTCAGATTCAACCTTCTCATGGCATTTTGTATTAATGTAAGCAAGCAGAAGAGGATGAACTGTTTTTGCAAGATGTGGACCATGAACAGGCTAGTCCATTACTTTTCCCATGATGCATATTTTAAAGCCTGTGTCTCCATTACAAAGAGCATCTTAATGTGAACATTAACATTTGAACCTTTCAGGTCGTAAAGTAATTGTGTGCAACGTCAGCTCATCAGGATGTAAAATGCAAGGCAGAGCTCTTGGACTAGTTACCAAGATTTTGCTATCGGTGATGCAAAATTAGACCCAGGCCTACCCGGAATATTACAGATTATATTTTGACTACAAATATATATTTAGAAAATAATTTAAATTATGCATAAATTCTGATTTCTGAAAATCTGGCCTATACATTTTTATTGAGGCCCACCCAAAAGTAATTTCCTGATCAACATAAAATTTAAAAAGCAGTTGCATAACTTTTGTGCAAGGTATTTCAGTGGAAAAATAATTTACTAATCAGCCACAATCCAGTTTAACCAGGAACTAAATGCACTGAAAGACTATTACTTTACTTTTTTTCTACACACATTGTTATCTTATGATATCTAAACACTATCATAATGCATGACTTGTTAGTTGATATTGTACATTTTAACTTTTGCATTACAAAATCAATTACATTAGCAAGGTTATACAAGTGTGATCAGATTGTGTGTTAGCCAAACTGATAGAACCTTGTGCTTGCAGTCCAGTGTGAGTGGACATGTGAGCCGATAGTGTCATAGAATAGAGAAGGGAGGTTGTTTTTGTTCATTTAAAACTCAAACAAACATTAACCTTAAAAACCTCATCTGTCTGGGAGAAACTTTAACTAGCTTTTAGCACCACACAGTGGACATTTACCCTCCGAACTGCAGCCATATTTCTATGGAACCACAGACTATTGTATATTTGTATGCCACAGTCACATCATTTCCATGAAATCAGGCTGAGAAAAACGGTGGTAACGGGCGCAATTCATTCTTACAAAATTCCTCCCAGTACCTTAAAAAAAAAACAACAAATGTACTGTACTGATTTGGAAAGCTTGAGTTTGCCTGCCATGGTCAGATAAATGTCAATGAAACTATGAACTTGCTAAATATCTTGCAAGTCGCAGATGTGGAGACATTTTCATCAGAGACCCATTATATTTCATCATCAACAGACATTTTCAAGTGTAGAATGTGTTCTCACTATTATTATCTCCTGTAATTGAACGTGTGTCAGTTGCATGCTCAAAATTGATATTAAAAAGTGTTAATTAACTAATTCAATTCTGGTATCACCAGCTCCACAATAAGTCTAAGTAATTCTACTTTTCCTTATTCCATCAAAGTATTATTGACCTCAAAACGCTCCTCATGCAGCTTCTCACAGTTGGGTTTCGTCTCTGCTGAGTGTAAATTGATTTTAAAATGAAGATAAATGACGAAGCAGTCCGGTTTGATTGTTACTATTGATTTCCCCGTAGAAATGTTTATTTCATTTTTTTTTTTCTGTAAGTGGGAAAAGAGTTAATCGTGTAGGAGAGAGACAATCTTTATTTAAGAGAGCTCATATGCTCCAATGAAAGGATAAGGAAACATGACGTAACTAAAGTGAGAAATTGCCATGCCATGGCATTATCGGCCCTATAAAGCTTTGTTTCCTTGGTTGTAAAAGATAAATAAATAAAACATTTCAATTTTCACTCTTGAACCCAGTGGGGTGGGGTAAGATGGGTTTAGTTCCTCAAAAAAAAGAGAATTATCTTTTGAGGAAAAAGCCCCATGATATATATTCCCTTAGCAGGCACCGATTTGAGCTGTCAGTCTCAGGTTTGTCTCTTGGCGCTCTTTTTCTCCCTATCCAGGTTTCCTTGAGGAGAAAATCATATTTTCATTGTTCTAGCCAGCTTTTAAATCAGGCAAAAGTCTGTTGTTGTCAGGTAAATATACCCTTATTCCATTAACAAACTGCATCATGCCCACGAGTTTGTGAAATCTGTTAAAATACCAGCTGTTTATTTAACATGAGATTACTTTCTAGATAGATTTCTAGATCTCTTTTCTCTCTCTCTCTCTCTCTCTCTCTCTCTCTCTCTCTCTCTCTCTCTCTCTCTCTCTCTCCCTGTCTGTGTTGGAGAGGTTTATTAAGATTTCTAAAACAGCATGAAGAATAATATTGGTATATAGGTAATGTGGATGTGGTTATTTATTTTATTGGTTGCACTTTATTTTACAGTATGTGTACTTTCATTATACTTACAGTGTACTCACCCAAGAAAGTACTGAGTAATATTAGGTAACTATGTGTACTTAATATGGGTTAAGGTTTTATGTTGGGGTTAGATTTAGGGTTAGTACTTAGTAATTACTGTAGTTATTGTAATTATATAGTGCATAATTATCAAACAGTACGGTAAAATAAAGTGCTGCCAGTTTATTTCTCATGAAAAAAAAATATTCTGTTATTTTAGAATAATCATAATAACTAATATTAATAACATAAAAACTAATAACATAACTGATGGTCAGGCAACTCTTATTGTAACACATTCAGTTGTTTGCACATTAAAACTGTACATGTGCACATTGGGGTGGGTGCTTGTATGTGTTGGTGCATCTCTGGCAAGTGTTCTTCAGATGTTGCCACACTATTCTGCAAGTCTTTTTTTAATGCATGTAAACGTAATCAAAGTCTTGACAAAATAAAATATGTATATGGAATAAAAGATATAGAAGCCTCAGCGAAGTCAAATGATGTCAACCAAGCAAACTAACAATGAACTATGCTTCTAACAACAGATACAGTACTGTAGTTCCAACCACATAACGTTGCGATGGGGTTTGCAAACTTTTGTTTGAACTACAGTTTCGGGAAACACAAAATCATTGAATATGTTGGTAACGATGGAACTTACAACCATAGTTGGTCAACAATGCTTTTGGGAAAGACACCCTGATTGGTGGTCATCCCTTTACACAAACTCTGCTCACTGTTAGATGTATCGCACACCAGAGTATGGTGGAATGTTGGTTTGTTTATTTGTTTGTGTCTCTGTCCAGTCTTAGCACAGAGGTCTTTGAAGAGAAGTGCCAAAGCTCCATGTTTGTCACTATGGTCTGATGATGCTTTACTGGGGGAGCATATCCCCCTATAATGTAATGAATAAAATGATTTATTTAGTATGTGCATCGAGGATATTTGATATGCTTGGCTACATTTAGCCCGTAGCCTAATCATAATGAAACAGCAAGCAGCCAGAACGGCAGCAGCAGAGACTTTCCACTTGAAGAAGAGAGGCATGCCAGTGCCCCAGGCTCTTTTAAATGATGCTCCGCGTCCAGTCTCTCTCTCTCATTTCTCCTCATGTCAATACCCCTCTGAACGCCTGGTTGGCTTTTTTGTTTGTTTCTGCATAAAAAGCATACAATCTGCCTCTCATATATGTATGGGGAAATAGAGGAGGAACGGCTCTGAGGATGTGTTTTACGCATTTCCCTCTCATACTGTTTTCTCGTAGTCTTAGGAAATTTGTTGCGACTGACTGTAAGGAAAATATATTGTGGTGTGTTATTGTGGCTGTGGAGCATTGTTGTTAAGCTACATGTAAACCACAGAATGGAATTGTCTGACCATGACCCTGTGTCACTCAACATTTTTGTTGCTCACTGATGTAGCATAGATACTGGTGGTGATGTTGGCACTGCAAATGACTTCTCGATGCTAGAGCTAGTTAGTAGTGTGACTAGACGAGATCTTTTGCTTAGAGTGAAAGCAAATGGTAGGAGATTTTTGCTTCATATTGGAGAGCATATTTTTTATCCTAGCATATCATCATTAAAATATGACTAGGGCTGTCAATTTAGAGTGATTAATTATTAAAAACAATAACATGATAAATCATTACTTCAATTAATCTTGCCCCCTGACCCATATGCAAACTAATTATAATTTTATAACCTTCTGAGCAATTCTAGCTTTATTTAAACTCACCCCAGATACTGTAGCATATACAGTGCATCACCCAGACATCTATTTAACGTGTGTGCTTGCATCTGTAAAATGTATTTTGCATGTATTTTTGCATGCATATGTACAAACAAATATCGCAGATGGAGTACAAGAATGGCCCCTAGGTCTTCGTCAGAGAGTTATCTTTGGATTATCATCATTTGTGGGCTTTTCTTGGAAAATAGGGTATGAATATAAAGTATATTGAGTAATTCAATTAATTAATCTGCAAAATATAATTCATATAAATTGATTGACAGACCTGAATGTAACAGGTTTGCTCAATCAGCTATATAAATAAATGGTAAAACAGCTAATTAGATTACTGAAAGACCCAATACAGATTTCTTGGTTTTAGATGGCAGAGGCTATTTGCAACAAAAAGCATCTTCTCTGTACTTAGTGCAAATAGTGTTAGATGATATTTGCACCCGAGTGCAAATAGTGGCAGATAATATTTTCACTTCTAAATAAATACTAACATGCAGTCTAGGGGGGCATCACTGCAGCATGTTAATTGTGTTTATGTAGAATCCCACAGACACATTACACCCACTCCTACCCCTAAACCTAACCCTAACATTCTCTTAATGAAAATTAACCATGGTAACCATAGTATCACCATGGTATTTTGTAGAAAAATCATAGTAACTACAAAATGAAAATATGGTTACTATATTAACATGGTTAATTGCATTAAAACTATGACTTCCATAAAAAAATAATATATATATATATATATGGTTACAATATTCCTATAGTATAACAATTATTAATTTTACTTGGATAAAATTTTCTCTCAACTGCCAGTCCGTCTCCATGCCCAAATCACTGCGAGACAATCAACTTTTACATTAATTTATTTATTAATTATTTATTATTATAAGTAGAATTGAAGGAATTATTAAGAGTGGAGATAGGAAATAGGATGGGGAAAAGTGGGACAAAGGGAGAATCGAATGAAACCTTTGACTGTCCACACGAAAAATACACATCCACACTGTCTTTACGCACTACACCATTTCAGCAATACTTTAGGGTGCAGTTGTCTTTCATTTCTTTGTTTCCAACATACTATTATAGTGCAAATAGTCACTCTAGTTTTGGACTGAGAACACTTGCAGTAGCCAAGCTCTAATGGCAGGAAAAGCCTCACCCTGATGCAGACAAATACTAAAACAATATGGTTTCTCTCTCTCTCTCTCTCTCTCTCTCTTGCTCTCTCACTGGAGTTGTTGTGCAAATATTAGGATCCTGTCAACAGGGATGGTAGGACAAATAGCCTAGTTTCCTTCCATTACTGTTAGTTGTTGCCCCTTGTGCTTATATCATCAGTAAATTCCTTTCTATTTGTTCATCTTAGTTTGATGTGCTACAAATGTTAAGATTAAATACGCCTTGTATGTATTCCAGCCATGCATTATATATGAAGAAAAATTTGCCAGGAGACAAAACAGCCTGATCTCACATAAAATTCAGTAAGTGTGTGCCAAATTTCTATAGCCGAAATTGGTATACATTGGAGGCAGTGTTTTCAAATTCAATCAGAGGCTAAAGCTATAAGTGTTTCAGAACATATAAACAAGTGTGAGGTCACCAGAAGCCATCTGTACAAATATTTGTTTTCAGCTGAACAGGGTATAAAACAGTGAAGAGAAACACTTATTTTATTTAATCTACAACCCCTTTCTACAATTACTTTCTCGTTTCATTGGGGATTCAACTGTGGTCTTTCCATGCAATTAATGCAATGCGCTTCAGTCGTGCCACGAGGGAAAGTAATTGTTGTTGAGCTGTTCCAAATATATCAGATTGGGAGATAGTAGGTCAGTGAGTTGGCATACTGTTGCTGATCCTAGGGTACCATAACTTTCGGAAACAGCATGCCGACTTCCCGTGTGATCATGTTGGACATAACAACATATGAAAAATGCTAAGTGCTAAGCTTTCAATGTCAATCACCAATCATTAGAGTGAGCTGTGATTTTCCACACCTTGAACAGAAATTGCTTTTTTGAGGCCAGTAAGATTCTGAGCACTGATAAGCAAAACAAAGGGCATTTTTAAACATAATCAATGATTATCATCAGCACTCACAACATAAAAAAGAACAAACATATCTAGACTCTCAGCCAGTTTCCTGTCTTCCAACAGAATGCCTGTACATCTCTTCAATTTCAGTTGTGGAATAACAAAAACATTGAGAACCCATTTGGATGGCACTCACTGAATGTAATGAGCCTGGCAGAAGTGGCTGCTTATTGCACTGACCCTTTGCTGTTCCATCTGACATCATTATACCCCATTGGCATGGTCAAACTCTACAGACCCAGCTCCATGTGTGCTGGACAGTGAATAGCAAATACAACAGGACATGCACACAGGGACTATCATTACCACATGTAACCCACACACACACACAAGATGAGACAGTCACAATGTTGAGTCAAGCTGGTGTATATTGAAGCAGGCAAAGGCACAATACGGGAAATCCAGAGGAAGAATGGTCATGGGAGCGATAAGTCGAAAGCCGGGGAATCAGGATTGGGTAAAGGGGCAAATCCGGGAGAGAGTGGTCAACGAGAGTGGGAGGTCGAAGCCGGGAAACAGGACACAACTAGACGGGACTAGCGGGAGCAAAAGACAGGGGAACTAGGGGATGACTAGTGCTGGCAAAGCGAAGGGGAAAACTAAACAATAACCAACAAGAGTGAGGCAGAATGTGCTGGGGTATTTATAGGGGAACAAACGAGTGGTGCAGGTGAAACGAATGACAGGTGATGGGACTAGTACAGGTGTATACAATGCTCTGGTGTGCTGATGAGGCGAGTGCAGGTGTATACAATGAGGTGCTGAATGAGGCGAGTGCGGGAGTGTCTTTAATGTTCGGCGATTGGGAGCGGGCATGTGAGCCCGAGGGGGGAGATTGTGTATGAGCATGTGAGCTCAGGGAATCAGAACGAGCGTGCACGCTCGAGGAAGCAGAACGAGCGTGCAAGCTCGAGGGGGCGGAACGAGCAAGTAAGCTCGAGGGAGCGCGCGTGTGTGTGCGACGAAGCGGGGATGGGGCAGAGGAGCGGGGTTCGTGACACCACATCTTCCATTGAATACCTCAATACTGATGTCAATTAAATTATTTTGTTTGACTTGCTCACATATTAAAGGGATTTTACAGCCAAATGTGAGAATTCTGTCATAATATACTCACTTCTCACCCATATGACTTGTATTGAACAAAGATGCAATGAAAGTGAATGTTGACTAATGATAATGTTCTGCCTAACAGCTCCTTATGTGTTTTATGCACTGATATATAAATAGAACAGGGTCGCTGCTGCCACGTTAAACTGCTAGTAGGTGGTGAAGCCACCGGAAGTGTTCGAGCAGCCATCTTACTATGCCCAACCTCTCACAGAGCGTCATTGACTTGCGGATAAGGCAATTGCATTTCGTCCTATAGTGACAATCATGTTTAATGTTTGATTTGCTTGTTATGGATAATTAATATTATTTACGAGGGAGAAGACATATGCAGATCGCAACTTCAGAGCATTCACCTGCACTAGTGCAGCACAACAATCACCAAAGGAAGCAGGAAAATTGTCCACAAGTTGTAATGTAAGTAGGAAAAGCTGTAATAACTTCTTGTTTAGTGTGACAATACATCCTTACCCCCGAAAGGGACTTTCAAAAAGTCGGACCGGGATTTCTAAATTGCCGTAAATGCTAGGGATTTGCTTGTTTTCATATTGAAGTGCTCTATATAGTCAGTTTAATTAATTGTCCTCCAGTCGCACCCGTATCAGTTTAATTTTAACCAGCTTTGCTTTGCTTGTCTCCCTCAATCTCAGTGCCCACTTTGTGTGTAATTGAGGGGGCGAGAACGTGCCCTATTTTTTAAGTGACCGTGAGAACAAGGTACTTTTTGATAAGAATATAAAACAAGTATTTTCACAACATATATAAGTCTGAAAATGTATACTTGTATCTTATCTCAGTTTCATTGAACTTGTTTACATTCAGCTGATCTGTTCGCTGATGAAGTTTGTTAGAGGTGAATACTGTTTGATACGGATAAACATAACTTACTCAGGCTTTCAAGAAACAGGAAAAATTCCTGAATTTTAATAAATATATAAATACATGTGTAGGAAGTTTGCTTTGTAGGGATGTACATGCAGATTTCAGATATAAAATCGGTGATTGAATGACTAATGTTTACTCACTGAAATGAGATTTCCTATTAAGTCAATAGGGACATTGGAATGTTTATAGCTATATGGCAGCGCAGTTGTTTCATTGATATGACGTCATGAGCAAATAAAGTTCTATATATATCATTGGTTCCATGGAATAAAGTCATGCAGGTTTTCATAAGTGTTAATACACTCTAAAGCCATCGTGTGGGTGATGATTGTGTTTTTATGTGATTATTCAGACATTCAGACAGTTTTGTGTTTTTATTTGGAAAGGGCTTGATGCCAGATTAAAAGCAGTAATGCTAGCGCCGAGTTTGTGCGGGTGTGAGCAAAGCCGGCGCTTCCCTTGTTCATTAGGGAAGAAATACAGAATATGCATCAACTAGACACAAACAGAAGTCATGTGTTGTGCCATAATTAATCATATCGTGACAGAGCCTCACATCTAATGAGCAGTCCAGGAGTATAAATAGCCAATCATGGAATGCTTCTTGGAAATCCCTATTTCAAAAATATATAATCAATGTGAAAGTATGTTAAATAAACTTTCTCTTAGAATTTGACTAATTCATGTTACACATTTTGGGGGTGAACAGCCCCGTTTTTGTTTAATAGCAGTCCTAAGTGTCATACCATGGAAAAATTGAATAATCTTTTCAATTAATGCCCCATTTGTGTGTGGGAAAGAGGAAGACATGAATTGTTACAGGACACAGTTTCTCAGTCCTTCAATGGTACTGCCATTAGAACATCCAAGCATTATTTTTTGTTTGTTTGTTTTTGGGTTGTTGTCTTTTTTGTTGTTTTTTATTTTGCTTGAAGTATTGCTGTAATTTTAATTCTATGTCAGTGTAAATACAAGACAAATTACATCTAATAATGCATGTATCAATAAATTCATTCATTGGGGTTATTTAAATATATAATAAATATTTTAATTCTGGTCAGATGTAAATGGCAGTTTTGATAATATGACATACAGATAATTCAAATCTATTTGCTTACAACAATAACGTTGTGGCAATCTTAATCGAAATGAGCAGTGATTAAAGAATGATATCAAAATTGTAATACTTTCCGTGCATACAAATCATTTTGACAAAAAAATATTTTGTATGGAACAAATTAACATTAATTTCTTTTTTGTTTATTTTCAGGAATTATTAAAGGAGTGTAAATGCATGGCAAATATTTAAGCAATATCACACAAGCATAAATGCAATTTTACTGAATATCGCCACGCCTATGATTATAGAATATTGCTATAGGCAGGATAATACTGTATAATTCAGACAAAATTTTCCAGTTAATTTGTATATTTTGCTTCGCCAACAAAACAGTTCCAACCTGGTCACTTTTACACTTACATTTTTGCAAAATAATTTTTATATGGCTTGTTGTTTACATCGCAGCAGTTTCCTGCTGAAAATAACAATAGAGGTGCCACGACAACAATGACTTGTATTTCCTTACACACAAATTATGAATAAAACGGCAGATTATCAGTTCATAAACACGTAATTTTGTTCTGTTCCTCACCCAATGCTCTCTTATGACATCAAAACACATTTACTACAGCGCATTACTTGTAAGGCAATGCATTTCAACATTTGTATTTTATAACCAACAACATTTGCAATATTATTTGAGTGTGATCAAGCTGTGCTGTACCTCAACTGATATTGTGTTGCACTTGCACCGAAAAGGTCTGGGGTACAGGTTCAGAAAAGCATGCTTGAGCCGAAAGTGTCATAAAAGCACTACAAAATTACATAGTTGCTTTTGCACTTGCATGTTTCATGTTACATTTGCTTTTGAGAAACTACAAGTTAGGTTTAGGTTTAAGGTAGGGAGGTCAGTTTTGTTGTTTAAACTCATCTGTTTGGGAGAACATTTAAGTCACTTTTAGCACCACACTTCACTTCGAAATGGCCGCAATGCGAGTAATGAACCATGCAACATAATTAGCAAATATGTCATCACAGTCAAGTCATTTTAATGATATAAGGCTGAATTCTTTACAAAGAAGCCAAAACATCAAACCTTGTGCATCTGACAGCCTGTCTGGAACCGTGTGAACACAGACAAGGCTGTGTAATACAAACCGTTAAACTTTCTAATGCTGTTACAAAAATACAGTAAATATCTGCACTCTTGGAATGCCCCTTGTCCAATAAATTAGAGGATCGTGACAGTTAATTGTCATTTAATGCCAGGCTAGTATTTAGACATTTTGCATGAATTATTTGTCCAAATGCACCTTTTTTTGGGCCTCAGTGTTTCTCAACAAGTTTAACTGCGCTTTAGAAAGAGAGAGGGAGCAACAAAATCGCAATAGAGGAATTCATGACGAGAGTCTGAAGAATAGATTTTGTTGTTGTGAAGCATTAGGATTAACTGGCCAGCTTAGGCAGACAGGATGATTGACACAAATCTGAAGACAATTCCCCAGGGTGAATCATTGAGCGAGCATGGAGGCAGAAGAGAGAACACTGTTTACTGGATTGTGCACTGTGATGGATTTACAGGTTCGGGAAGAGAAAAGGATGAAAAGCCATATAGCAGAATGAGATGCACATCTACTCAAGCCTCATAGACAACCTGCCAGCTATCATACTGTCCTCGACACTTGTCTGGAGGCATGACTAAAGCTTAAAGCTTCCTGCTTGCAGGACCTGTACACATTCAGCGATGTCTTCTTGAAATGCTGTCTGTGAACCGAAACAGTCTGGACATTTCTATGGGCGAGACAGAACAGTGTGCGGTAATGGGTGACAGGTGCCAGTGGAGAGATTGCCTTTACGGTGAGTTGTTAAGCTCAACCAAATTTCCTCATTCAAAGTGACCATTAAAGAACTCATTCCACTCTGGGGTTTATATCAGGCGCCACATTAATAACTAAATAAATCCTCCCCAGTCAGTAAATATTCTGCCAAACCTAGATGCATAACAACCCCTCTGAGTAATGTTCAGCATGTAACCAATAGGAATAAAGGGCCAGTAAATGAGTTTCAGGTTGTATTGGTCAAAAAATGAAGCCATATGGAGAGTGGTTTAATCTTGCATGTTACAATGTACATTTGCACTATTTGTTTAAGACACATTTTGCTCAAAAAGAGAACTGCTTGAAGGGGAAGAAAGAAAAAACAGCCAACAAAAAGACATAAGCATCATCAGCAGGGGCCTCAGGAGAACTAAGGTTGTCCCTTCCTTCGGGAGCATCTAAACCAGCCTCAAGTCTCAGTCTGAGCAAAATAAAAATGTCTTGGACTGCAACCACATTAACGGGGATGGAGGGGATAGATATTAGACACATAAAAAGAGTGAGCCACCCCAGAGCAAGCTGCACCAGGCAGGGAGCAACAGACCATTAGCATGAAACTTGGTGCAAACTGTTTTTGGCAGGCGTCTGTGCAAAGGGAGCCGGGGTTAGACTCGGAGGAGGCAGATATAGGAACAAAGATAGAGACACAACTGTGCATCTTGCTCACTCGGGCTGCTCTCAATATTTTCAGCAGATCCTCCATGTATCAATGTATTGATGTCTTTGAGTAGGCCTTGGGGTCCAAGATTAATAACTGAACGAATGCTAAATAGAAGAGCTTTAAGAGATATACATGTCTACATATGACTGAGCCTGTTTGAGATCACATATAGATTTGTTTGGTTGGTGTGAACTCAGTGTCTTTAACTTAGGTGCACAACAACAAACTTCATCCCTGTTTGCTTTAAAGGTGGTCAGGGATACAGTGCAAGTGAACCTGGTAAAGTTCACTTGACAGCAAGTGCTACTCACCAGTGATTCAATTTCTTTGAATTGAAATATTGAAATTGAATTGAGATTGTATTTCTCTTAAATGCTTGTTTCTGAATAAATTGAGCAGCTCGCACAATGCATCTACAACAAACAAGTGCAAGTGCTGATATGTGGATGTTAATTTATAGTGGTGAATCCAAAGAAAAGTCTCTCATCATTTACCCTCTTGTTGTCCCAGATGTGTATGACGTTCTTTCTTAAGCAGAACACAAATTAAGATTTTAGAAGAATATCTCAGCTCTGTTGGTCCTCGCAATGCAAGTGGGTGGTGATCTCCTTGGCGATCATGATTTCAAGCTCAGTAACATTTCCTGGCACATCTCTGTTCATGCAACAAGCACTTGGAAGTGTAATCAAGCTTGTAATCATGATCGTGCCAAGAGACTGCAATGGAAAAATACAATGGGAAAAACTTCTAATTTGGTCTGTTCTCACCCAATACCGATTACATCGCTTAAAAAGACATGGATTAAACCACTGGAGAGAACTAGAGAGAAAACACTTGATTCACTTGCATTGTATAGACCTACAAAGCTATTCTACAAAGAGATATTCTGCAGAAGAAAAAAAGTAATTCACATCTGGGACGGAATGAGGGTAAGGAAATGATGAGAGTATTTCAATTTTTGATTGACCTATTCCTTTAAAGGGATATTTTTTGTACCTTGAGTTGAAATGTATTGCTCATTTTGGTTACATAACTGTACCCTAAATAAATTGCCTAAGGACCTATTGTTAACCTTAACCTTTAAAGGTACATTTATGTGTTTTGTTCCTTTGAAAGGAAAGGAAAAAAAACTTTGTCTCCTTGAGGGTACAAATTTGTACTCAAAACAAGGGTACTACACTTTTTCCGAGAGTGTACAGTAGTACTTATGATGGTACTCACATTCATGACACAAACATACATACAAACATACCACAGTTATGCAATATGCTAATTGTACAGTAAATATTAAGAACCCTACTACAATATGACAGCCCCAATATCACAGGCATTGGGAGCGAGAATTGAGCTCAGAAATGTAGTAAGCAATCATATGTCTAGGTTACGTATGTAACCTCTGTTCCCCGATGGAGGGAACGAGACGTTGTGTCAGAGAAGTGACACTAGGGGTCTCTCTTGAGCGCCGATATATACCTCTGGTCTATGAAAAAGGCCAGTGAGAAGTTGGCAGACGGTATTTGCATATCCCGCCCCCGGACATACGGGTATTTAAGCGGGGCGAATACGGGAGTTCATTCAGGATTTTTCTGAGGAGCTGGAAATGGTCCGGCCACAACAGTGGCTCGGCTCAGCGATGTGGCAGGGAAGACACAACATCTCATTCCCTCCATCGGGGAATGGAGGTTACATACGTAACCTAGACGTTCCCCTTCTGTCGCTCTCTCCACGTTGTGTCAGAGAAGCGACACTAGGGGTCCACTTTAAAAGTGCCATGCGCTGAGCCGTGTACGTGAACTGCTGATACAGGAGCGGGCAGGTATTCTTACGTGCAAAGGCAACCAGCTGTATCAGACTGCACGTACCCTTCCCCAATGCCCCATTAAAGCCATTAGAACCCTTCTGGTTACCCTGGAGGGGGGAACAAGGTGATGCTTGCCAACCTGGGGACGGGCCAAGCCTGGCTGGGCCTCTTTTCCCTCTATGTTTCTCGCATAGACTAACTACAGCCGGGGCCCTTACATGCATTAAGGGAAGGGGGTCTTAGCCCTTCTTTCAGGGGGAGAAGACCCTGCGGAGGCCACACCTACCCTGCAGGGGAGGCAAAGAGTGGGAAAACTTAGGACTATGTGGGAAAGTTGGTGCGGTGGTAGATCCAGCCTCGTAGAGTGGGGAAGCTTACGGCACGGCGACCGAGGCAGCTGGAACTGCCTAAGGGAGACACGGGGGTCCGCTCGTGAGGGGACAGTACCGCGGATTTACACACAGGGGGAGTC
This sequence comes from Xyrauchen texanus, assembly GCF_025860055.1. Taxonomy (NCBI): domain Eukaryota; kingdom Metazoa; phylum Chordata; class Actinopteri; order Cypriniformes; family Catostomidae; genus Xyrauchen; species Xyrauchen texanus. The sequence continues at coordinate 16,056,495 of NC_068283.1, forward strand.
CGAACAGGAGGCCTTACCTGTGGAGCACCTATTCCAGTACAGGGTAGATTGGGTACCCGTAGTGGCTTGGGTCACTTAAACTGGGTGTGATAAGCCAGTGAAATGGCGTCGACAACCCAGTGGACGAGCCTCTGTTTGGAGACAGCGTTCCCTTTCTGCTGTCCCCCGAAGCAGACAAAGAGCTGCTCAGAGCGTCTAGAGCTCTGCGTGTGGTCCAGATAGATACGCAAAGCACGTACCGGACACAGCAACGAAAGGGCTGGGTCTGCCTCCTCCCGGGGCAGCGCTTGCAGGTTCACTACCTGATCTCTGAAGGGTGTGGTAGGAACCTTGGGCACGTAGCCCGGTCGCGGTCTTAGGATCATGTATGTGTCTGCCGGACCGAACTCCAGGCAAGTGTCGCTAACAGAGAACGCTTGCAGGTTCCCGACCCTCTTGATGAGCCCCCCCTGAGCGCGATCAGCAGGGCAGTCTTGAGAGAGAGGGCCCTGAGTCCAGCTGAATCTAGCGGCTCGAAGGGGGGTCTCTGGAGGCCCGTGAGGACGATCGAGAGATCCCAGGAGGGAAACAGGTTAGGCTGGGAGGGAGTTAGCCTCTGGGCACCTTTTAGGAACATGATAATTAAGTCGTGCTTACCAAGAGACTTGCCGTCTATCGTGTCGTGGTGAGCCGCGATGGTGGCGACATACACCTTGAGGGTGGAGGGGGACAGCCTCCTCTCCAGCCTCTCCTGTAGGAACACGAGCACTGACCTAACCGTGCACTTCTGTGGGTCTTCAGCCTGGGAAGAACACCAGTTTGCGAACAGATGCCACTTTAGGGCGTAAAGATGCCTGGTAGAGGGGGCTCTGGCTTGGTTAATAGTATCTATGACGATCGTTGGTAGGCTGGCTAGATCTTCCGCATCCCGTCCAGGGGCCAGACGTGGAGATTCCAAAGGTCTGGGTGCGGGTGCCAGAGCGTGCCCAGTCCCTGAGAAAGGAGGTCCTTCCTCAGGGGAATTCGCCATGGAGGGGCTGTCATGAGGAGCGTGAGGTCCGAGAACCAAGTCCGGGTGGGCCAGTAGGGGGCCACCAGAATGACTTGCTCTTCGTACTCCCTGACCTTGCATAGCACCTGTGCAAGAAGGCTCACTGGGGGAAATGCGTACTTGCGCAGCCCCGCGGGCCAGCTGTGTGCCAAAGCATCTGTCCCGAGGGGAGCCTCTGTCCGGGCATACCAGAGCGGGCAGTGGGAGGTTTCTTGGGAGGCAAACAGGTCAACCTGGGCCTTGCCGAACCGGTCTCAGATCAGCTGGACCGACTGGGGACCAACGGCCTGCGGCTGCGTGCCCATAGCACACGTCGCCCCAACCCAGTTTGGAGGCGTCGGTAGTGACCAGAACGCATCGGGACACCTGCTGCAAGGGTACTCCTGCCCGTAAAAAGCAGAGGTCTGTCCAGGGTTTGAAGGTTTGGCGGCAGGCGGTGGTAACTTTCACACTGTGCGTGCGTTCAGGAAGCCGGAACTGTTGAGATCTGGAAGCAAAGTGCCGTGAGAACGGCATTTGCGGGCCAGGTGACCCAGAGACAAAGGAAATAGCTCTTTTATTGAGAATTTGGGCAAATGAAAAAACACAAGATTCTCAGCTGTGTTTTGCTCTTTTAGAGGAAATTACTCTTTTAAATAAAATCACTCTTTTAGGGAAAAAACTTGTGAGAGTTCTTTAATCTGCGCTGTCAAAGCCCAGGGGCAGGAATGCACAGCCGTGCAAACAGGAGAAAGCCGCTGTTGTGTGCCGTAAGATCCAACAGCATGCAGCAGAGGAATAACAGGAACTGGTGTGTAACTCGCAGCAATTGCAGACACGACCATCGGCTCCGAATACATTTTCTGAATGAACTCCCGTATTCGCCCCGCTTAAATACCCGTATGTCCGGGGGCGGGATATGCAAATACCATCTGCCAACTTCTCATTGGCCTTTTTTCATAGACCAGAGGTATAAATCGGCGCTCAAGAGAGACCCCTAGTGTCGCTTCTCTGACACAACGTGGGGAGAGCGACAGAAAGGGAACCATGTTTGAAAACAGCCGAAACAGATGCACTCATGTACAACACAAAAAAAGGCATATCTGTAAATGAAAACAATAACTGGGCAATAAGTGAGGGATATTTTAATAATTATTACAAATAAATTAAACAAAAAAAAAAAAAAAAGAACACTGACAAGGTGATCAGGGCTCTCGTGCGGTTACTTACCACATAAATAAATAATTGAAGGCAGTATAGAGAGACTCTAGAACAGCTATGTAAAAATCAAAGATGAAAAAAAATTATGGTCATTATTCAGAAATATTGTACTATTGAATGCCGCCACTAGCCTATCAGAATCAAGTACTCCCGAGAGCCATTTAATAATTATGGATGACATAAAAATTAAACTGGTGCTACAGAGAGAAGCTGCTAGCGAAAAACAAGGAAGAGTGTCATTGAATTTTTATGAATTGCATCGCACAAGTTATCCTCACCGCACCCACCCATCCTCAGGAGTACATTCAGTAATGTTTTGTTATTCCCAAGCAGTCAGTGAAAGAGAAGTTGTCATTGTTCATCATTAGATGACACTTGACTTCTGCCACTGTGTAGTTGCTTCATCTACTATATTAATATTTTGTCAGGTAGTGGCTGCCCTTCTTTCATATTGCCTTTTTGTCAAGTGCAGCAAAGGACAACCACATTCCTGGAAATGAGTTATGCAAATAAAACACTGCAACACAGTGATATGTGGATGGCTTCGTGAACAAGATGGTAGTGTGTTGCAATAAAGACTGGCTGACAAAGAGGAGGGTCAGTTGCTGAAAACCAGCTGTGGTATGCCTGAGCCATAAGAGAATGTGAGAGTGAATCATGGCTCGCTCCTGGTCCTCCCTTAAAGATGGTAATCTATTGTAAATCAATAAGCACCCATACTGGCTACATGCTGACACAGCTTAATTACCGGCTAGGCCCAGCCTTAAATCACACCAAATGAGATCAAATAAATAATGACCGGTTTAAGTGCCGCTGTCCAGGGGTATCTGTCAAAATTGCCAAGTGCAAATGAGTTGCAAATTTATGGATATACAACAAGCTCTGGAGGAACATTCTATATTCAATTTGAATTGAAAATGGGGGAATGACCAGGAACTGTGTTTCTTGCTGCCAAATAAGACACAGACTCTCTGGCTTCTTAATTCCCTATAAAACCAATAAAACCATATTTTGTTTATGCTTTCACACTCCTCAGTGTTTAATTTTGAGATCTCCTAAGACAAACAAAACAGCAATCGGTGTTTTCCTCAGCAGGCCGTTATTTTTCCATCACAAAGCAATAAAAGCGGTATTTATGAAAGAGTATACACTCACTGTTGCACTGGGATGTCTTGATGCTTTTGGAGTATGAACTATTTCCTGCCAGAACCCAGAAGTGAAAATTGTAAGCCCATGTCCATACACTCTTTGAGTCTGGTGAGCGTTAGAAGTGATTACAGGGAATTTATAAAATACTCTGTGCGAAGTCAGCGTTCCATCATGACAGAATGCCTGTTGACAGCTTGATTTAGATTTTTTGGTCCAATGAATTCTGAGCGTGAAGTTTGTCAAGCAGGTGGCAAACTCAATTTGCAGAACTCTTCATTGATTTTTTTTTTCACACATTGGGAAATGATTTGTAGGCACTTCAGTCCTATTAAAAGACGAGCAGATATTCTTCGAGGAGTTGCACCAGTGATTCAGCTACTGAGGGCTTCATTGGGGCATAGTGGTGTCTCTGTAGTGCACATTTAAACAAGACTTAATGTGCCGAGAGAAACTCAACCTATAATAAGACATTGCTTGTCCACCGATTTTGGACACCAATATGGACACTTTCACAGAGTTGGATATGTCGAATTTATGGTAGCAGGATAAATCTAGCAAATTATCAAGTGGTCAACAATTAGTCCAGATAGAAAGCAGTAAGAGTGAGCGTTATAATGTCTAACAACTGTTTCTGATTGGAGTAGCACTGGGGAGAGCAATATAAGGAGGTAAAATTCCAGAGAGAGACTGAGAGAGGGAGTCGCTTCAACCCACAAAAAGCTACATGGCATTGTTATTGATGAAAAGCTATTTGAGTTTTGTAAAATAAAAGTGCTACTTTCTGAGTTGAAGTTCCATGTTTTCTGTTTCCTCCTTCACCATACAACTAACCCCTTCACACTAGTGTTGATCAAAATCACCTAGATACCTTTTCATTTACCACCTTAACATACAGTTTCAAATTCAACTGCTGTAAAATGTTCCCTTTTGCTGTTGGAGCAAAAGGAAACACTGCTATAACATTTCCTATGGTCTCAAATTTCACCTTTATACCATGCCAGTTTTGGTGTTTACCCTGATGATGTTTACCTTAGCATTCCAAACCCGGAATTTGAAAAGTGCCAAATGCAGACTTAAAGATGATCATAGCAATCTAAGTTATTCGCTGTTATGACAGTACCTGTAATTACCAGTTATATGCCATAAGTGACAGTCAATACTTGAACACATGGACTGTGGAGTAGCTGTTTGAAAAATTATTTGTTGAAGCTGCAGTGACAAAGGAAAGCTTTACAAGGGACACAATGATTCATCATCCTTCAGAAAACAGAAGGGTAGAACAGCTGTTTCCTCTCAGGAGACTGAAGCCAGGAACCCTGTGTGGATTTGCATGGCTTTTTGTAGGCGTGATCACAAACAATGGGACCAGTAATCCACTGTCAGTGGACAAATGACCCCAGTCCCAGTGAAGCACAATTACAGCTTCACTGACTGAAGCTCTTCTCACCTACAACACTTGACCTGAATTTAAAATGCAGTTATTCCTCTCTCGACACCATTCTTTTCAAGCCAACTTCCCAACTGCTCGTCATACATAACAATAATAAGGGGGCTCGTAGTGGAGTATTATCCAGTAGGCACAAATAAAGTGTACCAAATTCCTTTCATCTACCCTGTGGGTCATTAAAAGCTCCTAAGGAAATGTCTCTGCCATGCTCTCATTTATCCGTTAATCCGCTTTAATTAATTCCCTTTCATTTACCTTGGTTAGCAGGAATCAATAGCACAGGTTTCACTAAATTTGACAAATGTTCTTTCTCTTAATCCCACAGTGCGTTATTGGATTTGTGGGTGTCTTTCCTTAAAGTGTTCTGTGTTCTTAATGAGTTGGGTCATACTACCAAAAAAAGGCACCAAATAAGTTGCTGTCAGCATAATACTAAAATCTTTCATACCAAGAAACACTTAATTGACCTTCTTTTCTGTATTACTATATAACAGAAGGTGCATGGACGTGGCTCTATCAGGGTTTAACAAATTGTGGGATAAATTGCAGGGTATAGAGGTGGTATACGCACATCTAAAAAGAATGCATGTGCACAGCTACAAGTTGAAATTCATAAGAATGAATAGAGACCCTTACACATTGCTAAACATTCCAGTATATTGACAAAGTTTTGACTCAAAATAGGTCTTTGTCAGGACAAAACACAATAGTCATCTTTTTCCAGTGGCCATCAAGAATTATTTATGTTATATTATTATAATGATTTGTTCTGTTTTGCAGTTCACATTATCTGTACTCTTTAAAGATACCATAAAATCTGAATATTTCTAGTATGAGGCTAGTTTGTGTTAGTGTACTCCAAATTCTCTTTTAGCATATATAGGCATTAAAAGGAGCTGTATGTTTGTGAAACCTGTCCTACTCAACCCGGTCTGAGTGGGATTTGAACTGGCGTCAGTCGGCATGGGAGGTAGGCACGCTAACAAGGAGTCTAAAGGCTGCAGCCTCTAGTGTTAGTTGCTAGTGCACCTCTTGAGGCCAGGTGAGTGAGGTTTACACATACTGCACAGCTATCACGTACCAGCTACTAGAACATTGCTGTTGGATCTACGGCGCGTTTCCAGCGGCTTTCTCCTCCTCTGCATGCTGTGCAGTTCAAGCCCCCTGGGCACTTCGACAGTGTTTCTGTAAAGATAAATATTTCCCCTCTAACAGAGAGAATTTTTCATTCTTGAAAGAGTAATACACAGCAGGCGTTGAACATCCTTTTTAAATATGCCCTTCCACCTTTGTGTAGTTCTTGGATGCGGTCGATATCTCTCCAAATCTGATGGTCATAGATGCAGCCTTGTGTTTCTGGGCAGCGATCACACTGAGGCAGCTTTTGTGGATGGTATATGTACTCACTGCGAGAATATGACCATGGCAACGTTGCGGTCATGGCTTTCATTTCAAGTGAATGTCACTTCAGTCGCCCCCCCGCGTCGCTCCTTCTTCCCACGGGATTGAGAACGACCCGGTTGGCGATGGAGGCTATTTGTGGATGCTCGGTGTCGCCAGATACGTTCCCATGATCCACCCGCCCCCCAGCACTCTCGCTTGCTTCCACACGGCCAGCACGCATTCTCCCTCGAGCTCCCTGAGTTGGATGATGACGTTGCAGCTGCATTGGAGAGCGTTCAGGCGTCTGACGCAGAAGACTCGACTGGGCTGCCACCTTCGGGTCAGCCCGCCCAGTCTGAGGCTGATGCGCACCTCGAAAGCCTGCAACACCGATCTCGCTCTCAGAGCCACGAAGGAAACGGTGGTGGCACTCAGTCTGGCGATGGCCACCCTTGTGGTCCAGGAATGTCATCTGTGGCTAAACCTGGTCGAGATGCGGGACTTTTACAAAGCCCACTTCCTCAACGCCCCCGTCTCCCAGCTTGGTCTCTTTGGCGACACCGTCAACGACTTCGCCCAGAAGTTTTTGGCGGTGAAGGGGCAGACGGAAGCAATCTTTCACATAATTCCGCGGTGCCGCCCAATGCAGGCTGCACCCTGCCTCCTGGCCAAGGGCGTTCCCCTGCAACTTCATCAAGCAGAAAACAGGCAGCTCCACCTCAACCCGGGCCCAGCTGTCAGCCGCAGAGTCGAGCGCCTCGCAGGCAGCGTTTGCCCCCCATCTCCAGGACCCCCTCTAGGACCTGGAAGGCTCCTAAGTGCTTCTGAAACTAAATACCCAGGCTGTCAGATGTTCGCTCCGGCGCTGGTACCAAGACCACTCCGTCCCCTGGAGGAGGGCCAGAATGTAAATCCTTATTTCCCTTATTTTCTTTTGCTGCACCCCCTTAATAAAAGTGCAATTTCCTCACTTCCTGGGTCATCTAGCCGGTGCGCGGCGTTCTCACGACACCCCGGCACCAAAATCCTACAGCCTCAGTATCTCGGATGCAGTTACCCCACCTCCGAACCCTCGAATGTCCATCCCGATGACGAGTTCCGAAGATGTCCCTACAGGACCTCCTCCTCAGGATGCACTTTTGCCTCTCGACGCATTATTACCTGCCCCCCCCGCTGCGAATCCCCATGTGGTACATCAAAAACCATCGTCCCCCTAGTGCCCCTTGCACAGAGCTTGGATGCATGGCTTTCGCTGCCCAACCCATTGCGCTGGTTGGCCAGGACCATCCGATTTGCCTACGTGATTCAATTCGCCAGGCTCCCACCTTGTATCAGCGGTATTCACTCCATCTCAATGCACGGCGAAAATGCCAGCACCCTACGTGCAGAGATTACAACTCTGCTACTCAAGGATGTGATAGAGCCTGTCCCTCCAGCTGAGATGAAGAAGGGTTTCTACAGCCCTTACTTCATCATACCCAAAAAAGGCGGTGGGTTGCAGCCAATCTTGGACTTGTGAGTTCTCAACCGGGCTTTACAAAAACTCCCATTCAAAATTTTCATGCAGAAACAGATTCTAACCTGCGTTCAGCATCAAGATTGTTTCGCAGTGGTAGAAGTGAAGGACGCGTAATTCCACATCTCCATTTTGCCACGACATCCCTCCTTCCTATGGTTCGCGTTCGATGGCCAGGCATATCAGTATAAGGTCCTCCCTGTCGGCATGTCCCTGTCCCCTCGCGGCTTCACCAAGGTCGCAGAGGCAGCACTTTTGCTGCTACGGGTAGTGGGCTTCCGCATACTCAATTACCTCGACGACTGGCTCATTATAACACACTCCCGAGAGTTACTATGCGCTCACAGGGACCAGGTGCTCAGGCACCTCAGCCGTCTAGGGCTTCTGGTCAACTGGGAAAAGAGCAAGCTCGCCACGGTTCAGAGCATCATGGAGTTAGACTCAGTCTCATCGACAGTGCACCTCATGAATGAGCGTACGCAGTCAGTGCTAAAGTGCCTCGCTCTCTTCGAGCCCGGCACAGCGGTTCCTCTAAAACAGTTCCAGAGGCTCCTGGGTTATATGGCATCCTCAGCTGCGGTCGCACCACTCGGGTTGATGCATATGAGACCACTTCAGCGCTGGCTTCAGACTCGAGAACCGAGATGGGAATGGCACCACGGCACATACCGTGTGTTAATTCCTGCCATCAGACTTTCAACCCTTGGACAGATCTCTTTTTTCTGCGGACGGGAGTTCCCCTACTGCAGGTGTCCAGATGTGTCGTGGTCACCACAGATGGTTCTCAACTGATTTAAGCCAGAGCACCCTCTACCAGGCAGCTTTATTCCCTAAAGTGGAGCTTGTTCTCAAATTGGTGTCTCTCATGGTGTCTTTCTGCCCCTTACTAGGTAGGACCTACCACCGCACCACTTCCACGTGTGGCTTGACAATCCATGTGACGTATTGGCCACATGTTACCTCCCCCCAGCCTGGGCAGGATGTGGTCTCAGGAGTCTTTTCCCCCTGAAAGAATAGGAACCGAAAAGAAAAGGACGCCTTCGACCAAGTGAGAGTGATCAATGGTCAACAACTCCAGCTGAATGTCGCACTTTCATATCCTTATTTCGCAATTATAAATGAGTTTGAAGGTCCCTCCTCCCAAGCGTTGTGTATGTTCCCTTAAATATGTCCCACCCTATGATAGACCCTAGATCTATCAATCTGGCTGAAAACTTTGCTCATCAAGTTATTTCATGTGGTCAATACAAAGGTATATTCACACTTTCTTTGAATACTTTGAATAACAGAAAATATGCTTTATAAAAAGTTGCTTCACTTTTGATGTATATGTGCCCATTTCATAGCAAAAGAAAATGGCACTTTGTTTTTGTGTGTTGAATGTAAAAGGATGCCTTCAGTTGTACAAGCTCACAGTTATTCATGGTTTTCTCAAAACTTAAAAAGCCATTCCCAAAGGTTTCAATTAGGAAAGTGTGAGGCATCCTAGTGTATTCACTCTAATAGTAAAGACTTATCTCCTGAGTGTTGGAGAAGGGCACCGCTGGTAATATTGCGCTCTCCCTAACTCGGGTTAATTGGGTTCATCTCAGCTTTTGCCAAAGAGAACAGAGAGAGAACACGAAGAATCCCCTTATTGTCAGCTGAAGTTGTTATACAAGTGTGGAATTCAAATGTGTATTTGTCAGTTCCAGAAGCATGCCTTAATATTCCATGTTGGTTCAAAGCATTGTCAGATAGTCAATCCTGAGAAGCCTGCTTTTTGAAGGCCCTCTCGACCATTCTTGGACTTCATTATTTCTCTGTATGAGAACACAGAGGCAGGAGCTTAGCCAAGCTCAGTCCTTTAAGGACTGCCAGTTTAAAACTGAATAGAGTAATATCTTAAACTTTTTGCAAGAACATTCTAAAGTATTTGTCCCTCACTGGTCTTGTGTTGTGTCATAACATTTGAGAAATATAGTCTATCCAGAAGAACTTATTTCACAGGGCCAAATAGACCGGTACATACTGGTAGGAAATGCCAGCAAATGTGCACTGTTCTGTAGTTTACACTGCCAGGAATTACTTTTGCTTACCAGCAGCTATCAAAAACTGCCGCTCTTATGAGACAAATACTTTCAGTCTTGCAAGCCAAAGTTTTGACTATTGACATGTTTTGTTTTCATTAGTTTTTTTGTTTGTTAGGGTTTTTTAGTTTTTTTTTTACAAATGGGCAAATTTGCCTTTGAATATTATTTTCCCCCCTTAATGCATTCAGTTGTAATGCACGATTAATAATTAATATACATACAGTATACAGTAAATAATAACAAGGGGAGTACTGGCAGCATTTTTTCCATGAGCATTTCTCTTGTGATCGATCTTTACTAATGACCATCTTTTGACATAAAAGCCACTTTGTTAACCACTGATTTTAAATTATTTCCTGACACAAACAATCTGGCATATGAAAAAAATGGTAGGCTGGAAATAAGAAAGACGTTTCATGTTTAAAGTAATATGCTGGGGTAATATAAGTTAAGCTCAAACAACAGCATTTGTGGCATAAAGTTTTTGTTGTTGTTGTTGTTGTTTGTTTGTTTTGTTTTTATTTTTCAAGTAAAAATTTTTGGGAATCTTTTGCCTTTATTATATTAGGTTTGTGGAGAGAGAGACAAAAAAATACGGAGAAGAGGACACAAAAGTTCATTTCGACCTGTCTTTCCTTTTTTTTTTTTTTTTTTTAAAGGCAAATATACAATGAGGCACTAACAATAGGAGTGAATGGTTCCAATTCGCAAACATTAAAATACTCACTGTTTAGTCACAAAAAGTAAACAGCGTGTAAGTTCATGTTATTTTCGTGTGATAAAATCACTTGCTAACCTTTTTTGTGTGAAATTATATCTAATTTTACAACAATGTTGTCATGACAACATAACTACGCTGTAATCCCAGTAATTTAGTAGTCCACTGCAAAATGACGATTAAGGGTTTGGATAAGGGTTATGGTCAGTCCTCCAGAGTGACAGATAATGATTATTTGTACCGCATCCTCTGGGTTTTATTACATGTTTAAATCAGTTTATTTAAATGTAGGAATGTAAGTAATTCTGAAAATTACAAGATTTAGACACTTAAAAAGCGTGACACTGCTAGTGTGATTTTTGCCATATTGTCTGGGTGAAGGAGGATGGTGGTGCAAAATATCCTCCACCTGTTAGCCAGAATGCCAAATAATTTTGAAGCTGCATAAAGCACATACATTAAGGCAAATAAAGGCATCATAAAAGTAATCCATCTCCAGTGGTTAAATCCATGTCTTCAGAAGCAATATAACAGGTGTGAGAGAGAAATAGTTCAATATTTAAGTCAATGTTAAGATTTTACTATAATTTTTTCTAATAAGTAATCCATTCTCTTCCACGTCAACAGACAGTCTGCAACACTAGGTAATGTTATCTTAGAAATGGAATCCAGCAAACATCCGGCTCCCAGCACAACACTGACTCCTACACAAACTCAGAGTCAGCCAAAAAGTGAATCTACTGAATCCATTCTGGCTAAGTGGTACCGTGATCGAGCGAAAACGATAGTGAACATTGGCAGGGCATTTGATTCCTGGAGGGCAGAAAAGGGGGACTCAGCACCACTGATCTCCATCTGCGCAGTTAACGCTGCACTCGCAGCATGCCAAAATGACAAATGATTGACGAGTAATATCCTTTGGATATAAAGATTTCAAATTGGACCGTGTGAATAAAAAAGTATGAAAATATGCAACACAAAAATATCCGATACAACCACCACAACCTCAAATTTCATCAGATATTTCAAAAACCACAAGGAAAGATAAGTAAATCATTTAATTATCATTTAATTTTCCAGAAAGATTCATGTAAAATTACTGTTCAAATGTTTGAGGTTTGTCAGTAAATTATACTGATTCATGAATAAGCTCATGTTTTCACATTTGAAATGACCCAACAATAACCCTCTAAATGTGTGTGCCTTTTCTAAACCTCATCAGTCAACAATATACCATAACAATTTGTTGGCAATATAAAAACATAACAGGCAGATTTGCAGTCATACCACTTTATTTAAAACGTGACAAGTAGTATAAAATATACAGAATGACTCCTGACGAAAGTGCTCTCATAGTGATTATGACTTCTGAAGACTTTAACTAAAGCCCTTGAATGCAATACCTTTATGACTATTTTATATAAATGCATCTCTGAAGGGAACTGACTGTCTTCAGAAAAGTTTCAATGACATTTTCGTTTCATCTTACCTCCGTATAATGTCTAATAAAGTATTGTTTATAAGCGCAGTGCTGCTTTGTGTAAAGGGGTTACCAGGGTAACAGCTTTATTTCTGCTATTCCATAAGCGCCACCTACTGTTAGAGAGCGAATTAGCATTTTCTTTCAGCCTATCTGCCGTTTTTTTTTTTTTTTAGATCAATGTGAAAATCTTTTTCAAACAGCATACAAGTAGTGTTATACATTTTAACCGGTTAATTCTAAAAATCCAAACAATTTGGATAATAAGGTATCTAGAAGTATTCACAGTATTTTTAAGTGCCCATGATAAAAACACTGTCCATGTTCATTAATGCAATTTAATTATATATATATATATATATATATATATATATATATATATATATATATATGTAAGAGTCGCGATATGGCCATACATCAGCACTGCTATGATTCGGCCAAAACAAATTATGCGTTCAAGCCTTCATTAGTAATTAACTTCAGAAATAGTATCATGGCTTGTACTGTTTGTAATAAGTTATTGGATAAGCAAGGATGGATTGATGGGTGTGTGTGTGTGTGTGTGTGTGTGTGTGTGTGTGTGTGTGTAGAGAGAGATAGAGAGAGAGAGAGAGAAATGGAGTGTGTGCATTCACCTGTTGCCACTCACAAACAGAGATGCTGTCAGCGTTCTGAAGGTCAACTTTCTCAGTGGAAAAATAGCGTCCAAGCGGAGGAATTGTTTTTATTTTGTGGTAGCCGCACAAGAATCATTCACTATAGAAACAGCAATGTCCTCCGCCATTTTTAACAGTGTGTATCCAATGTGGAAACTTGGTTAGTGCCTCGAGTTCTGTAATCAAACAGTCTGTTGTGTCTCTCAGCTGCGATGAGCCTTAATCCTGAAATTGTTCATTTAAAGCTGTTTAAAACAATGTCCTAGCTTATGTAAGGTAGCGGTAATACGAGCGATCACCGAGCGCTGTTCTACACAAACTTTACGTCACCAACTGGCTCATATTACACAAAAAATGATCTTTTGCCACCACCTGCTGGCTAACATATGTAATTTCCAAAATAAAGACAGTAACTCCTAACACATATGCACTACTCTTACACTTTAGAACAGCATGATCACAAGTGGAGTGATACAAACACAGTGAAGCGTCAGAGTGCTGATGCTGTCAGACCATCAGTGCTCATGGAACATCTCTCGTCCAATCAGATTTGAGGATCGGAACTAACTGTTGTATGTGTGTGTGTGTGTATATATATATATATATATATATATATATATATATATATATATATATATATATATATATATATAGTATAACACGTTACTGTTATACAATTCATATAAAACAATTATGTAAAGATATGTATAAAGTTAATCTTTTCAGAGCAAAAATAAATATTTATTTGAAAAATTAACCTATTTATTTTAGTAATGTGGCTTGACTCGACTTGAAAATCATCAGGACTTGATTTGACTTGCTTGATTTGTCTGCACTGCACTTGAGACTTGATGGTTAAGATTTGAGACTTGCTTGTGACTTGCTCCCACCTCTGCTGGACGGACCCTTGTTCGGTTTTGGGGATCAAACCGACCCTGAATTGGCATTCTTATTATTGGACAGGTAAGCTTACATAACTGCAAAGCATGTGAAATGTTGTGCCATAATGCTTGATCGGTGTAATTTTAGCTAACTTGATCTTGCCTGCTAACACTGACAAATTGCAAGCTACCTTGCTTCGTAACTTTCAAATAATTTCAACGATCTTCTCTTTATACTAAAAGTCAGAAATACATGATAAATTTAAGAAAATCCGCTGATTTCTTGATCAGATGTTGTATGTACAACATATGACATAGAAAACATACAGTAGTGCAACATAACAGAGCAGTGCAGCCGTAAACTGTCTGGTATAGTTCGGTAGTATGTAGCTGTTTGTGTGTTACGTTTGAGCAGCGAGGCAGACGAGGAGATGCGGATCCAAATGCAGTTTAGACTTTTATTAAATGAACAAACGAATAAACAAAGGAAAAACCCACAAGGGGGAAATAAACTTAAACGGAGAACTAGGGCAGCAAACATTCCTGTACACACATCAAACAACGACCGACAATGACTAAACAAAGAACCAGGGTTTAAATACACAAAGGAACAAACGAGGGAATGAGGGACACCTGGGGCAACAATCAGGGGAAAACCAATCATGAAAAGAAACTACAAAAGGACTACAAAAACCAAACAGGAAACAGGAACTAACCTAAACTTCAATATAAAAGTACAGAAACAAAAGACAACAGTGAACATGACAGCATAAAATAAACTACAAAGGACTACAAAAACCAAAACAGGAACTAAACTAAACTTCAAAATAACAGTACAAAAAACAAAAGACAACAGGGAACATAACATAACCCCCCCTCAAAAGGACCGGATTCCAGACGGTCCTAAAGAAAACGACAAGAACAACAAAAACAAATAAATGTCCAAGGGGTGAGGGACTGGAACAGGGGAAAAACAGACAGACCAAAGAGGGCACAAGGGGTACAGGGACAGTCCAAGGAGGCACAAGGGGCAATTAGGCAGTCCATGGGGGCACAAGGGGCAATTAGGCAGTCCACGGGGGCACAAAGGGCAGGCAGGCAGTCTATGGGGGTGTGAGACGGGGCCAGGGTCAGGTGGCCTGGGGAGCCTCCACCGGGTAGGAACAGGTTTAGGAGGCCAGGGAGGTGGCCACAAGACAAGGACCGGTTCAGGAGGTCTGGGAGGTGGCCACAGGACAGGGACAGGTTTAGGTGGCCTAGGAGGTGGCCGTAGGGCAAGGGCTGGTTCAGGGGGCCTGTGAGGAAGATTGGACACTAGGGGAGCTGGCGGAGCCAAGGAGGACTTCTGAGGCGGAGCAGTCGCAGACTTGGGTGGCGGCGCCAAAGGAGGCGTAGGCAAGGCCGCAGGAGACCCTGGGGGTGGAGCAGAGGCAGGCAGAGCCGTGGGAGACTCAGGTGGTGAGGCCTTGGGTGGACCAGGAGGCGGAACTGTGGTGGGCGGGGCCAAGAAGGACTTTGGAGGCGGAGCCGTAGAAGACTCAGGAGGCGGAGCTGTGGGAGGCAGAACCATGGAAAGCTCTGGAAGCTCAGGGGGCAGAGCCGTGGGAGACTCAGGAGGCAGAGCTGAGGGAGGCTCAGGAGGCAGAGCAGAGGGAGGCGGAGCTGAGGAAGGTAGGGCCAAGGAAGGCTTGGGAGGCTCAGGAGGCGGAGCCGAGGGAGGCGGAACCATGGAAAGCTCTGGAAGCTCAGGGGGCAGAGCCGTGGGAGACTCAGGAGGCAGAGCTGAGGGAGGCTCAGGAGGCAGAGCAGAGGGAGGCGGAGCTGAGGAAGGTAGGGCCAAGGAAGGCTTGGGAGGCTCAGGAGGCGGAGCCGAGGGAGGCGGAACCATGGAAAGCTCTGGAGGCTCAAGGGGTGGAGCCGTGGGAGGCTCAGGAGGCAAAGCCGAGGAAGGCTCAGGAGGCGGAGCCGAGGAAGGCTTTAGGGGCGGAGACCTGGAAGGCTCTGGAGGCGGAGCAGAGGGAGGTGGCGCCGTAGGCAGCTCTAGAGGCGGAGGCCTGGAAGGCTCTGGAGGTGGAGCCGAGGGAGGGTGCGCCGTAGGATGCTCTAGAGGCGGAGCCCTAGAAGGTTCTGGAGTCTCTGGGAGAAGAGCCGCAGGAGGCTCGGGAGGCGGAGCCCAGGAAGGCTCGAGAGACTTGAGGGGCGGAGCCCAGGAAGGCTCGAGAGACTTGAGGGGCGGAGCCCTGGGAGGCTCGAGAGGCTTGAGAGGCAGAGCCCTGGAAGGCTCGAGAGGCGGAGCCCTGGAAGGCTCGAGAGGCTTGAGAGGCGGAGCCCTGGGAAGCTCGAGAGGCGTAGCCCTGGAAGGCTCGGGAGGTGGAGCCCTGGAAGGATCGGGAGGCGGAGCCCTGGAAGGCTCGAGAGACTTGGGAGGCAGAGCCCTGGGAGGCTCGAGAGACTTGGGAGGCGGAGCCCTGGGAAGCTCGGAAGATGGAGCTCTGGAAAGCTCGGAAGGCGGAGCTCTGGAAAGCTCGGGAGGCTCAGAAGGCGGAGCTCTAAGAAGCTCGGGAGGCGGAGCTCTGGAAAGCTCGGGAGGCTCGGAAGGCGGAGCTCTAGGAAGCTCGGGAGATGGAGCTCTGGAAAGCTCGGAAGGCAGAGCTCTGGAAAGCTCGGGAGGCTCGGAAGGCGGAGCTCTGGAAAGCTCGGGAGGCGGAGCTCTGGAAAGCTCAGGAGGCGGAGCTCTGGAAAGCTTGGGAGGCTCGGAAGGCGGAGCTCTGGAAAGCTCGGGAGGCGGAGCTCTGGAAAGCTCGGGAGGCTCGGACTCTTGGACGGGCGTGACCACTGGCGCTGGCCTTTGGGCGGTCATGGCTACTTGCGCTTGCTCTTGGACGGTCATGGCTACTGGCGCTGGCTCGGGGACGGTCGAGGCTACAGGCGCTGGCTCGGGGACGGTCGAGGCTACAGGCGCTGGCTCGGGGACGGTCGAGGCTACAGGCGCTGGCTCGGGGACGGTCGAGGCTACAGGCGCTGGCTCGGGACGGTCGAGGCTACAGGCTGCTCGTACGGTCGAGGCTACAGCGCTGGCTCGGGACGGTCGAGGCTACAGTCGCTGGCTCGGGGACGGTCGAGGCTACAGCCGCTGGCTCGGGGACGGTCGAGGCTACAGCCGCTGGCTCGGGGACGGTCGAGGCTACAGGCGCTGGCTCGGGGACGGTCGAGGCTACAGGCGCTGGCTCGGGGACGGTCGAGGCGACAGGCACTGGCTCACTGACCTCTGAGGCGACAGGCACTGGCTCACTGACCTCTGAGGCGACAGGCACTGGCTCACTGACCTCTGAGGCGACAGGCACTGGCTCACTGACCTCTGAGGCGACAGGCACTGGCTCACTGACTTCTGGGGCTAAGGGCTCTGGCTCGTTGACCGTGGCTGAATAGGGCTCAGGCTCGTTGACCGTGGCTGAAGAGGGCTCAGGCTCGTTGACCGTGGCTGAAGAGGGCTCAGGCTCGTTGACCGGGGCAGGCGAGGGCTCAGGCTCGTTGACCGGGGCAGGCGAGGGCTCTGGCTCGCAGACCGGGGCAGGCGAGGGCTCTGGCTCGCTGACCGGGGCAGGCGTGGGCCGGGAGGCGGATGCCTGTCTTCTCCTCCTCCTCCGGGCGAACGAAGTTGGCCGTGCGGGTTCAAGGGAAGCCATAGGCATGGGGGGTTGTTCGCTGACAGGATGGGCTGGTGTGTCAGGGAGCGGTGAGCTGCACGCTAGTAGGGTCGTTCCCAGGTAGTCGCGGAAAGTGCAGCCGGGCGCTGCCTGTGGCACCTGCTCCCTCAGCGAGGGGTTCAAGCTGCTCCTGAAAAAGATCATCAGTGCAGAGTCCGGGAAGTCAGTAGCGTTCGCCAGGAGGAGGAAGTAGCGAGCGTGGTCTACAAGTGGGTAGTGTTCTTGCTGCAGATTGAGCAGCCGACATTTGGCCCGAATAGCTGCTGGATCCATGTGTTCGGTCGTTCTGTTACGTTTGAGCAGCGAGGCAGACGAGGAGATGCGGATCCAAATGCAGTTTAGACTTTTATTAAATGAACAAACGAATAAACAAAGGAAAAACCCACAAGGGGGAAATAAACTTAAACGGAGAACCAGGGCAAACATAAACAGAGAACTAGGGCAGCAAACATTCCTGCACACACATCAAACAATGACCGACAATGACTAAACAAAGAACCAGGGTTTAAATACACAAAGGAACAAACGAGGGAATGAGGGACACCTGGGGCAACAATCAGGGGAAAACCAATCATGAAAAGAAACTGCAATGGACTACAAAAACCAAACAGGAAACAGGAACTAACCTAAACTTCAACATAAAAGCACAGAAACAAAAGACAACAGTGAACATGACAGCATAAAATAAACTACAAAGGACTACAAAAACCAAAACAGGAACTAAACTAAACTTCAAAATAACAGTACAAAAAAACAAAAGACAACAGGGAACATAACATAGTGTCTATCAGTTTGCTATGTTAGCTGATAAGTATTTTTAGATTAGTCTCAAAGTTTGTAGTAAAACAATCATAACTGTGTAATTTTAATTATGCTATGCCAGTGAATCACATTCAGTCTCTTTGTATGTTACGTCATTGTTTTGGATGCTCGCTCGCCTCCCTCTGGAGTGTGTGCACGATCGCGAGCACGAGCAACTGGTAGATGGCTGCAGTTCACTTAATGGCCACAAGTGTCATTAATAACAAGGGTTTCTGAATCTTACATACTGCACCTTTCATTTGGAGATTTGTTTCTTCACCTCTGAAACTGATATATGACATGTAACATTATTATTAAAATAAAATAAAAATATTTTTCACTCAGCATTAGCAGACATAAGCAGAACAAAAATTTCTCCCTTTGGTAATATAAAATCAGTAAGTATAATTTTGAGGATAATAATAATGGACTATAGTTATAAAAAAAATAACTATATTACTTGGTGAACAAATTGTTTATTCAAGTTGTTATAAAATATAATCTGAACTAATTTAATCTTTTATCATATTTTATAAAAGGACACTCGAGTACATGTGTTATATTTACTATGGATAAAGGGGTAAGAATGCCTCTTACCTGTGGTAAAAAAAGGGTAAAATCCCTTTTACGCGGTAAACAGCATATTGCTTTAATTTTATGTGATTCCCATTCGAATCATATTATGTTCAGTAATTTACTACCATGCAGATATAACTAGTTTTGTCATATGTCTGCTTGGCCGTATGTTACTATGTTGCAATGTAGTTTTCTGAAGGAACCGAATTTTGCTTGGTTCAAACAACAAAAACCCTGACTTTGTTCGACCATTAGTACTATTGAAAAAGCAGTCAGTGCTGTCCTTGGTGCTATTTACAACTTGCACGTTCGCTTATTTATTTTCAACATTGAATTGTAAAAATGTTTTTATGCTTTAATACTCTAAAAAAAAATATTTAGAATTGTGTTTATTTTGCTCTGGGGGAAGCGTGAATTTAAAAAAAATTGTTCTAGACTGCTTTTGATGTTTTATCAGGTGTGATAAAAAATATTTCTCAAAATCTGATTTGGGTAGCAAGTTTAATTAATAATTAAATGAAGGGTTATTTTATACATAATGATCGATTATAATTACAGATTATTTAATGAATAATGAAGAGTATTCACCACAAATTTGATAGTGAATGATAAAATGAAGCTATAGTGACGTATAGTGAGCAAATTACTGTCTAAAGACGTTACTTACTATTACTGTCAGAACTGAAGTTGTTGATACAGTTTACCCAGTCTTTTTCTTTGTTTGCTCTGTTGGGGTAACCTTTGTCGTCCACATGATAAAGGCACTCATTTTTCTGCCACAGCTGTATCAATCTTTCCTCCAAGGCGGAGCTCCATTTTGGGTATGTTTTGTTCTGCATTTCCATTTCTTCTTGAGCTTTGTGATCCCGTTCGCTTTTCATTGGCTGCTCACCACATGACTTCAGGTTTGACACTATGAGAAAGTCGGCTCACAAATATCAAACATGTACTGTATAATATTTCTTATCAGTGGTTCTCAAAGTGTGCGTGGTGGGGGGTGGGGGGGTGGTGGTGGGGGGGGGGGGGTGGCGTGGAAGACTGACCGCCCTAAAATCACATTCAGTTTCACACATTCTCTGCCTTTTCTCCTGACTTGATTAGACTTTCGCCTGGCACCAAGTCAAGTCAAGTCAAGTGGTATTTATTGTCGTTTCAACCATATACAGTTAGTACAGTACACAGAGAAACGAGACAACATTCCTCCAGGACCATGGTGCTACATAAAAACAACATAGGACAAACACAGAACCACATGAGACTACACAACTAAATAAAATACCTATATAAAATACCTATATACCTGTAAAGGGATCAATGGAAAGGAGGAGGCGAGAACCAGCTTGACAATATAAATAATAGTTTTAATGACAAACTTAAAAGACAAACACACACATGACGGATATGTCCGTAAACTATCTCGCTCTCCCGCACGATCCTCTGCAGTCGACCTTCATCCCTCTCGGAGGCTTGATTAGCCTAATACGGTACCAGGTGTGTAGGATCACGACCCGGCCCCGCCCGCCGCCCTGCCACAATACCTATATAAAGTGCACATGCAAACATGTGCAAAAAGGACGGGACAGTACAATAAATTACTAACAATGAACAGGACAACAGGCACAGTGAGAGACAGTGCAGCACCAACCAGTACACAGTAGAGCAACAAGATGACAGTTTCTAAAAACGTAAACATAACATACTATGAGATAATGTTCTATGCACATAGAAGTTATTGAGGTAGCAGACAGTTATAAAGTGACAGTAATTAAAGTGCAACTCAGGACACGTGTGTGTCAAACCAGTTTCTGAGTTTTGAGGAGTCTGATGGCTTGGGGAAGAAGCTGTTACCGCTTCTTGTTGAATGCTTCGGTACCTCTTGCCAGACGGCAGGAGGGATAAGAGTTTGTGTAAGGGGTGTGTAGGGTCGTCCACAATGCTGGTTGCTTTGCAGAACCAGTGTTTTTTGTAAATGTCTTTGATGGAGGGAAGAGAGACCCAGATGATCTTCTCAGCTGTCCTCACTATCCTCTGCAGGGCTTTGCAGTCCGAAACGGTGCAAGTCCCAAACCAGGCAGTGATGCAGCTGTTCAGGATAGTCCCTCTTTAGAATGTAATGAGGATGGGGGGTGGGAGATGTAGAGACGCTGCTAGGCTTTCTTGGTGATAGAGCTGGTGTTGAGGGACCAGTTGAGGTTCCCCGCCAGGTGAACACCAAGGAATTTGGTGCTCTAGACGATCTCCACAGAGGAGCCGCCGATGTTCAGCAGAGATTGTTCACCTTGTGCTCTCCTAAAGTCAAAAACCATCTCTTTTGTTTTGTCGAAATTCAGGGACTGGTTGTTGGCTCTACACCAGTCCATTAGCCGCTACACCTCCTCTCTGTATGCTGACTCGTCGTTCTTGCTGATGAGACCCACTATGGTCGTGTCATCTGCGAACTTGACAATGTGGTTCGAGCTGTGCATTGCGGCACAGTCGTGAGTCAGCAGAGTGAACAGCAGTGGACTGAGCACACAGCCCTGGGGGGCCCAGTGCTCAGTGTGGTGGTGGTGGAGATGCTGTTCCCGATCCGGACTGACTGTGGTCTCCCAGTCAGGAAGTCCAGGATCCAGTTGCAGAGGGAGGTGTGCAGGCCCAGCAGGTTCAGCTTTCCAATCAGGTGCTGAGGAATTATTGTGTTGAATGCTGAGCTGAAATATATGAACAGCATTCGTACGTATGAGTCCTTTTTGTCTAGGTGGGTGAGGGCCAGATGGTGGGTTGTGGCGATGGTGTCGTCCGTTGAACGGTTTGGACGATACGCAAACTGCAGTGGGTCTAGTAAGGGGGCAGCTGGGTCTTAATGTGCCTCATAACGAGCCTCTCGAAGCACTTAATGATGATTGGTGTGGAGTGCGACGGGACGGTATTCGTTGAGGCAGGACACTGAAGACTTCTTTGGCATGGGGATGATGGTGGTGGACTTGAGGCATGTTGGAACGACAGCGCTGCTCAGAGAGATGGTGAAGATGTCGGTAAGAACCTCTGCTAGCTGGTCTGCACATCCTCTGAGCACTCTGCCAGGAATGTTGTCTGGTCCAGCAGCCTTCCGTGGGTTGACTCTACCACAGAGGGCACTCATGTAAACAAATTTCAAATGAGTGACGAGGTGAATTAATACTTAATTCTGTTCCTCACACAAATATATAATATGGCTTCAGAAGAATTTAATCTAAGGCACGAGTGTTATGGATGCCTTTAATGCTGTTTTCATGCGTGTTCTTGGAGCTTGGGGACAAACATGATCCTCTCTTCCCTGAATCTTGTGTTTCACGGATGAAAAAGTAATACTGATTTTAATCTACGAGGGTGAGTATATGATCATGGAATGTTTTTATTAACATTTATCAGTATCCTTAATCAGGTGCAAATTATTGTCCAAAGGTCCTGACCGTTACCAAAACAGCATGTAGACAGCGCTGTTATTTTGTTACTTGTTATTTTTTTCAGCGCTGGCTAGGATGAGACAATCTGAGTCAGTTATTATAACTGGATGAGGATTTAAAAAAAACTTTTTTTTTATAGAGACTGCAGAAGTTTTTCTTGTTTTAAAGTGGGACGTGACCCGAAAAAATTGAGAACCACTGAACTAGATAGAATCAAAGTCTGATGGTAATACATCGGAATGTGAACCCATCATATACTATTTTCTGCAGATTTTCTGTCAGATCTGTCAACACAGACTGGCTCAAAATCTGCACACTAGCGCCAATTAAACCCGAATTTCAATTCAGGGCAAAAATCCAATAGTTTAATCGGGCCTAAAGTCATGTAGTGTAATCCAGCCTTAATATTACAGACAGTACCACCAAGCAATATAGGCACATCAGCACGCCAACTGACAGCACACTGACTCTTCATTCATATCTTACACTTCATTCAGAATCAGCAACCTAGTAATCAGGAATTTGCACATGGTAGGCATCTTAAAGTCAATTATAGCTCAGCTATGTAGGAAATTTGGTGGTATAAATGTAGATGTGATGGGTTGAAGTGCCCACGTACCTCCACCATTATATGTACATGGTACAGATTAAAGTGCCGCAATTCTCCACCATTATATGTAGGAACAGTATGTGAGCTAGTAATTAATTTACACTGCCCTTATTCTACATCATTGTTATGTAAGGAAATTTATAATGGAATTAGTCACGTTCGACAACCATTATAAGCAAGATAAATGACAAATAATTTGATTAAAATCACCATTAAAATCGTAATACAATGTCTCGTTGTATCCGCTCACAATTTCTATTGTAAGGAATTAGCTTTAATAAGGGAATTATGATTAATTCACTTATTGGAGTAATATTATTCTCATGGTTTACCGAAAAACAATATTACACATAATTAGGTACAGCTTTGAAACAAAATCTTTTAAAAACAGGGATGAGATTATTTTTCACAATATACCAGTCAAATTATCTTTGAATACAGACAAACTTTATTGCTATTCTAAACATAAAACTAATCTAACACATACAACATGAAACAGGTTGGTGAGAAGAGTGAATTATCACATTATTTCAGAATGTGAAATAAATGATCAGTACAGCTAAAATGAACTTTATGGAGTCTGTAGACAATGCTTTAAGAACCTTTTATCCTTCTTTGAGTCAAAATCGATTTGCAATCGGATTATCCAAAGTATTTAACTAATACACCAGCACTTTGAGCAAAAGTCTGGAGATGTATTTGTGTGTCATTGTGTTTCCTTGCGTTGTGTTTCCTTGTGTTGCTTGGGTATTTGGCGTTTGAAGATAGTTTGTTCCATCAATGTATTTGACTCTGTTATGATCGAGGATAGTTATTGTGTGGATGAAGCGAGGCCATCTGCATGGAGGACTCATGACTCCCGTTGGGTGTTTGAACCGTAGAGCAGAGAGTGAGAGGCTTTCTCAGGACATTTGTGCCCCGAGTTTTCCTTGAACTCTACATGGCACAGCGGATCTGGAAGAAGCAAGAGAGCTGAAGAGAGGAGACCAAGCGACAGTTCCAAGAGAGCGTTGCAAGAGCAGAAGAGGAAAAAGAGAAGGGTGGAAGTTTTTCCTTGGTAGGGAAGTTTTGAACTGAAATTGGCCGCACATCAACTGAGTCCTGAGCCAATCAGAAGCGACTTTTCAGAGGTGATTTACAATCCTTTGTTTGGAGGATTCTTGGAACTTCCCGCTCAAAAATAGTGCACGTTTAATCATGAACATTTGTATCTTGAAAACGGTACAAGAGACATGACATTCGTTGTCATCAACATTCTCTACGTAAACAAGCAAGCATTTACATTCTAAATATGGCATTCTTTCATCAATATTATAAGTGTAAGTAACAAAACATGTAAATCCCTGATTACAAATCATTACACAAGGCTCTAATCATTCATTTG
The DNA here is from genome assembly GCF_025860055.1 of Xyrauchen texanus. NCBI lineage: Eukaryota > Metazoa > Chordata > Actinopteri > Cypriniformes > Catostomidae > Xyrauchen > Xyrauchen texanus. Next base: position 16,080,530 of record NC_068283.1, read on the forward strand.
TCAGTTATAACAGTGATCACAGGTCAAAGAGTTATTTTCAGAATCATCAAGCCAGGCTAGGTATTATGTACATACATTCTGTTTTAGAGTGTTAACTCAGGGAAGTACAACATTCATGTATTACTTTTTAGCTGCTGTTTGCAGAATAATGAGGATCTCATGACTAATTATCATTCAGAATAAAGAGTAATAGAATTGGTGTTGTTTTGTTCATTGTAATTGTGGAAGATCCATGCAGTCTCTGCTGGGCTAAGAGAGAATGTCTTTGGAATGTGCAGAGGTGGAGAGGAGGTGTCCTGGGGAAGAAACAGCTATCACTCTTTTAGGTCCATGTTGATTTTGGGCCTTAGGACTGTCTTCATGAATCTCCATTTCCTGATAAATGCATAAATAGATCTTCTTTATTGGTCAGCTCTGTCATTACAAACCCTAGTTTGAGATTAAGCAGGCATGGGAGAGGTGGTCTCCTTCAGCAATTTAGGTGCCATGAATTAGTTTTTATAACTCTCTAATGGCTCGGTGGGGGATCTCTCTGATCTGTGGAATGTGGTGTTGTGTTCATTTGATGGCTTTGTTCGTGGATAATCCTACAGCTTTTTTTTATTTGTTATCTTATTTTAATTTCAGCAAACAGAGCCACAACACTGTATCTTGAAAATGACATACAGTCATTAGGCAAAAAATGGATACAACTTTTTCTAAGAAACTGCATTGTTATAGTATATTTTAGCAAATTTTTCACTTTGGCTCAGTGGTTAGCACTGTCGCCTCACAGCAAGAAGGTCCTGGGTTTGAGTCCCGGCTCAACTAGGGCCTTTCTTTGTGGAGTTTACATGTTCTCCCTGTGTTTCTGTTGCTCTGGTTTCCCCCACAAGTCCAAAACAAATTCTGATTATGTGAATTGGAGACTCTAAATGGCCCCATATGTGACCCGTCACGGAAACCAGTGACACAAGTCGGCAGCACAACTTGTGAGCAAAATGAGAAACAAGTGTTTTTTTCCAAAATTGGTGATTTCCGCTTTTTTGCAGAATCTGTTAGTTGAGATCATGAAGAAGCCTCTCCATGTTTGAGATAACAGTATTGGTATATTTAAAAGCGTACATTTTGAGGTTGAAATCGGCTTGTTTTTCGGAGATTCTAGCATGCAGTAGGGGCGTGTCATTGTCTGTGTGTATTTCCGTACTGAATAGCCGCGGCGCTTTTGCCCCCGCCCCTAACAGCGTGGCTACTTATTATGCAGCGCTCTAGCCGGCTCTATCTGATATCAAAATTCAATGAAGATCGACGCCGCAAAAGAATGTTGCAGACGAAGCTGAACCGTGGCCGTTACAACGAAAATGTTTTGAAGTACTTCTTCGACAAGCCGGATGCTTATGAACAAGCGTTCACTGATTCTGAAGACGATCTGAGCGGCGATGAAAGTGGCATGATAAGACTGAATAATATCCCTAATCTACAACTGAGCGAAGATGAAGACGAGGAAGAATGTATCGGACTGGCGTCATGCGAATTATTGGACATTTAGAGGCAAACAGACGCACAGTGCAAACTTCGGAGATGGTTACATCCACAAAGAAGACCCCGACAAAGAGAAAGTGTGCCCGAACGACTTATTTCATTGGAGGCAACGAGATCTGCAAGAATACTTTTCTGTTTCTTATGGGGTGAGTTTCCATAAACATCAAAGTTTGTCGTTTTTTGTTCATTCTAAGAACACGTACACGTTATCTCATGTTTAGTCCATGTTTACAGGGGGAGCTTTACAGGGGTATGGCTTATCTAAATGAGATGTAAATGAGCCCTATTGTCACTCCCAGCAGCAGAGAGAGGTGAGAACTGCACAATCTTTTGAGGCCGTTTTCTCCCCTTTTAGCTTTTTTGAGTGCCTACCTTCAAATGGCCACAACTTCTCCAAATATTGTCAGATTTCCATGTGTTACAAATCGTTGGAAAGCTTGGAGACTACACTTTCAGAATCTGTGAATAACTCAAAATGCCCCAAAACCGACTTGTGTCCCTACTTTCCGTGATCGGTCACATATGTGTGTGTGAGGGAGAGTCCCCCAGCCACTGGGGGTTGCATCAGGAAGGGCATCCGGCGTATAACTTGTGCGAAATATATATGCAGACTATCACGAAGCGGACCCTGCACCTATGCGGGACAAATGCTAGGAAAGAGAGAGAGTCACAAGTCGTGTGTTTATATTTATAGAGATAATAGCACATTGTGTCTAATGGTGACCTTTAGCCTTGTCTATATCACACCTTTGACTGTTTTATTACTTGTATGAAATGGTAAAAATATTAAAGAAACATTTTCATTTAAAAAAAGCAAAAAAAGTTAATTCTTTGAGTGTCATCCTTCCACATGAAGATTTAGTGGTTAATAGTTGGCCTCAGAGGGGGCCTTGTAGTTAAATGCACAGTAGCAATTAGTGAACAGGTGTTTCACATCAGTTGTTTTCATATTGTGTATTTTCACATGGTTAAGACATAGCTGATTGTATTGACGAATTAGCATCCAGGACCGGAACTATTTGTTTTATAAAGCACTTTCTGAATGTCTTCTAAAATGTGTTCACTGAGTGTGTGTGCGTACCTTTCAGGCATGCTCAATTTATCACTTTAGGGTGTTGAAAAGTTGGAGTTGGGTAAAACATTAATACAATAGATACTGTCCATTTGCAAACACGATTCTCCAACTGAGCAGACACATTATTGTGGTTTAAAAACTAACACCCTTCTATAAAGACAACTGTAAAAAGATCTCCTTGTTTTTACCTGAGGTGCTGTGTGAAATGATACTTGCAGTGTTCAGAATACAATCTTTACCAAGTAAAGGAAAAAAAAACTCTGTGAGCGTTGGTAGTGATAAACAGACCGACAATTATTCAAGCCTTAGGAATCCTTCATAGATCAACAAGCCAAGAATGAGAAGTGTGCCACAGAGCCCTAGACTTCCCATAGGGCACTAAAATCACAGAGATGGAAAACAACACCCATGTTACAACAGAAGTCAAGGCAGTCAAATGTACAACATATCAACAAGCAGACTACTTCATGGATCTTGAAAAAAAAAAAAAAGTCTGCTTTCACAACAAAAGGAATGTCTTGACTTCCATCTTTAATACATTCTCGTGATTAGTATGGGGCAGAGGCTGCTGGGGTTTTGGCAGCAGCTGAATTAAATGTTGATGGGATGGTGTGGAGATGCTCCAGTCTGAATAACTGCAGATGCCAAAAAGAGGCAGGCAAAGAAGCAGGCATATAATCTAAGTCATTATCAGACCTAAATGGACGGAATGTGCAACCATCTCAAACGAACAAAGTGATTTCACAGATCACTGATGCCCTTTTCTGGTGATGGCAAATAAATGGCACCACTATATATATTTCCCCCCCACTGTGTAAGTTCTTCGGAGTGCAGTTATACAGAGAGCAGTGACCTCCCATCTGGGTGACCCAATCATCTCACAGCGCACCTAAATGGAGTCCAGTGATGGAGGCTGTCATGATGAAATACACAGGACACCGAGTGTAGCTGTCTTTATCAATAAAGGGATCGCCCTGTGGGTTGATGGTACAGGTGATAATGGGATGTGCATCTAGGGCTCAGCATATCAACAAACTCTACTGAGGGTGTAATGATTCTACATACTGTATATTGCAGCAGTACCAAGGTGGAATGTCCACTGTGTGGCACTAAAAGTGAGTTTATTTATGTATTTAGTTATTTATGTTAATACTCTATTGAGAGTTTTAAATCAACAAAACCTGATAACCTGACAAATCCTCCCTACCCTATACCCTCATGATTTTATTTATTTGGTTATTACAGAATCAGATTGTAAAGAAACATCAAATAAAACCAGCTTAATACAAAGCAATAATGGGTATTCCCTCAATTATCTAATTTAGATGATTATATTATTACAGATATGAATGTTGATGAGAACAAATTTAATTTGCTACTACACCACATCTAATCTGCTGTGATTAAGCTATATCTGAATATAAAATGAGCACAGATGATCATGTATGGTTTTTTTTTTGGGGGGTTGTTTCAGGGCAAATTAAATCTATGCCTTTGTAAATAAAAGAGCATTTTTTTTTCCCCCTTATGCTCCAAATTAGGGACGTCCTTCAAAACATATGGTCCCGGTTAATGATGATGTTGGGTCACTGTGTTGTATTGGTTTAAAGTGAGTAAAGAGTTGTGCTTTGCTATGTAGCAGCATTTTTGTTTCCTTGCACAAGGTATTGATTTTTTTCTGACATAATTTTTAAAGAGGTTTCTGGTCTTCTTTTGTCTTTAGAGCCTTGTGTCTCAAAGCTTTCAGAAACTGCCAAATGCTTTGAAATATTTTCAAGGTAGAGGCTGACACGACTTCAACAGCAAAACAAAATGTCCATGTACAATTCCACACCTTTAACAGATGCTTCTAAAGGCAGACGATGAATACACCCATGACACGCTTTTCCTTTCATTGATTGTGTCTAGATATATCCTGGAGGAATTGAAAGGAATAGACTTTAACCCACCTTAAAGGCTATAACTAAATAAATAAATAGGAAATAAGTTGAATTAGGTTAAGGTTGAATTCATCAAAATGTGCTTCTTGATTATGACAGAAGATAATATATTTAAAATATCTTTCTTCCATTGGCGAACTCTCAGGGCCAGCAAACCTTCTCTTTAGGTGTAACAATTCTCAAATAAATTGTTTATTTATTTTTTCCTTTTCATTCTCATGGATCTTTATTTGCTTATGTATTTTGATCACTTCTCACTCCTTTTTCTTTTCCTATGCAGATTTCAGAATAGTGGCAAAAATGTTATCCAATTCAACAGTGCAAATGAATGAAATATAATTCCAGATTGTCAGATTAAGCTAATCAGATTTTATTTGTACTGTATTATACAGTTTTATATGTATCTGGTGGGTATAGTCTTTTAATATGCCTCTGCCAAGGCCTTCTAGTGGGCCTTGAGTAGTACAATAATACATTACAGAGTGTTCACCGTTAGATGAACACAGTGAAGAGCATGTAAATGTGAGAGATAGATAGAAACATGAAAGGAGAGCTGAGTTATACTAATTGTATAAGTGCTTTTTAGCAAGTTTTTAACAAGTTTTCTTAACTTGTTGGTTGCTTACAATGGGTCAAGTTTAAACTAGGTTGGTTTTTAAACATTCACTTTTCATTCACAGTTTGTGAGCATTGTAGAAACGTACAACAGTAGTAACTTAGAGGCAGTGCTATATTATAAGTATAGTGGTTAGCACTGTTGCCTCACAGCAAGAAGGTCCTATAGTTCTTTGGTACTATAAATTGGCTGTAGTGTGAGGCAATGTAATGTATGGGTATTTCCCTCTCTAATACATTGAGAAACATTTTAACAGCATGAACAACATTGAAAGTTTAGACTTAAAATGCGCTGACCACCACTGACATATAGACAGCTTTAGAGGGCTTGTTGTTGACATTATCAAATTTTTAAACATTAGCAAATGGGTTGAAATTGGTATTGACTTATCACAGACATTGCTGCAGTTATTGCTGAAATTGTCATATAGAAAACACATCTTCTTCTAAATCCTCTTCTTATTGCCCTGTCAATTGTTTCAACACAATGCAAGAGATAATCTGATAATAGTAGCCATGCTGGTGAGAGGTAGGCATCGGACTCTCTCAGTGCACTAAATCTTGAAGTAAAAAAATCCTAAAGAGTGCAGGAAGCTGACCGGTGCCATAAATGGCTAATGATGTAATGTCTCTAGTCTAACAGTGGCATCATTAAACGTCTGCAGCAAGGCAAGTCATTCCAGCTGAGCACTGAAAGAGCACACTAATGCCTTGTAAATCAGTAGGTAAGTCTAATGATAGTGGGTTTTTCTTTAAGAAATGATCCAAGGCACACAAGCTACCTTTCTCCGGCACTGAGGGTCTTTTCAGTCCTCATTTTGCTGCAGCTTTACTAGAAATGATTGGATTAGCCATACACATTTCATCTCCAGCATGTTCACATTCCACCGCAATTAGTCATTCTGAACAGACAAGAAGCAGAATAAAGCCAGTGAGCCACAGTCATCACAGACACTCTTATCACACGAGTCACACCAGTTAGGAGAAATTTACAGAGCTGGAGGTCCTGCTTAGCCTCAGACTAAATGGAAGACAAAAGGTTTTAGTTGTCATGACAATAAGATGGAGTCTCAGAGCCCAGTAGGTTTTGATTGCCTGAAGTTATTAGCTGGCAGTAATTAAGTTTGCATTATTCTCTCTCGACAGCAGTTTTGCTTCAGCAGTAGTAGGATATGCAAATCCCCTGCGAAATTGTGACACACGCTCAAATCTTTTCTTTGATCCTTCTCTTCCTGGAAAAACAGGTACTTTGAATGAATCCAGAAATACATTTGCTGTCAAAATGTTTGATGTGAATAAAGGCATATGGAGAAGGTCATGTAATGTTCCACAGCTGTGACATGTAACAAAAAATTTATTTGAAACTTCCTCACTGACCATAAAACTATTTTGATATTTTTGTTTTTGTCTGCAGACTGATATTATTGCTTCAAATTTGTATGTAATAAATGAGATGTTACAGCTTTTTTTATTAATTTTTTTACCTGATGAAGACCTGAAAGGTCAAAATGGCACATTCTTTTAATACAATTTTGAAGCAACCAGTATGTAGACATTTAATTGTTTTATCCAAAGTATGTCCTGTACCTGTACCTAATTTGTGTTGAATGTGCACACTTTTAATTTACTCTTTTCTGACCATGTCTGGCTAAATTCACAATAGCAAACTAATCTCAAAGGAATATTCTGCAATACAATTTAACTCAATTGACACCATTTGTGGCATACTGTTGATTACCACAACTACAACAACAACAAAAATATTTTGACTTGCCCCTTCTTTTCATTTAAAAAAGCAAAACTCTGGGTTACAGTGAGGCACTTAAAATGGAAGTGAATGGGGCCAATACTTAAATGTTAAAATACAGTTTTAAAAGTACAGTTACGAGATGTAAAGAATATAAGTGTCATAAAATTGTTTACTAACCTTTCTGTGTTACATTATAACCAATTGTATTACTTTGTGGCCAGGAAGATGTAACGGCATAAACCCTAAAACAATCATAAAAAACAACATCTAAACAACTTTACAGCTCAAATAACGCACAAGTTTTAACAATATAATTATATAATTAGTTAAATTAATGTCATTAATTAACAATATTATAATATAAAGTGCTTTTATAAAATTACAAGCTTAACATTTCTGACATTTAACCCTCCCGCATTATAAGTGAATCAATGTTTTTAAAGTGCCACAACATAATATTACACAATTATGCTGCTGTTCATTGAGTTTATCTTGTATTGAAGCTGGAATATTCCTTTTATGCCATTCCGAAAATGGCATCTATTATAGAGGATTGCACTTCCTTGTGCTCCCATGGGCATGGCCATGATATGCGTTGGGAATTTTTGGAACTATGCTGCAATCTGTCCCCTTACTTTATGGGAATGGATTACAAGGCTGAAAAAAAAATAAAAAATAGCATCCTTTAACCATTCTTACACACTATTACAATGACAATGATATATATCAGTGTGAAATTCTGAAATAACAAATAGTTTAATAAGGAACATTTGAGACCATATTTCGAACTTTAAAGTGTTATTCTTTCTCAGTAGTTCTACATTCTCTCCTCTGCAAATAAAGGTGAACAAACTGTGCTCTCAAGGACACCACAACTCAGAAAGGCAGCACTTGTCTACACTTGTTACAACAACACCTCCAAAGTCCGCCGTTACCTGAAGCACCAGCAAGCATGGTGGTTTTTCATGGATACTTTGTTCTTTCAAAATCACAAGACGAGGGGACTCAACTGGAAATCTTGCCAGTCACAGGTTTGCCTCTAGGAGAGCGTCAGCCCCCAGGTAGAGTTGTGCAGGAGGGAATAGAATGTGTCAGTGCCCAGATCATACTAATGCAAGCCACCCTCTGTCCTCTAATTCCACTGAGGCTTCAAAGCAAGAGACATTGGTGGCATACAAAGAGCTTTGCAGGATAACAGGATAACTCATCTGGTTCAAAACACTCTGATATGACAAATTGGTGGCTCCACTGGCTTGTCAAGTCAAGTGGTTTTTATTGTCGTTTCAACCATATACAGTTAGTACAGTACACAGCGAAACGAGACAACGTTTCTCCAGGACAATGGTGATACATAAAAACAACATAGGACAAACACAGGACCACATGAGACTACACAACTAAATAAATAAATAAATACTGTACCAATACATGGACACAGGTACCCCTCAGTCAAAAGCCAGATCTGCTCCTGGATAGACGGCAGTTTATCCAAGCAGTCGAAACATCAACAGGTGACCCCAGAACACCTTCACTGTTAACATCAGATCAAAAAAGCATGCTTTGAAGTACCCCAGATGGTGCTCTGTGTTATTATTCATGCTTGTTGTTTGGGAAGACTCATGACCTGTAGCTACTGCACAGAACTGGTTTGCGCTGAGTGTCAACAATAAACGTGTGAGTTGCTTTTGCAACTTCAAAGCAGCTGAAAGTCTATGTACACAACCTCTTATCCCCTACAGAGTTCATTTGAATTTTGCCTGCTTCTCGTTTAATAGGTACACAACAAAAAGCTTACAGGAGCTCTATATTTGTATGGCTGGGGTTTTATTTGGGAAAACACAAGTACAATTGCTGCAAAAGCTAATTATTGGGAGTTGCCGAATTTTCCATTAATTGATGCATAACTTAAAAGAAAGCACAATCAACATGGTTTTATTTACAGAATATAATGCTTTGCATGATGGTTATTGTACCCGCTTCCATTATAGGAAATTACAGCAAATGCTTTTCCTTAGGTCAGCTGCTTCTTCTTATTTTGTCAGTGGGACAACAGTTACATGAATGGCCAAGAGCGGCACTCCTACATGTTTATGGCACTAATGGGTCAAGGATCACACTGACATGCTCAACTTTGGCAGCAGAACTCAAAGAAAATGCGGCCCATTAATTTCATGTTTGAACACCAGTAGCTTTCACTGACCTGCTGTTCCACTTTTGTTTCAGATCATTCTGAGCTCTTTGTGAGCATAATAACAGCTTTTCTTCAAGCAATATAAATTGCTTATATATGACTGGAATTAAAGGAAATATACTTTTACTGACACATTCTGACTGTGGGGAATCAAGAGTTAATTGGAACAAACTCTGGGAATCCACACATTGAAGCAAAGGTGGCGGGAGAGGGCCTAGCAGATTACCCCTGCTTCCCTTGACTGCTCCAAAGTCTTGTTAGTGCTAATGAAACAGATTTTAAAGGTCACATTGGCCACACACATCATCTGTTCTCAGCAAATACTGTAAGTATGCTTTAGTCTCTGAATTTTAAACCTGCTGTTTGATCAACTATCACTGAGCAACTGAGTGATCAGAAGAAATCGACAGGGAGTGGTTTCCTTTCTCTGAGCAGCTGTAAGGGAGATAGGTTAAATATCCAATTTCACTCAGTTGGTTTTTTCTCACAGAAAGTAAATATGCACAGTGAAATTGCTCTGGATGTGTTCAGCAGAATAAGAGATTGTATTCAGAGATGAATATAGTGTTTCCAGAAGAAAAAAAATAATTTAAATTAAGAATTAATTCATGTCACGCTGGTTATATAGGCTGCAAATCGTATGCATGGGCTCCAACTTTCTGCATCTTGATGGATCTAACAATTACATTTGTATGGCTCAGAAATACTGGGAATGTATTAAGCTTTTTTCTAATATTACTGGAATGACCCTTCATGCTAGATGAGCATTTTGAAACACTCAGATCCATGAAACAGCTGGGAGAATGGGCTTTATGAAATAAAACACAGTGACTCGTCTTCCATAAACAGAGCATATCTTTGTGCCAGTGCACTAATAACTTTCGGCAATGTGCTCATGCTATGTAATGGACTGGGGTAGAAGTGATTAAGTGCATTCTCTTTCATTTCTCCTAACGCCGCCTCTCCAAACCACCAAGTTGAATCAGCCAGATGATTTATAATTAATGACAGCTCACTGTCTATGGGTGAGAGGGTTTTCATTAATATCACAATGAAGCCAATCTTCCAACGATACACAATTGTCTACAGATAGCTCACACAGAGACTGGTGATCTGTTCCAAAACCTAGTGAGCTGCCTTGCTGACTACATAGTCATGTCATAAATTACTGATTTGGACCACACCACATAGTATGTCATTTGAATATCCTTACACAAAGCACATGGGAGACTTGACTTGAATGTGGGAGTTGAGTGGATCAAAGTGTTTTTACACTACTTAAATGGTTAAATTGTTTTTGATTCTTTTAGTATTTTTATTAATACTTATTGTCATCAAATAAAATATATTAGATTTGTTAGAATTTTTAGAAATCTGTTTTCAAGAGCATTTAAGGCAAGGCAAGTTTATAGCATTATAAATGTATATATATTTCATACCCAGTGGTAATTTCAAAGTGCTTTGCATGGAAATGATACAGAAAAAAAAGATACAGAAAAGTCCATTTGTAAATCACTTAAGAACAAGAAAAATTTAAAAATAACAATAAAAGACAGAAATTGAACACTGATTTCGCAGTGCCCCTTCAATGAAAATGCTGAACAGGTGCCCGAGGGGTCCGAAGGTCAATCACCTCATGACCTTGTGATCTTGAAGCGACCACAATCATTTATTTACAATAAGTTCTCTGATAAATTTAGCTGAATTGCTGTATAATTATTTAGGGAAATAAATGGAAAAAAGCAGAGATTATTTTATACAACTTTGCTAATAAGAGCCATGCAACAGTTTGTGCATGGCTCTGAGTTTCATTCAACAAATATGGCTGTCTGGTGAAGTTCTATTTTTTTTTTTTTTACCACTCTTACATGAATTAAGCTATATACAGTACTGTGCAAAAGTCTTAGGCGCATAAGATGTTTCACAAAAGCATCTGTCTTAAGTTGGTCAATAAGAAATATAATTGTTAGACTCCCAATTATTATTTTTGCAAATAGAAATGATTAGAATTGAAGAACAGGGAGCCCTGCAACAGATGTTATGGCCCCCACAGAGCCCTCTACTGAACATCATGTCTGTCTGAAATTACATAAAGAGACAGAAGCAATTGAAACAGCTTAAATAGACAGAAGAACAGTGGCGAATTCTCAAAGAAGCTTGGAACATCCTGTCACATATTCCCTGTTGGTTATGTGCTTTTATGTTGAAATTCTTGTTAAGTTCCCACTTTCCTGTTTCCTGTTTGTTTTGTAGTCCTTTTGTAGTTTTATTTCACGATTGGTTCTCCCTGATTGTTTCCCCAAGTGTTCCTCATTCCCTGATTGTTTCCCCAAGTGTTCCTCATTCCCTGATTGTTTCCCCAAGTGTTTCTCATTCCCTGATTGTTTCCCCAGTGTTCCTTGTTTTTCTTTGTATATTTAAGCCCTTGTTACCCTGGTTTGTTTGTCAGTTTTTGCATGTTTGGTCCATGCTCTGTGCTGGTTACCTGCATTTAGTTTTCTTATATACTGAGTTAGCTTGTTCATCTTTTGTTTACATAAAAGCTGCATTTAGATCATCATTCCTCACCTACCTTGTCACACATCCTATCTGCCAAAAAATAAGAAAAACTGTGTCCAGGTATACCTGGGAGTATTGGTGCTGTTTTATATACTGATTTAGATCTTTTATATTTACTGGAATGTGTATGACATTAAGTGATAAATTATAATTATTTATGTCATTATTTTTGAAGACATCCTCACTATGCAACATTTTTCACAAGTGCCTAAAACTTTTGCACAGTACTGTATATGCATTCTCTTTTATTCTTGTTAATAATATGCTTCCCATAGTCTACTCGCCTCATAATATAAAAAGTCATTAAAAAGAGTGCCTATGCTTGTTGAGTATGGTATTTCATGCATTGTATGTATACCTATTATCAACATTTCTTTCATTTCCGCTTTCTTGGATTATTATTATGTTATTTTTTTTACTAAGCTTGCCCAAATGTGGATTGTTCTCTCCATAAAGGATACATTTAGCCAAAACTAGGCAGCATAATTAATATGATGCCTTAAAATGCTGCCTCTGTAGACAGATCACTTTCATGGGTCTAAAGCTGCAGACTACACTGACATCTCTCCTCCATTTCTGCTAGTGGGTCAAAAGGCTCCTACCATGTTCCCATTTGCCATCTTTATCCAATCATTATCATTAATGATATATCAGAGATGAATATTTCAGAGTCTTACGTAAATGTTCATGCTCTCTGACTGATGCGGAAAGTCATGAAAGCGTATTGAAAGACATCAGCCGGAACCACAGAAACCTTTGAATTTCATTACCAAAGATGAGAAGCACAGTCTTGGCTTTCATTATAAGACACACTGTGTCAAGTGAGTTGAATAACACCTGGCAATTCAGTTAAGAAGGCATCCCAGGGTTTTCTGGGAAAGGCCTAATGTCACTCCAAATATGTCTTTGCACTATGGATGGAGAATATCATCCCTTCCACAGATCCATTGGTAAGGCTTTTGAAGCAGCGTCAGCGTGGGTCTTTCTTGTACTTTTGCACAGGCAGATTACTTCTTTATCTTTTTCACTAAAACAAAGCACTTGAATAGACAAAAAAGACTTCACATTTAAGGCACTTCAATGCAAATAGATAAATGTGACTGCCAGTTAACAGCAATTACACCAAAAGGATTGGTGAGGAAAGCATACCCTTAGTTCTTCAGCATGTGATAATTGTGCAGGACATTAGCAGAGCTCACTCACTCTCTGTGGCAAGGACAAGATGAGTAGCCCTTCCATGGTGTACTGTCAGCAGGGTAAGTGTGAATGATGACCACAGTGGTGGTTGGCTTAGGAACATCTCCTTCACCCTTGCCTCTCTCTCCTCTACTGAGCTCAGAGATACCAGAGCTCAGGCCTTATTTGGATGCTGACTTCCTTTTTAACTCCCGAACCACTGATTACCACAAAAGCAGACTCAATGACAGCATGCCACCACACGTGCTGTTTTTATTCGAAGCGACAAAAGCACCCAACTATATGCGGCAATACTCCCATCGTTATCCATATGTGGAAGATCAGGCATTCTAACGTCACATAGATTATTCAAGCACACATATTTTCACACATGTATGTAACTCAATAAGGACTCAGGCTCTCGCTGCTTGTAATTTGATCGAATTAAAAAGCTTTGAGGAGCAAGGCTCCTTCAACTGTCATGAGGGAAGATAATGATTTGGATTTCTGTTTATGGCTCTGCTTTTTATTTATGGCAAATCATATTTAACAGTGTCTGATTTTTTAAGAAGGGGCAAGTAATTATTTTTTTTATTTAAAAACCCCATGAAATTGCATGAGGAGGAAAGTTCTCTTTCCTGTGTTGATGTATTTCCTACAGAAACCGCAAGTTGGGACAGGACATATCAAAGGGATTGTTTAAAAATTAAACCATTGGCCCTTATGCAGAGTATAGCAGTATATATAATTTAGACGGGAATGGAAATGAGGCTTTGAGGGATAAACTTACATTCTCTTCGATGGGTTATACTGTTCCATAAATTGGTGTTGATCATTCAGCTAATGAAACACTGAAAAACAAATATGTACTCAAAATCACGAGATGCAAATTAAACATTTTATTATGAAAAGTCAAATAATATGTGATCTGCACTCTTAATACAATAGTGCATGCCATTGAAGAGACTGCAAGTCTCAACGTTCACAGCTTCATTTTCATTACCGCCAATAATTAAATATGCCTGAATAAGGTAAAGAACTTTAATTTACAAACATGATTTGGTACTTGCTATTGCTCATCACAAGGTGTGTTCGACTTGAACTGCATCTCGATTCACCAACTGGCAAGATTTGCTGGCTGCAGTAGGGTGAGGAGTTGAAAAGAGAGCCACCAAGCCAGACACTTTTGCGCTTCGTGACATGCTGAACCAACATCAGTCACGGCTGATCATATGATGTTTGATTTCTTTATTGCAGATAAAGTAGAATTTTCATTTTTAATTTGACATAAAATAAAATATCTAGAAACATTATTTATTTGAAAAAGGCATGTGCTTCTAAATACAGTGCCTAATGTGTGTACAGACGAAAGTTCAATAAAATACTTTATTATTTTAATTCCAATAAATGAGTCATTATTTTAAAAATTGTAATGTCAATTCACAATTTATGAATAAACATGGTATTACTATGACAAACATAATATAACATGATATAAACATTATGTACTGTTGTGAAAAATATTATTTGTGAGAGTTTTAGCCGGACTGATGGTGTCAGAATAAACACCTTGGTAATGGAATACTGCCATACTAATCTTACTATTTCTGCCATATATAGATATAGCAGTTACTATTGCTTACAGTAAGCAGGGCTGAACTGGTAATCTGGCATACCAGGGATTGTGCAGAATTTATGCAGAAAAGGCCCGTGAACCAAACACCACCCAAATTTCTAACTGACATGCACTGCTTCAAGTTCGGCATTGATCGGTCTGTGCAGCACTGCATGAAGTCAAACACACCTATTGAATGTAAAAGTGTGTTTTGACAATGTTTATGTCTAAACTAGCATATTAATGACCTCAACATTAACAGACATGTAATAAGTGTCACAATCTCAGTTTTTTGATTTCATGGGCTCTTTAAATTTACTTAGCAAACTCATGGACTACTTTAGCTGCAACACACTAATGAAGCCCTTCTGTGCTCCTGAAACAATCAACGAGTATGCAGGGAGACAGATGGACTGTTTCACAACATGATCACACCTATCTCAGCAGCTCAAATTAGACCCATCACACTTAGTCCTCCTCTGTGGATGTTTCTGTGGCAACAAAGCATGTCTAATTCTGAAAAGAAAAAAAAGAGCCAAACGTTTAAATGAGGTGTAAAATGTAATGCATCTGCCCAAGCCTCTTTGATGGAAGTCCATTGACTCTCATATGAATGTAGGATTTATGTTGCCATTTATGTGCGCTGTGTTGCGGATGAAGGAGCATGGCCCTGTTCTATTACATGACTTAAACTTCTGCGGAGATCACCTGAGACCTGGCTGATGTTTTCCCTTCCCACGCATGCTCTCTCTCTCTCTCCCACCTACTCCTCTACTCTGGAGTGTGTTGAGTGCTTGATTTCTCCCAGGCAAGATGATCACATTATCCGTGGCAATTTAAATCAGATAGACACCAGCAGGTTAAGGATTATCTTAGAACTTAGTGCAGAGAGGCCTTACACCAACACCATAATCTAATGTGGGTGATAAAAAGACACTTAAACCCTGGGTACTTTATCAAGTAATATCTTTGATTCAAAACACATTGTAAAGAAGTTTAACGAGGCAGTTTAGATTAGCTATTATCATTTTATATGAAAACGCTTGTGTTGCAGTTACAGAATTATATATTAAAAAGGAGAAGCACCTTGAAGGAAACATGCTTTGCTGTAAATATGATCAGCATGACAGACAGCTAGTTAAGATTCACTGTTGTTTAAAAATGAGCTGAAATATTTAACCAGTGTAAGTCAAGGTTTACTCCTAATATGCAGTGCACCAACAGTCAACACAACAGGTCTAGATATAAAATTATGAAATGCTTATCAAAACTGAAGTATGTCTATGATTCACTAACAAAAGGCAACAGCTGTTTGGTTGTGGTTGGAAACCTCAGATCTGCCATACACTGTATTAATAGCTGAGCATACACAGGTGAATAGGAGGTTGTGGGATTGTTGTTGGCTATGCAGGACCAACTCCAGTGTCAGATTTCTGAAACCTAAGCTAAAGTTTAAGATTTAAAAATGTGAAGGTTATTCGTGAACAAGATCCTTTCTTAAAAATAAAGCCATAAAATTAGAAACAAAAAGAGTTTTACTCTCTGGTGCCACAGCAGAATATTTAACTCAGAGACCAACTATAAATAGTTTAAACACATATATACAAACTCAGTGATTACTTTATTAGGTATTTGAAAAAACTTTCAGTAGTTTGCAAGTTAATGTAAACCTGCAATTACAATAGTGTAAATGTGTTTGGCTCGCTGTCCCTGGAGTAGGGCTCGAGGCTCGAGACTTGACCTGAGTTTGAATACCCCCCAAGACTTGAGTTAGTTAATTAATAATTAATGAATAGATGGGAGGAGATGGGGTGGTGGAGGAATGCTGGAGGAATTGTCACATCATGGATGTAAGCATCTGTTTATATACGCTTATATACGCTTGTTTATATACGCTTACTCTGGCAATATGAGTTGTTGGATTAAATGAACATGCTCCTCCCGAACTTTGTTTTAAAACCATTTCAGTAGTTAGCAAGTTAATGTAATCCTGCCATGAGGATAATGTAAACATATTTGGCTTGCTGTCCCTGGAGCAGAGCTTGAGGCCTGAGACCTGAACCGAGCTCAAAACCCCCCAAAAGAAGCCAGAATGATAGATAGATGATAGAACAAGCAGTTGCCGCCTGCAGAGACAACCTCATGCTAGGGTCTGCTTGGGAGAAAGTAAACTGACAGCTACAGGATAGGTAGAGTGAAAATAGGTGGAAACACTGAAGAAACAGTGGTGGTTGCTGCTGCATGGAAATGAGCTCTCCTGGGAGCTGCTGTTGCACAGGAGGAATGCTTCAACTCCTGTGGCTGGAAGGCCACCACCCCCAGCTCCTCTAAAGGAAGGGGGGTAAACCTCCCAACGCCCGGGCAGGTCTTCCTGTGGTGAGAGTGGGCCCGCACCATCCCAGACTCGACCTTACGTAACCTCCAGACACAAGTCATTCAATGGGAGGAGCTTGCACAGCGAACGGGCTAACCCCATGGGTGGGTGTGGAGGGACGAACAGTGGGTCGAACAAGAGAGCCATCAGTGAATGTGGCCGAAGGAACCTGAAATGGCTAACGTTGTGGCTAGCCAGGGCTCAAGATTGGGCGGGCATCTGCTCTGCTGAGATAACGACCTAGCCAAGCACTCTGATTGTGGTTGTACATTGTTGTAAACATTGGAAGCTGGGCTGCCATTACTTGCTGCTTCCTAGAGGGACAGGTTTATGGATAATATAAACAGTAATATGTAAAACATGCATTTGCACTGTATTATTGGTACAGGGGGACTCGTCTCGTTTTGAAGAGTATGTACGAAATCAATTGGAGTTTGTGAATTGGATTTAATAGATACTATATGGCCACTGTTTTGTAGTACTATGGTGAATAAATACTAATTATTTAGTAATAATAATAATAATAATAATCATTCATTATAAACTGTAATAAATTCTACAGAAAAACTGAAATATTGTAAAGATGAAGTAAAATGCTAAGCCGAATCCGGTAACAATATCAACCTGTTACTTTAAGCTTGAGTGGAGCGCAAGACTAGGACAGATTTTTGAAACATTTTAAAGTCATACAGCAATTAGGTTCTATGGTCAAGCTTATTATGAGTTTGTAATCCAATGATGTGGGCAAAAGTAGAGAAGACTTTTCTGTAAAATTAAAATTATTAAAATCAAGAATTGCCCGTGGCAGACTGCTAAAGTTATGCAATATTCACCCCAAAACAAAATATGCTGAAAATGTAAAGAATCAGTGGGTTCCTAAAACACTTTCATTTAGCAAAAATAACTTAATCACCAATATAAATTTTGTCTCTGATTGTGGTTAAATTCCACAAATAACTTTTACCTCTCTAGCTCTTTAGAAAATTATTTATGTGTTGGTGCTTTAAAGAACTCATAGTCAATTCAAGAACTGCCTACAAGGAACCATTGAAGAACTTTTATAAAACTTGTCATTTGAAACTGTTTGCCAGGGAGAGTCTTGTGATTCATTCATATTGGTGAACTTGCTTTGCAAACTGACCTCAATGTGAATGGACCCCTTTCACACTTCTGGTAATAGAACGCGGAAGTAAATGATTCCAGGGTAAACTTTGATAGCTGTGAATGGGAATGAATGGGAGACCATGCAAAATATTATTTTTGCTTGCCCATTTGCTCCAACATCAAAATAAAAAGGCCAATATTGCATTTCCACAACTTTCCAAATGAAGAAGAAAATTGAGAGAGATGGATTACAACAGTCAGAAGAGAGAAGATCACAAATATACTGTCACTCTCTCAAGCCCCATACACACATACAGCAACTTTATCGCTTGATGTCACTAGTCTATGTACTGTGAAGTCGCTATTGGGCATTCCTACTGCTGTTGCTCTAACATTATTGGTGGTGGACTGCACGTCTGGCCATGTCTTTTTAAAACCTGATCACAGATGAGGCATTTTGCCAGTAAAACTAAGATATCACTCTAATTTGACAAGGAGTTATCTTGCCTCTAAGAATGCACATTCTGCAGTACAGTGTTTTGAAATATACTGCAGCAGTGCTCATTGCATATAATAACTAAGATGAATGATCTATTAATGTATGAGCCAAACTCACTCAGACTTCCACGCATACATTTTTATTATATCCATGTATATGGTTACAGACAAATCATAGATAAGTGAAACTGCTCATAGAAACTTCTTCTCTGCCTTGTCTTGCCTGCACTCAACTCAGTTATCTCAAAGGAGATGGATGACATGAGCACCACTGACACAGTCTTCACTCATTTGCATAAAGTTAAACTTTTCTCAACATAGTCATATCTCTCGTCATGCCCACATCTAGTCAGCAGAGGAGCGACCTTCGTGTCGCTGGAAGTCACCAGCTTTCATTGAAAAAATTTTCTTTGTTGCTGGAAAGCTACAAGTGTGTATGGGGCTTCAGCGGCTGTATTAGAAACCTCTTTACATCTGTGGTAACTAATTTAACTAGTGGTAATATAATAAGAAGTATAATAACTAAGGTGGAAATGCATCCATCTTCTGCTGAAATCGGTCTGTGCTTACTGAAATTCAAACAACAGTATCCAGTGGCCACTGCTGAAAGTGTTGTTAAAGCTTCAGTTTCCAGGAGAAATTATGCAAATATGTATGATGAGAGACCGCGCTTGTCAGTAATTTGGCAGATTCGATGTCAGGGTACCAGAAAATTCAGTAACAACATATTGAGTTAGCGTGTGATCATGTAGACATTGGACTCTTATAATTGCCAGAAAATTATTATTTTACAGACATTCATTTGATTTATAGTCCATATGAAAAATTGTTCTGAAAAACAACAGATGACAGCGAGGATTGCGTCGTTACGATTTACTTTCTGAGAAGGATGTTGTCATGTCTAGATGTGTTTTTGGTCATGTTTTGTTCTGGTCTTTTATTCTTTTCTATTAAGTTTTGTTCCCGTTTCGTAGTCATGTGATGTCCTGTTTAACCCTCCATGTTCATGTGTCTTGTTTTCATTGGTTCTTAGTCTTGTTATTGGTTCTTTCATGTAATTCATGTAATTTCAATGCTTATTGTATTGTTATCTTGTTTAGAGTTCTGTCTGTTCATTGGCTTATGTTTCCCTATATCCATGTATTTAAGCCCTCATGTTTGCCATTGTCCTTGGTTGAGTATTTTTTGTGTAACGTCATGTCTAATCAAGTCAAGTCTAATTTAAGAATAGTCAAGTTCATGTTTATGTTTGTTAGGTTTCATGTGTGGATTTATTGTTGTTAGATTTCACTATTGTAAATAAACTGCACCTGGGTTCATATATCATCGTCTTCATCTGCTCCTGTGTCATTGCCTGTCAGCAACGTTACAGATGCAGGTGCACAGTCAATTTAAGAGAGCTTTCACATAATATCAATGGAATCTCCTTTAGAGCCACTCAGACATATAGGTAGGTGGAGTGTTGACTAGACCAAGGGTTCAGCTAATCAGACAGATGCCAGCAGTCCCCTAATTTGTCTCAAGGAAACAGAAGACCTCCTGCCTTGGTTCTGACCTCAAGCACACAGCTAGACTTAGAACAACCATCCAGTGCAGGCTGTGGGAACAGATTGCTTAAATTACTGCCAGCCTCACGTACCGGAGTCCCCGCTAACACTGGCTGCATCCATGTGTTTTAAAGGGATTTGGAAAAGCAACATGTTCCAGTAAAACACTGGGGAGCAAAACTTTTCTTCAGCAATCTACATTCTGTTTGAACCAAGAGATGCCTCCAATCTAACATCCCCCAATGCTCCCAGATTCTCATAGATCAAATATCTGTTCATAAACACCAATTCATGTGGTGGGCACATGCTCTCTAAATGTATGCCAAAATCAATTCACCTACTTCTGTGAGACATCAGTCCAAACAACATGTACTTTATTTATTTCTCATTTTCAGCTTCACAGGCATGGCATGGATGCCTGCCCATCCCTCTACATTCCTGGATATTGGCTCTGAGACAAGAGGCTATCTATTCCTTTAAAATTTGAAGCATTGCATAATGCATATCTTGTTAGGTATGGGGAATCACCACACTAATTGCAGGCCACAGTTTAAAGATTGACACATTTATTAAGGGTGGAATGCATCTAGCAACAGTGCATGGAGGATAGAGTCTTGTCATTGATGGTTTATGCATCTAATGGAGAACAAGAGCTCTCTACAGGCTCTTTTGTTTAATGGGCCCCGTAAGAGGGGGCCGGTATCATCTGCACCTTTTCCCTCCCTCTCAGATCTACCACTAAATCAGCATTAGAAAAGTTATCCCTGTGCTGATAGGTTGCCACAGATGATACAGTGCGTTTGTCAAAGAGCTTCTCCGGATGATGGCAGAGCTCCCTGTACATCACAGCTGTGCTGGAAGATGTATGACTGTGCTTTAATGAAGGCAAGAAGGGACCCATAGCCACTAAGGAAATGTCTCTATTGTGCAGATAGGTCACATTCTGACGCCTGAGGCTGAGGACAGGCTGCTGTGCTGCAACTTTGCATGGTACACAAAGTTCAGGAAAACTATTTCTCCCATTGACACTGTCAAACAGGGTGTGAAATAGGAACATGGACTTCTTCCACTACAGAATTTAATTGCTTTAGTAATGCATTATTGTATAGAAAACATTCAAAAATCCAAATTCACTACAGTGTGAAAAGGCATTTGTAATGCATCAACAACATTATTTGTGCTTTTGCATTTGTGATTGCTGGAACTGGTTTAATGTGTTATATTCAGAAAGACGCTGTCATTTGTGATGTAATTGTTTCCTCTCCTATTTAAAAAAAAAACAAAAAACATGTATAATTGCTGTAATTCTCTAGGTGCCTGTCGCCTAATTTTCATTCTTTCTTGGAGTAGGTGTAAGAGAGCTCATTTGATAAGCTTCTTTGATGTGCTGACAGAATGGTGTAATGTTTCTTTTTTTAGACGTGCTGTCACAGAATTTTAAAGACAATAGTCTTTAACATACTGAGATGACCACTGTGGATTTAAGTGGTGGTCAACTGTACAAGTCTTGCATTGTAAAGAAATACTGTTTTGTTTGTTTGTGTGTGTGTGTGTGTGTGTGTGTGTGTGTGTGTGTGTGTGTGTGTGTGTGTGTGTGTGTGTGTGTGTGAGCATGTATTTATCACTTTGTGGGGACCAAATGTCCCCATAAGGATAGTAAAACCCGAAATTGTTGACCTTGTGGGGCCATTTTGTTGGTCCCCATGAGGAAAACAGCTTATAAATCATACTAAATTATGTTTTTTGAAAATGTAAAAATGCAGAAAGTTTTCTGTGAGGGTTAGGTTTAGGGGATAGAATATAAAGTTTGTACAGTATAAAAACCATTATTTCTATGGAAAGTCCCCATAAAACATGGAAACACAACAAGTGTGTGTGTGTGTGTGTGTGTGTGTGTGTGTGTGTGTGTGTCTTTTCTAGAGAAAAATACAATGTTTGCATTTAGATTCGCTTGAGGGGTTAATGACAGTTTTCAAGTTTGTGTTCCTTGAAGTTAAACAGTATACACATTGGCCCTGTTTATGTGTCATCAGGATCAATTGATAAGATGTGACAGGTGAGTCACTAATAGAGTTTTATGGAGTGTGTACTTGTATATGGTAAATATTATTTATATATTCAGACAATTCCTAAGGAAATACATTTTCTATGTTAAATATTTATTTCCTTTCCTACCATAAACAAAATAAAAGTCGGTAAAGTCTGGTAAGAAATGGTAATTCCCCCAAAAGGGAATAAAATAATTTAAATGTGATGCTAAATCTTCACCAATGTTGGTCTCTTTGACCCATTCACACCTGGTATTAAGATGCATCTCGGGTGATCCGATCACATGTGGTCAGGCAAGATAAATCACTGTTTACTCCTGGTCGACAATTGGGTCTCCTGTGACCACTTGAGTTCAGATTTTGAGGGGAGTTTCAAGACGACTTACATCAATCACTCTGTCAGTGTGTTACTGCATGGTAATAAACCGCAAAAAAAAGTAATGTAAAAGCATAAATTTACCAGCTTACTGTTTCACCCAGATGTATCTAAAATTTTATCTAAGCACAAACGCAACATTTTGAGCAGAATAACGTTATCCGTTTTTGTTGATTACCTGTGTTCACCTGGGCTTCAGATGCTCGTGCTTCTCATAAGTGTCTGTTCATGTTAATTTCAGACACACTGAAGTAGATCCAATATGTTTTTATGTTTGACTGTGTATCTGCTTTTTCAAATTTTCCAATCAGATTTTTTTTTTTTAAGTCAATCATAACAGCAAAGTGTAAACTCTTGTTTTAGCACAGCAGTTGATTGACAGGTGAGGAGTGGTGCTTCGCTGCTGCCGGGACACATTCAGGACAGATTAGCTTTTACACTTCAAATGCGATGCATTCACATGTGTTTTCATCCATATTCGTATGTGGTTTTTGTGATCCAATCAAAAAAAAAAAAAAAACGTTTTAGACCCATTTAAACCTATATTTAGTGCTGACCACATGTGATCTGATCACCAAAAAACGTATCTTAGCATCAAGTGTAAAGGGGTCTTTGGGAACTCCAATGCAAACCAGTGAGTTATTTGACCCTCAAACAGTTTGCCAGAAAATGCAGTTCTAATACTCATGCATATTCTAAACTGGTCTAAAACCTATTTTAGGCAACAATAAGAAGAAGAACCATACTTTCCAAAACATCTAACATTTGCTCAAATTAAAAAAGCACCCCCATTGTTCTATACAGATCTTAAAGTGAGCTATTAATATAAAATAAAATACAAATCTGCCCTTCACTGGTGTCAAAGATTCAATCAGCTAAACTTATCCATAGTCTGACAGCACACAATGCCCATGGGAACTTTCCTATATAGGACTGATGGTAGATAATTAAATGACAGAGCTGTGAAGTTGGAGGTAGTATAAGGAGCTTATGTGGAAATGTTATCCTTCAGCAGGTTCATTTTTAGTTCTTCAGCTTCATCTTTGACATTCAATGGCATACAAAATACAATGGCATCTGTAAGCCTCTATAGAGTTACGACAGTTTGACAACTTGCAAAAGAGTTCAGTGTCTGGGAATTTTTTGTAGTTCAGAACAAAATATTGATACAATTAGATAATATATTCTCTAATCAGAAACATCTCGGGTTACATGTGTAACCCTTGTTCCCTGAAAAAAGCGGAACGAGATGCTGCGCTGCTAAGCACTATGGGGAACAACTCTAGCTGTGAACCGAGCTGAATAATGTGTGTAACACGTCAATGAACATTGACCGGAATTTATAGCCTCGGCTGATGTAATCATTAGATGCACCTGCGGCCAGGCTATAAATGGATACGTCACCAGGTGTCGTCAGATACTTCTTTTTGAAGAGCAGTCCTGGGACGTCCCAGTGCGGCAAAGCAGCGCAGCATCTCGTTCCGCTTTTTTCAGGGAACAAGGGTTACACATGTAACCCCAGACGTTCCCTTTACAAAAAGCTTCACTATGATGCTGCTAAGCGCTACGGGGAACGCAATACCCACGCCGCTGCACTTGGGGCTGTCCGGACCCCTACGGATGTGCAGTGTACTCACAAAAACGCGAGAGGTCTCAGACATGAGCTTGAGATGTCGACTCAAGGGCATAAGAGCCCAGAGTAGCATAAACATCTAAACCATTCAATTTTGATGAATGTGTGAGGAGAGGACCAGCCTGCCGCATCACAAACTTGTTTAGGCATGGGCTGAGATGTCGACTCAAGGACATAAGAGCCCAGAGTAGCAAAGCATCTAACCCATAAAATTCGATGAATGTGTGCAAAGAGAACCCTATCGCAACACAAACTTGTCATAAAAACTGATGAATGTGAGCGGAGAGGACCAGCCTGCCGCATCACAAACTTCTTCAGGCATGAGCTGAGATGTCGACTCAAGGGCATAAGAGCCCAGAGTAGCAAAGCATCTAACCCATAAAGTTTGATGAATGTGTGCGAAGAGAACCCTATCGCAACACAAACTTGTCATAAAAACTGATGAATGTGAGTGGAGAGGACCAGCCTGCTGCATCACAAACTTGTCCAGACATGAGCTTGAGATGTCGACTCAAGGGCATAAGAGCCCGGAGTGGCAAAACATCCAAACTATAAAAATCTAATGAATGTGTGCGGAGAGGACAACCTGCCACATCACAAACTTGCTGCAGAGTGAGACTTCTTGCCAAGGTTTAAGAGGAGGAGAGCCCTCTGGTAGAGTGCGCCCTAAAACCTACTGGCGAAGCTTGACCGCGCGCCTCGTAGGCCCGGGCAATAATGAGGATGCCTCTTTGAGGGCACCCCGCCCACCAAGCCGTGGCAAACCGCAGTGGCCACATAGAACCTGGCAGTGGCGAGGCAAGTGCCCGCTGACAGTTCTTTCTACAGAAAATCCAGAACTGAAGCAAACTGGCAGTAAGCTGGTTCTGTAATATGAACTTTAGTAGAAGGAAACGCATGCAGGCGCATTTGTGCTATGTATGCGTTACTACGATCAGCCCCTCCCGGGGGGTGGGGGGTGACTGGGCGACTCGGGGAGAAGTAGAGGAGACATTGCGCTATCAACAGAGGCGAAGAGGTCCTCTTCTGCCCTGTAAAATCTACCCAGATCAGTTCCAAGTGGAGGGAGCCCTAGCACTTGAAATGGTCTCGATAATCTCAAGAGAAAACCCTGTGAACCTCATTTGATACCCTTAGGGGCCAGACATGAAAGGTTTCACAATTCGGCCAAGGATGAGAAGGTCCTCCCTGTTCGGAATTGCCCAAGGCGAGCCATCCAGGAGAGGAATTAGCTCCGAGAAACATATCCTGTTCGGCCAGCGCAGCGCCATTAATAGGAGGCAAGACCCTTGCTGGTGAACATCACCAAGACTCCCGGGAGCAGAGAAACCGGGGAAAGAAATGCATACAGACGCATTCTGGGTCATGTATGTGTCTTAACGTCCAGACCCAAGGGGGCTGGGTGATTTCAGGGAGAAGTAGAGGAGACATTGCGCTATTCATAGAGGTGAAGAGGTCCTCTTCTGCCCTAAGATCTCACTCAAACTTGTTCCAAGTGGAAAAAGCCCGGCATTTAAAAAGGTCTCGATAACCTCAGGAGAAAGCCCTGTGTCCCTCAGTTGGTACCCTTAGGGGCCAAACATCAAAGATTCCACAATTCGGGGCAGGGATGAAATATTGCCCTGTGCCTGAGATAGAAGATCCTTCCTGTTCGGAATCGCACAAGGCGAGCCATCGAGGGAAGAGATTAGCTCCGATAACCAAGCCCTGTTTGGCAGTGCTATCAGTAAGAGGCAAAAACCCTTGCTGGCGAACTCTGGGCAACTACTACCTTAGGGTGGAGTTCTTAACTCCTCCGTTGGTATTTTCTGTCTGGACCGTAAATCTGCTCCTGTATACGGGCATCCAGGGATATAACTGACCTGAGTGACAGGACATTACCCTGGGCCCTAAGGAGAATCTGACGTGTCAGAAATACAGCTGACAAGAATGTGGGTCTCTTTGATGATTTATGTAAGAGGCTACCGCTGTATTGTCCACAGGCACCAAGACATGGCAGCCTCAGGAGGAGGTATTTCAGGGCCAGAAATACAGCCATCAACCCGAGACAGTGACTGTGACAACTGAGCTGACGACCCTCCTATCCCCATAAGCTGGACGACCACTTAAGACCGCTACCACGCCCGTCAGGGAGGCATCTGTCGTTAGCAGTCTGCGACAACAAGACGCACCTAGAGTGGGACCCAAGGCAGAAAACCGGGGTCTGAACCACATAGAAAGGGAACGAAGCCTGAGGCGCGTAACCCTTTTTAGCCTAGGGGTTTTGGCCCTTGGAAGAAATCCCCTGGCTTTTGGCCACAACAAAAATGGTCTCATGAGCAGAAGGTCCAGAGGGATCACCGTGGACGCGGTTGCCCTGGGACCTGGAAATCGTTGATACTGATAACAGTGCAACCTTGACCTAGCCTGACTTTGCTCAGGGTGATCTGAATGGACTCAATCCTAGCGGGAGACAGTTGTGCCCGCATTGTGATTGAACTCCATATGATGCCCCGATAGACAGTGTTCTGAGTGGGAGAGAGGACGCTTTTCTTGGCGTTGAGCCTCAACCCCAGAGAAACAGATGAGCTAAGACGATGTCCCTGTGCTGAACTGCCAGTTCCTGGAACTGCGCTAGGATCAGCCAGTCGTCTACATAATTCAGAATGCAGATGCCCCGGAGTCGCAAGGAGCCAGCGCTACATCATGCATTGTGAATGTGCGGGTAAAAAGGGCTAGGCTGAGTGAAAGAACCTGACCCTGGAAGACTTCGCCCCCGGAAGTGAACCTCAGGAACTTTCCATGTTGTGGCAGAACTTCTAAATGAAGTATAGAAGTGCATCATAAGATCGATGGTGACCAGCCAAACGAGTTGTAGGGCTTGAGACACGACCGTTTTGACAGGCTTCATCTTGGACTTGAACACCCACGGGTAGTTCAAGCTTTAAGATCTAAGCCAGACGCCACCCCTCACCCTCCATGGGAAACGGGAAGTATTTAGTGTAATAACCTAACTCTCTCTCTGGAAGGGGAACACATACCATGGCCCCTTTAACCAGGAGATTGAGTTTTTTTTTTTACATAAAAAGAAATCCGGTTCACGGTAGTGAGAACACGCCGTTGAAACACGGAAAAGCGGCGAGTGAATTAAATCCTGACGCCCTTATAAGACCCACAGAAAAGAATATATCCAGCAGAAGTTTCCACGCTGCCAGGATCTCTGAGATGGGTATTATATTTTAACACTTCCTGTTGAGGGGTTGTCGAGTGTTTCGCGTCCTGAATAAAATGCTGGAACAGCGAGAACACCCAATTTTGACGGAAGCCTCTGCAACCCGAAACACCAAGAGGTGGCGGGAATGGAGGGGCTTCGAGGGGGTACCGGGAGGGGTGAAGTGAAGCACGCGCCCCGTCCCGAGGGGAGCTACCCCCTAATCTAGGCGCAAGACCGTCAGGGTTTTCTCTTACTAGAATTTATAGTCCTGGGGTCTTGCTTCGGGGGCTGGCGAGGGCGGCGAGACTGTCCCCAATCCCTGGGAGGAGGAGCACGACTCGCCATGCTTTGCTTTTGAGGCTCCCTTCAGTCAGGACAGAGGCGGGTCTGAGGCTTGCTCATCAAGCGCAGAACCCACACTCAGGTCATCCAGGAGGTCAGCCTGGTACGCCTGTAAAACAGCATAGTGTGCAGAGCAGCACCAGCCTGACCTGCTGCTTGATAAGCCCTTCCCACTAAAGTGGAGGTTGTCCTACAAGGCTTTGAGGGGAGAGAGGGCTTCTTAAGTGACGATGCCGAGCCAAGCGTCTCTTCGACCGGCGGCATCACTGAATACCCCCGTGCCTCAGCACCCACGATAGTCGAATATAATGATGTCGAGGGTATGTGAACACGGAAGAATATATATATATATATATATATATATATATATATATATATATATATATATATATATATATATATATATATATGTATATATACAGTGAGGAAAATAAGTATTTGAACACCCTGCTATTTTGCAAGTTCTCCCACTTAGAAATCATGGAGGGGTCTGAAATTGTCATCGTAGGTGCATGTCCACTGTGAGAGACATAATCTAAAAAACAAATCCAGAAATCACAATGTATGATTTTTTAACTATTTATTTGTATGATACAGCTGCAAATAAGTATTTGAACACCTGAGAAAATCAATGTTAATATTTGGTACAGTAGCCTTTGTTTGCAATTACAGAGGTCAAACGTTTCCTGTAGTTTTTCACCAGGTTTGCACACACTGCAGGAGGGATTTTGGCCCACTCCTCCACACAGATCTTCTCTAGATCAGTCAGGTTTCTGGGCTGTCGCTGAGAAACACGGAGTTTGAGCTCCTTCCAAAGATTCTCTATTGGGTTTAGGTCTGGAGACTGGCTAGGCCACGCCAGAACCTTGATATGCTTCTTACAGAGCCACTCCTTGGTTATCCTGGCTGTCTGCTTCGGGTCATTGTCATGTTGGAAGACCCAGCCTCGACCCATCTTCAATGCTCTAACTGAGGGAAGGATGTTGTTCCCCAAAATCTCGCCATACATGGCCCCGGTCATCCTCTCCTTAATACAGTGCAGTCAGCCCTGTCCCATGTGCAGAAAAACACCCCCAAAGCATGATGCTACCACCCCCATGCTTCACAGTAGGGATGGTGTTCTTGGGATGGTACTCATCATTCTTCTTCCTCCAAACACGGTTAGTGGAATTATGACCAAAAAGTTCTATTTTTGTCTCATCTGACCACATGACTTTCTCCCATGGCTCCTCTGGATCATCCAAATGGTCATTGGCAAACTTAAGACGGGCCTTGACATGT
Source organism: Xyrauchen texanus (assembly GCF_025860055.1). Classification (NCBI taxonomy): domain Eukaryota; kingdom Metazoa; phylum Chordata; class Actinopteri; order Cypriniformes; family Catostomidae; genus Xyrauchen; species Xyrauchen texanus. The sequence goes on from NC_068283.1 coordinate 16,109,368, forward strand.
GCTGGTTTAAGCAGGGGAACCTTCCGTGCCATGCATGATTTCAAACCATGACGTCTTAGTGTATTACCAACAGTAACCCTGGAAACGGTGGTCCCAGCTCTTTTCAGGTCATTGACCAGCTCCTCCCGTGTAGTTCTGGGCTGATTTCTCACCTTTCTTAGGATCATTGAGACCCCACGAGGTGAGATCTTGCATGGAGCCCCAGTCCGAGGGAGATTGACAGTCATGTTTAGCTTCTTCCATTTTCTAATGATTGCTCCAACAGTGGACCTTTTTTCACCAAGCTGCTTGGCAATTTCCCGTAGCCCTTTCCAGACTTGTGGAGGTGTACAATTTTGTCTCTAGTGTCTTTGGACAGCTCTTTGGTCTTGGCCATGTTAGTAGTTGGATTCTTACTGATTGTATGGGGTGGACAGGTGTCTTTATGCAGCTAACGACCTCAAACAGGTGCATCTAATTTAGGATAATAAATGGAGTGGAGGTGGACATTTTAAAGGCAGACTAACAGGTCTTTGAGGGTCAGAATTCTAGCTGATAGACAGGTGTTCAAATACTTATTTGCAGCTGTATCATACAAATAAATAGTTAAAAAATCATACATTGTGATTTCTGGATTTTTTTTTTAGATTATGTCTCTCACAGTGGACATGCACCTACGATGACAATTTCAGACCCTCCATGATTTCTAAGTGGGAGAACTTGCAAAATAGCAGGGTGTTCAAATACTTATTTTCCTCACTGTATATATATATATATATATATATATATATATATATATATATATATATATATATATATATATTTTTTTTTTTTTCTTTTTTTTTTTAGGGGCTCTTCATGGAGGTTATCAAAGAAGGGAAGGGACCCATGAGGCGTTTCCTTTCTTAGACTGAAAGATACAATTTATCCCCTAATTTGGAGCGTTTGGGGGTCTCTTTTTTGCGTGGCCAGTCCAATCTGGCAACCGCACAAGTAACAATATCGAGCAATTCCTCCGCAGATTTTTTATGGCGGACGGAAAGCTAGGAGGCGGGAAGAGAATCGCGATCCACCTCATGATCCGAAGAAGCGTCGGAACGTGCTTCGAGATCATGTGAAGGACCAGCTGGGTTTGGGGAGAGAGTGAGAGAAAGGGATCAACCCGTCTCTTGCTCCTCAGCCAAATCCATGCAAGAGCCCCACGAACGATCTTTTTTTTTTCCGTGAGTGCTGGAAAACTCCCGGAAGCAAGCGAGGCGAGCACGACGCATTCTGCCTGTTAAAGCAAATCACAGTGCTCGCACCCACCCTGCTGCAACGCGAGAGCAGCGTGCTCTTACCCCCAAACAAACAGAGCAAAACTGATGTGTGTCGTCTTCAGCTATAGAGCGAGAAGAGGGGAACACGCACCGTTTGCGGCTTTCAGTCATTCTCTCTTTTTTTCTTTCTTTTTTAGAAATATATATATATATATATATATATATATATATTTTCTAAACAGAAGAGAAAAGAGAACAACGTTCACTGCACACTGCCTAACTGATTCTAACTCCTAACAGAGGAAAGAAAGTTTGACAGGGTTTGTGAAACACACAGAAACAGAATCGCTCTGAAAAAAAGAGTTTCTGAAGACACCTGGTGACGTATCCATTTATAGCCTGGCCGCAGGTGCATCTAATGATTACATCAGCCGAGGCTATAAATTCCGGTCAATGTTCATTGACGTGTTACACACATTATTCAGCTCGGTTCACAGCTAGAGTTGTTCCCCGTAGCGCTTAGCAGCGCAGCATCGTAGTGAAGCTTTTTGTAAAGGGGACAGATATATTTCACAAACGTACCTCTATCTGCAACCCCTTGTAACATTACAAAATAATTTACTACATTAATTTGAAGTGAACAAAGTCAAAGGGTTCTATTTTTGACATGCAACAACAGAGCAAAACATCATATCCACTGATGTAAAATATAGAACTGGATTGTTCATGACATCATAACAATGAGGCTATTGCACCACCATATTGCTATGCCCAAACATTCCAATGTCCCTATTGACTTAATAGGAAATCATCTGATTTCATCGAGTAAACATTAGTCTTTCAATCACTGATTTTATATCTGAAATCTGTATGTACATATCTGCAACGCAAACATCCTATACATGTAATTATTTATTTATTTAAAGTGTGGAATTTTTCTCCCCAATTTGGAATGCCCAATTCCCAGTGCGCTCTATGTCCTCATGGTTGCATAGTGACTCAATTCCAATCTCTGTTGCCTCTGCGTCTGAGACCATCAACCCTTGCATCTTATCACATGGCTTGTTGAACACGTTACCATGGAGACATGCTATAGGCTGCTATGCTGCAGGCTTCACGTCATTGACCGCGGCATCCATGCACAACTCACCCCACCGAGAGCAAACCATATTATAGCGCAACATTTCACCAAACACACATGTGCCTAAACTTAGCGCATGCTAGCAAGAAAATACCAAAACTTCATGGCAGTGTCCATTGACTTTGCACTTTAAAGCATAGTGCTGTGCCTAGGGCTCTTAAGGGCCCACAAACTGTTAATAAGTAATTAACTGTCTAGCATTCGCTCACCACAAGGGTAGAAGTCATTAACTTTGATGAGAATAAAGGACATTTAGGGAGCCCAGAGGACTAATGTAATCCTATGTTTTTAATTTAAACATTCAGTATCTGAACAATGTTAAGAAAGCTAGTATAGTCAACAATCATCGGAAACACACTGGAAACAGCTTTTAAGCCTAGCTTTGTAAGATCATCTGGGTTTAAAATGTCTGTCTTCCCAGGGGATTTAGACTTTCAATTTAATGTTCTGAGTACAATAGCGGTGGTTCAAGCACTGCAAGCATCCCATCAGACTACTGTATAAGGAGTGATCCCCAAAGCTGCTTAGAATGACCACTGTACATTGTCCCAAGCAAAGGTTGGGCCCAAGGCAAGGTGGAACGCAAAAGGGAGGTTGGGGTTGTCCCTATGGACGGCCCTGTTACTGTATAACTGTATGGTCATCATTGTGATCAATTTCTTCCCTTAAATATATAAATCATATACTAAATGTTATATTAAGTTTCGGAGAGTAATAGATTACATGTAACCTGGGTTTCATAATCAGATTACAAAAAAATAAAGTACTTGTTTTAAATTAAATTTTTAAATGTGCATTTTCAGATTTCAGTTACTTGTTATGGATTACATTATTGATGACAATTCCCTTCAATCCCCTTCCTCATTTGACTACATATAGGAATATCTTACATGCAACTTTGTTCATTTGAACCATGCAAAAGTACTTTGGACCATGCTTCAGGATGGCAGAAAAAGCACATGTCATAGATAAAGGCCATACCTTCTCATGAATAATCATGAGGCACAAAACCCAGCTAACAATTTTATGTTCTAAGAATGTTTTCCTAATGTTCCCATTAAGTTATAAAAACATTATTTCTGAATGTTCTTGAAATGTTCAAAATGTTTTTAAAACATCTTATTAACATTCTTCCTTGGTTATAGGAACGTTCTTCAAAACATTATCAAACCATTCCATTCTCTCATTATACAAACGTTCTCTCAATGTTTTTGTATGGTTATGAAAATATGTTTGATTAAATGTTTATTTTATATTTTTATCTTTTAATTCTATATTAAATAGTAAATATTCAATTAGGGCTGGGCGATATTTAAAAAATATTTTAGCAATAATTCCCTGAAAAATATTGCTTTATCTGATCAACCCACCTGCCGAGGTCAGTTAATTTTTTTTTGCTTTATTGATTTTGCTTTATAATTTTATTAATTTATTGAAACACAAAAAAAAGTTTTTAACTCAAATTGCATTTTAAATGAAAAAAAAAAACATTAAAATAATGAAGTGATCAAAAAATTATATTTAAACAAATTCAAACATTTACTGTCTTCAATGGCCCCATTTTTCATCAAACAAGCATCCATCAATGATAACAAGTGGAAAATTACTAATAGCCTATAGATTAAGGACTACAGACAATTATAAATGTAAAGACAAAAATAATACAAATTTATAAGCCTAATAAATTCCCTTGTGTTCCCAAAATAATGCCAAATAATGCCTGTTTGTTCTTATTGAATTTGTGTTTGAATTTAATGCTGCCAAAAGAAAAGAAAATAGAACAAAATTTTTGGATTAAGGTGAACATGTCTTGTATTACTTTATGATTTATTAACTTTTTTCTTTGTTACTTTAATATATAGATATATGGAGTGGTGGTGGCGTAGTGGCTAAAGCACAGGGCTGTTAATCAGAAGGTTGCTGGTTCGAACCCCACGGCCACCACCATTGTGCCCTTGAGAAAGGCACTTAACTCCAGGTTGTTCCAGGGGGATTATCCCTGTAATAATTGCACTGTAAGTCGCTTTGGATAAATTTGGTCTGCCAAATGCATAAATGTAAATATATATTACTGAACCTGCAGAGCTGCGTTCACAATGCATGCTAACCACATGGAAATAAAGTGAACTAAACTCACAGCACCTCTTGAGATGATCAGAGATCATTTGTAGCATTCTCATAGACAACAGTATTCTTGTAAAGAGTTTTCAGATGAATGAAAAAGGTGTGAAAACTCGTTATATGTACTTGTTCCACGAGACACGAAACCTGTTCCAGCTCGCACTGCACGCCTCAGAACAAACAGCGAGTCAAACACAAGCAGTAGCTATGTTTCCATCCAAGATGAGAATTTAATTTATGAATATTAAAATATTATAAAATTATTCTGAATATTATAAAACAATGTGCAGATAAAGCCGTGATTACATCCCTTGTGTAATAAGTATATGAACACCCTGCTATTTTGCAAGTTCTCCCACTTAGAAATCATGGAGGGGTCTGAAAATGTCATCGTAGGTGCATGTCCACTGTGAGAGACATAATCTAAAAAAAAAAATCGAGAAATCACAATGTATGATTTTTTAACTATTTATTTGTATGATACAGCTGCAAATAAGTATTTGAACACCTGAGAAAAGCAATGTTAATATTTGGTACAGTAGCCTTTGTTTGTAATTACAGAGGTCAAACGTTTGCACACACTGCAGGAGGGATTTTGGCCCACTCCTCCACACAGATCTTCTTTAGATCAGTCAGGTTTCTGGGCTGTCGCTGAGAAACATGGAGTTTGAGCTCCCTCCAAAGATTCTCTATTGGGTTTAGGTCTGGAGGCTGGCTAGGCCACGCCAGAACCTTGATATGCTTCTTACAGAGCCACTCCTTGGTTATCCTGGCTGTGTGCTTCGGGTCATTGTCATGTTGGAAGACCCAGCCTCGACCCATCTTCAATGCTCTAACTGAGGGAAGGAGGTTGTTCCCCAAAATCTTGCAATACATGGCCCCGGTCATCCTCTCCTTAATACAGTGCAGTCAGCCCTGTCCCATGTGCAGAAAAACACCCCCAAAGCATGATGCTACCACCCCCATGCTTCACAGTAGGGATGGTGTTCTTGGGATGGTACTCATCATTCTTCTTCCTCCAAACACGGTTAGTGGAATTATGACCAAAAAGTTCTATTTTGGTCTCATCTGACCACATGACTTTCTCCCATGACTCCTCTGGATCATCCAAATGGTCATTGGCAAACTTAAGACAGGCCTTGACATGTGCTGGTTTAAGCAGGGGAACCTTCCGTGCCATGCATGATTTCAAACCATGACGTCTTAGTGTATTACCAACAGTAACCTTGGAAGCGGTGGTCCCAGCTCTTTTCAGGTCATTGACCAGCTCCTCCCGTGTAGTTCTGGGCTGATTTCTCACCTTTCTTAGGATCATTGAGACCCCACGAGGTGAGATCTTGCATGGAGCCCCAGTCCGAGGGAGATTGACAGTCATGTTTAGCTTCTTCCATTTTCTAATGATTGCTCCAACAGTGGGCCTTTTTTCACCAAGCTGCTTGGCAATTTCCCGTAGCCCTTTCCAGCCTTGTGGTGGTGTACAATTTTGTCTCTAGTGTCTTTGGACAGCTCTTTGGTCTTGGCCATGTCAGTAGTTGGATTCTTACTGATTGTATGGGGTGGACAGGTGTCTTTATGCAGCTAACGACCTCAAACAGGTGCATCTAATTTAGGATAATAAATGGAGTGGAGGTGGACATTTTAAAGGCAGACTAACAGGTCTTTGAGGGTCAGAATTCTAGCTGATAGACAGGTGTTCAAATACTTATTTGCAGCTGTATCATACAAATAAATAGTTAAAAAATCATACATTGTGATTTCTGGATTTTTTTTTTTAGATTATGTCTCTCACAGTGGACATGCACCTACGATGACAATTTCAGACCCCTCCATGATTTCTAAGTGGGAGAACTTGCAAAATAGCAGGGTGTTCAAATACTTATTTTCCTCACTGTAAGTTTTCAATGCGTATTTTGGAGATTTTTTTTCGCATCTTGGTGTTTCCATCCAGCCGATTTTATGCAATATCCTAAAATGCTCATAAAAATACCTTTGATGGAAACATAGCTATTGACGGCTTTTCTTTTGTCTCTTCTTAAAAATATAATAAAGTGTTTCTTCTTAACGCTTGTCTTTGTGACTAACAGCATTTCATTTCATGTGTCACCCCGAGACGTCTTGAAACTCGCGCGCCTGTTGAGCAAAATTACTCGCGCACGAAATACAATTGGACGAGGAGCTTGCGAACTTGATTCAACCTCGTTGCATTTGGTGGGTGGTGGGTGCAAGTTTCACACGCTGGTCATGGTTTAATATATTTGTCGACTTCCCAGATCCATGGTTTTGCCATTTCCCGATATTGTCGATCATGTCTGTTCGGGTTCGGAATTGGCTTCTGGATCTTTGTAAGACATTGTCGATATCCGATTACATCGTCCTATCGTCCAGACCTATATTCAATACAATAAATCTCCATACATATTACAATAAAGCTTCAATTTAATATTTTAATACATTGTTTCATCATGTTCTAGAATCAAACAATGCAATATTTCAAGCTTAAACAATCTGAACAAGAAAAAACATATGAAAGCACCTGTAAATGTCAAGTGACAGTGACAAATCTGTTAAGAACCAATTAAGAACTTATGAAGTTTAAGAACTTTGCGCCAAAATGTAAGATCCTACCAATATTGTAGAATAGGATCTTGAAAGACATCAAAATAAAATTACATGAATCTTGTATAAGACACATACAATCATTTCAAATGCTGGGGTTCATGATGCTTCTCTGTGGTACGTCAGACTCAGAGACTAGGCCATCAGGCTTGAGAGAAACTAGAGGGTTATGGGGAGAGACTCCAGGGAGAAAAGATGACAGTGTTGTTTTAAAGTGTGGTGAGATTTAATATAAAAGCACTGGGATGCTTTACTATTTGTATTACTCCACGTGTATTTGTTTATGGCTTTCCAAATAGTGGTGAGGATTTTGATTCATTACTTTGATTTTGTTAATCTATTTGTTCAGTGGCCATTTCTGTAGATTACATCTTTAAATTAAGTGGTGACAAATAAGTGGTCTTTCATGTTGTAAGTCACTGAATCATTGACTCAAGTTGATTAGTTAAAACACTGAATCCTTCATGACTGAAACAATGAATGCCAATGTGGCAGGGTAAGTGGTAACTCTTCCTGATGATTAGTCAGTTTGGCATCATTGTCTGATCTTCCAATGCTTATTAGCATTGGGGAAAGTGTATATATAAAAGCTATGTCTCATTTCTAAGGCTGCATGCTAGCTAGGACACATCCTTTGAAGGCTGCAGTTTACTGAGCATCCTCCTTTTAACAAGCCTCATTTAAACGAGATGGACTTCGTAGGATAAACGGAAACAGAATGTAACATGGTTGCTATGACAGCACGCCACTCTTTAACAAGCGCAAGCGCTTTGAGTGAGAAGGGAACAAAGGAATGTATAAGGTACATTTTTGGAGAGTTATAATGATGTAAAGAGAAAAGAAAATATATTTTACAGGTGTACTTTTAGTCTATAATACTTTATTTTAATTACAGTATATATTCATATAATTATACTTCCCCTTCTGTCGCTCTCTCCACGTTGTGTCGGAGAAGCGACACTAGGGGTCTCTATTGAGCGCCAATATCCACCTCTGATCTATGAAAAAAGGCCAATGAGAGTTGGCAGCCGGTATTTGCATGTCCCGCCCCCGGACATACGGGTATTTAAGCGGCGCAAATATGGGAGTTCATTCAGAAAATTTCTTCGGAGCCGATGGTCTGTCTGCAGTTTGCTGCGAGTTACACACCACTAACGTTCCTGTTTCTTCTGACGATCTGCATGCTGTTGGATTTGACGGCGCACAACAGCGGCTTTCTCCTTCACATTGCACGGCGTGCATTGTTGCCCCTGAGCGCTTCGACAGCGCAGACACACACACACATTGTGTATTTAAAAGAGCAAATTCCTATTAAAAGAGTAATTTCTCTAAAAGAGCAAAACACAGCGGCGTTGAACGTCCTTTTCAGGACACATCTTTTTCAAGATGCCCTTCCGCCCCTGTGTTGTTCCTGGATGCGGTAGAGTGCTCTCCGCTTCAGACGGCCACAGGCGCTGTCTCGTGTGTTTGGGCCACGATCACACCGAGGCGGCGTTTGTGGATGGCTCATGTTCTCAATGCGAGAACATGACCATGACCACGTTGCGATCGCGGCTTGCTTTCAACAGAGAGCAAGCCACCCCAGCTGCACCCCGCATTGCTCCTTCTTCCCACGGGATTGAGGACGATGCGGTTGGCGCTGGGTGCGATTTGGGGGCGGCAGCGGGTGCAGTTTCGCCAGGTAGCCCCCCGCGAACCTCCCGTTCCCCGACACGCTCGCTGGTCCCCGTCTACGCTCGTGCCGATAGCGGCTCGCCTCACGGCCCGGCTGTCTATCCTCCCGAGCCCGAAGCAGATGAGCTCGCCGCTGCATCGGAGAGTGTGATGTCTGATGCCGAGGACTCCATTGGACTGCCACCTTCGGGCCAGCAGGCCCAGGCTGAGGCCGACGCTCAGATGTCTGACATGCTTTCCCGGGCCGCCGTGAGCATGGGGTTGGATTGGAACCCTCCATCCTCCCCACAGCCTTCACGGTTGGATGACTGGTTCCTGGAGGCAGCGCGCCGTTCGCGGCCTCGCATCCCCTCGGTCCCGTTTTTCCCGGAGGTGCATGACGAGCTGACGTCTACGTGCAGAGCCCCGCTCTCCGCTCGTCTAGGTGCCACCCAATCCACTCTCACCACCCTCGACGGTGGAGAGCGCCACGGATATGGGGCGATATATAGCCCTACCTCCTGGCGTGGCCGCCCCGTACTCCCATCCAAGCCCTGTAGGACAACATCCTCGCTCAACGCGAAGGCCTACAGTGCGGCTGGACACGTTGCCTCCGCCCTGCATGCGATGGCCCTCCTGCAAGTCCACCAGGCCAAAGCACTCAGAAGCATGCACGGGGGTGGACCTGATCCTGATGTGCTGCAGGAACTGCGCTCAGCGACCGACCTCGCCCTGAGAGCGACGAAGGCCACAGCGCAGGCACTCGGACAGGCGATGGCCACCCTAGTGGTCCAGGAACGCCATCTCTGGCTCAATCTGGTCGAGATGCGTGAGGCTGACTAGAACCGCTTCCTGGACGCACCTGTCTCCCAGATTGCCCTTTTCGGCGACACCGTCGAGGACTCCGCCCAACAGTTCTCCGCGGTGAAGAAGCGCGCCCCGCCGTACACCTGCCAATACGGGCCCTGCCCCGTCTGCTCGCCGAGGGCGTCCCCCTGCAGTGAAGAAACCAGCTCCTGCTCCGCCCCAACCCGGGCCCAGCTCTCAGCCCCAGCATCGAGCACCCCGCAGGCGGCGTACGCCCCCTGTCTCACGAACCCCCTCTAGGACCCGGAAGGCTCCCAAGCGTTCCTGAGACAGCCGACCCAGAGCCGAAGACGTTAGCTCCGGAGGTGGTAAGACAGCTCCGTCCCCCTGTGGAGGGCCGGGAGGAGAATCCTTTGTTTTTTCATTTGCCACCTTTTCATTTGACGGGGGCTGTGGTACCCACATTCTCAATAAAAGAGCTATTTCCTTTGCCTCTGGGTCACCTGGCCCGCAAATGCCGTTCTCACGGCAATCTGCTTTCAGATTACGACAGTCCCGGTACACCGGACGCAGTGATCCTGCCTTCCGCCTGCCCACAACTGTCCCCCGGCCGGCCGGTTCAGACGAGTCCAGACCTCCACGAGTCCAGACGCCAACATCAGACCTCCTCCTCAGTCACGAACCCGCTTTCGCTTCTGAGTTGGGCTTTCGCTTCCCAACGCGTCACGCTGGCTGCACCGGACCATTCGACTCGGTTACGCAATTCAGTTTGCCCGGCTCCCCTTTTCCGCAGTACACGGCGAGCATGCCAGTTCCCTGCGCACGGAAATCGCGACCCTCTTAGCCAAGGGCGCGGTAGAGCCCGTCCCTCCAACCGAAATGAGGAAGGGTTTCTACAGCCCTTACTTCATTGTACCCAAGAAAGGCGGCGGCTTACGACCAATCCTGGACCTGCGAGTTTTCAATTGGGCCTTGTTAAAACTCCCGTTCAAAATGCTCACGCAGAGAAATATTCTGGCTGGCATTCAGCATCTAGATTGGTTCGCAGCAGTAGACCTGAAGGACGCGTACTTCCACGTCTCAATTCTGCCGCGACACCGACCCTTCTTACAGTTCGCGTTCGACAGCCAGGCATTTCAGTACAAAGTCCTCCCCTTCGGCCTGTCTCTGTCCCCTCGCATCTTCACGAAGGTCGCAGAGGCGGCCCTTGCCCCGCTACGAGTAGCTGGCATCTGCATTCTCAACTACCTCGACGACTGGCTCATCCTAGCACACTCTCGAGAGTTACTATGCACACACAGAGACCAGGTGCTCTGGCACCTCAGCCGTTTGGGGCTTCAGGTCAACTGGGAAAAGAGCAAGCTCACTCCGGTTCAGAGCATCTCTTTTCTCGGGTTGGAGTTAGACTCAGTCTCAATGACAGCACGTCTCACGAGCGAGCGTGCTCAGTCGGTGCTGGACTGCCTCGCTTCCTTCAAGCCAGGCACAGTGGTCCCTCTAAAACTTTTCCAGAGGCTCCTGGGGCATATGGCGTCCTCCGCAGCGGTCGCGCCGCTGGGGTTGATGCATATGAGACCACTCCAGCACTGGCTCCAGACTCAAGTCCCAAGACAAGCATGGCACCACGGCACGCATCGGGTAAGGATCACCCCCGCCTGCCTCAAAACACTCCGACCCTGGACAGACCTCTGCTTTTTTCGGGCAGGAGTGCCCCTGCAGCAGGTGTCCCGACGCGTTCTGGTCACAACCGGCGCTTGTTCGCAGATTGGTGTTCTTCCCGAACTGAAGACCCGCAGAGATGCGCGATCAAGTCAGTGCTCCTGTTCCTACAGGAGAGGCTGGACAGGAGGCTGTCCCCGTCCACCCTCAAGGTGTATGTTGCCGCCATTGCCGCCCACCACGATCCTGTAGACGGCAAGTCTTTGGGTAAGCACGACCTGATCCTCAGGTTCCTGAGAGGCGCCCGGAGGTTGAATCCCTCCTGGCCAGGCCTAGTTCCCTCCTGGGATCTCTCGGTAGTCCTGGCAGGACTCCAGAGACATACCTTCGAGCCACTTGAATCAATAGGACTCAGGGCCCTCTCTCTCAAGACGGCCCTGCTGATCGCGCTCGCTTCTATCAAGAGGGTCGGGGACCTGCAAGCGTTCTCTGTCAGCGACACTTGCCTGGAGTTCGGTCCGGCAGATACGTCTGTGATCCTAAGACCGCGACCGGGCTATGTGCCCAAGGTTCCTACCACACCCTTCCGAGATCAGGTAGTGAACCTGCAAGCGCTGCCCTGGGAGGAGGCAGACCCAGCCCTTTCGTTGCTATGTCCAGTGCGCGCCCTGCGCATTTACCTGGACCGTACACAGAGCACCAGACGCTCTGAGCAGCTCTTTGTCTGCTTTGGGGGATGGCAGAAAGGGAATGCCATCTCCAAACAGAGGCTCGCCCACTGGGTTGTCGACGCCATCACACTGGCTTATCACACCCAGGCCGTGCCCCTACACTTGCGGGTCCAAGCTCACTCTACAAGGGATGTTGCATCCTCGTGGGCACTGGCCAAGGGCACCTCCCTAGCAGACATCTGTAGAGCCGCGGGTTGGGCAACACCCAACACCTTCGCGAGGTTTTACAACCTCCACGTTGAGTCGGTTGCGTCTCGTGTTTTCTCAGGTCCGAGCCCGTAGAACTCAGTAACACGTAGACCGACCGGCCGGGTGGATCACTTGCACCCAGCGCCCTTTTCCTGATGTCAAGGTAAAGTAGTGCGCCTTCTTCCCAGGTCAATTCCTCCCCAGCCCTCCGGGTCCGTGGTTCAGCAGAGGAACTCGCCGACCCAAGCCACTGCGGGTACCCTGATGGCTACCCTGTACTGGTATAGGTGCTCCACAGGTAAGGCCTCCTGCTCGGACTCCCCCTGTGTGTAATTCCACGGTTCTGTCCCCTTACGAGCGGACCCCCGTGTCTCCCTTAGGCAGTTACAGCTGCCCCGGTCGCCATGCTGTAGCAACTCCCCCCTTTCGAGGCTGGATCTACCACCGCACCATACTTTCCACACGAGTCCTAAGATGGTCGTGTGACGTGTCCACCACTTTTCCTCCCCAAGAAAAAGGGAAGGTGTGGTCTCCGCAGGGTCTGGGTAAGACCCCCTTCTCTATATGCGTGTAAGAGCCCCGGCGTCCCAGGGTAACTAGAAGGATTCTGATGTTCTTATGGGGCATTGGGGAAGGGTACATGCAGCCAGGTACAGACGATGCGCGGCACTGGATGAAAGCCCTGCCCGCCTCTGTATCGGCGGTTCACGTACACGGTTCAGCGCATGGCAAGATTGGAATGGGTCCCCTCGTGTCACTTCTCCGACACAAGGTGGAGAGAGCGACAGAAGGGGAACGTTTGGTTACGTATGTAACCTCCGTTCCCCGAGGGAGGGAACGACACGTTGTGTCTTTCCTCCGCCATGTCGCTGAACCGAGCCACTGTTGTGGCCGGACCATTTCCGGCTCCTCAGAAAAATCCTGAATGAACTCCCGTATTTGCGCCGCTTAAATACCCGTATGTCCGGGGGCGGGACATGCAAAAACCAGCTGCCAACTCTCATTGGCCTTTTTTCATAGATCAGAGGTGGATATCGGCACTCAAGAGAGACCCCTAGTGTCGCTTCTCCGACACAACGTGTCGTTCCCTCCCTCGGGGAACGGAGGTTACATACGTAACCAAATGATATTATATGCTCTGCACCTGTCTACTGAGGTACTTCATCTTTGGGAATTAACATTACTTGTGTTTGAACATCATATTTATGGGCAAATTGCCATAATGTTTTTTTAGACATTTCCATTGAAGCAAAGAATTGTGGGTTGTGAGTGCCTATCATATACATCTCATGCATCCTCCGAATTCCCGTGAAAGAAGGTCGCATTCGAAGGCTGCATTCCAAGTGTCCTCTTCGCTTTTCTGAAATGAGACAGCCTTGATGACGTATGCTGCCGACAAATGCGACCTCTGGAGGATGCAGCCTTCCAAACGAGACACAGCCATAGATCGCGTTCTTCCACCAGGAATTGTGTCATTGATTAACCGCCTCTTTTCTGGTGTTACATGTCACTGTAAGAGAGGTAAGGCTATCAGCTACATGGCTAATGAATGCTTGTGTTTGGTGCACGCTGACTAATGCTAGCCTTCTTGTTTGTAGTGGAGTTTGCAGAGCCTTTGTTTTCCGGCCATTGGCGGGTTTGATCATTGCCCATCCACAGGTAGGAAGATCGTTGATTCCGCATTAATTCGCTCACATTCCCCTTCCTGGGGAAAACTTGCTGTCTGTAGGACACTACTGTTTTGCTTCACTCTGTCTTGTTTAATTTTCCGTTGTTCTGTTAACTTTATTTAATTTAGAACACTTCTCTGCAGCAAATGGAGCTGCCGCTCGTCGTTTCTCTGTACGCTTAATGACTTCTGGCCTTTCAATTATTTTGTCTCGTGTGTGAACTGGCATTTAGCTTTGTGAACAATATTGGACTTCTGGGGAAGTCACAGTGTCCTGTTTGGCTTCCCAGAGCTTAGTTGGACCATGCATCTTTTTCCTGTAATGGGGTATAAGTAGGGGGGTCCATAAAACGTCTTGTGTGTTACTTTAAGGTGATTACTGTGTGTGATATGACCTGATTCTGAATGAATTTCTATAAGAGTGATGGCCCTTTAAGACACCATTCTGAACGTAATGATGTCGGCATGTATGGAGGCCGATATTTACTGGAAAGCTCAAGCTGTAGTGGATCTGTTGTTGGAGTTCAATCACGAACATGTGCGGCCAAACAAACAGCGCGGGCTGATACAGCGGTGGTGGGATCGCGACTTGCTGGGTCTGTGTGGGAAAATAGCAGTGGTGATTTAAGTGGAACGTTGTTTCTACTAAGAGAATATACATCCACATGTGTAGAACCAACACAGTTGAGTACCCCAGTCCATGTGTGATGTATTGTGACCTGTCAGTGAAGCTTATCATTTAAATAAAAATTTTAACCACTTATATAAATAAATATTAAAAGACCCCGTTTTGTTATTGGTAGTCATGTGTGCTCTTCGTTTCCCCATGCTACATTCCTATTGTGTATTGATTAGCCTATTATTGTTTTGCTCTATTATTTCCTTTGTTTTGTGTGTGTGGGATCCATTTCTTTGGGCACCATCATTAAATTGTGTGTATGTTTGTTATGTATGCTTGTGATGCTCATTGAGCAATACTGCATTCTGCATGTTTATTTTTGTTTTATAGTAGTTTTCTTCATTTTGGGCTTATTTTCTTTGTTAATTGTGTGGGAAACTTCTTTATTCATTTTTGTGTCTGTGTTTTGAATTGTTACAGGAGCTGAGGCCCAAAGAGCAGGGGGTTGACTTCTGGTGGTGGTGTTTCATTTTCTCTTTTTGTGCTGTGCTGTGAATCACCATTGATTTGGCAAGCATGTACGTGTGTGAGGGGGATTTTGTTTTTGTCTTAATTTTTGGTTGGTGATAACACCCTTATTCAGCCTATTTCCTGCTGGTAAGCCTTGTATTTTTGTTTTTATTTTCTTGTTTTTCCTAGTCAGCACATAATACTGAAGATGTTGTGACACCTGGACATTTCAATCTTAATAATTTATTGTATCAGTGCTGCATCACTTTTTACCATTTACCTATTGTGTGTTGTGCCCCTTGAATAGGGAAATAAATTATTTAGATCCTGTGTAGTTAATAAAGAAAACATTATTTTGTACACCTGCGTCTCTTGTCCTGTTAATGGAACTGACATGTGTGGCCTTATTATTGGTCTTCACTTGAGAATTCCCTGGGTGGATATCCCCGGGTGGCATAGTCATTAGTTTAAACAAGGAGTGTGAATTCCTTGTACCCTTCTTTGCCACACTAACAAGAACGATTTGTTCACTTATCACACCATGGGTACACTGGGCAGCGGGAGCTGCACAGTTTTAGTGCAATCATAAGATATCCAACGATACTACACTACACGTTGTGCTCTGTTCACAAAACTAAGTTACACTGGAAAGAAAAACATTTAGTTGCAGTTTTAATTAAATCTTTGTTTTAGCTTATACCTTATACCTCTCAGCTTGTTATAAATGTGCAATACTTCTATTTGCATGCAACATCAAAGCAAGACGCCAAGCATCTCAGATGCACTCAAGAGACAGCACAAACATAACAAATGGATAGTATCTACTTCAAATTAAAAATAATATTGATCTTCTAAAACATTAGACTAGACCTAAGGAAAAATTAAGCATATAATGTGTGTAATAGAAATAATGTTTTTAATAAAGGCAATAAACAGATTCATTTCCAGATATTAATAAAATCTACTCTTACAACCATTTTCAACATATTACAATATAAACACTTTACAGTAAACATTGTCATAATTCATCAACAAGACATCATCAGCAATCTGCTCTGAAACCACTGTTTGATAAGGATAAGTTCATGGGCAATGGAACAGCGAACAGTTGAGTGTGTATTCTCAAACACTTTAGTTTATACACAAACACAAAAAAATGGCTCAAGTGGCCAACTCAAAATAGCTTTCTCTAAATTACAGTCTCTGTTGCGGGTCTTTCCTCCGCCACTGCTCTTGGCCACTCTCTCTCACTCCTCTGCCACTCTGGCACTCTAGCAAGCCTTATCAAGTCTCCCTCTGCCATCACTATTATGAGACACAGGTGTTAGAGTAATTACAGCCCATGTGATGAGCCTCACTGCCTCCCTCTCCCGTAAACAGAAACATGGCCTTGCTCCCCCATGCCACATACCACCAACTCAGGCTGGGGTAACATCCTCCGGTAGTAGCCAGCCAACCCCAAAAACTGCCTTACCTCCTTTTTGGTCTTGGGCAAGCTGCTATTGCTGTGGTTTTATAAACCTGTGGACGCAATTCTGTCCTCATAAACCGCAAGAAAATAATACCAGAATGTTATGGTATGGTGTTATAAATGGTCACACAAGCACAGGATGTACAGCAAAATCATATGTTAATACAGGATGATTTTCTAACAACAACATTTATAGTAATAAAGTCAATAGAGTAACTTACATTTAAGTTTTTTTGCTTACCTCCCAAAGTAACCCAGCTAACATGTAAGATACATTTGTACAAGATACAACTGGAGCTGGATTCTTCGAACAGAGTTAGATAACTTTTAAATTACCACTTCCCCGGTTTACAGCTTCACAATAACTTTACAGCTTCACAGGCACGTAGTCACTAAAACACATTAGTTTCACGTTAACATCTCAGCTTCACATTAAGGGTCTCTATCGGTCTCCCTGTGCTCACTGGAATTATAAACATGTGTTAAGCATAATTTAGCTCAGGTGCAAGCGCCCTTACTGCTTTCTCTCTCTCCGGACGGACACTTGACCACGCCCCACTGCCACATACCCCCACCACACGACTCAGGCCGGGGAGGCATCTGGGCTGTCTACCACCCCCCTCCCATTTCTGGAAAGGAATTCGGCAACAGCAATCTGCGCTCCCGGTCTGTGGACCAACGGCTGAAGCACCAGATACCAATGGGTAATCCGCACTTTTGTATCCTTCATGCGGAGGAGCCACTTGAGTGGAGTGTGATCCGAGCAGAGGGTGAAGGAGTATTAGCCCTAGCTGGTAGTACCAGAGTGTGAGGTCCACCCACTTGATGGCGTCTGAATAATTAGGCACAAATCTCCTATAATAGCCAGCCAGCCCCAGGAACTGTCTTACCCCCTTTTTGGTCTTGGGCCTCGGGCAGGACTCAACCACTGCAGTCTTGTCAATTTCAGGACGCACCTGCCCTTGGCCCAAGTGGAGCCCCAGATACTGTACCTCCACCCGCCCAATCATGCACTTCTTGGGGTTTGCTGTGAGCCCCGCCCGCCGCAGTGATCTCAGGACCGCCCTCAGATGCTGCATGTCCCGCTGCTAATCATTGCTGTAAGTAAATGATGATGTCATCTAAATAGGCAGCGGTGTAAGCTGAATGCAGTCTGAGGATTCGGTCCATGAGAGGCTGAAACGTGGCCGGGGCCCCAAACAAAACGAACGGAAGAGTCACAAATTGGTGTAATCCAAACGGTGTGGAGAACACTGTTTTTTTCACAAGAAATATGTGTTAAGGGGATCTGCCAATAACCCTTTGTTAAATCCAATGTCGTATAAAATCGAGCAGTGCCCAACCGATCGAGCAACTCATCAACGTGAGGCATTGGGTAAGCGTCAAGTTTAGACACCACGTTGACTTTTCTATAATCCACACAGAACCTTACAGACCTGTCGCTCTTAGGAACCAGAACAACTGGGCTGGACCAATCATTTTGAGATTCCTCTATTACCCCCATATTGAGCATTCCATCCAATTCTTCCAGGACAATTTTCTTTTTGTGCTCGGGCATGGCTATTTACCACTACTCCCGGCTCAGTCTCGATGTGGTGCTGGATGAGGTTCATACGACCCGTTAGAGGGGAAAACACATCTGTAAATTCCTGTTGCAACCTGGCAACCTCTGCGAGTTGAAACGGTGAGATGTGGTCTCTGCAAGCTTCACAATAACTTAACAGCTTCACAGGCACATAGTCACTAAAACACATTAGTTTCACATTAACATCTCAGCTTCACATTAAGGGTCTTGACCCAGTCTCCCTCTTGTTGCTGGTGGCGTGGCTGCTTATATATCGCTCTCCCTGTGCTCACTGGAATTAGAAACATAACCTGGCAACCTCTGCGAGTTGAAATGGTGAGAGGTGGTCTCCGCAAGTGACCGGGGGGAAATGATTGAGTTTTGTATTCACCTCCAGCCCAAGCTCCGCTATCTCCGGAACTACCGTAACCAGCGTTACAGGGACCGCCTCCCTCCACAATTTCAGGAGGTTGAGGTGATATATTTGACATGCGCCCCCTCTATCGGTTCGCATTACCTCATAATCGAGATCCCCCATTCGTCGTGTGACCTCAAAGTGTCCTTGCCACTTGGCGAGTAATTTGGAGCTCGATAAGGGGAGTAATATGAGTACCATATCTCCCATTGCAAATTCCCTTAGCTGAGTTCCTGTTATACAGTCGGCTCTGTCGTTCTAGAGCTTGAAGCAAATTCTCCTGTGTTAGTCATCCCACGGTGTGGAGTTTTGCTCTAAGAATAAGAACGTATTGAATCTCATTCTTACTGTTTGAAGGACCCTCCTCCCAAGCTTCATGGATGACGTCAAGCACCCCACATGGGCACCGCCCATACAGCAGCTCGAAAGAGGAAAAGCCGCTTTCTCTCTCTCCAGATGGATGCTTGACCACGCCTGTGCTGCCACAAAATTTTTCATGCTTTATAGCATTGCTTTGAGTCGCAGCGTTTAGGACTACAATGACCCTCCAGTGTAAGTCTGATTAATTTAATGATTTCCAAAATGTCTTCCTTCATATCGGGATGCGCTTGTTTTTTCTAATTGAAATCTTTGCTGATTTTGATGAACAATTACAATAATGATTATATTATAACTGATATTTTTAAATGATTATTGACTGTGCAAAAGTCTTAGGCACATAAGATGCTTCACAAAAAGATTTGTCTTAAGATGGTCATTTATAATTTCAGTTGTAGAGTGTCAATAGGACATATACATTTTAGACTCCCAAACATTTATTTTGCAAATGGAATAGAATAGAAGAACAGGGAGCCCTGCGACAGATGGCATGGTCCCCACAGAGCCCTCCACTGGATATTGAGTCAGTCTGGGATTTCAAGAAGAGACAGAAGCAATTGAGACAGACAAAATAGATTGAATAATTCAGGAGGAGCCAACACTCTCGGTGGCCCGGACAAGCATGGTGGTTAGCTCCGTGTCAGAATCCCAGCCAAGTCCTTCACGTCCAACCGTGCCAGCCCGCTCTCTGCTGCTGCGATCAAGAGCTCATCCTACTCTCGAGCCCCGAAAAGAGACATTAAACTTGCCCTGGGGTGAGCTGCATGTCACATCCCAGAACTCTACCTGGGCAAATGAGCGTACTGGGGAATGAGAGGTCCGTGGGTGTTCACCCAGCAAAACCACTCCCATTTAGGTCCCCAAATCGCCCTCAGCTCTAACCGTCATGGCCTGATACCTGTAGGTAGAAGGACCGGGCAGAGAGCAGCTGTGGTGGCTTTCCCTCTGAAGAAGGAAAGCCGCAACTGCAATGTTGCCATGGTCATGCTCTCGCAGTGAGAGCATGAACCTTCCACGAATGCTGTCTCCACGTGGCTATGGCCCATACACGTGAGGCAGCGATCATAACCATCAGTGGTGAAGAGATATCGACCACATCCAGAAACTACACACAGACAGTAAAGCATCTTTAAAAAGACGCTTTCCACCAGTACTCACTCTTTTAGAGGAATACTTATCCGTGCGAGTGGGGAGAACCCATAGCAATGCACCATATATCCAATCGCTTAAAATGCTTCAGGGTGAATGGAAATGCAGTGGCGTACATAGACACTGCTCAGTTCCAAAGAACAAATCTGAATGAGTGGTTCGAAGCCGGCTCTTTTTATACCCGTATGTCTGGGGGAGTGACATGCAAATTCCACTCGCCAATTTTCATTGGTGTTTGGGGCTCCCAAGGGCAACCACTAGTGTAATTACATTGATACAATGTCAAGTGAGTGACAGATACGGAACCACACCTATCTTATCAAGCAAAAGTTTAAATACATTTGAAATGTATTTACATTTTATTTAAAACAAGCTATGATTAAACTGCCCTGTTGTAATATTAAAAGAATGTCACTAACAATAAATAAATACAGTTTTCAATCTAATGTTTTTTAGAATGTTTATCAATCATTTCAGTAACGTTCTATTAACGTTATTAGAAGAACATTTGTTCGGAACTTTAATAGAGCCTTTACAAAACGTTAGCAAAAGTTCTGAGAATGTTCTCTGTTTATTACCCTATTTCAATCTCAAATACCAAAAATCATTCAGATACAAAAACAGTTAGTAATGAGGTTTATTTTTTTCATTCTACTCTATCTTAAATAATTGGCACCATCTCCTCAGTTGCCACAGGTGTGTTGTATAGTCAAATTATCTTAAATAATTGGCACCATCTCCTCAGTTGCCACAGGTGTGTTGTATAGTCATGCGTGACATGATAAATGATGACGTAAAAGTCAAAATATGGATCTCCAAAAAGTAGTTTATTATTAAACGACACTTTATTAGATTATACTGATGTTTTCTAAGAATTTTTATTTTCCTTTAGCCTTATCTACTTATTTACATATTGTACAATCAATTATACGAAACAATAAATAATTGTGAATTTATTTATTTATCATTTGTAAAACACAGCTTTGCATCTTCTGTTTTTTATCTCTGTAAAATTGAAACCATTTAGATAACTAATTGTAGCTGTTGAATAGTTCTGTTAGATATGTAAATATATATATAAATCTATTTTTAAAATCACACATATTTGTCTGATCAGAAAAAAAAATATTTGAACCAAAAATATAATTTCAGTGCATTGAAATATGTCATTAGTTGTGTCATTGTATACACAAATTATTTTGCTTAAGTTGATTTGACTGAAGAAAAAAGTTGATTTTATGACTACATATCTAGAGACATTCACATTATTCATTTTTCAAAGTCAGACTAAAAAAAGATATAGTCCAATCTCTATTCCTAATCTCAAAATTAACAACAGTTATCTTAAAATTTAAAACATGTTATAATTGCTTTCCATTTTGGGTCACATCGTGTTAACTATGGCAGACCACAAATGTTATTTGTTAATAATTGTGACTCAAATGCATCTGCACCACACAAAACCAGTTACATGCTTGAAAGAACGATTTAACCCAACACAACATGTTTGCAATCGATCAATCAACCAACCAAAAGGCATTCCATTTGCATCTTGTCCAATTGCTTTCCATGTGGCCAAAATAAGACTACATTATTTAAAATAATTTAGGGGATATTTTCTGAGAATATGACACCTAGAGTAGCGTGCTTAATGGACAGATAAGTTTGGGGGTGGTGTTTAAATCATTTTGTGGGATTAATTTCCATTGCTTCAGCATTTTACTGACACATGAGTCAAGCACAACTAATAAGATTCATCTCCGCTCCGGGTCCAAACAAGACTTGGCTTTACAGCCGGAATTGCACCTACATATGGAATAATGTTGCATGGCTGAAGAGGTTTTCAGGAACACTGAGAAGAATAAGTACAGTGTTGGGTGTAAAACTTGACTCTTCTGTCACAGGAAATGTTCCTCTTGTGGCTGTGATGTGACCAGGCAGCTGGCAGCAGCAGAAAGCAAGGCAGGTCACAGGTGCCAGAAGAATTATCAATCTCTCACTCCCACGGCAAACAAGTACAAACGCTTCCCCTCCCACGTGCCGCCTGAAGACTGGAAAGTCATCCACGCAGGGCGTTCGATTATTTTGCAAGAGAAGAGAAAAAGCTCCGTGAAGCAAGTGGAGGTATTTGCCTGACCCATTTGGAAAATGGGCATGTGTCCCAAGGTCACACGCCCACACACCCAAAAGGTTTTTGTTTGTTTACAAACTGCCACAAGCCATCTTGTGCAGTCCTTATTCCAGGTGTGTACTAGAAAGGGAGATCTCCATAAGGGAATGAAGGCAACTGCTGGCTCAGTCAGAGTTACATAATAAAGTCTTGCGGGGTGTGCATATAATGAATGTCGGCGTTATTTGTGAATTATGTTGAACTGAAGTAGAGCAACAGCATGAATGCTCCAAACTAATGTATTTTCTGCTATTGACAATAGTACTGTGTTCACCATGTTCAGTGTACAAGCAAGTTGATCAGTTGTTAGTCTGTAATTTGATATAAACTAGATAGTGTTAGGTAGATAGCTAGATAGATAATGATATTGATAAATAGATGATAAAATATATATGACCATATAGGATGCAATATGACCTAGTACGATTACCAAACTGCAAGAGCTGTCAAAAATTAAATAGTATGCAAGTACTGCATGTTGCTATGTTTTCTGTAGTAGTGTATTGCACAAACTCAAAGCACTTTTGAAACTCAAGACACAGATCGGTTCAGTCTGTCAGTATTGTATTACACATAGTTGTAGCATACACAAAGCTCATGATACAGTGTTTTCAGAACAGTTACCCACTTGGTACACACAAACAGGTACACAGTGAACAAATATAGTGTAAATGTGATATGAAACTTTCTGAACTTTCTTTAAAATCACAATTACAATATTTTTCAACTTTTTTGTCCAAATTGTTAAGCTGTACTGCTGGTTGATCAAAATCTCCTTTGTCGTGATTATTCAAACTCAAATGGTATTTATTTTATAATACAAAATTGGCTTCTCAGCAATTTTGTGTTGCTTGTCCCACTCAATAATCACGCTTTTCAGCGCACACAGCTTAACACAGTCTCGGGTCACTGGCATCCGGTTCGTTATTAAATCCATCTCCAACTCTCACTGCAAAGACAAACAGCTGTTAGAGAAAATCCTTGCCATCCTTCGAGTTCTCATCTCCTGATCTCACTCTCCATTCACAAGCCGGCACTCAACCATGCCCCCACCACCACATACCCCCACCGCCTGACTCAGGCCAGGGAGCCATCCGGCCTGCCCAGTACTCCACCTCCCATGTCTGGAGAGAAAGTCAGCAACAGCACCCTTGGCCTGTGGATCACCTTCTTTTTGGTCTTGGGTCTCGGGCAGGCCACTATCCGCAGGCCTCCTCCATCCATTCAAAGAGCTCCAGGAAGGCCTCCGGATCATCTTAGGGGCCCATCTTGATTGCAGAACAAGGGCGGGGTGGTCGCATGGTCCGGGGTTGCAGCGGCAGCACCCTTCTGGTGCAACAAGCTCCGGAGCACCTGCTGGTCCTCTGATTGGGCCTGGAGGTCCGCAATAAACTGCTGCTCTTGTTCTGTGCGCAGCTCGAGGAGGGCCTGATGTTGAGTGTGTTGAATGCTGATGAGGGTCTTGAAAACATCCTCCAGAGGTGAGGCATCAATGGCGACGTTCTTCCTCCCTTAATTCCTAGGTTTCGGCACCAGTGTAACAGACCAAGTTCTTAATGTGGAAAGGAGGAAGCGGGTACCGGGTGAACAATCCACATCAGACATATATTGCTGCACTTTTCAGTGTCACACAATAAGATACCGCTTTTCAGCAGTACACAAAATGTTTGCTTTTCAGCACACACAACACTGACCCACAGGCATTCATAGAGAACTTAATGCGTCTTTCTCTCTCTCTTGAACTGCGGCTCCGGCTCCACCATATCCCTCTCCCGGCTGATTGCGATCATTCTCCCCTAGCCATCCCTCACTGCTCGGCTACGCCCCCACCGCATGCAATAAAACCCCATCACCCAATGACAAACAGCTGTTAGAGACAATCATTGCCAGATGATGATCCTTACCTGATCTTGTTCTCCATTCACAAGCCAGTGCTCAACCACACCCCCACTACCGCATACACATTTGTATTTTTTTGTAACATGTACACTTTAAATTGTATTCTCGTATGCCAGTAAATCAAGAACATTAAAGCTATTGTTTGAATACATGTAATATTTCCAACAAAGATGTTACATACTATTCCTCGCATTTCCCCTCACAACAACTTAACAAAACTTCAACTATAATTTAGATGGGGTGATGTTGACTGTGACTAAGTTTAAATCTTACTGGAAATTAAAGTAGGTGAAAACATTCTACATCTAAACATGGTGAGTATACGTAATACATGTGTGAAAATGTTGATTCTGTGGAAGATGATCAGATTTTTCCAAAATGGGAGATTCTGCCAACCAGTATTTTAGCTTACATGGTGCTGAGCTACAGGGTCTTGTGCCAGAGCTGCCATACTACTGCCCTCTGCTGGTCATATGTGATAACATGATATCTAATAACATGATTACAGGTACTTGGGAGAGTGTTAAACCCAACTCTGTTTACAGTTTTGTCCTTAATCTACCCCTTGGAAAAATTCAGTAAAGCTCTGTTTTGTGCCTTATTATTTATATTACTTTGCATTCCACAGTAAAGAATCAGTTCATTTACCAACGTGAAGATGAAAGTGCATCATTACATTTTTAATGAACAGAAACCCAAGTGACTGATTAGAAATTAGATATATTGTAATAACTCATCATTCTTACTTCTTAAATAAATGTGTAGTTCTGGTGTTTTACGACGTATATAAAACCAAATATATTGGGTTTGCCTAGTATCTAATAATACAATAAGAATATCATGCTAAGCAATTCATTATAACCACAATATGGTAAGTTAAAGGCTTCTGTGTTTCCAATTCACCTATGAAAGCTTGATAACCAAAAATGAAGAACCTGGATCCTATCCGGGTTGTCATTCTAAAGCACCATAAAAACTCCCTTTAACTGGTCCTTCCCTCCACTGTCTTATGGGATTTCCCCTGCTGTTACTATGAGTGCAAATGAAATCCCCCTACTGCTCTGCCATTGAGACTGGCCACAGTCCAGTCAGTCATGTGGCTGTTCATTCCTTTCTCTATGCAGCGAGAACTTGCAATGGATACACACTGTCAAAATATCTCTCTCATTCTCTTTCTTATCCTGACCTGAACTGTCATACTTTCACGTGTCCATCTCTGAAGTGTTTCCATACAGACAAACCTGTATGAAAGAAAAAACACAAGTTAGATCTCTTTTATATCTCAGTTGTTTCTCAGTTGCTAGAGTACAAACCGAGACATGAAAATCCTGTCATCATGACTTTTATTGAAATGAAAGAGAATGGTGTTTAAAGCCGATGCTCTACCTATCATCCTCTTTTTGTGTTCCAAGGAAGAAAATATAAATAGGTATTGAACGACATGATGGGGCATAAATGATGACAGAATTTTCATTTTTGGATGAACTATCCCTTTAAAGCTGCTGCTTCTCAAATTTTTCTCCTGTGGCTCTATAGTAATCTCATATTATGTCAAATGTTTCACTAGAGAAATGTGTGTGCCAAAATTTGCCAAAATGTCTCTGTAATCAACAATCAGTGATGGAAAAAAACAAAAAAACATCACATTCTTCCAAGGTTTGCATTTACATTTTCATTCAGCAAACACTTTTATCCAAAGTGCTTACAAATGAGGAATATAAACAAAAAGTTACCCTAGGCAGACAGAAACATGAAAAGTGCTGAAATATAGGTGAGATACTATGTGACAAAAGAACGAGAATGGAGTGGAGCCACGTTAATATTCAGCTCTATAATCTTAATGTATATCAACACTTGTCTCATTTTGTTTCTATTATTATTTTTTCCAAGAAATTTTTTGAGAAAAATTCACAAAGTTGATACATAACTGAAACTTCTACTGAGCAATCAAGAACAACTTTAAAGCAATACAAATGTTCCACTGGAAACTCTTTACCATGCCCTGTGTACAGCTTGTTGCTCTAATGATGGACGTGAGATTCAAATGTCACTTGTACTTGATGAATCTTGATTCAAAGGAGATGGTCCAGTGGGAGCTTTGGTAGAGGAGGATTATTCCAACAGTATATCTAGAAACAGCTGTTTTACCTCTAATTAAAGGAATGTAGCAGGTGTCACCTGCACCCCAGCAGTTTGGGGGCACACCTGGTTGAATTAATTTGATCCAAAGTGGTTTAGACAGGGCTGCCTACACTCTAGTGTGGCACATAGACACAACGCACATTAGGCTACTGAAACTGAACACATGCTAAGCTGGATTTGCAGAAGTGTTCCAGGCAACTGCAAAAAGGCATTTCATTCTGACAGAGGTATTTACTGGCCCTTGGGACTATGTTTACAATGAGGTTTGGGGGAGGAAAAGTCTGTTTAAACTGGCCAAGCTCTTAAAATCACCTGTGGTTATAATAAAATAAATGCACATTAAAGGGCATGCATCTTTAAAGGGCATGCAACTAAGTTTTGGTCCATGTTGTCATGGACTTACACTGACACTTAGTGGTGTTTTTATGCAGCATCATCAACCGCAACTGTTCAATTAACCCTCTATGGGACATAGTCATTTATAAATGATGCTAAGAAATATGCATTTAAAAAATACTATAATTTTTAACAAGTATTTTTTGAATGTTTATTTAGTTACTGTTACTATTTAGACAAGTTATTTGCCATGTGCTCAATGTAATGTAACAAGGAAGAGAATGAGACAGCAGCACATGTTAGGTCACATGCTGTCAAGGTGCCATTGTAACCTCATATTACATTGGAATATTAATTACAAAATAATAATAATAATAATAATAATAATAATAATTATATATATATATATATATATATATACACACTCACCTAAAGGATTATTAGGAACACCTGTTCAATTTCTCATTAATGCAATTATCTAATCATCCAATCACGTGGCAGTTGCTTTAATGCATTTAGGGGTGTGGTCCTGGTCAAGACAATCTCCTGAACTCCAAACTGAATGTCAGAATGGGAAAGAAAGGTGATTTAAGCAATTTTGAGCGTGGCATGGTTGTTGGTGCCAGACGGGCCAGTCTGAGTATTTCACAATCTGCTCAGTTACTGGGATTTTCACGCACAACCATTTCTAGGGTTTACAAAGAATGGTGTGAAAAAGGAAAAACATCCAGTATGCGGCAGTCCTGTGGGCGAAAATGCCTTGTTGATGCTAGAGGTCAGAGGAGAATGGGCCGACTGATTCAAGCTGATAGAAGAGCAACTTTGCCTGAAATAAACACTCGTTACAACCGAGGTATGCAGCAAAGCATTTGTGAAGCCACAACACGGACAACCTTGAGGCGGATGGACTACAACAGCAGAAGACCCCACCGGGTACCACTCATCTCCACTACAAATAGGAAAAAGAGGCTACAATTTGCAAAAGCTCACCAAAATTAGACAGTTGAAGACTGGAAAAATGTTGCCTGGTCTGATGAGTCTCGATTTCTGTTGAGACATTCAGATGGTAGAGTCAGAATTTGGCGTAAACAGAATGAGAACATGGATCCATCATGCCTTGTTACCACTGTGCAGGCTGGTGGTGGTGGTGTAATGGTGTGGGGGATGTTTTCTTGGCACACTTTAGGCCCCTTAGTGCCAACTGGGCATCGTTTAAATGCCACGGCCTACCTGAGCATTGTTTCTGACCATGTCCATCCCTTTATGGCCACCATGTACCCATCCTCTGATGGCTACTTCCAGCAGGATAATGCACCATGTCACAAAGCTCGAATCATTTCAAATTGGTTTCTGTGAACATGACAATGAGTTCACTGTACTAAAATGGCCCCCACAGTCACCAGATCTCAACCCAATAGAGCATCTTTGGGATGTGGTGGAACGGGAGCTTCGTGCCCTGGATGTGCATCCCACAAATCTCCATCAACTGCAAGATGCTATCCTATCAATATGGGCCAACATTTCTAAAGAATGCTTTCAGCACCTTGTTGAATCAATGCCACGTAGAATTAAGGCAGTTCTGAAGGCGAAAGGGGTCAAACACAGTATTAGTATGGTGTTCCTAATAATCCTTTAGGTGAGTGTATATGCATCTAATATGCATCTATATATATATATATATATATATATATATATATATATATAGTTGGTGTATTCTAAAGATGTTTTATAAATATTTTTGTCCAGTCCTATTATGGGATAGATTTGTCCTTGTACAGTAGTATTGTTATGTGGAAGGCAGTAGTATAAGAGGAGTACTTTATGTCTATTTCAGGATGATATTAGTAATTTGGAATACAAATCTGTACTTATTCCAGAGGCTTAGAGAATTAAGTGGAGAGCAGCATGTTCAGCATAGACAGTAAGGCAGAAAAAGAGGGGAAATGATCAGGAGCAGCCGCCAACAACCAGCAAGTTGAAGGTCATGTTTGGAAATCGCTGTAAACTCAATATTAGCAATCCCGTACGTGCTATCTTGGTGGTGCCCTAGGCGACCAACTAGTTCACATATGCCTAGTAAGGGTCTTGAACTCTAATGCAAATTATACAGAGAAAAAAAATCAAACAAGATAACTGCCACAATGACAAGATAACTGCCATATGACAATGAAAATGGGAACATGTCAAGAGCAACGATGAAATTATTAAGATTTAAATAGAAAGCCAATAGAGTTCTTAACGTTTTGAAAAGAATGTCAATACATTTTTTAAAACACTAAGACATGTTTTCCATTTCATTCTTGATAACGGAAACGCATTAGAATGTGTACCAAGTTTCAGACAATTTTCCAAAAAACATTTACCCTAATGGGACAAAGTCATTTATAAATGACAGCACCCCAAAATAAAGGTCAAATGTCATATGCAGAAAACACATTTTGGAAAATGGTTTTAGATTTAAAAATACCTTAAATCTAAGGTAATTACAAAAATTATAATTCAGCTGTAATTTCATAATTCGTCCCATAGAGGGTTAAAGATGCCATTGTATAAATTCACTAATCACAGTCAGCTATGATTAATTTAACCCATGAGTGAAAGTGTTCAATAACAGAGCGTGAGTAGGATTCAGCTGGTCACGTGATCCTAACATGGCAACCCCCATGAGGGGACCCTCTCCATGTAGAATAAAACAGCTTTTAGTCTTCATCTCATGTGAGTCATCATGATTAATTACATGTTTCAAAATTGCAATTAACTAGGAGTAAAAAAATTGTAATGAGTAAATAAATTACTGCATGCACCTTTAAAAACACAACTAATAGCCTTTAGTTATGTCACAGCAGGAAACTATTCGCTACTTTTTCTGCCTTCGAGTGGACCTGGGAAGCTCGTATCTCAGAGTTGGGCATTCGTTACTACGACATGTCATGCATTCTAGTGGGAACAAAATACAGAATAAGACAAACTTAAACAAATACACATTAAACAATGGGAAAAGCTCTATAAAGTCAATAAACCTGCATCACTTACTGTATACACAACATTTATGATCGATTAATGTATGGTATCTAACAAATTATTAATTAATTAGCTTAAAACAAACAAAGGTCAGATTTATTAGTTGACTGTCATATATAACAAATTAATATTATTGAAATAAAGTACAGAGGTTGAAAGAAGTTTGCAAAATCTTTGCTTCTGATCATCTTTCATGTTGACATGCCCCTTCCAACATCTCAATTCAGGTATCATTTAGAATTTCGACTTTCCCACTCGTAAATAAGGCTTCGTTTGGTCACTCGTGTGCTCAGCACTCGTAATTAGGATATTTATGACTCCACTTGAAGGGCATATTAGTAATTGGTTGCAGATGGTATTGTGGGAGAGACATTCTTATTCTTGAGAGCATCTGATTGGACAAAAATCTGTGCAGTGCAAGATGAGTCATCAGTATTGTTGGACTACAGTATATCTCCAGAAACAAAAGACTGTAAATTTGAAATGTGAAAAGTACAATTGAAATGCTAAAAGGGAATTTTGTCACAAATATAAACTAGCATAAAGATGCAAAAAAAAAAAAAAAAAAGGATTTACACTTTTCAATTTCATAACAAAATTCCATGAAATTGGATTCGAATGCAGATATTTCTGCATTCGTACACCATTCGTATATTTCACATTACTAATTACTTTTGTTACTTCTAAAAACACTTTTTCACGGAACAGTTTTTGTTTTTCACTCAACTAATTTAAAATAATGTCAATTAAAAACTGTACTAAAAAGTAATTAGATTACAGTAATTTATAAATAATAAATAAAAAAATGTCAATTCTGGCATGTGATCAGGATTATCGATGCCATGGTGTTGTTTTGTCATTGAGTATGCAAACCTTTGGTATTAACATCTGCTAGGTATGTACATTATCAATTTGTCAGGAATGCTGCCTGAAGAAATGCTGTGCATTCTTGTGCACTGGTTTCTTTTGTGTAGCAATAATGCATTAATTTCATGAGTCAACAGGCTATGACTGGCGGCTTATGTAGAACTAAACAGTGTTTAATTGGATTCTGATCCACGGAAATACAACTGCAGGGCTGTTTGCCTTTATTTCCCTTTGCTTTTTTACCAAAGCACCTTGAGCATAATGGAGGTGATTACTTCCCCCCTCTGGTGGCTTGGTGACTGGGTATTGTGAACCTCTGGGAAGGTGCTGTTAACTGTCACACTTCACATCGCCCTGATGCCCTAGAAGCGCGTCTGGGAGCTGTGTTGATGCAGCTAATGCTGTTGGTTGCTGCCTTGGCACTGTAGAGGCCAACAAGTAGTCATGAAGGGATTAACCTTAAATTGATTACTACAACAAAGATACAGTTCATTTCACAACCCCTGAGTAAAATCTCAGGAATGCCTTATAATCAGGGTGAGGTTTCTTTTTTATTTTATTTTATTTATTTTTTACCAAATGCAACAACTTACACCCAACATGCATTTTTTTATATAACACTATTTTGTCGCAGAAGCTGGAGTTTTGGCTATTCAGGCAAGACAGTCATACTTTGAGTTGGGGTACAAAGCTTTTGGCTAGATATATAAAGCAGAGAGAGTCTTTTTCACCATTCCCTCAGTGAAATCTGCTGGTGGTAAAATATATACCTCGGCCATTGATATTTATATTGCTTTTAAATAATTCTATCTTGATCTCTATAGTTCCACATCTTCGACTACTCATGAAGATATTAGAAACTTTGTGCAACCATGACACAAGCCCGGATCAGTCTGACTCTTAAAAAGGACAAAGATCCAAGCGAGTGTAAGAGTTACCGTCCAATTTCCCTGATCCAGCTAGAAGTAAAAATACACAAATTTTGGCTAACTGATTAAGTAAAGTTATGACATCTCTTATACATATAGATCAGATGGGGTTTATTTGGGGCAGCAGCTCTTCTGATAACATTAGGTGTTTCATTAATATTTTCATGTGGTCAGTGGCGAATGATCAGACTCCAGTCGCTGTCATCTCACTTGATGCCAAAAAGGCGTTTAATATGGTAGAATGCGATTAACTTTTTAAGAATTTGGAAATATACGGGTTCTGGAATACTTTTATTGGATGGATTAAGTTACTTTATAGACACCAGGTAGTGGCAGTACAAACAAATGGATTAATTTCAGATTATTTGCTCAGAATAGGGGCACCCAGCAGGGTTACCCTCTTTCCCACAATTGTTCTGTCTTGCCCTGGAACCATTAGCAGCCGCGATAAAACAGGAAGATGATTTTCCAGGGGTGGTGGCAGGAGGTATAAGCTTTTGCTTTCCACAGATGATATTTTATTATTCGTCTCTGACCCCACTAGATCAAAGCCTATAATTAATTCCTTTTCTAAATTCTCAGGATACAGAGTAAATTGGTCTAAATCCAAAGCTTTGGCTCTGACAGCGTACTGCCCAGTAACAGCTTTTCAGCTGGGTGCCTTCCAGCCTAAAAGGGGCATTAAGTATTTGGCCATTTTATTACCAGCAAATATGTGTGATTTCGTTATTGTTAATTTTGACACTATAATAAAAAGGTTTTTGAGCGATGTCAGCAAGAGGGCTTCATTAAATCTATGATTGGGAAGGTTAATGTTATTAAAATGAATTGTATTCCAAAATTCAACTACCTGCTACAAACTCTCTCTGTAGATGTCCCCCTCTCTTATTTCAAACAATTTGATAGCGAAGTCCTTCATTTGGAATGGTAAGCGTCCCAGATTACAATTCAATAAATTACATAGGCTGATTGACAAGGTGGGATAGGTCTACCCAAGATTTTGTTTTATTATTATGCATTCGGCCTCAGACATTTAGCTCATTGGTCACTTCCACCTGAGAGAGCCCCTCACTGGTTTTGTATTGAAAAGGAAGTTCTTGCCAATATTTCACCATTGCAAATTTGGTTCAACATTTTGGGATTCCCAGATTCCCTTTAGGTATTTTCAGCTGCGCCATCTGCTTTGTACCATTTTTCAGACTAGCATACATTAATACATTAAATTACTTTAAATTATTATTTGGAATTTGGGAGAAATGTTGTCAGTACTTCATAGAATAAAAGAAACATTAGAATTTTACTCAAACACGTACCTGTAAATATATATACATATATATATATATGTTAAGGAATCAGTTCCCTGTCTGTCACTCAGTCGACGTTGTGTCGCTGAGTTGACACTAGGGGTCGCTCCTGCGGAGCATGGCCATCTCTGATTTTGAGAAAAGGCCAATGAGAATTGGCGTGTGGAATTTGCATGCCACTCCCCCGGACATACGGGTATAAAAGGAGTGATGCTGCAAATACACATCAGATATCTTTTTCGGAGCCAAGAGAGCAGTCATAGAGCTGAATTCCTCTGCTGTTCCAGTCATCTCTGCAAGCTGTTGGCTTTACGGTGCTTTCCAGCGGTCCTCCCCCTCGCATACTACGTTGTGCTAAGCATACACCCCTGGGCGCTTCAGCAGCTGATAAAAGAGTTACGGAGTGAATAACTTCGTTTATATATACATATATATATACATATATATATATATATATATATATATATATATATATATATATATATATATATATATATATATATTAAAAAATAAAACATTAAAAGAGTGGCACAAACGGTGAAGTGTCTTTTTCAAGATGTCTTTCCGTTTGTGTGTGTTTCCTGGTTGCGGTCGTTCTCTCTCCCCGTCGGATGGCCACGATCGCTGCCTCTTGTGCCTGGGTGCTACCCACGCAGAGTCAGCGTTCGTGGATGGTTCATGCTCTCACTGCGAGTGCATGCCCATGGCTACGCTGCGGTTGCGCCTCGCACTCGTAAGAGCGCGGGGCACCCCAGCCGCTCCCCGACTCGGTCCTTCTACCTACGGGTATGAGGCGGTGTCGGCTAGCGCTGGGGGTGATATGGGGACCTCAGTGGGAGCCTCACGGCCGGGTACAACCCCACGGACCTCCCACTCCCCGCCACGCTTGTATGCTCCAACCGAGCGCTGGGGCGCGGTTGCCGGCTCACTTCATAGCGGACCCGCGATCACGTTCGGAGTGCCTGACGACGATGAGATTTCGATCGCGGCATCGGAGAGCGGGTTTGTCATGTCTGACGCTGAAGACTCGGCTGAGCTCCCATCCTCGGGTGCAGCGGCTCAGTCGCAGGCTGACGCGGAGCTGACAGCCATGCTCTGCCCCCATTCCTTTCTTCCCGGAGGTGCATGAGGCGCTTACACGCTCATGGCGCATGCCTTTCACTGCCCGCACACGAGCGGTAAGCTCCTCCGCTCATACTACCCTCGACGGCGGGGCGGCAAGGGGATACACGGCGATTCCCCAGGTGGACCAAGCGGTCGCGGTGCACTTATGCCCGCAAAATGCCTCTGCCCGACGCTTCCGTCCAGGGCCTGTAGGCTGACGTCGTCTCTGACGGCTCAAGCCTACAGCGCTGCTGGACACGCCGCCTCCGCCTTAAATGCCATGGCACTCCTGCAGGTGGACCAAGCCAAGGCACTTAGAGAATTACACGAGGGTAGTCCTGACCCGGGTCTAATGCAGGAGCTGCGTTCGGCGACTGACTTCGCCCTCCGGGCAACGAAGGTCACGGCGCGGGCTCTCGGGCAGGCGATGTCCACCTTGGTGGTCCAGGAGCGCCACCTATGGCTCAACCTGACAAGGTACGTTGACAAGGTACGTTTCCTTGACGCCCCCATCTCCCAGGTTGGGCTGTTTGGCGACACCGTTGGAGACTTCGCCCGGCAGTTCACAACGGTAAGGAGGCAGACGGAAGCTATACAGCACATCCTGCCCAGGTGGAGCTACAGGCCCCGCACCCTGTCTGCTCGTCGCCCAGGGACTCAGGGAACTGCACTTCAGGAGCTGGTAAGCAGACCACTCCCTCCCCCGCCGGAGGGGCGGGTGGATAATCCTTATTTCCTTTTGAAATTTATTTCACCGCCCGCCCAACGGGTACCCACATTTTCAAAAAAAGAGCAGTTTTCTCAGCCCCCGGACTCCACTTCCGGTCTCCCCGGCCGTCGTTATCACCGGTATAACTGCCACCGTTCTCTTTGGCAGGTACAGCGCCCTGGAACCGGGTCTTCCGCTTCCACACATCCAGCCGCGGCACAACCCCGCCCCCGAGCCGACGGTCTCCGCGGGCCACGAGGACAAAATTCTTCCTCCCCCGTCCCAGGCTGTTCCGGGAGCGGTCACAAGGAGTAGTAAGATAAGTGCTTCGATGTCCCTAGACTCAGCACCCCGGGCTCCGCCCGTCGCGAGGCTCCACCTGCCGGTACGTCTGACGCTATAGTCCCCTTGGTCCCTCTCGCTCGGAGTTTGGGGGCGTGGCTTGCGCCCCCAACCCGTCGCGTTGGTTGATCAGGACAGTCCGACTGCGATTCAGTTCGCCAGGCGCCCGCCCAGGTTCAACGGCATCCACCCCACCACGGTGAGAGGCGAGAACGCCGCTGCCTTGCATGCGGAAATCGCCTCCCTACAGAAGGGCGCGATAGAGCCTGTCCCTCCAGCCGAGATGAAGAAGGGGTTTTACAGCCCCTACTTCATCGTACCCAAAAAAGGCGGCGGGTTGCGGCCAATCCTCGACCTGCGAGTTCTGAACCGGGCTCTGCACAGACTCCCGTTCAAGATGCTTACACAGAGACGCATTCTAGCGAGCGTCCGGCATCTGGATTGGTTCGCGGCGGTAGACCTGAAGGACACTTACTTTCATGTCTCGATCCTTCCTCGGCACAGACCCTTTCTCCGGTTTGCCTTCAAGGGTCAGGCATATCAGTACAAAGTCCTCCCCTTTGGCCTGTCCCTGTCCCCTCGCGCCTTCACGAAGGTCAGAGAGGCACCCCTTGCCCCACTGAGGGAAGCGGGCATCCGCATCCTCAACTATCTTGACGACTGGCTAATCTTAGCTCACTCGCGAGACATGTTGTGTGCTCACAGGGACTTGGTGCTCAGGCACCTCAGCCGCTTTGGGCTTCGGGTCAACTGGGAAAAGAGCAAGCTCGTCCCGGTTCAGAGCATCTCTTTTCTAGGTATGGAGTTGGACTCGTTCTCAATGTTGGCGCGCCTCACCAGCGAGCGTGCACAGTCAGTGCTGAACTGTCTGCGTACGTTCAGACGGAACACGTTGGTCCCACTGAAATCCTTTCAGAGGCTCCTGGGGCATATGGCATCATCAGCCACGGTTACACTGCTCGGGCTGATGCATATGAGACCACTCCAGCACTGGCTGCAGACCCGAGTCAAGAGACGAGCATGGCGCCACGGCACACACCGCGTCCTCATCATGCAGATGTGTTGCCGCTCTCTCAGCCCCTGGTCAGACCTAGCGTTCTTACGGGCAGGAGTTCCCCTAGGCCAGGTCTCCAGGCACATCGTGGTCACGACAGATGCCTCCCAACGAGACTGGGGTGCCGTGTGCAGCGGGCACTCAGTCGCCGGCCCTTGGAAGGGCCCGTGGCTGCATTGGCACATCAACTGCCTCGAGTTGCTGGCAGTACTACTTGCCCTGAGGAGGCTTTTGCCGTAGATCCGGGGCAAGCACGTGTTGCTCCAGACGGACAACACAGCCGCGGCGGCATATATCAACTGCCAAGGCGGTCTACGCTCACGCTGCTTGTCACAACTTGCCCGCCGTCTCCTCCTTTGGAGTCAGCACCGACTCAAGTCGCTGCGGGCCACTCACATCCTAGGTTACCTCAACAGCACAGCGGACGCGCTGTCGCGGCAGGTTACATCCAGGGGAGAGTGGAGGTTCCACCCCCAAGTGGTTCAGCTGATCTGGAGTCGATTCGGCCAAGCACAGGTAGACCTGTTCGCTTCCCCGGAATCCTCCCATTGCCCACTCTGGTACTCTCTGGCCGAGGCCCCCCTCGGCACAGATGCCTTGGCACACAGCTGGCCCCCGGGGCTTCACAAGCATGCGTTTCCCCAAGAGCAGGGAGCAGGTCCTCTTAGTGGCCCCTTATTGGCCCTCCCGAATCTGGTTCTCGGACCTCACGCTCCTCGCAACAGCCCCCCCCCCTGGGAATTCCCCTGAGGAAGGACCTTCTTTCCCCCGTGACCAGACCTCTGGAATCTCCATGTCTGGCCCTTGGACGGGACGCGGTAGACTTAGGTGGCCTACCACCCGCAGTGGTAGACATGATCACTCAGGCGAGAGCCCCCTCAACGAGGCGTCTTTACGGCCTGAAGTGGCGTCTGTTTGCTCAGTGGTGTTCTTCCCATGGTGAAGACCTCCCCAGAGAGAACCTTTACGTTGCTGTGTCCGGTGCGTGCTCTTCGCATCTACTTGGACCGCACACAGAGCTTTAGAAGCTCCAAGCAGCTCTTTGTTTGCTTTGGCGGACAGCGGAAGGGAAGTGCTGTCTCCAAACAGAGGATCGCCCACTGGGTCGTCGATGCTATCAAGATGGCATACCACGGCCAGCACGTGCCGCCCCCTGCTGGCCTACGAGCCCATTCTACCAGGGGCGTTGTGGCTTCATGGCCGTTGTCCCATGGCGCCTCTCTAGCAGACATATGTAGAGCCGCGGGTTGGGCAACACCTAACACCTTTGCGAGGTTCTATAACCTCAGGGTTGAGCCAGTTTCGTCCCGTGTGTTATCAGGTGACACAAACAGGTAAGTTCGGTTCAGCTGGCCGGGTGTATCGCTTGTGCATAGCGCCTTTCCCCTCCCTTGAGGTGAAGACGTGAGCTCTTTTCCCCAGTTGCGTTCGCAGGAAGTGTGAAACCTGGACGTTCTTCCTCCCTAGCCTAGCGGCCGTTGAGTCTTCGGAGAGGCTCACTGCCGCCAAGGTACGGGCTTCACTAGGCCCCCGTACTGAGGTAAGTGCTCCACATTGTTGTTTCGGGTGCAGAGTCAGAGCTCGCACTGACGTCATTGGACTTCCTGTTTCTGACGGCACAGCACGCACGCACGCTGCACGAGAGTTTGTTTGTGGCCTGCTTAGCACTGCTTATTCTCATACGTTCAACGTTATAGTCATCGTTCATAGTTATATCCTTTGTCATTTTACCGCGTCGTTCATAGTTATATCCTTTGTCATTTTACCGCGTTTCAGATTCTTCCGCTTTTTCTCCCGTTTCATCTGCGTGTATTTTACCGGTTGCTGCTGACACCTAGCTAGAGTCTGTGTTTGTAGCCTTTAATCCTTAAACATCTGCCATTTTTAAGCATGCATCGAGTCTTCCCGTATTATTCTCTTATCGGGATTCAACTGCACGCATATTCCACCTGTATCCGCGTTCTATTTTTATTGCGGTTAAACTGCGTGCATTTTTTTCAGCGCGCACCCGTTTTTTCTCCTCTGCGGTACACAGATTATTGCATCGATCTCAAAGCACCGCTTATCAAGAACAACAACAAACAATTTTGTGAGGGATTCAAATCAATCTCAAAACCCTCACCGCTCAGGAACAACGAACAATTTGCGGTAAGTCATGGCATCGGCTCATGTTATTTGTTCATGCATTGCATGTCACATGTTTAAAATAGCCTCCTCCGTCAGCAGTGAGGGATTCACTTGTGATAAATGTAAGGAATTAGTCAGGCTGACGGAGAAGGTTAATGAGTTAGAGACTCGCACCCGAACGCTAGTAGAGGTCAGTGAGAAAGAGAAGCCGTTAGATACTGTTTCGGATTCGGGCAGTACAGAGAGCAACACACACACTTTGGTTCGGGTTATAGAGCCCCTGCAGCAGGGCATTTGGGTGACGTCTCGGCGGCATACTCGTTCAGCAAAGAGACACCACTCTCCCGCTCCTGTTAGGGTTTCCAATAAATTCTCCCCACTCAGTGATACACCCACTGAGAATCATATTGAAAGAGCCCTTGTTATCGGTGATTCTATTGTAAGGAACATGGAAATAGAGACTCCAGCCACTATTGTTAATTGCATTTCGGGGGTCAGAGCGTCTGACATCAAATCAAATTTACAAGTGCTGGCTAATGCTAAACGTAGATTTTCTAAAATTGTTATCCATGTCGGCACTAACGATGTCCGGCTTCGCCAGTCGGAGATCACTAAAGATAATGTTAAAGAGGTGTGCAAACTTGCAAAAACGATGTCAGACACTGTAATATGCTCTGGTCCCCTCCCTGCTCGTCGTGGTGACGAGGTTTATAGTAGATTAGTGTCACTGAATGGCTGGATGTCTGAGTGGTGTCTGCAGAATAAAATAGGATTTATAGACAATTGGAAAAGTTTTTGGGGTAGACCTGACCTGCTAAAGAGAGACGGACTCCATCCCTCCAGGGAAGGTGCCGCTCTCCTCTCTAGTAATTTGACTCATAGACTTAATAATGATATTAATTGACTAAATGGGGCCCAGGTCAGGAAGCAGACAAACTGGTTAATCTGAACGTCTGCTAGCTGCCTTGAGACGTCACACAGGTCACATAAACTACAACACATAGAGACTGTATCACCTAGATATCTCATAGAGACTGTGTCTGTTCCATGAACTACGAAACACAATACCCTCACTAAATAATTTAGAAAAAATTTGATTAAGGTCAAACTTGAACAAAACAAACAAATTAAAAATGTACATCATATAAAAATATGGCTACTAAACATTAGATCTCTTTCTACCAAAGCACTAATTGTCAATGAAATGATTACAGATCATAGATTGGATGCGCTCTGTTTGACTGAAACCTGGTTTAAACCGGATGAATATATTAGTTTAAATGAATCTACTCCTCCAGGTTATTGTTATAAACATGAGCCTCGTCTGAAGGGTCGAGGAGGAGGTGTTGCTACAATTTACAGTGAAGTTTTTGGTGTTACTCAGAGGACAGGATATAAATGTAAGTCTTTTGAACTAATAATGCTTAAGGTGACACCGTCAAATACAAATATAAATAAAAATTCTCTGTCGTCCTTTACCCTTGCTACAGTGTATAGATCACCCGGGCCTTATTCAGATTTCCTTAGTGAATTTGCTAATTTTTTATCAGATCTTGTAGTTACTGTAGATAGAGCCTTAATTGTTGGTGAATTCAACATTCACATAGATAATGAAAATGATACATTGGGATTAGCATTTATCGATATTCTCAACTCTCTTGGAGTCAGACAAAATGTAACAGGACCAACTCATCGGCATAATCATACGCTAGATTTAATTCTTTCATATGGAGTTGATGTTGATAATATAGAAATTCTGCAGCAGAGCGATGACATCTCAGATCATTACCTCGTCTCTTGCATGCTGCAATCAGCTAATGTTACTCAATCTACACCACGCTATCGTTCAGGTAGAACTATTCTTTCGACCACTAAAGATAGCTTCACTAATACTCTTCCAGATCTATCTCATATACTCAATAAACCCCAAAGCCCAGAAGAACTTGATGAAATAACAAAAAATTTAAATGCAGTCTTCTCTTGATGTTGTCGCCCCACTTCGATTAAAGAAAAATAAAGAAATAAGCCCTGCACCATGGTACAATGATCACACTCATGCTCTCAAGAGAGCAGCTCGGAAAATGGAGCGCATGTGGAAAAATACTAAATTAGAAGTATTTCAGGGTGCATGGAAGGATAGTGTCTGTAGCTACAAACACGCACTCAAAGCTGCCAGGTCAGCATATTTTAGTAAACTCATAGAAAATAACCACAACAATCCTAGATGTTTATTCAGTACTGTGGCTAAATTGGTTAGGAATAAAGCCTCAACCGAACCAGATATTACGTCACAGCTCAAGAGTAATGACTTCATGAATTTCTTCACAGATAAAATTGAAATAATCAGAAATAAAATTGGAATTATGCAATCATCTGTCATAGCACCTCAGAATACAATGTCGAATAATTTCCCTCATGTGCAACTTCAATCCTTCGCTATCATAGGTCATGAAGAGCTAACAAAGCTTATCGAAACATCAAAAGCCACAACTTGTTTGTTAGAGCCTATACCAACTAAGCTCTTAAAAGAGGTATCTCCTGTAATATCAGAACCTCTTCTTAATATCATTAACTCCTGGCTATGCTTAGGACATGTCCCAAGAAACTTTAAAATGGCAATTATCAAACCGCTAATTAAGAAGCCACAACTTAATCCTGGAGAACCTGCTAATTATAGACCGATTTCAAATCTCCCGTTTATGTCAGAAATACTAGAAAAGGTAGTATCCTCCCAAATATGTTCATTTCTACAGAGAAATAGTATATATGAGGAATTTCAATCAGGATTTAGGCCTCATCACAGTACAGAGACTGCACTTATCAGAGTTACAAATGACTTGCTCTTATCATCTGATCGCGGCTGCATTTCTCTTCTAGTGCTTTTAGATCTTAGTGCTGCATTCGACATGATAGATCACGACATTCTTTTGAATAGGCTAGAGAATTATGTTGGAATTTGTGGAGTGGCATTAGCATGGTTTAGGTCATATTTAGCAGACCGCTACCACTTTGTCTATGTAAATGTCGAATTGTCAAACCAAACAAAAGTAAAATATGGAGTGCCACAGGGATCAGTTTTAGGGCCTCTGCTTTTCTCCATGTATATGCTTCCCCTGGGAGATATTATCAGGAATCGTGGAATAAGTTTCCACTGCTATGCTGACGATACACAACTTTATATTTCTTCAAAACCTGATGAGATTTCACAATTCTCAAAATTAGCAGAGTGTATTAATGAAATAAAAGATTGGATGGCCAGAAATTTCCTTCTACTCAATTCTGACAAAACAGAGGTTCTAATTATTGGACCAAAAAACTCTAAAAATAAGCCGCTAAAATATAATTTGACTCTAGATGGATGTACTGTTACTTCATCTTCAACAGCGAAGAACTTAGGTGTTATATTTGATACCAATCTATCCTTTGAAAATCAAATTACAAATGTTTGTAGAACAGCATTCTTCCACCTAAGAAATATTGCTAAATTAAGGCATATGCTCTCGGTTGCTGATGCCGAAAAACTAATTCATGCGTTCATGACCTCAAGACCAGATTATTGTAATGCATTACTGGGAGGATGTCCAGCAAGATCAATAAATAAACTTCAATTGGTTCAAAATGCAGCAGCCAG
Source organism: Xyrauchen texanus (assembly GCF_025860055.1). Taxonomy (NCBI): domain Eukaryota; kingdom Metazoa; phylum Chordata; class Actinopteri; order Cypriniformes; family Catostomidae; genus Xyrauchen; species Xyrauchen texanus. Next base: position 16,150,933 of record NC_068283.1, read on the forward strand.
AGTGCTGACGAGAACCAAGAAATATGATCATATTAGCCCCATTTTATCATCGTTACATTGGCTACCTGTTAAATTCCGTATTGATTTTAAAATTCTATTAACTACATACAAAGCTTTGAATGGTCTAGCTCCGCAGTACTTAAGTGATCTTCTACCACGCTATATTCCAACACGTTCATTAAGATCGCAAAATTCTGGCCTATTAATAGTTCCTAGAATATCAAAATCCACTAAAGGAGGAAGATCCTTTTCATATTTGGCTCCTAAACTTTGGAATAGTCTCCCAAACACTGTTCGAGATGCAGACACACACTCTCAGTTTAAGTCTAGACTAAAGACTCATCTATTTAGCCAGGCATACACCTAATTTATCCTCCAACCCACAATTAGGCTGCTTTAGTTCGGTCTGCCTGAACCAGAAACCAGAAACATTGAGCATGATCGCTAACTCTGCAATAAATTAAATGGCATCTACGCTTACATCTTTTTATTTGTTTCCCTGTCTCAACCTCGGGACTCCTATCCTGAGGTCACCAGAACCGGCTGGATCCAGCACCATTCCTGCTTCATGTTGGACTCCACTGCTACATGTCGCAGAATGATGATGACTAAATGCAGCCGGTGCCAGCCAAACATCACTTCAATCTATTATGACGGACTTCAGAGGATGAAATGATGCCAACTCCAACCTGCATCACCTCGGTCTATAGATGGACTACGATCTTGAAATGGAATGCATAGACTAACTATTGCCAACAAAAGCCTTCATCAGCCAATTAACAAGGACAATTGCATCTATGTGAACTTCTGCAATTAATCAAGATGGACTTCTAAGACTTTGGTTATTAATCTTACAGTTCAAACACAATCGATGTTTAATCACTGACCCTTAACACTTAGTTTAATAATTTTAAACCATGATTTTACCTATACATAATTAATATTTACATTACATTCATAATGTTAGCCAGAGGGGAACTGGCCCCCACAGTGAGTCTGGTTTCTCCCAAGGTTATTTTTGTCCATTAATCTACATCTTATGGAGTTTTGTGTTCCTTGCCACAGTCGCCTACAGCTTGCTCACTGGGGTTATTAATACAATAATCATTTAATTATTTTTAAACACTATTAAAATTTGTATTTTATCTAAATTACACAATGATGATTAATCGACTTTATAGACATTACAGTTTTATCGTCTGTTAATGCTGATATTCTGTATAGCTGCTTTGAAACGATGTGTGTTGTGAAAGGCGCTATACAAATAAAATTGACTTGACTTGACATGTGCTGGTTGCCCCCTTCGGCAACCCCGTGTGATGTATATCCCACAAAATGGTTTCCCTACCGGCAAACTGCGTCTTCCTTGGACAGAGGGTCCTCTGCCCTGGGTCGCTGTGTTTGTAGTAACCCCTCCCCACCTTTGGGTAGGGTCTACCACAGGCGCCGTTCCACACGATGTGCTTCCGCTGCTAGCCGGTAAGACCGTGTGTGTATTCCACCTAACCCCCCCTCTCTCGGGGCCGGGTGTGGTCTCCGCGGTGATGTGAGTGCTGACAGCCTATGGACGTGGATCATCATCATCAGGCCCTCGGACTTCAACACATCCCCTCCTTCACTCACCTCCCCACAGCGTGAGCCACATTTGAATAATACGTTCTCTCTTCCTGCAGAGACAAAGCAACCTCATTCTAACCATGGCTAAACAAGTAGTGTCTGCACCACAGTATGGATCATGTTTACCACAGACCCCAACATCATGCACAAACATGCACTGCAAGGAGACACCCCCCAGCTTGGACCATTTATATTTGGCCCCCAGCCGAACGATTGCGTTCCTTTTACAGGGGAGAAAAATAGAGAGAAGGCCCCGGCTGGGCCAGCCAGTCCTTATACTTCTGAGCAGTTAGCTGTTCCCCCTAGGTGCAGGGGACCGCTTCATGCCTGCCAGTGTGTTGGGGGTAGTTATGCGACGGCTTGATGCGCTGGCTATGAGGCACAAAGAGGTTTGCCCGTCTCGAACCTCTTGTCTGCGTAACTCGGTTCAGCTCTGTGGCGTTTTCCATGGGACCCCTGGTGTCAACTCAGCGACACAACGTCGACTGAGTGACAGACGGGGAACGTCTCGGTTACTGACGTAACCTCCGTTCCCTGATGGAGGGAACGAGACGTGTGTTCCCGCTAGCCACAGTACTGAACCATCCGCTGAAAGCGCCAGGTCTTTGGCTCGGCTCATCAGTGCGATACCTGATGTATATTTGCAGCATCACTCCTTTTATACCTGTATGTCCGGGGGAGTGGCATGCAAATTCCACACGCCAATTCTCATTGGCCTTTTCTCAAAATCAGAGATGGCCGTGCTCCGCAGGAACGACCCCTAGTGTCAACTCAGTGACACAACGTCTCGTTCCCTCCATCAGGGAACGGAGGTTACGTCAGTAACCGAGACGATTTCTTGCCACTGAAAATCAACAGTCTGCAGGGTAGAGTGTTTTATATAAACTGCCGCAGTGCTCATTGGATTACATAATTAACAAGATGAACAATCTACTATTGCATGAATTAAATGCATTTAGAATGCCTACAGTTACTTGCACGCATCTTTGTATTATAAACATGCAGGGTTGGGGAGTAATGGAATACATGTAACAGGATTACGTATTTAATATACAAAATATAAGTCACTGTTTTCCACTACAGTTAAAAAGTAAATCATTGGCAATTAGATAGTTACATTCAAAAGGTATTTTGATTACTGAAGAGATTAATTTGCATTTTATTGTCAATTTTTCATTTAATATTTAGTCCTTTAGATGGAAAACATTTATACATATAAATGATGCGATCCAACGTGCATTTGAAGAGCAGTGAAATACTTTCTTATGATGCGTTACATTCATACGAGTAGACAGAGAAGTAAGTTTGGTGCAGAAGAAATAACGAACGAGCCACGTGGAAATTATTTTGTAGTAACGTGACTCTATGAGACCAGGTTAAAGCGATCCTAAGCAGAGCTGGAAGTTCAAACATTGTTATTCTAATACTATTAACTACATTAGAATAGGACTAACAGATCACAAGAATAAAATGCACTATTTAAGAAACTAACAATTCATTAACAGCCACTTCAAATCTATTGCAGAAGACTTTATTTTGTGAAAAAATGTCATCTTCAACAAAAAGGTGAAGCCAACCACACCACTCTAGGAGGCTGAACCCTGCCCTGCCCAGCAGGAGGCGGCAGAGGAAGGTGACGTGCTGAAGTGTGCTTGGGAAAACAGCCAGCAGGTGATGTGAGTGCTGACAGCCTATGGACGTGGATCATCATCATCATCAGGCCCTCGGACTTCAACACATCCCCTCCTTCACTCACCTCCCCACAGCGTGAGCCACATTTGAATAATACGTTCTCTCTTCCTGCAGAGACAAAGCAACCTCATTCTAACCATGGCTAAACAAGTAGTGTCTGCACCACAGTATGGGTCATGTTTACCACAGACCCCAACATCATGCATAAACATGCACTGCAAGCACAACTAAGGTCACATGTGTCATCAATTGCTTTGAATTTGTCTTCGTAATGTCGACCATGATAATGCATTTCACCACCGGCCATTGCTACAAGCAGGCCATTTCCTTCCCAGAATTTACAGGTATGTCGCAACATAGAGTTTTTCTGTAATCTGACAGAAATAACAGGTTGACAAATAAAACAAAGACCCAAAAAACGTTTATACTGCCCAAATTAGTCGCTATCAACAAAACTAAAAATGGGTTGCAGGTCTGTTCTGATAGGATTGGAAAAAACTACAGACTGATCTCACAGAGAATTCAAAAACAATAGGTTGACATTTCTTGAGCTAAATTCAGCCTGTGCTTACAGAAATTCTAAGCACTTCTCTCAGTTGCCGAAACAGGAAAAGTTTTTGAAGATATGGGCACGTGTGAGCTCCAGGTTAAGCAAGATATGCACACAGAGGGTCACCAAAAATGAATTCTAAAGCAATAAGCAGTAAAGGAGTAATCAGTAGCAGTAATACAGTAAAGAGGAATGCATATCTTATTAACTCTACCCCCAAACCTAAACCTAACAATCAGGGGAGTGAAAATGTAATCACAGAGGGAAAATGGAACCTCCGAATCGCTCCATTCGGCTCATCACTGATTATGTGAATGAGAAGCCTAGTCTCCCAGACTGCCTACATCTACAAGTCAGTTACTCGGCATTATGGGACCGATGTCAGGGTACTGGAACATTCGGAAGCAAAATGCTGACTCCCCTTGGGATCATCTTGAAAACAATGATAATTACATATAATAAAATGCAACTATTTTATTGTGCATAGTTAGGACATCAAAATAAATGTTTTTATAACATTTTAAAGAAAAGTGAAAACGCTTGCAATATATTTTGTTTTTGTGTCAAAGGTTGTTTTAAATTAAAGTCCACAGTATATTGTCCCAAATTAATCTGTAACTTGGTAGAAGCTCGCCAAATCGCACAGATGCCAACATAGACAAGGTTGTGACATGCTCTCATCCTCAAAAAACATTTCCATGTGCAAAACTACACAAGGTAAAAGAACATTCAACTCAGATTAAATATAGGTTTTCGTCGATAAATTATATAGACCACGTCATATTTTGTGAGGTGAATTATTGGTAGGCATGTGTCATGGTTAGTAAGGAAGGAACCAAATGAAAGAAGGCAGAATATGGATTTTAATTATTTAAAATACAAAATAAAAACTCACGAGGGAGAAAAATAAACAACCGAAAGCAAAACAGTAACTAGACTGACCGAAACGGACGAGAACAGGAGTTGTCACATAACAAAACAACAAAGGAGAGAATATATAAGAGCTGGGTGGAGAAACAATCAGTCATCCTGGCAACAGAACTGACATTCTCCACGTGGCACCTGCAAAACACAAGAGGGAGAGAGAGGGAAACACACACACAAGACAGACAGAAGGGACAGTCCAGCCCAGACTGTGACAGAACAAACACCAACGGACATCTCATGGCATGACAGTACAACCAATGGCGGGAGGGTGGGGGCACTAGGAAGGTGGCAAAGGCACCAGAGCATACAGTGTGGACAATTGAGGAGCCATAATAGGTTAGGAGGACTGTCCAGGAAACAGGACAGACAAGGTGAAGGAACGAATCGACAAGGGATCAGCCCCAGGGATGAGGAAGGGACCAGAAAGAAGTTTGGTGCAGGATGGAACTAGAACTGTTTAGGTCAAGAAAAGAGACAGGGCAAGTGGGAACTTGGGAGAGGATGAGGGTGGTAAAGGAAGGGTGAGCCTGGATGGTAACTGGGTAGCAGGAGATATCAGGGACAGCTGCTGGGAAGAGGGACAGAGGGTCGAGGTTATACATGGTGGCAGGACTGGGATCAGACTGGACGTGGGAATCTGCTGGGCAGGGGTCAGACTGGAAGTAAATTGGTACTGGACACTGAACAGACTGAGCAACAGATTAATAAATAGTGTCTGATGGGTCCTGGTTACTGGGATGATAAACAGACGTAATAGATGTAATAAACCACTTTAAAATCCATCTCATCATAGTCCAGCTCATCCATTGCAATCAAAAACCCACATGCAAAGTCCCTCAAGTCAGTTCCTCTCTGACAGACATTGCAAAGGTGGATGAGCTGAATCGTGCACTGCTGGATTGAAACGTCAGTGAGAGGAGATGGAAAAAGTTAGATTTCCCATTGTGCCTCTGCTGGGTCCAGAATTGGTTTGGATTTTTCTGTCATGGTTAGTTAGGGAGGACCCAAATACAAGTCAAGTGGTTATTATTGTCGTTTCAACCATATACAGTTAGTACAGTACACAGTGAAAGGAGACAACGTTCCTCCAGGACCATGGTGCAACATAAAAACAATATAGGACAAACACAGGACCACATGAGCCTACACAACTAAATAAAATACCTATATAAAATACCTATATAAAGTGCACGTGCAAACATGTGCAAAAAGTACGGGACAGTACAAGAAATTTCTGACAATGAATAAGACACAGTGCAGCGCCGACCAGTACACAGTAGTGCGAAAAGATGACAGTTTCTAAAAACGTAAACATAACATACTATGAGATAGTGTTCTATGCACATAGCAGTTATTGAGGTAGCAGACAGTTATAAAGTGACAGTAATTAAAGTGCAACTCAGGACACGCGCGCGCGCGTGTGCATGTGTGTGTGTGTGTGTGTGTCAAACCGGAGTCTGATGGCTTGGGGGAAGAAGCTGTTACACAGTCTGGCCGTGAGGGCCCGAATGCTTCGGTACCTCTTTCCAGATGGCAGGAGGGTAAAGAGTTTGTGTGAGGGGTGTGTGGGGTCGTCCACAATGCTGGTTGCTTTGCGGATACAGTGTTTTTTGTAAATGTCTTTGATGGAGGGAAGAGAGACCCCGATGATCTTCTCAGCTGTCCTCACTATCCTCTGCAGGGCTTTGCGGTCCGAAACAGTGCAAGTCCCAAACCAGGCAGTAATGCAGCTGCTCAGGATGCTCTCAATAGTCCCTCTATAGAATGTAGTGAGGATGGGAGATGTGCTTTCCTCAGCCTTCGAAGAAAGTAGAGATGCTGCTGGGCTTTCTTGGTGATAAAGCTGGTGTTGAGGGACCAGGTGAGGTTCTCCGCCAGGTGAACCTGGATGCCCTGCCACATTTGCCGCTTGTCACTGCTGTCCTGGAAGTGACTGTGGATTCTCTGGGCGTGTGCGCGCTTTGCCTCTCTGATTGCCCTGGACAGTTTTGCCCTAGCTGTTCTTAGGGCTGCCTTATCGCCTGCTCTGAAGGCAGAGTCTCGGGTCCTCAGCAGCGTGCGCACCTCCGCAGTCATCCACGACTTCTGGTTGGAGTGTGTGGTGATGGTCTTGGAGAAAGTGACATCATCAATGCACTTGCTGATGTAGCTGGTCACTGATGCAGTGTATTCCTCCAAGTTGGTAGAATCGCCATATGTTGCAGCCTCCCTGAACATGTGCCAGTCAGGATGGCAGAATATGGCTTTTATTTAAATAAACAAATAAAATACAAATCAAGACTCTCAAAAAGAAGAAGAGTAAAAATGAAACTAGACTGAACAAAACAGGGAACAGACCAGAACATGCTAAAACAATTGTTGCAACACAGCAAAACAACAAAGGAGAGAATATATAGGAGCTGGTAATTGGAGGCAGGTGCCGCTGGTGACAAGCTGGGTGGAGAAACAATCAGTCATCCTGGCAAATGAGCTGACATTCTCCACGTGGCACCAGCAAAAAAAAAACAGAGGGAGAGAGGGGAAACACAGACAAATAGCAACACATGACAAGACAGAGAGAAAGGACTGTCCAGCCCAGACTGTGACTGGGCATGAAACCATCAGAATTCCAAGAAACAAATGTCTTTCATCCAATTTCCACTCTCCAGATCAACTGAATCCGACATGCCAAGGATAAGTTCAGAATAAGTACAGAAAAGTGACCATGGCATTTGTGCAGAACTCAAAAATAGGACCATAATCTCATGCTATTGTATTCTGTATTCATATTTTATAACAGCTAGAGCCATGCCCCAAACCAAATGTTGTATTATTAACACAGCGATGGCAAAACAACAATCAATAATTCATTCTGTTCTAGATTTTAGTATATATTATAACACATGATTCGTGTCACATCCCGACCTTGTTTATGATAATAGAATCAATCTAAAGGAGACAGACATTATCAATGTTGTTTGAGTGATTCAAGAAATAGGTTCTAACTGAGAATCATTACAAATTTAGTTTAGACAAGGCATTTAATTATTCTGAATATAATGTGAGGGCCTGCAAGTGTGTGTGTGTGTGTGTGTGGGGGGGGGGGGGGGGTAATTTCTGTACCATTTGCACCACCAAACAGTATTGCACTTCCATCCCTGTCTGCCATTGATTGCCAAAACAATTAGTCCCACCCAAACACGCACCAGTGGTTGAGCCAATTTTGCGGCGCCAGGCTGCAGGATGCTCTAACAAACAGAGCCATTTTAAAGGTATCACAGGGACACAGTGTTTTTGCAAAACCATACAACAGTTTGCTTACCTGTAGTGACCTGTGCATGTTAAACTAGATTGAAGAAAGTATTTAAAAATGGAAAAGAAAATATGCACTTCATCATTAAATGCAAGGTAATCAAAATAGTTGTGGAAAAAAGAAGGTCTGGAACATTTTATGTGATGACTGTGCCATACCAGGGCTGGACTGGCAATCCGGCATACTGGGCATTTTGCCGGGGGCCGACGCACTTTGGGGCCGATCAGGGGCGGATTGGCCATCGGGAGAACCGAGTGGGCCGGTGGGTCAGCTGCGAAATGGGCCGAAGGGAGCAGCGATAAGCTAATATGAGGCGCCGTGTTATGCAAAACGGACCACAAAACGGTGCCGGGATATGCAGAAAAGTATAGCTAACACCCCCACTGCTCAACTTTTGGGACAGTTTCTATGAAAATCCCGGGCCGATTTCTCTTTCCAGTCCAGCCCTGCTCTGCTCTATACCATGGGTTCACTTTTCAATGTCAAATTTGAAGTGCCAGGAGTGAACTTTAACTGTGTAGCACTCACCCTGAAGCAGAAGGCTTTCTGTCTTACATACAAAGACACAGTGGGAACAGGAAACCACTTCTGCATTCTAACATAATACCAACCCTCAAAGTTTTTCACTGAGCAGATGCAGACTTACTCTTGTAATGTGACAGACACAATTTGTCTTTGTTTCTTGCATATGTGGATCTTAAATCACTTAAACATACAGTTTTATAAAGATGTAATTGCAGCATAAGTCTTGCATTTCTCACTGCACACAATGTGAATTTTATGGGTCAGCTGAAGTATCCATAAACAGCTCATTAAGGTAACAACTGTACAAGATAATACCATGTTTTTTGGACACTTTAGTAGTTTAGAGTATCAAGTAAATACTGTACCATGGCAAATTAATAAAGTCATCAAAAATTATCCCTTGTATGTAGTTAATAAACACTTCAGTAGTAAATACTTTAAATTAAAGGAATATTCTGCATTCTATACAAGTTAAGCTCCATTGACAGCATTTGTGCATAATGATTCCCAAAAAAATTATAATAAAATTGACTTGAGGGTTACAGTGAGGCACTTACAATGAAAGTGAATGGGGCCAATATTTTTAGAGGTTTAAAGTCAGAAATTTGAAGCTTATACATTTATAAAATAACTAACATTAATTACTGTTTATTATTATAGATATGAAGTAGTTTAAATCATAATTTTTAAGTTTGTTTTCAAGGGTTTAAGGGTTTAGGGTATTGTTACGTCATTGTGGCAACAATAGTTATAAATTTGGATATAATTTTACTCAGAAATGGTTAGTAGGCTATTTTATCACACAAACAACATGTTAAAATGCATATTGTTTACATCGTGTGGCTATACTTTTGAAACAATTAATATTTTTACATTTACTTATAGGCCCCATTTAGTGTGTGAAGACATTTACCCATTTTATACATTCTAAACATTAAAACAACAACAACAACAACAACAACAACTGGCAACAACCACAGTGTTCACTCCCATTAAAATATCATGTTTAACCTCTCTCTGCAAGCATACACCTTCACAGATCATCTAGCTGTGCTAACATCTGATTCTTCAACAGCTGGCTCCTTTCCACAGAGCAGTCTGCTCAATGGCCATGGAAGAAATCAAGGGTAAATGAAAAAACAACAAATGCTGTAATTTAACCAGCATATAAAATGGATTATCACATCAAAGAGTGTCCTTCAATACTAGCGGTCAATATTTGTTCCATACCACATCGCCAAACACTTCTGCAGCAGTGATGATCTATCTTACATGCACAATACATCTGATCAAGTGGCCAATTTAATAAACAGGCTTGTTGACTCAGCAGCTGCGGGTTATTTGAACAGAGCAGCAAAAGAGAGGCTTGAGTTAATCATTGTTTGTCCCAACATTTTGCACTGACATTTTTCCTGGGAAATTCACTATGCATCTCATGAAAAGAACATCTGTAACTTGTGTTAATAATTTAGTGGGCAAAGGTGTGAACCCAAGCATATAGACCTTAGACAATTGCTTAAAAGTTATTTCAGAAGAAAAGAAGCCTAATTTACATATGTTAAGTAAATACAAGAGATAACCTTCAGGAACTTTTGTTTGCTTGTTAGAAGATAAGAGTAGTCATCATATTTTGGCTATCAATAGTCAGCATGGTCAGTCATCCCTAATATATCTAAGACAAATGCATTGTCAATTTACTGTCTGAACAGGTCTAATTACTGTACTGGAGCAGCAGTTTAAACAAGGAATAGACTTCCTCTTTAAGGAATATTCCGGATTCAATACAAGTTCAGCTCAATCGGCAGCATGTGTGACATAATGTTGATTAAAAACAACATTTTAGACTCATCCCTCCTTTTCTTAAAAAAAAAAAAAACAAGCACAATCGCAGTTATGGTGAGGCACTTATGGTTACAAAAGTTAATGTGGCCAATCTGTAAACATTAAAATACTCACTGCTTCAAAAGTTTAGCCACAAGATGTAAACATTATAAAACATGAGTTTAGTGTGACAAAATCGCCTACTAAAGGGGGTTGGGGGGGTAATGGTCCCCCATTAGATTTTTTTTTTTGTGTGCTACAAACAACACCAAAGTGTTCATTTCTGGTAACTTTGAGATAAGCATTTGTATTTTATTTTCTTGAGGATGAGTAGCATTCATGTAACTATTGGCTAAAGCATTTCTTTCAGTAACCGTTCAGGTTACCACAACGAATAGAGCAGAATGCAGGTGTCTCGAGACGCAATTTAATCAGTTGTAGAAGGTATTTTAACTTGTTGACACAGCATCTAAAAATACAGCGGATCCATGAGAGATGCCAAAAACAGTGAAACGTGACGCAGTTTTCAAAAGACATCTATCTAGCTAATTTTTATATGGACGATTGAAAAACAGCACGAGCGGATGCAAAAACACGTTCAGTTTGAACATCCCCTTGTTCAAATGACACGGCACTAGCTCAAGTTTCTCAAAGTTACCTCTCAAAAAGATAGGTTTTTGTTTCAGTTGATTGTTGGTACATTTCCACTGTATCCAGCGCTGTTTGATGTATTTGTAAATATCCAGAAACTGCTTTACTGTGTGATAACCCGCTCCAAATGATTCAGTGAGAGAGTGGACCGAAGGAATTGTACTGAATTACTAATAGATTCAGACCGTTTTGCAAGTCTGTATGGCCAATTCACTGAAAAGAACCAACTCGGAAATAATTATACATTCGCAAATTAGACATTGTTAGTTCTTTTAAACAGCAAACATAGGACACATTTCATGATTGGTGAAATATTCTGAGAGTAAATATTTCTCAGGTCAGTCGGAACTCATTGTAGGCCTACACACAGTGCGTACAGCCGTACAGCTGCAGGGCGCCTGTGCCTCACTGTAACCTTCTTTTTTGCTTTTTTAAAGAAAAGGAGGAACGAGTCGAAATTAAACTCAAACGAGCACTTTATTAGGAACACTTTGGTCCTAATAAGGTGCCCGGCGTGGCCTGTTGTTGCCCAACCGCCTCAAGGTTCAACATGTTGTGTATTCTGAGATATTATTCTGCTCACTACAACTGTACAACAGGGGCGGAGTGACCATGGGAGAACCGGGACTTTTCCAGATGGGACGGTCGGGAAACGGGGCTGAATGGGCCTGCAGAACGGGCCACAAAATGGCGCCGCGATATGCTGTAGGGGGCAGCTACACCCCCACCCCGCTCAACAACTTTTGGACTAGATTCTATGTAAAATCCCAGCCCAATTTCTCTTCCCAGTCCGCCCTTGTTGTACAGAGTGGTTATTTGAGTTACCGTAGCCTTTTTTCAGCTTGAACTAGTCTGGTAATGATGGGCATTCCAGATCTTTTCAGTGAGCCGGCACATTTGGCTCCCACACGGCTCTTTTAAAAAAATTTATGTTTCATATTTTTTCAAGTCAAACAGTTTATGATAGTTTGACAATGAATGGTGTTAAAACAATTCTAATTAAATTATTAGGGTGCACAGTTTGCATGCCGTTGTAGGTTGAGTGTAGAACCGGCATTATATGAGATTTTGTTTTGGAAAATTCTACACTGTGCTCTGCATTATTAAAATGCATCCAAATGCTACTGTGCTTCTGACTCATTTTCCACTTTCCAGCTGTTATTTTTTACAGTTGTCCTTCCTTTCTCTCCTCCGGTGCTAAGTGTGTGAATGTGTCTGTGAGTGAGTTTGCTCCGCCTCCCTCACGCATCTTTGGTTCATTGGTTGACACTGCGTGACTGATTGACAGAAACAACAGGTGAGCAGACAGTCAGAATGAATGTGTGTGCTCTTGAGCATTTACGCCTATATTATTTTATTTCTTTTTTTGTTCTTTGAATTAGTTTATTCTATTAATTCATATCTGAATTTTTAAAATATATTTTTAAAAATAGATTTGGCTCTTCTGATATGCGAGCCGGCTCCCAACGTTCACCTAAAAGAGCCGGCTCTTAGAGCCGACTCGTTCGCGAACGACCCTTCACTACAGTCTGGCCATTCTCCGTTGACTTCCATCTGCAGAACTGATTTTTGTTTTTGGCACCATTCTGAGTAAATTCTAGAGACTGTTGTGTGTGAAAATCCCAGGAGATCCGCAGTTACAGAAATACTCAAACCAGCCCATCTGGCAACAACAATCACGTCATGGTCCAAATCACTGAGATCACATTTTTCCCCATTCTGATGGTTGATGTGAACATTAACTGAAGCTCCTGACCATATCTGCATTATTTTGTTCATAATCGCATGAATAAGTAGGTGTACAGATGTTCCTGATAAAGTGCTCGGTGAGTTTATTTTTTTGTGGTAATCAGCATTATGCTGTTGATTGATCTTAACTCTTTTCTTCTTTAAGTTTAAGGTAATAATGGGTCTTTTTGGGATCGTTTTCATTCAAAGGTAAACCTGAAGAGAAGCAGATATCCTAGATAAAGAAATAACAAGTGTTAAACCATTTTTATAGTTTAGGTTAATTATAATTCTTTATTTGATGTTTATTCTACTCGAAAGTGCAACTGAACGAATGAAATTACCTTGATAACAACGGAACGGCTGATAATGAAAACGGCATGCAAATATTAACCCGAAGTGGAACGTTATTCTTCTAATCTGTTTCTAGAGGGACATTTAAATGAGGCGCTATCAACAACGGGTCGGTTTCAGTTACATGAATTTACACGTTGCTCTCAGTCGTTTCTGGTTGTTTGTAGTTCGCTTTTAAACACTTTATTATGGATTGTAACATGTAAAGTGTAAAGTATTCACCCGATAGTTATTTCAATATCATGTGCATCTTTAAGTAGTAGCTTTACGTCTCTGCCAGTGTAATAGATGATTGCTATGGTGTGTTCTCGCCAGATCATCTATCAGAAATACGTTTCTTCCTCTCATGGCTCAGATCTGGACTGCTGTGTGTGCTGTTCTGCCCGCGACAGTGGCAGAGTTTCCTTTTGGTTTCAGTGAGAAGATTGAAGGAAGTGTGTTGAAGGTTCTTGAACTGTCCAGAGATCAGCTGTACAGTGCACCAGATTGCCCAGTTTCTGCTGAAAGAGCTCAGATCATTATAGATTACTCCTGGGAGAAGCTTAACACAGGGACATGGAGAGATGTGGACAAAGAGTGGAGAAGGGTTTACTCATATGGCTGCTTATTCAAAGTCTTAAGTTTATGTCATGGTAGTGCATCTCAAGCCAACATTCAAGAGGCCATTCAGACATGCGATATGGGTTTGTTAATGGGGGCAGCCATCATGGACAATATTCTGCAAAGACTTGTAGGTATTTTAAGGAATAACATGAAAATGAAGAATCCTAACAAAGGGGAGAAGAGTGAAGAACCCTGTTCAAAGGTGAAGTCGTCTCTTCTGAAGTGCGTTGCTTATGTTTACGGCCGTCTTTGTCTTAAGCCTTAAAGAAATACAAATATAACTTGGTGTTTTCAACCCAAAGTGCTTACAGTGTAGTTGGTAGTCACATCTTTAGTTTAAGTCTATTGTGTTTCAACACTTTTCTTGGGCAACTCCCTTTTTATAAAAAAAATAAATCCCAATTTTTTTAACCAGTTAAATAAAACAAACAAACAAACAAAAAAGTAATAACAAATACTGTTACCACAAAAAACTTATTACATGTTATTTAGCACAACATTGTCAACATTAGATCCTAAAACCATAAAATATAATTCCACATATAACATTCAAGTGCAAGTAGCATTCATGATGGTTTGTAAAGTTGTTTTTCACCAAAGTTAACTGATATGCAAAACGCTTTTCATGACCTATCCAAGCAGAATTTATTTCTGGACCTGGATCAACATTCCTATCTACCAATCAGATTTTAAGGTTACAGTCCTGGCGTATGTTTAGAGTATGTCCCGTGGATGCTGTTAAAACATTCAACATTTGTGTTCTCCATGAACCTATGATTTCCCTTTGGATTTAGGGGTAAATTATTGTTAGGATTAAGATAATGAAATGGATTTGATCGAAGCATGCTCTTCCAGGAACACATCCTACTTGCCTAAATCATGTAGCGCTTCTTGTTCTGATGTAATGCCTTTTATTGTCGATTTCACACTATGCAGGTATACATTATTTTCCTCTAAACAGAAAATGAAACCGGATTGTTTGTTCGAGCCTGTAATAAATCCGGCACAAGCTGTGCCTAGGATTCAGTGTCCATCTATGGAGCGCTTCAGATCAGATTTCCTGGATCCTCAAAAGCCTGTCATTATTGAGGGAATAATTGACCACTGGCCAGCCTTCACAGAGCATCCATGGAGGTACTGTTAGCACATACACTTTGTTTTATTTTACACAATTTTACTAAATGTCATCCCCTAAAATTAAAGTTCTCATCTACTTTTCACTCACTCTAAGCATAGACTACTTGAGAACTGTCGCTGGCTGTCGGACGGTGCCTATTGAAGTGGGATCTAAGTACACAGATGAAGAGTGGTCACAGAAGCTCATTACAGTGAATGAGTTCATAGAGCGCTACGTTCTGGTAAGCGTAAGATGCTTCAGTTCAATGTAAGATAAAATGATGTATAGCCCAATTTGCATTTGAAGTGTAACTGTTTATGTTTCTTATAGGGGGAGGAAGGAGTGGGTTATCTGGCTCAGCATCAGTTGTTTGATCAGGTCAGTTGTTTGATCATGGATTATCAATCAAGAGAAATTCTAGTTTCAGTTACTGAACTTCCTCGTCATAATTTTAGCATGAAGGAATTCAGTATTTTCATTCTATATGCAGTCCAAAACTGGTTCTCCAGTTACGCTAGAAGAGAATGGGGCATAAATTAAAAATTAACCAATTATTTTTGTATGTTTATGGCTTAGACAAGAACAATCAAAACTAGAATATGTACAATTTAAAATGAAGTTCTAAACATAAGTTCGGAAGGGGCTTGTTCGTTTAGGCCTGCCTCTAAGAGCCGGCTCTGAATGTTGGTAGAATGTTGGGAGCCGGCTATGACAATTCTTCTGCCATCCCTCCACCTAAACCAATTATTATTTCAAAATAGTTTTTCTATTTCTTGCTTTAAATAAATATTCCAGGTTCACTACATATTAAGCTTAATCGACAGCATTTGTGTCATAATGTTGATTACCACAAAAACAAAGTTTGACTCGCACCTCCTTTTTCTGAAAAATAAATAAATAAATTGATATTGAGGTTTCATTAACTACAATGGAAGTGAATGTGGACAATTTTCAGAGGGTGTAATGGCTGAAATGTGAAGCTAATAATTTTATAAAAGCACTTACATTAATTCTTCTGTTAAAACTTGTGTATTATTTGTGCTGGAAAGTTGTTAAAATGTAATTCTTACAGTCATTTTAGAGATTGTTGACATTACATCGTCATGGCAGTGAAGCTGTAAAAATTGGCTTCACACAGAAAATGTTATTAAGTTATTTTATCACACTAAAGTCATGTTGATACACATATTGTTTATGGCTTGTAGCTATACTTTTGGAAAAGTGAGTATTTTAATGTTCAAAAATTGGCCCCATTCACTTCCATTCTAAGTGCCTCACTGTAACCCAGATTTTTGCTTATTGTTTGTTTTTAAAGGAGGGGCAAGTCAAAATTAATTTTTGTGGTAATCAATATTATGCCACAAATGCTGTTGATTGAGCTTAACTTGTATTGAAATGAAATATTCCTTTAAGACATGGTCACATTAAGTTTGCACGGAGAAATTCCAGGGGCGAAGAAGGCATGGGCGGACATTGAGCGTGTGTGAAACCAGCAAAAACTAATTAACAAGCAGCCTATTTTTAATGCTGAAATTTACAACCCCAATTCCGAAAAAGTTGGTACAATATGAAAAATGCTAATAAAAACCAAAAGTAGTGATTAGTAAATTGTATTCACCCTTTGCTATATTGAAAGCACTACAACAAAACATTATATTATACACTCACCTAAAGGATTATTAGGAACACCATACTAATACAGTGTTTGACCCCCTTTCGCCTTCAGAACTACCTTAATTCTACGTGGCATTGATTCAACAAGGTGCTGAAAGCATTCTTTAGACATGTTGGCCCATATTGATAGGATAGCATCTTGCAGTTAATGGAGATTTGTGGGATGCACATCCAGGGCACGAAGCTCCCGTTCCACCACATCCCAAAGATGCTCCATTGGGTTGAGATCTGGTGACTGTGGGGGCTATTTTAGTACAGTGAACTCATTGTCATGTTCAAGAAACCAATTTGAAATGATTCGAGCTTTGTGACATGGTGCATTATCCTGCTGGAAGTAGCCATCAGAGGATGGGTACATGGTGGCCATAAAGGGATGGACATGGTCAGAAACAATGCTCAGGTAGGCCGTGGCATTTAAACGATGCCCAATTGGCACTAAGGGGCCTAAAGTGTGCCAAGAAAACATCCCCCACACCATTACACCACCACCACCACCAGCCTGCACAGTGGTAACAAGGCATGATGGATCCATGTTCTCATTCTGTTTACGCCAAATTCTGACTCTACCATCTGAATGTCTCAACAGAAATCGAGACTCATCAGACCAGGCAACATTTTTCCAGTCTTCAACTGTCCAATTTTGGTGAGCTCTTGCAAATTGTAGCCTCTTTTTCCTATTTGTAGTGGAGATGAGTGGTACCCGGTGGGGTCTTCTGCTGTTGTAGCCCATCCGCCTCAAGGTTGTGCGTGTTGTGGCTTCACAAATGCTTTGCTGCATCCCTCGGTTGTAACGGGTGGTTATTTCAGGCAAAGTTGCTCTTCTATCAGCTTGAATCAGTCGGCCCATTCTCCTCTGACCTCTAGCATCAACAAGGCATTTTCGCCCACAGGATTGCCGCATACTGGATGTTTTTCCCTTTTCACACCATTCTTTGTAAACCCTAGAAATGGTTGTGCGTGAAAATCCCAGTAACTGAGCAGATTGTGAAATACTCAGACCGGCCCGTCTGGCACCAACAACCATGCCACGCTCAAAATTGCTTAAATCACCTTTCTTTCCCATTCTGTCATTCAGTTTGGAGTTCAGGAGATTGTCTTGACCAGGACCACACCCCTAAATGCATTGAAGCAACTGCCATGTGATTGGTTGATTAGATAATTGCATTAATGAGAAATTGAACAGATGTTCCTAATAATCCTTTAGGTGAGTGTATATTGCTTTGTGAATTTCATTGTTCTGTTTAAATGTTCAGTGATTTCAAATCAGATGATTGCAACACGCTCCAAAAAAGTTGGGACAGTCAAGTGTTTACCATTGTAAAACATCATAATTTCTTCTAATAACACTTATTAAGCATTTGGTCACTGAAGACACCCGTATGTTAAGTTTAGAAAATGGAATTTCTCTCCATTCATCCTTTATGCAATTCTTCATCTGCACAATTGTACGGGGTCTTCATTGCTGTATGGTGTGCTTCATAATGCCCCACACATTCTCAATTGGAGATGGTCAGGACTACAACAGGCCAATCTAGCACCTGCACGCTCTGCATTTTCAGCCATGCACTTGTAATCCGGACAGTATGTGGTTTGAAGTTGTACTGATGGAAAATGCAGGATGTTCCTGGAAAAGACTGTGTTGGATGGCAGTATATGTTGCTTCAAAATTTGTACATATCTGTCTGCATTCATGGTGTTCTCACAGATGTGTGAGTTACCAATGCCATGGGCACTGACACACCCCTGGTCCATACAGACACTGGCTTTTGGGCCTGACGCTAATAACAGTTTGGATGGTCCTTTTCCTCTATGGCCCGGAGAACACAACAGCTTTGCTTTTCAAAAACTTTTTGGACTCATCGGACCAAAAACGCAGTTCCACTGTTCTACTTTCCATCTAAGATGAGACCGAGCCCAGAGAAGTCGGCAGTGCTTCTGGACAGTGTTGATGTATGGCTTCTGCTTTGCCTATTAAAGTTTTAACTTGCATCTTTGAATGCAGCGGCAAGTGGTGTTGACTAACAATGGTTTACTAAAGTAATCCTAAGCCCATGTTCATGATATCCATTACAGATGAAGGATGTTTTTTAAGACAGTAACATCTGAGGGATCAGAGATCACACGCATTCAGAAGAGGTTTTTGTCTGGCCATTTATGCACCGAGATTTGACCAGATTCCTTTAAACTTTTAACTATATTGTGCACTGTAGAGGGTGAAATGCCAAAAATCCTTCCAATTTGTCTTTGGGGAACATTGTTCTCAAAGTGCTGGATTATTTGCTGAAGCATCTGTTTGCAAATTGACAAGTCTTGAATGATCCTTGCTCTTGAAGGACTAGGCTGTTTTTGGAGGCTCCTTATAAAGTATACAGTACTAAGACACAATTGCATCACCGGTTTAACATCTGTTTCACATTGCCTTGTTATTTCAACTTGTCAAGTTGTTATTAATCTTAAATTGCCCCCATCTATACTTTTTTGGAGCGTGTTGCAATCATCTGATTTGAAATTACTGTACTTTTTCAAAAAAAAATGAAATTCACAAGGAAAAACATAGTGTTCGTGCTTGCTTTCAACATAGCAAAGGGTGAATATAATTAAAAAAATCATTTCTTTTTTGTATTTTATTTTTTATTTTTCATAATGTCCCAAATTTTTCAGAATTGGAGTTGTATACTCTGTGTGAGTGAAGGTAAGAAGAACTCACAGCTAAAATTATATCATTGTCCATAGCAAATATTCAGTGTTATATTATATTTATATATATATTATATAAATATTTTTTTCTATTTAAAAATTAGTAATGTCAAATCTAAATCTTCAATCTAAGAAATTGCTCTTTAGCATGCTTATTTTACATT
Source organism: Xyrauchen texanus (assembly GCF_025860055.1). Lineage (NCBI taxonomy): Eukaryota > Metazoa > Chordata > Actinopteri > Cypriniformes > Catostomidae > Xyrauchen > Xyrauchen texanus. The sequence goes on from NC_068283.1 coordinate 16,170,345, forward strand.
CACCATCCCAAAGAAGAGCTATGAAGGACAGTTTATATACATGAACAGTTTTTACCTCCAGAACAAAAACATTATTCAGCCACTTCAAGCAGAATCAAGCTAAAAAAAAAGGCATTTTGACAAAGTTCTGTGTACAGTAACTTTTGGCACTATTCATTGTGTTAGGTTCCAGAGTTGAAAGAAGATATCCGTATCCCTGATTACTGTTGTCTTGGAGAGGGTGATGAAGATGAAATTACAATTAACGCCTGGTTTGGGCCTGGGGGCACAGTGTCTCCTCTCCATCAGGATCCTCAACAAAACTTTTTGGCACAGGTAAACCCAAAAGACAAAATACTCATTTAGTATTTGACCGTAGTTAAACACAGGGCTTTTATTTTATTTTTCCTTCATTGCATTCTCTGTATTTTTTTTTTTAATGGCAGGTGGTTGGAAGAAAATATATCCGCCTCTACAGTCCAGATGAAACGAATACATTTGTATCCACATCAGTCCCAGCTTCTACATAACACCAGTCAGGTAAAAGTAAAAGACAATACTGATTGTTTATTATCATTCCTTACTTTGACAGCTAAAGTTGTAAACATACATGCACATATTCATATTCACTTATAATTTCAGTCATGTGTGATGATAATTGGTTTTACCCCAAAAAGGTAGAGGTGGAGAATCCAGACCTGGAAAAGTTCCCAGACTTCCCTAAAGCATCATATCAGGAGTGTGTGCTCCAACCTGGAGATGTGCTCTTTATCCCAGTTCAGCACTGGCATTATGTGCGCTCTCTCAAGCTCAGCTTTTCTGTTAGTTTCTGGTGGTCTTGATATTTATACAGAATAAAACAGCACGCTCAAATTTGTTATAAGTACAAATCTTAAATATTCAATCTGAAGGTTTAAGGTTAATTTCAGGTATGATTGATATGATGGTAATTGCTTAAATTGACATAAATACATGTTAATCTTTAAATGTTTAACATGCAATAACTAATCTCACTAATATTAAATTATGTGAACAGCATGGAGATATACGGCAGTCTTCAATACAAATATAGAACATTTAAAACTTTGCTCTCTAACAGCTTGAAGAACTTTATCATTTCTAAGCAATCTATACTTGAATCTTTCACAATAGCCCTTTACAAAGAAGTACTGTATGAATGAGATTTCTTTGAATGAGAACCTCCACCATTTATCTTAGAGGTAGTACAAGATATGCTGAACGTTTAACACTACAAATGGTCCAGTACAAGACCGCAAGAAACCATTTTATCTATACAAACAGTTTGATATAGAATCAAAATCCCACCAAAAACAATGAATGAGAAATTAGAATCAAAATCCCACCAAAAACAATGAATGAGAAATTAGAATCAAACTTAATAAATTACAATTCTTCTATACTAGAAAATATAGTAAAAAAATCTCTAACAGAGTGCACTTGAATACTCCTCATAATGAGTAAAAAGCCCAGCTGCTGATCTATGCTTTGAGATTAGGACCTTCTGGACCGCCGTGTTGCTGATGTGGATGGTGTGGGAGTGGCGTTCCCATTGACTGATGAAGATGGGCCTTGTGAACTCTGAGACAGGATGATGTATTTCTGCAAAAATAAAGGACATGTCAGGGAACACAAAACCTTTTGAAATTATTTTTGGCAGCAATTTTGTTTTCTTACACATCTAGGATCAGTGGAGTAATCTTAGTGATAAAACAATTCACCAGGAATCTCATGAGGACAGAATTAATTGCATGAGGGGCAATGAGGGTCACTGCGTCCTTTAAAATATCTAGCAACACACGGGAGGTGCATCTTGATTCTACATGTCAGGTTGTCACATTTGGCACTGAATGTACTTTTTTTTTAACAGTCTGCAGTTTCCCATGCGAAAATATACAGTTCTTCTCATTAATGTACAACCCCTTGCAGATCTAAAAAAAAAAGTTTATAATTTAAGAAAAAAATAATCACAGGGACTGTGAAAATAGATACTTGATTAGTACTGTCCAGATGATATTATTTGATATCCTGTACCATATATTTCACAAAATAATTGACTGAAATTATACAAATTATCCTGTTCAAAAGTGTATATACCCTTGGTTTTTAATATCATGTGTTGTTTCCTCAAGTATAAAGGACTAAAGCCTTTTGTGATGATTGTGTGTGAGTCCTTGGTTTGTCCTGGGCAGTTCCACTGTCTCCAGGTACTGCAATTCTCCAGGTAAAAAAGTCTCATGCTCCCACTACCACTTTACACAGAAAAGGTTAGTAATTTTTTGTCTTGTGGCTATACTTTTGAAACTGTGATTATTTTAAAGTTTATGGACAGCCCCCATTCACTTCAATTGTGTGCCTAACTGTAAACCAGATCTTTCCTTTTTTTTTTTTTTTAAGAAAAGGAGTGGAAAGGCCCAATTCATTTGGGGGGTAATCAATAATATGCCACGAGTGATGTCGATGGAGCTTAACTTGTCTTGAATCCTTGAAACTTTATAATTGTTTACCCATTCAATTGGAAAACCTTTAAGCACTATTGAGTGAAATCAGTCAGTATGATACTCAGTCAGTGGCTTTTTCTAACAAAAAGAGAGTTTAAATTAAATAGGGAATTTGAGAATCCTACAGATGTGCAACAAAACTGCTTGTTTTGATATGCAAATACTTGACTGTTATTGAACAATAGTTAACCAATATGCAAACAGGTCACAAGACACCCATGAGGAAGGCACACAAAACTAGACCTCATAAAATAATCCACTCTGGTTGTGTTAATCCACAGCGTGATAGATTCAAGGCATAGATGTTAGCCTGCAAATAAATGCATAGATATATATGTAGGCTAATCCAAAATCCTACACCAAATGAGAGGCTAACAAAGGAAATTAAAAACCTCTGACTCCCTTCTTCATTCAATAATATGTCTGGTTAGAGAAATTGCCAAATGGGAGAAAAGAATTACACCCCCTTAATTACAATCTTCTTGGGTGACTTCTGCTTTGCTTGTCTTAATGGGATAGCTCAACCAAAAATTAACATTCTCTCATTATTCATTTACCCTGATGCCAACCCAGATGTGTATTATTGTCTTTCTTCAGCAGAACACAAAGGAAGTTTTTTAAAAGAAGATGGGAGATCTGTCAGGTCTGTATAAATAAAGTAAATGGGTGCCAGCAATTTGAAAGTCCAAAAGTCACATTTAGGCAGCATAAAAGTAATCCATGTGACTCCAGTTGATCAATGAATGTCTTCTGTAAAAACTAAGTTGATAATTAAAACATTATTAACTTTTAAAAAGCACTTCCTTCCAGCATTGGACACATCACATAGCTTTATCGTGATGTATGCGCACTGGAGAGTTCACGCGAGAATAACAGAAAAACTAACATCATGCAAGAGTTCAGCCATTTAAACAGCATCAAAACCCTGGACGAAAGCACTGATTTAAAGTTAAAACCATTTGAATTATCGACTTGTTTCTTACATAAACCTGTCGATCCACTTCAGAAGACATTTTTTGATCGACTGGAATCACATGGATTACTTTTATGCTGCCTAAATGTGACTTTTGGACCGTCAAAGTGCTGGCACCTGTTTACTTTCATTATATGGACCTGACAGAGCTCTATCTTCTAAAAACCTTAATTTGTGTTCTGCTGAAGAAAGCAGAATAACCATTTTTGGGTGAACTATACCTTTAACAGCACACAGGTAATTAGGCCTGTATCTTTATCTCATCTGTCTTAACCAGGTACACCTTCCTAAACGTCTGACATTTATAATGTGCTGGATCATCCATTGATAACTTTGATATGTATACGTTTTATTTGTTAAAAGTAGTTTTACTTATGACAAACGTGAAGTATTTCGCAAGCCTGTCAGTGGGGTGTCCATTTCATTTTCTCCTGATTATCCATACCGTTTTCAACCACATGACGTCACCAATGATACCGATGAGCATCATCCAACCAGTGAAGGGAATAAAGGGTGAAGGAAAGAAAGAGGGGGAGCTAGTGGGCAGTGGGTTGGAAACTTTGGAAATTACCTTATTGTCCTATAACGTCATTTAAAAGGACCACATGTTTTCACTCACATTTCAAGAAAAATATAAAGGCCTATATATTATATACTGTATATATAGTTTCAGTTCCTCTGTCCAACCTTAATTCAGTACAAAATTGTCTATAAGACTCTGAAAATGAATATTCATTTTCAGAGGAAGTGAAACTAATTGTACTGTTCTGATATTCTCTCAAAAGCCATGTAATTTTGACCTTCCTTTTTGTGAGCCTTGCACACTCAGTGCTTGCACAATGACTTCCCATGACTTCGACTAACTTATAAGTAATAGCCCACATTATAGCAAGCACCTTCTTTATCAGATTTCGTTTCAAACAGCTTCATTGGATAGGAGCTCTTGTACTTTTCCCAGAACTTCAATACGCTTTCCCATCCGCGTGAACAGGCCAGTGACCAGCTCCCGACTGCCTCTTATAGCGTGTGATGTAGGAAAATGACACGCTCGAGCAGACCGGGAGTCAGCGGATAACAGCCAAAGAATTGCCTGTTTTCCAGTAAAGTACGTAATCTGCCCCTGTTGACGAATTCCATATTGCGAACAGGAAGTATCCTGTCAAGGGTCTGAGCTTTTAGTTCGGAAGCTTTACGTGTTTGTGGGCGAAACCGCATGTTTTGTTTGTCTACAGAAAGAAATATAGGAAATAAGACAGTTCGACTTCATCTAGTTTACCACACGACAACGCGCTGCCAAATAAGGTAAAGTAATCTGTTTTTCTGGTAATATTCTTTGAATATTTTTTATTTATTTTTTTTTGTACGATGTGTGGTGGAGTTGATATGGATGATTTTTGTTTTTAAAGGACGGGCACGATGTATTTAACAGCTCTACGGAGTCAGATCGTTCTTATGCTGCTTTGTCACGCACTTTGTTACGGTAAACGTTACACTTAATATTACTGTGCTAATGTTTTTACACATATTAGGCTACACGTCAATATAATTAAGTAGGCTACTATGCCTAGTTATAATAATATTAGCAGTAGTAATTATACTTACAAAGTCCGTTTACAAGCGGCCTCACAATGTAATAACATTAAATGTGGTTCATATATTATATATATGCGTCATATATATATATATATATATATATATATATATATATATATATATAGGCCTATATGAATGACGCATTACAATTTTATTTAAAAAAATCATTAAAAAAATCTAATTGAGTATTTATAACTTTAATAAAATATACATTGGCTAAGTAGCCTACATATAAATACAATATTTAAATTGTATTAATTTAATTAAGTTTAACATTAAACTATTCAATTTAATTGAATATTGTTTAAATAAAATAGGCTGTAATATGTTTTTTAGTACTTGGGATACATAAATAGGAATGTAACAGCCATAATTTCGGTCTGTTTTAAAAACAGTGCAATTCTAACAAAAAGGCATTCACATTAATTGGATGTTTAAATTGTATGTTTCTTTTTTATCAATTCATTTAAAACATTCTAGAACCAGCAGAGGAGGACTTCAGCTGTTTCAATGACTATGAAAGAGAAATGAAATGCAGTCTATCTTCTAAAATTCTCATAAATTGCTCTGAATACAAGCTCAACACAACCCACACTGTATTAGATGAGTAAGTGCTATTATTTCTACTATGCTACGGGCATATAGTTCTAGAACCGTGGTGTTGGTACTGGGTTGTTAGAATAAAACAACTCTTTTTATACATCAGCATCTGAATTTGCTGTTCATTGTACATTCTTACATTACAGGTTAAATAAATATACATGTATTTTTGAGAGAAGTCATCACAATCGTAGTGTTTGTGAATGCAAGTTTGAAATACCAGAGTTTGTTCCACTGGAGATCTTCAGTACTACACTTCTGCAGGGAGTGGATGTTTTGTTCACAAAAAATTTTTCAACTCTGGAGTTCAGTGAGTATAGTCTTTGTTTATACTGTATGTTCATGCTATTTATTACAACGTTATTGTATAGCATTTATGCTTTTTTTTTATTCTGTAATAAAAATCTAAAAAGTTGACTTGGCACAAGGTTGTAGACGTGTTTTGATACATCACTTACAAATGCCTTCTTCTTTTTTTCCAGTCAAACCTAAAACTCCAGCTATCTTATTGGTGCAGAAGACTCCAATTGGAAACTTTAAAGTAACTTGGGACAACAAGTACAAGGATAAAACTAGATATTTTGCACAAAGTTTGAGGATAGAGCTGACCTATGGCATCAAAGGAGGAAAAGACACAGTAAGGAAGAATATATGAACCATATTCGCAGTATATGATCATATGGATTTGTCATAAAGAAATAAAATAAAAAATAAAAAACCTTTTCCATACAGATGTCCAAAATGGTGATGGACAGTAAGGGATTCTATGAGATTGTGGGTAGAAATCTCCAGCCAAATACTGACTACATTCTGACAGCAAGAATGAAAACAAACTATAACAATAATGAGATATTTAGTGACAGAAGCACACCGTATGAGTTCACTACTTGTAAGTCTACATATATTTATCTCAAATTTATCTCCACAGGTATGGTATACGCTTAAAAAAAACTGATAAATCTTTCTGTGTTCCACAGCTCCGGCCCTAAGTGAAATACTCAAAATAGTCATTCCTGGTGTATGTGTTGTTTTGATCATTATCATATTCATTATCTTTATCTGCTTTTTTAGGTAAGATCTCTATTTGATCTCTTTCCATTAGTCTACATTAAACCATGTAACAATGCTTCTTCTTCTTCTTATTTCAGTTCTAACATATTTGACTTCCTCATTACAGAATCAAGAGGATGTGGTGGGACAAGATCGTCAAGCCAGAAATAGATCCAAACCTTGGAAAACAGAAGGTTAGAGAGATATTTAAAATGTGTTTGGCTAACATTATTAATTCACTGTAAAACCCTAAAAAACAAGTAATTAAAAATAACTCAGGGCACCATTTGGTGTTCCTCAGATGCCACATCGGTGAAACTCTCTAAAGATCCTCCAGACACCCTTTTAGTTCTCTGAGAAACTTACTCCTAGTTTCTACAGGAACTCTCAAGAACTGTCAACAGTTCCTTAATAAGCAAAAATTATCAAGGCACTTGAAATTTTCCTTGAGGAAATAAATAGGATATTTATGTTCCTTTACAGGGTTTCTGTAGAGGGTTCTGTCGTTGTGGCAGCTGAGAAAGATGCCTTGTGTATCTTTAAATTATAAAGTGTATCCTGGAATATAAATCTCAGTTTTATTATAATCTTGATTAATATCAATATGAGTTCCATATTTTTCCATTGTTTCATAGGGACACATATTGCCTCCTTCCAACATTAAGTTCTCCCCAGTCGTTGTTGAGATTCCAAAACTGGACCTCCAGGATGAGAAGAAATGGTAAGGTTTTCTGGGTTCTGCCAAAACATTGAAAACATGCTACACTTTTTTCAGTCTAATTCTGAATAATGGAAACATGCCTCAACATGTTTTACTTTCTACAGGTTAGTAGTGTTTTCAGAAGATGCAAACAATGAACAAAGTTTCAATAGTGTTGACTCAACTCATAGTGTGGATTATGGTCAGGCGTGCTCCGGTATCCAGGAACAGAATATGAGCATACTTGCACGCACCATGCTTGCCCTTCAAGAGCTGCCATTGTTACCTACTAACACTGTAATGCCAAGAAAAAGTCTTGATATCGGTTCCCAAAGAGAAAGCCATAGTGCAAACAGAGATTCAGGAAATGGCTCAGGGTCATTGTTTTTCAGAAACAACTCCTATTTGGAATCATCAGTCCCAGATGATTCTTCATTCATTTATCTCTCCTTTGATCCTTCGTATCAGTCTTACAAGAGGGAAGTTTCTAATCCGGACCCAGTAGACTGCCTTAAGACCCAGCTTGATTCTCCTGCTATTTTGGAAGATGGATATCAGGACATAGGAAATGTAAACCCTACAAACGATAGCTCTGGTCTTAATGAGAAGTTCATCATGAAAAATCTTATCACCTCTAAAAATCCACTGTATCCTTGTTTGACTCCCCACTATGGTGGCATCTCCCCAAGTGGTGATGGATACCAGGATTTCCAAAGCTTATCGAAAAACACAGGAGGACAGTGGAGCCCTACCACGTGTTCTGAAATAGCACTTGGAGAGTGTGGTGCACTGAAAATCCCTCAAACCGTTTTGGGTACTTACCATACACCCACATCAGTACAACAAAGTTCTTGGACATCTTCTTTGCATATCTCACCCTGCATTCAAATAGACAGTTCCTATCATTCTGTTTAACTCTGAAGTCAAAACAGATACAAGGTAAACGCTTGTAAAGTTGCATTAATTTTCTGTGTAATCTCAACGGATGTTACACTTGCAATGAATTTTGATGAATCATTCATTTGAAAAGCATGACCTGTGATAACTAAATTAAGGGTTTCAAAAAGGGCTTCTCACAGCGATGCCATAGAAGAACCATTTTTGGTTTTGAACATTTTGTCACTACAAAAAAACATTTTGTATTATAGAAAGGTCCCATTGATGGTAGAGGTTCTTAATGGAACCATACGTGCTAATAAATAACCTTTATTTTGAATATATGTTTAAATCTTTGTTTTAGACTCCAAGCCCAAAACCTTAAATACTGGCTTAAATACTTCAATCATGATGCCAGTGTTTGAAATTTTAAAGTCACATTTGATAAGGCAGATTTGAAAGGCATTATGATGGTCATAATCGGTATTAGAAAACAAAGTGAACAACCTGTATTTTTCAATTTTCTGCCCTTAAACAATGAACAGATAGAGACAGTTTGTACTGATTATACAATAACTTTTTGTTTGGATGACATTGTTACTTCTTATTTGTGGTAGAGGATATTGTTACTATTTTTAACACCAAACTGTTTATTCACTAAACCTCTTAACAATACTACTATTGCAACAACAACAACAAAAAAAAAAGTATTTGCCTTTATATTTTCCTTGTGTATATAGTTTGTACTTTGACTCTTAACTATTCTCAATTGCATGCTTGCTATCTTTTGACCATTCTAACATAAGAAAAGTAAAGCACTTTGTTTTTTAAGGCACCTTTTAAAAAGAGTGATATAAATGCAAAATGTACTTCTTGTTCTAATATGATTATTTTCAAGTAAAACTCCAGAAAAGTGAAATAGTGTGAGTAGTTGAGTTTCTTTCAAAGGAGAACGAGACCTGGTTTTGTTCTACATGCTACACTGCAAGAACCAGGACACTGTACATGTATTTTTCTCATTTCTTTGGAAGGCAAACACTTCATATACACAGGCATGTCATGTTCTCCATTATAGTTCATATACTGTGATCTCAAATTACAGGATTGCTGGTATGTAAATGGTCTTAGTGGAAAAGATTACTGTACAATTCTCTTTTGCAAGAATGATACAGATTATATATATATATATATATTATTAAATACCATCTCTTCAAATTAATGCAATTCTAACAGCCATTTGAAAGCTGTTGATCTAGACCAGGGGTACTCAATTTAAATTCCAAGAGGTCCGGTCTCAACATTTTCTACCCATCAAAGGTCTGGATAATAGTTAGTAGCTTACACAGTGTCATATGGCTATTAAATAATATAATAAATATTTTTGAATATTTTTTATAAATTGCCAGTGATGAAAAAAATATTCTAAACAGTCAAAATAGTCTCTTCAAAAGATTAAAATGAATCTACAAACAAAAGCGAATAATTAAAGTAGTGTTTGCTTAATTTAAGTATAAACAGGATTTTATTCTAGGAACAAAAATAATTTTGCTTATTTTAAAAGGCTCCTTACATGTTGATCAATGAAGCTAAATTTAAACAGAAAAGCGTTACAGGCTAAAGGCGGCACGTTAACTTGAATCACACATCATACAGATGAAGATAGATTCACTTTCATTTGTATTTTCTGCAGTGTGTTTAAGCGAAATATGCCAGTATCTGTAGCGGACGTACAATCAATCAGACTTTATGAGGCGCCTTTGTAGCGGAGAGAGCAGGAATAAAGCACATAGCGCTGCATGGACACGCTTTATTCCCGTTCCGCGCGTGTATTCACGTATGCTTACACGATCACTTAGCCAGGGGGTCAGATAATTAGCACAATGATTTAAATCTCGGTCCGGATCCGAGTCCGCCTATCCCTGATCTAGACTAATGTAACTAATAATTTAGAGATACTGTAAACATAAGACATACCGGAACATTTAATTCTAGCATTTATTAAGGTCTTGAATACATTTGTTTTTCTTTGCTCACAGCAAGTAAAAGACACAAATAAGAAATGAGATAATTCAGCTTTTTCAAAACACTCTTCCATCTGTCTTAATATTCCAGTCTGTCATTGAACTGCGGGCTAGACTGCCTCCTGTGTTTACATTCTTGAATTTTCCAGTTTATCCCTTGCATGCATTTAATGATGTTAAATGGACTATTGCAGAACCATCTGCTGGGCCTAAATTCAAAACAGCAAAGTCTTTCATGAAATCATACCTGACATTGTGACATATATATATATATATATATATGTGTGTGTGTGTGTGTGTGTGTGTGTACATACAATTTCAAACAAGTTATTTACAGAATTTCTGTACAGAAGTTTATACTGTGGTTCTGGATGGGTCCAATATTTTGATGGACTGCCCTAATAAAATTGTTCATTTTGGCTGTGAAAAATGTTACTTTCTATGTTACAAAAACTAGAGCGATGAATCATCACCAACAAATTTTAACACTGTACACTCCACATTACCCAATTGTGATATGTGGCTCAATGATGTGACGCCCATTTTTTGTGTGTGTATAAGGTTAAATTAAATTTAAATACATTAAATAAAATAATTGTCAATAAATTTTTTTTAGAAGCCATATTTTAAAGAGTTTTGTTTTAATCAATTTTAAGAGAATAATGGCAAAAGTGGCAAATGGTGTAACAGTTTGGTCCTATCTTTGTAAAAAATAAATGGTGCAAATCCCATTTCAAATGAAATAAAATGTACAATAACACAAAATATACATTTTAACGAAACTCAAGGATGCCTTTAAAAAAGCTTTTTCAAAGTTTTTCAATTTTCTCATCTTGCCAACCCTTTGTCATTGACCCACATATAATTGTTTGGCTGCAATGGAAATAACCTGTTAAAAAAAAAAAAAAAAAGACACCAACGGTTAGGAAGCCATATTGTCAAACACAGTAGATCACCCAGGGAAGGAAAAACATTGTTGCACTATTCTTTATTACATAGTGATTTTGACTATGGGTGGATGCTTACAACAGTCAAGTCATTTGATCCAGTAGAACAAGTTATAGAATTTGGTCACGTACGAACATGTAAAGCTCAATAGCTTCCTCTGGAGAGGTTGGTGGATGAAGACTTTTCTGCCATGGCAAGGCAACAAATGTCAAATACAGTATTATCACAGGGATATGGTCCTCTCTGAAGGCACTCCTCCCTGCAAGCCTGTATCCTTTGTTGGGATACCTCTTTGAAAGGTACTACCTAGCACCAAAGAGTTGAGGTATTGTGTACATCATCACTGGACGAAGGCAATTCCGGCGCCGTAGTTGCACTCCATGGGGATCCAGCATTTTCAGACATTGCCTGGCTGTCTCTTGAGTCACCACGTAGCCAGCCTGGACGCATTTCAGATGCATCATCTTATAACTGTGAAGCATGCCATATCTGTTCAACTGATCCTGCAGAAACACTACAATGTCCAACAGATCAGAATGGGCTTTCCGCCGGAACAGCCGCAAAGTTCTGAGGTACCTGCGCAAAGTCGACAAACTGATAACAAACCCATCTATAGTACTTAAGACATTAGCATCTCCTAATGTCTCGAACCCAAACCAAAATAAAAACGGATTAAACTTAACAGGTGAGACATAGGCCTATTTGCTTCCATGGCATCAGCTAGACTGAAAGCTCCTTGGTTTCATCAAGTACCCTGGTGACCCCACCAGAACGCTTTCTCACTTGTTTCCTTTCATGGATCCACCCAAACTAAAATAAAAAAAAATGTAAGTCTTCAAAAGCATTTTTAGATGGATCAGCTCTTTTCTTGCAGTCTAAGATTCCAGCTCAGAATCCTCACTATGGATTGCTGTTGATGTCCTCATTCTCTTTCGCAGGTTTTCAAGAAGGGACATCTTTGAGCTGCTGTCTTCTCGTTTTTGTTCGTCCAGGCAGTATTGCCTCATAGCAATTCTGTCCCCATACACTGGTATACAAGCGTGCAAAGTAGGCGTCCTCTATTTCTCTGATAAGTGATGTGTCGATCTGTGAAGACATTAAAAGATTAGCAGAGCTAGCTTTAAATTAACTGCCAGTTAGTACAGGAGTATTTATACTTCTATATACAATGTTGTAATCATGAGTTTTCCAAAAGTATATTTTAACATTCAAATTTCACAATTTACACCAATAAACATTTAGCCACCGTAGGCCATTATATGATTATGCATTATTAAACATTTACTTCCAACAAATAAATGTGATATTTTCTTACCAGAATTCAATCCTATTTGGTAACACTTTCACCCTGTATAGTGTGCATTGTTATGTTATTCATGGATGCTCTTGACTAGTTATTAACTGCAGGGTATTATTAATATTACTACTACTATTAGAAGCCCCATCAGTCAACTTCTAGTCAACTAGTCAAGAGCATCCACAAGACACTTGACCTCATAATTCATTATCAGTCACATCTATAATAATTTATGACTGTTGATAAAGGGAGTCAGAAAGCATTGTTTGTGTTTAGTCAAAGCATGACTAAATGTAGTAGAATTCACCATGAATGTGCTCATAATACATATACATGGTCTTCATAGAAAAGTTAACCAAATAGCAAAAAGAGAAAGAAAAGGTAAAAAAGTTGCAAACTAAGCAGTCCCGCTGTAATTAGTGCATCATTGTGTCAGTAGTTGAAACAAGCCTTTGTAAACCTGCATGAGAATTTCTGTTTTCCTACAGCTCCAAATCTCTTCTCCACATTCACAAACTTTAATAACGTTATATCTGGCAGACTATAAAGGCGAATAGGATTTACAAAACCACAGACATTTTAGTCCAGATTGCACGGTGCAGGATATCTTCAAATTCAACACGAGCAGAGCCTAATTACAGCCCAACTTCCTAATGCTAACAATGAATGTGGCTGCTCATTATTTCAATTTTAGCTAACTAATAATTCCTAGGGACGTATGGTCTACGCTATTGCAATAAAGGTGGAATTACCTTGTCTTGTCGCATCTGGTTGATGTTTTGTTCAGCAACACCTCGCTTTCGGAGAAAATTCCATAGACCATCATGTTGGTGTGGCGTTTGCTCCGCCATTCCGTTTCCCGCTGCAGTTAAGAGAGGCTGACGTTACATCGATTTCCCTATTTTGTCTTAGATTTTCCATGGCTGTTCCATCAGTTTGCTGTCGCTGTTATGAAAAGCCCGCGGAAAGAAGGCACTATAATGCGCATGTGCGCTGACCTGAAATTTGTTTTATGTCATGGCCACGCCCCTTGTGCGTCGCTGTACTGAAACCCCTGTACTTTAGTGAATGCCGTGTCTTGATCCCAGCTTGTTATCAGCCTTGATTTGATTTTTAATTTCATATTTATTTATTATTTTTCTTTATTTTTCTATACGTCAATTTGGCATAGTTAATAGTTTTTTTTATTTATTTTATTTTTGGTAATGTATTAGTAATACAGCGATCACAGAGCCCAGTTACAATGACTAACGGATTCTCTTTACGTCGCCAACTGGCTCATATTACACACAAAAATTATCTTTTGCTACCACCTGCTGGCTAACATATGTAATTTCAATCCAGTAACTCCTAACAGATACACTTTATTTTAGAACAGCATGAAGGCACACAGTGAAGCCTCTTGAGTGTCACACCATCAGTGTTCATGGAACATCTCTCGTCCAATCAGATTTGAGGACCGGAACTGTGGTATATAGTGAAAAAGATCACATTTTATCATACTGTAGGCAAAGTAGTAGAAGTCTGTTGATCATACATATACACTGGCTGACAAAAGTTTGGAATAATGTACATATTTTGCTTTTATGGAAAGAAATTGGTACTTTTATTCACCAAAGTGGCATTCAACTGATCACAATGTATAGGTAGGACATTAATAACATGAAAAATGACTATTACAATTTGAAAAAAAATTCAGAACTTCCTAAACTACTTCAAAGAGTGCTCATCAAAAAAACTTCCACGTGCAGCAAAGACAGCTTTGCAGATCCTTGTCATTCTAGCTGTCAGTTTGTCCAGATACTCAGGTGACATTTCACCCCACACTTCCTGTAGCACTTGCCATAGATGTGACTGTCTTGTCGGGCACTTCTCATGCACCTCACAATCTAGCTGATCCCACAAAAGCTCAATGGGGTTAAGATCCATAACACTCTTTTCCAATTATCTGTTGCCCAATGTCTGTGTTTCTTTGCCCACTCTAACCTTTTCTTTTTGTTTTTCTGTTTCAAAAGTGGCTTTGTCTTTGCAATTCATAAAGAGTAAAGAGTCTTCACTTTACTGTTGTATATGAAACTGTTGTTGAATTAAATGAAGCTGTCAGCTGAGGACATGTGAGGCATCTATTTCTCAAACTAGCGACTCTGATGTACTTATCCTCTTGTTTAGCTGTACATCTTCCACATCTGTTTCTGTCCATGTTAGAGCCAGTTGTCCTTTGTCTTTGAAGACTGTAGTGTACACCTTTGTGTAAAATCTTCAGTTCTTTGGGAATTTCTAGCATTGTATAGCCTTCATTCCTTAAAACAATGATTGACTGATGAGTTTCTAGAGAAAGCTGTTTCTTTTTTTGCCATTTTGGACCTAATATTGACCTTAAGACATGCCAGTATATTGCATACTGTGGCAACTCAAACAAATACAAAGACAATGTTAAGATTAATTTAACTAACCAAATAGTTTTCAACTGTGTTTGATATAATGGCAAGTGATTTTTTTTTAATACCAAATTAGTTATTTATCATGATTACTCAAGGATAAGGTGTTGGAGTAATGGCTGCTGGAAATGAGGCCTGTCTAGATTTGATAAAAAATTCCTTCTGAAACAGCTAAATCTGTACATTATTCCAAACTTTTAGCCACCAGTGTATACTGATTAAGTGTCATCACTGTAGTTTGTAAATTAAGAAATATAGTACAAACAGTAAAAAGAGGCCAAAACTTCTATCCAATTGGTCAGTGAATATGTGCACATAAATGCAAAGAAAGCTGTAACAAATACATATTTATGTTTTTTAATTGAATTGCATTATTAACATAAAACAAAAAACAAAAAAACTTTATTGTTAATAAAGGTTAAAAAAAGATATGGCTCAGTGGGGGGCTGGATAGCTCAGGGAGTATTGATGCTGATTACCACTAGTGTTGTCACAAGTTTGAATCCAGGATGTGCTGAGTGACTCCAGCCAGGTCTCCTAAGCAACCAAATTTGCCCGGTTGCTAGGGAGGGTAGAGTCACATGGCATAACTTCCTCATGGTCATGATTAGTGGTTCTCACACTTAATGTCAGGATACACACTAGGACAACAAGGTTAGAAGGATTCAGAATAACTTTTAATGAAGCTTTCGTAGGACAGTAGGGAAGTTCAGATGCATCAACGGGCGCTGTGAGTATAATACTGATGAATGACCGTCTTTTCTCTTGCAGATAACGGCAGGCTTGAGTGTGGTAAGTATCACAATCCAAAGGACGCGGAGTATGAACACCAGGGAGATGGAGGAGTCTCTGGACGAGGGAAAACAGGTAAGTAACACAAGGGTGTACTGAGGAAACAGACTGGAATAGTCTCAGGAACAATCGTCTGAAAAGCACAGAGAGCAGGTTAGTGGATATTTCCTCGTTCAAGGTTTGACAGAGACTGGAGGTGAGTTGTGCTCTTAAATAGTGCTGGTGATTGCTGGATTGCTGGATTGCTGGATTGATGACAGGTGCAGGTGATTAGTATTCGGGTGAGTGTGATCTTTGTGTTGTGGATGTGAGTGAGCCTGATTGCCTCCTGACATTACCCCCTCCAGGGTCACGCCAGCTGATTCGAGGACCCGACGTCGTGGTGGTCTGCCTCGAGGTCGTGGGGCTGGTCGATGTGGATGTTGTTGGTGGAATTCAGTGAGAAGAGTCGGGTCCAGGATATCGTCTCGAGAAACCCAAGATCTTTCTTCTGGCCCGTAACCTTCCCAGTCGACAAGGTATTCTATACGACCACCCCGACGTCGGGAGTCCAGGATTTCGTGGACTGAGTAGATGGGGTCCTCTTCAATGGTAGGTAAGGGAGGGTTCTGGTCAGAATCAGGCTCTGTAGTGGGAGGTAAAACAGAAGGATAATGAGGTTTCAGGAGAGATACATGGAAAACTGGGTGAATCTTGAATCGAGGAGGTAGGTGAAGCTTATATGTGACTGGATTGACTTGATGGAGAATTTTAAAAGGTCCGATATATCGTGGGCTCAATTTACGACATGTTTGGCGTAGACTGATGTCTCGAGTCGAGAGCCAGACAAGTTGACCAGGTTCAAACACAGGGGTGTCATTTCGACGTACATCTGCAAATCTTTTGTGTCTGTGTATGGCCCGTTGGAGATGATGATGGGCATCATTCCACACTCTTTCACTTTCTCGAAACCAGAAATCAACTGAAGGGACCTCGGAAGGCTCACCGGACCATGGAAACAGTGGTGGCTGAAAACCTAGGAAACATTGGAAAGGTGTTAGCCCTGTGGTGGTCTGATGCAAGGAGTTTTGAGTATTCTGCCCAGGCAAGGAATTGACTCCACGTGTCTTGATGATCTTGACAGAGCGTCGCGGAGGAAGCGATTAATTTCTTGAACCTTCCTCTCAGTCTGCCCATTAGCCTGGGGATGATATCCCGATGTCAAGCTTATCGTCACTCCGAGAAGAGAAAGAAAGCTTTCCAAACCCGAGAGATGAATTGAGGTCCTC
The DNA here is from genome assembly GCF_025860055.1 of Xyrauchen texanus. Classification (NCBI taxonomy): domain Eukaryota; kingdom Metazoa; phylum Chordata; class Actinopteri; order Cypriniformes; family Catostomidae; genus Xyrauchen; species Xyrauchen texanus. The sequence continues at coordinate 16,187,399 of NC_068283.1, forward strand.
GATCGGACACAATGTCCTCAGGGAGGCCAAAATGACGAAAAACCTGGTTGAAGAGGCTCTCGGCTGTCTCAAGAGCTGTAGGAAGGCCTGGTAAGGGGATCAGTTTACAGGCTTTGGAGAATCTGTCAACTATAATGAGAATGCAGGTGTTGCCTCCTGATGGAGGTAAATCAGTAATGAAATCGATACCCAGATGCGACCACGGCCGTTGAGGAATAAGTAGAGGTAATAGTTTCCCAGAAGGTAAGTGGCGTGGAGTTTTAGATATAAGCGTAAATTTGACACCCCTGGACGAAGCGTTGTACTTCCTTTCTCATGCCTGGCCACCAATATCGTTGCTGTAAGACAGTGTAAGTCTGTGTCGCTCCAGGATGACCCAGTACCAACTGACGAATGAGCAGATTCGATGAGAGGTAGGCGATATTAGGTCTGGGACATACGTGAGGGTGTCTGGGCATTCTGGTGGAGTAGGTTCTAGTCTACGTGGCTTCCTGGATTTGATCATTAATGTCCCATTGAATGGGATTGATGAAAACTGTAGTGGGCAGAACTGGTTCAGGTTCATCAATGGTGTCTGGAAGGGCATGGAGTCTGGATAAAGCATCCATACGGGTATTCTTGGATCCTGGGCGATAGGTGATATAGAAGTGGAACCGAGTGAAGAATAAAGCCCAACGGGCTTGGCGTGGGTTTAGTCTCTTGGCTTCTTTGAGATACTGAAGGTTCTTATGATCGGTAAGTACCGTGAAAGGATGTTGTGCCCCTTCGAGCCAATGTCTCCACTCTTCCAAAGCCAATTTGATGGCGAGGAGTTCCCGGTTACCTACATCATAATTCTGTTCAGCTGGGGATAATTTTTTTGAAAAGAAGGCACAGGGAAGAGGTTTATGGGAATCCCCTGGTGCTGAGAAAGTATGGCACCTACTCCAGTTGTGGAGGCATCGACTTCAGCGATGAAGGCGAGGTCTGGGTTAGGGTGGCGTAGAAGAGGAGCAGAGATGAACTGGTTTTTCAGCGTCTGGAAGGCATGGTCAGCTTCAAGGTTCCAGGACAGGGATTTTGGTTTCCCTTTCAGGAGAGAGGTAAGAGCAGAGGTTATGGTACTGTAATTGTTAATGAACCTCGCGATAGAAATTCGTGAAGCCAAGGAATCGTTGGAGCTCTTTTACTGTTTCTGGAGTGGGCCATGAGGTGACTGCATGACCTTTCCTACATCCATCTTCACCCCTGCTTACCCACAATGTACCCAAGGAAAGTAAGCGAATCTTGATGGAAGATGCATTTCTCTGCTTTTAGGAAGAGGGAGTGATCTCGTGTCGTTGGAGAACACTGGAGACATGGCGTTGATGTGAAGATTCGTCTTGGGAGAAGATAAGAATGTCATCAATATATACTATCACAAATTTGTTGAGGAAATCACGGAGTATTTCGTTCATGAAATCTTGAAACACCGAAGGGGCGTTGACCAGACCATACGGCATAACAAGATATTCGTAGTGGCCAGAGGGGGTAATGAATGCGGTCTTCCACTCATCCCCCTCTCGTATCCGGATTAGATTATACGCACTTCTGAGGTCAAGCTTGGTGAAGATACTAGCGCCTCGTAGCTGTTCGAGTGATGTGGAGTGCGAGAGGGAGTGGGTACCGAAACTTGATGGTGATCTTATTCAAAGCCCGATAGTCGATGCAAGGTCTTAGACCACCATCTTTCTTTGCCATGAAGAAGAAACTAGATGCTGCTGGCGAAGTTGATGGACGAATGTACCCCTGATTTAGGGCTTCTTGTATATACTCTTCCATGGCTCGTTCTGGGATGGAGAGAGAATAAATGTGGCCGTGGGGCACCGATGTATCAGGTTCCAAGTCAATGGCGCAATCCCAAGGTCTGTGTGGGGGAAGATGAGAGGCCTTTTCAGGACTAAATACGTCTGCAAAGGAGGCATAACAGGGTGGAATTTCCATGGTCCGTTTTGCTTGAGGGCTCTCGATAGATGTCACAGCAATGGAGATAGTTTGAGACGAAGTAGAGGCAGGTCTTGGAAGCTTAGGGAAGCAGGTAGAGAAACAAGTAGAACCCCAGCGCAGAATTTCTCCGTTGTTCCATGAGACATCAGGATTGTGCTGGATGAGCCAGGGTCTGCCAAGAATGATCGCAGAAGTGGAATTTTCTAACACCAAAGGAGTGAATGGTTCTTCGTGTAGACAACCGACTCTTAAAGTGATTGGTTTTATTCTGTGTTTTACATACCCAGGATTCAAGGTCTTTCCAGTCACTGATTTGGCTGTGAGCGGGGTTGAGCAGAGGATTTTCGGGAGTTGAAGTTGCCGGCAGAGGTCGCCCGAGATGAAATTACCCGCTGATCCTGAATCAATGAGGGCTGTAACTGAGATGGTAACATCAGTAGAAATCAATGAAGCGGTGGTGGATAAAGGAGCAATATTGAGGGGACTGACTACCAGCGAACTCACCAAGAGGCGAGGTGGGCCGGACAGGACAACCACCGATGTAATGAGAGTTGTCCCCACAATACAGACAGAGATTATGGGTCATGCGTCTGGTTCTTTCTGATGGAGAAAGAGCGGGTATGGTCAATTTGCATAGGCTCAACCCAGCGGTGATCTGGGATATCGGCAGGCCTAGGCGAGGAAGCATATGATGATTGGTGAAGATCTGGGTAACAATTTTGAACTTCGTGAGAGACTCGGATAGATTGTTGAATAAACTTCTCAAGGCCCATGACATCATCATAAATTGCGAGTTGTAATCTGAGGGCTGGATTTAATCCTTGGCGGTAGGTTGTCATGAGTGCTCTCTCATTCCATCCACTCATGGCGGCAAGGGTTCTAAACTTTATAGCATAGTCAGTTATAGACATTTGTCCTTGTTGGAGGTGATATAACTGCTCACAGACTGATGAATCACCTACAGGACAACCAAATACTTCTTTAAAGTGTGTTATGAAGTTTTGAAGAGAGTCAGTAACCGGTCCTGTCTGATTCCACATGGATTCTGCCCATTGAAGTGCTTCGGCCAGATAAGAGTGAAATAATGAAGGAGATTTTTGAGCGTTCAGTTGGGAAATTGTATGGTTGTACCTCTAGAGCAGTGAGCACTGAAGGAGAAATCCGTTGCAATCCTCCTCCCGGCCAGAGAAAGGCGCTGGTTTCATCATAGGGCAGAAAGTAAACATCGGTGGTGGAGCGTCAGATCGCGGAAGTGGGAATCGCTGCAGCTCCGCTCACCGAGCTCAGGCGGGAAATTCCAGCTGGATTAATCACAGGATTAGTTTGTTCGAATCCATAGCGGTTTTGGTCGAACCTTCTGTCAGGATACACACTAGGACAACAAGGTTAGAAGGATTCAGAATAACTTTTAATGAAGCTTTAGTAGGACAGTAGGGAAGTTCAGATGCATCAACGGCGCTGTGAGTATAATACTGATGAATGACCGTCTTTTCTCTTGCAGATAACGGCAGGCTTGAGTGTGGTAAGTATCACAATCCAAAGGACGCGGAGTATGAACACCAGGGAGATGGAGGAGTCTCTGGACGAGGGAAAACAGGTAAGTAACACAAGGGTGTACTGAGGAAACAGACTGGAATAGTCTCAGGAACAATCGTCTGAAAAGCACAGAGAGCAGGTTAGTGGATATTTCCTCATTCAAGGTTTGACAGAGACTAAAGGTGAGTTGTGCTCTTAAATAGTGCTGGTGATTGCTGGATTGATGACAGGTGCAGGTGATTAGTATTCGGGTGAGTGTGATCTTTGTGTTGTGGATGTGAGTGAGCCTGATTGCCTCCTGACACTTAATGGGGCATGTGGTAAATTGTGTGTGGATTGCGAAGAGTAGCATGAGCCTCCACATGCTGCGAGTCTCCGCGGTGTCATGCACAGCAGCGGAGGCAACTGTGGCTTGTCCTCCACCACCCGGATTGAGGTGATGTAATGACACGTAACGTCATCAATTTAAACTCCAAACATCAGGAGTACATGACCGATTTGTGAAAGCTTTGTGGCAATTTAAAAACATATATGAAATACAACCTTAAATTAATTACACCTAAAGATAATCAATCTGTAAACAAGTCAACATATGCTATTTTTACTTCAAAACAATCACAGCAGCACTCAGTTGTCTCTGCTACATAGCGGCCATGCTATGATCTGGACAGATGCACAATGCTGTAACGCTGACAGTTAGGAGTATTTCTTCTTTAAAAGAAGCACAACAGCTGTATTATAATTCTGTATTACAGTATATTCTGCAACATGTAGAACATGGTATGTTCAGCACAACTGATGCAATGTAAAGAGAAATGTGTATTGGATTTCATTACAGATTGGGATTAACATGCTTCTGAATGTGTCATTACACCAGTTACAGGCTAACCACTTCATTTAAGATTTGAAAGGAGCCAGATATACTTGAGTAATGTATAAATATATGCTTATAGTCAAAAATAGGATACAACATATGTGTTGAAGATGACCTTTATTTTAACAGTGAGATTCTTGTTTAAATAATTTTTGTTTAGCTTCACTTCCGTGAGAGCCCTCAGGCCAGATTAGATGATATTCGCCATTAAAGGAATAATTTCATTATCTGAAAGCGTCTTTTCTGGTATGGAAAAGAAAATCTAAATATTTCACAATGAGAGACACACTAGTGTATAATGTATACACAGTGTAAAAATCATAAAAAAAAATAAATCTAAAATGGCTTTTATCTCAATAGCTATTTTGAGTTACAAATCCTAAAAAAATCACATAATCATACAGCAGAACCCTGAGAGAAATGCTTTCAGAGAAGACCAACTTAGTCAAAATAATACAGCTTCTCTTTGTTTTGGCACTTAAATTTATCCTAAAGATTGTTTTTGTTTTTTTGTTTTACATTACTGTTGAGTAGTTAAAGGGATAGTTCACCCAAAAATGAAAATTCTCTCATTATTTAATCACTCTCATGCCATCCCAAATTTGTTTGACTTTGAAGAATAATTAAGCTCTGTAGTTCCAAGTGAATGGGTCAACAAAATTCTGAAGCACCAAAAAGCACATAAAGGCAGCCTAAAAGTAATCCATATGACTCCAGTGGTTTAATACATGTCTTCAGAAACAGATCAATATTCAAGTAGTTTTTTCCAATAAATTGTCCTCCCTGCCCAGTAGATGGCGATATGCACGAAGAATGAAAATTGCCAAAAACAAAAGAAGAAGAATGTGAAAGTTAATGTGGAGATTTATAGTGGAAAAGGACATACATTTTGAGCTGTTTTTCAGCCACACCTATCATACAGCTTCAGAAGACATGGATTAAACGACTGGAGTCGTATGGATTAATGTTATGCTATGTGTATATGCTTTACGGAGCTTCAAATATATATATATATATATATATATATATATATATATATATATATATATAATATATACACTCACCTAAAGGATTATTAGGAACACCATACTAATACTGTGTTTGACCCCCTTTCACCTTCAGAACTGCCTTAATTCTACGTGGCATTGATTCAACAAGGTGCTGAAAGCATCCTTTAGAAATGTTGGCCCATATTGATAGGATAGCGTCTTGCAGTTGATGGAGATTTGTGGGATGCACATCCAGGGCACGAAGCTCCCGTTCCACCACATCCCAAAGATGCTCTATTGGGTTGAGATCTGGTGACTGTGGGGGCCATTTTAGTACAGTGAACTCATTGTCATGTTCAAGAAACCAATTTGAAATGATTCGAGCTTTGAGACATGGTGCATTATCCTGCTGGAAGTAGCCATCAGAGGATGGGTACATGGTGGCCATAAAGGGATGGACATGGTCAGAAACAATGCTCAGGTAGGCCGTGGCATTTAAACGATGCCCAATTGGCACTAAGGGGCCTAAAGTGTGCCAAGAAAACATCCCCCACACCATTACACCAACACCAGCAGCCTGCACAGTGGTAACAAGGCATGATGGATCCATGTTCTCATTCTGTTTATGCCAAATTCTGACTCTACCATCTGAATGTCTCAACAGAAATTGAGACTCATCAGACCAGGCAACATTTTTCCAGTCTTCAACTGTCCAATTTTGGTGAGCTCTTGCAAATTGTAGCCTCTTTTTCCTATTTGTAGTGGAGATGAGTGGTACCGGTGGGGTCTTCTGCTGTTGTAGCCCATCCGCCTCAAGGTTGTGCGTGTTGTGGCTTCACAAATGCTTTGCTGCATACCTCGGTTGTAGCAGTGGTTATTTCAGTCAAAGTTGCTCTTCTATCAGTTTGAATCAGTCGGCCCATTCTCCTCTGACCTCTAGCATCAACAAGGCATTTTCAGCCCACAGGACTGCCGCATACTGGATGTTTTTCCTTTTCACACCATTCTTTGTAAACCCAAGAAATGGTTGTGCTTGAAAATCCCAGTAACTGAGCAGATTGTGAAATACTCAGACCGGCCCATCTGGCACCAACAACCATGCCATGCTCAAAATTGCTTAAATCACCTTTCTTTCCCATTCTGACATTCAGTTTGGAGTTCAGGAGATTGTCTTGACCAGGACCACACCCCTAAATGCATTGAAGCAACTGCCATGTGATTGGTTGATTAGATAATTGCATTAATGAGAAATTGAACAGGTGTTCCTAATAATCCTTTAGGTGAGTGTATATATATAATATATATATATATATATATTAAAGTGCCGTGTACCATGACATTTGGTATGTGTGAGCTAGGAATTAAATTAAACTGTCCTTATTCTACATTATTATGTAAGGAAATTTATAATGGAATTAGTTGTGTTCGACAACTATTATAAATTAGATAAATGAAAAATAACTAGATTATTTGTCTGAATAAAATTCTCCACCATTAAATCGTAATACAATGTCTTGTTGTATCAGCTTACAATTTCTACTGTAAGGAATTAGCTTTAATAAGGGAATTATTATTAATTCACTTATTGTAGTAATATTATTGTCATGGCTTATTGAAAATAATATTACACATAATTAGGTACAGCTTCGAGGTTAAATCTTTTAAAAACAGGGATGAGATTATTTATCAAAATATACCAGTCAAATTATCTGTGAATACAGACAAACTTTATTGCTATTCTAACATAAAACTAATCTAACAAATACAACATGAAACATAGTGGTGAGTAGTGACAGAATGTGAAGTGATCAATACAGAGAAAATTTACTTTATGGAGTCTTTTGAAACATTTATCCTTCTTTGAGTCTAAATTGATTTGCAATTGGATTACCCAAAGTATTTAATTTATACACCAGCACTTTGAGCAAAAGTCTGGAGATGTACTTGCATGTCATTGCGTTTCCTTGTGTGTTGTTCTTTATGTTGCTTTGTTCTTTGGCTCTTTGTCGCAAGTTCATTCCGTCAATGTTTTGGATCTCTGTTAGATCCTTGATAGTTGTTGTCTCGATGGATGATGAGGTGGGCTTTGAAGCAAGGCCTTCCGCAAGGAAGACTTGTGACTCCCGTTGGGTGTGTGAACCGTAGACTTTGTCCCGAGTTTTCCTTGGACTCTACATGGCACGGAGGATCTGGAAGATGCAAGCAACGGTTCCGAAAAGAGAAGGAAAGAGAAAAGGGAAGAGAGAGGGCATTCTTCCTTGGGTAGGAAAGATTTTAATTGAAATTGGCCACACCCCAAAGGTGTCCTGAGCCAATCAGAAGTGACGTTCCAGAGTCACTTGGTTGACTGGGCTGTTCTTTTCAAAATTTGATTTATGGTCCTTTGTGAAGGATTCTTACGAACTCCCGCTCAAAATAGTGCATGTTTAATCATTAACTTTTATATCTTGAAAACAGTGCAAGAGACATGACATTCGTTGTTATCAACATTCTCTACATAAACAAGCATGCATTTACATACTAAATATGACATTCTTTCATGATTATTATACGTGTAAGTAACAAAACATGTTAATCCCAGGTTACAAATCATACTGGTTAATTAATTGGTTTTACAACATGGATAATTCATTATACGTTATGAGAAACCTGATTGTCGTGGTATATTATCAAGTTAAGACTTGATGTTACCATACAAGATTAAAGATTATAATCATCTATTTGTTAGTTAGAAGAGATTAAAAATCACTACACATATCTTAAAAGGTACATTGGCTATAATCATTACTTTGTCACTTATACAAGTGATCACAGGTCATATTCAGAATTAGCTAGCAAGGCTAGGTATGGTGTATATTTTATAGGGTTAAATCACAAGTACTGGGTTCATGGATTCCCTTTTAGCTGCAGTTTGCAGGTTACTAATCACGATGTCTTGTGATTTGATGAGTGTAAATGTAGCAAACTGGTTTATATTGGAGGACAAAACAGAGTGTGTTTCTTGGGAATTCCAGGGAGTGTGTTCTCTGTCTTTTATTGCCTTTGACCACTGCACCCAGAGGCCTCTTTGCAGAGATGGTCTTAATAGCAGTTTAGGCACTATGGAGGAGATTTATGACTCTCTAATGGCTCGGTGGGGGATCTCTCTGAACTGTGGAATGTGTTGTTGTGTTCATTTGATGGCTTTGTTCGTGGATAGTCCTACAATATATGCAGGGATGGGGAATAACAGAATATATGTAATGGTATTACGTATTTAAAATTGGGGTGTGCGATATATATATTGTCTACGATAATATCACAATTGTTGCTTTAACGATATGAGAAATCACATGATCGAGTATGTCACTCGTTTTCAAAAACCAATCAAAAAGCCATATTAAGTGTCCAGAAAATTCACTGCGTGCTGTAGCAAATTAGTATATACTACTGCACATGCGCATTCAGATCATGATATTACACATTAGATTGTGGTGTGTATGACAGAATTTAAAAATGAGTGAAGAAATGGCAAGAGGAGAAGATCATTAAACACCAACAACTTCGCAACCCAAGCTAGATTTAATTGCTAGACGTGGGTCGTCATCAATATGGTTTGGTCTTGAAAAGGTTAGATGTTAGTCAAAAGACGCCAATCTGCAAACTGTGCCGAAAATCAGTTACAGTCAAAAGCAGCTCGACGACCAACCTGTTTCACCATCTTCGAACTACCCACCGCACTGAATATGAGGAATATGCAAATCTTCACGAGTCAACTGAACACAACATGCCTGCAGCTGACAGGGTAAAAGTTAAAAAAAAACACACTCAACAAACTTTAGCAGAATCATTTAGCAAAAACGTTCCTTATAGGGCTGCACTTGTCCAGTGTGTGGATCATTTTCTGAAATCCTATTTTGCTAATGGTGCATCATGTCTCTTGCCATGCAGTGCATTATGGCATCATGGTCGCAAACACATCTGTAATTGTGCTTTGTTTTGTTTGGCTTACAGGTTGTTGTTTCAATGGTCTCTTTACTAATCTGGGCTTTCACCATCGTGCATTCATCATACATTTCTCTGTGCTGTTTCAGGTGCCGATATAAATTTGTTGTGTTACCACGTGATGTAGCTACTTTCATTTTGCAAATTTTGCACAGTACCTCTCTCTGCTCAGCATCAGTTATCTTAAAGCCAAAATATCACCATATAACCAGGGGTGTTCCTGGCTGAAAATGAGGCGAAAGTGGTACCGTACTGATCAAAAAAGTGACGTTAAAAACAAGTAAACGTTGGCTTTGCGTTAAGCAACTGAATACTAGTGTTAATTTTGTCAGCTGTTTTTTATTTTAGTCTTAGTCTTAACTAAAAAGGACACTTGCGGGGGTGAGAGACGAGTGTCTCCGTGTTAGAGTGCGCATCAGCCGGCGGAACTTTAAATCTCTCCCGGTCTCGACTCCCGCTCAGATTGGGTCTCTTTCGCGACTGGTTGAAGCAGCTCTGACTGCACAGAGAATGACAGTTTTGGAGTTTGTGCTTATTTATATGGCACGCTCCTGTATTATATTAACTTTAATTAAGGATGAAATAAAGATATATCTCCAAGCTGTGATCTGCGTTTCTATCAGACACTCGAGCTGCAGACAGCGGGGGTGAGAGACGAGCATCTCCGTGTTAGAGTGCGCATCAACCGGCGGAACTTTAAATCTCTCCAGGTCTCGAATCCCGCTCAGATTGGGTCTCTATCGCGAAGCTGTGATCTGTGTTTCTGTGTTATTTTTTCTTGCCACCAGTTCAGTGTCGGTCTGCTCGGCATCCATCTTCACCTGATTTCCACGCTGAACACCGGAAACTCACATGAAATGACCACACGTGCCACTCCCTAAACTGAGACTGACTGGTCATCTTTTTATTAGCGACGTAGAAAATTGGCAAACAGCTCTCAGAGAGAATGTCACTTCCACACATGCACTTATTTATTTAATAAAATTGCAGCATTTTGCCATCATATAATCGCACAGGCTGACATTGCGATTGCGATATAATTAATCATGCAGTACTAGTTTCTTATGACAAAAAGAGCAACAGATGGCAAGATATAACAAACGCTGTCACCAGTTACATCGCAAAAGACATGGTGCCAATTCAAGCAGTTGAGAGAAATGGTTTTAAACAACTTTTGAAGATCTTAGACCCAAGATACACACTGCCTGAGTGAAAATATTTCAGTCAAACAGCGCTATCTAAATTGTATGAGTCATGTCGCCAAACTCTTGTGAATGAAGTGCAGAAGATTTCACATTTTGCCACAAAAACTGATTTGTGGTCAAGCAGAACAACTGAACATACCTCTCCTTGACAGTACATTTCATCGATGAAACCTGGCAACTGAAAAGCTACTGTTTGCAAACATCTTACTTTCCAGATGACCACACAGGTGACATCATTGCCCAATGTCTAATTGATGAGCTAGCATCATGATCGCTGCCAGAAGACCGCATGGTTTGCATGACAACAGACAGTGAGGCTAACGCTGTCAGTGCACTACGGATTAACAACTGGAAGAGGCTTCCTTATTTTGGACACAGGCTTCATATTTCCATTGGTAAGCAATTTAGGTGCTTCTATGAAATGCAAATTAAGGAAAATAGATCTTGTATTGGTTGGGATGTTTAAAAATACAAAAAGGAACTATGATAATAATGACAGTAATATAATAAATATAACATGAATATAAATTAAATATAATACATTTATATTAAATTATAATATTAAATAAATAATGTATATTAGATAATATTGTAATGTCATAACTGCACACTTTGAATGTTCTATTGACTCAAAAAAAGTTTTATGTCTTATTTAAAATGTTTTCCAGAGAGGAGCATGCGGGATCATAGAATAAACAGAATAAACATTGTAGTTTGCAAAAAAGTGGTCGCTGCTTTTTCCAGCAGCTGGAAAAAGAAAAAAGCACTTTATGATGCACAAGAGCAGCTGAAGCTTCCACAGCATAAACTGGTCACGGTCACCAACAAGATGGGGCTCAAGACAGCACATGATTTAGAGATTTATTGAGCAAAAAAAATGGCAAGATGTTGAGGTGCTGGAGGCGGTAAGTAAAGCACTTGGTCCTCTGCTGGAATTTACAGACGCTCTTTCAGGTGAGCAACTTGTAACAGTTTCTTACTTAAAACCTGTGTTGGCCTTGTTCAACACTGAAGTCCTGGTGGTAAAGTCTGATGACACAGACCTAACCAAAAAAATCAAACAAACCATTCTGGAGTACCTGTACACCAAGTACACAGAAGATTAGTGGATGAGCTGTTAAGTTTGGCATCCAGGTTCAAAAACTGCTACAATGACAATGACAGGATCAAAGCCATTGGGACAGCAGTGATGACAGAACTCATAGCTATGACGGCAGGGGGAGACAGCCCTACCCCAGGCCCCTTAACTGCTTCTGCTCAGGCTGTGACAGCAGAAGTTGGAGCAGGTGATGATGACACCAGGGAGCCAGCAAAAAAGTATTTTGGCAGTTATTTCATGAAACAACAGGAAATCAGAGGTGAGTCTCTGCACATTGTTATTGAAATGGAGATCAAGAACTACTAAATGATACCTGAGGTGGACAGTGATGTAAATCCACTTGACTGGTGGAAAACACAAGAAATATATTTCCCTAGATTGGGGAAGCTAGCAAAAAAGTACCTGTGCATCCCCGCTTCAAGCAGGCCTTCTGAGAGGGCTTTCAGCACAGGAGGAAATATTGTAACATGTCACTGTGCCGCTCTCAAGCCAGATGTTGTGGACAAGCTGGTGTTTTTGTCTGTCCTAGTGACTACTTTAAATTATAAAGTCTATTTTACGTTTTTGTCTTTAAATTGTGGACTTTGTTTACAGTGCTGCACAGTTCACCTTACAGCAGAGCAGTGTTTTGTGTTGTTCTTACTTGAATGCTTCAGTTTTAAATAATAAAGACCTCTTTTCATTCAATATATTGTTTTGATTAATAATATCAACAATCAATATTATTATGTTATGCTATTAATATGTTGTAAGAGGGAACTAGTACAATATAAGACTTCTACAAAAAAAATGTTTTTGATATCGTCTGTTTATCGTTATCGACAAAATCCCAGAAAATATCGAGAAATATTTTTTTTGTCAATATCGCACACACCTATTCAAATACAAAATATAAGTAACTGTATCCGATACAGTTATAATTTCAATAATTGGTAATTATAATACAATTACATTCATAAAGTATTTTGATCCATACACACTGTCCACCGAGCACATGTCAATCACGATAATTTGGAAAACATCGAACGTTCGCAGATCCACGTAGCATCTGGAATCCTCGAATGAGATTACGTACGTTTTAAAATCGCTCTAAGTCACTACGGAAAGTCGAAGGGTTCATTCACTGACAGCACGCTCTTTCCCAGAAGCCTTTCCTCATATTGTACACAATCATCATGGCGGCGCAGGATGGTGGGTAGCATGAAAATGTACTTAAATGTTATTTCCCCTGTCTTTGCTATGTTGTGTAAAAACCTAGAATACAGATTCCAGTTATTTGGCACTTGTATTACACTGAATGGGTGTTCTTTTAAATTGTCAGTGATAAAATAAAATAGACAGATATTTTGTGATTATTCCAAACAGCCATCTCGAAAACTTAGGCTGTGTCAAAAATCCTATTGAGCTGTCTAGCTAGACTGCATTTTTGGGGCATCAAAGACGCGTCTGGAACTTTCGAACATTTTTCGAACTTTCGAAAAGAAATCCCGGGTTTCATATGTTTATTTTGAATGAACGTCCCAAACGCGCGTGAGATGCCCAATGTTGGACAGGTAGGCAGTTTTTTAGGTTTTGAGACACAATCTCAATGTGATCTTGCGAATATTAGCATAGCAGGCTGGCTAAGTTATCAGTTCGACCATCCAGCTGTTCTATCATAGCCAGCAGTTTGGAGATGGTGACTTGTCGCTGAGTAAGTCGTGTGTTCTTACGAAAAACTGCCTCGATCAAGGCTGTCATGGGTGTAGTATTTTGTCTTAATTCAACAGTTGGGTTTAAATAACGGTAGGATAATTTTGTAGATGCTTCTGCGCCTTTGGTCAGCAGCTTGTCAGTTAGCTTTAAAAGAAAATGCAAAATAAAATAAAAGAAAATTCTTGTATATTGGAATAGTCAATAAATGTAAATTGTGTTTTCATATTAGTCCACCTTGTGAAACAAGTCTGATATTATTTGCACCACATTTTCCTCTTCACATGTCAACATGATCGAAAAATCTAACTGTTTAATTTCTCTTATAATTCTGCAATTGTTCCCACAGGAAGTGAGGTTGGAGAAATGGAATATGAGGTCATGCAGAAAGCACCAGAAGTATTGTGTGAGGCTCCTGGGAAAGGAGATGCAGCCGGGACTGAACAAGCATCTCTTACCGATGGTGAAAGCACATCAACTGAGCTTCCTGTTGTCAGCAATGGAGAGGAAAGCAATGACGGGAAAGAGATGGTGGAAGTGAAAATCATTTGGAACAAAAACAAATATGATCTTAAAATTCCTTTAGATGGCACTGGGGCTAAGCTGAAAGAGAAGATTCACACACTCACTGGTAATACTGGAAAGATTATAAGTCTTTGTACATAATATTAAAGGGGTAGTTCACCCACAAATGAAAATTCTCATCATTTACTCACCCTAATGCTATCTAAGATGTGTATGACTTTCTTTTTCTGAACACAAACAAATATTTTAATAATATTTCAGCTATATTGGTCCTCACAACGCAAGTGAACGGTGACCAGAAATTTTAAACTCCAAAAAGCACATAAAGGCTTCATAAAAGCAATCCATAAGACTTCAGTGGTTAAATGATTTGTGAGTTCTTTTTTATTATAAATTCTCCTCCCTTTCCAGTAGATGGCGAAATGCAAAAATAATGCAAATTGCCAAAAACAAAAGAGCAATGTGAAAGTGGACATTGATGGGAAAAAAAGGATGTGAATATAGATCTGTTTCACACTCACACCTATCAGATCACCTCAGAACCACTCGAGTTGTATGGATTACTGTTATGCTGTCTTTTTGTGCTTTTTGGAGTTTCAAAGTTCTGGCCACCATTCGCTTGCATTGAATGGATCAACAGAGTTGAGATATTTATCTAAGAATCTGTGTGTTCAGCAGAAGCAAGTCATACACATATGGGATGGCATGACGGTGAGAAAATTATGACACAGAAAAATCTAATTTGTGGGTGAACTATCCCTTTAAAAGTTATGGGTCATGCATACATTAATCTTAATTAAACTCCTTTGTACAAAAGGGCAGAATTCTTTGCCTCCATTGATAAATATTAGATATTAGATAGACTTGAGAATATTTATCTATGTTGTCATCATAGTAAAAAGGGGCATACCAAATAAAAACATAGTGAAATTAATTTTTCAATTAAAATTTTCCTTCAAATTGTTATGCTATAATACAATTGTAATTGTTACTTATGATAAAATAAGTTGTTATAAAAAAGAAATGTATTGCATAAAAAAACAGCCAAACAGAAAATGTTGACTTAAGACTTTTGAAACATACTGTATATTATTATTTATGTACAGAAAACTCCATGTAAAATTTCACAATTAAAATGCTTCAGAGCAAGGAAATGAGTGTTTTAGTGTTAAAAAAAGTATATTCAGCCACCCTTCTGAAACTATTTGGTTCAGTTTTTTTTTTCTTTATTGTTTTGTTATTAGGTCTTCCACCCGCTATGCAGAAAGTGATGTACAAAGGACTGCTACCAGAGGACAAGACACTTAGAGAAATCAAAGTTACTAATGGTGCAAAGATAATGGTGGTCGGGTCTACAATAAATGATGTACTAGCTGTAAATACACCAAAAGAAGTTATACAGCAAGAAGTTAAAGCTGAGGAAAACAAAAAGGAGCCATTGTGCAGGCAAAAGGTGGGAAACTAAGTTCCTTAAAGTGACTTAACTGTTAAGTTTTTATTATTATTATATTTCTGGACTTCTTTCTCTTAGCAACACAGAAAAGTTTTGGATAAAGGAAAACCAGAAGATGTCATGCCGTCAATAAAAGGAGCCAAGGTAATCTAAAGCAGTAGAGGAGAAGAACAGAACACTGCACACAAATATTTATTGCAATTTATTCTATGGCCAATACCCAAAAAGTTTGTAATGGAGTAGTACATTTTAATTTGGATATTTCACAAAAAATAAATACAAATAATTAGGGGATATTCAGACCAAACTCGTTCTTGCCCTAAAAATGCTAGACGCAGTGCAACGAATGGAACAGAACACAGGTGTTTCGAGGCAGGTTTTTCCAAAGTTCTTTTAACTTGATTCGGCATCATAAAAGGGCAGCGCTCTGCTCGTGATGCGGCACAGCAGTCAAAGACGTCCATCTAGAACATTACAGATATGCTTTGTGTAAACAGTCCCATATACACTGATGAGCCAAAAACATTATGACCACCTGCCTAATATGCGGTTGGTCCTCCGTGTGCCACCAAAACAGCTCTGACCCACCAAAGCATGTGGTATCTGGCACCAAGACATTAGCAGCAGATCCTTCAAGTCCTGTAAATTGTCTTGTGGAGCTGCTCATTCGGATCGAGATCTGAGGAATTTGGAGGCCAGGGCAACACCTTGAACCCTTCATCTTGTTCCTCAAACCATTCTCGAACGATGTATGCAGTGTGGTAGGATGCATTAAAAGGCTGCGGAAAAGGCCACTGCTATTGACTAATAGCATTGCCATGGAGGAGTGTACCTGGTCTGCAACGACGTTTAGGTATGTGACCCATGTCAGATGGACCCAGAGTTTCTCGGCACAGCATTGTGTGCAGCATTGCACACCAGGCAACCTTCTTCCACTGCTCCAAGGTCCAGTTCCAATGCTCGCATACCCATTGTACCGCAGGCGCTTTCAACGGTGGACTGGTCTGCAGCTATGCAGCCTCTTACACAGCAGAGTGCAATGCACTGTGTGTTGTGATAATTACAATTTTCTGTGACTTGTGCCACAGTAGACCTTCTATCAGTTCGGACCAGACGGTATAGCCTTCGTTGCCCTCATGTATTGATGAGCCTTTGGTGCCCAACACCCTGTTGCCGGTTTGTGGTTTGGCCCTCGTTGGACCACTCTCAGTAGGTACTCGCCACTGCTAACCTGGAGCACCCCACAAGCCTTGCCGTTTCAGAGATGCTCTGACCCAGTTGTCTGGCCATATCAATTTGGCCCTTGTCAAAGTGGCTCAGGTCTTTACTCCTGACCATTTCTTCTGCATTCAACACGTTGACTACGAGAACCGATTGTTCGCTTTCATCTAATTTACCAAGACCTTGACACGTGGCCTTGTTCGGAGATGATCAACTTTATTTGATTCACCTGTGAGTGGTCATCATGTTTTGGCTCATCGTGTAGATGTTTTTGTTTTACTGGAATTGCGTCATTTGAATCTAGGTTCAGTGGTCAGGTCCTGTGAAAGCTTGCTGTAAAGCTCTTTTTAAGAGTACAGATTAAGTTCCCTGTGTGCACAAATGACATCCGAACGATGTCTTATTTGTTAAACAGGAGCGCCTTCCAACAGTGCCTTTATCAGGAATGTACAACAAATCTGGTGGAAAAGTACGACTCACTTTCAAACTGGAACAGGATCAGCTATGGATTGGAACAAAAGGTGATTTTATCCTTTAAGTAAAAATTAAGAGACAGTATGATTCATACTAATTCCTTTTATCTTGATGTTTTCTGACCTGCAGAAAGAACAGAAAAAATCCCAATGGGTTCCATCAAAAATGTTGTGACTGAGCCAATAGAGGGTCACGATGACTATAATATGATGGTATCTTGTTTATCTTAACATTGTCATATCAACAAACTCTGCGTTAAATGTTAGAAAACAAACATTAATTAATTGATATTTTGTGTTTGTCCTAGGCATTTCAGCTGGGTCCAACAGAAGCCTCACAATATTGGGTCTATTGGGTGCCTGCACAGTTTGTTGATGCAATCAAAGACACAGTCCTTGGAAAATGGCAGTATTTTTAACGTGCCTCTATATAGACACTGACAAATTGGGATTAAGAGCAGAATATTGAAAACTTTAACTGGAGCCAACACAATAATCTGAAGAACTGATTTTTCTGAAGTATAAACTGAGCAAACCGAAGGATTGCTGTTGGACAAAATATGATTTCTTTAAGTGCACTAAATGTCAGCAACCCATTTTTCAAACTGTTTCACTACTAATTTTTTTTTTTAAAGCTATCCCAAGCATAAACAGAGAATTGTACAGAACTTGCAAATACATTTCTCGTAGGTATTCTGATAGAAATAAAAAATTATTTAAAGAAAATGTTTGATGCCATATAGGAAGATTTTATCTAGTATATTCCTTGGTTTACCGTACAACTCAAGCAAACTTGCCAAAGTTTACAATTCACAACGGTTGTTGATTTAACTATTAGCTTCTCTTGTTGCACAGACTATAGTTTACATGTAAAACAGCAAATGTTGTAACACTCAAAAATGAAATTTATCCGGGTTAAAAAAATTATTTGCATTTCATTACTTTTTTTTTTTTAGCACATAAACTTCTAGTCATTTTCTGTGGGTACTGTGCAGAATTTCAGCTGTAATGCCAAGAATACAATTATTCTGTTTCTGTTCTCTCAACAAACCCTGTGATACTTTGAGAAAAGGCAATACTTTATTGATATGTTGTTATAATTTCAGGGATGTCCCTTAACCCAAACCCTCCCTATCAGTTCAGATGTAATATTAGGAAGAACTGTGTTAATGTTCCATAAATACACAGTCACATATCCAAGTTGATGAGTAAGTATTCTGATATACAGCCAGATCGTCATGCATGTTGTTTATTTCAAACATGGTGCTAACCAATGAAAAGCATTTTTATTTCAATAAAGCCCAAAAGTAAGGAGTTTCAGTGACCTTTCTGTAATATACTTACTCATTTAGTATTTGATTATTATTTTTTTTTATCTGAACTGTGTCTATCAACTCAGAATTATCCCATATTCCAGGATGTAAGCGTCCATGTTCTACCTTAAGCACGCTGATGCAATAGAATTTACACTGGTGAATTTCTTGTTCAATCTCAAATTATTTGAAAGCTCCCATTTGAATTCATTTATTGAGAGGTTCTAATTAAACAGTTGAGATTGAATATGCTTATTATTTGTAACAAAGTTGCTTTTGTGCATGTAGAGAAGTAGTATTGCTTTCCAAAAAGCTGCCATCATCATGTGTCACTCCAACAAAAGAGCTCCCTCTTCCTGGGTTAAATAGCCATGGTATTAATGCTTCAGTTGACAGTCTGCTTCAAACCAGTGTTATTATACATTTTTATTTATTTTTTATATTCAATTTGCCATAATTTCGTAGCAGTTTTCAATTTGTTTTTGTTTTGTAGTTTCAGTTTAGTTTTATTTTAGATTTAGTATTTTTTTTGGCTGCCAAAGCTGAGCATTTACTGGTGTTTTTTAAAAGGTCTAATATTTAAATTCTCAGGGCAGTCTTGTTACCTCTATCTAGTGGTATTTTCATGTTTAAAAATGCGTTGTAAATGTTGGTTGTAAAAGTGACAGATCATTTACGCTTGATCCATTTTGTATCCATATGTATTTCCTTAAATTATTATAAATCATTACTAAACTAATCTTTGGGTAGTAAACTATCAAAGCGATAGTTCACCCAAAAATGGGTCTCTCATCATTCACTCACCCTCATGCCATATCAGATGTGTAAGACTTTCTCTCTTCTGCAGAACACAAATGAAGATTTTTAGAAGAATATTTAAGCTCTGGAGGTCCATACAATGCAAGTTTTTAGGGGCCAAAACTTTAAAGCTCCAAAAAGCATATCAATGCTGCATAAAAGTATTCCATAAGACTCCAGTGGTTACATCCATTTGTTCAGAAGTGATAAAACAGGTGTGGATGAGAAACACATCAATATTTAAGTCCTTTTTTTCTACAGTAAATCTTGACATCAGCTGTCTCCTTGGCAATAATGATTTCAAGCTCAATTTTATTTCTCAGCGCCATCTAGCACTCTGCGGACTTTACATGTAAGTGTAATCGAGCTTGAAATAATGATCGGTCCTGTAAGCTGCAATTGCAAGGTGTACAGTGCAAAAGGAGTTACAGTTTGGTCTATTCTCACCCAAAACAGATTAGATCACTTCAGAAGACACTGTCAAATTAGCAAAAATTTTAATGATCATCCACACAAGGAGTGGAAGAACGGTAGAACCTTGTGAATTACAGGCATTCCAATTCCGCAGGGCTTTCTGTGAAGTTCTGTGCACAGATTACCAGCAGGCCTGCTTACTGGCAACAAATAGTCAGCAAGTTGCTGTATTTCATGCTAAAGTCAAATTAATGTAACACTAGTTGACAGCATACTTTATAATGATTTGCAGTATATTTGTATTATACTGTACAATTATTTAGTTGTTTGGAAGCTTTATATTAGCTAAATTACAATGCTTCCAGTACTGTAGAACTAACTGCAGTAAGTAAGCATATTTCTAGTGTGTACCTTACATGTTTACCCAAGTTGTTACAAATAATAGTTACAAATACTGAGGCCTCTTTTTAAACAAGTGCAATATTTATTGCAAAATAATGATCTTGAAATAGTGATATCCAATAAAAATACAGGAATACATCATAAAGTGGATAAAGAATCATAAAACTAAGTCCATTAAAATGCTTATCAATTAAGTGAATTAACAAATATTATTCATCAAAAATCAGTATTAATAAAACCCCATTGATTGAAAGAACACCATTTAACAATTCTTTGCCTGTCTTGAGAGAATAAAATGCAATAATCAATCCAAATTATGTGCATCGCACAGCTCAGGCGATAAATGCTTTCAGTCACGTCTTTATATTAAACTGGTTCATTTTAATATAAAAATAGGTAAATTACCTACGACCCCAATACTGAAAAATTTGGGACGTATGAAAAATGCTAATGCTAATAAAAACCAAAAGTAGTGATTAGTAAATTGTATTCACCCTTTGCTATATTGAAAGCACAACAACTAAACATTATATTATATTTTGCTTTGTGAATTTCATTGTTCTGTTTAAATGTTCAGTGATTTCAAATCAGATGATTGCAACACGCTCCAAAAAAGTTGGGACAGTCAAGTGTTTACCATTGTAAAACATCATAATTTCTTCTAATAACACTTATTAAGCATTTGGTCACTGAAGACACCCGTATGTTAAGTTTAGAAAGTGGAATTTCCCCCCATTCATCCTTTATGCAGTTCTTCATCTGCACAATTGTACGGGGTCTTCATTGCTGTATGGTGTGCTTCATAATGCCCCACACATTCTCAATTGGAGATGGTCAGGACTACAACAGGCCAATCTAGCACCTGCACGCTCTGCATTTTCAACCAGTATGTGGTTTGAAGTTGTCCTGCTGAAAATGCCAGGACGTCCCAGGAAAAGACAGGGCTGGATGGTATTATATGCTGCTCCAAAATTTGAACATATCTGTCTGCATTAATGGTGCCCTCACAGATATATGAGTTGCCCATGCCATGGGCACTGACACACCTCTGGCCCATACAGACACTGGCTTTTGGGCCAGGCCCTGATAACAGTTTGGATGGTCCTTTTCCTCTTTGGTCTGGAGAACACGATGGCTGTGTTTTTCAAAAACAATTTGAAATGTGGACTCAGTTCCACTGTTCTACTTTCCATCTAAGATGAGACCGAGCCCAGAGAAGTCGGCAGTGCTTCTGGACAGTGTTGATGTATGGCTTCTGCTTCGCATAGTAAAGTTTTAACTTGCATCTTTGAATGCAGCGGCAAGTGGTGTTGACGAACAATGGTTTACTAAAGTAATCCTAAGCCCTTGTTCATGATATCCATTACAGATGAAGGATATTTTTTTAAGACACTGATGTCTGAGGGATCAGAGATCACATGCATTCAGAAGAGGTTTTTGTCTGGCCCTTTATGCACCGAGATTTGACCAGATTCCTTTAATCTTTTAACTATATTATGCACTGTAGAGAGTGAAATGCCTAAAATCCCTCTAATTTGTATTTGGGGGGACATTCATGGTAAGACAAACACAAAGCAATCTGCAAACTTACCAAATATATGTTTCCATCCAAGGATTTTTTTTTCCATTTAACTCTTGCACATAAACCCTATAGCCTAGTTTCCATCCACTTTTCGTGCTAATTTGTTATCGACAAAGGGAAAATGCGTAAACCAAATTTAATTAGCCGTCTTATGCCTGGTTCCATTATAATGGGCGTTTATCGATAAAAATGGTGTGTATGTGTGGAGGGGTGTGTGTGTGTGTGTGTATGTCGACGTCATGCCAAAAAAAACTGACTTTGTCATGTAAATTTTGGTTTATCGCAAAAAAAATCTGCCCTTTAGCCGTTTCCATTCAGAAATGTGGTTTATCGCTAATTTGCCTCCCAGCTGTCCATAATTTTATTCCTCCGTAGTTTTGGTAAAATGGGGAGATTATTGAGACAATTAATTGAAATTAGCCAGTTTACTATCATTTTAATTACGCAAATAAAAGCAATAAGATGAGGAGGAATTGCATTCAAAAGGGAACAGTTGCCCTTCTGATATGACTGTAATATTGGTCCTAATGTTGCACCTATCGCAGGTTGCCACCGGTTCCGACCCAAAAGTGAATCGTCATGGACCTGTTCAATCTCTGAACCTGCACCAAGTAGTGGGGAAACTTTCTGTCTTAGAATAAGGACTATCAATCGATGTGTATATGCGGTGTGCACAGCTATTAAAGAAAAAATGATGCAGTGTTATATCAAGGTTTACATATGATACTTTCCTGAGATTCAATTGGCTATTTTTTAACAATCATCTAATCTAAAGCATTGCCATCACATCTGCATTATGTCCTGTATATTTCTCCAGCAACTTTTAATGACCAACTGAACTTGATTGTCATCTAAAATTAATTTTAGTATCATAATGCAATTTACATTTTCTGAAGAAGCTCAGCAAATGCAATCCGAGGTAAAGAGGGTTATAGTTCAAATATTTAAACGTTTTAAAAAACGTTCTGAAAGTTGGGGTACAAATAATTCTGATGTTTTCTGATAATTCTGAATAATTAATTCAGCCGACTTTTTCATCTACAGAACAGGGTAAGGTTAATTTAAGTTTGTGTAATAAAAGGCATATGTAGGTCTAAAAATATATTTTTTTAATTTGGTCATTTATTTATTTTAATACAGGGAATTTTGCCTGCATTTTTTCAAAAGCCCCTGGCGGACGGAACGCCCTGCCGCATTCTCGGGGAACAGAAGGGGTCTCCCCCGCCCCTGGCAGCGGTTCTCCCACTCCAGGCAGTCGGCAGTGAGCCCCTCCCCTTTTCAGTGGCTGGTAGGGGACTCCTCCGCCCCTGGCACCCTGACCGCTCCAGGCGGTCGGTTAGGAGCCCCTTCTCCCCTCGTGGTCGGCGGCCGTTCCTCTGCTTCCAGGCGGCCGGGCTCCTCGTCCCCCGGCAGATGTCCGTAAACGATCTCTCTCTCCCGCACCATCCTCCGCAGTCTGCCTTTATCCCTCTCGGAGGCTTGATTAGCCTGATAAGGGACTGGGTGTGTAGAATCACGACCCGGTCCCGCCCTTTGCCCTGCCACAGCAACATTTGAAGTAAAAAATAAATAAATGAAAGACATCTGGGAGGCAAAGGTTACACAATTTGCGATAAACATTTCTGTATGGAAACGGCTTAAGGGCAGATTTCTTTTGCGATAAACCAAAACTTATACGACCAAATGTTTTTTTAAGGCATGACGTCTTCACACACACCATTTTTATCGATATAAGGCCATTTGAATGGAAAATGGCAAATTTTGCTATTTTTTTATTTTTTTTATGCATTTTCACTTTGTCAATAACAAAATAGCATGAAAAGTGGATGGAAACTATTGACATTAGTGCACATGGTGATGATGATGAATCACAGCCATGTGCACTCACAAGATATGTACAAACATAATCAATGGGCGGAGGAGACTGTCATGATCCTGCCACAACAAGAATAAATTATGACTATTATAGTAGGATGGTGGCGTATTATGGGTCATTTTATAGAAACGTCCACTTTCAAGATGGCAAAATGTATGAATATATCAATAATTGTTAAATATTCAAAATTAGGTTACATTTATTGGTTAGCCTCTTGACTTAATGAATCCTTTAAGTGCCAGCTTAACAGATAAAACAATTATAATAATATTGATATAAAAAAGGTGTTGTCAGTTTTTTTATGTCATTTTAGTGTCCAAAATAAGTATTATCTTTTAAAATCTTACAAACTAAAATTACTGTCTAAATCTTTACTCTCAGATGGTAAATGACACACAAAAAAATTATTATAAAAAGTCTTATGTGATTACATATGTAAATCTAAGATATATATAAACACCTTTAATCAGAAACCGAAATAAATCAAAGAAAAGAAAAAATAAATGTTTTTCAGTATCTAGAGATAAGCAGAACAATTTGTAACACAATGAGCTACATTGCTTTCTAATGATAAGGAAAGTATAATCTGCGTGTCTAAGTTTTTTCTCCTATGTGTCACACTTGAAGAATGGGAAGACAAGAGGTTCGGATCCAAATGCGTTTTTTATTTAACATATAATAAATAAAAGGGTAAACACAAAGCAAAGTCCACGATGGGGAAAACACAATGAAACTGATCAAACACGAGGGAATAAACACTGGAGCAAATAAGAAGTCCACGAGGGGAAAGTAAACCAACACAAACTAACACAGAGCGGAACACGAGACGACAGGGCATCCACGACGGGCTGGGAAAACCTGGAGAAAGCACGAGAGGTTACACATAGGCATAAACATGAAACGGTAACGAACGACAATGGAGAGAGGAAACGACGGGGTTTAAGTAGACAGACACAGTGATAACAAATCAAGCGACAGGTGCGGACAATAACGCTGTGACAGCGGTGATGAGGAGTGAGGAAGAAGGGAAGTGTAGTTTTTAACAGAGACAGTGAAACACAGGCGGACAACAAGGAAGAAATGACAGGGAGTGTGTTAGGTGAAACAGAAAACACGGGACGGATAACAAGGAAGGTCGACACGGAACGTGACTGGTGAGGGTGAAACAGAAAACACGGGACGGATAACAAGGAAGGGCGACACGGAACGTGACTGGCGAGGGTGAAACAGGAAACACGGGACGGACCACATGGAGACGTGACAAGAGAAACAGAGAACACAGTGAGGACAACGGGGAATCGTGACAGAATCCCCCCTCAAAAGGGCCGGATTCCAGACGGACTTAATAAACAGAAGGGAAAAAACAGCAGGGATAAACAAATGTTCAAGGCGAGAGGGGCTAGACAAGGGGAAAAACAGACGGACCAAAGGGGGCACAAGGGACACGGAGACAGACCACGGGGGCAAATAGGCAGTCCACAGGGGCACAAAGGGCAGACGGGCAGACCAGGGAGGCCGTGAGGGCAGGTAAGCAGTCTCTGGGGGTGTGTGCAGGGAACCAAGTCGGGTGGCCTGGGGAACGTCCCCCGGGTAGCGACAGGTTTAGAGGGCCTGGGAGCTGGCCACTGGGCAAGGGCCGGTTCGGGGGACCCGGGAGATGGCCACAGGACCGGGACAGTTCGAGGAGGCCTGGGAGGCGGCCACAAGACAGGGACAGGTCTAGGGGCCCTGGGAGGTGGCCATCGGACAGGGACAGGTCCAGGAGGCCTGGGAGGTGGCCTCAGGACAGGGACAGGTCTAGGAGGTCTGGGAGATGGCCGCAGAACAGGGGCCGGTTCAGGGGACCTGGGAGGTGGCCACAGGACCGGGACAGTTCGAGGAGGCCTGGGAGGTGGCCACAAGACAGAGACAGGTCTAGGGGGCCTGGGAGGTGGCCATCGGACAGGGACAGGTCCAGGAGGCCTGGGAGGCGGCCTCAGGACAGGGACAGGTCTAGGAGGTCTGGGAGATGGCCGCAGAACAGGGGCCGGTTCAGGGGACCCGGGAGGTGGCCACAGGACCGGGACAGTTCGAAGAGGCCTGGGAGGAAGAGTGGCCACTCGGGGAGCTGGCGGAGCCAAGGAGGACTTCTGAGATGGCGCAGTCGAAGACTTGGGTGGTGGCGCCGAAGGAGGCGCAGGCAAGGCCGCAGGAGACCCTGGGGGCGGGGCTGCGAGGGGATCTGGAGATGAAGCTGAGGGAGGCTCTGGGGCCTCAAGAGGCAGAGCCGTGAGAGGCTCAGGAGGCAGAGCCGTGGGAGGCTCAGGAGGCAGAGCCGAGGAAGGTGGCGCCGTAGGAAGCTCTAGAGGCGAAGCTCTGGAAGGCTCTGGAGGCAGAGCCGAGGGAGGTGGCGCCGTAGGAGGCTTTGAAGGCGGAGGCCTGGAAGGCTCTGGAGGCGGAGCCTATGGAGGTGGCGCCGCAGGAGGCTCTAGAGGCGGAGGCCTGGAAGGCTCTGGAGGTGAAGCTGAGGGAGGCTCAGGAGGCAGAGCCGAGGAAGGTGGCGCCGTAGGGGCCCTCAGGGGCGGAGCCGTAGGAGGCTCGGGAGGCGGAGCCGTAGGGGGCTCAGAAGGCTCTGGGAGAAGAGCCGTAGGAGGCTCGGGAGGCGGAGCTTTAGAAGGCTCTGGAGTCTCTGGTTGCAGAGCCGTAGGAGGCTCTGGGGGCGGAGCCGAAGGAGGCTCGAGAGGCGGAGCCGTAGGAGGCTCAGGGGGCGGGGCCATAGGAGGCTCGAGGGGCGGAGCTCTAGAAGGCTCGAGAGACTCGAGAGGTGGAGCCTTGGAAGGCTCGAGTGACTTGAGGGGCGGAGCTCTGGATGGCCCGAGTGACTTGAGGGGCGGAGCCCTGGAAGGCTCGGGAAGCTCAAGAGGCGGAGCTCTTGAAAGCTCGAGAGGCGGAGTTCTGGAAAGCTCGAGAGGCGGAGCTCTGGAAAGCTCGAGAGGCGGAGCTCTGGAAAGCTCGAGAGGCGGAGTCCTGGAAGGCTCGGGAAGCAGAGCCCTAGAAGGTTCGAGGGGCGCTGGCTGTTGGACGGTCATGGCTGCTGGTGCTGGCTCTTGGACGGTCATGGCTGCTGGCGCTGGCTCTTGGACGGTCATGGCTGCTGGCTCAGGGACGGTCATGGCTGCTGGCGCTGGCTCAGGGACGGTCGAGGCTACAGGCGCTGGCTCAGGGACGGTCGAGGCTACAGGCGCTGGCTCACTGACTTCAGGCTCGCTCACAGTGACGTGCGTAGGCGTTGGCTCACTCACCGTGATATGTGTAGGTGCCGGCTCGCTGACCGTGGCTGACGTGGGCACAGGCTCGCTGACCGTGGCTGACGTTGGCCAGAAGGCGGAAGCCCGTCTTCTATTCCTCCTCCGGGCAGACGAAGTGGGCCGTGCAGGCTCACTGACCAAGGCAGGTGTGGGCTCTGGCTCGCAGATCGTGGCTGACCGGTGGGGCAGGTGGAAGAGGATGAGCTAAGGACAACTGGAGGGCCACCGCCGTGGGAGGAGAGGCAGGATCCTCAACCACCTCCACAGTAAGCAGTGAGCCGCATGCCAGAAGTGTCTCCTCCATGAATTCACAGAGCGTCCAGCCACGCATCGCCGGCGGCAACCGCTCCTGGAGCGAACCGGTCAGGCTAGCCTGGAAGAACACCACCAGGGAGGAGTCAGGATAGTCGGTGGCGCTCGCTAGGAACAGGAAGTCCCTAATGTGTTCCTCCACCGGGCGGCTTCCTTGCTTCAGGTC
This sequence comes from Xyrauchen texanus, assembly GCF_025860055.1. Classification (NCBI taxonomy): domain Eukaryota; kingdom Metazoa; phylum Chordata; class Actinopteri; order Cypriniformes; family Catostomidae; genus Xyrauchen; species Xyrauchen texanus. Next base: position 16,214,565 of record NC_068283.1, read on the forward strand.
CAGGAGGCGGCAGCATGCCCGGATAACCGCTGGATCCATATTTTGGGTCGTTCGTTCTGTCACACTTGAAGAATGGGAAGACAAGAGGTTCGGATCCAAATGCGGTTTTTATTTAACATATAATAAATAAAAGGGTAAACACAAAGCAAAGTCCACGATGGGAAAAACAGGCAACTGAAAACACAATGAAACTGATCAAACATGAGGGAATAAACACTGGAGCAAATAAGAAGTCCACGAGGGGAAAGTAAACCAACACAAACTAACACAGAGCGGAACACAAGACGACAGGGCATCCACGACGGGCTGGGAAAACCTGGAGAAAGCACGAGAGGTTACACATAGGCATAAACATGAAACGGTAACGAACGACAACGGAGAGAGGAAACGACGGGGTTTAAGTAGACAGACACAGTGATAACAAAACAAGCGACAGGTGCGGACAATAACGCTGTGACAGCGGTGATGAGGAGTGAGGAAGAAGGGAAGTGTAGTTTTTAACAGAGACAGTGAAACACAGGCGGACAACAAGGAAGAAATGACAGGGAGCGTGTTAGGTGAAACAGAAAACACGGGACGGATAACAAGGAAGGGCGACACGGAACGTGACTGGCGAGGGTGAAACAGAAAACACGGGACGGACCACATGGAGACGTGACAAGAGAAACAGAGAACACAGTGAGGACAACGGGGAATCGTGACACTATGAATGATCTAAATGCGTCACCCCCACCCTCCAGTCCCAGCATACCTCAGACTTACACCTGTTTCTCGAGTGTCAGGACAATTGATTGTTGAAAAAGATGGTTCTCAGTTTTTTATTTTGGCATCCCCTATAAAAGTTGTTTTTGACAGCGATGTTCATGCCCATTATTACAGGAACAACTTTCTTTTAATATACATCTGGTCCATTTTTACTCATTTACTTGAGATTTCACCATTGTGGTCCTGCAACCTTTGTTCTTTGTGAACTGTATGTCATAAAGTGTGTCCTGTTTGACAAAGCTTCATCACAAGCACGGAGAGAGTTCAAGATCTAGAAGCAATTCGACTTTTCAGGATTTCGAGGCCCTAGGCAATTGCCTACTTTGCCTATAGCTAATGCCAGCCCTGGAGCATGTTTAGTGGCAATAACTGCAGTTGAACCGTTTAGGAATCTTGGCCTACTCTTCTCTGAACTGCTTTCTGATTTGTATGTCTTTAAGCATGAAGTGCCTAAATTTCCACTTCTGTTGGATTATAGTCAAGAATTTATAGGCCATTCCAAAAAGGTAACTTTGCTTGTTATTAGCCATTATCTAAATCTATCTAAGCGGAAGCTGAAGTTTAATTCAGCAGGATACCAAAACTCTTTTGTTTATTATCCTGCTGAATTACACTTCAGCTTCAGCTCATGTACAGATGATGGAACTTTCTCCTTAAGAATTGTGTGGTGCATAGACGAATTCTTACATCTTTCAATAATTGCAACTCATCCATGTCCCGAGGAAAGAAAATACAAAATAAAAATGCTACTGTAGTTATGTCCTTACAGTCAAGATCTGTGTTCATTTTACACAAAATTTAGGAAGACTTTCAAATACTTTTGCCTCACCTGTCCATAGAAAATTATACAAAAATTATTGGGGATCAATGTGGTGCTTTTTAGCAAATCTGAGCTTTGATATTTGTTTTGGTGAGCAATGGTTTCCGCCTTGCTACTGTGGTGTTAATCTTTGCACAGTTCCTTTATGTTGACTCATAAACACTGACCTTACCTGATGCTAGAAAGGCCTGCATTTCGTTGAAAGTTGCTCTGTGATCATTTAACACTTGCTGGACGAGGTACTGTGCCCTTAGAGAAATTTTGTTAGGTTTGCCAATTCTGGAATATTCAACAATACTCCAAGTGTTCTCCAATTGGAGGTAATGGCATGTATTGTGGTTTGATGCAGTCCAAGAACACTGGAAATGGTTATGTATCCCTTTCTAAACTGACATATCTCAACTCCCCCAACAAAGGAATATTTTATGATCATGGAAATGAGAAGAGACAGAGTGACAGCTTTAAGATCAAAAATTTAATTAATTACATCTGATATGATCTGAAAGTATGCTTTATTAGGTTTAATTATCAAATCCACATGATTTAAATGTTGTAATTCAGAAACAATTGATTTGTGAGTGTCTCCTTTGTGCATTTCCCTTAAGCATAGCATATATTGCATATATTGCGGTTGTGCCACTGTCAATATACCAAAATCCACTTGAAAGTCGAACCACTATCAGATCTTTATTTCAGGACATATAGAGGGGTGGCTAAAAAAACGTAACAATTTTTGGTGTACTTCTATAACTTTTTGTAAACAACAAAACAATGTTGGTCTTTCTTTTCTGTGTAGCAGAAATTCACCACCTGACTGGCTAGTAGCGAGTACCAGTTCTGAGTGCAAAACAAACAACCCTCCCCATCTCTTACAAAAACACCTAAAGACTTACTGAACGTCACTATCCAGCACTGTCATTATTATACACAAATGCTGGCAAATGAGTTTAACTGGTTTTGAACCAGGAATATTCCTTTAATAGGCTTGTTCTGCATGAGTGCACATTTATAGTGAAAAATCTGGACAGTCTGCACCTTTGGATATGCATAACTGATGATCTTTACATTCTATAACAGATGTTATGGGTGAATAAGAAGCATTTACTGATTGTTATCTTGTATTAAAAGATGATAGTGGTGCTAATATTTCCTCAAAAGTGTATTATTTCAACATTATAACACTACTACTGTTATCACTCCTCTCATGGGCTCCTTGATAATTTAAATCTCAATAAATACATGTATTTAAATAAATGCATAGAACCGTTCAAGTGTTGTATAACAAGACTGAAATCAACCTAGACGATCTAAACAGGTTCAGTCTTTTTAATGAATTGTTACTTTAAGTGGAACACCCTTTTCTTTGTCAATCTGTATGAGCAAAATATGTATACATGTCATTCTGTGTCTGAGTGTGATTGTAAAACAAGTAACCATTCAACTAATAGGCTTTTTCACAGACAAACACACTCACAATAAATCACTTAATGTCACAAAAAGACATAATACATCTATTGATGTAATTAAACATTATTCGGTTGCACAGAACAAAAGAAATTCAATAATAATTTGACAGGTAACCTAAAAAAATTTGCTTAGCAAAAAATACATTAATAATTGTTATGATAAATTAGTTTAAACCAATGAAAGTAACAATTCCAGGTTACCCATTTTTTCAGAGCAAATAACTGTCAGGCTGATCTGTTTTCATAGTTTTTGGAAGCATTACATAAAGTATAAAGAGATTATAAATGTTTTAAAGAGAATGGTCTATCAATGTTATGTCTACTATACATTGCTACATTTTTGCATACATGAAAGTAGTAGTAGAAAGTTTAGCCTACACTGTAAAAAATGTCCATAATTTTAAAGGTTAAAAACTAAAAACGCTACAGTAAAAAACTCACTAACTCACTAAGATAACTATTTAACAGTAAAAAAAAAAAAAAAATTGTAAACAAATACCTTTTTTTAATGTAAAAAGTCAGATTTTCCCTTATAATTAATGGTAAAAAATGTACATCATGTTTAACAATAGAGTACATATACTTTTTACAGTAAGTTATTGTTAAAATTACACACACAAAAAAATAATAATCGGGCATTCCCAGAATTCCCTGTGTGACCTATTACATTTATTGGAATAGTTATATTTCTACTTATTTTTAATATCAGTTACATACATTGGGGTGTTCTGTGTTATATTTGATGTAGTTTAGTTAATGTTTATTACATAATTTTAATCTCATACCATATTTTTTACATTAGCTTTATGGCAACAACAGCTGCCAGTTTTTACCGTAAATTTAACAGGATGTTTTTACAGTGTATATTTTCTTCTAGCACTAAAATATCTGCTCACGAAGAAAACTATAAAAAAGACACATCCTGTCCTATAATGAACTTAAAAGAATACAATATCATACTTTAATTGGCAATTATCAAGTCACAACTCGACAAGATTTCTCTTGAAATAAAATATATTTTTTCTCAAGGGAATGCATACAATTCCTGTTAGCAATGTAATTTGATCTAACACATTCCCAAACTATTGTTTTGCCCCTTTTATGTAGTTGTGGTTGGTCTTGTTTTGGGTTTAATGACGTGAATAAGGAGCAAGCACTTTGTTGGCCCATACCTTTGTGATATCTCACTTTATAGTGCACCTGCTGGGCTAGAAGATTGACACATAGAGATACTCCTGTCACCGGTAAGTGTGCACACTGTCCTTGAGAGCCTTACTTTCGTGTTTCAAAATATAAAATGTTTGAATCAAATATAAAAGCCTACATATTTTACAATGAATAATTATCCTTCATCATCACTGCCATTTTTTCCAAGCAAATTTAATTTGTTTGAAATTATGCTATGCAATTGTATTGTATGTTGTTAGGATCAGGGGTGTCAAAGTGTGAAAATGGGACACGTTCAGCTTTCTGTTGTCCTATTTGGATTAGGTAGGTGGAGCAATTCTTAATTACTGTTTCTATTAATTACCAAGTGTGATAGTTAGAAATGAATATTTGAAGAGTCATCGTTGATGAAGTAAATGTATTGTCTCTTTTATAGGCCTCCTCACACTAACAAATGGACAGGTATAGTATTTACAATGCATACAAATTATTCTTTAGATGTTTTTTGTAATGCATTCAGTAAATTTCACTGCATTAAAAAAAAAAAAAGGTGGTAACTTGCAATTGTTTCCTCAAGGATTTATAAAATACATAAAAATACATTTTGGTGGTGTAACCTAGTTATTCTGGTAAATTTAGTCAGATTAAATAACATTCAAAATAACAAGCATCCAAAAAATCAGGTAATTTTCTACGATTAGATTGCCTGACAAAACCAATTTACCTTGTAAATGACAATATGAAAGTCTTGGTGTAAGAGGGGGCTCTCGTTTCAACAAACTTTGAAAGATTTGTGACGATGAATCATATGATGCATTATTTTTCTTTTTTTTCTATTTGCTCAAAGTGTCTGGTGAGCCTTCAAAATGGTGAGTTTTTGTAGTTTTCTCACTAAATTGTTTTATTTTTCTAGTCTAATACATTCTAGTCTGTTATATAGTATATGGTATAGTTATATATTTTTATAAGATTTGTGTTTTTATTAATCAAATATACAGGCACAGTTTCCAACAGTGGTTCCACCTGCTCTTCAGTGAGTATTCATTTGATGTTGTGATCTTGTCTTTATATTTTTCACTTATTTGGAAAGCTTGTATGATAATTTAATTCCCTGCTCATTTTCTAATTCCTTTATCAGTTTTCAAATACCACATTTAATGATTTCCTCATCTGCACCGGGCTACAACTCTCAGACCTGTCAATGAAAAATCTCAATAAAATCAAAGGACATACAGATGCTGCCTTTGATTTGTACACATTACTGGTACAGTCAACTTTAATTCCAAAATACTACAGGCATATAAAAACGATCCATTTTTAAAAGAAATTCAATGAATACCTATTGAATGCCTTGTTTATCGTCCAAACAGAGATCGAGGCTTGATATGAGTCATGTCATCAGCTCCATCAATAGCATCAGAGCAAATGAATCAACAGTGGTTTCGCTCAGTGATGTGAATTTTGCAAGGCTCTGGTTCCAAGTGAAGCTCAGTCCGTACCTCTCAACACTGTCTAAAGAGACGCTCTCCTGTCTGAGTCAAAGCAACCTCACCTGCCAGACCTTCCAAGCACTGTATGTAATTCCAGATATGTACATATATTGTTCTACTAATATCAAATATATGCGTCATCAAAGAAAATAAACTTTATTAATGTTTTACAGGGTAAAGGATCTGAGCACGTATATTGACTCTGCCAGGCAAAGGATGGTGTACCAAAACTTCATTAAACCTTTTCTGGAAAAAAAAACTACTGATGGTAATTGTTTTACTTTTGCCTTTTTGTGCATTATTCATAGATATCAGCTAAGAGACCAATACTTTTAAATGTACTCATTGCATGTGTTGGTGCCACTTTACATTAATGCTCCCATTGTTAATGGTTTATAAAGGGGTTCATTAATGACTAACAGACCATTAACAAATGCATTATAAATCATTTATATGAGTTTATAACAACATGAGCAAAATTTTGAATTTCATGCAATATACTTGTCAAATAGTGAGCCATTTTACCTTACATGCTGTAAATATTATAAACACTTATTCAATACAAGTAACCTAAAATGTACCTTATTGTAAATGTGCCTGAAATATTCCTTAATACTTTAATGTTAATGTCATATGGTTGAATGGTCATTAAGGTTTATATACACAATATATGCTGTAAATGAGTATGAAGACCTGAAATGTGTTTGCAGAGGACTTTAAGTAACTAGGACTAGGTCATTTGAAACACAACTCATTTTGTTGACATCAACTTAACAAAGAAAGTGCCAATAAAAGTGAGTCTAGACAGAACATTAATTCATATAATCTTATAGCAGACTGTGGCTATTTTTGCTGCATTGTTTGTCACGTAAATCATGAATTAGGGCATATTATATTTTTTATTAATATAAGTATGAATGAGTGTGAGAATGAGGCATGAACTGGAAAAAACTCTTCATGCTTAAAGACATACAAATCAGAAAGCAGTTCAGAGAAGGGTAGGCCAAGATTCCTAAATGGTTCAACTGCAGTTATTGCCACTAAACATGCTCCAGGGCTGGCATTAGCTATAGGCAAAGTAGGCAATTGCCTAGGGCCTCGAAATCCTGAAAAGTTGAATTGCTTCTCGATCTTGAACTCTCTCCGTGCCCGTGATGAAGCTTCGTCAAACAGGACACACTTTATGACATACAGTTCACAAAGAACAAAGGTTGCAAGACCACAATGGTGAAACACAAGTTAAAATGCTTACTATTTGGCAAGTATTGCATGAAAGTCACCCCTGCTATTCATGTTGTTATAAGTGCATCAATTATTTATAATGTATTTGTTTTATAATCCCTTAACAAGTAGGAACATTCATTTTAAATGTTACCCATGTGTTTGAATTGGCTTCTCAAGTTGCTGATGTTCATATTTTGCCTTTAAAGCTGGTTGCGTATCCAGTGCAAACAGCCTTCAAGAATGGCTGTTGCTGAACTTCCAAACATTCTCTACTATCGCAAGTTTAGGAGATTTCACAAATCTGAACCAGAACTTTAGTGGAGTAAGTAAAGAGAAACCAGAGCAGTTTACTTGTTCAAGCATAGTTCATATGGTGCCAATCAAATAATATATTTATTGCTGAAATAAAACTAATTTGAATTGTTTGCTTCTTTGTAGCTGTCTGTTGTAGATATGCTCACCCCAGAGCAGAGAGCTCAGCTGATCTTTAATCTAGAAGCATCTGCTAATCTAAATAATGAAACAATCAATCAGTTACTCCAAAGTTTCCTGAAGCCACTCAAGAACATAAGCTCACTTAGAGTGACCAGTGGAAATTCCACTGCACTAAGTGTTTCAGATGGAATCAATAAGGTTAGATCTGGGATTTGAGTACTGAATTTGTGATGTTCTTACTGATTAGGTCAGACTGATGCACAGAAGAACCTAATTTTTTTCACATCTTTTCACATTCAGAATCTCAGAGACTTCCTGGAGTTATTGAGACCACTGGGAAGATTCATTCAATCATGTGTGGCCATAGCTCAGACAGTACGTATTTTTTTCTCTCATTAGGAAGTGTTTTGCTTAGATTGTACATTTTCTCAATACATCCAGTTTATTTTTGGATTAATACAATATTTGAAAATCTTGTGCAAAGGACATCTGCGTGTTCATAAATTTGCAAATTAATGAAATTTGTATTGAAATCAAAATGTAAATAATAGTTATGAACCCAGTTGACTTAATCTACTGCTTCAAGTTAAAAAGCACCATCACGTTTCTGTCTCTTTCAGACAAATATCAGAGCTGAAACAACACAGCTTCTGGTGAACTGGACCATGACTTTTCTCTCGCAAAACACGGCCCAGGAAAATGGCACAACTCAAAATACAGCAAGTGCTTTTAATACCAGCCAAATTAATGACTGGTTCAACTTTGTGGTTTTTCCTGTGCTGAAGACATTTTTGCCAAGTAACCTGACTGTCCCAAGCAACATCACAGTATTCAACATTGTTTTGTGAGTAGCACAATTGTGTCTGTATCATAAACCAAATTAGAGCCCAAACAAGATGCAATGATTGCAAATTAGAATATTAGAAAGACATACCAGACTGCAATCGTGAACATATACAGTATGTGCTTCACATCATATCTGCTATGTTTAAACTACTATTCTAATCTTTATGCTTTCTCAGTGCTGCAGACCCTCAACCGGCAGATCCCCTTGAAGTCTGTAGAGTCACCAGCAATAGCAGCTCTTGTATTGTGAGTCTGGCTTTCACAAATACCTACATTTAATATCACACCTTACTGAGCACACCCTGACCATGCCCAACATCCCACTTGCCATGTCACACATCTAAAGAATGTGCAAACTAAAACAACTGCATAAAGTGGTAATGAACAACTTGAACAACTTGAGCAAGATGGAAAGAGTTTACAGATAGATTTACAGTCCAGATATCAAGTGTCTGCAGTCTTATCGTGCTAATCATATTTTCTGTTCTTCCCACCCTTAAATGCAGACATCACAGGCAGAAGAGAGTCTGGCCAAAACCATCACTTGCGTTGCTCGCACAAATCTGAACTTCACTGAGGAAAACTTGAAGCTTATGATTACAGAACTCTCCAGACCACTGCGCACACTGTCGGAACAATCCGAAAGGGTAAAAAAGAAACTGAAAATCTGTTGTTTTTGTTCTTTTTTTTCAGTGCTACAATCAAGACTGCTTTTTTGACAAAACATATTTGTCTTGTTTTGTTTCAGAGCAATCTCACCAACTTGTTCGTGGGACTTACTGCAGAAAGCTTCACTTCTGGAAATCTTGAAGATGTGGAGTTCATGAGATTCTGGTTCCAAAATAAGATGAGGCCTCTACTGCCTACAATGCCAGGGGAATTCCTGTCTTGCTTGAGTGCACGTAACTTTAACTGTCAGGTCTACACGGCACTGTACGTTCCTCACATATGCTACATAAGATATCTGATAACCTTTCATTATCTGATTGTCACAAACCCACATTTGTGCCATTGTTAACCCTTAGGTTCTGTTTCAAGATTAAAGATTAAAATGGTGAAGTTGTTAGTTTAAAGCCGTTTAAAGCTATTTCCTAGCTTTAGTAGTGTAGTAGTAATACATGCGATCTCGAAGAGCTGTTGAGTATATATATATATATATATATATATATATATATATATATATATATATATATACATATAGATAAACAGAACATGAAATTTAAATACTTTTGTATCAGCTTAGGTAATTTGTGTGCAATGTCACATTAAAAAAGAAACCATATGCATTATCAACACTTTACATTTCTAACTCTTTTTCTTCTGCAGTGTTGTGGAACTAAGTAGCAATACTGAACTGATGGACAATACAACACAAAGACTTGTCTTCACTAACTTTATTGGTCCATTCCTTTTACGCCATCAAAACTCAGGTACTGTAGAGATCATTAAATTTAGCAAACTTAATAATAATTTTTTTTCTCTTTCTAAATAAAATGCTAATGTGGTTTGAACATCCTTAAAATATTCCTTATTTATCCATACACTGCAGTGCAGTGATTGGATGGAAACTTTCCCTTCTCATGAATAATGTGTAGAAAAGCTCAGAATCGAATGACGTGTTGGTTTTCTCTACTACCTGTCAAAACTCAATAGAATTTACGCATATATTTAATATTAATGACGTTGCTTCAAGTTTCGGTTTTAGACCAGAAGAGCGAAATGGCTAAAAAAACATTACCCTTAAAAATAAACATAATGTGTGTGATAATTGTTTTAAATGATGTGCAACCTGTACTGTACATAACTGTTAACATCTCAAAAAGTGTGTTTTGGGGTTTTATGACCTTTTGAAGCTTCGTTTTTGTTTCTTGTTTGTTTATCTCTTGTTTGTTTCATTAAATTATATAAAGCCCAGGATCTTATTTAAATAGCAACCAGTAATGATCAATAATGTACAAAGGATTGAATGGTTTCGTTTCAGGTGGTGACTGCACATTGCCATTCAACAACAGTGTGGACTTCATCCTGCAAAACTTTGGGAGTTTCTCTCCTTTTGCTCTGCTTCGAGATTTCTCCAATTTTAGCCGCAATTTTTCAGCTGTAAGCCAATACATTTTTACTATTACTTGTGATTTTAAGTAATCAGGTTGAATGATGAATGATTACAATTAATCATGAAACTATAGGCTGACTGTACGTATATAGGTCTATACATTTTCAAGCATCTAATCATTTTTCAAATTTGTGTAAATTAAGTATGCCACTCATTTCATTCACAGGTGGAGGCGATTCCTGTACTCTCACTGGTGCAGCTGGTTGAACTGGTTTTCTCGCCTCCCGCTAAACCAGAAGATAGAAACGACATCCTCAGAAGAGTCTTTGACTTCCTTCTTCAAGCCCCTAACAGGGACAAACTGATCAACTTCATCCCCTTTCTAGAGACACAGGCCAGCAAGGTATCTAGTTTCTAACTTGTTTATTTGCCTTAGTATTTGTTTAGTCATCAACTCTCCTCCGTGTTCCTGGACAACAGTGTAGTGATCAGTGGGGATTTCTTTAAGACTGCAAGGGAAGCTCAGCTTCCCCTATAATGTCAAAAAAATAATGGTCAAATATGTACTATTGTGTAAACAATTTATTGACTAAAAATGCGTTAGAACACGTTCATCTCGAAGACGAGTTCGTTCAGAATCAGCTACATTACATATAGCAGGTCGGCTGACTCGATTTACTTCATCAACACCTAAGATTGATTTAGTGCAAAAAATAGGGTAAATAAGTTTATAATGTAGGCCGAAAATGAGCTTCCCCTCTTTGAAAGACCAGCAGCCGCCACTGGTAGTGATGTCTCTTTTATCTTGCAGGCAAACTTCAGATGTGAAAATTACAAAATCATGTGAGTGGTCTTTTCTGAGTGAAGTCGTCAAAATAGCCAAACCAAATACCACTATGTTAGGTTTGAATAAGAACACATCGGTTTTCCTCTTTCTCTTTTAATTAGCTTTGACAGGATAGATCAGGCTTTATCGACAGTCTCTCCAAACCAGTCTGAAACACTGCTGACTATTAGAGATTCCCTGATGATGATTCCTCCCGATGGTGAGACTGAACTTACTAACAAAACCTTGGTTTTGTGGATGACATCAAAGTAATTGAATGCATAATCCTGCCAAAATTAAAGGCTGAATTCTGTCTTTTTCCACTCTAGAGTGCATAGAGAGAGCTGGCCAAGTAAGTGATGAGAAACAAAAGATTTCTCTTTTATATTACGTAAATCTGTTTTGTAATATTTCACAGTCTAAAAAAATCTATAATAATTGAATACAAACTTTGTTCTCATTCCTGCAGTGCACAACAACTCCTGTAAATGGTAGGAGACTATGATAATGACTTAGATGATTTCAGATGTCAGTGAGGTCACTAAAAACTGAAAGTCTTTGTTTTCTTTTCCTTTTCAGAGACTGTTCTCTGTGCAAGCGTCAACAGGTGATATGTTCTCTCTGCACTCGTATGTCTTTAAAACACTGTGGACTCAATGGGGCGGCTGTGGCTCAGGTGGTAGAACGGGTCGGCCGCTAATCACAGGGTTGGAGGTTCGATTCCTGGCCCACATGACTCCACATGCCAAAGTGTCCTTGGGCAAGACACTGAGCCCCAAGTTGCTCCCAATGGCAGGCTAGTGGCTTGCATGGCAGCTCTGCCGCCATTGGTGTATGAATGTGTGTGTGAATGAATCACAGTGTAAAGCACTTTGAATACCATTAAGGTTAAAAAGGTGCTATATAAGTGCAGACCATTTACAATGGTGTGCTTTAAATGTTTTTGCTTGTCTGTCTTACAGCTCTGCTTTGGATCGATTTCTGAATGGTGCAGCTCAACCTGCAACAGGCCCCCAGAATCTCTGCAACTTTACTGTCTTGCAGTATGCCTGTCTTCCGATGGTAAAATTATACACAAGACTACACTGTGATCTTTAAATCAATGTATTTGGTTCATTGCCTCATACATGATTTCTCTATGTGTGTCATTGCTTTATTTTTGAATATAAGCTCTTTTGTGTCATCAGCTGTCAGGACTAAGCTCTCAACAAGTGGCTGATCTGTTGGATTGTAAACTGTCCAGCAATGTGACAAAAGAGATCTGGAAACTTTTCTTCACCAAAATCAGCTCACGTCTTGATGATGCACTGCTTAAATATTCCAACATGGTATGATACATATGTGTGAGACAAAAATGAAATGTGTGAGAAAGCCAGACACATGACTGCTTACTTTGTATTTACAGGTAGTTTTCCTTTCTTAAACTTAACAGATGCTTATTTTTAAATATTTTTAATACCCAGACTCCCAGTCTCAGCAACTTGTCCCTATCTGATGTTTTGGATGTGATCAGTGAGGTCCGGATCAATCGCGTTAGTCCCCAGAGACTGAAAAATCCTGTCTTCATTCGCACTTGGTTTCAGGGGAGACTAAAACCCTTCGTATCATCAGTATCTCAAACATTCCTGTCCTGTCTCAGCACCAAAAACTTCAGTTGTGAAAGTTATCACATTATGTAAGTTGGTCTTAGGTGCATTGTATGAAAGTGACAATGTAATTTTGCTGCTTACCTGTTCACATCCTGCACTGATGAAATAATGACCCTGCTCCAAATAGCACACTTGATGTGGACTTGCTGTCTTTTTTCATTCACTTGAATATGTCAGTCCGTGGGTTTCTGAAGTGTTTCTCTCAGGAGCACCCCCTTTGTGACCACTAAGCACCCTTATGCAGAGCCCGCACTGGTGCAGATTTCAAAGCAACTACAACCCCCAGAATTATGTCACCAAAGTGTAAAGGAGGAAGAACCACAAACATTGAAAACAAATAAATTGCATTGGAAAATAAAACATAATATTTATTTTTAGATTCAGTACCACCTCTGGGCACTCTACTTACCACCGTTCTGACTCTGAACACTAAAGAAAATGAGCATTTTAAAATTCATTGCATTTGTTCATGATTTCTAAACGACCGCTGTGACATCTTTGTAACATATGAGGTCTTTGAAATGTTATTTCAAATGAAAATGTGAATGTTCATTTGCTTTGCAATCAGTTCATATTTATCTGTTTTTCTTCTGCAGTTTTGTGGAACTAAATAATCATTTTAGAGAGATTGTCAATACGACACAAAGACTAGTCTTCAGTAATTTCATTAGATCCATTCCTGTCACAACGTCAAAGCTCAGGTAAATGTTTCTGTTCATTGAATTTAAAGACTTGAAATAATGATGATTTTTTTTCACTCAGAAAAACATGGAACTATTCTTCCAGTTATTTTTTATTTAGTTTATTATTTAAATCTACATACTGTAGTTTTCTGTTTTTTGAGTTGGTTACATTATAAATCATACACTCAATTTACAGGTTCTCATTTTAATGCCACCCAGTTCTGAACAATTATGAACAAAGTATTTTGTGTTTTCTTTTCAGGTGGTGACTGCACATTGCCATTCAACAACAGTGTGGACTTCATCCTGCAAAACTTTGGGAGTTTCTCTCCTTTTGCTCTGCTTCAAGATTTCTCCAATTTTAGCCGCAATTTTTCAGCCGTAAGCCAATACATTTTTACTATTACTTGTGATTTTAAGTAATCAGGTTGAATGATTACAATTAATCATGAAACTATAGGCTGATTGTACGTATATAGGTCTATACATTTTCAAGCATCTAATCATTTTTTAATTTTGTGTAAATTAAGTATGCCATTCATTTCATTCACTCCAATTTTAGCTTCAATTTTTCAGCTGTGAGCCACTAGATTTTAAGATCAATGATAACTGAAGACCGGTTTATCTATATATATTTATTTCAAGCATGTAAATTCAAATTTGTGTAAATTAAGTATGCCACTCATGTCATTCACAGGTGGAGGCGATTCCTGTACTCTCACTGGTGCAGCTGGTTGAACTGGTTTTCTCGCCTCCCACTAAACCAGAAGATAGAAACGACATCCTCAGAAGAGTCTTTGACTTCCTTCTTCAAGCCCCTAACAGGGACAAACTGATCAACTTCATCCCCTTTCTAGAGACACAGGCCAGCAAGGTATCTAGTTTCTAACTTGTTTATTTGCCTTAGTATTTGTTTAGTCATCAACTCTCCTCCGTGTTCCTGGACAACAGTGTAGTGATCAGTGGGGATTTCTTTAAGACTGCAAGGGAAGCTCAGCTTCCCCTATAATGTCAAAAAAATAATGGTCAAATATGTACTATTGTGTAAACAATTTATTGACTAAAAATGCGTTAGAACACGTTCATCTCGAAGACGAGTTCGTTCAGAATCAGCTACATTACATATAGCAGGTCGGCTGACTCGATTTACTTCTCATACATTCCCGTAGCGTCAGTGCATTTCCCTGTTGAAGCCGAGCGTCCATTGACTTCAATGTGGCTGCTCTGAACAGTTTTTTTCAGTGCTCCGAAAATAGACGGTCATTGGATAAATGCTGCGATTATGTCCCGCCCACGGACGCTCAGCGTCTCTGGGGGTGAATGAGGAGTGGGCTGGCCCGGACTCGGGCTTCGCGTGATGATTGGAGGATCTGTCGAAAGACTGCGTCTCCATTTGATTGACAGCGAATCTGTACTATAAGAAGTCACTGAAGCTATTTCGCGCTCAGTCCCATCGCGGATTTCTCAAGAGTAGTCGAAAGACAAACTGCTGCAACCTATTTCTTTATATTTGTTTGGCGAAATTGCTAGTCACTTTGCATAATACATTTCACACAATTATACACCACATTCCTTGTTTCAGTTTTACCAAGTTTAATATATTTTGTTTTAGAGCGTTCGTTCGTTCGTTCGTTCATTCATTCATACAGTAGGCTAGGCTAGCGTCGTACGGGTGAAACTGCGCACGATGGCAGACGGTGCTAATATTGTCGACCTGATTTTGGCGAAGCCATCTGAAAGTCTTCCTTACGAGGAAAAAATTTGAATTAAACAGCAGGGCAGATCAACACCTAAGATTGATTTAGTGCAAAAAATAGGGTAAATAAGTTTATAATGTAGGCCGAAAATGAGCTTCCCCTCTTTGAAAGACCAGCAGCCGCCACTGGTAGTGATGTCTCTTTTATCTTGCAGGCAAACTTCAGATGTGAAAATTACAAAATCATGTGAGTGGTCTTTTCTGAGTGAAGTCGTCAAAATAGCCAAACCAAATACCACTATGTTAGGTTTGAATAAGAACACATCGGTTTTCCTCTTTCTCTTTTAATTAGCTTTGAAAGGATAGATCAGGCTTTATCGACAGTCTCTCCAAACCAGTCTGAAACACTGCTGACTATTAGAGATTCCCTGATGATGATTCCTCCCGATGGTGAGACTGAACTTACTAACAAAACCTTGGTTTTGTGGATGACATCAAAGTAATTGAATGCATAATCCTGCCAAAATTAAAGGCTGAATTCTGTCTTTTTCCACTCTAGAGTGCATAGAGAGAGCTGGCCAAGTAAGTGATGAGAAACAAAAAGATTTCTCTTTTATATTACGTAAATCTGTTTTGTAATATTTCACAGTCTAAAAAAATCTATAATAATTGAATACAAACTTTGTTCTCATTCCTGCAGTGCACAACAACTCCTGTAAATGGTAGGAGACTAAGATAATGACTTAGATGATTTCAGATGTCAGTGAGGTCACTAAAAACTGAAAGTCTTTGTTTTCTTTTCCTTTTCAGAGACTGTTCTCTGTGCAAGCGTCAACAGGTGATATGTTCTCTCTGCACTCGTATGTCTTTAAAACACTGTGGACTCAATGGGGCGGCTGTGGCTCAGGTGGTAGAGCAGGTCGGCCACTAATCACAGGGTTGGAGGTTCGATTCCTGGCCCACATGACTCCACATGCCAAAGTGTCCTTGGGCAAGACACTGAGCCCCAAGTTGCTCCCAATGACAGGCTAGTGGCTTGCATGGCAGCTCTGCCGCCATTGGTGTATGAATGTGTGTGTGAATGAGTCACAGTGTATAGCACTTTGAATACCATTAAGGTTAAAAAGGTGCTATATAAGTGCAGACCATTTACAATGGTGTGCTTTAAATGTTTTTGCTTGTCTGTCTTACAGCTCTGCTTTGGATCGATTTCTGAATGGTGCAGCTCAACCTGCAACAGGCCCCCAGAATCTCTGCAACTTTACTGTCTTGCAGTATGCCTGTCGTCCGATGGTAAAATTATACACAAGACTACACTGTGATCTTTAAATCAATGTATTTGGTTCATTGCCTCATACATGATTTCTCTATGTGTGTCATTGCTTTATTTTTGAATATAAGCTCTTTTGTGTCATCAGCTGTCAGGACTAAGCTCTCAACAAGTGGCTGATCTGTTGGATTGTAAACTGTCCAGCAATGTGACAAAAGAGATCTGGAAACTTTTCTTCACCAAAATCAGCTCACGTCTTGATGATGCACTGCTTAAATATTCCAACATGGTATGATACATATGTGTGAGACAAAAATGAAATGTGTGAGAAAGCCAGACACATGACTGCTTACTTTGTATTTACAGGTAGTTTTCTTTTCTTAAACTTAACAGATGCTTATTTTTAAATATTTTTAATACCCAGACTCCCAGTCTCAGCAACTTATCCCTATCTGATGTTTTGGATGTGATCAGTGAGGTCCGGATCAATCGCGTTAGTCCCCAGAGACTGAAAAATCCTGTCTTCATTCGCACTTGGTTTCAGGGGAGACTAAAACCCTTCGTACCATCAGTATCTCAAACATTCCTGTCCTGTCTCAGCACCAAAAACTTCAGTTGTGAAAGTTATCACATTATGTAAGTTGGTCTTAGGTGCATTGTATGAACGTGACAATGTAATTTTGCTGCTTACCTGTTCACATCCTGCACTGATGAAATAATGACCCTGCTCCAAATAGCACACTTGATGTGGACTTGCTGTCTTTTTTCATTCACTTGAATATGTCAGTCCGTGGGTTTCTGAAGTGTTTCTCTCAGGAGCACCCCCTTTGTGACCACTAAGCACCCTTATGCAGAGCCCGCACTGGTGCAGATTTCAAAGCAACTACAACCCCCAGAATTATGTCACCAAAGTGTAAAGGAGGAAGAACCACAAACATTGAAAACAAATAAATTGCATTGGAAAATAAAACATAATATTTATTTTTAGATTCGTACCACCTCTGGGCACTCTACTTACCACCGTTCTGACTCTGAACACTAAAGAAAATGAGCATTTTAAAATTCATTGCATTTGTTCATGATTTCTAAACGACCGCTGTGACATCTTTGTAACATATGAGGTCTTTGAAATGTTATTTCAAATGAAAATGTGAATGTTCATTTGCTTTGCAATCAGTTCATATTTATCTGTTTTTCTTCTGCAGTTTTGTGGAACTAAATAATCATTTTAGAGAGATTGTCAATACGACACAAAGACTAGTCTTCAGTAATTTCATTCGTCCATTCCTGTCACAACGTCAAAGCTCAGGTAAATGTTTCTGTTCATTGAATTTAAAGACTTGAAATAATGATGATTTTTTTTCACTCAGAAAAACATGGAACTATTCTTCCAGTTATTTTTTTATTTAGTTTATTATTTAAATCTACATACTGTAGTTTTCTGTTTTTTGAGTTGGTTACATTATAAATCATACACTCAATTTACAGGTTCTCATTTTAATGCCACCCAGTTCTGAACAATTATGAACAAAGTATTTTGTGTTTTCTTTTCAGGTGGTGACTGCACATTGCCATTCAACAACAGTGTGGACTTCATCCTGCAAAACTTTGGGAGTTTCTCTCCTTTTGCTCTGCTTCAAGATTTCTCCAATTTTAGCCGCAATTTTTCAGCTGTAAGCCAATACATTTTTACTATTACTTGTGATTTTAAGTAATCAGGTTGAATGATGAATGATTACAATTAATCATGAAACTATAGGCTGATTGTACATATATAGGTCTATACATTTTCAAGCATCTAATCATTTTTTAATTTTGTGTAAATTAAGTATGCCACTCATTTCATTCACTCCAATTTTAGCTTCAATTTTTCAGCTGTGAGCCACTAGATTTTAAGATCAATGATAACTGAAGACCGGTTTATTTATATATATTTATTTCAAGCATGTAAATTCAAATTTGTGTAAATTAAGTATGCCACTCATGTCATTCACAGGTGGAGGCGATTCCTGTACTCTCACTGGTGCAGCTGGTTGAACTGGTTTTCTCGCCTCCCGCTAAACCAGAAGATAGAAACGACATCCTCAGAAGAGTCTTTGACTTCCTTCTTCAAGCCCCTAACAGGGACAAACTGATCAACTTCATCCCCTTTCTAGAGACACAGGCCAGCAAGGTATCTAGTTTCTAACTTGTTTATTTGTCTTAGTATTTGTTTAGTCATCAACTCTCCTCCGTGTTCCTGGACAACAGTGTAGTGATGTGTCTTTTATCTTGCAGGCAAACTTCAGATGTGAAAATTACAAAATCATGTGAGTGGTCTTTTCTGAGTGAAGTCGTCAAAATAGCCAAACCAAATACCACTATGTTAGGTTTGAATAAGAACACATCGGTTTTCCTCTTTCTCTTTTAATTAGCTTTGACAGGATAGATCAGGCTTTATCGACAGTCTCTCCAAACCAGTCTGAAACACTGCTGACTATTAGAGATTCCCTGATGATGATTCCTCCCGATGGTGAGACTGAATTTACTAACAAAACCTTGGTTTTGTGGATGACATCAAAGTAATTGAATGCATAATCCTGCCAAAATTAAAGGCTGAATTCTGTCTTTTTTACCCTCTAGAGTGCATAGAGAGAGCTGGCCAAGTAAGATTTCTCAAAAAGATTTCTCTTTTATATTACGTAAATCTGTTTTGTAATATTTCACAGTCTAAAAAAATCTATAATAATTGAATACAAACTTTGTTCTCATTCCTGCAGTGCACAACAACTCCTGTAAATGGTAGGAGACTATGATAATGACTTAGATGATTTCAGGTGTCAGTGAGGTCACTAAAACTGAAAGTCTTTGTTTTCTTTTCCTTTTCAGAGACTGTTCTCTGTGCAAGCGTCAACAGGTGATATGTTCTCTCTGCACTCGTATGTCTTTAAAACACTGTGGACTCAATGGGGCGGCTGTGGCTCAGGTGGTAGAACGGGTCGGCCACTAATCACAGGGTTGGAGGTTCAATTCCTGGCCCACATGACTCCACATGCCAAAGTGTCCTTGGGCAAGACACTGAGCCCCAAGTTGCTCCCAATGGCAGGCTAGTGCCTTGCATGGCAGCTCTGCCGCCATTGGTGTATGAATGTGTGTGAATGGGTGAATGAGTCACAGTGTATAGCACTTTGAATACCGTTAAGGTTAAAAAGGTGCTATATAAGTGCAGACCATTTACAATGGTGTGCTTTAAATGTTTTTGCTTGTCTGTCTTACAGCTCTGCTTTGGATCGATTTCTGAATGGTGCAGCTCAACCTGCAACAGGCCCCCAGAATCTCTGCAACTTTACTGTCTTGCAGTATGCCTGTCTTCCAATGGTAATATTATACACAAGACTACACTGTGATCTTTAAACCAATGTCATTGCCTCATATATGATTCCTTTATGTGTGTCATTGCTTTAATTTGATATAAGCTCTTTTGTGTCATCAGCTGTCAGGACTAAGCTCTCAACAAGTGGCTGACCTGTTGGCTTGTAAACTGTCCAGCAATGTGACAAAAGAGATCTGGAAACTTTTCTTCACCAAAATCAGCTCACGTCTTGATGATGCACTGCTTAAATATTCCAACATGGTATGATACATATGTGTGAGACAAAAATGAAATGTGTGAGAAAGCCAGACACATGACTGCTTACTTTGTATTTACAGGTCGTTTTCCTTTCTTAAACTTAACAGATGCTTATTTTTAAATATTTTTAATACCCAGACTCCCAGTCTCAGCAACTTATCCCTATCTGATGTTTTGGATGTGATCAGTGAGGTCCGGATCAATCGCTTTAGTCCCCAGAGACTGAAAGATCCTGTCTTCATTCGCACTTGGTTTCAGGAGAGACTAAAACCCTTCGTACCATCAGTATCTCAAAGATTCCTGTCCTGTCTCAGCACCAAAAACTTCAGTTGTGAAAGTTATCGTAATATGTAAGTTCCTGTTTTAGTTACATGGTTTGAAGTGAATATATTTAATTTTGTAGCCACTTAAATAAAAAGTAAATGTTGTGTTTGTAATATTTTAGTGTGGAGCCTCTTGTAAATGAAATCCCACGAGACGGACAAGATGTTTGCAATCCAATAGCCACTGAAAGACAGGATATGATCTACACTGAGTTAATTAAAGCTTTCCTGTCTCGCAATGACACTGATGGTTGGTTTGAAGTATTTTCTGCCACTTTCTTGCTTAAAAGTAAATCCTACATTAGGGTGGTCCTCTATCATGACATCAATTTGGTGACGAACTCGTAATGCTAGTTCGTCATGGGTTCCCTCTGGAAATTCCAATGGGCTTTAATAAAATGTGTGTTTTTTGTTTTGTTTTTTTATAAGTAAAATAAGGTCTGTGGTGAACATTACTTGAAGATATTGGTCTACAACATAAATTACATACAATCATACCTCAGACAAGCTGCAGTATTCCTTATTTAGCAACATGTTAGGAATTTGTTTTCTTTAAACAGGGCAGCTAAAAAATTCACATTTGAGGTATGACTGTGTGTAGTTTATGTTGTTGAACAAAACGTCAAAGTATCTTCAAGTAATGTTTACCAAATACCTTATTCATAAATCCAAAACTGCCATTATAAAAAACATAGGAAAATCCAGAGGCTTGAAAATGGTAGTTTGGACTACAAACTAAGGGGTTAATTTGGGATTTTAGAGATGTACTCATTAAATAGAGACAAAATGTGTGTACTGGAACAAACCAAAACTGGACTGGAGCATATTTATACAAAATAAATTGAAAAACTGCCAATATATTTTTTTTCTCCAATCAATACTCCTATTTGAACCCTTTTGGTAGCCAAAAACTTTTCTTTTGATGATGCTAAATATAAAGTCCGAAACAACCGGCATAAACAGTGAGGCAAAAAAAAATACTTGGTACACTTTTGACTAATCCAGTGAATCACATTGTAAATGTTCCTTTGGCTCCTCTAGATCCCAGGTGTCTTAGGGACACAGCTAACAGTACACAGTGGGTTGTTAGAAACTTTGGGCCATTTGTTCAATCAGCTCCCCTAAAGGAACTTTTTACACTGAACAGAAACTTCACAGCGGTGAGTGTTAAATAATGCATTTCATGCAAAATCCATCAAATCACAAATAATCATCATAACATTCATTATGTCTCTGAATTTTGGCAGGTGGAAGTTCTGCCTCTTTTGAGCCTAAGACAATTAGCTGAGTTGACTGCCAACCCTGGGATATTTACAGATCTTCGAAATGTCATCAGTGTAATGCAGATTTTAAATGATTGCCAGTTGGGTGCTTTCTTTGACATCTTTTCTCCAGCAGTGCAGGTATAAAGAATACACTAATGCTTAAAGCTGAAGTATGCAACTTTTTTTACTGTTAAAATACTTTTATCAATCCCAGCTTAATACATGTTAATTTTCTTGAAAACTGTAAACAATTTGTGTCTGCGGTGCTGTAATTAATTGTTTGTTTTGAGCAACCCGTTTAGACCTGCCCCAACAATATTACTCAACCAATAGCGTGGGGGGGTTATTGGCAGATTAGGGGTGTGTTGAGAAAGCTGTTTTCTATTCCATTCGGTAGAGCTAGTGTCACAGAAGTTACATACTTCAGCTTTAAATATAAACTTTATATTAAGATAGTAATTCAAAAAATCTTCAGGATCATCCTGCAATGATATTTACTTTCTCTCATTTAGCACATTCCGCTCACACAAGATGTCAAAGACACACTGATGCAACAGATATTTGATAGAGTCAGTCTGTCTAATCTAACCATCCGTAATGAGGAAGTTCTGGTCTGGATCAATACAAGAATAAAACCTCTGTTAAACAACCTTACAGAACGCTTTGTGGCTCCATTTTTCAGCATCCTTAACACAAGGAACTGCAACATCACTCAAACTGCGTAAGAACAGAGGATTTTTGGATATATATATATATATATATCAGTCAGAGACACTGAATGTGTATTTGCATTTGTATATCACATTTATAAGCATTAAAGGAAGCTACTTTACAGTCAATATGCATCACACTGTTTATTTTTAATTGACAGATTGAAGCTATTAGATGTTGTCCGACCTTCGATGTCAATTAATACCAAAAACGCAATCTACAAAAGCATTCTGCTGTCCTTTGGAGGTATTTCTTAGTCAATGACATAAAGATTACATGAAAGTGATGTCATGTAGTGATCATTTCTATGAAAAGATTTACATAATCCTGATTCAAATCCAAATTAATGTCTCTTTCTTGTAGGTGCACAGCCTCTGAGGTGCTACACAAACAACAGCTTTATCACGTTCCTAAATGAAAGCCTGCTTGGCTTTGGGCCAATTCCAAATTTGACATCTTTCCTCTCTCTGATGCCACCACCTCGGAAATCTGAGGTATGCTTCATAATAAACTAACTCTATGATTCTGATGCTCTATGTAGATGTTAACTCGTGTTTAATTCCTTTATTTCAGCTTATAAACTCTATAGCTCCTGCTGAGCTGGGAACCTACTTCAGACAGCCAGATGTGGTGGACAATGAGGCAGAGATCTGTGTGGTGTTTAAAAGCTTTGTCAAAACCCCTGAGTTTTTGGATACTGTGAGTTCTGCTTTTATGCTTATAATGGCCATCAGAGTACAGGATAATGTTTTAACACATTTATGTAGAGAAACAATCAAGACGTAGTAACCACTGGTATATATTGTCTCATTATCATTTTGTATGTAACCTCATACAAATAATAATTCATTTCACCATTTTCATTGTTTTTTAAACAGGAGGATGTCCCGGATAATGTTAAACGCACAGTCCTGCCCTGTGTCTGGCCTCTGGCATTGGCAAGTGACAATCAGACTGAGATTGATTTGTGGTTTGACCATAGATTGAGGCTCTACGTGAAGTTCCTGAACAAGACTCTAATAGGTTCACAAGACACATTGAATGCATCATGCTTATCGTACAGAAAAATGTGAGTGTGTTTCATTTGTAAATTGACACCAATTTCGGGCTGTCAAATTAAAATTTGAATATTCGTCGAATTTAAGAAAAAAAAATGCATATTCGAATGCTAAAACGGTGCATTCTACTCTTGGATGTGTGCCCAGCACTGACGATGACTGCAGATCGATCGCATTCTTACGCTAAATAGGTTTAACAGAAAGCAGGTGTCGCAATATGCTTTTAAAGTTCTTTTTAATTAGACAAATCATCTAAAAGAACAGCGCTCCTGCACGAGATGCTGAATAAACTATAACAAAACAAGACGTTCGTCTAGCGCAGGTTTACAAAGAACAACAAATGGATGGTTGCAAAAGTGACGCGTTCGGTGTGAAATGTCTGTTACAGTAGGTGGAGGTACTTGGCTGTTGTGTCTTGCTCTCTCATAAGCATTTCTCGGATTAAGCAATTCGTTTTTTAAACGTTTGTCAGGAAAGATGTTCAACTTGTTAACAACCAGGAGTGTTCTTTGCAATAATATAATAGTGCCCTCTTGAGGACTAAGTAAACAGCATCAGTATAAGAATCAGCTGACTTTAAAAGTTTGAAAATATTTAAGGTAAACATTTGAATTTAGTTTGTCTGCTCAACTGACAGCCCTGGTGAAATTAGTGTTCAAAGATGTTTGAATGCGTAGTCATTTGCGACTTTTAAAAGTACTTTCTCTTATCTTCAAGGGTTGGCGTTTTAGGCAACAATTTCACCTTTAATGATTCTCAGCTTTCCCAATTCGATGTATTCACCACCATCCAGAAATATCTGAAAACAGGTGGAGTAGTCTTCCTTCTCTTTATAAACAAACTTAAAAATACAATAAATGACATTAAACATTTTGATTTTAAAGAAAATAAATACAATTTACAATGGAAATATATAGTGTAGCATTCTTTTACAGATCTATTCATTTTGTTTATTTTAATATAACTATGTACAATTTCAGATTCGGAACCAAAGTGCTACAACACCACTGACCCAAAACTGAACTCAACGGCATGGTTTGCTAACCACATTGGTGTATTTATGACCTTTGTGAGCCTAGATGATTTCTACTCTTTTGGTCCTGAGAACACGGTATGAACTGTTCTGCACAGCCCCTCTTTCATATAGACTGGCAAAGGGAATGTTCGCTTTACCTCATTATGATATATGTTGTTTTACAATTGCAGAAAGCTAATTATTCCATATGGCTAA
Source organism: Xyrauchen texanus (assembly GCF_025860055.1). Taxonomy (NCBI): domain Eukaryota; kingdom Metazoa; phylum Chordata; class Actinopteri; order Cypriniformes; family Catostomidae; genus Xyrauchen; species Xyrauchen texanus. Next base: position 16,239,153 of record NC_068283.1, read on the forward strand.
TTCCTCCTCATTTTGCTGCTTGCAGATAAAAATCTTCACTGTGAATCCTGAAAACATAAAGCTGTTCAAATTAAAGCCACCTCCAAAGCTAGTGATCAACCGCTACACTGAGCTCATCTTTCTACAAAACCCCAGCTTCAGTATTTTTAGGTGAGTTTCAACAATAATCCTGAACAAAATGTATTCTTTGAAATGAGCTACTAAACTATTAACCATGTTTTCTATGCTCCACTAGCTTGCCTTCAGTTTTGCTGTGTGATGCCCCATCATCAGTCTTTATTGGCCTAAATGAAATTCAAACAACTACTGTTCTTGGAAACTTTAAAACATCTTGCTCCAATGTGGATCCTGCGGTAAGTTCTCCATTAAAAACGAAAGTGTGATAATTTCCTCAGTGATGTAACTGACAAACACACTCATACTGAAATATTACTTTAACAACTTTTTCACCTGCACCACCAACATCACCCTTAGTCCTTATGTCCGTAGTCATGTTACGCATTCACCTACTCATTGTCCCACAGGTGCAAATTAATCAAATTGTACTCGCAAAGAGATTTTTCAAAGCTTGAATGTCATTTCAGAATTGTTTTGTTTTTTTAAATGTATTATTTTGATTCACGCTTTGCATCCTGCTGTCATTATTTCAAAAAAGAGACATCGAGAATGTAGAATACATCAAACACCAACTGATGGCACACATTTATGTGCAATTTTATTATTTCTCATGAGAAGTTTTATTCTGCTATTTTAGAACTCAATATCCTAACTGATAACATACTGATAATCATAAGCATTTTAACAATGTTTGCCCAAATTATGTCATAATATAATGTTTTAAACATTGTTTTTACTGGCGAAATATTGTGAAATATTTGTATTGCTGGTTCTTTCCAGTACTCAAAGCAGGCCGATACCCTTAGGTATGCCAAACAGGTGTCGTTTCAATCCCGCGAAACGAGCAGTGAGTGCATAGACAAGATGAATGCTTTATAAAATTCTGATTACATTTTAGTATGCATCAGTGGAATATGAATTATGAATTTGCTCCACTACGTTCTGAAACATTTCAAGAGAATGTTGTTATGGATATTCTCATCAACTACTCTTACATTTGTTAAATAGCAGGGATTTTATAATAATAATATCATATAATCCTATAAATAAACACATGTAGTATATCAGTGTAACTGCTGATCTCCTGGGATTTTCACACACAACAGTTTCTAGAATTTACTCCGAATGGTGCCAAAAACAAAAAAACATCCAGTGAGTGACAGTTCTGTGGACGGAAATGCCTTTTTGATGAGAGAGGTCAACAGAGAATGACCAGACTGGTTCGAACTGACAAAGTCTATGGTAACTCAGATAACCGCTGAATGCTATTCTGAGATGCGGGTTGGTGCTGTTTTGGTGGCGCGAGGGGGCCTACACAATATTAGGCAGACATGTTGTGGCTGATCGTTGTATATATTAATAAATGCCATAGTGAATGAAAATAAAATGGTATTTAGTGAGAGAGCCTACAGTATGTTGGTGAGCGTGTATTTGGTGCCACATGCAAAAGCCTCCTTTTGGAGGGTGTGTCCAACATATTTGCATGTTATTTTCTTAGTAAATCACCGCAAAACATAAGCAAACAAGCAAATTAGTACCTGTTAATTGGGATCTTAATAAATCAGGGCCTTAGTTGTTAAATGCACACTAAAGCCAAATTTATGATGGAATCTACCAAACAGAAGTGAGAACATGATGATACTGAGGTTTTCGTGATGCAGGCAAAAAGTCATTACCAAATACATTTCCCTTATAAGACTGCTCTGAACTGACTGATATTTCATACTTTGCATGTTTTCAGATATCTTCTGCACTTGCTGGAAACATCAAAACCATAAATGCCGATACTTTTACAACCTTGGGACAAGAATGTGTTGGCTTAACATCTGTACAAATAAATAATGCAACTTCGACAGTTCTGAACAGTGGTCTCTCAGTACTCAGCACTGTGGCTGGGTGGACCTTCGGACAAGTTACTGCAATCATACGAGTGCTTCTCAGTGGAACATTTCCGGTAGAATTAATTTATTGATTTGATGAATGTCAAAGTAAACACAAGGTCCTCAAAATCCTGTTTATGTGCACTAAGTTAAAGGTGCACTCAGTAACATTTTCTTTATTAAAAATGTTTTACTAATTGTTATTTTGAAACATATGTATAAAGTCATGACCACTCACATGAGATGAAGACTCTAGTCATATCAGTAACCTTGTAAAAAAAACGTTTTATTCTACATGGGGCAGGGGTGCCCTCAAGGGGGCTGCCATGTTATAATCACAAGACCAGGTAAATACTAATCATTTAATCTCAGTAACCGTCTTGTTATTGGACACTTTCCCTCTTGGATTAAATGAATCATGGCTGATAGTGAATTGCTACAATGGCATCTGCAACAGAAAACTATTGATTTTGAATGATGCTGCATCCACAACACTAGGTGTCACTGTAAATCCAAGATGACAAACAAAAAGTTACTGAGTGCACCTTTAACAGCAGAACACAATTTCAAATAAAGAAATGACTGCTAAGACAATTTTTCTGACTTTCATATGCAGCTTATCAGTGCCAACAATTTGCTGAGTCTAGGATCTCTGATTGGAGGGATCCCTGTGGCAAAACTAACTGAAATTGCTCCAGAACAAATTCTCATAACTTCTAAAAACACACAATTTATACAAAGCATACTGAGTGCCCCAGAGGTTGTTCAGAAGACCTACGTGACCCAGGTATAGGAACAAGATTCTTGTCAATTTTGAGAGCTATCTCTTTTTATCCTGATTTGAATATAATCATTACAGTTCCTCTGATAAATCTCAATGTTTTTAATATCTTGTGTTTCTCTAGCTAATCAAAGTGAATCCGTCCTCAGCAGCCTTAATGACAAATATTCCCGATGACATGGCCATCCATATTCCAAGAAACCTTCTGAATATTCCCACCACTGTAGATATAACAGTACTGCAACAGATTAACACTAAAAAGTGGAAACCTGAACAGGTACTATAGCAAAAGTATACTGCGTTAAAATATAACCCATTCTGTCCTGTATGTCTCCCCATACAAATTAAAGCCATTTTTTTTTCTTGAATTGATTTATAGGCAGCTCTGTTCTTTGATACTGTTGCTGGTCAATTTGATCAACCGGATAAGTAAGTATTTCTGCAACAAATTAGTTTTTTTATTTTTTACTAATGTATATAAAACTGCACTATGAACTGGTGCTGAAAGAAACAATGGTGAAAAAAAAAAACATTTTCTTTTTTTTTGCAGCTTGTCAGTGGAGGTCCTGCAAGGATTTACATGCTCCCGTGTGCAGACGTTCAACAAAGCCAAAATCAGAGGCCTGATTAATGCCTGTCGGCACAGAAGTAACAGACCTCAGGTGGTACTGAGTGAGACTCAGGTAAGAGCTGACAAAAAAGGTCATCCAAATATATGTTCTGTTGAGACTAAAAACATAGCACTATAAAAATGCTTCATTTATCATTTCTTTTTCCTTAGTTGACCTGCATGTACAACCAAATTAGAGATGACAAACCACTGGATTTTGTCAACTATCCACCAGATATGTTGCTGTACTACAAGTAAGAGTTCAGATGTTTTGACAATACTTTTCTAATAAAGAAGTTGACCTGCTTTAGCAAGAGATTGTTTGTAAACGGGTAAAATTGTAAAACACATTGTCTGCTGTCCTTTTCAGTTATGATACAATCCCAAGAGCCCAATGCCAGGCATATTTTACACAGTTAGCAAAAGCAGATTTCTCTAAATTTTCTACTACACTGAGAGGGAGATGGGACATTTTGTGGAAAAATGCCAGAGACTGCTTTGTAAGTAATGTCAAATGATTTAGATGTTAGAATATTATTGAGACCTATATTGAATATTTACATATTCATAATTTCCATAAAAGGGTATAAATGGGACAGGCATCAAGAAACAGGACTTAACAGAGCTGGGCAATTTGGCATGTGTTCTGGGCAAAGACGTCATTGAAAACTCTGACCCAGAAATCCTGGAGAACTTAAAGAAATGCAACGAACTCTCAGAGACACAGATAACGGCCATAGAAACACTTCTCTTTAAGGGAACATCAAAATATGGGTAAGTTAAGCTGATATTAAAAAATGAGGCGTTTTCAATTTGATATTCATTGTTGGGTAAGATACTCACAAAAACGTATTCCACTGCAAAATACAAATTATTTCTTTAAAATTGTAATCAGATTGCTTTACTGATTGTTTAGTTGAAAAAGTAATCACATTACTCATTTATTTAATTTTAAATTTTAATTACAGGAAATATATAGTTTTTCCACTTAACAAATTTTATATAATATCTATATTTCCTCTCTGTTAATTGTTGTATACAAGCCATTTACTTAGCACCACTCATTGGGGAGCGTACTCACGTCGGCAGTCACAGAAAATCAAACAGACTTACATATGTTTTACTCAATGCTGTTGATATTACAGTCTGTTCTCAAATACTCTGCTTGTTTATCATTGTCCAGTGAATCCTGTTTTCTGGCTTAATACTGTGCTTTAGAAAAAATAAATGTTTGTAATTCTAATTGCACTTTTTTAGACCACCAGTCAAATGGAATCAGATAACTCTTGGCAATCTTGGAATTCTTCCTTTGTACTTGCCCCAGACATTTTGGGGATCATTCGCAGAGGTAAACCAAATATTCAAACATACAACCTGGTTTAGCCACACAGAGAAAGTCTCCCCTTTCTGACACCATGCTATTTTATATGCCCCTCTTGTTTTAAACAGAGAGATTCTCGCAAGTTCTTGAAAACTTTCTTAAAATCTCTACGTGTCCAAAACACAGCAAAAGTGCATATGAAAAGGTTGTTTAAGGCTCTCATTTTAACTGTAACGAAAGCCAAAAGAGAAGGTATGCCATCTTTCTCTCTGTAACTACAAAATCGATGTCTTTCTTTTATTGTTTCTTCATGCTTCCCAAATTATCCCTGAAAATAATGACTTCACTTCTGATTTAACTGAAAGCTGGCTGTGCTAAGAGCACCATCACCAGTACTGTTATCATCGATGATGCCTTCCCCTTCGGATATTCTGCTAATGATTTCGAGAACTGCCTGAGTGTTGAAGTTGTGAGGGACAACCTCGCTGACCTGTGTGCAAAAGTTGATGATAATGATCTTCAGAGAGTAATTTTGAACAAACTCAGTGAGGTAATGTGGAATATTATGGTTTGTTGAAATCTTATGAAAACATCCAGGACCGTTTTAATATAGAGTTGTTGGTACATGTCCATCAGATTCTTCCAAATGGCCTTTTGGATGATCAGGTGCAGGTGCTGGGGTCAGTATCTAGGAATGCAACAGTTGTTGAAATAAATAAATGGAGCATCACTAAAACGGACACACTGGCTGCACTGATGAATGCCAGTGATGGTGAATGGGCCCCTGCACAGGTGCAGATTTTGGCATGAACATTTAATTTGCATTATCATGCATCTTACTTGAAGGAGATGCCAAATAAACATTTATTTTTGTGTCACCACTTTAATTTGTCTTTCAGAGCAATGCAATCATTACAAAATACCTAAGCTCCAACAAAAATCTGACTGCGACTGAGTTGAATCTAATCAAAGGACCCAATCTCTGTTCTCTGAATATCAGCACATTGGCAGCAATATTGCCTGATAGTATACGGTAAGGTCTTATACAATAATGTAAACTCATACAACTATACTTTATAACAATCAAAAGCAGCATTTATGTTCTGGTCTAGCACAGCAGTGCATTCTATTTAGAAAGTCAGTCATGGTAAACTGTGTACATAAACTCATCTCTTCTACCCTACTCTTAAGCGAAGTATGATTTCAGCTTTGCTGTTCGGGCTTATAATTATTATTAAATTGAATTATATGTTTTACTTTAAAGAAATAGTTTACTTTAAAATGAAAATTCTCTTTTACATTTACATCATTTACGTGTATGCTTGAAAATGCATGTGTAAATATAGAGATTCTTAATAAGTTACATCAGTTAGATTGAGGTCATTATATTTCACTCATTAAGAACACTTGTAATGGAAAAGTGAAATATCTTTTTACACATTTTACTATAATAACATAATAATTGCCATCGGACTGTGCCATCGACACCTTAAATATATCATGGGCTGTGTCAGAACAGACGACAGGCCACAGGCCACAGCTTGGACACCCCAGTCAAATTTATTCCATTATCTTTTAAACCTTGCACGACATTTGAATTCTTGATCTCTACCCTTCTCTATTATCCTCAATAACAGGGGGTCTGATGCTTTGAATGTGTCAGAGTGTTCTACTGATCAAAAGAAGGTACTCTTCAGCATTGCTGACAGAGCATTCCCCTTGTCATCAACCACTGATAAAAAAAGCCTCCTCACAGATTTCCAGCTCATTGAGTCCTATCTTGGTAAGGGAGCATTTCAAGTGTCATAAAAAATTGTCTTATTCTGAGCATTTTGGTGCTAACAATGCCAAGGTCATGGGTTTAATTCCCAGGGAATAGAATTTATAGCTCGAATGCACTGTAAGTTACATAGAAGCACCTGCCAAAATGTATAAATTACATTCAAATTGTTTAGCATTTGTATGGTTTGTTCTGTAGGGGGTGCAGATTTAAATTACATTAGGAATTTGTCATTGTCTGATGTCAGCATGAGCCTTTCAACTTTCAAAAATCTGGATCCAAATGTTGTCTTCGTGAGTACAGAAAGACACTTTGTATTGTCATTCCTTCCTCTCTATTCTCATAATTTATACATCACTTTAATTTTGTATGTAACTAAACATCACAAATTTCACTTATTTTATATTACAGAACCTCAAGGTGTCGGAAGTAAAGGGTCTTCTCGGTTTAAACCTACAGGATCTAAAAACCTTTGAAAATGAAAAAATTGTGCAGAGCTGGATCAAGCAGCAATTACAGTCTGAGCTAAATACATTGAATATTACACTAACTGGAGGGAAAGCAGACCCTGTTTCTCCTACTGCAGCAACTAATTCAACTTCTACAGCTGCCACAACCACTAATGGTGCAGTAACTTCAGGTAAGGTGTCATGCACCATATATACTGATATACTGTATATATATATATATATATATACACACACACTGGCAGCCAAACATTTGGAATAATGTACAGATTTTTGGAAATTGGTAGTTTAATTCACCAAAGTGGCATTCATCAAGTATAGTCAGGACATTACTGATGTAAAAAACAGCACCATCACTATTTGAAAAGTTTGAATTTTATATCAAATCTAGACAGGCCCTATTTCCAGCAGCCATCACTCCAACACCTTATCCTTGAGTAATCATGCTAATTTGGTACTAGAAAATCACATGTCATTATATCAAACACAGTTGAAAGCTATTTGGTTCTTTAAATGAAGCTTAACATTGTCTTTGTGTTTGTTTTTGAGTTGCTACAGTATGCAATAGACTGGAAGGTTTTAAGGTCAATGTTAGGTCAAAAATGGCAAAAAAAAGGGTTTGCACGTGTAAACAGCGAGCTCTGCACACTTTGCTAGTTTTTCATTATTTTTATGTCATAAACCGGTGAGATTTGATACACCCTGCAACATAACAGTTCTATGAAGTCAGCATGGCAAGGAATTAAAAATCCTCTGGCTCTGGAGATACTTAAAAGACACTTACATGCTCAAGCTGATACCTCTGACAGGGCCGCAGACCAGGGACTCGGTTTGGACAGAATAACACTCATTCGGGACATTTGTGGATGAATCTGCTTGTTCTTTGTGCCTATGCCTCCTATTGGCTGGAGTTTGTTTTGTGAAGTTTTTTTGCAGGACATTGGAGGGATTAGGTCATCTGCTGCATGAAACATCCGGCTCACTGAACAATCGTCTGACTGCCTAAGGGAACTGAACGTTTTTTTGTTTGTTTATTGTGCTGGTTCTGCTAGCAGCTGGAATTTGTTTTGTGGAGGAAAACACCTTTGATACAGTTTTGTGAATTAATCTACATGTTCTTTGTGTTTATGCTACTTATTGGCTGGAGTTTGTTTCATAGGGGTTTGATCGTTGAACTGATGTTGGAATGTGGTCTTTATAATCTTATTTTTGACACCCAATCTATTTTTTCTAATGTGTCAAAATGTCAAAAGTTAATATGAGTGGATTGTCTCTCTCCACGTGGAATGTGAATGGGTTGGGGCACCCCATAAAAAGAAGGTTATTTATTTTCTTAAACGTAAGAAATATTCAAGAAACACATCTTTCCCTGGAGGAAGCTGAAAATTTCAGGAAGATATGCGGTGGACATGTTTTCTTTAGTGCTGTCTCGAGTAAGAGCAGGGGAGTCATTACTTTGATAAGTAAGCATCCACAATTCAAATGTCTCAAACAGATTAAAGATATATTAGGGAGAGTCGTTATTCTTTTGGCAGAAATTCAGGGGCAAACAGGGCTGGGGAGTAACAGAATACATGTATCGGGATTACGTATTTAAAATACATTTATACATATTAATGATGCGATCCAAAGTGCATTTGAGCAGCATTGAAACACTTTCATATGAGGTGTTACATTCATACGAGCAGACAGAGAAGTAAGTTTGAAGTTTGGAGCAGAAGAAATAGAAATAAACCTTGTGCAAATTGTCAGCTTTACGCTAAGCTAAAATGCTATTTCTAGCCATTTTACATGCACAGGTCACCAGGCACTATCATATTTATTTATCAAGAAAATTCATGTTGGATCGTAATTTCTTTTTTTCTAGTAAGACCTTTGATATTAGTGCAAAAATCCTTCATTCTTGATAATAATATTTGTTATTGTTTTCCTGTAAAAATATCTAGAAATCCTTAAAACAAGATCAATTTGATTTATTTTGTTTTAGAAAAAACACTGCAGAATATATTTATGTTTTTCAGAGAATGTATTTTTAACGTGTTTTTTGCCTTGTTTTTTTTTGTCAAAACAAGTGAAAAAATCTACCATTGCTGAAGTAATCCAAAGTATTTAGAAAAAGTTACTGACCTTGAGTAATCTAACAGAATGCATTACAGATTACATTTTACACCATGTATTCTGTAATCTGTAGTGGAATACATTTCAAAAGTAACCCTCTAAACCCTGGGGGCAAAAGTTGATTTTGGCTAATATTTACGCTGATGATCAGGACTTTTTTTATAGATCTTGAAGGGATGTTGCAAACTACGGAAGCGTATTGCATTCACTTGAGAAAAAAAAATCTACTCTGTTTTTCTGAATTAACGACTTAATTATCTCAGAATTACGAGATAATTTTTCATGGAAAAAAGTTTTTGCTCTGTTTTTCTGAATTAACGACTTAATTATCTCAGAATTACGAGATAATTTTTCATGGAAAAAAAGTTTTTGCTCTGTTTTTCTGAATTAACGACTTAATTATCTCAGAATTACGAGATAATTTTTCATTAAAAAAATATTGAGATCCCTCAAAATCCTGCCAGGAGCTCTATTTTAGCTGGATTGCATGGAAGTAAACATGTCCCGCCTTTCAAGTTTAATCCGGTTTTATTTTACTTTGGGTCTGAGACAATTTATAGAGATATATTTTAAGCCTTCAATACAAAGACATTACTGTCTATGACATTTGTAATACTGTCATGGCTGAGACACGCTTTGATCTTCCAAAGGACACTAATTACACGAGAACTACCGGAATTCTAGAACTACTAGAATGGCCATAGTGGTCATTCTGACCGTTCATACTAGACTGTACCAAAATGTCATGTCATATTTACATTCGAAACTTCTATTGAGGTTTTAGAATGAAGCTTCTAATGTCTGTCGTCATATTTTATGGCGTCATCACCCTAAAAATGTATTGAATAAAATACAATAATATGGATCAAATGGAGCCAAGCTGAACGCAGATAGTCCTACATAATACGATCTTTTTTGTAATATATAATAGTGCTAGACTATATAAATACATAGGCCTATATATATTAGATATTAGCTGCTAGACTGCCCGGAAGGTGCGTGCCTCGCTTTGTGTACAGCAAGTTTTTTCCACCACAGTGAAAATGTTTTCGAAAGTCTAAACGCCAACAAACATGGATTGAGGCGGAATATTTCGTTAGATAAAAACATGTTGTGAATTTTGGAAATTATTACATCTATCCTTTTTCAAAACATGTTGACTTTTGGACTTTACAACGCTCTGGAGTTATTGGAAATTGGAAACAATCCTATGCAGCCGCCACTGGAATCAAAATCCATGAATAAATGAATCTGTTAAATTAATAATAAACACCAGGACACAAAATTTTAATTCTAATGAATGTGAAAATGTATTAGTTCATCGACAACCACAGAACTTGCTATTGTAGCTAATTACAGATACAAATTTGATTAAACCTCAATAGAAGTTTCGAATGTAAATATGACATGACATTTTGGTACAGTCTAGTATGAACGGTCAGAATGACCACTATGGCCATTCTAGTAGTTCTAGAATTCCGGTAGTTCTCGTGTAATTAGTGTCCTTTGGAAGATCAAAGCGTGTCTCAGCCATGACAGTATTACAAATGTCATAGACAGTAATGTCTTTGTATTGAAGGCTTAAAATATATCTCTATAAATTGTCTCAGACCCAAAGTAAAATAAAACCGGATTAAACTTGAAAGGCGGGACATGTTTACTTCCATGCAATCCAGCTAAAATAGAGCTCCTGGCAGGATTTTGAGGGATCTCAATATTTTTTTTAATGAAAAATTATCTCGTAATTCTGAGATAATTAAGTCGTTAATTCAGAAAAACAGAGCAAAAACTTTTTTCCATGAAAAATTATCTCGTAATTCTGAGATAATTAAGTCGTTAATTCAGAAAAACAGAGTAGATTTTTTTTTTCTCAAGTGAATGCAATACGCTTCCGTAGCAAACCACTTGTACCCCTCATAATATAATATTGGGAGGAGACTTTAATCTATTGATTGATTCAGTCCTTGATCATAGTGAAGCAAAAGTGTGCAAGCTCCCTAGAGCAACATTGATGCTTTACAGGATGTGAAAAAATCTTGTTCTTAAAGATATTTGGAGACTTTTAAACCCATCTGGGAGGAACTATAATTTTTTTTCATCAGTCCATAAGATTTTTTCTAGAATAGATTTTTTTTTCTAAGCCCTCTAATTTACTCTCGGTTTACTACTCAATTGGAAACATCTTAGTCTCAGATCACCCCCTGGTGAGTTTAGAGGTGTTGCTACATACGGAGGAAAAGAAATCATGTAGTTGGCACTTTAATGTATCCCTTTAACAAAATCCTGATTTTCAACAAATGTTAAAGGCTTAAATCAATGTTTAAATGGAGACCAACTTGTCCTCAGGATCCTCTGTGGGCATGGCTTTGTATGCACTTAAGGCGGATCTTAGGGGCCAGATCAAACAGTATGCCTAATTCATAAAATAAATTAAAAGCACGACAAATCGTGGAGTTGGAAGGGAATATTAAAAGTGCTGATGCAAAGTTGAAGCGTTGAATGCCGTTTGATGGCCTCATAGAATTGACACAAATGAAATAAAGATATAATACTATTTTGTCACAGAAGGTGGACTTTGGGTTAATCAGGGCAAGACAGTCATACATTGAGTCATGGGACAGAGCAGGGAAGCTTTTGGCTGGATACATAAAAAAAGAGATTATTTTTCTACTATTCCCTCAGTGAAATCTGCTAGTGGTGAAATTACCTCAGCCATTGATATTAATAATGCTTTTAAAGAATTCTCTCTTGATCTCTATAGTCACGTATTGATCTACTGATGAGGATATTAGAAATTTTGTGGAACCATTAGAACTCCCTAAACTAATGACTGAGCAAACAATTATCTTGATTCTGAGATAAGCTTGTAGGAGCTTGGTGAGGTAATTAAGGCCTTGCCTACAGGCAAGGCTCCGGGAAAAGATGGCTTTGTTGCAGAGTTTTATTAGATCTTACGCTACAGAACTGGCTCCACTTTTGTGGAGTTTATACAGAATCATTAAAGAATGAAAAGCTTCCGCCAACCATGACACAAGCCCGGATCAGTCTGATTCTAAAAAAAGACAAAGATCCAAGAGAGTGTAAGAGTTACCATCCAATTTCCCTGATCCAGCTAGACATTAAAATATTGTCAAAAATGTTAAGATGACGGATGGTCATAGGAGTGAGTGTCGCTCCTACTGCAATGTAATTTATTTGTTTAGTTGAGGTCTCCCACCACAGATTGTTAGATATATTTGATCAGCCCAACTTTCAGACCATATTACACTTGAACCATGACTACTAAACAGTCCAAACAACATAAGAAAGACCCGAAGCCCGAAGCTTTGGCAGGCGAATCCACAAGCTTATCATTTATTAGCTATTGCTAAGCTGCTTGACCAGCACAAGCACAAGCCCTATACTCAACAGTTTAAAATCGCAATATCACCACTGGAGACTAAAATGGATCTGATTCAGTTGACCATTTATAATCATTCTCAAAAGATCTCCTCGCTGGTAGCTAATGCTAACGTGACTGATGAAAGACTGCTGTCTTTGGAAAAGACATTTGCGGCCTTGTAAGAGTATGATGCAAAGCTGAAGAGTAAAGTCATCGATCTCCTTTCGCTGGAACAACATAAGGATAGTTGGCCTGCCGGAGTCGATTGAAGGTCGACCTTTCGACATCCATCAACCTTTTTCTCTCAAGCCCATATGCAGCATCTGAAAGCCATATACATTTTTTGGAATAAGCCATTTATTTCACTCCAAATTTTCTCAAAGAGCCCATGGCAGTCTAGAGGTCTATCGCTATTCACAAGTCAGTCCAGTATGAGCTAGAAAATAATATATTTGATATAAATGGACGTTATGTTATAGTCACAGGCAAGCTTTACGATATCCCAGTCATTTTGGTCTCCATCTACGCTCTCAACTGGGACAATGATGAATTTTTTTGTTACATGTTTCACTAGTAACCCAAACATGAATAATTATCACTTAATTATAGGAGGAGACTTTTATTTCAAGAAATTTTGTTGGATAGATCATCTAATAAACAGTGTAGCCTGTCCTAATCGGCCACCGTAGTGCTCGATTACTCTTCCCAACTCGACCTCTTGGATCATTGGAGACTTAAGAACCCTGGGGCAAAGCATTTTTATTTTTTTCTCATGTTCACCATACCTTCTCCAGAATAGATTTTTTCTACTGGATAATACATTATTCTGTGAAAATGTGACCTGCACATATCACCCTGTGGAGAGCGGGGAGGGCCAAGCTGCGACTGTACAGAGCGAGGCCGGGATGGACACCTGCAGCGGATTATCTCGGCCAGCTGTTGGTGATTACAGTGTTAACGGGCGAGAGACAAATCTGTGATGAGAACTGAAGCTGGGGAGAGACACACAGATAGAGAGAGAGCTGAAAAGCACCCTGTTGAGGTGTTTGTACTGCTAAAAAGCAGCAGTGTTGAATGTTTTGTTACACTGAAAAGTGCTGACAATAAAGAGTCTGATGTTGGATGTTTGCATGGCTCCCGCTTCCTTCAGAGAGTAAGAACTTCCTTACACTGGTGCCGAAACCCATGAAAATAGGAGGAAGATCACGCTGTCTTGGAGTCCTCGCTGCTGGCTCAAGAACGTGGTGCCAAGGACACACGATCTGGTGAGATGCAACGGGCTCGTCAGCAGGCTGCCGAAAGGGATGGCTGAGCAAGACCAGTGCCATCGCCTGGCATCGCGGATGGAGGTGGACCAGCTGGCTGAGGACCGAGTGGCCATTGTGTCTGGGAGCGAACAAGTATACCCCCCCCCCCCCCTCCTTTCCCTAGAGCTGTTCCAGGTTCATGGAGGCAGGGAATACCATCCAGTACTGGGTCGACCGAAAGGGCAGCGGCTCCTCTCTAGAAATGGGGGGAGTAAAGCTCAGGCCTGAGGGGTATGTGGAGAGCGGGCGGGCAGAGTGGCGACTGTGCTGAGCAAGGCCGGGATGGACACCTGCAGTGGATTATCTCGCCCAGCTGTGGGTGATTACAGCATTAACGGGAGAGAGATAAAGCTGTGATGAGAACTGCAGTCGGGGATGGACACAGAAAGAGAGAGAGCTACAACGAAGCTGTATGTGTCTGGGGATCTGAAAAGCACCATGAAATATTGTTTCAAGCGGCCAATTTAGAAAGTCCTTTAGACTACATAGAGCCTCCATTAGCATGTCTATCCTGAATAATCATACATATATATATATACACACACACACACATATATACACGACCGGTCAAAAGTTTTGAAACACTTATTCTTTATTATATATATTTAAATATTTTAGAATAACAGTAAAGTCATCAAAACTATGGAATAACAAATCAAAATATGGGAATTATGTTGTTGCTAAACAAAATTGTGTTATATTTCATCATCTCCAAAGTAGTCACTTTTTGCCTACAATTTGCAGATATGAACTCTTTGACATTTTCTCAACCAGCTTTTTGAGGTATCACCCTGTGATGCTTTTTAAACAGTATTGAAAGAGTTCCCATCTATGTTGGGCACTTATTGGCTGCGTTTCTTTATTATTTGGTCCAAGTCATCAATTTCAAAAACTTTTTTTTATAAAATTTTGGTTTTGTAATGAAATAAATTAATATGGTGGCACAATTATATTTTTGTCTACAAAACTAATTTCAAGCATTTAAGCATACACCTTCAGATCAAACGATTTTTAAGATCATGTAAATCATTTCAGTGAAGTGTTTCAAAACACTATATATATATATATATATATATATATATATATATATACATACACATACACATACACATACACACACACACACACACAGATCAGACACAATATTAAAACCACCTGCCAAATATTGTGTAGGTCAGGCTTGTGTTGCCAAAACAGCACCAACCCACATCTCAGAATAGCGTTCAGAGATGATATTCGTCTCACCATGTAGTGGTTGGTGGTGTAGTCAAGCATTAGTGTGTGAATGTAGAGTGAAATCGGGAGATGAGAATGGTAAGGATTGTCACCTTTTTTTAATGAGTCTAACACCAGCTGAACAGTAAACAAGTTTAATGTCAAAACTCAAACTTAAAACAACACAAAACAAACACAGACACACATGCAATGCGGCAGTGTGTGTCTCTCTCTCTCTTGAACTGTTGTCTCTGGCTCCCCTTTATCTCGCTCTCCCGCTGATCATCTGATTCAGCGCCAGCCGTGAACCATCACGGCCAGGCCACACCCTCCTTCTCGTCACACACCACAATTGTGGAGAGCAGTTATCGGAGTTACCGAAGGCTTTGTCAGTTAGAACCAGTCTGGCCATTCTCTGTTGACCTCTCTCATCAACAAGGCATTTCCATCCACAGAATTGCCGATCACTTGATATTTTTTGTTTTTGGCACCATTCGAAGTTCTACAGAAATACTCAAACCAGCCCGTCTGGCACCAACAGTCATCCATGTGATTATCTAATCAGCCAATCATGTGGCAGCGCAGAGCATAAAATCCCGCAGATACGGTTCAGGAGCTTCAGTTAATGTTCACATCAACCATTAGAATGTGGAAAAAATTTGATCTCTTTTCAACAAATAATGCTGTGTATAAGTGTACTCGGCGATTCCTGAGAAACAATATTGATATTCGAACTCAACTGCCAAAACAAACACACCCCTCCCTTCAGTGCTCCTTTGCCCCCCAAATTCATGCATGTGAGATGGTTTTACGCACACCAGCTCCAGACACTCACATCTCTCCTGCAACTAAATCTAATATCGCAACAACAGTATATATGGGTTCTGTGAAACATAGCAAAATTTATGTAACCCACCTATCGAGAAGAAAAAAACAACTTCTGCATCCATCTTCAACCCTTTTACCTCTTGGAGGTCTCTCAACCACTGTTAAGCGGCTTGACGCAGCTCCTAGCCCTCGACTTATAATAATCCTTTTTTAGTTTATAGTTGTCTGACCGTTCCTCTTGGTCTGTTTCTCAGCCATTTGTCCTCCTTGGAGTTTAGAAAAATGCATCAGCCAGATTTGCCATCGCTCTTCTCCTCTCGCTCTGCCCCCACCCCCCCCATCCTGTGCATTTGCAAGAACCACCCCTTGTTGCTGATTGGCTGGATTAGTGAAGTGTAGACCGGTCTGTTCCACTTTGTTTTTGTACCATTTACAGAGCCAGAGCTGTGTACAAATACTAGAATTTGATTAAAAAAAGTGTATTGGATTAGAATTACTGAATGCACCTATAATATGACACCGTCAGATATAAATAAAAAATCTCTGTTATATTTTGCCCTTGCTAAAGTATATAGATCACCCGGGCCTTACTCTTGTTTTCTTGGCAAATTTAGAAAATCTGAAAATCTGATCTAGTTGTTAATGTAGATAGAGCTTTAATTGTTGGTGATTTCAACATTCACATAGATAATGAAAATGACACATTGGGATTAGCATTTATCGATATTATCAACTCTCTTGGAGTCAGACAAAATGTAACATGACCAATTCATCGCCATAATCATACGCTAGATTTAATTCTGTCATATGGAGTTGATGTTGATATAAAAATTCTACCGCAGAGTGATGACATCTCAGATCATTATCTCGTCTCTTGTTTTTTGCGATCAGCTAACGTCAGTGAACCTACACCAAGCTATCGTTCAAGTAGAACTATGCTTTCGACCACTAAAGATAGCTTCATTAATAATCTTCCAGAATTGTCTCACATACTCAGTAAGCCAGAAAATCTTGAAAAACTTGATGAAATGACTGAAAATATAAATAGTCTTCCCTAGCACTCTTGATAATGTTGCCCAACTTCGATTAAAGAAAATAATAATAAAAAAAAGCCTCACACTGTGGTACAATGATCAAACTCATGCTCTCAAGAGAGCAGCTTAAAACAGAGTGCAAGTGGAAGAGTACAAAATTAGAAGTATTTCATGGCGCTTGGAAGGATAGTATCTGTAGCTACAGACAGGCACTAAAAGCTGCCAGGTCAGCATATTTTAGCAATCTCATAGAAAATAACATCAACAATCCTAGGTTTTTATTCATTACTGTGGCTTATTAAGGAGCCACAGCTTAATCTTAAATAATTGGCTAATTACAGACTGATTTCAAATCTACCATTTATGTCGAAAATACTAGAAAATATAGTATATTTTCCAAATATACTATACAGAGAAATGGAATATATGAACAATTTCAATCAGGATTAAGGCCCCATCACAGTACAGAGACTGCACTTATCAAAGTTAAAAATGACTTGAGAGATGATGACCAACTACAGCTGGTGCTAGCCAGACATCACTTCAGTCGTTTGACTTCAGAGGATGAACTGATGCCAACTACAGTTGTAAGACATTGGATACTATATATACCACTGCCTGAACCTTGGATTTAGGATGGACCCCACCGAACCTCACCGAAATGACCTGCAGGTTGAACTGTGATGCACCTCATTAATCTCAGCCTGCATCACCTTTGTCTATTGATGGACTACACTCTTGAAATGGAATACATAGACATCATTTAATTGACAACAAAAGACTTCATAAACCAACTAACAAAGGACAATGCATCAATGTGAACTTCTGCAGTTAATCCAGGATGGACTTCAAAGACATTAATCATTAATTTTAATCAAAACATTTTTTTTTTTTACAACACTGGACCTTGACGCTTAATTTACAAATTTAAAACCATGACTTGCACTGCACACAAATAACTAAAATTGGCATTATATTTATGTTGTTTATCCAGAGGGGATCTGGCGCCCAATGTGAGCCTGGTTTCTCCCAAGGTTATTTTTCTCTTGAGGAGTTTTGTGTTCATTGCCACAGTTGCCTTCAACTTGCTCATATGGGACCTAAATACAATTATTTAAATATTTAATTTCTATACACATTTTACAATCATATTTAATCAAACTGCACAATGATCACTGTAATATTACAGTTTAATTTTTTGTTAATGCATGATTTCCTGTAAAGCTGCTTTGAAAGGACATGAAATATACACTCACCTAAAGGATTATTAGGAACACCATACTAATTCTGTGTTTGACCCCCTTTCGCCTTCAGAACTGCCTTAATTCTATGTGGCATTGATTCAACAAGATGCTGAAAGCATTCTTTAGAAATGTTGGCCCATATTGATAGGATAGCATCTTGCAGTTGCTGGAGATTTGTGGGATGCACATCCAGGGCACGAAGCTCCCGTTCCACCACATCCCAAAGATGCTCTATTGGGTTGAGATATGGTGACTGTGGGGGCCATTTTAGTACAGTGAACTCATTGTCATGTTCAAGAAACCAATTTGAAATTATTCAAGCTTTGTGACATGGTGCATTATCCTGCTGGAAGTAGCCATCAGAGGATGGGTACCCGGTGGGGTCTTCTGCTGTTGTAGCCCATCCGCCTCAAGGTTGTGCGTGTTGTGGCTTCACAAATGCTTTGCTGCATACCTCGGTTGTAACGAGTGGTTATTTCAGGCAAAGTTGCTCTTCTTGAATCAGTCGGCCCATTCTCCTCTGACCTCTAGCATCAACAAGGCATTTTCGCCCACAGGACTGCCGCATACTGGATGTTTTTCCCTTTTCACACCATTCTTTGTAAACCCTAGAAATGGTTGTGCGTGAAAATCCCAGTACTGAGCAGATTGTGAAATACTCAGACCGGCCCATCTGGCACCAACAACCATGCCACGCTCAAAATTGCTTAAATTACCTTTCTTTCCCATTCTGACATTCAGTTTGTAGTTCAGGAGATTGTCTTGACCAGGACCACACCCCTAAATGCATTGAAGCAACTGCCATGTGATTGGTTGATTAGATAATTGCATTAATGAGAAATTGAACAGGTGTTCCTAATAATCCTTTAGGTGAGTGTAAATAACTTGACTTCTATTGAAAGTCTATGGTAACACTGATAACCGCTCTGTACAACTGTGGTGAGAAGAATAGCATCTCAGAATGCTATTCTGAGATGTTGGTTGGCGCTGTTTTGTTAGCATGAGGGGGACCTATACAATATTAGGCAGTGGTTTTAATGTTGTGACTGATCGGTGTATACACATTTTATAGAGTATGTCAATTATAAACAAACATGAACCCCCCCTTGAATAAAATACTAGTCCGATAGTACAGTAAAAACTTCAGATTAAGGATGAAAATGCTAAAGTCTATTATAAATTTCATTAGAAATCAATGCTGAACTTGACCTTTTTTGTCTCCTCTTTTCATAGGAATCAAAGACAACAAATGGTCTGTGTCACTCACCATTCTTATTTTTACAATCATCAAAGTGGAGATAATATAGCTGCACTGACTCCAAGTCGGCCACACAGTAATCTTACCAAGAAGTTGACGTAGCTGTGTGATTTTGCTCTGGAAGGAATATAAATATACAGAATATTAAAATCTAGTTACTCTGACTATAATACATTTTTCACTTTGTTTGATTTCTGTTCCATTCTATAAGTTATGATATCCATTTGACCCTATAATATTATTGAAAATATTAATAAGTTTTATTGATGTCATTATCTTTTTTAGATAATAAATTGCACTAATTGCTAAATAAATCAAAGAATATGAATTACAACTGTATCCTATTTTACCTATTTTATTTTGAATCACTAATTATAAATTTTTCAGTATTCCATATTCCTTAACTTCCATTGGGTCTTGGTTTATTTATGTTTCCACCCAGTTTGGACATGGCTTCTATATAAAGCTTTTCAAACATTTAGAATTGTTAAATGAATACCTTTTGTTTTTCTGACATTTGTGGTTTTCATACAGAAATTGTGAAATGTTTTATGACTAGTACCTGATTGTGACAATGATTGCACGTAATAATATAAGTATATTCTAGCAGAAACAAATAAAACATACTCTATGATGAACAAATGTAATGGCTACTCCACCTTGAATGACTCTTGTGCCTGTAGATGAATACCTTTATTAAATATTGAAATTATTAGTAAATTAATTGAAATGAGTACATTCCTGAGGGAAAGATTTTATTCTTTCCTCACAGGTGTTTTACATGTTCTAAAGAACCAATGAGTCAATTGGTATAAAGTGGGGCTGCGTTCCACTTCACTTTATACATCCACTGGCTAACTGCCCTAAGCACTTCCCCTCAGGGGAAACCCCCCACCATTTTGGAAGTCCATTCCACTTCGTTTGTTTCTACTGACAGACCCTCAACCCCTCGATTTTGTCAGAGGGAGCAAGCCTACTCTTTATGCAACTTGATTGTGATGTGACAGCAGATCGTACGTCATCAATCCCAACCCCACACAACTCTAATGTATGATGAAACTGAAGTTAGGTCAATTAAGAGGTTTAGAAAAGTTATACTGAGATTTAACAGCATAATACTTACCTTAGACTAACTGTTTATCACACAGTATTAGCATATGCGTTCATAGTTATATTACTATTTTCGTTTTTGTAAAGCTTATTTAATCCTTTCTCATATGTCTAAACCTGCTGGTCATTACTGCCTGTCACACCTCCGCTGGTGCCTTCAGATGTCGAGCTACGTCATCAGCTGGGAATTACCTATCATGGATGTTTCACCCCATTAATCTCAGAACATCTCCTGATTACCATATTTTAGCTTCTTCCCTTCATAGGCTGCCTCCAGTCCCACTTCCCATAGGACAGTAAGTTCAATCAGTATGACTTTCTTAGCTGATGCCAACCATAATACTATGTCTAGTCTTCAAGGAGCTGATGTGATCTCAGAAGGACATTTTAGTTACTGGCCAAGGTGGACCATCATTGTCCAAACACTTCCATGTACCAGGATTGTCCTTTCCTCCCTCCGTGCCGTGTGCAGAACCTCCCTTTTTTAACAAACTCAATGTACTTCCTCGGAGGAGCATTTGGCCTTTGTTGACCTTTATTCTACACACCACAAAGATTTCTGTCACCTTTTGCAGAACCTGATAAAGCTGCCACCTGTGCCGTACTTGTGCCTAGGCTGTCTTGCACCCAGCCAGCATGTGCAGCAGATTTGTTCTTGGGGCATCGCAGAGGGGACAACTCTCTTCTTTACCATAACACAAGAGACAATTTTCCAGGGTTTGGAGTGTCATAGGTGGATCTCATTAGAAAACTCAGCCTGGCTTGGGATCAGCCCATCCTAAAACTCTATTAGATGCACCTTTCCATACTGTTCAGGGCCCTTGCTGCTGCTGGCTGACTGCTCGAATCATATACCCTTCCTCTTCCATCTTAGTTACTTTTGTCACTACCACTGCTTTCTTCAGTTTTTTTAGAGGTTGCTGACCACAGTTTGGGAGTCATCCCCCATCCAAGGCCTGCTCTTCCTGATTGGGTTCTTCCAACAATCTCTTGTTTCTTCAGTCTTGAATCCGCCCTGTTTACAACCTCCTCTGCCTTCCAGGAGTGGCCTGTTTGGACCTGGGCTTGACAAGCACTCACTGACTGGTCTTTTGATTCCCTTAGTTCTAAGAACAGCCTGGTCTTCTCCTGCTTGTAACCCAGGGTGATTGATTTTATTGACACCTGTAAGGCATTTCATCCAAACAATGCTACGTCTAAAAGACAATGCGGCAAGCCCAGCCACTTCCTGATGTAACTGTTGGCCTTGGTGTCCATCCTTGCCAATGCTGCAGTGATCTCACACATCTTCAGCGGCCACATCAGGTGATGATACAATGTAAATTGGTAACACAATTGTCTATTTTATCCAAGCCCACTTTCATCTTTTTTAGAACCAACCCTGCCATGTGTTTATCAGACAGATCTGCTCTGTATTCTCTCACTAAACTTTGAATGGGCTGCTCTGCCAGCACCAGATTTTTTCACCATCCAACTCAAAGAATGTCTGGTTGCATCTAATTCCCTTACAAATAGAAAGGCTATGCAATTTGTCTGGCTTAATCTTCATCCTGGTCCATGCCAAAAGCTCTTCCAGTCTTTTTAGGAGTCTTTTTGTACACCAGCTCCACCCTTCCGCTGAGTACATTCTCCAAGGTGGAACACAGGTCTTGGCCTAGTCTGCTCTAGGCTCCATTTTCATTCAATCTTGGTCAATTAATTAGTTTCCTACTCCCTGGCTCCTTTTCATTGTCTTGCCTTCACTCTCTTGTCTGTGGGTTAACAGTTGTATCCTCCTGCTGCTCACTTCTCGGACATGACTTGTCCTGCCTTCAGTTGTTCAGCTACAGGGTCATCAGCTGGGAGCCACCTATCAAGGATGTTTCGCCCCATTAATCCCAGAACATCTCCTGGTGGTGGGGCAGCTGTTAGGGACGTCTCCCTGCCACCCCCGGAGCTGGACATCAGATCCTCTCGACTGCCTCTCATTCTTGCTCTCCCATCAAGACATCCTCCTTTCTTGTCAAGATATACCATACAACCAGGTTTATATATATATATATATATACATACATACATACATACATACACACACATACACACATATATATACATATATAAATGGGGGTGGTACTTCCTGTAACAGTGTAGTACCCCCCCCAAAAAACACTGTAAAATTTAAACGAGAGGGAAAAGGCCAACGCAGAGCGGCAGTGAGAGAGAGAGAGAGAGGATGAGTGAGATGAAAAGAAGAAAAACTACTTGCCGGTTCTCCGATACACCGTCGCATGGTCCTCGATCACTTCTCCATCCTCTCAGGCGGACAACAGCCGCTTCTACCCGAGTGAACCGGAGTCAGACTCATGACCCTCCGCGGTCAGAACGCCCCTCCTCATTCTCGGTGACTCGTGGGGACACTCCTCCGCCCCTGGCAGCAGCCCTACCGCTCCAGGCAGTCGGGGAGACACTTCCCTCCTCCCCTCGCAGACGGCGGTCTTCCTTCGACCCCTCCGCGTTTCCGGGGGATGGCAGGGCTCTCCTCTGCCCCTGGCAGCGGCTCCATCGCTCCAGGCATTAGGGGAGTCCAGTCCCCACTCACCTCGTGGACGGCGGCCGTTCACCGTGTCCGGTCTACTCCCTCCCCCGGTGGATTGCAGCGGCGCTCCCTTGGGTGGACGGCAGTGTTGAGGACTTCACGATGGGCATCCCAACCGGCTTGATAATATAAATAATAGTTTAATATAAAACTGAAGCAAAAGACACAAACACACACATGACGGACATGTCCGTAAACTATCTCTCTCTCTCATCACACCACCATCTGCCATCTGCCTTTATCCCTCTCGGAGGCTTAATTAGCCTGATAAGGGAGCGGGTGTGTATAAATCACAACCCGGCCCCGCCCTTCGGTCCTGCCACAATGTCGTTCCGTAAGTGTTCCTTGTGCGAGAGGCACATTCCACCATCAGATCAGCATAAAACTCTGTTTACTGTCTGAGCAGCTCTCAAGGAGACAAACTGTCCTCACTGTGAGGGCAAAAGACTCAAGATGCTTCGCTCGCGAATCACCCTCGTTCTAAGGGATGATTCCTCACGTGCCCTCCCACTTGCCTCTTCTTTGATACTTGAGGATTCACACAAGGAGGCACAGCGGGGCCGCGAGGTCGAGCAGGATGACTTTGAGGTGGTCCTCATGGTGGCACATGCCTTTATGAGCCCCTCGGTCTCTCCAAAGCGCATGTTTTCCAATACGCTATTTGCGAGGCGAGCTCCGACTTTCTGAAAGCCTAGTCTTGTGCAGCGGATCTGACACCGGGGATGATAAATGACGAAGTCACATCTCTTGCTACATCAGGTGAGTTGACAGTGGATGATACTACCGCCCCTCCCCCCAACGACGGAGAGGAATGCGCAAGCTCATCCTTACATGGGCGGTCGAAGAGCTTCACCTTGAGTGGTCTCCCCCAGAGGAACCTGAACAGTCTCGTCTCTATGAATGGTTCCTGCAGTCTGGACGCTGTCAAATATCAGTGTCCCGCAATTCTGCCCTATTTTGCCCCGAAGTTCATAACGAACTGCGTCCTGGCGCGCGGCCTTCTTGGCAAGCTTGCGCAGTGACGCCATGCTCTTTAATGTGGATCATGGGGAAGAAAACGGCTATGTCCAATTACCAACTGTAGAGGAGGCAGTAGCAGCACACCTCTGCCCAGTGAGTAACAGAGTGTGGAAATCATGCCGCATACATCTTTCCATACCATATCAACAAACATCCACACTGGCGGGAAATGCTTACTCAGCGGCAGGACAAGCTGTATCGGCACTCTACGCAATGGCGGTGCACCAGGTATTTCAAGCCAAGTTGCTCAGGCAAATGGACGAGAACGTCTTCAATCCAGAGACATTCAAAGAGCTCCACACCGCTACAGACTTATTGCTGCATACCATGAAAGTCACTGCGCAAGCTATCGGCAAGTCAATGGGCAACCTGGCAGTTCTGGATAAACATATATGGTTGACCCTCACAGAAATGAGTGATAAGGAAAAAGCCACTCTTTTGGATGCTCTAGGGTCTTCAGCCGGCCTCTTTGGTGGCTCTGTGAATACGTTTGCAAAGCAGTCACAGGCTATGAGACACTTTACACCCAAACGGTGTATATCACAACCAGTTCGCTCTTATTCTGTTATGAGCCAGCACCCGACTAAAAGCCCCATACCTGCTGCCTCACTGGCACCTGTGTATCAGCATGTGCAGCAAAAGTGCTCCTGATGGGCACAACCCTTTAAAGCAGAAAGAAGAGCCCGCGGTTCCCTCAGGGTCTGCTCCAAAAAAACATTCGATTGGAGACATAAAACACTGTTCCCCATCCCCCCTCTACTGGTTGTCAGGAAAGGAATATTGTTTTTCACAGTACTGTTCAAAATTTTGTTTCTGTGTCTTGCACTGAAATAAATGCACTAAGAAACGCAATAAATGCAAAAAAAAAAAAGAATACACATATGAGTGACATATGTCTCAGGCCACCTGAATCATGGCACAGACCTACTGTCATGCCAAGGGGTGATGCCAGGCAAATGTTGACTTCATCCTCCTGTATTTATGATTTGGAAATATTCTGCAAAGTAGAATTTGATTAATTTGTCTCAGAGGAGAATGCCCACTATCTCCTCTGGTACTCAAAGTCCCAAGCCCCGCTGGGAATGCAGACAATGGCACACAAATGGATGGCGAAATGCAAATATGTGTTTCCCGGTATGCCTAATTCACTCTGTCATATGCAAAGTCAGATAGGACTAGGAAACTGTTCTATTAGTTGCACCGAAATGGCCCAACCAGCCATGGTCACACACACACACACATATAAATATATATACACACACACACACACACACACACACACACACACACACACACACACACACATATATATATACACACATACACACACACACACACATATATATATATACACACATACACACACATACACACACACATATACATATATCACACACATGCACACACACACATCCGACACTGATGTTGGACGAGAGGGCCTGTCTCGCAATCTCCTTTCTAGTTCATCCCAAAGGTGTTCGATAGGGCTGAGATCAGGGCTCAGTGCAGGCCAGTCAAGTTCTTCCACACCAAACTCATCCAACCATGCCTTTATGGACCTTGATTTGTGCACTGGGGCACAGTCATTCTGGGACAGAAAAGGGCCTTCCCCAAACAGTTTCCACTAAGATGGAAGCATAGAATCTTCCCGAAATGTCTTGGTAAGCTGAGGCATTAACATTTCCCTTCAGTAGAACTAAGGGCCAGAGGAAGTTTGGAACTCAGATGAGTCTGCAGAGCATTGGCGACTTTTACGCACTAGGCACCTCAGCACTCTTAGTGGTTAAAGAGTTGCTGTGGCTCCTAAATGCTTCCACATAATACCACTTACAGTTGATTGTGGAATATCTAGGAGGGAATAAATTTCACGAACCAACTTGTTGCAACGGTGGCATCCTATTACAGTACCACGCTTAAATTCAGTGAGCGCTTTAGAACGACCCATTCTTTCAAAAATGTTTGTAAAGGCAGACTGCATGGCTAGGTGCTTGATTTTATACACCTTTGGCAATGGGACTGAATGAAACACATGAATTCAGTGATTAAGAGGTGTGGCCCAATACTTTTGTCCATATAGTGTATATACATATACACACACACACATATATATATATATATATATATATACACACACACACGTGTGCATTCCCAGCGGGGCTTCGGACTTCGAGTACCAGAGGGGACAGTGTGCATTCTCCACTAAGGCAAATAGATCGATTTCTGTGTTGCAGAAGAGTTCCAAACCTCCTTTGGCATTAACATCAGCACAAAAACTGTGTGCCTGGAGCTTCATGGCATGGGTTTCCATGCTCGAGCAGCTGTATGCAAGCCTTACATCACCAAGCACAATGCCAAGTGTCGGATGGAATGGTGTACAGTATACCGCCATTGGACTCTAGAGCAGTGGAAACGTGTTCTGTGGAGTGAAGGATCACGCTTCTCTATCTGGCAGTCTGATATATGAGTTAGGGTTTGGCGAATGCCAGGAGAACATTTCCTGCTTGATTGCATTTTGCCAACTGTAAAGTTTGTGGAGGAGGGATAATGCTATGGGGTTGTTCTTCTGGGGTTGGCCTAGGCCCCTTAGTTCCACTGAAGGGAAATGTTAATTTCTTTTCTGTTTCAGCATGACTGTGCCCCATTGCACAAACAAAGATCGATAAAGGCATGGTTGGATGAGTTTGGTGTGGAAAAGCTTGACTGGCCCACACAGAGCCCTGACCTCAGCCCTATCGAACACCTTTGGGATGAACTAGAATGGAGATTGCGAGCCAGGCCTTCTCGTCCAACATCAGTATCTGACCTCACAAATGCTCTTCTGGAAGAATGGGCAAAAATTCCAACAAACACACTCCAAAATCTTGTAGAAAGCCTTCCCAGAAGCCTTCCCTTCTCCTTTAGGTGTAATGTGTAGGTGTCCCAATACCCTTGTCCATATAGTATAGTTTTTGCAATGAGATGCTCAATCTGTTGAGTTGTGTCCGCAGGCAAGTATGTCATGGTTATGGGGGTCATCCAGTCTCATAGTCCAGAGCCAGTACTGCGTACAGTGAAGATGGCAGGTCTATATGAAAATGCATCGATTCACAGAAACTGGATATATGAAGTGTAAGACCTCCAGCAGACATTTCCATAATTTTTTGTGTTGTTTGGTTCATGAAACTGATAGTGACTTTTATTCATTTTGATGCAGTACCATGCCTTCACAATATTTGAGCAAGTCAAATTTAAATTAAATGCACTTTTGGTGTTTTAACAGAGAACATATTCATAATATTTAGTCACGAAGTTGGTAACAGTATAAAGAGGTTATAATTTCATAACAGCAATAATTATGCATAAACTAGTTGTGTTACAGATGTTCTTATTACAAATGTGAATGTGTGAAAATATTACAATGTGATTAAATAATCAAAACCCAATCTAGCCCTTCGTGAAAATCAGTTAGTATACATTCAGACCCTTATTTATGACATAAATGTGTGTATACTATATGTATGAATATATATGCATACATATGCCTATATGTATTTTTTCCTTTATCAAACAAAATTAAGAGCAGTATATTACACAACTGCTCAGCAACTACTTCATGCAACTGCTTTAGAGTCTCTTGTGGACTCCTAAAATACTGTTGCAGTTTGGACAGTGGTGTGTCACATCCTTCAAACTGTCCACACAGAAGGGAATCAGGCAACACCCATAGATACAACTAGTAAGAGAGAGAAAAAAAAGAACAGAACAGTGAAGGGGAGTGTTTTATGTGATAAGCTCTAAATTGTTTGCAGTTTTTGAAAACCCAAAGATTGTATATTAAGTTTGCTTGTCCCTACCCAAAAATGGCCAGGCCTGCACAAGAGAGCCAGGCTAACGCTCCTGATGAATGCTCAAGGCGAGTTACCACATTCTGTGTGCACACTGGGCAATGTGCCTGCACAGGAATATCTCCAAACACCAGACCAGACTGCATGTATACAGTCTGCACAGCCACTAAAATACAAAAATATGGTTAGAGATAGCGCTTCATATGTTACAGTTATTGGAAGGCAACGATGCTCTCAGCAGTTAAAAATATGATAAAGTTCAAAACAGAATGAAACCAGCATTTGTTTTTAGCTGCATGCTGGTTTAGATGGTTGATTAGTTGGTGTGGAGGAAATTGACTGCATTATAGCTGTCAAAACCTCTACCAGCAAAACGGCTGGTATGATCTTTTTTTTTTCTAGCAAAGTATCAACTAATATGATTAACATTTAATTCTAAAACATTCTTAAAATTGGAGTGATATATACTTTTCTGGGGGGAAATATTTAGCATTAGTGATAGATTGATATCGGCCAGGCCGATTATTCAGAAGATATTTGACCATATTGCGATTCTTGGCATCAGCTGATAAGTTTAATTGGCCGATACATTTTTAATTTTCCCTCATGTCCATTCCAAAATCAGTCTTGACAATAGTTTTACCAATGTGTAGTAAACAATATCTGTGTTTGACATATATACGTGTAATATATATATATATTTAAGAAATGTAATAACACTAACAATAACTTCACTAAAGTAAAAACACTTAAGTTATGCATTTCTTTTGGGATTTTATGGTATGTTTGACCTGATTTACCTGTATATTACTCCATTCAATTTAATTTTAACTAAGCACATTTTATGTTATCTTCACTTCAATGAAAACTTTAATTTCAGTATATTATAAGATTGTCAAAACATCAAAATATGTCATGCACTGGTGGTCTCTGGTGGCATATGCTGGAATAAAAATAATAATTACATGAAATGACAACTACAGCCTGTAGATGGCTTTAGTGCTTGCATTTACTGATACTTTTCCACAGCACTGTGCGTTCATATTTTTCTTTGTATTCTCTGTACTTTGCATGTCGTATTTCAAATTTGTCATTTGAAATCTGACATACCTTTTTGCCCTCTTAAAACAACTTTTTTTTATAGATTTAACACTTATAGCAAATTTTTACAGTCACTTTTTGCGCAAGTTTGTCTTTTTTTTACTGACTGATTTAAAACATTAAAACCATTATTATTATTTTTCACTAATAATAAATTTGCAAAGATTTCAAACAAACATCTTTCACGTTGTCATTATGGGGTATTGTTTGTAGATTTCAGAGGAAAATAATGAATTTAATCCATTTTGGAATAAGGCTGTAACATAACAAAATTTGGAAGCGCTGTGAATACTTTCCGGATGCACTGTATATCATCAAGCTGGTTCTCGCCTCATCCTTTCCATTAATCCCTTTACACCCATTTACTAAACACTTCACCAAACCGAACTTTAAATGTCTGATTGATTAAAGCATGAAAAACAATAAGCAGTGCTCCACTCTGACCTTGTCAAGATTTCTCATGTATCTTGTCTTGTTTTCTGGTGTTAACTCATCATTATGTCTTTGTTGGAAGCACTGCTGTGATGATACGATACTCGATTTTGTTTTCAATTTCTCTCTGATTTTCCCCAAATACATTAAAGCACGTATCCAGCATTTGGTCGACTGCAGCCGCAGTGCTCTTATTTAGGCTTCTATTTCTGTCAGCTGGCTAGCAATAAATAAAAAAAAAAATCAGTTTTGGGTTTTTGATATTGTTTGATGAGTAAAAAACTACAAAACAACTTTGTCAAATTTTTAATTGTTAAATAGCTCAATTTGTCTGATATTTCTCCCCTTTTTCCTCATCCTTAGTTTATGTGTGTGTACTGCTTTGTGTCTGATTTATTCATTTTTATTTGACATAAAAAAATTATCCATATTATAGACTCACGCATTAATTTTTGTTTGATTAAAACAACTAGACTATTCAAACCTAGTGCAATTTATATATATCTAGGGCTTAAAGAAGAGAGATGGTCATTACCAACAGGGCTGGTGGTGACAGGTTGAGCTTGAAGGGGTGGTGGATACATCTGGCCATAGGCTTGTGTCGGATACGGAGGCAGAGATGCTTTTGCATCAACTGGAGGATATGGCATCGGTCCTCCTGGTGGGTAGTGTGGGCTTGTACCTATTGTCTCCTCATAGGAAGGGGGTGGTGGTGGGTGGCCCACAAGTGTTGTTGTCTCCATTGGAGGTGCGCTTGCCATTTGCCTTCGGTGCTTTAAAGTAATATAAATGACAACAACAGCTACTTTAATTAGGACTTGTTCTTATTTTATTGTAACATTATTCACAGCATTACTTAATTCCTGATCATTCCGAACTGATTTGAAGCAGTCTCTTAAAAACGACGCTAGTTTCATTTTTAACAAAAAAATCCATATTGTAAACGATAAGTGAAACAAAGTTCCCAAAGCGGTTCGTTAGAATTTTAAACCTAAATAAAACATTACTGTGTTCGTTTTAAAGATTACAACCCTTTAAAGCTGTAAAAGTTAATAAACACTTACTGTCTGTTCGCGTCTTGTGAACACAATCCCACGAGATCAAGACGTTTCCTGTTTCTTAGATTTGTTACGCACTTGATGTATTTCCGCAGCACTGATGGTGGGTTCAAGTCTCTCCAACGATTATTAAACTTAGCAATGACAATCGCCGGGGGAAAATTTGCTGTATATTGTGTAAATATGTATAACTAAATGCGTGTAAAGTATACACGAGTAGCGATTAATTACTGATTATGATTAAAAAAAAACTGGAACTTGTCACTCTTCGGTTCCCTCAAGTTCCGTGTTTGGTCACGTGATTTATTTGCAACGAGAGTCCGTCCCTTTTTTTTTGTTTTTTTTCTTTTTTTTTTTTTTACAGAGAACATTACAAATACTGTAACCTGTTCAACAAAAATTAAATGTACAGTGTACAGACCAGAGGATAATAACAAATCAATTAATATAATTATAGAAGGGGAAAATTTAAAATTATGCAGTTCCTTCAAGAGATGAAA
This sequence comes from Xyrauchen texanus, assembly GCF_025860055.1. Taxonomy (NCBI): domain Eukaryota; kingdom Metazoa; phylum Chordata; class Actinopteri; order Cypriniformes; family Catostomidae; genus Xyrauchen; species Xyrauchen texanus. The sequence continues at coordinate 16,270,115 of NC_068283.1, forward strand.
TGTTCTTGTAGCCTTCATGTTTTGCATGTTCTCTGTTGTTTTGTAATATGATTTAAAGTCCAGATGAAAAGCCTTAAAACAAGGTTGTGAATTAGACCATTTACATTTGTGAATATGGTATTTTCTGAGGATAATAAACAGTTGAATAACAAAAGTAATTTTTTTGGACAAACCACAAAAATCAAAGTATAACATGACATCAAAAATATTGATTCTGATGTTTACATTCAATTTTGTGATTATATATTCTTCCAAGTCAGACCAAAATTTTTTTGTGTACATACAGTGATAAAATAAATGAAAAATAGTCTCCTTATTAGATTGGCAAAAAACACAAGACTCTTCTAAGTTTATTTTAAATCTTCTTAACGTATCTTTAACAGGATAAATTTGATGTAAAATTTTAAATGAAACTTCTTTTACTTTATTATTAATACAGTATTTATGAATAGTAGTATTTGCCTTTTTCCAATTTAAATCACCCATCGTTGAACACCAAAAAAACTTTGCAGCAGGTGGAACCGAGCACGGAATTTGATTTCTAATATATTTATTGGTGCATTTTTTCTTTGTAATGTCTGTATCCCCAATAAAAATTCTATTAAATTCAACACTAATATCTGTGAATGATATGTGTTTTAGAATTTGAAGTGAACCTGTAGGGATTGCATCAAATACAACTGCGTATTCTTTTGGTGTCACTGGGAAGTTAAAATTTTGAAGAAATTCTGAATATGACATGAGCAAACCATCTTTGTTCAGTAACTGTCCTACCAACAGAATTCCTCTATCAAACCATGGCCGACAAAACAGAGACTTCCTTTTATAAAGGATTTCTTTGTTATTCCAAATTAAGTATCTATGTGGACTAAAGTTGTGTTTATAAATCAATATCCAAGATAGAAGGGCTTGTTTGTGGAAGTCAGCTAATTTCAAGGGAATTTTATCAATAGAAAAATTACATTTCAGTAGAAAATGTATGCCACCAAGACTATTGAACAAATATGATGGAAAAGCGTTCCAGAAGCTGTCAGGGCTTTTCAAGAATTCTATAATCCATTTAATTTTAAAAGTATTGTTTATAGTATGAAAATCCAACACTTCCAGACCACCTTGGTCTCTACATCCTGTGATAACATCTTTTTTGAGATAATGGGTTTTTTTCCTCCAGATATAATCATACAGTATTTTATCCAATTCTTTAATTGTATTTTTTGGGATATCCAGCGATAAGGCAACATATACGGAGCGTGATATACCTTCTGCCTTTGAAATTAAGACCCTGCCAAATAGAGACAAGTCTCTCATTAACCATGAATTTAGTTTAGATTGTATTTTTTTAACAATTGGATCAAAATTTAACTTATGACGTTCCTCTATATTTTTACAAAGTACAATTCCAAGATATGTCACTTTTTCATTAATTGGTATTCCATCAAGACTGGCCAGATTGCAATTTTTGAGGGGGAACAAAACTGATTTATTAATGTTCATTACCAATCCTGATACATCACTAAATGTTTTGATACTATTTACTGCAGTCCCAATTTGGTTACGGTCACTTAAATGAGAGTCCATCCCCAGGAGAAAGTGTTGCATTATATTACATAACAAACCAGCTGTTTTATATATTTCTCAATATACAGCTCCTCTTGGTTAAACCATGAATTACTTAAGATTTAACATTTGCATTTTTTGTTAATCTTGGTATAAATTAAATTAATACCGATATATTATACTATGCAATGTATAATTATATAAATGTAATTTATGAAAATAAATATAAATAAAATCAAGGTTACAGCGAGGCACTTACAATGGAAGTGAATGAGGGGGACGTCTGGGGTTAAAGGCACTTACATGCTTCTCTGTCTATTGTTTGAGCTGTACATTTATTTAATTCATTTATTTAGGGTTAAGGGTCACAAAAGTCATGGCAACAAAGTGATATATAGCGTTACACAGATAAGTTTAGAAAGTATTTTATCACCCTTTAATCATGTTCACACATATTGTTTGTCTTGTGATTTGACTTTTGAAACAGTGAGTATTTTAATGTTTACAGGTTGGCCACAGTCACTGATTTCACAAAATACATTTTTGTGGTAATCAACTTTATGCTAGAAAGGCTGTTGATTGAGCTTGTATTGAACCAGGAATATTCCTTAAAATTTGTGTTAACCATTTTTGCCAACCATCCCCACATAGGGGTTGGCATAAGTTGTGGTGTTGGTTGGTATAGTGTTAAAATAAATTGGATGAGTGAATGGAATTAATGTGAATCATTTTACTTATATAAACTTGTATTAATATATAAATATTAGAAACGTGTAAAAATGTTAAACATTTTAATCACATGAATGATAGGAACTAATTGTATCATTAGCTTGAGTCATGCGTATGTGTAATAATAATAATAATAATAATAGTAATAATAATGAAGGTTACCAACCCAACTTGTTTTGACAAAGATTAATTAAAAGTTGTCTTCGCCTTAATGTAAATATTTAGATGAAACATTTTTGTGAAATTAATTAACTCAAACGCCACACATTCCCTATATCTGCACGTCTGTGGGTTGGAAGGTATGACATGAGGTGATAAAATATTTAATATCCACAAATGCATATACATTTGAGTTTCTGTTTCCATTCATCTGTGAATATAATACAAATTGCACCCGACATTTATTTAGATACAGTTACATTCCAAAAGTATTTTGATTACTGAAGAGATTACTTGTATTTTATTGTCATTTGTTTCATTTAATATTTAGTCCTTTCAGATGGAAAACATTTATACATATAAATGATGCGATCCAAAGTGCATTTGAACAGCGGTGAAACACTTTCTTATGATGTGTTACATTCATACGAGCAGACAGAGAAGTACGTTTGAAGTAAGTTTAAGAAGGAATAGAAATAAACCTTGTGTAAATTGTCAGATTTACGCTAAACTAAAATACTATTTCTAGCCATTGTACATTTACATTTATGCATTTGGCAGACGCTTTTATCCAAAGCAACTTACAGTGCACTTATTACAGGGACAATCCCCCGGGAGCAACCTGGAGTTAAGTGTCTTACTCAAGGACACAATGGTGGTGGCTTTGGGGATCGAACCAGCATCCTTCTGATTAACAGTTATGTGCTTAGACCACTACACCACCACCAATCCACATGCACAGGTTTTACATACACAGGTTACCAGAAAGGATTAGATCATAATTCATTTTTTCTAAGACCTTTGATATTAAGGCAAAAATCATATTCTTGATCATGTTTTCCTGTAAAAATATATAAAAATCCTTAAAACGTGATCAATTAGATTTACCTTGTTTTAGTAACAACACTGCATATATTATATTTAGGTTTTTCAGAGAATGTATTTTTAACGTGTATTTTGTCTGTACTGGCAGAGATTTTATAGTCAAAACAAGTGAAAAAATCTACCAGTGCTGAAGAAGTAATCCAAAGTATTTAGAATATGTTACTGACCTTGAGTAATCTAACAAAATATGTTACAAATTACATTTGACAGTATGTAATCTGTAATCTGTTGTGGAATACATGTCAAAAGTAGCCCTGCCCATAGGAAGGCCTTCTCTGACAGACTCGGCCCCCTCCTGCCCATGTCTGCGCAACCTCCTCTGCTGTTGACTGAAACAGCATTCCTTTTATTTGATTGGATAAATACTTTTTTTTTTTTTTTTTACAGCTGTGATCTCATTTCCTTTACTGTGGCAACATATTTATTTATTTACATTTGCATTGGCTCACTGGTTTGATATTTTGCTCTTTAAAATATAAGCACTTCTAAGCGCATGGAGGCATGAAATGTTCTAATGTGTTTACAGTTGAAAATGGAACACCTCAAGGAAGTTTATGTAGTCCTCTCCTGTTTAATATAATGATAAATTATATGTTCAGTAAAATAGAACCAGGTATGGGAAGATCGCTGTATGCAGATGAGAATCAGTAATAACAAGAATTCGAATTGGACATACAGGACTAAATGGGAATTTTTATAAAAATTAAAAAAATCCTACTGGATTATGTTTACTTTGTGGGATGACATAATCTGTGGAAATGTAATATATTGCAGGGCATATGATAAAGACAAATATTGCAGACACAAACACAAGGGAAGTAGATACAGAATATGTTTTTGGAAAATCTAGTGCGTAAGAAACAAGATTAAAATCCCTGAAAAGCTGTGATACATTTTCTAAAAGAAACAGGAATTTACACAAGAATATATATATATATATGTATGCAGCTCCACAATCCAGTTCAGTAGGTGGCGGTAATGCGCCATAAGTTGGTTTACCAACTGCCTATAAGCAACAGAAGAAATGTCGGGAAACGTCAACGATGGTTCAGGACGAGACAACGAATATAACGGTTATTCTTTAATACAAATCAGCCTGATTTAGGTAAGATTCACTTTTAACTAAGACACCTTTTACTTCATTTTATATCAGTATTTGTGCTATTATTTATTCCGATCTCGGTTCATGTATATTTCATATACATTTTTGAAAAATCAACATAACAGGTTTTTCCGTTCAAAAATCAGTTTTAATGCAGAAATAATAATGGTTGTGGCATTACTTGGCACTTTCGTTTTCGATAATAGTTTTGGCTTTATGTTGCCGCTCTATTGCATGAAATGTCGCAACAAATGAATTTTGGGAAGCGTCGCTTTAATGCCAGCGGAAAGGCCTTGTGCAATCAGAACGATCGTTTAAGTACGAACGCTTGTGTCATTCTGGCGCTTGGGCATGGTGGAAAGACGAGATGCTCACAGCAAATGTGTTGCATAACCTGTAGCTTCAGGCGGGTGTACAGGGTGCGATTTTCGGCTGTCCCGAACGATTTTTTCCAGGCGGACAGATCGCGTGGAAATCGTTGGTGCTCGTCTGGTCGCGGCTCGCATCTTGTGAGAGGAATTAAGAGTGGAGCCGAGCAGGTCACGACCTGCCGATAATTTTTTTTTAACTCAATTCGTGATGTGTGTGTGGTGGAACTAGCCGATTTGACGATCTACTTGAAGCTGACCAATCAGTAGAAGTTCACACGATCAACGTAAACCGAGTGTTCATGAAGCACATTTGAGAAAATGGTTGCGTTAAAGCTGTTTTTACGAATTTATTCACGACCACATCACTGGGAATTATTCTACGGAAATTATATGCAGAGTTTTCCGTCATAGTCTATTTTTATTCATCATACTTGCCATTTGTTTCAGTTCTAGGGCTTCATGTAGGGGATATTGCATCTGTTATAATTTGATATGCACAAGATGGAGAAAACCATGGTGACAGTAGTCATGGTTACTAAAATATTACTATATTAAAACCATGGTGACAGTAGTCATGGTTACTAAAATATTACTATATTAAAACCATGGTGACAGTAGTCATGGTTACTAAAATATTACTAAAACCATGGTGACAGTAGTCATGGTTACTACATTATTACTATATTAAAACCATGGTGACAGTAGTCATGGTTACTACAATATTAAAAACCATGGTGACAGTAGTCATGGTTACTACAATATTACTATATTAAAACCATGGTTTAACTTGATTTAAAAAAACCATGGTTTAAAAAAAAACTTTTCTCTGATTAATAAATCTACATTTTAACTTAATGCCTGCATACTATTACGCTACATACATTGACATAAAATGCATTTCAAACTCTACTGCACGTATATTCAATATTCTGAAGCTGTACATCACTATAGAAGGAACTTTGCTATTAAAATGGTACGAGGGCTCGAGTTTTTTATCATACGCAGAAATCACACATCTTCGTCAGGGGAATAGGGAAACATATCGCTGGCAATGAATTCCCGTCACTTTGGTTCATGTTTTATGCTTGTCCTAATCAGCACAGAGTGCTTGCTTAAAAATGAAATAGAGAGTCTGCAGTTTCGGCTCATCTGCAGCATAAATGATCATATGTCGATGACCAGTATACAGAACTCGTGCTGAGAGATGTCTGTAAACAGTGCCTGTTTTGTAAATGTTTTTTGAGCATCATTGTTGTAATTGACTGCAAAAAGAAAATGTTTCCAGACAGGAGGCCTGAATAATGCAGGGCATTTCTCTATCAGTGTCTCATTTTCTCCACTTGCCATTTTCAACTACACACAACCTTGCAGAACAGTGATGTCATCAAGTTGACCCACGTGAAACACAGGCAGAGCATATCCATGTACAGATCCGTTCAGGTGCATTAGCGGAGGTTGTAACTGTGCGTGTCTATTTGATGTTTCTTTTCTTCACAAAACCTTGTGCGTCAATAAACTTGTGGTGAACCGCGGTGCCAATGCTTCCCGAATCGTGGGTGGCAAACCGTATGTTTCGTTTTTTAACCGAGAACCATTACACCCCTAATATATCTATTTATTTAAAAAAAAAAATATATATATATATATATATATATATATATATGTTTTTTAATCAGCAGATAAGTTTTCAGCTAATGCAGCCCCTGACTATGCCAGTCTTCTTTTTTATTTCTAAATTGCAAGCTAGAAGGAATGAAAGCAATGACCTCCTCTGGCTTTATGTCTTATAATGTAAATTGCACAAAATGACATTGGACAGTTATGATAGCATTCCTCACTGCATAGTTACACCAAGCTTGCAAAAATAGTTTCATATTGCTATAATTACTTATAATTTGTATAATATCAAATGTGCTATATGTAATGTTTTTACTCTACTAAATCATAAAATGACCATAATATGTCATTAGAGAATTAGGAAACATGCTGAGTTGAAATACTGGCTTCTCCGATAACAATGCTGTAGCCAGTATTTTTACTTTGAAGTTTCCATTCCGGGCCAGAATTTCTGTTTATGTTTTGGCCTGTGTGATCCCGCCCACTGCCCACTCAACAATAGTATTTTGACACCGCCGGGTTACCAGATTTGGACAAGTTTCAGGCAAACAACACTGCGTGCTGCATCCATGGAAGCCAGCAAACGAACTGGATCAGAGAAGACTGATTCCACCCGAACTAAAAACCCTCACCATTTGTCTAAAAACCACCATGACCAAAGGCATAGTAAAACAAGGATAAGGCTACTAGTAGAGATGGACATTTTGAGTAAATTCAACATTTGAGTACTCGCAATCATACTCTGTGTTTCATGTGCGGCCTGTTTTCAAGCCAGTGAGAGACAGTCGATGAAGTGATCCCGACTAATGTGGTGGAGCGGATGGGCCACAGCTGTTTACTACCTCTGCAACAACCAGCGTGACAGAAAAATACGATAGAAACCACAAGCCTGACATTACTCATGCCCATCCCTAGCTACTTGCTACCGTTTTTCTAATCTAATGTAAACCTTACATCCATTTTAAAAGTTTATTGTGTTTTGTGACTGAATCAGTGAATGTGGTGAAATGTGACTAGCATTAGATTGCTTGGTAGATTTTTTAGTTCAACGATGTACAATTAGTTCGATGTAGTTCAATACAGTGTACATAGGTTGATTATGGCATATTCTTTTTAGCTACGATGGTCCAAGCACCTCCACCCCTAGCAAGAGTTGTCTTCATTCTGGTAACCTGCATGAGCTTTGAGTCTGGGGCGTGGCAGACAACTCTACAATATTTTGTTTTTAGCGTGGCCAGGAAATTACATTTTTGGGTGGGCCTAATTAGGGCCAGTTCACTAATTGCATTATGTGTAACCTGAAAAGTGCTATACAAATAAAACTGACTTGATTTCCATTAAAAGAATATTCCGGGTTCAATACAAGTGCAACATCGACAGCATTTGTGACATAATATTGATTACCACACAAGTTATGTTAAATTGCCCCTCCTTTTCTTAAAGAAAGCAAACATCTGGTTTACAGTGAGACACTTACAATGGAAGTGAATGTGGCAAAAATGGTTAACATAAATTTTAAGGAATATTCCTGGTTCAATACAAGCTCAATCAACAGCCTTTCTAGCATAAAGTTGATTACCACAAAAATGTATTTTGTGAAATTAGTGAGTGCGACCAACCCGTAAACATTAAAATACTCACTGTTTCAAAAGTCTAATCACAAGACAAACAATATGTGTGAACATGATTAAAGGGTGATAAATCACATAACCTTTTCTGTGTGAAATTATTGCCAATTTAACAACTTCCTTGCCATGACCCTAAAACCCTAAAATGACAATTTAAACATGAAAAATTTAACCACTAAAGTTTTAACTGAAGATTTCATGTAAGTGCTTTTATACAATTTTAAGCTTCAAATTTCTGCCTTTTTAAACCCTAAAAAAAAAAAAATGCCTCACTTTAACCTCATTCTTGGCTTCGGAAATTGATGGAACGAGTCAAAATAATTTTTTGTGGTAATCAATATTATGCCATAAATGCTATCGATTGAACGAAACTTGTATTGAACCCAAAATATACCTTGAGGGTACCTTTGTTCCATTTCAGTTTCTCTAAGCCTTTGATGGGAAATTTCATGTGCACATCATGGCAATGTCCTGTACTAATTTGACTAACACAATAATTGTCTTTTCTCTAAATAAAAAAATAATTATAAATTTGCTTCACCATGCTTGCACAGGTCATTTGCTGGCAGATTCTGATGATGTTTCTAGATAAATTGACTGACAGCCAATTGCTGTCAATTGGGTTTCCATCCAAAATGTTAAACATTTTATTAGCATATTTCTAAAAATTTGACTTAAGAAAATGTGAATTGTCGCGCGTTTCCATCCACTATGTAACGCGCATTATCATGAGGGAGCAGCCTCGTCATGATGGAGCAGCTGAATGATCTCTCCATGCTTTGGGGACAGTTTTATTTGCAAGATATGAGACACCGCAGAATAAGTGTTATAAATCTGTTAAATAATCTGTTATAAAATGTGGGCTGAAATAACTGCGATGTTCGCATACCTAGGAGCGCCCGCTCTCAAAACTGTTCTGGCGGATTGTGAGGACCCACTTTATCAACCAGCTGTGGGTTAAACACTTCTGAATGACAAGCGCTATGTTCAAAGAAGTGTGTGCCAAGATCGGACCTTTCAGTGGGCTAGTCGCATCAAGCTCTCACACACTTATAACACATGCACGAGTGGTCAAAACACATCATCGTTTTACAAATAAACTGTTTCCATCACATTAATGTGCATTTTAACTAATGCAAAACTCTAGAAAATCCACCTCCTAACACGTTACATTTTAAGCGAATTTAGAAAGTTTTATTTGCATATCAAGCGTTTCCATTAAGGATTTCTTATGCATCATTTCAAAATGCACAATAAAATATTTGGATGGAAACCCACTTAATTAGATCATATTGCCACATATTTAGTTACTCATTTGTTATTTTCTCAGTTTCACAAATTTGTTACAATGTAACAAATTTATGCTTTTTTCTTTGTCAACAAATAACGTTTAACAATCTTGGTGGGCTTGGGTCCAGTTTATACCCCCAAATATTTATATACATTCAACTTGTAAACAATTACTCAACACCTTTTGGCTCCCAGAACATTCTGGGAAGGTTAGTTTATGGTTCTAAAAATAAAACCTAAAAATAACCATTAGAGAATGTTTTGTATGTTCTTTTTTTGGTTGTCCCACAAAAACTTCCCTGCAACATTCTCAAAAGTTTAGTTTATGGTTATAAAAATAGAATCTAAAGAGAATGTTCCTAGAATGTTAGGATTTGGTTCCAAAAAAACAGCTGGTTTTGTGTTTGCTGGGTAGTTTTGCATTCTGTGGTGCTCATCCCTCTTAATGTTTCAGTCATATGTCTTATTTCCAATGTCTTTCAGTTGCAGGAGCAGGAAGCCACAACAGCTTTGCAGAACTGCCTCTTGTGGACTTGTGGAGAACAGTAGCTGATTTGTTTCTCTCCAGACAGTATGTCTATCATGGACCATAGCCCCACCACTGGGGTTGTGACAATCATTGTAATACTCATTGCTGTTGCTGCACTAGGGGCGCTAATTTTTGGTTGTTGGTGCTACTTGCGACTGCAGCGTATCGGCCAGTCTGAAGATGAAGAAAGCATAGTCGGTGAAGGGGAAACCAAGGAGCCCTTCTTAATGGTACAGTATTCAGCCAAGGGCCCGCGGGTGGAGCACAAGACCAAGCTGACCCCTAACGGCACCGAGAGCCACACCTAAACTCTCTTCTCGATGCAAACTGTGTTGGACCATGTTCAGGCTCTTTGAAGTCTTACAATTTCAACACCTCGCATTAATGTTAAAATCAATTTGAAACGGTGCAAGGACTTCACTGCTTAAACAAGTGAAAAAATTACAACAAAACTAGTGCATGCAGTTGTCTAGTTACTTTGTTGCTTTGAGTGGGGGTCCAGTGTAGCACCCTATTATAATGTGAAATTGACAATTGTCTGCGTTTGGCGTTATATGCAATGCTATTTATTTGTAAAGCTATTGCTGAGTTCTAAAGCTTAACCAAGAAAGATGGTTTTATTTTGTTTAACCACAACTGCTTGCCTCCAGAGCAGGCTCTGGTATTAAGAAGATCAATTCACATGATGTTCAAAGCTTTAGATCATTTTGAAGCTTTTAAACAACTTAACGTTGTTTTTTGTTTTTTTTGTAGAAGCTCTTAAAGAAACCATAAATGAGTGATTCTCATGAAACCTGTCAAGAAATGTCCTGGTCATATGTAAACCCAAAATCAATGCATTTTTAGGACTGTTTACATTTTTTGCATTGTGACATTTTGTTTAGGACACTACAGAACATTTTACCCCTAAATTCTCATTACCGTAATGCATCCAAACATATTTATAATATAGCCATTGTTTTCAATGTTGATTCTTATTACTGTAACACTAATGTGTTTTTTTGTACAGTAAATACAGAAGAACAGTTATAGTGAAAATGAGTCACAATTTCGCATTGCTGAATTGGGTTAAAATGTGCTTAACTGTCATAAAAATAGTCACAATGTAAAACAATTTGATGTTCCTAAAAACACACTTAATTTTGTTAATGCCAAGTATAATTTATTTTTTGTTTCTTTTGAATTTTAAGTAAAATATGACCAGTAACGTTTTTGACGGGGTTTGTGAGAATCAACCAAATTGTGTGAAGGTTAATCGGCTTATCAGTATTGTTGGATTACATTCATTCAAAGTTCATGCTATCTTTTGCACTTTTTTACTTTCAATTGATGTGTTACCGATTTCTTAACAGCACTTGGTGTTTTCAGTGTAAACCTGCTAGGAAGCCACAATAAGAATGAAAGCCAATGACCGGGCCCTACTTATACTAGATCCATGATGTTGTGGACCCAGAGGCATTCATTTTTGTGGCCTAGCACATTTCTACATTGTAAGGTTGGGGTCATTTGAAGGTGTAGATCTTATTTTTTTAGATGGCTTGTTGTGCAGCGGGATACTGAAAAAGTAATTGTCTTATTGTCCATATTATTTTCTTTCCTTTGAGTCCAGATGATTTTGAGATGTAGCGGTGTTTGCTGTTTACACATGTGAGAAGAAATTGAGAGAAATTATTTATTTTTATACAATATCCATGCAAATGTTGTCCATACAATTCATTGCGTGAAATCAACAGCCCTTTTTGGGGAGGCTGCCAAATCAAAGCCTGAAAATGCAGCTAAAATGATTTAATTAATGTTACTAATACTGTATCAGATATGTACTGTACTGTCATTCCATGGAGACTGAATTTTGTGAATTTGACAATTGTGCTTTCTGATTTCTATTAAAACCATCCACATAAAGGACAGTACACGCATGTTATTTTAACCTGCATATTTGAGAATAACTAAGTGCTCGGTGTATTGCTTATGTCACTCAGCTCTGTGTTTCCAGAGTTTTGACTACTGAACAATATAACCTCCTTTGGAACCAGAGGAAGTCAGAGTAGTGTGTACTCGTGTGTTTTGTTTGTATTTGCAAGAGTTTTAAAATTATAGCTTAAACTCTAATGAACTATTGGTAGATATTGGGGTATATTTTAGTATGCTAAAATAGGATTTCAAATTATAGTATGAGTTTTAATAGACATAGCAAATTCATTTCATGTTTACTTCTGTTTTAAATTAGAGTATATTGGTACTTAATGAACTTGAAAAAAAAAAATAATACAAAAGGTAATTTAATTTTAGTGCCTAAACAAAAAAATTACATTACTGATTGCAATTATAATTTTAACAGATTGTAACCAGATTAAATTTCAGAAGCAATATACCAAACTCTGAATACAGCATGTCTATACAGTTGAAGTCAGAAGTTTACATACACTAAGGTTGAAGTCATTAAAACATATTTTACCCACGCTACAGATTTAATATTAGCACACTATTGTTTTGGCAAATCATTAAGCCTTGGAAGCCATCCCACCGTTAAACATGGGGGTGGCAGGATCATGTTGTGGGGGTGCTTTGCTGCTGGAGGGACTGGTGCACTTCACAAAATAGGTGACATCATGAGGAAGGAAAACTATGTGGCTATACTTAAGCAAGATCTCAAGACATCAGCCAGGAAGTTAAAGCTCAGTCCCAAATGGACAATGACCCCAAGCATACCTCCAAAGTTCTGGCAAAATGGCTTAAGGACGACAACATCAAGGTATAGGAGTGGCCATCACAAAGCCCTGACCTCAATCTGAAAAAGTGTGTGCAAGCAAAGAGGCCTACATACCTGACTCAGTTACACCAGTTCTGTTTGGAGGAATGGGCCAAAATTCCAGCACCTTATTGTGAGAAGCTTGTGGAAGGCTGTCCAAAATGTTTGAACCAAAGTTAAACAATTTAAAGGCAATGCTACCAAATATTAACAAAGTGTATGTAAACTTCTGACACACTGAGAATGTGATGAAAGTAATAAAAGCTGAAATAAATGATTCTCTCTACTATTATTCTGACATTTCACATTCTTAATAAGTAGTGATCCTAACTGACCTAAAACAGGGAATGTTTTCTATGGTTAAATGTCAGGAATAGTGTAAAACTGAGTTTGATGTATTTGGCATGGTAAACTTCTGACTTCAACTGTAATAAAAAAATATATAATTATCTGCATTGGGCGACATTAAAAGTAATATGTTTTTATAGTACAATGCCTTCTTGTAATGTGTAATTGTATTTCTCATGTTATGATCCTGATGATTGATTAAAAAAAGTATTTTTTTGAGAAATTGCACTCATGAAAGGCCATTGCTAGCTGACTAAATATTTTAGAGCGGAGCATAACTAGAAAAAGTCTTGTCCAATATCTCCCTCTCATGGACAAAACATGTCTTGACATCAACCTAATTCACCAGCGTCCCTTTTTATGTCTTTATTAATACACTTAAATGGTATAAATTCCTTGATACAGTTTTGCTTTCTGAAACATTGGAAGCTGAAGAGATGAAGACTTTATTGTGTTTATGTTGGTCCATATAATACCAAGAGGCATAAACACAGTGATCATGCAACATACTAATTTGGTGAAAATGTAGAACAACAGCATCATGACACAAGAATGAAAAACCGAAAGAGAAAAAAATAAATAAATCTCAATATATTCATTATCTCCTTCCATACCTATACTGCACTTCTGCCTTGGGTTTCATGATCAAAATCCAAATTCCACTTCCTGAAAGGTGATCCGCCATGCTATTTAACAACAAAAACATTAAAGGCGATGGTGCATTCATTTGAACTGGTCATAAAAGCAACAGAGCCAGTTATAACTCAGAACACAAGGCCAGCTCTGTGCTTTCCATGACAATCAAGGAGGAGGAACATGCCTCCTCCTCAGAGATCAACACCGCGCTTGCCTGATTCAATACTGAGCCCAAGACATATTATAGTTCCAGAACACCCTGCATCAATCTTTGAATTAAAATATTACTTAATATCTTTAAGCAGAAAACTATATTTGCCAAAGTCATTGTCATTTGGCGCTATCAAGTGATCTTTTCTGGCTTTGGCATGTTTCATCAACAGGAATTCTCTTCTGTCCTTCCATTCTTTCAACTCCTCCTCTCCATGTGCCATCTTACAAAGTTCCTCCTCAGTGCAGGTGCCCTTGAGGAACCTGGAGGGATCAAAACAAATCAGTTACAAGGGGACCGTCTCAACCTATCGTAACCCTTCGTGACCGATGTTACACATTAAAATCCAACTCACCGCTCGCAGACTTTGAAGGTGCCAGTAGGGAAACGATACTGCCAGCAGTTCTGATCGTCCTCAGAGTTGAACACTCGCTCTTTGTGCTTCTCAGAGGTGATGTGCTGCTGCCACTGCTTGTCGCTGTTGCAGTTTTTCCCACACAACCAGCAATGGTTGCCAGCCTGATGAAACAGCAATATTTAGAAGAACGTTTTAAGAAAGTATTTTTGAAGTTATTTGTGATACGTGGATGAGCTACTAAGAAAGCTTTTATGAAAAGCACGTCATTTTAATGATGACAATGGAAAATGTGCACGTGATGAAGTTTGAGTAACAAACTTGCACCAATATTTTCTGAAAGACAAAAGATTCCATACCACTTCCTCAGCATAATCTGTGGGCATCTGAATCTGTTTGCTGTTCTCTCTGGCAGCACTGCTGGAGGTTTCCTCACTCCAGCCCGGCTTTTGGGACTGCAGCCACAGCTCATACAGCTGCTCCATGTCTGAAACTACACACACACACACACACACACACACACACACACACACACACACACACACACACACACACACACACACACACACACACACACACACACACACACACATGTTGTGTTTCCATGTTTTATGGGGACTTTCCATAGACATAATGGTTTTTATACTGTACAAACTTTATATTCTATCCCCTAAACCTAACCCTACCCCTAAACCTAACCCTCACAGAAAACATTCTGCATTTTTACATTTTCAAAAAACATAATTTAGTATGATTTATAAGCTGTTTTCCTCATGGGGACCGACAAAATGTCCCCACAAGGTCAAACATTTCGGGTTTTACTATCCTTATGGGGACATTTGGTCCCCACAAAGTGATAAATACACGCTCACACACACACACACACACACACACACACACACACACACACACACACACACACACACACACACGACATTGGTGACAATATTTTAACCCCATAACGCTGTGTGTATCAAATATGATACACAATGTTTGAGGGCTCCTGTTTCACTGTCTGGTCAAGCAAATGAGCCAAACAACCTATAACATGTAAGTTTTACATGTTTATGGCACATCTAGTGTTATTAATGAAGAAAAAAAAGTTTTAATGTTTTAAATCGGTCAGGTAAAAAAACTGCAACCAAACAACTGCAACCAAATGCTTCCGATAACTGGAGATCACTTTTTCACAACACTGTGGTGGAATTTAGGCCCCACTTTTCTTTGCAGAACTGATTTAGTTCAGCCACATTGGAGGGTTTCTGAGCATGAACTGCCCGTTTAAGGTCCTGCCACAGCATCCAAATCCGGTTCAAGTCAGGACTTTGACTAGGCCACCCCAAAACTTCAATTTTTCTTCTTTTGAGCCATTCAGAGGTGGATTACTCCTATGCTTTGGATCATTGTCTTGCTGCATAATCCAGTTGCGCTTGAGCTTCAACTCACAGAATGATGACCGGATGTTCTCCTTTAGGATTTTCTGGTAGAGAGCAGAATTCATATTTCCCTCAATTATTGAAAGTTACCCTGGACCTGAAGCAGCAAAGCATCCCTACACCATCACACCACCACCACCATGCTTGACCGTAGATATGATGTTCTTTTAGTGGAATTCTGTGTTTGATTTACACCAGATGTTACGGGACCTCTGTCTTCCAAACAGTTCCACTTTCGACTCATCAGTCCACAGAGCATCCTCACAAAAGGTTTGAGGATCATCAAGGTGTGTTTTGGCAAATATCAGATGAGCCTAAATGTTCTTCTGGTTTTTTTTTAGACTTCCTGGTGAGTTGTCGCTGTGCTCTTGGAGGAATTTTGGAAGGTCGGCCACTTCTAGGAAGGTTCACTACTGTGCCAAGTTTTCTCCATTTGGAGATAATGGTTCTCACTGTGGTTCTTTGGTGTCCCAGAGTCTTTGAAATAGCTCAGTAACCCTTCCCAGACTGATGTATTTCAATCACCTTTTTCCTCCTCATCATCATCATCATCATCATCATCATCATCATCATCATTTCTGGAATTTCTTTTGACCTTGTCATAGTGTTCTACTGGGTGAGACCTTTTAGCCAACTTCATGCTGCTGAAATTGTTCTATGTTGGTGTTGATTTGATTAAACAGGGCTGGCAGAAATCAGGTCTGGGTGTGTCTAGTCCAGCTGAACCCCATTATTAATGCAGTTTCATAGAAGGGCCAATACTTTTTCACACAGACCCAAAAAAGTTGTCCAATACCAACGTATTGGACAACTTTTTTGCTTCAATAAATAACATTATCATTTAATAACTGTATTTTGAGTTTACTCTGATTGCTTTGTTTTATGTTAGATTTTGTTTGAATTTTTTATTTAGCTTTTGAAACCATTTTTATGAGATATACACAAAAACAGAAGAAATCATGATGGGGGCAAATACTTTTCCACAGCACTGTATATCCTTTAATCTATGTAGAAAAAGAAACAGGGCAGTCAAAATATTATAAGGAAGATTACTGAAATACAACTTGTTGCAGTGATTATATATGATACATGTTTACAAATTTAGTCAAAAGGACAGGAAAAAGAGATTTAATTAACAGATGTGACAAAAAATAAACATTTAAATGCTGTGTAAGACGAAAACAAAAATAGAAAAAACACAAACGTGAAACACCCATCTGGAAAACTAAATGGAGGAAAAATTACCTCTAAAGCCGAAGTATCAAATCCATAAAAAAACAATGCAGAGTTGTGTATTGATGGACTACATGTAATCTGGATTACATAATCATATTACAAAAATAAACTACTTGCAATTAGATTACAGTTACTCGTTTATGGATTACATATCAATTTAAGGGACGGACAAATAGCAAATTAATTTCATGTTTATTTAAAGGAGTGTAAATTGTTACGTAATAAACTTGATTTATCTATTTAAATAATAATCCAAGTGTAAGGAAATTAGATTGCCTACAGAGTGTAATCTAAAAGATTACATAACTGATTGCAAAATAAAACATTTTGGAAAAAAAAAGTTTTTATACCAGTTTTGAAACTAATAAACAGTATATTAACGTACTGGGGAAAAATTATAATTATTTTAAAATAGTACGATTTAGTAGTATGATTTAGTGAATTTTTATTGTTTGTTTCTTAAAAAGAAAAATGGCACAAATAATATCGCCCATTAAAATGAAAACTGTGGGGAAAAAGTTAACTTTAAATGACCATGTAACCTACTGAAGGGTTTGGCAATCAAATGCATAATGAACTTACTATTGTTATCCTTCATGAAGGTCCATAGATCTCGTTCCTCTGTACTGTGCGCAAAGGTGCAGTTTCCAATGTACTGACACTTTTTGCCAGAAGCCACATGCATGCAAATCTACAATCATGCAGAAAACACAATTAATCAAGAGACAGAGGTAATATTCATAAACCTTGAACTTGGTGATGTTAGTAATGGAAAAGCAGGAATCTTTCTGAAACATTATATTACACTTACTTCAAACTGAGCAGGAATCGGCTTTTTTGTTGGGAGAGGGCGAACTGTTGTCCACTTTTTCCGTTCAACAGAGCTAACCAGAACCACTCGTCTTTCTTTAGACCAACTGGTCAAAGGGAAATGTAAAAATAAAAGATAAGATGCAGTTAGTTGAGATGAAGTTAGTCTTCACATGCTCTAAAGAGAAGGGGAGGTCACACTAGACTGTGCATGTGAGACTTTTTCATACAACACAATGAACGAGGATGTCACACGAGGGCTTCTGGTTTTAATAAACAATACATCACAAATAAAAAAAATTCATTCAAAATGTTCAAATATACAGTCTACTTACTATCCAACAACAATAAAACACATCTAGCTTTGAAATATTAAAGGTCAGTAAAGTGTGACATTTCAATCTTCTATTGGTCACATGTCCTCTCAGAGTTCAGCATTCCCTCGTCATCATGAAACCATTACAGTGTAAGTTAGAGACATGTGAACAATGTCCCAGTTTCAGAAATCAATCCGATCAGGCGTTTATATAGCAAATATTTTCTTCTCGAACGGATTATATAAGGTTTACAACAACCCTTACAATCCAAATGAAGTTTACATCTGATTTGGCAAATTCATTCCAATTGACATTGTTACATGAGACTATTTATTCAGACTGTGCTACTAGTCCGATCACAAACAGATTACTAGGGCCCATGTAAACACATCTACTGTGGCGCTTTTGTAACATTGGCCGGACACAGCAACAAGGGCTCAACCAATGTGTGAGTTTGGGGTGGGACAATCTGCTTGAACAACCAATGGAAAACAGAGGGAGTTTTCTTGAATATGTTTGTTTATTTTTGCAGTTGTGTATGGTGATGCTTATGTCGTAAATTACATACTTCAGTTTTAAAAACTGTAGTTCAGCGAGTTAGTAAACTCAGGTAAGATCTCAGAAACGTCCTCTCACTTTCAACTGCTTTTATTTTCAGCAAACTTAATGTGTAAATATTTGTATGAACATACAAACATATTTGTATGAACACAAGTTTCACAGACATGTGACTAACAGAAATGGAATAATGTGTCCCTGAACAAGGGGGGGTCAAAATCAATAGTAACAGTCAGTATCTGGTGTGGCCACCAGCTTCATTAAGTACTGCAGAGCATCTCCTCCTCATGGACTGCACCAGATTTGCCAGTTCTTCTCTAGCACTTGCAAGTTCCCGGACATGGGAACTAGCCCTTAGATGGATGTCTTCGCTGTAAAGCACAGCAATGAGATTGCCTGCAATGACAACAAGCTCAGTCCGATGATGCTTGACACACCGCTCCAGACCATGACGGACCGTCCATCTCCAAAATCGATCCCGCTCCAGAGTGTGTAACGCTCATTCCTTCGACGATAAACACAAGTCAGACCATCACCCCCCGGTGAGACAAAACTGCGACTCCTGTCTGGTCCAGCGAATGTGGGTTTGTGCCCATAGGCGACGTTGTTGCCAGTGATGTCTAGTAAGGACCTTCTTTACAACAGGCCTACAAGCCCTCAGTCCAGCCTCTCTCAGCCTATTGTGTAGAGTCTGAGCACTGATGAAGGGATTGTGTATTCCTTGTGTAACTTGGACAGTTGTTGTTGTTGCCATCCTGTACCTGTCCCGCAGGTGTGATATTCGGATCTACTGATCCTGTGCAGGTGTTGTTACATGTGGTCTGCCACTGCGAGGATGATCAGCTGTCCATCCTGTCTCCCTGTAGCGCTGTCTTAGGCATCTCACAGTACGGACGTTGCAATTTATTGCCCTGGCCACATCTGCAGTCCTCATGCCTCCATGCAGCATGCCTAAGGTACGTTTACGCATATGAGCAGGGACCCTGGGCACTTTCTTTTGGTGTTTTTCACAGTCAGTAGAAAGGTCTCTTTAGTGTCCTATGTTTTTATAACTGTAACCTTAATTGCCTACCATCTGTAAACTGTTATTGTCTTAACGACCGTTCCACAGGTGCATTTTCATCATTGATGATTCATTGAACAAGCATGGAAAACATTGTTTAAACCATTTACAATAAAGACCTGTAAAGTTATTTGGATTTGTACAAAATTATCTTTAAAATACAGTGTCCTGAAAAGGGGACGTTTCTTATATTCAGTACTCACGGATGCTTAGCCTTGGCACTGCAATACTTTTTGTTTTTGTCTGGCTCACTGACTTGACCGTTTCTCCAACACTGTGCACATACAAACTGCAACTTCAGGTTAGGTGGGCCAAATCTGCACAGGGCTTGATGGAGCTCCTATGGGGTTTCCACAAGAAAGACATTACAACAGATGTCTAAGAGAAATGTGGGCATAGATTTCCATGATATACAAGGTTCCCAGACTTTGTGACCAATGAATTTCCATGAAAATTCCAGTTATTTGCAATTACTGGATAAAGATTTTTTTACAAATGACTTCGATTCAGACCAGAGTTTTCATGTATGAGCAATTCATTAAGAACTGACTCAACAGAAAAATTTGCTCAAAAATCAGACAAAAAAATGGCTTGCCAGTTAGTTTAATTCTATACATGAGCATTACTAACATGGCCTGGTCTAAAAGGGGGCATGGGGGGCATTGCCCTCCCTCAATATCAAACCCGGCAAAAGATCATGACTAACTATAGAAATTCCCATGCACTTTTTTCATGCCTTTTAACATGCTATGCATTTCCAGAACTGAAAAACACAATTTAATATTCCCTGAAATTTCCAAGTTTTCCATGGCCTTGGGAACCCTGGATATATAGCCCGTGTTCTGCTATAAACAACTCTACCTGGGTATGAGGAGCAGCGTCCATATTCCAATATTTCTGGGACTCTTGAACGATACTTTCATGTGTAATACCTACAACCAAATCAATAGTATTAAGATAGTGTTTCATGTCAGCTCTGATGTCTTATAATTCAAACTCATCCTGAGCGGCAGGTCACCTTTTTCACTCTGCATCATCCACACTTTGAGCTCAACGAGGCTGTGGGAGTAAAAGCAGGAATCCTCTCTCTGACACCCATATCGCACCTCATGCCTACACAGATCCATCTGGCAATGAGTGTGGTAGGGACGGACTTTGGCGTACCTAACGGTTTTGTCCTTCAAAATGTGTACAAGGCACCTGAGGAATAAAGCAATAACAGCCTTATGTTATTTATTAAACTTCTCATGACATCATGAGTGTTGCACTACGGCTGTAATCTGTTATTCAGAACAACGTCATTCACTGCAAGGCATGTCCAGACTGCAAATGTGCATATTCATGTCCACACTAGAAAAGACCCTTACTTCTTTTCCTCAAATGCATGCTTTGTCACAGGGTGAGAGCATAGACTGGGGTTGTCCTTATTGGTTTTGCTGATTATTCTGGGTTTGTGATCAAAGCACACCTAGAGACCAATTCACACATGTTAGATGTTTGCACAACCGATGCAACTTTCAACCGAGACTTGACAAACTGAAACTGAAAATCCATTCTTTTGAAAACCAGTCATTCCAGCTGACGAATGATGAAACGAGATGGCATGTTAAAAGTCAGATGATAAGTAGCAGAAAATCAAATATTTCCTAGTAGGTAAAACTTGTAAACATAGAAACATGATTCTATATACAGTGGGGTTCAAAAGTATGAGTTCACACTGAAAATGTGGGATTCAAAATATAATGTAAACCTGGAATAAGGCATTAAAAAATACTAACAAGTTTATGCACCATTTTTTGGTCACTAAATAAATGAAAGCAAATTGGTGACATTGCCCATGTTAAGTCCTTTCTAAAAAATACCCCCACTTCCATTAAAGCACACAAGAAGCTCTTTGAAACATTGTCAAATAATCCTGGATAACAAGGATCATAAAATTTTGCACAAACTTCTGAAGTTCATGCCAGTTTGAGTGCATGCTATCATTTACGAGTGAAAAATTCATGTTAACTTTTCCCTCAAATTGCTATGCTAATAATCTTATTGTATTAAATTAGAAAAATGCGAAAGAAAAGCCTCTTCACAAGCAGTTTAAGACTTTTGGATCACATTGTACAGAAGAAAATTAACATGCAGGTATATCAGGGATTTGTCAGTAACGCCATCTATACTGAACAAGCCATTTGAACAAAAACAGCACACTTTACCTCACAGAGGAACATAAATATCCCGTGGTGCTCCAAAAGGATTTTAGGAACAGTCAAATTTATCTTAGGCCTCGATCCATAAGGATCACAAAGGTTTTCCCTGCAGATGAAGCCTTTGCGTTCCAGGGTCCACACATCAATTTCCTCTTGGCAGTAAGCAAAGGTACAGTGTCCTAGGTACCTGCATTCTTGTCCCATTGCTACATCTATAAAGCACAATATATGGTCTTTTATAAAAGGAGTAATATAAAGTCAGCTGATAATTATTGCAAACAGGTTGATTAGGACCCTGTCACAAAAACAGGTCATTTAGCAGTCAGTATTAGGACTGTCAAGCAATTAAAATTTTATGGAATTAATTACATGATATCCTGATTAAATAAAATGTATTGCATAATAATTGAAATAGTTTTAAAATATATAAAAATAATTTAAAATGTATTTAATAAATATAATAATTTCAAATAATACATTATTGTGGCAGACGAGTAAAGCACTAATTATTAGACAATACAAAAAGTGGCATTAGAAGTCAGTATATCTTTTATTTCCATCAGTGAAGTAGTCACTGAAGCACCAACAGACTTTTTTTCGGGATTTTCGGAGGACTGAGGAGATTGGAGCTTTAAATTGAATATCTAATTTTCCATAATTAATTATTTCACATCGTCATAAGTCAAAAGTGCAGGGGCGTGTCCTTGCGATTGATTCAGCGAGAGTGAGGGCGGGGCCTTGATTTCGCGGCTTTACTTCCTGCTCACTACTGCGCAGGTCTGGTCCCGAAATCGCAACTGCGCAGACTCAAGGCCCAAGATGTCAGCGCCATATCGGGACACTGGCGGCTTCAGTTCTCACCAATGGAAAAGCGCGAAGGGGCGTCATCCATCTTTTTTTACAGTCTATGGTCCGGACATATAGAGCTGAAATATTCTTCTAAAAATCTTCACTTGTGTTCAGCAGGAAAAAAAAAGAAGTCATATACAACTGGGATGTCATGAGGATGAGTTAATGATGAGAGAATTTTCATTTTTGGGTGAATTATTCCTTTAAGGGCTGTTTTTGTGTTCCAGCTACTTTGTCATTGTGATTTAGCAAAAACATGTAGGTGCTACTTCAAATTTGAATTGCTATGATGGTAGGAAAATTCTTCTAGCAGAATTAACACACGGTAATTATTAGGATGCACCAATAACACTTTCTCTTCTGATCAGATGTCGATATCGGAAATCTCAGTATCAGCCTATACCGGTACCGGTCCAATACCAGTGTTGTTGTTTTTTTTGCATAATCAGTTTATAATATCTTTACATTATTGTATGGAACTAATTGGGAGTACTCTTTAATATGTAAAGAAACACAAACCTCTAACTACACATTATTTCAATATAAATGAATAGCTTATGAAGAAACACTTTATTATTAACTAGTGTACTGGATAATGTAGCAGCAAAATTAACAGTAATTCCAGTATAACTCAGAGTAAACACAAAATACAGTTATCCAATACCAACTGGGCCTGTGTGAAAAAGTGTTGCCCCTTCTATGAAACTGCATTCATAATGGGGTTCAGCTGGACTAGACACACCCAGACCTGATTTCTGCCAGCCCTGTTTAATCAAATCAACACCAACATAGAACAATTTCAGCAGCATGAAGTTTGCTAAACTTCATGTAGCTTAGCCACGCTATGACAAGGTTGAAAAAAAATCCAGAAATGATGATGATGATGATGATGATGAGGAAAAAGGTGATTGAAATACATCAGTCTGGGAAGGGTTACAAAGCTATTTCAAAGGCTCTGGGATGCCAAAGAACCACAGAGAGAACCATTATCTCCAAATTGATAAAAGTTGGCACAGCAGTGAACCTTCCAAAATTACTCCAAGAAAAATATCAAACTCAGAATTCCACTAAAAGAACATCATATCTACGGTCAAGCATGGTGGTGGTAGTGTGATGGTGTGGGGATGCTTTACTGCTTCAGGGCCAGGGCGACTTGCAATAATTGAGGGGAACTAAGTCAATGATACAAAGCATAGGAGTAAGTTCACCTCTGAATGGCTCAAAAGAAGAAAAAGTTTAGTTTTGGGGTGGCCTAGTCAAAGGCCTGATTGAGATGCTGTGGCAAGGCCTTAAACAGGCAGTTCATGCTTGAAAACCGTCCAATGTAGCTGAACTAAATCAGTACTGCAAAGAAAAGTGGGGCCTAAATTCCACCACAGTGTTGTGAAAAAGTGATCTCCAGTTATCGGAAGCGTTTGGTTGCAGTTGTTGCTGCTAAAGGTGCACAACCAGCTGTGAAGTTTAAGGGGGCAGTTAGTTATTCACGTGGGTGATATAGGTGTTGGATATTTTTTGCTTTAATAAAAAATAGATATATTTGAAAACTGTATTTTGTGTTTACTCAGGTTGCTTTTGTTTTATGTTATATCTCTTGAAGATCTAAAGAATTTAGTATGAAAAATACACACAAATAGAAGAAATCAGGAGGGGGGCAAATAGTTTTTTACAGCACTGTGTGTGTATGTATATATAGAATTAATCACATTAAATGAGCATGTTAAATTAATAGCCCTATTAATTATACAAAAATATTGAATGTTATGATAGAACAATCAGAATCAAGTTTTCCAGAGAGATGAGTAATAATCTTGGGAAAAGCGAGATGGGAAAAGCCACAAACAGAACATTTCAATCTGCTTTACCTTTGCAAATATAATAAGGCCCCATATATTGGTTTTTGGTGGGTCTGGGACGAATAAGCTTCCATGTTGGGAGATCTGTGTGTTTAAGTCTTCCCAAAAGCAAATCCTTTTTGCATTTGTGGTCCTCTGGATGGTAGGTGTAATCCAGTACTCCAAGTCCTGTGTATTTAAGCAGGTGATAAAGCACTTCATATGCAAAACCTCCAAAAGTTTTCCGAATAGTAATGTGCTGCAAAAAGTTGCCTAGCAGCACTTCTGCATGACTGACGCTTACCGGTTTTAATATAGCACGAGGAACAGGCCTGTTTGAAATCATGGGTATCAGCAAGAGGATTCTTGGCAAGATCTAGCTGCGGATAATCCTGCATGTACGTCCCATCGGATGTGCTGAAACCCATCCCAATGGGCGGAATGCTTGGCACTGACATGTCACTGTTGCCCATCTGAAACAGCAAATAACTGAGTGAGAATCAATGAGCACAGCTGAATGTAATGTAAAACGCATGGAAAAGAAATAAAAAAAACTTCTTACCGACATGAAATGATGCTGGCTGAAATGATTATCTGGTTCATTTTTTAGATTAAAAAGGAACAGAAAAGGGACATCAGAATGTTTCAGTAAAAACAGATTGAATTCTTCATTAAGTGTTACTTTCTTAAAAAAATAAACAGTGCAAGAACAGTTTCCCCCAAGTATTTGGACACTCAATTCACAAATAAAACATTTGTTATGTGTGCATTGGATAACAAAATATCAAACAAAGTGGCATCTGCAAACAAATGATGCTGGACCTTTTCTCAGATCTAACTTCTGAGAGAGACTGTTCTTAGCTATTTTTGCAATTCATTTTAACCAACTGGGTCTGTTTGCATAAACATAGCCATTAACTTAAGACTGCGTCTAACAATTAGTTTGACTAGCTAAAGACACCATAGAAAGCCTGTTGCATAAAACAAGCTCACAGTGGTCTTTAGTAAGACAGTCTAATTTGCATTGCATTGTGGGGAAATTAAGACACTGAATAGCTTTAAAAAATGGCCAAAAGTGGATGCTCAATACAGTTTTCATTTGCTGAAAATATTTGCTTAGAGGACTACAGTGCTTCAAAATTTATTCTAAATGAACAAATTTACTGATTTTAACACAAATACTAAAAACACATGACATTTTATTACCATCGTTAATAAAAATTAAAGCCCCTTTCAGCACTCAACTAAAGCCCGCACTGGCTCAGCTGACAGTTATTTTCCATGGCAACATGGAATATAAACAAAAGTTAGCCTATGGGTCTGGGTAGGGTTGAACCAGCTGTGAATAAGGTCTCATGTAATTTGGGGTATAAAGTTCACATTAAGGGCTTAATAACTACTAGTTAGTTTGTAACTCAGTGCTTAATTTGGTTGCACCGCCTGTTCTTAAGGCAAGACTTCACTAGTAGGTCATAAGCTCTACGTAAAGTGATGCATTATCGCACATGATGTTTACCTGTATTTATCCAATAAACAGCCTTCATGTTTGTACACAGAAGTGTTAAAAAGCCATCAATTTCAGTTTGATCTTGTTACTGTTGATGTTTAAACCTTGTTTGCTGACGTAACTGTCAGCTGTAATAAATTATATCCCCATTAAAATATGATACGTAATAAAAGTAGATTTGATAAATAATAGAATATATTTGCCCTGTGTAAATAACAATAAATAGGGTCTGTATCTAAAATAAATAAGGGGTGATTCAGCAGGCTGGAAAAATAGACATTTATTAATTTTAATATATATTTTGAACGGTTTCATGCTGAAAAGCTGCTTAAAAGTAAGTTTTCTCTCTCGTAAATGTAAATGTCAACATCATCATATATGTCGAAATGATTGATGCCAGTCATGCAAAACATGACCTCATTGAGGTCATTAAATGAGTCTACTTTTTATTCCATTAGTTACTCCTGTTTGGAGGCTTCCGTAAATATTTAGTTTATACGTGGGGTTATGTTATACCTAGGTTTAATGGTGCAACTCTCAAATATTTACTTAGTGACTTATTGCCACACTAGGCTAAGTTGTAACTTACATAGAGCCGGTGCAACCGGCCCCAGCTTTTTTACATTTTGGTCTAAAATTAGACTGATCTAGGAAGACTAGTCTAAAACTGTTTTATGCAACTGACATTTAAACCTTTCTAAGCGTTAAGAAGGGATACACCAACATAGAATTTCAGGGCCGATCCTGATCATTTTGCAGCTCATTGTGGCAGATACTGATCCTTAAAAAAAAAGAATAAATTGGGCGATCCCATCCTGAAATCGAATGGTGGCCCTCACAGCATTCGAAAGGAGGAGTCCTCATAGTGGTACAAACGGGACAGCCCACGATACAAATCAACGTGCGTTAGCTCAAACGGCTTTAGCACGGGAGAACCCTCACTGCTATTCGAACGGGAAAGCATTTAAATGCATGTAAGTGGGAGGGCTTTCACAGCGGTATGAACGGGAAGGTTTCAGTCTAGGTTTTGCAGCATCCGTACAGGAGGGCCATCCATGTGTGTGGACGAGACTGTATGGAATGAGAGGAGAGCTGTACTGCGTTTGAATGGGAGAACGGTTACTGCTATACTCTACTCTGCTCTAAACGTCATGTTAGCGTATAATTAAGAGAAACTATTATTTTACTTTTTTGTGCTTTATTATCATTCAGTAATTCACCAACGTAATGACTGATGTATGTCCTCATGAAATCAGAGACTCTCCCTCTAAATCCGAACACAAGTGGTCAAAAGAGACGACAAGGTGTAACGGTGATATATCTCGCTTTAACACTTGTGATCGGACCACCCAAAACGCATAATACCAGGTGTACACTTAGTCAGGGACAAATGGTCATGTAGTCATCTGCGATCAGTCCTAGAGCGTGCAGACAAGCACAATAAAAAAACAAGACTGGGAGTCGCAGAACGCCGACTGCAAGCCGTATAGTGTGCGCTTGGCTTTAATTGTATGGTGCCGTAAATATGAGAATTTATAGTAATCTGATAATTCGCTCACAGAGAGAGAATAACAAACTTTTAACAGATGTAACAGTCCATTAAACCAAACCATGTCGATAAACAGCAAAACACACAATTTAAACCCTAATCTTGCACATGCGCATCTCATTCACAGATGCTTATCTGTGGCAGTTGCTTTGTGTAATTGTGTGACCTTTTTAATCGCAATGATTTGCTGCAAGTAACAATATGTTTTTGTCGCATTTTAATGTATTGCTTCATGAAACAAACACAATATGGGGAATGGCATGTCGTTACTTACAGCAGATGATCCCATTTAAAAACAGCCCCAAAACAACGTAACAAGGTGCATGAGATGATTAAATAATCCTCACTGAGCGATATAAGCTAGGCTGACAATACTAGCCTGGCTCTCAATGTCAGACACGCTGGGTGTGTGCACGCACACTATCACTATAGACTGCCTGAAGAGAGAAGCCGCAGGCAGTCAGAGACAAATTGTCTGCAAAAATATTGGTGGTTATTCCACTATCTCTTCGATATTTAGATTTGTCCTGTTGATTTTTCCACCGACATATCGTGCATCCCTAAGCTTAAGTGTCCAAATACTTCTTGAGGCCACTGTATGTTGAGATATCTATGATGTTGAGGCAGCGTACCTGTCTGAGACTCTGAAATTGCCAAATTATCCAATGAGTCCAATGGAGAGGAAAATGTGTCCAGACCAAGAGAATATGATGAAATTGGTTTGTGGTAGGGAGCAGGTAAATTTATCGTGCACTGTGGAGTTATGTTCAGAAATGGATTGCTCAGGTGGGAAGGCATGAGCAGAGGACTCGACATCATACTACTGGTAGCAATACTGGTTGGTAAACGGATAGGTCCATCTACTGTAGGAATATCCTTGATGGGGAAAAGACAAACAATGAGTTATTGTTTTAATTGAATTCTGCTAGTTTGAGCTCATATAAAACATTTTCCCGACTTAGTTGCATTTCATACAGTAACACACTGAAATAGTGATTGTTGTATGCCATAATGAAATCAGAGACCCTCCCCTTGAAATCCAAACACAAGTGCTCTTAGGAGAAACATTTAAGTGACCGGGTATAAACATTGATAGGTCTCTCCAGACCACATGTGATTGGATCACCCAAACCGTATCTTAAGGTGTAAACGGGGTTGATAGTTTACCCAAAACTATTTCCTTTTTAATTTTTTTTTCATGACTCCCATAAGGAGAAGTTAGAAGAATATTAATAGCAATATTCACTTTCAGTGCATGTTTTTCCATACATTGAAAGAGAATAGTGACTAAGCCTGTCATTCAGCCAAACATCTCCGTTTGTGTTCCACAGCAGAAAGTATGAAGAAGAAGAACATGTAGATGAGTAAATGACAGAATGTTTTGGTGAACTATCCCTTTATTGGAACACAAATATGGTTCTGAATCTTACCAATGAAGTCTCCGATGGACTTGCTCTGTCCAACAGCTCATCCAGATCATCGCCAATAATATCTGTATCATAGTCCAAGCGAGACTCTGGTGTTGTTGTGTAAGAGTCACTGGGCCTGGTTCCGTTAGCCAGGGGCATATGCAGAGGCATGGGTGCAGGCTCTGGCTTATGGGTTTCAACAGGGATGACTGGTGGTGAGATTAAACAGGTGAGAGGCTTAGCCTCAACATCATCCATCTCACTTCCAGTGGCACACACTGGCATGCTGACTGGCAATGGACTGCCCATACTCTGCATAGACTGGCCAATTTCTATTAAGATAATGGGGACAGTGAGGCATTAATGAGATGAGTGAAACTGTCATTCAGTCATTAATATATGGGAGAAAAAAAAAACTGACTTACCCATTTCAATGTCTTCCACAGAGGCAGAGCTTTGAGAATGCTGTTAGGAAACAAAGTGATTCAGCTAGAATTTCTAATTTTAACATGCATAATATTTTAGACACATTCTAATTTTTTGCAGGTTTTACCTTATCATTACCAGCTCCTGATAGACTGGAGCCAGGCAAAACATTTAAGGCAGGCTGTTTAAAATAAAAACGGGGAAATACTGATCAAGGACAACTAGTCAGTATAGTCAATGGGATCCAAAACTGACATCTAAGATTTAAATAAGATTAAGATAAGATTTACTCACCCTCATGTTGTTGCAAACCTGTATGACTCTCTTCCATGTAACAACCCAAAAGTATATGTTAGGCAGAATATCAGAAGCAGTCACCATTCACTTTCATTGTATGAAAAAATAAAAGATTGCGTGAGATTGAATGGTGACTGAGGAAAACATTCTGCCTAACATCTCTTTTTGGGATCCATGGAAGAAAGAAAATCATAAGGGTTTGGAAAAACAGAGCGAATCGCGACAATTTTTATTTTCCGGTGAACTATTCCCAAAAGTTTACTTTCCCTGGCACAATCAACAAGGGTGGTTTCACACTTGGGTTCGATTGCTTGGACTGAACCAGAGTTAGTTTTCTCCCCCCTCCCACTGCCCCTGCTGGTCACATAATGTTGGGTCCAAACTGCATTCCGATTGCATCATGAACTTGACTATAAGCGGCAGCTGTTTACCACTGTAACTCAAGAAGACGTAAGCTTAACAGTGTGAAGTGAAGTACTGACGTTTGTATCTTTGGATTTACCACCAAACTTTACATGAACAGAACGACACTTGTGTTTGTCTGCCACAGATGCATTGAATGTGCAATGATGCCTGTGGATGCATTGCAAGAGTTGTAAAGAATGTGAGCTTCACTCTGAAGGCAATATATTTGGAGACAAGCAGGTATGAAAAATCATTAGTTGTTCACTTCCGCAGTTAGGGTCGACTGCGCTCATTTCAGCAGCACACAGTACTACAGTTCACAAGAGCCATACTTTAGATTAGGGGTGGACAATATGACCAAAATCTTATAAAAAATATGTTTATATGTAAATAAACATATATTAATGTCTATTTTTGAATAATACAGAAAGTTAATTTAATACCGTATAAATGAAAACTACTTCCTGTTTTAGAATTGAATCTTTATTTGGAATTTGACAAGCATAGTCAAAGTAAAAAAATCTAATAAAAATACAAAACACTCAACTTGATTATAAATCAACCTTATGCTGAATTTCACATTATGCCACTTTTCAGTCCGATATGTTGTTGACCAATATTATTATTATTATTATTATAACCTTTCCTCAGGGAACTCAACATCATCTCAAAGCAATGAAAATAAAATAATATACAAGTAAAAACAAATATCCACCGAAATGTGTGGATCAGGCTCTTAATTTAAAGGAATGTTCTGAATTCAATTCAAGTTAAGCTTAATCGACAGTATTTGTGGCACAATGTTGATTACCACAAAAATTGATTTTAAGTTGCCCCTCTATTTCTTTAAGCAAAAATTTAGGTTACAGTGAGGCACTTACAATGGAAGTGAATAGGGGCCAATTTTCTTTTGATAAAATACTCACGTTTTCAGAAGTATAGCCACAAGACAATCAATATGCATGTAAACATGATTTAGTGTGATAAAATCACTCACTAACCTTTTCTGTGTAAAGTTATAGCCAACTTTAAAACTTTGTTGTCATGACGTTGTAATCTCAAAAACCCTAAAACCCTAAAATGACTGTAAAAATTAGAATTTAAACAACTTTTAGCTCAAATAATACAAAAGTTTAAACAGACGAATTCATGCAAGTGCTTTTAAAAATGATACGCTTCACATTTCTGTGTAATTCTCAATATCTAACGATATACACTTTATATCGTAGCCACAATATATATCGTCATATTGCCTAGCCTTACCCCAGACCACCTTTTTAAGCGGACTTGGGTGCGGTTCACAGGTTTGCACTAGAGTTCGGAAAACAGCGTTCACATAATCCAAACGTACCAAACTTCAACATCAAACAAACCCAGGTGCGCATCAAAAGTGCTAGTGTGAAAGCACCCCATGTTAATTAGCATTCCTCATTTTGAGAGAAAATGTCTAAGGCTATGTTCAGACTGCAGGCAAATCGGGAAAAATGGATGTGCGTCATCTCGCTCTCCAAATAAGCACCCTGTCCAGTCGCGGTGCAGAACTCCTCCGTCGCACAAGAAAAACTCAGCGATGGAGGAGACTGGTAAATATTGTGATGTTCCATGCTGCAGTCACAGATTTTTGAAATCATCATCATCAAAAATCCATTTTAAATCCGAATTGAGCAGCCAGAGCATCCGGACTGAGACGCATCTGATTTAAATCGCATTTGAAACCACCTCCCGATGTGGTTTGAATCAGATTTGGAAAAATCTGATTTCATGTGCCTTTTGCTGTCCAGACTATTAAAAACTCATCTGGATACAATCTGTATATACAAAAAATTGGATTTTAAGTGGCAGTCTGAACAAGGCCAAATTTCTAAGCCTTAAAATTCTAATTTCCACTTTGCTAAGAAACTGCTTGGTAAACCAAAATGTTACCTTGTTTCTCACATAAGCCTTTCGGATTTTCAACCCCAACATCTTGGCAAGCTCCTGAGTCATTTCAATCACATGAGTATCCTGCAACGTAAATGAAACGTGAAGAACAAAAGTAATACAATAACGTTTTGATTAAACTGCCCAAAGTAATGCGGCCTGACCTGAGGCACTGCCATGGAGCATTTAGCAACAGCCTCGTAAGCCACTTGATGTCTTCCCATCTCTTTTAGACATCGTGCTTTCCTGTAAAGTGCCCTGTAGTTGCTTTCATTAATTTGGAGTGCTTTTTCACAGTCTTCCAGGGCTTGATCGTGCAGTCCCTGCATCAATAACCACAAACAAACAAGTTAAGACGAATACATTTTTTTTTTTTTTTAAACGGGACAATTCACTTGTGTTTTCTGTAACACAAGGACTTATCACAAACTACAAGAAATATAGTGTACACATCTGTATTAGGGATGCCATGATTATACTGTTTCACCATTAAACACGATAAAATATGTCACGGTTAAATTAACTGGAAGAATTAAAATAATCTGGTTAAAAAACTTGTTTACGAATAGCAAAAATATAACGTTTATAATATAAAAGATTTTTCGCCGTGTGAGCCCATCTTTTTCGCTTGTGCCTGGGTGGTTTGTGGGCATTTGAATGACTCAATGAAGGCGGCGGATGGAAAAGATGCTGACAGAGTCATATAAAGTTACACATCCTACAATTGGGACAGTATGTTCAACTAGTCAACCAACAACAACTAGGTAGTTCATATATTTTAGTTGTGGTTCTTTTAATAGGATGAATTGAGAGACACAGCATTTTGTAATGTTTAAGCATGCTGACAGTGCACGGTGCATTTTTATGTAGTTATTATTGCGTCTTAAATCATCCATATTATTAAGGCTATGCTTGTGAACAAATTCACATCATTCAACAATAAATGTCAATTTTAGTCATTATAGGACTTTAAATAGACTACTCACAGTATTATGCATAGTCCACATGTTTATTTGTCGACAGATTAAAGGACAGTATTTTTATAGAGTCTTTCGAGGATTTATTATGGTGGGATGTGTGACAACAAATTATTGCTTTAATAAAGTGCTGGAAGCCGTGAACTACACTTGCGGCCAAAGGTTTGGAATAATGTACAGATTTTGCTCTTATGGAAAGAAATTGGTACTTTTATTCACCCAAGTGGCATTCAACTGATCACAATGTATAGTCAGGACATTAATAACTTGAAAAATACTATTACAATTTGAAATAAAAATGCAGAACTTCTTAAACTTCTTCAAACAGTTTTCATAAAAGAAAATCCTCCACGTGCAGCAATGACAGCTTTCAGAACCTTGACATTCTAACTGTCAGTTTGTTTGTCCAGATACTCAGGTGATATTTCACCCCACACTTCCTGTAGCACTTGCCATAGATGTGGCTGTCTTGTCGGGCACATCTCACGCACCTTACAGTCTAGCTGATCCCACAAATCTCAGTGGGATATTCTTACCATGTTTAAGTAGGATGCTGCACGATTAGCATGAAGCTTCTCCCAAATGTCTTGAAAGATGCAAATGTCTTCTGATTCCGCATACTCTGCAATGTTTAAGGCCTCTGTGTATAATTCAACAGATCTCGCCCATTCGCCTTCAAGGAACACATCATTTCCCTCGCCAAACAGATTCCTCACCAAACTCTGAATGAACGACTACAGACAGGAGTCAATTCACATTATTAAATATCTACTCTAAAAACCAAATCAATGCTTGATTGATTGTGAATGTGATCAACAAACCTCATACTGCTCCTGGGTACCAGGAAAAGGCAGGGTAGACCTACAATTGACCAGCAGAAGAAGGCATTTAGAGACATAACAAATATGTTGAGAAAATACAACAGATAAGTAAATTTGCTGCAATTGAAACAGACCATCAGTGAATGAGGTCTGGAGGATCCAACAATTTCCCTTTATAACACACACACTGAAGCCATGTTACAACCTGTACATCATGGTCAAAGCTCACCAGTCTTCTCAGTGTACTGATGCTTCAAAACTTACTGAATGAACTGCAATCCTTTCTGAATGTCTTGCCATCGGCTGCTTCGGTCCAGGCATGTGGCTGACATCATCCAGTTCGTGTTTAAGACCTGCCTATGGTCAAAAACCTACGAATCTCTGATAAACAGATTGATGAGGCAGGTTTAAATTAGCATCAGATCTGGCGGAACGAGAAACCTGTTATGAAAAAGTCTTCCTGTTCCGTTCAATTTTAAAAGCCCCACCAATGACCTCACCTGAATATATTTTTCTGACTATAGACAGTCAAATTAGCAGCAGGGATGTTGCATAAATCATAACAACCCCTTTCCTTAACTTCAAGAGATATTTGACTGCCAGTTTAAGCCAAAGTAGGGGAATTCACATAGAGGTTGCATCATATACTGATTGTTTAAGCCTGATGGAAACTTGTGACACGGCTAACAAAGAAAAAAAAAAAGAGAGTGAGAGAGAGAGAGAGAACAATGACATCGTCAATGGAAGACTAAGGGGAGACTCTTTTGGACGGTACACCTACAGCTCAGCAATACACCTACACTATGCAATAACAGATTTGGACCTTTCTTCTTTGAGAGCATTCACAGTCAAACCATTAATCGACTCCAGGAAGAGTAGCTGCTCGTGTGCAGCTAATGGAGATCGAAATAAATAAATAAATAAATTAACAGCTTTCTCAGATCATAGCCAAATTACCCTGTATGTCAAACAGTCTGAATCAACAACCAAAACAACAATCACAACACCACACACAATGAGCAGAATACTATCATATAAATGGACGGATAACAGTATCAATGACTACACAAATGCAATTACACTTACAGAAATACAATCTCTCATACTTTCTTTCCAAATACAGAAATACACTAAAAATGAAGATGGTGTTAATCAGGCAGTAAAAGATCTAAATACCATTTTCTACAAAATTGCACAAAGGAATAATTTGGAACAAATCAAACCTAAGAAAAAGAAATAAGACACAGACAAATGGTTTGATTCAGACTGTACTACTCTGAGGACAAACCTCCAAAAATTATCCAACCAAAAACACAGACAACCAGACAATCAAGGCCTACGCCTCCGTTACTGTGAGGCACTAAAACAATATAAATACACACTCAGAAGAAAAAAAAGAACAGTTTTTACAGAGCCAGCTTCAAGAAATTGAAGAATTATTAAACTCAAATAAATTCTGGGATAAATGGAAATCACTATATAAATCAAATGAAGAATTGGCAATACAAGATGGAGTGCTGTGGAAAAATCATTTTC
This sequence comes from Xyrauchen texanus, assembly GCF_025860055.1. Lineage (NCBI taxonomy): Eukaryota > Metazoa > Chordata > Actinopteri > Cypriniformes > Catostomidae > Xyrauchen > Xyrauchen texanus. The sequence continues at coordinate 16,305,430 of NC_068283.1, forward strand.
AAGACCTATATAGCACAACCCAAAATCATGATCAAAGTGACATTATTAAAAAATTAGAAGAGTTTGAAAAATCCATTAAAGAATACCAAAACCAATTAGATTTTCCAATCACAATGAAAGAACTGGAAGACAAAATCAGTGTCCTACAGTCCAAAAAAGCATGTGGTGTAGACGGCATACTCAATGAGATGCTGAAACACATGGATCACAACTTTAAACTGGCTACTCTAAAAGTGTTCAATGATGTTCTGTGTGTGGGTTATTTCCCTGAGCTCTGGAATCAGACCATAACAACTCAGTAGGCATCTGTGTGAACAGTAATCTGGGAAAGGTTTTCTGCAGTATTTTAAACACCAGACTTTAAGACTTCCTTATGAAGTGTCACCCAACAGACACTAATTAATAAATACGTACATAAAAATAAAAGACAAATCTTTGCTTGTTTTGTAGATTTTAAGAAAGCCTTTGATTCAATATGGCATGAAGGATTATACTTTAAACTTATTGACAGCGGTGTAGGGGGAAAAGCTTATGATGTGATCAAATCAATGTACACAGTCAATGTGCTGTTAAAATTGGCAACAAGAGAACCACATTTTTCCTTCAACGGCGAGGAGTGAGACAGGGTTACAGTTTAAGCCCCACCCTCTTCAACATATATATATTAATCAGTTGGCACAAACTATTGAACAATCTCCCGTTCGAGGTCTCAATTTACATAATATCGAAATAAAGTGTCTCCTCTACGCAGATGACCTGGTTCTCCTGTCGCCCACTAAAGAGGGGCTACAGCAGAGCCTGGTCTTACTGGAGAGTTACTGTCAGACCTGGGCCCTGACAGTCAACCACCAAAAACAAAATCATGATCTTCCAAAAGCGATCCAGATCTTAGGGACTAACAAACATATTTTCGTTATCAAACAGAAGCATTGAAATCACAAAGACATACACTTACCTCGGCCTAAAAAATCAGTTCTACAGGTAATTTTGCTTTGGCTGTGAATAACTCAAAGAGAAAGCACAAAGGGCATTTTATGCCATTAAAAAATCTATTAAAATTGATATTCCAATTAGGATCTGGCTCAAAATATTCAAATCAGTCATCAAACTAATTGCATTATATGGCAGTGGTGTGGGGTCCACCTGTAAAATTTGACTATTTAAATTGGGAAAAACATCCCATTGAAACTCTGCATCTGGAATTTGTAAAGGAATAATTTACGTCCAAAGAAAAGCCCCAAATAATGGATGCAGGGCAGAATTAGGCCAATACCCTCTCTTTTTGAACATTATGTTCTGGAAGCACCTAAGTGACCCCAACACATACCATTATAAAGCCCTAAAATACCAAGAGCTGAGCTCAGTGAATAGTCCCCTATGCCAGCTTGTCCTGAGACTGTAGTCACACCTGAGGAGATCGGCCAGTCTCAGGATAACTGCACACTCACAAACATTTGTCCTAACCAAATTATACACAAAGAAAAGGAAAAATACCTAGCGCATTGGACAAACACCTTTAAAAATCAACACAAACTGGAATGTTATTCGGCACTAAATCGAGACTATGCGGTGTCAAACTATCTGACCACAGTGACTGACAGAAAATTAAGAAAAGCACTGACAAGGTACAGACTCAGTGAGTAAAGTCTGGCTATAGAGACGGACTGCCAGACTGTGCTCCCAATGCAACCTGGGAGTGATTGAGACAGAACTGCCCTTCCTCACAGAATGCCCAAAATACCAACCAATTAGATACAAATATTACCACAAAATTAACAACATATGCCCAGATTTCAATGAATGTACCCCGACACACACAAAAAAAAATTATTCTAGGTGAAAAAGAAGAATGTGCAAACTGCCAGATTTGTAGTATCCTGTAGAATCCTGCAGGACAACCAGAACTAAAATAAATAACAATACATGATGTATTGATGACCCCAATCCCCTACCCCTGTTTCCAACGCTATATAATGTTGCATTAATGCTGAATGTTATTTCTTTATAGTTATTATTGTTCTTATGTCCTAGTCCTCGTTCAGTTCCTGTTCTGTTTTTATATGTAATTGCTTTGGCAATACAAAATGTCTTTGTCATGCCAATAAACCTCATTGAATTGAAATAGAGAGAGAGAGAGAGAGAGAGAGAGAGAGAGAGAGAGAGAGAGAGAGAGAGAGAGAGGTGAACGCCCCTGACTAATTACTGATACACCGCAACTATACGGATAAATCTATAAAAAAAGATGAAATCTTTGATTGACAATTTGAGCTTCTGTATTTCTATCTACAAAGTTAGAAACACGTAGATGTTTGTCCATGTAAACTCTTGCGCTACATCAGCAGTCACTAGGTAAACTAGCATAGCATTTATACAGCGCAGCTGTGCCCACTTGACCAGCTGTATATATCGATCATCGATCTATCTATCTATCGGATATAGATAGATAGATAGATAGTTATGCGAACAAACCTATACATGACTGTCATAAAACACTCACCTTATAAAGAACAGTGGTCAATAGAAAACAGGCTGCTCCATTCAAACACTAATGTTTTCATATGTTCGTCAATCGAGTCTCTTCTTTGGTCGTGTCTAGAAGGGATCCCTCGTTCGTCAACTTCTCGCACATGCGCAGTCTGTTATGTATCTGCTGCGTTATGTGGGATATTTCTACTTGATGTCTCCGATATCCGACTAAAGGCATTCAAAGTCAAACAAACCTGCAATGCTCCCGTTAGCTTAGCAGGTGTTTGACTGTCACCAGAGATGTCTCTTAACTACCCAATTCATAAACAATCTGCAACGCTAGCATTTGTGCTACATGTGTATGATCAAGAGAGTATAATTTACGATGTTTTGAACACCTGCTACTCTGCTAACGTTTGTTGTTAAACACTCTTTCATATCATGTAATATAGGAACTTTGACTAATTTATTAATACTATTTAATAAAAGTGAATCTGTATCACTTATTTTGTACATCGTCCTGGGTGCTGACATGATCGTGTGACATCTCGGCGAAATCGGAGTTAATAATTTCGACATATCAAGTTAAAGATGGCTAGCTACATAACAACGGCATGTTCATAAACAACATAATCGTTAATTATACAGTATTAAGAACATTTGCTACGAGTTCCGCAGTTTACGCTCTTTTCCAGTTGAATCCCATAATGCAAACACACCGGTGATACGATCTCAAATCCCTTTATTGTCACTCAACCACGTACACAAAGCAACAATGGGTGAAAGTCTTGGGTGCAGTTCCGAGCAAAATATCAGTCATGACAGTGATTAGACGTCAATTTACAATAAACAACAGATTCACACAACATAATTTACAAAACGAATATACACATATTTACACAACCCAATATACAAATAATAATATACAATGTACCATGTACAATACGCACAATATAGAATACACAATATAAAATAAAAATAGTATATACAATATGTTGTATTGTGCTGTTTTGACATTCAGATTGTCGGTTGATAGTCAGTTGCCAGTGTGTTGTTAAGAGAGAATATAATTTATGTGAAATATTTATTTTAGAGCTTGAGTTGATCATCAAGAATGACTATTTATCAAAACAGGCAGTTTAAAATAATCTTTTACTATCGCTCATTTTTGCTGTACGACTTCAAACGCGTGTATAAGCTGTAGGATTGTAGAATCTCGCGAGATTGACGAAAGAGAGATCTCTTCTAGACACGACCTTCATCTTTGGGCAACGTGATCTTCTTCATGACGTCTTGTTCGCTTTTTTAGTTAGTAGTTGAAGATGGTTAGAGCGCCTGCTGATGGACAGTCCTGACAACAGCCTGGTGGGTTTCTGTTTCCTGCGTGGTTTATTTATTTATTTATTTATTTACTTATTTATTTATGTTTTTGTTGGTTAGTTTCGTCAGATGAACGATCAAAGTAAACAACAGTAGCTACAGCCCATTGTCTGTAAGTATATCCCTCACAGTTCCTGCCAACAATTAAAAATGGTGCCACCATTGATAGTGGGGATAGTTCACCCCAAAATTAAAATTCTCTCATCAGTTACCATCCCAGATGTGTGTGACTGTCTTGCTTCTGCGGAACACAACATTTAAAAAAAAAAAATATTTCAGCCATACAATGCATGAATAAATGGTGACCAAAACTTTGAGCTCCAAAAAGCACATGAAGGCAGCACAAAAGTAATCCAATAAGACTCGGTTAAATCAATTTCTTCTGAAGTTATATGATAGGTGTGGGTGAGAAACAGATAAATATTTAAGCCATTTTTTTACTATAAATTATCCTCCCTGCCCAGTAGCTGGTGATATGCACGAAGAATGTAAATTGGCAAAAAACAAAAGAAGAATAATTCTTAAGAGATAAGAGGGTGGCCAGAGACTACTAATGCTACCTCCAGAGGCTGTATGCGGAGGTAGGAAAGACCAAGGCACGTCCACATCCAATTTTCAAGTCACATCCCGTCTACTGAGATACATTCATCTGATTGAAGCAGCATAGATATTTCCGTTGCTGCCTATGAAATCCCACAATCCTGTGAGTGCGGATCCACAGTGGTTGAGCTGAATAAAGAAAATGGTGGCAGAAAAGGCAATTGAGCCAAATTTGTGTATAAATATAAGGTTTTTTTCTCACCTATTCCATGTTTTGATTCCATTTCTAGCGAGAAAGTAATATTGTAGTTATTAAATATATGCTTAGTAATTGCCAAAACTCTCTTGAATTTATTCTAGATTAATAGTCCGTTGCGGTTCGGTTGGACTGAATGAATGAATGCTGGTATCCTAGCAACAATGTGACAGCGCTGCCTCGGAAACCTGTCCGAAACCAGTTTCCAGAGGTACCTTCATAAGCAAACGCTGTCTACTAAGTCACTGACTGATAGGTCAGCGAAGCAACAAGGTAGGTACATTTGGATTTAGCAGAGACGGGCCAATTGTATTAAAATGAATACGAGAAATTGGAACGTCCAACGGATGTAGAAAAGGAAGTTCCGAAAGAGCCAAACACCTTTAGATACAGACATCTCCTGTCAGGCTAATTAAGCCTCCGTGAGGGATAAAGGTCGACTGCAGAGGATCGTGCGGGAGAGAGAGATTGTTAACAGACATGTCCGTCATGTGTGTTTTTATGTTGTCTTTTAAGTTTTATATTAAACTATTTATATTGAAAAGCCCTGCGATGGACTGGCGACCTGTCCAGGGTGTCCCCCGCCTTTCGCCCAATGTTAGCTGGGATAGGCTCCAGCCCCCCACGACCCTGTACACAGGATAAGCGGTTGACGATGGATGGATGGATGGATATTGAAAAGCCGGTTCTCGCCTCCTCCTTTCCACTGATCACGTTATACTGGTGCCGAAGCCCGGGAAGGAGGAGGGATACGCCGTAGTAGAGTTCTCGCCACTACCGTCCACCCAAACAGAGCAGCCGCGGCCATCTGCCGGGGGACGATGGCCGCCAACCGCGAGGGGAGAAGGGGCTCCTAACCGACCGCCTGGAGCGGTCAGGGCCGCTGCCAGGGGCGGAGGAGTTCCCTACCAGCTGCTGAAACGCGGCGGGGTTTAAGACCGCCGACCGCGAGAGGGGAGGGGCTCACTGCTGACCGCCTGGAGCGGGAGAACCGCTGCCAGGGGCGAGGGAGAGCCCTTCTGTTCCCCGAGAACGAGGCGGCGTGTTCCGTCCGCCAGGGGCTGGAGGTCTGCCTCTGATCCGGCCGGAGAGGCGCGGCTGTCGTCCAATAGAGGGTGGAGGAGTGGCCGAGGAACAAGCTGCGGCGTATCGGAGATGATCCTACACACCCGGTCATTAAAGGACATGTCCGTCATGTGTGTGTTTATGTTGTCTTTTAAGTTTATCATTAAACTAATATTTATGTTAGTTCTCGCCTCCTCCTTTCCATGGATTCCTTTACACTTATATAGAAAAATAGCTGCACGAGAGTGTTCCAAAAATGGCTGCTGATTGAACTGACTTGCTAAAAATACTTTGGTGGCTGAATTCAGAATTGCATACTACCGATGTTTTTATGTTGGAATGCTATTACAAACTCGGCTGGTGCTTAGGTGGGCTGTTTGAAAGTGGAGATTTATAAAAAAAAAAAAAAGGACTGAAATATTGATCTTTTTATCTCAACTGCACCTATCATATCACTTCAGAAGACATGGATTTAACCACTGGAGTTGTATGGATTACGTAAATGTAATCAAATTTAATTTGTGGGTGAACTATCCCTTTAATGTATGGAAATGTGCAATAAACAAACAAATTATAAACAAAGTATACAATATGCAAAGCACTACATACAGTATGATACAGTGCAGATTTTAACAAATTGTTCCAGTTATAACCACTGAAACACCCTAAGAAACATCTTTGAATTAATTAATTAATTGGCTACTTCTTCTACAAACAGACCGAGTGAACAGCTCAGTTCGTGGTGGCATGTTTAAGACTTCCCAGCTGGCAGAGTTGCACAGCTCAAGCTGATTGTGCGGAGAATTCAACCACCTTCTCTTAGGGCGGTCCTGACCTGAACACCCAACTAGTCATCACTGGGGATACAGTATCCAACATTCCCTCCCTTTAAACTTCCCTTCATTCTTACCCAGAGGAAAAAGCAACCCTTAGGAGTTAGATAGCATGAGGATTACAGTAGGCTCGAATAAGGAGTGATGCCTTGAGATTACTCATGAGTCAAGCTGTCTAAAAAAAGCCCAGCACTAAGAAAGTGTCTATCCGAGAGTAAGTAGAGACTCGACTATAACCGCTTTGAGCACAATGACTACGCTGTATCCGACATTCCTGCTTTTCACAGGTGAGTCAGCCCACTTCTCATTTTAACAATTCACTTTCATTCTTGTTTCTTACATTTATTTATTTAGCAGATTCCTAATAAAGATTAGGCATTTGTGGTGGGCTCTGGGCACATTTAGCCTAATTTAAACAATAAAAAAATACTTGAAGATTTATTCAAAATGAATCAAGTAATCTTTAACATAATAAAATAAACCTAAATACTTTAAGTTTTATTAATTTTATTTGATTAAAAATTACACAATTCAACTGATGGAATTTTGTTATGAAATTGAAATTTATGAATCTTAAAAGAGGCTACAATATTTTTTTGATTGTAATTGTTTTGATTTATTGGTTTTAATATTTCACACTGTAGTGTGTGGTAAAATTGCATTTAACCAGTAGGGAACTCCTCTGAAATTTCCAGAATTGGAATAAACTGTATGTATACTGTACATGTATGTATGTAACATATTTGTTTATCCAAGGAGTCTTTAAATAGTTCATTAAATTTTTTTTTATAAATTCTTGAAACTTCTTAAAGGTACAGTGAGACCTAGTTAAAGCTTCCCTCTTTTTCTTGTTTCCCTTATTTTGTAAAATCAATGTAGTGCTTTATGGCTACACAGCCTAATCAAAAAATCTTTGTGTCATTTAAACCATCAGAATTTTGGGTTGACCATGTAACAAATAAACTTACGAAGAGCCATTCACTGTCGGTTTAGACCCATAACGAAAGTCACTCCACCAATCTGGAATCTTACACTTCATCAGTGGAATCTGACACTGCATTGGTGGAAAATTGCCAAATTCTTTCCTTGGGAACATGTTGGACAAGTTCATATATTTCACTTTGCCAAGACCTAAGTCTACAGACAGTTCATTTACATAAAATTTACCATAAATAAAAAGCATTTTATGTTAGAATGTGGCATTGTGTGTTAAGAATGCAGTACGATATGTTAAAAGTGGTGTAACATTCCTCATTTGTAAATTGTTTGGGATAAAAGCATCTGCTAAATGAATAAATGTAAATGGGATTTGGGGCTGTTATAATCTTGTTACATTATTGTAAATACCTGCATTGGGCTAAATTCAGTGTTTTACTCTTTCAAGTTAGTATGGCTTCACTGCAGTCACAGAGGTCTTTACGGAGTAAAAGGGGTTTGCTTGAACTTGCTGGAGTTATTAAGTGCAGCACTGGAAGATCAGCTTTAGCATATTTGATGTACGGATGTTACTGTGGCCTTGGGGGTCAAGGGTGGCCCAGGGACAGAGCAGACTGGTAAGGCACCACCATGGTCTCTTTGTGATTATGTATAATTGTAGCAACAAAGAGAAGTTGTTGATGTGATTGCATTTACCCACTGAAATCTACTCCATCTTGGTCAGACTGTGTTATTTTCTGTGGCGTTCCCTTGACATCTGGAAAAGGCATACACCCAATCATCCCACATGCAAAATAACAATTTCCCTTAAACCATTTCTTAACCTCAATTAAGGATGCAGAGACACATCTTGCTAGTCTCAGTGAGAGAGATCTATAGATCATATATGGACATAGGTGGAGTGAGATAAAGAACAATAAACAAATCTGCTGAAATTACAACAAAATATACAACTGAGGAATTGCTCAAATTAATCTTACCGTAATCATACACTACTGTGGAAGATTGTGATGTTTCATTAAAAATGATCTCCAGGTCATCTATTCCCGATTTCCCCAACATGTTCTGTCTTTGGGTATACTTCATCGACACTAAACTAGAAATGTGTTAGAAAGTTACTCAAAAATGGAATTCACTACAAATAGCTAATTACTAATATAAATTCTAATCAGATCACTTTACTGATTACTTCATTAAACAATAAATCACATTACGAATTACTTTACATTTAAGTTACTTTCTAAAATACTTTGTTTGTTTGTTTTGCTCAACAAATTCAAAATAATATCTATATTTCCACCATGTCCTTTGTGCCACACAAGTCAGCCAATCAGTATCAGACGTTTTTTTTTACAATGACTCATTAGGGGTGTATGCCCTTCAGCTGTATTGGAAACAAAATCAAATGTATATATGAAAATTATTTTTATAAACATTATATTAGTTTCAAATCTAATAAGTACATAATACTATTTTAGAAATGTGTAACCCAAGTAATGTACAAATAAACTTCAAAGTAATTAACTAGATTGAAAGTCATTTCTGTAATCTGACTACTAGAATTTAAAATGTAATGTGTTACACTACTTTTTTGCCTAAAAATTAGATTACAGTAACCAATTACTTTTTAATCAAAGTACACCCAACACTGGTCCCTTTCTAACTCATATTATATCAATCACGATTATTATTAAAATGGCCATTATTAGAATGATTTACTTTTAAACTAAAACTATCAATACTGTGGTTGAAAAACAGACACACCAAGTGTAGCTTCCTGTCAAACTGAAGCAACATAAGAAATATAGAATTTGTTATTTTATAATTCTGTTTGATTTTAGTTTATTGACGCAATGAAAATAGGAAAGAGCATTGTTTTGTTGTGTAGAAGTGAGTGAGATGAGTTAAGAGCAAGGCTCTAATAAATCAAGCTTTGGCCGGTGTCTTTGTATATACATTATATTAACTTATGTTCTGCCATCATCTACACAAATGGACAAAACATTCATATTATTTAGTTTTCTTAAATGTGCACTGAGTAATTTTTTCCCAATTAAAACTGTTGTACACCTAAAGAAATTAATAATAATTTTGAAATGTATAAAATTATGAACACACGTGAGATGAGGACTCTAGTCATATAAGTAACCTTAAAAAGCTGTTTTATTCTACATGGGGCAGGGGCACCCTCATGGGGGCAGCCATTTTAGAATCACATGACCAGCTGAATATTACTTGCTTAATCACAATCCGTCTTGTTATTGGACACTTTCACTCTTGGATTAAATTAATCATGGCTGATTGAGAAAAGTGAATTTCTACAATGGCATCTGCAACTGAAAATTATTTATTTTGAACTGTATGTCCAAGATGACATGCGTGGTGAGATGTGTGTGGATGCTGGGGAGTGAAGCCTCCACATTCACTGTCTCCACGGTAATGCGCTCAACAAGCCATGTGATAAGATGCATGGATTGACAGTCTCAGACACAGAGGCAACTGAGATTTGTCCTCTGCCACCCGGATTGAGGCGAGTCACTACACCACCATGAGGACATAGAGTGCATTGAGAATTGGGAGAAAAAAATAACATAATTCAATATAAATACAAATAAAAATCTTTTGAGTATATGTACCCCACGATTGGGAGTCAGTATTTCTCCTACTTTAATCCAGGTGCTGTCACAAGCATGACTGCTGTTATGGGGATGCAGAATTTGCAGGCTGTCAAACAAAGACACTGCAGTATCAGTGGACATGTGACGATGAGGTGGCTGACTGTGGTATGCTGTTATTAAAATATTTAACCAGCAGTTTTATACTCTTTTAGACTAAATTATTTGCATTATAACAAACTGGGCTATAAGTATGATATAAAAATTCAAACAAATTTAGGAGAGGAAACTCTCCTAAAAATCTGTGACTATGAATGTTTTGATTGGTGTTTTCCCTCAGTTTCAGGAAGTAGCAGGTATACAAGGTGTGTATTATAACCAGGGTTGTGAGGGCTACTTTTGACATGTATTCCACAACAGATTACAGAATACATGCAGTAAAATGTAATTTGTAATATATTTTGTTAGATTACTGAAAGTCAGTTACGTATTCTAAATACTTTGGATTACTTCTTCAGCACTGGTAGATTTTTTTTTTCACTTGTTTTGACTATAAAAACTCTTCAGTACAGACAAAATACACATGTTAAAAATTAATTCTCTGAAAAACCTAAATATCTTATGCAGTGTTGATTCTAAAACAAGATTAATCTAATTGATCACGTTTTAAGGATTTTTATATATTTTTACAGGAAAACAATAAAAAAATTATTATCAAGAATAATATTTTTGCCCTAATATCAAACATCTTACTAAAAAAAAAGAAATTATGATCCAACATTAATTTTCTTGATAAATAAATAAATATGATTGTGCCTGATTGTGCATGTAAAATGGCTAGAAATAGTATTTTAGTTTAGCGTATAGCTGACAATTTACACAAGGATTATTTCTATTTCTTTTGCTCCAAACTTCAAACGTACTTCTGTGTCTGCTCGTATGAATGTATCACATCATAAGAAAGTGTTTCACCGCTGTTCAAATGCACTTTAGATCGCATCATTTATATGTATAAATTTTTTCCATCTGAAAGGACTAAATATTAAATGAAACAAATTACAATAAAATGCAAAGTAATCAAAATACTTTTTGAATGTAACTATTATAAATACCAATTATTTAAATTGTAACTGTAGTGGAATACAGTTACTTATATTTTGTATTTTAAATATGTAATCCTGTTACATGTATTCTGTTACTTCCCATCACTGATTATAACACATAGCAAAGTTAAGGCTAGCAACAGTGTTCTTAACCAAACCACAAGATATTTTAAGCCCTCTTTTCCACGATAAACAGAATAACATGCTAGGCAACACTCATGAGATTTACAGTATATCGTTTAAGAGGAGACCGTAAAAGTATTGTTTTAATGCATGGTAAATATGGTTTCCTTCACTATGCAAACTGCTAATTTTACACTGCCAACCATCTTCATTTTTACCATGTCTTCCACACAGACTCCCTTAATGACAGATGTGCGAAAATCCTCTGCCGATGTGACAGGGAAGCAGCCAGATGCCTAAGAAAAGCCCCATTCAACAGAAAATATGCTCTGTGGCCAGATTTCCTCTGTGGATGTGTACATCCAACCTGCAATATTTACTAATTTCAGTACGGTATATTTGAAAGATCTTTTAGAAAATCTCAAAAGTTGAATATCTGATGTAAATTACAGTATATGTTGATTATTGACCTTTATATTGTTACAAAGATTTCCATTTCCTTTTGTATTTTACATTTGCATAGTTGACCTGTTGCTAAAATATGTATAAATGAATCACTATTTGTTCATATTAGAGGCCTCATCCTTTTGATTTGGCTTAATTTCAGATGTGGTATTAATCACAAGCTTCCAAAGTGTGAATTCTATCCAACTAAGTATTGTATGAGTACAATCATATTTTTATTAGAGCTCTTGAGAAAACAAGCAAACATAAACAAACCACACTTCCATTAAGGCAAGTAATTCCACTATTATTATGCAGGCATTTTCAAATGTGCTCTTATGACAGAGATATTGTTCATGAAAGTAACTGTATGGGATATGTTACAGTATACTGCATGTATACTTTATTATGAAATGTATCTGTAACTGTCACACTGTTGAAGTTGTCACATGTATGTTTTATATCTAATACATTTTTACAGTATATCAATTATAATTTTTGTTGGCTAAAACAATGGTTGATATTTTTGCACCTTACCTTTTCCATGTTTTATGTTCCATGAATCGTTATGTGCTTCATAGTTTTACGATAAAATTGTAATGCAGGCATAGATTTAAAGTGCCCCCCTTTAAAGTATGTGCCTATACAGAATTTCAGAAATGAACCTACCAGGAGAAATATTCACTTGAGTAAAAAGTGACAACTAGCCCCAGTTTCAAATACTGTATTTCACGAAAAGACACACACACAAGACATTTATATTCCACCTGTCTTAAAGGATTATTCGCATTCACTTTTCAGCTCAAATAATATATACTGTATATATATATATATATATATATATATATATATATATATATATATATATAAAATAAAATAATTCATTTAAGTGCTTTTATAAAATTATAAGCTAATCTAATATAAAGCATGCTTATTTTGTTATAACACACTCCGCTTTCGTCTACAATAAGTTATTTACAGAAATGTTGGTTAGTGCCATTCACACACAGATTAGTTTACACACATCCCACTGGAGTTTTATGGATTACTTTGTCATTTTTGGAGCTACAAATGTCTAACCACCATTCACTTGCATTGTATGGATCTAGAGAGCTGAGATATGTTTCTAAAAAATATTCCTTTGTGTTCTGCAGAAGAAAGAAAGTCAAACACATCTGGGATATCATGAGGGTGAGTAAAAGATGAGAGAATTTTCATTTTGGGGTGAACTAACCTTTAAGGTTTAGGGAAGGGAGGTAGGTTTTGGCAATTAAAAACTCAAAATACCATTATCCTTAAAAACGCTTTTAGTGCCACACAGTAGAAATTTTACCTCGGACATGCCGCAGTATGTTTAATGAACCACGTAATGTCATTATGAAAAAATGTCACCACAGTCACATATTTTTCTGGCTGTATGCAACCATCAATAAACAAATAATACCCAGTGCTTCTTTATGACACAGATATTGCTCAGTCGACACACAGCCATAAAAGTAGGTTCATGTGTAGATGTGGTAATTTAATAACCCTGGCATGGTAAATCATGCTAATCAGTCTTTTGCTTTGTGCTGTGCTTGTTTGGGGATTTAAATAGACATGAATGGCCTTTGTATTCCATAGTTCACTCCTTACATGTGACTCTCATGTGAAGTTCCTCACAGCCTGTTGTCGGGCAGGCTGATGAAGCTGTATGAAACACGACAAGATCGGCCAGCCCAACAGCCAGAGCTAGTGATTGGGACCTAAATATCTGGGGCAAGTTCCACAAACACTCACTCAATTGTGTCCTGCCATGAGTGGTTAATGAGCGATGAAGTTATGGAAGTCATATGCCTCTGCAGTCACATGGAAGGGGGGTCTTAATTTCATGTCTGATTGTTTACTTCCTCAGAGAGCATCCTGAAATTGTATGTGACCATCGGTAGACAATGCCCTTACTTGTATGAGTTTTTAAGTTCCTTGCATATAGGGTTTTTCTTTATCTATTGCCATGAAGTCCATCTGGTAACTGGAAATGGACAAAGAGCTGTAGGTTCCATCCTTGTGTAATCTAAAAATATGTAGAGGAATTTGGTATAGACCAGTGGTTCTCAACTGAACCAAACATTTGTTTGTGACAGGGTGGAGGGCGGGGCCGGGTCTTGATTATACACACCCGGTCCCTTTATCCCTCTCTGAGGCTTAATTAGCCTGATATGGGTGTGTATAATCACGACCCGTCCATGCCCTCCACCCTGTCACAGTGTTGCATGTCTGTTCTGCAGGCTGTGAATAGCAGGGAAAATGCAAATATAAATGCAAATAATAAAATGCAATTAACCATATTAGTATGCATAGTTAGCATAACTAAATAAATAGACTTATTAAGTTTTTAAAAAGTAGGTGAAAACACTTCCCAAATCTTTTGTCGTTGGCAGTGTGTCCAATCAAATTTTCTTTGCAGCAAATTCATTCAGGTTGCATGAAATGGCCTCATCCTCAAAAACCATGTTATAAATACATTTAAATGTTTGACAAAAGACATTTCTGTTTCTATTTTTATGATATAGGATTTTGGTAGGTCTGGTGTTTTGGGTCACCAATGTAAAATCTGGGTCCTGAAGCAAAACCAGTTAAGAATCACTAGACTATTCAAATTTTAAAACATACGAAAGGGGTATCTGTCACATGTTAATCACAATATAAAGTCTCAATACCTTGACTTGTTTTCACTTGTAAAGCTATGGTGCCAAAAACAAAAAACATCCAGTGAGGGGCAGTTCTGTGGACGGAAACGCCTTGTTGATGAGAGAGGTCAACAGAGAATGGCCAGACTGGTTTGAACAGACAATGTCTACTCTAACTCAGATAACTGCTCTGTATAATTGTGGTGAGAAGTATATTATCTCAGAATGCTATTCTGAAATGCGGGTTGGTGCTGTTTTGGTGGCACGAGAGGGACTTACACAATATTAGACTGGGGGTTTTAGCATTGTGGCAGATCAGTGTATGTTATTATAACTAGTAATAAGTTACAATATTAAGATATCTTTAACAACTCTTCACTGCAGTAATTTCTGAAATCCATTTCCACATATCTGAAATTCTGAGCTTAACATGTTAAAAATTAATTTACAGTATTTAAAAATAGTATCTTTACTAGTTGTAATTCCATTGTTGATATCAAAAATGAATATCACTAGTTACAATGTAATTATTGATTTCAAAAATAACAATTTTTACTAGAAAACGCACATGGCTGATACGTATATTTGGAATTTGAAATTACTTATAGATATCTGTAAAGGCACTCTTGAAGGCGTGACTGACAGATCATAGTGAAATTCTGCCATTGAAAATGCAGTTACAGTCAATATCAATATTTGTGTTTTTTACTAGCTTTAGTTTTTATTACATAGCATTTTTGATATCAAGAATGGGTATTTCAACAAGTAATGACATAATTTTTATATCAAGAATTACTGTTTTTATTAGAGTAAAAAATTACAAATTTCACTTGTAGTAATTCCATTGCTGATATCAAGAATTAGCATTTAAACTGGTGAAAATTAAACTATAAATTGTTATATTCTATTCATAATGAAAAGTAAATTAGGCTTGCATACATGTAAACATGAATTCTG
Source organism: Xyrauchen texanus (assembly GCF_025860055.1). Taxonomy (NCBI): domain Eukaryota; kingdom Metazoa; phylum Chordata; class Actinopteri; order Cypriniformes; family Catostomidae; genus Xyrauchen; species Xyrauchen texanus. Next base: position 16,320,817 of record NC_068283.1, read on the forward strand.
GGTAAAATTGTGCATTAAACCCTGATAACACCTGGAGTCAATTGACAAATAAGTGGAAAACAAAGTAAAAAAAAATTGGCTCCTTTAGCTGCCTCTAATCTTCTCCAACAAGCAGCTGTTGGGAAAAGCGAACAGGAAGGTCTCCGTTGCTTCTTCCCAATATGCTGGAATCTAGTGGACACAATAAATAAAGATTTAATCAGTTATAATGTCTTCAAACACATGAAAGAATATAAATTCTATATTCAGAAACATATACAGTATACTTAACATGAATGGTGACAAACTTACTGGCTGTCTTAAAAAAAAAAAGAACAGTTAATAAAACCTTATAACATTAGCACTGTTTCACCAGGGGTGAGGATATGAGATATAATTGCTTCTCTTCAGTAAGCACTATATTATTTCGTTCCCATGTGTAACCTGCCTAGATTATCACCTTCATAACAGCAAGCCATATAATTACTCTCAAGGTTTAATGACCTGGGGCCGGTTGCCCCAGCTATACATACATTACAACTTAATCTAGTTGTGGCTTTAATGGACACTAAGTCACAATTTACACACTACTAAATATTTGACCGTTGCACCATTAAACCTAGGTAGAACGTAACCCTATGTATAAACAAAATATTTATGGAAGCCTCCGACCAGAAGTAACTGATGGAATAAAAAAACAATTTGAAGGCTGTTTATTGGATCAATACAGGTAAATGTCATATTATGCGACTATGCATTAATTTATGGAGAGAGCTTACGACCTTCTAGCTAAGTCTTGCCTTAAAGGGTGTTTGAACATAAATGTGTGTTGGCAGTGTGTTTACACAACCACCCTATAATGATAAAATTCACCAAGTGCTTTTTTTTAAATCCCCATTAATCATGAGCACTGTCTCAGAACAAGCCGTTCGCAGATTCTGTACAAAGTGACATCACTTTGTAAAGGCCCTGCCCGGGACTGTTGACGGACACTGCCGGCGAACATGTTTGTCCGGCTCAAACATATAGGGCTGAACACCACTATTTTTGCTGTCAGTCATATTGCTTATGATGTCTAGTTATCCGAAGCAGAGATGTCCGCCCTATTCTGGATACAGGCTGGGGAGCACCAGCTCATTTGCATTTAAAGACAATTAAAGATTCCCACCCAAAAATTGGCATTTTCAACATGGTATAATAAATGATCTGAAGGGGATTTTGAGCTGAAACTTCACAGACACATTCTGGGGACACCAAAGTTTTAAATTACATCTTGTGAAAAGGGGCATAATAGGTGCCCTTTAAGAACAGGTGGTGCAACCAAAGTAAGCACTGACTAGTAACCCAGACATTTCTGTGATTTGGTGTAACAATACCCAAATCTCTTTAAAGTTAGCTAAACCAGCATTTAAACCCCTATAATTACAAATGCAAACACTATATTTGGCAGGTATCAAAAAGGTAATCCCAAATAAATGACAGCTTCACCCTTGTATTTGGTCTTTCTGTAAAAAATAACTACAGACAGGCAGACAGACAGACAGACAGATAGATAGATGGATGGATGGATGGCATGGATCTATGATTGATAAATGCATTTGATTTGACTGATGAGAGCGATGTCTGGACTTGTACCACACAGTGAATCTTTTCTGAAACAACTGGATGTTTCTCTAAGAGCATTGGCTCAAGTCTTAACCTGTCTCATTATTTTCAGTCCAAAAAGTGTGTGAAATTCAAGTCTTCCCTGCCCTAGACATACAATATAAGCATTTAAATGATCGATAGGGAAACTGTACAACTGATCCATAACTGCCAGCTGTCTTTACAGATGTTGCACAAACTGTCTTATAATTGATGCATATCTTGTCCATCACTATGAACGGTGGGCTGAAACACTGAGGATGTGACTCAGAAATAAAAGCTATGTGCACTGGCTTCCTTTCTCACTTCCCTTTGGCCCAAGACACAGCAGCCTCAAGAGCACACAGGAAGTATATCATCATGAAGCTCTACACTTGGGACTGCGAGATTCCCTTAAAAGCCGAAGACTTCCAAGAGCTCCTCATTGCGAACACAGACAAGAAAAATGGCAACGATGAGACAAACACGTTAGCAAATGAATATCAGATGACTGCCAGCCACCTTAATGCATGTAGCTGGACTCAGCTCTTATTTAGAATATACATTCATTCATTCATTCATTCGGTTTGGCTGTGAGGGGGCAGCATGTGGTTTGAGTTAAGAGATGAACTGCTCGAGAATGACATGTAGGCTTGTTACAGCTCAGTCTAATGTCTCTCTCTTGCTTCTCTCTGACCCCATGACTCATGACAGCATGGCTACACTCCTCTCCCACACAACAGGAGCATTACAGATCAAAGAATGCAGACTAATGGTTCGCCACGCAGTAATACCCCCACAGCAATAGGATGCATGGATCATAAAATCTGAGTCTGGCAAGGCATTCTTCATCAATAGAGCCAGTCAGCATTTTCCTCAGTGTTCCTTACACTCTTTAATCTCTCAATGGAACAAAAAACACCTCTCTGTTGATAAGTTTACGCTTGATAAGTTTACTTGTAAGGTTTTTGACATTTGCTTCTTTATGAAATATTTAGTGATAAAGAGCGCAGTCTGGCTGCCATTTTTACCACTTTATTCAGAAATATTTTTGTAGGGTCATATCATTTAAACCTGCCTGAATGTCTTTTTTTCAGTAATTGAAAATGTTTACTTAAAATGTGCTCAACGTGGTCTCAGAGAATCATTTTATCATAACTACATTTTGCACAATGAGTTTTGCGTTTTGTGCCTATTCTACATAGTGCTGCGAATAGCTGTGGCCCAATTGATGCACTATATATGCTTTGCACTCAGCCATGTAATGTATACATTTTCAAAGTGTAGTATCCTCCCAAATGCAACACTTAACATTTTTTTACTACACAGAAGCATTTACCATTTAACAGCTGACGAAAGTGACGTTTATCACATGCAATGTGTTGCCGCTAGCTTTAGCGCATTAGCCAAACTCTGTTCAGTACTTGTTTCTCAAACAATGTAAATATTCACACAGCTTGGGGTGATGTTGAAGCATTCAACTCACATTTGTAAGATGCCGTCTCCAATATTTACAAATGTTTTGTGAGATTAGCATCATAGCCATGTAACTATAACTTAGTTTGTTTTAGGTAGGGCGCGTGGAGGCAGCTTTCTTCAGCATCTCTGCATTGGGCAGGCGGAAAGCAAGCGTCATGAAGAATGCATGGGGAAGAGAATGGTCTCACTCTCTAGAGCCTCACTCTGCATTTAAAGACAGGAGAGATTAGTCACCATTACGGGACAACATGTCCCGCTGCCAGCGTTGTATTTAAGTTCCGTCACAATACTTATACTACATAACTGTTATGTTATACTATTTGCTATCTGCTGTACACATCATACCTGCAGGCCCTGTTCTGCATTTTGCATTCAACAAAAGTTATACAGGTTTGGAACAACAAGTGGGTGCGTAAACCATGACAGAATTTTCATTCTTGTGTGAAGTATCCCTTTAAAGTCAATATTTCTTTGCTAATAAATAAAAAAAAATCACCTTACCCACTCAAAAAAGTAATTCACTATAAATTATATTTACATCATATATATACTGTAGCAATATCAGATTGCTTTACTAATTACTTGAACGTAAAAGTAAATTAGTTAGAAATTTGATTAATTTTTTGATGGTTTCTAAAACAGTTTTCACAGAAAAGTTTTAGTTTTTGCTCATAGAATTCAAAATAATGTCTATATTTACTCACACTGTCACACACAACACAAGTCAAACCACACGTCTCCCTTAAAATGACTTAATGAGGGGTGTACCCCCATCAGCTATCACAGAAACGCAAAGAGACGAACATAATTGAACATAACTTATTTTTTTAATCCTACATAAATAATACTATTTTGGAAATATATAAACTAAATAATGTACTTAAAAGTAACAAGTCAGTAGCTCTAATTATAAGAATTCAAAATATAATGTGTTGCACTACTTTTTGAGTAAAACGTCATTAGATTACAGTAACTAATTACTTTACAATCAGATTTCACCCAACACTGTACATGTTCTATTGTGGATAAAAACGTCTTTTTACTTTTATTACTTTATTTATTGTGGTTAAATATGAAGTTGTAGCAAGTTTGCAGTATCACGGGTCCATTTAATCAGTGTTTGATGGACTCTCGATAACCAAAAAGATAGTGTAGCTAAAGAGTGTGATCAATTACCGCTTGCAAAGGCATACTAAGCCCACAGGCAAATCAAAACAACAAAACTTGTATTGTCAAGTCTATAATTTTTTTAAATGTGGAACAGATGGCAAGGGAACTTTAATAGCATGTCTGGTGAAAAATTTTAATTTTTTATCAAGCTATTGTATATTTTATTAAGCAGAACAGTGGCCAAAAAACAAGCTAACAAAACCGCAGAAGTGAAAATGGATTTATCAATATGATAACGTTATTCTGTGTCTCTCATTAACTACCAAACAGTCTGATATATACACTGATTTTATGCCACTTCTTAGTGCCAAAATCCATTCTGAACCTTTACTCTAAAGTCCAATTGCTCCACATGTTGGAGCAGGCGATTGCTCACTATGAATCTTTGTGTTAAAACTTTCAGAGGTGACTCTCTGACATCTAACTGTCATCTGTGTGATTGACAAAGCTGATTTGCAGAGTAGTCTTAATACAATCTTGAAAAGATGATGGCAAATAATCTGCTTTATAAAGGCAAATCATCTACAGCAAACTATTCAGTGTAATGCATATTTAAAATAAGGCCCTACTTAACAATTTATGTAACAGGTAATTTGCTGCTTAATAATGCTTTACCAAACAATACTATATTATTTATATTATTATAACTATAAGTCACTAAAATATTTGTATTATGAATGTTTATTAACTTTGTCAATATTATTATACTGTTATACTGGAAAGCAGTGAAAGACAACATTCTGTTTTCAGAATATCTAAAGAGAAGATAAAAAACCCTGAGATATTATCCCTGCGAGCAATATTGTAGCAAAGTTTCATCAAAGTGAAATTGAAAGGCTCAACCGGCACAATGATCCATCTCAGATTCAGATAAGCCATCTAAACATGCATGACTGTGACGCTCACTCGTGGCACACACCCTGTTTTCTGTTCAAACTTTGAGATGGTTTCTAAATATAACCATAGGAAAAGAAACGGTGAACATATTCCTCTTGCGTTGCGCAAGGACAGCTTGTCACGTGAGAATGTTCTATATATTTTACCATGCTGAGACCTGTGAGACCCATTTACAGTGCACGGATGGTGCCTCTTCAAACCAGTTGGTCCACAAGTGACAGCAGAAGAATTACTGCATGGGTAGTCTATGTCTTGACATTTCAGATATACCTATCAGCATTTACCAGCACTGTAAAACACATTAACGGTCACAATAGTGCGAAGCACTGTTTCTTCTTGTTTATTAAATGCATTTTATAAAGAAAGCCATATACATAAATTACGTCTATTGCTTTCTGAAATACTGCCTCATACTGAGCTATAGAGAACAGATGTGTTACAGGCCTATTGTGAGCCATACTGCTGATTTGGCTGTGTTTACAGTCATTTTTGAACAGTAACAGTAATTACATTCTCAACTCAAAAGTTTATTTCCCATTGGACTCTTTAATTTGTCCAAGTATATGCAAGATATTCAGTTATTCTGCTAAAAGTTCTATTTTCAATTTGGTTGACATAAACTATATTGCTTTGAGAAAATTACATGTTTTAAAAATGCCACAATGTGCTAAATCTATTACGCCTATCACACATCATATATCCATTTATCTTTTGGTTTATAAGCCTGGAACTTTACCCAAGGGAGAAGGGAGAGAGAGACAGTGATTACACAAGCACAAGAAATGCCTTTTGCTGTCGCTTTTTCTTTAACAAGTAACTTTTTCTCAGATTGTTTATCTTTTTGTCTTTGTGTGTGGGGACTGTTGATACAAGTTTATTAAAAAATGTGAAATGATGCTCATGTGGTAAAATCTGTAAGTTCACCCTAGTGTGTACTATAGCCCACCCCTTCTCAAGAGGTTCAATCAGTTCTTTACTAATAGAACTAATACTAATATAACTTTTTAGCTGATATAAGCCTACGTTAACAAATTTCGGTAGCACTTTGTAATAAGGTAAGATTTTACAGCATTAGTAAATGCATCAGGTATCATGAACTAATAATGAACAGTACATTTTACTGCATTTATTACTCTTTGTTAATGTTAATTCATTAAAAAAAAAAATTGTTCATTGCTAGTTCATGTTAGTTCATAGTGCATTAACTAATGTTAACAAATACAACTTATGATTTAAATTAGTATATGTTTAAATTAACATTAACCAAGATTACTTAAAGTATTATTCATTGTTAGTTCAATTGTAATAAATGGAACGTTATTGTTAAGTGTTACACAAATTTGTCGGACAAAATGTAAAGCAGGGGCACACATGGAGGGAAAGGGGGAGAACACATGAGAACTGATACAGGCTCTCCATTTTAAGAACTGTTAAGATTCTTTTTGTCAGGGCAAGATTCTACATGGGTTTCTTAACAACCTAAACCATTTCAAGACTGCTATTGTGAACTGCCGACTCAGCAGAAATGGCTCTCCAGTGCATTCTTTGAGACTGATTCAGAGGCTTTAATGATGTCTAAAGGAACAATGAGCAAGTGACTTTGCATGGTTTTTAATGGTTCGAAATATTTCAAATAAGGACTGGTTTGGATTTTCTTATCCATATCCAACATAGTCTCTCATGACAACTCAAAGTTTGAACAACAAAATGGCGAAATCGTAAAATATCATACGATTTGGCTCGAATCAAAAAGTACGACTTCTAGATTAACCAATCAAATAACAGAATTTCAAAGACCAGGTCTTTGATGGATTGGTTTAATAGCTCTATTTAAGGACGTTTCTCAGAAGGTGGTCAGAATTCTTATTTGTTTGCTTTGTTAGTCATCCTAGTTAACATTAATAAACATTCTATGGACAAATCTAAATGTGTTCCAATGAAGTTCGCTGTCTTCATTAGGAATTATTAATGTATTACAGTTATGGACTTGACAACTGTCAATTGAGTTCAGTTAAGAAGGATTAACTGTTGGCTGTCTGGGGTGTCAATAATTACTTTCCTAGCTGAAACTCTACCTTTCTCCTGTTACCATGAGCTGAGCTGTATGGAGCCACAGAACAGAGAAAGCACCACGGCTCATTCCTGCTCAAGTAACAAGACCAGTGCTCAGAGATTTCAAAGAGGTCACGAGGCCAGTGCAATATTCAATTCCACATGCTATATATTGATTACGGCCCATCAAAAGAAATTGCAATCTACTAATGATTACTAAAAACAGAGTATCAGAAAGTTTATGGTTTAATTTAATTTATATTTATTCCCAGCTATTGCAATTTGGCAAGTTGGACAGTTTTGTTTGGCAAGTGACCAAACTATCCCCTAATCACATGTGGCATAAGGCTCCTCACATTCTTGGAATCACATCCTGTTCCCTCAACTAGCAACCCTTGTTCTTATAATAACATGGCATGATGTGTTTTGGAGTGCACTAAAAGATCACCGAGATGCACTAATAGGAGAAACTGTTGCTTTTTTCTGCTTTGTTTTCTAAGATCACTTCTTTGATTCGACTTTGACTGAGTGAGACAAATGATCTGAGTTTAAAGCAATGTTGCCCTTTGTCGGATAAATTCCCCTATTGTTTATCGAGCTGCATAAAATGTATACTATTGCAGCGACTGTTACTCTCGTTTATTCATTCTTATCAGCTGTAGCTTCCGGCAGTGTCGCGTAATTAAAGCATGATTGATGTCAATGACCGGGATAGAGTGTCACAATTCTACCCATTCATGAACCGACATTCTTCAAAATGACAGATATATATGATTAGCATAGAAATGTGAATTTGGTCTTGGGCTGACTAAATTCCTTTGATGCTTGTCTGTTCTCTCTGTTTGACTGGCCTTCAGGGAATGGTATTATTGCCACCATCAGCTGGATAACAGCAGATGCTTAAGGTATTTAGTAAGCTCCCTTTAGTGCAGCATGGAGATGCACTACAGCTGTAAGCTGAACACAACTGAACAAACATAATGCCTGATATTCCTAAATTAATGTAACTAGTGTGGAGTTTACACTAAAGGTGTCATCAGTGAGATGCCATTAGCCATGTCCACATCACATGTCCTAATATCACATATATCTTGAATAAGTGTGGCCTGCACTGTACAAAGTGGAAACCACAGATCTCATGAGAATGTGTCACAATAGTACGAGGTGGTGAATTCATACCAATTCGAACAAGTTCTTCCGTACAAAATCTTACAAGTTATACACCCATCAATGATTGATGCTTCCCTAGTGTCCTTGTAGTTACTGATGAGCTGTTATTTTCCACGTGTTAATCGAAAACTGTGTTTTCGTAACTTTAACCCAAACCAAGAGCATAAATATAACCATAATAACAATGTTAAAACGTAAGATAGCGACACTTCTGGGTTCCCAACGCAAGTCTTACGAATTAGTACAAATACACCAACTTGTAGTATTGTGACAAATTCTCATAAGGCTATGTTGGGGAACCTGCAATTATTACCTTAAGGTTTGACAATTTCTACCTGATATAAACCCTTAAAATTATTTTTGTTTGTGTAACCTAACATATTCAGGTTGATTCAGCAATGTTAAATAACCTTTATGACTCATATAATCAAATCAGTCATTTAGATGTAGATGTTACTGAGTGCATCGCTATCAATATATTAGGAAAACAGTGCATTATGGTCAGAACACAACTCCTCATGACAAAAACAAAGCTGAATTTCATCTGTAATAAGCAGTCTACACAATTATCACAATGCTATGAGGCTGCAAAGGTAACTAAATATAAGATCAAAGAAAGCATGTGGCCTATTTACTCTCTATGACAACCCCATCAGTCAATGTTGATCAGTGCAAGAGCAATAAGGATTTTTAGGGGCATTATGATGGTAAAACTGAAACACAAGTGCCCCCAAAAGCCCCTCATTCTCCCTGCAGCATTACATTTAGACTCAGTGGCAATTTCAGATTGCATGTACATTTATGAGACACATTTTCTGAGAGTACCAAATGTGTGACTTTTAAGATGGGTGAACAGGTTTATGCACAACTTTTATGCAGTAAAATCTGTTACCTCTCTGTCATCAGGCACAAACATGTCAACATGTTGTAAGTAGTCTAATTGCATTGAGTACTTGTGGCTGATAAATAGTTTTAGTGCATGTAGTGTATTTACTTGCTGCGAGAGTGAATCCCAGAAGCGGGACTTTGCGGGCCAGTTGGATAAAGATCAATGCTCATCTTGCCCCCAAAGTCCCGCCACTGAAATCACAAAGTATTTTTGAAACCTTCAGAGACTGAATGCTACTAATATCATACTCATTTCCTGTATACCATCCGCTTCTGAGCATTTCTATTTCAAGAAAACATGATCTTAAACAGTTTGACATGACAAATCTTATATGCCTCCATTTATATTTTTCTGGCTTGTTGCTCAGACATGTGATAAATACTCCAAAAACGAATTTCTCTGTTAAATCACAAAGTATAGCAGGTGACCTTCTTCAGCCATGGTTAACATGCCACATGAATCATGTTATACATAAGTAACAAATACAGTGGCTAGTATTCATCACATGAAGTTAAAAGTCACAGTCCAAGCACATGATTAGAAGAAGACATTAAGCAGCTTTGAAAAACAAAGCTTTTTGTTTGCAGACAACAGGGCGTCAATTGAGTCCCAGACAGTGTGTTCGACTCCCAAGAGAGAGTTCAGGTACTCTCTCAGACACAATCTGTCTGTCTCGGTCGGGAAGCAATATCCGCGAGATATAAAACGTGCAGAAATAGCTACCTAAAAATATCCTGCAGTTGCTTTCAAAGACAAAACAACCTGGTGATCACTGTCTCTCCCATTTCAATTTCAATTCAAATTTAAATGACCATTCTATCGGTTAGCATACTGTCTGTTATGACATCATCAATGGAATTAATAAGTATTCTGCTAGCTGCTCGAATTCTGATCACACCTGCCATTTAACGGCGACGGAGCCGCTAAACAAAACGCGCGCGCACGTATGTATTTGTCGCTTTAAACTTACCTCGTATGAATAAAACAAACATCTGTCTGGTTTGAATCAGATATGGGTTCTTTAAGTGCACGCCAGACGTGCTCCCGGTGGTGAGTTCAGCAAGCGTCTAGAGAGGCAGACTGACTCTGTGTATGTTAAGATCTCACTGCTCATGCATTGCTTCATGGTCACGCTATTAGGTAAGCAGGAACCATGCGGGGGGACTTCGCTCCCATTTTCAGTAGCCTAACACACTCCAATTGTGTGCTAAATTATTTGCTGACATTCTTGAGTCTATTAATGATCATCAATAAATCACTTACATCGGAAAATGTGAGGGCAACGCTGTCTTGACACGAAGTTTAACACGCGGAACTGGATATGGAGCTGGTGGTTTCTATTTTCCTACAAATCATCTCCAAATATAGAAACTAGGAAGGAACGTTCTTAGAAAATCATGAGTCGCTATGACCGAGTTTACTGGTGTTGTTGGCTAAATATTCGGCATAGCACCCATTCATTTATTTAGAATTTAGCTTATTTACCAAAGTGATTTATCTGTGATGTCATGTTAATTAAACGGAAGACCTAAATAAGCACATGCACATCTATGATGTAATTAAGCGCGTGTAAATCCTTACGTCACTCACACACATGCTAGACTGACAGACATTGAGTCAATTAAGCGTCTATAAATGCATACATTCCCAAAAGATGATTTAAAGGGACAGTTCAACCAAAAATTCAAATTCTCTCATCATTTACTCACCCTCATGCTATCCCAGATGTCAACTCAAATGAAGATTTTAAGAAAAATATTTCAGCTTTGTAGGTCCATACAATGCAAGTGAATTAGTTCCAAAATCTTGAAGCTCCTAAAAGCACATATACAGTATAGCCATTATGAAAGTATTCCATATGACTTCATTGGATTAAATAATGTCTTCTGAAGCAAAACACCAGGTAGGCCTATTTGTAAGAAAAAGATCAATACACTTTTTTAAATATAAAATGTTGCTTCCGGCCAGCTCGGTCACAATGGTCGAAGAAAAGCTGCAGCTTGTGTGACTTAAGCACATTTGAAAGTTCATGCGAGAACTGACACGTAAAATACGGAAGCGCGGTGCTGTTTATAACAAGATGAAAGTTTTTCAGAAGCTGAATTGGTTTTGCTACAGATTATATTTATATCTGGTTCTTTTTCAAGATGGTGCTTGCGTGTGCTTATCCTGGATGCCTCAACCTGTTGAAAAACATTAGATTACATCCGTGGGCATCATCAAGACTAACTTTTTCCAGAGTACCTATCAATGATCCTGAGTAACTATAACTATGGCTGATCAACGCTCACTGGGATATCAAAACAACCTATGAGTCACTCAAATTATTGAGGGTGTGCAGTGAACTGCTGATTTCAGACCAGCCGAGGGATCAGACAATATCCACATGCCAACACTCATACATCAGGCAAGATGCCGTTTGAACTCCACCCTCTCGTGAAATTGCATACCACAGCTGGTGGGAAGGGATTTAAGTATTGATGTAATTCTTTACACACACACACATAGCGTTTAGATTAAGAATACATTATTTAATCCACTGGAGTTCTATGGATTACTTTTATGATGGCTTTATGTGCTTCTTGGAGCTTCAAAATGTTGGTACCCATTCACTTGCATTGTATGGACCTACAGAGCTGGAATTTTCTTCTAAAACTCATAATTTGTGTTCTGTAGAAGAAAAAAGTCATACACATCTGGGATGGCATGAGGGTGAGTCAATTATGAGATAATTTTCATTTTTGTGTCAACTGTCCCTTTAAATCCAAACCTTCTGAAGTGATATAATAGGTGTGGGTGAGAAACAGATCAATATTTAAGTCCTTTTTTACTTTAAATCTCCAACTTTTACCAGCCCCGACCAGCCCTAAGTGCAGTAACTACAAATTTGGTCAAAAATGAGTTAAGACTTCTAATGGGCTTTATGACGTGTTCTGTAATAAATAAATAAATGCATTACCACTAATCTACCCATAACATGTTTGACTGGCTGGTATAAAAACTTTAAAGGCCTTTTTCTCTGTTTCTTTGTTTGCGTAGTTACTGCACTTAGCCTTTCAGTAAAAAAAAAATATTGATCTGTTTCTCACCCACACCAATCATATTACTTATAAAGATACTAATTAAACCACCATAGTCTTATGTATTACTTTTATGCTAGATTTATGTATCTTTTGGAACTTCAGTGTTCTATGATCACCATTCACTTACATTGTATGGGCCTACAGTGCTGAAATATTCTTTTAAAATCTTAATTTGTGTTCTGCAGTAGGAAGAAAGTCATACACATCTGGGATGGCATGAGGGTGTGTAAATGATGAAATAATTTTTGGATGAAGCTAGTGAACTATCAATTTATAAATCTGCATTCAAACCTGCAGGATTACAGTACTGATTTGTTGCCGTTTTCCACAGAGACTATGACAGTGCATATTCAGGACTATTGCAAGATGCAATAGAGATGCGACCTACAGTACACTGCATTTTGAGATGGAAATACAAAGATGCATGTACTTTAAGGCAAACTACATCATCATAAGTCCATTATTATAGTTATAGATACAATCAACCACCACTTAAAATGGCATAATTATATATAGACTACCGATATAAATGAAGGAAATCCAATCACCCATACAAGTACTACCGTACAACTACAAAGATCAATTGAGATTCAATTAGATGTTTAGACAATTTCCTAATGCCCATTTTGAGTGTGCTCATTTGGACAGACTTTGAGCTTGAATGTTTACCGACATTGAATAATGTCTTTCATGTCATGATACGTTATCTAGTGCTGTTCGCCAACGTATATTTTGATTATGAGACAACGCTTGAATTTATGGATCTTAAAAGGCACGGACGGGGTTTGAACCCGCGATCTTCGGTTTACGAGACCGACGCCTTACCACTTGGCCACCGCGCCTGCGCGCTTTCTGCCCAACAGTCTGTTTTAGATTTCTTTATTATATCGTTTTATTTAATGAATTAAAACACGTCTTGATACTTATGGCCAATTCTAAAAATTCCCTACAACTACCGATGACAGCTCAGATTGTGTGAGAACAATGGATGTTTAATTCAGCTGAGCAGCAGACCGGGTTTCACTTCTATTCGTATCTCGTTTTTCTGTCTTCAGGTGGACATGAGGCTCCAGTGCAAAATGTTTGCCGTGTCTTGTTTGCCGGACGATGTTTTTAATCAAATTTACGGGTGACCATCGTGTTAAACGTGCCGTAATTTAACGATAATGTCTGATAACTTTAGTCCACCTTACAATTTCACACCCTCCTGTTCTGTGCAAGTGCAAAACTAGATGATTCGTGGCATGACATCCACAAGGGGAGGCTGTTGAATCGCTCCTATCTTTTTCTCTCTCTCCCAAGACGTCCTGGTTGAGGACTGTAGCAGGATGATGTAGTGAATTTAATCTATACGTCACGGACATCCATTACGAAGTGGATTAAATCCATGTTTTAGTGATGCCCCCATTACATTAAAAGAAATTGATGAAGCTATTAATTATTTTCCAAACAAAAATTTCACAACAGACTCACTTTGGTGTTTTGCAAACAATTTAGCAAATACATAACACCATTTTTGTTAGGTGGTCTATAATGAAGCAGTGAAGTAATTTCTCCCGGCTACCTTAACCCAAGGGATAAACTTTGATTCCAAAACCAAAAAAAGGATCCCCTTCTCATAGACAACTGGTGTCCAATTACAGTTGAAGTCAGAAGTTTACATACACATTAGCCAAATACGTTAAACTCAGTTTTTCACTATTCCTGACATTTAATCATAGAAAACATTCCCTGTCTTAGGTCAGTTAGGATCACTACTTTATTTTAAGAATGTGAAATAATAGTAGAGAGAATTATTTCTTTCGTCACATTCCCATTGGGGAATGTAATTACATTCCTGCTGTAATTACAGTGTAATTACATTCACTTTGTTAATATTTGGTAGCATTGCCATTAAATGGTTTAACTTGGGTCAAACGTTTTGGGCAGCCTTCCACAAGCTTCTCACAATAAGTTGCTGGACTTTTGGCCCATTCCTCCAACAGAACTCGTGAAACTGAGTCAGGTATGTAGGCATCATTGCTCGCACACGCTTTTTCAGTTCTTACCACAAATTGTCTATCATATTGAGGTCAGGGCTTTGTGATGGCCACTCCAATACCTTGACTTTGTTGTCCTTAAGCCATTTTGCCACAACTTTGGAGGTATGCTTGGGGTCATTGTCCATTTGGGTCATTGGAAGACCATTTGCTACCGAACTTTAACTTCCTGGCTGATGTCTTGAGGTATTGTTTTAATATATCCACATAATTTTCCTTCCTCATGATGCCATCTATTCTGTGAAGTGCATCAGTCCCTCCTGTTTATACTTCCATACTATTGTTTGTACAGATGAATGTGGTACCTTCAGGTGTTTGGAAATTGTTCCCAAGTATGAACCAGACATGTGGACCACAATTTTTTTCTGAGGTCTTGGCTGATTTCTTTTGATTTTCCCATGATGTTAGGCACAGAGTTTGAAGGAAGGCCTTAAAATACATCCACAGGTAAACCTCCAATTGACTCCAATTAGCCTATCAGAAGCTTATTGGCTAATTGCCTAAAGACTTCACATAAGTTTCTGGAATTTTCCAAGCTACTTAAAGGCAGTTATCTTAGTGTATGTCAATTTCTGCCTCAGTGGAATTGTGATGCAGTCAATTGTTGAAAAAATGACTCGTGTCATGCACAAAGTAGATGTCCTAAATGACTTGCCAAAACTATAGTTTGTTAATGAAAAATCTGCGGAGAGGTTAAAAAATAAATTTTAATGACTTCAACCTAAGTGTAAGTAAACTTCTGACTTAATCTGTAGATTGTTAAACAGCAACTATAAAATAGTAGCTATAGTATTTTCCAAAAGACATGTTTTGAACTTGATGAAACACAGTCAGGCTTTCTGCAAAAAAGACTTATATCCAAAAATATTCAATTAATATTAGACATTTTAGACTATTCAGATATAATTCATAAAGATAGTTTTATTTAATTTTTAGATATTATAAAGCGTTTGATATGCTTGAACATGAATTCCTGTTTCAAGCTCTTCAAAGAATTGGCTTTGGTGAGTCTTTTTTCAAAATGACTAAAATTCTATATATGAATGGCAATAGCTCCATTAAAGTAATTAACTGAATGTTACCTAGATGTTCTTTGAACCATGGAGTTAGACAAGGATGTCCAGACTCTCCTTATCTTTTTTTATTCACAACACAATTTCTTTGCTTACACATTAAAAGGAGTCAGTTAAAGGGCATCTCTATTGACAATACAGAAATTATCATTAGTCAACTGGCCGATGATTCATTAGCGTTCTCTTCAATCCTTCTCTAAAGCCTCAGTATCTCAGTATCAATAAATGTGAATTACTTCCAATTAAAAGTTGTTTGGTTTTTCGATTAGCAGCATTGATGTCAAAAATAGTGTATCATACCTTGGTACACAGATAACACAAGACAATTCTAGGTGTTCTGCAAACTTTAACCAAATTATTGTGAAAAAAAAAAAAGGCTTAATTGCTGGTTACAGAGAAATCTATCTTTAAAAGGCAGAGTTTTGGTCAATAAAACAGAAGGTCTATCTCGATTTTCTAATACCGCCCAGTCACTCCATATTGATAAGCCCACTTGTAGATTAGTTGATGAAACTCTAACCAAATTTTTATGGAAAAACAAATCCCATTATATCAAGAAATCAGTTATATTAAACTCTTACCATGGTGGCTTAAATTTAATTGACTTCAGTTCTTTAAATAATACATTTAAAATAAATTGGCTTAATCAATATCTGAAAAAAAAAACTTCTATATGAAATCTATTTCCTCAGCATGTTTTTTTCTCAGCTTGGAGGTATACAGTTTCTTTTAATGTACAACTATGATATTTCAAAACTCCCTATCAAACTGTCTAACTTTCACCAACAGGTACTTCTAGCTTGGAATCTCATTAATAAGCAATTTAGTACAATAGAAATAGTTTTTTTTAAGAACAAGTCTCTGTTTTACGATCACTAGTTCAGCAATGGAGTGTTTCTTGTTAGTCAGCTGTTTAATAATGAAGGACTTTTATTGAGGAATACGGAAAAGTTTGGCACCCTTGGTAAATATGAGCAAAGAAGGCTGTGAAAAAACACTGCTTTGCTTAACCTTTTGATCTTTCATAAATATAAAAAAATATATAACCTTTAATTGAAGTAAAACAATTGGAAGAGGGGAAATATCTCACTATTAAATAAATATTTCTCTCAAAAACTAATTGGCTATAATTATTGGTACCTGTTTATTCAATACTTTTTGCAACCTCCCCTCTGCCAAGATAACAGCTCTGAGTCTTCTCCTATAATGCCTAATGAGGTTGGAGAACACCTGGCAAGGGATCTGAGACCATTCCTCCATACAGAATCTCTCCAGATCCTGCAAATTCAGAGGTCCATGTTGGTGGACTCTCCTCTTCGTTTCACTCCACAGGTTTTCTATGGGGTTCAGGTCAGGGGGCTGCATGGGATGGCTATGGCAGAACCTTGATTTTGTGGTCTGTGAACCATTTTTGTGTTGATTTTGATCTGTGTTTTGGATCATTGTCCTGCTGGAAGATCCAACCAGGGCTCATTGTAAGCTTTCTGGCACAGGCAGCCAGGTTTTGATTTTCTGTCTGTTGGTATTTGATAGAGTCCATGGTACCATGTATCCGAACAAAATGTGCAGGACCTCTGGCAGAAAAACAGCCCCACAACATTAAAGATCCAGCACCACATTTAACTGTGGGCATTGGGTACATCATCATCTCTGTGTGCGCCAAACTCATCTCTGGTGTTTGCTGCCAAAAAGCTCTTTTTTTTTGTTTCATCTGATCATAGAACCCCGTCTCATTTGAAGTACTTGTCTGGCAAACTGAAGACAATTGGATGAGAGCAGAGTTTTTTTTTTTTTTTCTTGAAACCCTCCGAAACAACTTGCAGTGATGTAGGTGATGTATGATATATTTTTAGACGTTCTGACCCCAAGACCCAACTAATTTCTGCAATTCCCCAGCTGTGATTCTTGGAGATTCTTTGGCCACTTGAACCATCCTCCTCACTGTGCCTGGAGACAATATAGACACACATCCTTTTCCAGGCAGATTCTTAAGATCTCCAGTTGATTGGCACTTCTTAATTACTGCCCTGATGGTGGAAATGGGCATTTTCAATGCTTTGGCTATTTTCTTATAGCTACTTCCTATTTTGTGCACATCATAACTTGATTCTTTAGTCTCACCCACTGTGGGAATTTGGCCTGTGTGTTACCTCATATTTATACACCTGTGAATTAAGAAGTCATGGCTGAACAATTTCCTGTTCGTTTTCACCCAGGTGCACAATGTTTTTTTAAAATATGAATGGGAATATACTTCAGATATATTTTACTCATAAGAATTTCTAAGGGTGCCAATAATTGTGGCTAATGTGTTTTTTTTTTATTTAATAATGAGATATTTCCCCGCTTTCAATTATTTTACTTAAACAAAGTAAAACCGTTAAGGTTAGATTTGTGTGAATTGTATTTTCCAAATGTGTCAATATTTTTGGCCGCCACTGTACCTGTTACTCCTAAAGAATTTGCTACAGTTATGGGAGCAATTCAATCTGGTATTTGTATGCTTTTCAAAAATGATAACCTCTCACTTGTGTCAACAGCCTCCTTTCCAGAACCAGCTGATACCCCTATCGATAAGATCAACAACTGTACTGTACAACTGTGGAAACACATTTGTATGTTGATTTCAAATAAAATCTTGCAAGAATTTTAAATGCATTTTCAAATATTATCTTTGGGTATTTTTTGACAGATCCTACAAAAGAAAGTGCTTACTTTTTATAAATGTAATAATTTTTTTATGCAAATGTTACATTCATATATGTACCTTTTCGAACACTAAACCTGTTTTCTCTGTTTTCCTAAAAGAGATGAAACTTTATCTGAACACTATATCACTTTCTATTAACAAAAAGCTAGTAGAACAATTAAAATATGCACTGACTTTCAACTGTTTGCCTTAATTGATGTAAATTTTGTCCTTTTATGCCCTCTAAAGTTCATATGTTTTTATTTCTTTTTGTCTTTTTTATTTTAATTAATTTATTATTTTATATGTATTTTTTCAGTGTTCTATAATGTTCCTTGTTCCATTTTTAACAGTCCACTTTCACTTTTACATCTGAAAGTCACATGCGGTGCCTGTTTAATATATTTTTACATTGAAAGTGAAAGTTAAAGCGGAGATTAAGAGTAAAAAAGGACTTAAAAATTGTTCTGTTTTTCAACCACACCTATCATATCGCTTCTGAAGATTTGGATTTAAACACTGAAGTCGTATGGAATGGATTACTTTTATGTTTCATTTATGTGATTTTTGGAGCTACAAAGGTCTGATCACCATTCGCTTGCATTGTATGGACCTACAGAGCTGAAAAATATTTCTACAAATCTTTGTTTTTGTTCTGCAGAAGAAAGAAAGTCATACGCTTCTGGGATGGCATGAGGGTGAGTAAATGATGAGAGAATTTTCATTTTGGGGTGAACTATCTCTTTTAAAGGAAAGCTCAAACTCGTAAGACTTTCTTTCTTCTGCAGAACATAAATCTTTTCATGAAGATATGATGTCTGTTTGTGAATGGGGATCAAACCTTCAAGCTCCAAAAAGGACATAAAAGCAGTATAAAGATAAATCATATGACTCCAGTGGTTTAATCCATGTCTTTGTGACGCAATTACATTTTTGAAGAGATGCAATTCAGGCTATGGCGTAGGCTACACCGTTACCGCCGTAGCTTTGCGTAGCCTATGCTGTAAGTTCGACGCAGAAGTATAAATCAGCATTAAGACTCAGTCAGCTGTTATGGCTCAATTAGACAGTGATAGAGGGCCCTCGTGTGGCATGAGAGAGAAGGGAGAATGCTCAAAAAGGGGGGAGTGGGGGCCTCCAAGTAGGATATTGCTTAGGGGCTCTATGTTTATTAAAGAGTTAAAGTTTATATAAGTGTATATATTCTACTATAAGGGACCTGTAGGGACTCTTATTCTTCTTATCAAAGCAAGTTGCAAAAAATAATGATTGATCGGACAAACACCCACCCTAAACACACACAATTGGTTGATATGTTTACACTGTTTGGGGAAATCAACCTACAGATGTCTTTCTTTCTTTCTTTCTTTTAAAGAAGATGCATCAGCTAGAATGTTTCACTCCCTAAATACGATTGCTTGTATCAATGCATAGACACGAAGGGAAGACATACGTTTACATTTATTTTTTGTTATTTATGGTTTTGTGGTATCTGTTAATGGTACTATGAGGGTTAACTGCAGGTACAGCAGATTTATTATTTGTTCTCACTGCTCTAATAAATCTTCATATTTCTTTTTAATATTTATGTTAAAGCTTCCTACATATGGTTGCCTTCACTGCGGTTCTTACACCTCTGTATGTAAGCACAGGGTAAAAAAAATGGTCTTGAGTAGCACAGATGGTTTGGTCAGATGCACTCCTTATATCTCTGTGTCCTTTAATCTTCCATTGTTTTGTGTGTGCTCTTTCATGGCGGGCCCGGGTTCCAATCTTACAGCCTGAGGGGAGGAATAAACAAGAGTCTCTGAGAAAGACAGCTAAAGGTGGGAGGGGGAGAGCAGTACAAAGATGGGGGTGGAAATGCAAGAGGAGCTCATTTCTGTTGCTGAAACCTGAGCATGCTGAGCTCTAAACTGAGATTGGGAAAAACACTGTACAGGCAAGGAACATATTTTGAATAATGCTCTGAAAGTTATTTATTTCCAAAGCATGCTGTGTGACATCTACCTATAAGGATGTGTTTGTGCTACTGTTTCTATATATAAGAGAGGAAAAAAGTTCTATTCATGTAAGATTCTATATTGTTATTAAACGTTCTTGATATTTTTCACACAGTACATGTTCACAGATCACAGCCATTGTGTCAGAAAATACATATTACTTCCTTTTAGACTAATGCAAAAATAATATATATATTTAATATATATATATAGGGAAGATTAAAGGACACAGGGATATAATAAGTGCATCTGACCAAACCATCTGTGCTACTCAAGATATATATTTACATGGTCGCCTGGAAAACTCATGGAAATTAATAAAGCCTTTAAAAGTCATGGGCTTTGCTATTGTAAATATACTATATCCTATATATATATATATATATATATATATATATATATATATATATATATATATATATATATATATATATATATATTATTTTAGATAATATCCCAATATTTAATTGTTTTGGCCATTGAGAATCATCAATGGAAACCACTGATACAGTAACTTCTCAAATATATAATATATATACAAAAAATATCTAACTTGAAATATATATATGGTAATACTTCATATTAAGTTCTAATTGCTACCATCAGTTAATGCATTATGTATAATAAACTAACAGGGAACAATATGTATTACTTCTTAATATGTAACATTTCTTAACTTTGGTTAATGTTATTTCAAAAATAATACAATTGTTCATATTTACTTATGCTACTTAATATTGCATTAACTAATGTTAACATACAGTATACAACTTGTAATTTTACAAATGTATTAGTGTATGTTGAAATGAACATTATTTTTATTTGAAGATTAATAAATCCTGAAAAAGTATTTAGTTGATGTTAACCAATGTAGTTAACTAATAAGTAATTAAACCCTTTTGAATATACCAAAATAACTAAAGGCAAATTCACATTTATTTTATGTGTGGATACTAAAATATGTGTCTATACCGCATTTGAATGTACAAAATAGAAACGTGTATTTTAGAGAATAATTCTTTGTAATTCATAGACATTGTGAGGTGAGATTTGATTTAAGGGGTTTCTTTAAATATCAAAACCAACACACAACTTATCCATTTTATGCCAGAAGTCAGTTGTGTCACTGGGGGGATGGAGTGAGCTTTGAGGTGTTGGATTGTATTGTTATGCAGAATTGATTCAGCATTCTGAACACCTTTGCTTTCCATTGATCTTCAAATCAGTGCTGCACCACAATCTTAAAACCATCTCTGAGCCTCAATACACTCCTTAATGAGGCATTTTTTATTCATGCAATAGACAACTTGAAGTCCATTCATACCCTTTTTGTGAGAACAGGGAATTTTGAGAATGTCTTCCAGCTGTGAATTATGTTAGGTGAAACAGTTCACTGTTTGAGGTAAGAAAAGACTTTCCGAGTAGCTCATGTAAGATAACTCTGCTAGTTGATCCCGAGGATAAAATGACAGTGTGTCTGCCTTACAAAGGAAAACAGATTTCATCATGAGACATCCAGGAGGATAACAGAGATCTAGAACTGATGATTTATCATTAAATGTTGTAATTTTTGATTGAAATTTAGTGCCTTCCTTTGTGGGAGCAATTCATTCAGTTTAGATTTGGTTTCTGATGCTAGTATGATATATTATTATGTAAGCTTTATTTTAAAGGTGTAACATTAAAGTTATATGAATTGTGAGCTGCCCTTATTTTACCAGCAAGAAACTAGATACTCTTTTGACACACCTCCCAACCCTCAGGATATTTAACTCTGTTTTTGCTGACACTTTTAAGCCACTCCTCCTGCAGTCAGTTTCCTTGAAATCAAACCCTTCCTATTATTTGACACTTTTCTATGTTCTTATCTGTATAATCAGCAATCTCAGACTTAAAGTAGCCCTCACAACAATTGTCTGAGCTCATCACGAGTACCATCAAATCCGTGTGAACAAGATTTTGAGAGAATGTTTGAGTGGCAATAAACATGGTTGAATCTACTGTATTATTCAGAAAATTCTCTTCTGAATAACACTACAGTCTGTTCTATAATGACCTATACATCTGACCTCAGCAACAGCATTGCTCAGCATTTTCTTTTTTTTACGATCCAAACAAATGGATGTTGAATCTCCTCTGGTGCCTTTGCTTTTATGTCATAGGTTCTGTTGAATTGCTCTATCGGTGGTATGCACTATTTTAATGATGTGTTGCTTCTGTTTTGTATTTGCCCTTTCTGCCCACATAGGGCTGAAGGAAACCAGAGAACTGGCCATATTTCATCAGCAATATTATTTCCCAGTGCATCAAATGTCAGAATGTTTGATAAAACATTTTACTGTATTGATTTCCACACATAATATCACTTTGAAGATTGTTTTGTTTGCCATTTCCTCTACTATACATACAAATGCAATTCTATAACATCCACAAACTCCCAGTTATTTTGGGAATATTGTTAAAGTAAAACAACAATGTAGTTATTGTGGTCAGCTTAAGTCAATCTTTAGGATACCCAATCATATCAAACTATCATTATATTACCTACATAGGGTTATATTATCTAATTAGCTTAGTTGCAATTTATTACATTGTATTAACATGTACTGACATTGTAATTACAATGTAGTAGCATTATTATAAGAAGAACGGGCAACTGAACAGGTTTTGAAGAAATAATTTACTTCTAATTTACAAAGTTAAATACATTTATAATTTTTAAACTGCTTTTTTTGTGCTCCTTCTCAGCATAAAAATACTGTTAAATAATACTGTGCAAGTAAATGACTGGTTACCACAGTTTTTATTGATAAAAGCTTCAAAAATATAATGTAACATTTTCAATGTAACGTAAATGCAGTCTCCCTCCCTCAGTCAAGAACCCCCCCACCTGTGTCAATCCCCTAAACATATTAGCCTGTGCAATGTGCTGAGGGGCCACTGAGACTAATGGCCAGCTGCTATTTTGTAGTGACTCTCTTTTCTCAGTAGTCACATTGCTATTCTTGAATGTGCGGTGTGTGGAATCAAAATTGTTTCAATAACAGTCCACTTCTAGCGGACCCAAACCGCAAAGACAGCACGATGAGAAGTCCTGAAAAAAAGACAAAGTGTGTGTGGTAAATTTCTTTGAGAGTGGCGGCGCCAATGCAAATGCAAGTGGCAGGCAATACCAAGGATCCTCGCCAGGATGGTTTGAATGGAAAATTGGTCATTGTGGGAAGGTTTTGCTGGGTCTGACCCTGGCTCCTACTAGACAAGCAAGTGTGAAATCCGTATGAAAGGTAAGCAGCTGATAACATTACCCAACAAAGGCAATATCATCTTTCTACTTTTCCACATTTTCCTTTCCACATCTCGTCTGCCTACAGCGATTTTGTGTCTCTGCTTGCTATGTATATTTCTGAATTATTTCTAAAATTTTTTATTTTCTTTTTCTTTTTTATGAATGAACTACAGAAAAAAACATCAAATAGCATTTGCATTAAATGCGAACTACTGAGCATAGGTTTTTGGAAAGGACCGCTACTCTATGGTCTTTGTGCTTCCCTTTTCATCCTGCTTAAAATGGGCAGTATATCGGACAGTGCTTAGCTTTGTTTTCATTTTTAAAGCTTAGTGCATTTTTGTAATCGTCACCCTAAGTATCGTCACACTTTTTGATGACATCCAGTTCAATTGGTAATGTTTACTTTGCAATTAGAGGCAAATCACTCATGCCTGTGGGGTCTGTTGCCATAGTTACAATAGGGTTCCGAGGTCTATCATCTGGTCCTTGCATCCACCAATCAGGTTGCAGAGCAGAAGCTGTAACATAAAGTAAAGATGCACATCTTTCAGCAACACAGTAGTAAGAAACAGAAAGAGATTCATGAGTATCAGAAAGTACTCTGGGGTGGCAAGTAGGTGACTGCGCCCAGTCATGGCGGACCGCAGAAGTCACAGCGGAGGAGACACCCAGCAGGAGAGGCAGGTGAGAGCATCAACCATTTTGAGGCTTAACTCGCATTATTGTTCTTGGATACTATAGTCGGAGATGGTGGTCAACGAGATTACCATTAACATGACGCCACCAATAATGAAAAGAAACGCTTGATAATTGGAGCTTGCTATGATACTGTGTATGTTGGGAAAATGGAAGCGAGAAAAAACAGCATGGCAGTAGTTTTCAATATGATTATTGAAGCCTCTTCAGATACATTTTTTTCCCAAAGCATGATCAAAGATCTCTAGCTGGGCTCTTGTTTGGTTTTCACGTGTTTCACAATTTATATGTCGATTGGAGGAATTGTCGTGCAAAGTTAATTTGATCGGTCAAAGTATGCATATATCCATATCTTTTGTGTGTGTGTGTGTGTGTGTGTGTGTGTGTGTATAAAATTGGCCTAGATTAATCATAGCACTCTAAATCTCATTACTCTGAACATCTGAGGGAATGCTGTCTTTAAAGGGCTCTTTGGAGGGGGCTTTCAAATCAGGCCTTCATCAGATCAAAGGCCTCAGATCTGGAAAGAATATTTGTCCTCAGCGGATATGTTTTGAGATAATCAAGCATGGTCAGTGAATCCACGATTTGTTGAAGCACAGCAGCGAGGGCTCCATGTTCACGCCGAATCCCTATCGAGCGGTCCATCAACCTGTCGATACCATGATATGATGTCAAAAGGAGACCCTTCCTAACAAACAGAGAGGGCGCTGGGTGGAAAGCAATAAGATAAAGAAAAATGGAGGGGAGGACCATCGCAAACTAAAACCAAATGTGCTTAAAGATGGCGGCTGGGCATTTTGCAGACTGCGTAATGCAAGACCGGATCTGTTGAGAGACAATCAGGTTGGTCTACATTTAAGAAGAACTGAAAAGTGCCCACATTGAGGTAACCTAACAAGAAGATAGTGTGTGCATCAATTGTGTAGCATTATACCACCAATAGCAATGGTGGCCGTTTCATCTCCCTCCATGTTGCATTGTTTGTCTTCTTTATTTACGGTTCACGATGTGTCTCGTCTTGTAGGCTCACCTCTCATATGGCCCTCTTGCTTTCAAAGACAGCGCATCAATTGTTACGACCGCTTGCTGCGCATTTCCAGCTCAAAGTTTTGGTGATAATAACCAGCTTTTAAGCTTCTCTGACTGTGCATTTGTTAGAATCCACGATCAGACTCTTTCGCCCATTTGTAGATGTTTCGCTGTAGTCCCGTGTCATTATCGAAACATTGTTTGCCGAGAAAGAAATAGCAGCAGAAAATAGCATTTTGTGCATGTTTTCTTATGGAAACATTTATCAGTAATTTAGTATTTGTCAAACTCCAAGCAACAAACTTTAATCCTCTGTGCCTAATCCAGTCTTGGCCTTGTTAGTCACGATTTATTCAGCTATGACAAAAGATATCAGCAGGACTCCAGAGTGCATTCTGACAGTCTTAAGACACAACCTTTCTCCCAAGCGCTAAAAAGAGCAGTTTATCAATACACCAAAGACACATTCCCTTTATGATGTCCCAATCATTCAAATATAAATCAGCTTTTCTCGACTAGTCCCTCATTGTCTGTTTCGTAGTGCACCCAGCCCAAACATTTCAGGCATGTGCTTCTTTGTCTATTGTTTTTCCTTTTTACAGAACTACTAAAAGGAGCTTTGAAGTAACCTATTTGAAGGAATAATTATCTTTTGTACAAATGAGAAGAGCAGCACTTGGCTTTAACATCTAAATGGGCTTTTGTCAACTGATCAGGCCCTTCAAAAGATAAGCTTATTTCAAGCAGCCTACAAGGAGGGGTAAATTTGCACTGGCAGCTGTAACAAAAACCAACACAGAGGAGCGCTTGGCAGAAATGGGTTTTCTTTCTCTAGTCAAGAGGACTTATATCATGACATCAGAATAAGTCATATCATTTTTGGACATAATGTTGTAGATGCTGGATTCATTGTTTTTACCACAAAAAATTCCTACGGTAAAAGAAGCAATTTTCATGGAAAATCACCTAGAAAAAGATTCCTAGATAAAAGGTGTGTGTACACATACACACTTTTTCTAGGATATATATATACACATATACACACACACACACACACACACACACACACACACATGATATCTGTGACTTTTTGAGATTATTAATTGTGCAGTTTAACAGATAGAAGTCAAAGACTCCAGTAAAAACATAACACTTGAATGAAATTGTTCTGTTAAATTAAATTATTTTAATAAACAGAAAACAAACAAACCTCACGTGGGAGAGGAAACAAACAAAACAAAAATGATAGCATGAACAGGAACCAACCAGCAAATAAGAGAAACAAACAAAACAATCTGACAAATACAAGAGAAAGAGGGCACAATATATAGAGGCAAAGCACATGAGGAACATGTGAAGGCAATTAACATGATGAGGACTAGTCTAGGGAGAGTGATAATGGTAACGAGGAGGCGGGGTCAAGGAAGCACATGGTAGACAAACACAAAGCAATGCTAACACACAAGACTCCAAACAAAGCCTTTTGTACTCACAAAAACACAAGACTGACAGAAGTGAGTATGGCAAGAGTACCGAACCCAAAGCCATGCGCTCACAAATGACGAGACATGAAGCATGAGTCACTACTGCATGACTGACAAAGTGACAGGATCCTGACATTTACTTGTTTCTTTAGGGAAAATCTGTAACCATTGCATCCTACAACTATTCTCACACTTAACAGAATAAGCAGGCTAAATATTTTATCTGTTTACATTTGTATTTGTCAATTAGTGGAAATGCCATTTGCTTGAATCAGAAATGCAAACTAGTGTCCCTTCCAAAACACACTGATTAGGAGCTAAAGGAACACCTGCTGAACTCACCCCTTTCTTCAGATTCTCATTCACCTAACATGGCTGTCATCACCTTTTTATCGAAAGCTTGAGCTGCATATTAGTCTGTCACAGCAACTGAAATGGTTAGGCCAAGGCAGTGCATACAAGGACTAGTGACATGCAGCTGAGGGATTGGAATGTCTTTTGTGCAGTTTCTAGGCTAGTGAAATCCCTGAATGCCCTGAAATCAGTGAAAATGAATAGAGCATATTTTATTTGTCTGTTTGTATTTAAAGGCAATAGCTGTACTAGGAATCAGAACAGAATTACTCCATATATCTAATATCAATAAATACTGTATGTATAAAGGGTTTAGCAATGTTTTCGGGATCTTAAGAAGAAAATGTTTCATTCACTTACAGTTGGTTGTAGAGGAGAATCCCACAGTACAAAAAGCAACTAACTGTGAAAGTTACGTTTAGTTGTGGGAGATTTGATGAACATTTTATTTGGTAAGTGTAATTAATTATATTTTTCTCTATTATTTGAAACTCTATTTTCAAATGCACATCTCATTTTTGGTAAAAGAGGGTTTTTGATTTAGATTTGCAAATGAAACATGCCTTCTGTGGGTTCCTGTGGAAGTCCACTCATCTGGTCCTGCACTTAATAGTGGTGAATCTGTGCAGATGGGGTAATCACATACAATAGGTTTGTGATTAGACTGCTGTGTGCTTGACATTGCTTATCTTACCTGTCGTGAGATGCCACAAAGGGATGGGTGTCACCACAAGTTTTAGTCAAAGATGATTTTAAAAATGTAAATGACTGTACCTTGGGCCAAAAACTAGTGTTTTCTGCCACATTTGCTGTCATGCTTCATTTTCACATTCTCTATACCTGTCCTGCCCCCTTAATTAGGGTCTATTTTTTCATTTTGATTTTCTCCCCAATTTAGCATGCCCATTTCCCAATGCGCTCTAGGTCCACATGGTGGTGTAGTGACTCACCTCTATCTGGGGGATGGAGGACAAATCTCAGTTGCCTCCGTGTCTGAGACCATCAGTCCACGCATTACTGCAGAGACATAGCGCGTGTGAAGGCTTCACGCTATTCTCCGCAGCAGCGACGCACAACTCACCACGTGCCCCACCAAGAGCGAGAACCACATTATAGCGACCACGAGGAGGTTAACACAATGTGTGTCTACCCTCCCTAGCAACCGGGCCAGTTGGTTGCTTAGGAAGCCTGACTAGAGTCACTCAGCACACCCTTGATTCGAACTTGCGACTCCAGGTGTGGTAGGCAGCGTCTTTACTCGCTGAGCTAGCCAGGCCCCCCTTAATGAGGGTCTGAATCATTGTAGGTTTTGAATGAATACAATCTAATCTGCATTTTTAGGTAGACAAAGGTAGAGAGAGGACTCCAAATTGCCCACTTAATTTTAATTGTAATATAATTGTTGTTAAAATTTAAAAAGTAAATTTTTTTTACCATTGTGCAACACTCAAAATAGGTACTATTCAAATACAGATAAACATTTAACATGTGTCATATGCATACTTAGCCCTCAGTGTCTATAAGATGTTTTCATTTTTTAATTACAAAAAATTGACAAAAAAAGTCCAGTCTTTACAAAAACAAAGTATAATCTCAGATATGTGCTTTCTCTTACCTGGTCACAAAAAAAAAAAACCCACTTTGGTGTAATTATTTGCTTTTGATGACCCGAAGGGAGAAATGGCTAAAGTGTGATTCATCAATCTACAGTGAATTACATGTTGATGTAACAAATGTTTGAACAAGAATGTTTGTGATGACATTGCAAATGGGAAAAATCAAAGGTAATTAATTTTATGGACCTGCTATCATGCCGTGTGTGACGTACCACTACGTTACCAAGTTGTGTTTATGGTGTGGGAGGTCCTTGAAGTTGGAAATAACTCTTGCAGATATAGTCAAGTCAAATCAACCTTAATTTATAGAGCACATTTAAAAACAACAGAAGTTGACCCAAAGTGCTTTACAGATCAAACAAACAAAATGACCGTGATATAAAAACAGACTGATTTAAAGTAAAAAAATAAAACATAATAAAATAAAAAAACATTTTCATATATTAATCCATTTCAAAATATTCAATGATCTATTCAAAAGATACATTTTAAATTGTATTTTAAAATGGCTAATGATGAGGGGGGCCTGGGTAGCTTAGTGAGCATTGACACTGACTACCACACCTGGAGCAGGTGAGTTCAAATCCAGGGTGTGCTGAGTGACTCCAGCCAGGTCTCCTATAAGCAACCAAATTGCAACCAAATATATAGCAACCAAATTGGCCCAGTTGCTAGGGAGGGTAGAGTCACATGGGTTAACCTCCTCATGGTCGCTATATTGTTGTTCTCGCTCTCGGTGGGGCACGTGGTGAGTTGTGTGTGGATGTCGCGGAGAATTGCGCTACATCTCCATGGTAACACGCTCAACAAGCCACGTGATAAGATGCACGGATTGATGGTCTCAGATGCGGAGGCTACTGAGATTCATCCTCCACCACCTGGATTGAGGTGAGTCACTACACCACCATGAGAACTTAGTGTACTTTGGGAATTGGGCATTCCAAATTGGGGAGAAAAGGGGAGAAAAAAAATGTCTAGTGATGATGCTGACCTCACGTGGAAAGGGAGACTATTCCATAGATTAGGACCTAGCACAGAAAAGGCATGGTCACCCTTAGATCTATAGCGGCAGACAGACAAACTTACTGACTGACTCACTGAGAGACTGACTGACTGGCAGACAGACAGACAGACTTACTGACCGACTCACTGAGAGACTGACTGCCTGAGAGACTGACTGACTGAGAGACTGGCAGACAGACAGACAGACAAACTTACTGACTGACTCACTGAGAGACTGGCAGACAGACAGACAGACAAACTTACTGACTGACTCACTGACTGACTGGCAGACAGACAGACAGACAAACTTACTGACTGACTCACTGAGAGACTGGCAGACAGACAGACAGACAAACTTACTGACTGACTCACTGAGAGACTGACTGCCTGAGAGACTGACTGACTGAGAGACTGGCAGACAGACAGACAGACAAACTTACTGACTGACTCACTGAGAGACTGGCAGACAGACAGACAGACAGACAGACAGACTTACTGACTGACTCACTGAGAGACTGACTGCCTGAGAGACTGACTGACTGAGAGACTGGCAGACAGACAGACAGACAAACTTACTGACTGACTCACTGAGAGACTGGCAGACAGACAGACAGACAAACTTACTGACTGACTCACTGACTGACTCACTGAGAGACTGACTGACTGGCAGACAGACAGACAGACAGACAGACTTACTGACTGACTCACTGAGAGACTGACTGACTGAGAGACTGACTGACTGACTGGCAGACAGACAGACAGATTGACAGACTTACTGACTGACTCACTGAGAGACTGACTGACTGGCAGACAGACAGACAGACTGACAGTCAGTTAGTGCGTGGCTCCAAAAATAATTGAAAAGTTGCTTTGTTAGTGCCATTATAGGAGATCAGGAACAATTGTAACACTTTTTTGTTCATTTAATCAGAGAATATTTAGCATAAGCTTTTAAATTTGTCTTAATCGCCATGTCCATTATGGAGGCCCAAACCTGCAAAAATAATAAATAAATAAATAAATGTAATAATAATTTAAAAAATTAATAAAGGAATAAATGTCTTGATAAACAATAGTTCGTTTTTTATTAAATTTATTCCTGAATTTATTATTGTATGACTTTATTCCTTTATTATTTTCTATATTTATTTTTAACTTTATTTTTATTTATTCTTTTATTTTGCATTTTTTTTATTTTTTTTATTTATGTGTTCATTTATTTTTTATATTTATTTATTTCCATATTTATATATTCCCATGTATATTTATTTATTTATACATGTATTTATTTTTACTTTTCTGTGTGCAACATGGAAATTAAGGAGGCGGTCCTTGCGAAGCTCCAGTGCATCATTGGTTGAGAGCTCAATAGTACTTATCGGAAGCAAATAAGATGGACGTCCCACCTTGGCACTCCCTGACTCGCACAGATTTAGATACCGGCCTACAGCTCTCTTAAACCATCAATAATCACCTCTACTCTAAATGAAACAGTCATTTGATGTGTGGTTATCGACTTCATTCACAAGTTACGCAACTCTCTAAACATATGTGAAGTGTCAGCTATAGATTTGTTTTTATTGCAGATGTATACATACATAAACGATCAGGGAAATGAAGCATGGTTGTATCTTTTACAATGAACAATCATAACAACAGAAAACAATATTATGGATTTGCAGACATCAAAATAGGAAGTTATATACACAGAAAAAAAAGAAAAGAATAAGGTTAAATCATATCATTTCTGAAACTTGCTCATTTTGTGGTTTTGTTAAAGAGACAGTTCCCCATTTATTTTGTGATTGTAGTATAACCAATAAATCTTGGATTGACTTTTATGTTTTTAGCCCAACAAATAGCTATAGTTTACACAATATGGCGATGACCTGATGTCACATCAAAACAAGTCAAGAGTAATCGAGCACACGCTTCAATCTACAATAAGCTAATGGTAAGCAGGACCCGCGCACATAATTATCATACAAGAGACAGAAATGTACGAATAAATACAAAAATAAATACATGTGGGAATATTTAAATATGGAAATAAATACAGGTGGGAATAAATAAATATAAAAATAAATGAATGCATAAATAGATAATAATAAAAAACAAAAACATATGAAAGAATAAAAAAAGTTTTAAAAAATAAAAAGAGAAAATAATAAATAAAGGAAAAACAATACAAAAATACATTCAGGAATAACTTATTATTAAAACTAATTATAATTGTTTTATCAAGACATTTATTCCTTTATTTATTTTCTTATTATTACATTTATTTATTTATGTATTATTTTTGCAGGTTTTGTCCTCCATATCCATTACATTTATAACGTAAATCAGTCCCAATTTATATTAGGTGTGTCAAACTACTATGTACTAACTTTAAATACACACAATATATAACATTTATTGTGTAACTACATGTTGTTCTGCAAAATTCTCAGAGGGTTAGGGTTTAGGGTAAGGGTTGGATTACGGTTAGTTGGTCATTTAATTAAGTACAATGCAACAACACATTTGTACATAATCAGTACATTGTATCAAATGCTTAAGTCCATAGTAGTTAAAGACACCTAAATAAAGTGGGACCCTTATATCAGTCAGAATTACAGTTAAACTGCAAGTACACAAATGCAGATGTTACATTTATAATACCTAAGCTATATAAAAAAATCAAAAACAACACTATGTAACTCTTAAAGAATAGACAATTGTAAGTTTCTGATGATGATTTGACTAAAATCGAAGTTAGGAAGTTTTAATTAAACAGCTTGTTTAAAAATATGCATGCTGTTACTGAAGCTGTTATTTTGCGAGGAGGTGGCGGATTGCATTGTGCATGCACATGATGTTTAACGTTTTTACTGATGTTACAATGATTCAGCATTTTTTTTATACCAGCTCTCCTCTATTTTTGACAGCCCTGCATCTAATTTGACCAGATTTATCTGACAAAGCAATAATGTTTTGTAATACGAGTTGAATACCTTACAGATGAATTCAGCAAAAAATCCAAAATGTATGCTTGATGAGCAGTCTTGCTGTCTATTTTGCAGCCTACCAGTTGCTTTGTAGAGGAGCAGGTACTTAAGCTGCAAGTACACCTGTCATGTCATTTGTCTGAGAGTTCCAAGGCCACTCAACAGGTAGCAGAATGGCAGCTACAGCTGCCAGTCTCAACCTCAACCAAGCCTCGTGTAAAAAGCTCACCAAACACAGCTGTCAAATAATTCCAATAGTTTCCTCTGGGACTGTGACTTTCACTATATGTAGAAGAACAATGATAGAACAATTTGACATTCTCCCATCTGACACTGACCTCTGGTTACAGTTTCCCAAATCACTTTATATGTGGCAACGAATTCTG
The DNA here is from genome assembly GCF_025860055.1 of Xyrauchen texanus. NCBI lineage: Eukaryota > Metazoa > Chordata > Actinopteri > Cypriniformes > Catostomidae > Xyrauchen > Xyrauchen texanus. The sequence goes on from NC_068283.1 coordinate 16,353,812, forward strand.
CTCACCATCAATTGTAATTCCCTTTGTGAATGTTCCAAATGCAAGAATAATCTGGCTTTGAACAATTAGTAAATACTCTCCTAATCTGTACAATCTCTGCAAACCATTTCCAAACTATTTACCCCTATTAAATTATTTACCCCTTGATTGTTTCCAAGTGGTTGCTCAAAGGTTGTGTACTGAGTTGGTATGCACTCATGGCCATGTGTTGGCTCGTGGTGGGGGGCCCAGTAATCAAAGCCAGGCCTTAGGAAGGGCAAGGATAGATCTGAGTTTGCAGCTGCTGATGTCATCTGATTTGAGTACTGGCCCAATAGACCCTGTGGTACTACTAGCCCATGCATAAAGTAAAATGCATGGTTCTTTGACTATACAGTAAGTACAGTATATACATATAGTCGAAGGACCATGCATTTTACTTTATGCATGGGCTAGTAAATACCACAATATATTATATAAATATACTATATTCTCCCAATATACAAAAATGTACAATAATGACTCATTAATCAAAAATATAGTCAATGTCACTATGAACTAATTTATCCAAAACCGGGATTTAAAATGACTGTTTGTTAGAAAGAAAGAAATATACACTGTTGAACCAGACATAACTAAGTGTGATGTTAAATATTCTTCAAACTTATGTTTCAGATTCGAATGGACACAGTAAATAACCTGGAATGGACAGATTTTTGGGGGACAAGCAGCTTGGTTTCTCTGAAAAAGAGCAGGATGCCGTTTTTACTGGAACTTGATTTTGTAAATGGTATTGAAATGGAATCTTCTGCCAATGGAGGGAGAGTTGGGGGAAACATAAGATTTCCTGAGGTAATGCATTTACATTTTCATTCTTCTTAACGATCCACTAAGTACGTTTTTGTTTATATTGTCTTGGACTTACACTGACACCATGGGTTGTGGATGCAGCATTGTGCAAACTCAACAATTTTCAGTTAAAGATGCCATTGTAGAAATTTGCTCATCACAGTCAGCCATGATTAATGTAATCCCTGAGTTAAAGTGTCCAATAACAGTGCAGTTACTGAGATTAATCAAGTAGTATTCATCTGGTCATGTGATTCTAATATGGCGGCCCCCATGAGGGGATCCTCTCTATATAGAATTAAACAACTTTCATTAGGCTACTGTTATGACTGGAGTTTTCATCTCATGTGAGTTATCATGTTTATATCTACAGTACTGTATATATTAATGATTAAAAATTATTATATTTTTAGCAATACTGTAAATCTTTTTTCAATGAGGAAAAATGTACTAATTACTGAGTGCGCCTTTAATTAACTCAAGTAAGGGAATATAACTTGCATAGTGCGTAAGGCCACTTAGGTACATGTCTATCAACATTGCGCAGTACAGTAATGTAGTATAGTACTGATAGTTGTCGTTGCATGCATATCATTCAACATTCATGACAACACAAAAACTTTTACGTTTTAGAAACGTCCGTATTGTGTTTCAGCCCCTATCCAAATGCAATAAATATACGTGTCAATGTTATACAAATACCTACGAATAATAATGTGCTTAGAATGGATAATAAGAGCTTCACTAACCTAACAGTGTTGTAAATTTGGGTCAGTGCCGGCTCTTATTGTGTTGCATGTTCAATGCTGTTCCTGTAAGTAGTTATTTTTTTATTATAACAGTTTTTTTTTTTATTAATGCAATCTAATCTGTGTTTTAGTCCGTCAAGGTAGAAATAGCCAAATATTGTGTCTTTGTAATTTCCAAACATTTTGCATTGTTTTGGAAAACTACCCTCTTATTTAATTTGTCATCTGATTGCTTTTCAAATTTGCCAAAAATAAATAAATTGTGAAACAGTCAGAGATCAGAATAACAGTCAGAATAACAGAATTCTGATAAATATTCTTACAAAGTAATTTTCATAATAGTAAAAGCTTTAGTATATTTATTTAAAGCAAAAAACATGATAGGATAAAGCCATGTGAATCGTTAGAACTACTCTTTTGCTGTGTGAAAAATACATATATACTGTACATACACAAAAATAATATTTGCCAAGGTTGCCAAAATAATGTTGGTGTGTCAGATTCAAAGATGAAGTCAAGATGAATGCTACACCCCATCTTGATTTGCCCATGAACAATTTTTACAGTGTCATTAAATTAATGGTTCTCCACAAACTGCTCTTTCATTTTCAGATGAGCTAATCAAATAAAGTCATACAAAGAAGGAAAGGAACTACACATTCCAAAGCCCTTTGAACTTTTCACAATGAATCCATGAGATTACATGCCTGATTATATCCAGGTGTTGAGTCACAACTTCAGAGGTTCAGAGCATAAATAATCTTCGTCTTTAAGGCCTGCTCGTTTTTTTTTTCAAAAGCAGGTCCTTTAACACTATATGGCCTGCATTAAGTCATAAGACACGAATGCCCTTGCTCAACTTTCTCTTAAATCCAGAACTAGCTAGGCTTTTGACTCTCTGATACATATGGCTATCTGCGTCCAGTCAGATGACTTATTTCTTGCTTTTAAAACAAGTTAAGGTTTTAGTCTTCGTGAGAGGTGAAGAAATGTGGGGGGAACACATTTTTTTTCCCCCAGAGCGACTTGTATGGTTTACAGGACAAAAACTTTCTTGTGTATAAAAAAGGATTATAAAGATGCATGCCTCCTGCTGACATGCTTTTTCATGATCGAAAGAAAAGAACAATGTGTTAATCTCCTGCTTTCTTTTTTAAGTTGCTTTCATCTTCTGTCAGTTGGAGAGAAATTGTGCCTTGATTCCAACTTCTTCTCTCACATCGTGGAGGGTTTTTCATAGTTAAAAGGCCAGTTTACACAAAAATGAAAATTCTCTCATCATTTATTCACCCTGATTTCATCCCAGATGTGCATGACTTTCTTTCTTCTGCAGAACACAAATGCAGATTTTTTTGAAGAATATCTCCGCTCTGTAGGTCCGTAAAACAAATTGCTCAAAAAAGCACAAAAAAGCAGCATAAAAGTACTACAAAAGTACAAATGACTACAGTGGTTTATACCATGTCTTCTGAAGTGATCTAGTTGGTTTTGGGTGAGAATAGACCAAAATGCATAGTAACTAATTTTTCACCATAAATCTTGCTATTGCAGTCTCTACGCAACATCTTGATTTCAAGCTTGATTACAATTCCTAGTGCATGATGCATGCGCTAGGTACGTTTAATACTTCCAAATTTGTCTACAGTCATGGAATAATAAAGGCTTTTAATGTAATGTGAGTTCTATAGTTATTTTGACTTATTTAAACCATTGACCACTGAGCACCTTAACTTTACTCACCTCATTACACCTTTGCTGAACCAAAATCCAAATGCTGGACCAAGTCACTTATAAAGTCTTTGATGTCCAACTGTTCTAGATAGTGCTGTATTAACTTGTACTTGTCATGTAACAGTTGACCATCTTAAGAAGTCTTCACTTTAATACCAATATTTCAGTATTCGATATACCAATGGCAGTTACATTTCACACCTCTTCATACCAAAAGTAATAACGTATGTTGTTTTATGCTCTTTTATTTAAAAAAGTAACATTTTTATATTGGCATTTAGCCACAAGTAAACATAATTTCAAGTTCTCAAGCAATTATTCAAGACAAAAGGTAATTAATAAGATGAGAACAAATAAACAAATACACGTCTTTCAGGTGTCTAACAGCAGTTTCAAGTATTCCAGTAAATTCAAGAAAATAATTAAAGCTACTTAAGGTATCCAGCCAATAAGTACAATATTGTTGTTTAAGTAAAAACATATCAGACAGTGGGAGGTCTATAGCATAATGCTGCATTTACACTGCAAAGCCTAATGCATCCCGTGTTTTGACACACATCTGATTTTTTCCTAGCACGTTATACAATCCGACTGTTTAAAATAATATCTTGCCAAGATGTGGATTTTGACCAGATTTGTTCAGGACCCATCCCGTTTGACATCCCTACTGTATGCTAACCTGTCTTGAAAAGTATGTCTTGATAGACTGGACTCTTACAGTTATCCAGGCCTCCCGCTCATTCTTCTCCAATCATTTCTGGTACCCAGATTTGTTTAGTTTTTTCCTGATTCTTTTTAGTGTGTGTCTTTCTCAGTCTCAGCGTCAGACTTGTAAAGCAGAATCACCATAGTGAAAAAACTAAAACTGTTCTCAGAACAGCGTTGATGTTCTGAATGCTGATAGATAGTTTTCATTGGTTTGGGAGGCACTTTCCAGTTTGTTGGAACTGTTTGTCATCCTGTGGTAATTTATATTAGTGCTAGCAAACCATTGGGACTAATCCATTTGGGGGGGACTTTGATTTGGATGTTTTTGTGGTTTAATTGAACTCTTAGGCATACAAGCTGTATCTATATGATCATTTAGTCACATTATATGGGCCTGTACGGTAACTACTGGAGTTCCGGCCTGTGGGCCCCTAGAATTGTCACCACCAGGCCCTGGCTGTTATCACCCAAAACCGATTACATCACTTCAGAATATATGGATTAAACCATACAAATTAATTTTATGCTGCCTTTATGTGCTTTTTGGAGCTTCAAAGTTCTGGTCACCATTCAATTGCATCATATGGACCAACAGAGCTGCGATATTCTTCTGAAAAATGTAATTTGTGTTCCGCAGAATAAAGAAAGTAATCCTCCATGAGGGGGATTGAACAGTGGGAGATTCTCTTTTTGGGGTGAACTGTTCTTTTAATCTTGTTATGTTTTACTGTTTTAAGCATGGGCCAAACAGCGTTGTAGTGGATAAAGCTTGATATCTTAAATCAAAACCAGATTGCATGACAAGATTGAGATCATTTCTTCAATGTGATAGTCCTCTGTCTCTGTGGATGCACAACCAAAAGCATGCATCTGTGCACATTTGTAGCCTCAAAAAAAAAAAAAAAAAAAAAAGGGATACAGACTGGCACATCAGCATGAAGATTATACAACGGTGGCGATTACAGATCTTTTGTTTTCGACTGTATTGGAAGTGTATTGAAGGCGCGCTTCGCACCCCAGGGTTTCCTCGCTTTTATTTCTTTCTCCAGGCGGCAGTGTGATTTCTGGCCGTGCGCGGCGCTGCGCATCTCCTGTTACTCTCTCTCTCACTCACTCGCACACGGGCACAGGAGTGTGAGAGTCAGCCATGGAGAGGTGGAGAACCGACTGTTTTCTTTGTTATTTTTAAACTCCGAGATCCGCATCGATGACACGATTCACATCTAGCCGCGTTCAACGCTATTCCCGATGCGCTCGAAAACGGAAAGTAGGTTCTCACAGGTACAGTACGGAGCACTTTTTTCCTCCTCTTGGCTCGGGTGTAATGGGGGGGTTGCGGTAGCGGAGAGAGAGAGAGAGATGAAATGTGCTGTCACTTTTAACGCTGCTCTTATTTGAATCCTATTCGAGGTCGTGGACGCGCAGATAAATCTCTCGCGCTCGGTTTTCGATGTTGGATTAAAGGCGCGCGAGGTCGGGCGCGTGAGCATTGATCGAGATGCGCGCGTTGGAGTGTGCAAATCAGTGTTGCAAAGTTGCATACTAGACTCGCTGGGCTACGGAAGGGCCTGGTTTATGTGTGTGTATGTATGGAGTTTGTTTCTTACTTCCCCCTCCCCCATCCGCTCCTGCTGCTGCTGAGGCCGAGACATGAATGCGATGAATGTGGGGCTCACTTCAAAGCAGATCGCGAGGGCAGCGAAAGGGGTGTTGTAATGTCGTCAGGGAAGGAAAAATCCGCACCGAGGGCGAACGCGATTTGTTTGTGCACTCCTGTTTTTTTTCATGCTGTAGTAGTGCGTAATTGGGATGATCGGATACATTGGTGTTTATAGTGGTTAAAGATGGCTAAGCGTGCAATGACAACGTGTTCTCACACTAGTTGAGTCGGATCAGTTCAGTGTATCAGCAGAGCAAGCTAACTAGCACTGTCGGCTAATACACTTAAAGATGGTGGAAGTCTTTTTTCCACCATATATTTTCACTTATTCGGGAAGGTCTCGCACCGCACGTACGTCCATTCCTTGCTCATTATGCTCTTAGATGCGTTTGTTTTCCGTTGTGTTTATTTAGTTTACTTATCTGTTTTGGTTTGTAGCTTGTTAGTAGCCTCTTAATATCCGCTTTAGTAGTTGTGGTTTGCAAACCTTTGCTTTAAAGCAACAGTGCAGTTGTGAATTATGGCTTTAAATCGACTTAATAATGTAATAAAAAATAATAATTTTGTGTCGAGTGTATTTTGGTGCTATGTTAGCCCGTTTACAATCGCCATTGTAGCTTCCCTTGAAGTTTGAGCTGTTAAAGTTATTGTTTGGCTTAGTCAAGGATAGCGCAAGGTTTATTTTCCCCTCAGCTCGATTATCAAGAACATCAGACGAAATGTAGTTGGCAGGCAGTCACAGGTTTTAGGGTCGGAACTTGAAAGTGTTACATTTATGGTTGGAGTCATAAAGCTGGTCATAGGTGAGTTTAATAGTATTTGTGCCTTGATGGGTTGCCTTTTTGCCCTCTTTTCTTTAAGATAGATATAGACCTCTGTCAGATTTAATGGCAATGTTGAGCATTGCAGTGTTGAAACTAAATTTCACATGCTCAAAAGGTGAACTGAGATCCTCATCACTCTTTGGACCATTATTACAATGTAACTGACTTGTAGTAGCTCTTCAGACTCTTGACAATATTTTAATTCCTGTACTTGTCTAATCAGAAAGGCCTCGGTGTATGGTTGGAGTAAAATGCTTCTTTTATTAAACTTATTGACTCCAGCAAGAATGTGAATGAGAAGCAATCATAATTTGGCTTGATATGTATGATCTAGCGGCTGGTAACCGGTCACATTTTTACACAGCTTTTGAATTAATCATGTAAAGGCATGCACAAGGTGACACGTGGAATGTCATTTAAAAAGCTTATGATGACAGTTTAATAATTAGTAATTATTATACTGATGGACTTGAGTAAAAGGAGTAGATCAGTTTTCCTTAATCACAGATTAGAATTATAGTGTCTTTGTATGCAATACTGAAGACCTTCTTTAAGGCTTTGTCTCATTCATAATTTTATTCTCTTGTTATAATGTATAATAATGTGTTTATAAATCAGGATGTTTACATTTAAATAGGGATGTCCCAATACCGATTCTGTATCAGAATTGGGTCCGATACAACGCTCATATACTTGTACTCATGCTCGTTAAAATGCTTTGATACCAAAAACGATACCATCTTATGTATGAATGTCATTTGGTAAACAGCATACAAATTAAAATCTCATCCAAAGGCTGCGATGTAATAAGATAAATATATAGTTTGCATGTGCTGCTCGCTTCAAAGTGAAAGTGTGTAGTCAGTGTTGTGCTGACGCCGACTACTCATACCTTTTGGAGCTCCTTGGCTCATACACGGAAAACACCATCATGAGCCTTGAGCGTGCTGTTACTAGCAGATGACAGCGAGCAGAGCACTAATTCACTTTGTAGTGTGAGGCACATACAGACTACATATTTAATTAAATAGCAGTCATTTAAAGTTTAATAATCACTTTGAGTCACATAGTGACATGCTTTTCTGGAAGTAAGAAGCTACCGTCGGAAACATACAGAAACTAAAAAATGTAAGCTTCCGGTAAAATAAAAGCCCAATGTTGCAAGCAGGGCGGGAAGATAATTGGAGAATGAGTTTCACCTGTGTGCCACACTCAATTACAATGGAAAAAATTATGTCAGAAATATCTCACTACTATATGTAAAATTCACTGTAATACTACTACTACTACGAGTATCAAAAAGGATTTACTGGTTCTCAAAAATGGTATCGGGACATTCCTACATTTAAAATGTATTATTCTCAAGTTCAGTGGCTTTTCATCTTGAACAATGAGTTGTAACCTCTGCTTATCAATTTCTACTTCTTGGAATTAGCCTCACTATTTTAAACAAGGTTCAGAGGGTTTTGGACTGTTTTCTGCAAAGACTGACCCCTCTCCTTTGATAGTGTCAAGCCTTTATGAATGTTTTTTTTTCTTCCCTTCTCTACCTTTTTTACAGGAGGCATTCTTTCGCTGTGGCATTAATAGAAGTCTGGATATAAACTTTCTGCCTTGTGGGCTGTACTGGGACTGGGTGCATGGACACTGTGAGTATGAGTGTAAAAGAGAAGGGATGCTATCTGACAGACCTGGGTGGCAACTTCACTGAGGATGCCCCCAGACCCCCGGTCCCTGGAGAGGAGGGCGATCTGGTGTCCAGTGATGGACGGCAGTACGGCCACAGTTTTTACTCCTCAAAGTGCGAGAGCCTCAAGAACGAGGCCTCCATAGCGACGCCCAGAAGACCTGACCTGGATCTGGGCTATGAGCCCGAGGGTAGTGCTTCCCCAACGCCACCCTACCTGAAGTGGGCGGAGTCCTTACATTCTCTTCTGGATGACCAAGATGGCATCCACTTGTTCAGAACTTTCCTCAAACAGGAGGACTGCGCTGATATGCTGGACTTCTGGTTTGCCTGCAGCGGCTTCCGGAAGCAGGAGACTAACGAAGGCAATGAGAAGATGCTGAAACTAGCAAAAGCCATTTACAAAAAGTATATCTTGGATAACAATGGAATTGTCTCGAGACAGATCAAACCAGCCACAAAAAGCTTCATCAAGGACTGTGTGATGAAGCTTCATATTGACCCTGCCATGTTTGACCAAGCTCAAACTGAGATTCAGACTATGATGGAGGAGAACACCTACCCTTTGTTTTTGAAATCCGACATCTATTTGGAATACACCAGGACAGGTGGGGAGAGTCCCAAGCTGTTCAATGACCAGAGCTCAATGTCAGGGAATGGCAAGGTCTTGCCAGGGTACTTACCGACTCTGAATGAAGACGAGGAGTGGCGGTGTGACCAGGAACAGGAGCAGCATATTGAAAGTGACCCCACCCCAAGCAACAGGCTGACTCAGAAGCTGCTCTTGGAAACTGTGCCTCAGCGGGTGTCCAGCAGTAAAAGATATCAGGACAACCTGGAGTACAGGTAAATCCCTGCAGCTTTGAAAAGCCTCTCTCCCTTTCCCCTCTCCCTCCTTCCACTTCCCCCCTCCTGGTGCAGTCGCAGCCAGAAGAAAAAGATAAAACGAGTATCTTGAGTTAAGCACAGCCTTCCACAGGAGATGAGAGGAATGCAGTATAGGCAGAAACCTTTAAGTACCTGCGACTGTGGTAGCAAGACAGATAGTGGGTTGCAGTGGTGCCTTTACCTACTGCGAGTTGGTGCAAGTGGGTACCCTTTGTGTTCTCCATGCAGGTGCCTCTTGAATGGCAGGCTTTTGTAGTCAAATAAAGGTTTCTTCTGGAAAACCACAACACGAGTTCTCTATAATGTGCACAAAGGAAAAACTGGATTTGCAAGAAAGAAAAAAAATTATTTAGCTTAAGTATGGATTTTACAGATGCCTTCATATACACTTGTGTTCTAATGCACTTTGAAGCCCACAGGTGTGTATAGATTTGCTCTGTATCTGAACGATAAAATGTGTTCATAGATCTATATCTCTGTTTGTCTCATACCATCCATAGTTTGCCCGGAGTACAAGCATATTGGAATGTATGTTTAAGGGATTGTGTTTTGTAATGAATTTTTGTGCTCAGACATTCCAAAGGCATTCCTCGCCACCAGTTGTGATGGCCCATTGTACTCTTTTAGTGCAGATATTTCTCGTTCACATTGTGCACCATACCAACATCATTTAATCTGTGGAGACAGATTTTTAAGCCATGCTGTGAAATTTACAGCAAATCACTTGATGCATCAGAGCCTCAAGTCCTTCCATATGAGCAAAATGGGATTTAGAGATGTGACTGCTAAATACTTTAATCCTTGTCCTGCTGGAATAGAAAGCTGTGCATGTGGGCCTTTGAACATTCTCTGCTGAAGATTACAAAGCTTTTTCACTCGTGATTTAAAAGCAAATATCGACAGGTGCATTCGCAATGACATTTTAAAGCAATAATCCACTTGAGGTGATTTTACCACAGGTGAAGAAGGGTAATCTTGTGCATGCGTCAATAGTTATAGCAATAGCAACTAATAGTTAAATTAAATCATAATTGTTGTGAAAAACTATTCTGCCAGGCATTAATATAAACTAATGTTCATGCACACATATCATTTTTGCCCACAGAACTCTTCAGAATTGGAATGCCAATCATTCATATAATTCTACACATCTGCCAACCCTTACATTTTTTGGCAAATATTTTGGCTAATTTGATCTAGGACTGGGCTGTAGGACGATGTAGTCAGATATAGCGATATCTTACAAATGTCCTGATGACGATTGCGACAGATGATGATCGACATCTGGGAAGTCGCCAAAAATATTAAACCGTAGCCCTGGGTGTGAAACTAGCACATGCACCTGCCAAATGTGACGAGGCTGAATCCAGTTCTCAAGCTCCTCGTCCAAATGCAGGTATTTCATGTACAGGTAATTTTGTTCATCTACCCAGAACAGGTGGGTGACCTGTAAGACAGGGCTCCAGACTAAAAACAATGTCTTGGGAGCCATTGGCTCCTTAATTGAAACATTTAGAAGCCTAATGGCTGTTTTTAGTCATCAAATCATATAATTGCTCTATTTAGATTGTTGTTCACAAACAAGATAGAAAGCCGAAGAAAAGGAAGACAGCTGAAAACTCATTAATCAAAGGTTTAATATTGTTTAGAAGATAGGTACGTTTGCATTCCCCTTTTGTCTATAAATGTTCAGAATATATACAAATATAAGAGATACATTTTTTATTTAGTACTGCTCTTCAGAATGTACATTGCAGATATTTACATATAGTATAATATGCATATAGTAGTGTGGTGTCTTCTTGAGCATCAATGAATGTTTGCACCTTGTGTAATAGTTGTGTATGAGTCCCTGAATTATCCTATGTGTCAGAAGCTGGATCTCATATACATTGTGTATATATATATATATATATATATATATATATATATATATATATATATATATATATATATATATATATAGTGGTGCTTGACTTTTAATTATAAAGATGCCCCAAATGAACCTGGGACTCCTATTTTGAAATGTCTGGGCTCCCAGTTGTGAACACAGATGGATGGTTTGCTGAGAAAGTGGCTCTAATTCAAACTGCTAAACTGAGCTCCTGAGTTCACACCCTCAGTTCTATTCGGGTGATTCATGAAAATGACCCGGTTCAAATGAGTCATTTGGTCACGACTCTTTCTGGTTTTGTTGTTGTGTGTGGTCACAACAGAATGGGTGAAAAGTGGCTCATTGGTGGTGCACGCTTTAAAGATGTACACAATAACTCATAAGATGATATCTGATGAAACCACATATGAGTGCTCTCAACCCGACTGTTGCCAATGGCGACTAGATTTTAAATTTATGTCGCAATCAATTATTTTGGTTGCATTTGCGACCATTTTATTCACAATCTGGTGCCCTGTAAAACATCTAGGAGTGACACATGACAGGAAATAAATACTGTTAGACACCAAGACATGCTCTTGAAAAAACACACTTTATGTAAACATGTAAAAGATTTATCACTCTTTTTTTTCTCTTTCATTCGTCTGAAAACTTTTTGCAAGACTAATGTCGTCTATGAGAATGCTGCAAATGATCTCCGTTCATCTCAGGAGGTGCTGTGAGTTTAGTTCATTTTATTTCCACAGAGCAGTTCGTGAATGCTACTCTGCAGGTTCAGTAATATTTATCTTTGTTTTAAAGAATCAAAGACGAAATTGATTAAAATCATAAAAAAATAAGACTGGTTCACCTTGAACCTAAAATCAAGTTCTATTTTCTTAATTTTGTAGGCTATTATTAATTCAATAAAGAAAAAATATTCACTGACCCTCGGCGGGGGGGGGCTTGACGATGTAATTTGATATTGCAATATTTTTTAAGGCCATTATTGATCAAATATATAGTTTTACATATCGCCCAGTTCTAATATGGTCATGCTTTCAGTTACCAATATTAGTGTAATGCTGTCAGCTCCGATTATTTTTTTTTTTACATGTTTAAATCTATTCTGCAGAATTCTTCAGACTTTGCCCCCAAAAAACAAAGCTAAAGCTTAAATTCTAAGCAGGCATGGAGGAGCAGGAGGAGGATTTACATAGCCTGATTTAGCCTCTGTAAAATGCTCAAGCATACATTGTGTTTTGCTGCTCTGATGTGCTCAACTACACTGTGTTAACTGCTGGCACTCCTCCCGCAAAAAGATGAAAATTGCGGAAATCTATCCCTAGAAGTTGACCCAGTTTCTCTCAACTGTCTCATGCAAACCTTGACATCTGTTGATGATGCAGTAACCCTGTTCTGTCCAATATCTCAGCTCTTTAGACGCTCTTTCAGGTGAGGTATAAAGATGAGAAACATCCCCAGGAGGTTTACAAAAGGAAATGCATCTGTCTTTTTGAGATTGTTGTGCATTATCTTCTCCCTTTGCTACTTTGACTTGTGTCTTCTCTCGACAGTTTATGTTTAGCCTTTGGAGGGCTTTGTGTGGCATTTTAATTTTTGAAAGCTGTTAAGGGGTACCACTTTTAACTAGCTATAACATGACAAAACGTAAGACTTGATGAAAGACTTGATATTATTAAGCCACAAAAACGGCCTCCACATTTCACCCAGCTGAACGTCTGTTCCATTGCCTCTGGACCTGATGTGTTTTTAATTAGCGGGAGCAAAGTATTTGTGAGGTTGTTTTCAAATGATTTTTTCATTAGGCCTACATAAAGTGTTTGGCTGGAATTACAAAAAGACACCACGTTTATTTTTTAAATAGCCTTTAAGGTCTATGCTTTAGGGTTTCAAGCATTTCAATTTTGCAGAAGTCATATGTCTTTTATTTGCTGACAAGTAATAAGAAGTGAGGAATTTCAGAAGTTTCTTACTATGGAAAGATACTACGAGTTAGCTTTCTAATAGGACTGCACTGCAGTTATTTTTTGCAATGTGCAACCTTCAAGTCTTTGTCCCGTAATAAAAGCAAATGAAGTCTATACGAGCAGTGGTTGAAGTAATAACCGTTTTTAATCTAGTCATCAATTTTGCGGAGAGGAATTTGTTCCAGTAGGAATAATATGACAATTATTTTTGTCATTATCTGTTGTGATTTTGAACTCTTGCACTAAAACAATAACAAGACAAATAGATAAACAGTTTCTGCCTTGAGATTGAACCAAGCAATCTTAAATAAATGCATCAAATAATATCTGTACTTTTCTGGCTTTAAGACCCTGTGAAATCAAAAGTATAGTTTTGCTGATTTTAGTCTATATCTATTAAGGTAATCTATCACTGATTCTTGAGATATTGGGCAAAACATGTCTTACACACATGTCAAATTTATGTTAAAAATTAAGACTTTCATACGAATAGAAATACCAAAGGAAATGTGTATACTTCATTTATTCTATAATTAAACTACTATAATTTAATTTATATATTTTTTAAATGCATGCTCTATACTTGGAAGCACATGTAACTTAACCTGTCCTCAGCAGGAGGTAACAATTTTTAAATATTTAAAGGAATGTTATGGGGTAATTACAAGTTAAGCTCAATCAGCAGCATTTGTGGCATAATACATAATTGATTACCACAAAATTAATTGAACTGTTAAGTTGTGTAAATTGCCATTTTTACAATCATTTTAGGGTTTGTTGACATTACATCATCATGGCAAAGAAGTTGTAAAATTGGTTATAACATTCCACAGAAAATGTTGTTAAGTGATTTTATCACACTAAAGTCATGTTTACACATGATTATTTAAAAAATTGGCCCCATTCCCTACCAATGTAAATGCCTCACTGTCACCTTGATTTTTGCTTTTTTTTTAAAGAAAAGGAGGGATGAGTCAGAATTTTGTGGAAATCAATATTATGCCACAAATGCTGTTGATTGATCTTAACTTGTATTGTACAAGGAATATTCATTTAACTTCAAACTTATAAATCAAATAATAAAATAGGGAAAAATGAGGGGAAAAGACCCAATTAAGCCCACCCAAATCAAAGTTATACATGTTTCTGATAGAAATGTCTTCCACTAAAATGAGTATTAAATCAAAGACTAATCTCTCAACTAAACATTTATGTTATGTTTTGTGATAAATTGACAAAATTAAGTTACTTTATTTAATTGTAAATGTGAAAAGTCTGAAGTGGGCTTATAAGGATCTTAATAAGCCCACTATGCTTTTAAAAATGTAAATGCTTCATATTTTCCTAAAAAAACCCTACATTATTATCTTGTTTTTACATTTAGACTTCAAACATCAAAACCAGTTAATTCTCTCTCTCTCTCTCTCTCTCTCTGCTCTCTCTCTCTCTCTCTCTCTCTCTCTCTCTCTCTCTCTCTCTCTCTATATATATAGGCAATTGAGAAAAAACAAACCAACCAACAACTAAAAAACAAAATGTCTCTTGAGGACAACAAATGTTTAAGATTGAAAAATATAACATTTTGTCAGAATAGTGTGAAAACAGAAAAAAAAAATATAGAATGTATTTTATCACTTAACTCCTTTACTGAACACAATAATTTGATAATAAAAGACTTTACACTCTTGTCGGATGGCTCAAATTAAAATAGCATGCTTTTAGTGTGTCTGATGGAGTTGATACAAATTACAGTAAGATACAAGTTATGAAGGGAATAAATGTACATTTTCATTTTTATAATAACCTGTTCCCTTACATGATTTTTTTTTTAATGGAGACCTTTGTCTGCAAATATATCCATTTAAAATTAATTTAGTTAAAAAGTATGATTTGTCGTAAGCAAAAACCGTGATGCGCTGTGTTTGTTTTTGGGCTGGTTATATAGAAACGGATCAGTTAACATCATCTCTTGGTCCTCAAGGCAGTCAGAATTTGTTAGATTGCTTTCCTGGCTGAACAGTCAAGTGTCATGATGAATTGTGTCCACCCGTGGAATAGTGTACCCAGGGGCTAACCACTCAGGCCACAATTCATAATTTTCCCATCATAATTGCTGGTGGTCATTTAATGGGTCTTTTTTTCCACTGCACATTACGACTCGACTGTGCTCGATTTTTGGGGGGTTTTCCACTGTGGATAGTAACTGGTACCTGATACTTTTTTTAGTAGCACCTTGGTTGAGGTTCCAAGCGAATCGAGTCGATACTATATGTGACGTCAAAATCCAGCAGATCACTGATTGGTCAAGGAGAATTGTCACTACCAGCGTCACTGGATTTCTGACATGTGACATCAACCCGCTAGTTTTAAAGTTAGCTACAGCGATAGCAGTATCATTTGATCACGTGACTTTCGAATTGTAAAAAGAAATGGCTGTGCGCAAAATCACTCCGGGGTCAATAAACGAGGTGCAGAGGTTCCTCTCATTAGCGATGAGCGAATCGAAAAAGTCTTTCAGGAAGTGTCTCAGCTGTTGGCCGCACAGCGGAGTCACTGCTACCATCGGCCCTAACAGCAGTGTATGGAAAAGTAAAAAATAAAAAAAAAAACATAAAATTGACTACAGAACCATCAAGGAAAAGTGGAAGTGGTACGACCAAATGGATGCTATTTAGAGCGGCGTGCAATGGGAGGGAGAACGCCCTTGACTGGCGTTGATCCACGATGGAAGATGGTACATTTTGTTACATTAACTCTGTATTCTGCTTGAAAGCTTCACTTTATTTAGTTGACCAGCTACTGGAAGCTTGCTTCTAAAACAATCAGGCCAATTTAACTGCTACACTTGTGTAAAATCACCATTCAACAACTGCTTTATGCAGCACAATGAGCTAGTAGCTAACAGCTAGCTGTTGTGTTATTGTTTATTGTTATGTGTCGCATTTGATGTCACAGCGCAACTATGATGATCAGCCTATAATCCCACCCACGGCGGCACTACACAGTAGTGGAAAAGCAAGCTCAGAAAAGTAAAGCGAGTAGTCGAGGCGAACCTTAATGTGCATTGGAATAGTGCCATAAGATTGTAAGGTGTGTAAGTAAGTAAAATATTTTGTAATATTGTAGTTCAGTAATTCTGTAGCAGATAGGCTGCCAAATGGAAGCTAACTGAAAATACACAGGACAAGAAATTTCACAATCTATAGCTGTGGTAATATACTACCATGTGCATCAAATAATTTAGAAGTCATTAAATGTCGTATTTACAAAGTTGTATTGACACATCATAGAAGGATTTTGTAGCATTTTTACTAAAGCAGTGAATATAGTACTCATTAAAAAGTCCTATGAGACAATGGAATCACTATGACATCAGATCACGACACCGTCTCTCTCTGGCATGAGAAGCAGCAGATGTGTGTGTATTGTTTTTCTGGGTGCTGCAATGTAAACAAACCTATTGGCTATTTTAAAAAAAGAGACAGGCTGTTCGAAAAGTCCTGCTCCAACTTCATATTTTACTAGGAAATACATTTTTCAAGGCACTTCAGGGGGACTTTAAGTTTCTTCCTCAATATACCTTTGAACTTGTTGTCAAATAGGCATTTGTTCAATTTTGACTCGTTTGATAGTTCTGTTAAAATTAGGATTTTTATGGTCATTATTACTAATTGTAGTCCTATAGACAGTATGGTGTTGGTTCTTCTATATACAAATCTTGTAATACCACAATTATTATGAATTTCATCGGAATGTCTCTATCACACAGTATATAGGTATATTTATTTATACATTTAGTTTTACTATTGACTTTGTGTTAAACCGCAAATTTGCTAGTAGCTGTATCGAGGGTGGCAGTCACTCAGAATCCAGTTATGCTCTTTTGTTTTGGGCGATTATGTGGGTCTATTAGAGGTAATGTAACGTGTAATCTGAATGCTAGTCTCTTACCTGTACTCTCAGCACAGAGCTGCCTTTGAGGATTTAATCTGTAGGTGTCTGGAGTCAGCTGTGATCACATTTAAAATGGGATGACAAAGAGCTCATAATTATTCTGAGTGTGGGGAGGTGCACAAATCTTGAGAGCAGCAATGCAGCCTGTATCCAGGTAATGGTTTCTTTCAAATGCACATCATGCTTTTGTTCCAGTGGAGTTGCTTTAGATACAGGGATTTTTAAGTGGTAATGGGCTGCAAGGGGAGTCAGTTAAATCCTAATGTGTCTACAGTATGTGTTTTTTTTTTCTTTATTTTTAAATGAGAGATGTCACAGTAATTAATGTGGTTGCACAGTTATATCCAGGCATGTGTGTGTTACTGAGGGAAAAGAAACAGATTGATTTGTTTTGAATCACAGTAATGATTCAGAGATTCCAAGTGCCCCCTGCCTGTTTTGGAGCCTTTGTTTAGTAAATAATCAAATGGAATGGGGAATGCTGGGCATGTGGTGAGAGCTGCTGAAGGCTGGTGAATGTCTCTGAAGGCTTTTGGCCTATCTCTAATACTGTGAATATTGACATGGCTGCTGCTTGAATCATTAGAAGACCGTGAATGGGTTGAGAGTGAGGGATAGTCACTGGAGACCACAGAAAACCTGGGTATCTCTCTCTTTCGCCTTGTTTTCTCCATCTCTCGCATTCTCTGTATTTGAAATGTCTCCATTTCATTTTGTCTCTCTGTTTAGACTGGTCATAAAGAGATGTTTCTGTCTCAATTGCAGTTGGTTCAAACAGTTCCTGGCCGTTCCCAAGTGCCTGAAAAAAAAATAGGTCTTGTATCGCACTTCTAAACTGAGTGAGAATACCACAGCAGAAATATGCAGAAAAAAATTTACATACTTCCTGCTCTTTATATGGTAAGCTAAGGTGCATCTTGCATATATATATTTGAATTATTACAGAAGCATTTTGTTTGTACTGTACTGTAGTATACCTTATTAGACACAACTGGCACACCAGTATAGGTATGCAAACATTAAGACCGCATCAATGTTGTAAGTTGTTGTACAGAAAGATGAAGTTGTCGTTCTTCCAAGAAGAAATCTGTATTGCAGGGTGGACTACCTTTTTCATTGCCTCTTGTTTTCATCATCTCTCTTGTATGCTGATTTTGTTTATCCTGGATTGTGTTATATGCCTCTGTTGGTATTAGCCAAATAAATTGTGTGGGAGGGAATAAAAAAATGTTTGCCATTAAAAAAAAAGTCAAATGTTGAAGTAATACTTAATTTAATTGTAGTATTAAACTGGATTTATTAAGGTAGGGGCTTTGTTAACATGAAATATTAATGTCAGTTTCTTTATCAAGATAGTTCTGATTCATTATAGCTTTAGTGTAGCTGCTTGTTGGCCAAACACTTTTTTTGAAACAATCTACACCTTATTGTCCCATCACACCTTTTCAATATCTTATACTAGCCAGCAAGTTTGACCAGTCTGTTACAATGGTGATTCTTCAAAAACAACATCTGGGATTTAGGTTAAATAACCAGGACTCAACAAGGTTATTATAAAAATTATTTGTCTGCCGGCCTGACCAAGGCTGTAGTTCAGATTATACTTTCCCTGTCAACATTTTCACTGGCTTCACCACAAAGAATTATATGTTTTATTTTTAGTAGCATATTTTAAATGCAGTAGAACAAAATATAGTCTTTATATATATTTTTTTAACACTTAGGTTCTTTATTAAAAATAATTTAGTACAAATAATTAGGATCACAATTTTGACAAAAGTTCATCTATGTTAGCCAAAGATAACAGTACCTTGGTGACATTTTTAAATAAGTAGAATTCACAACAACTATGTTCAATACATCATACAAAAACAAATGTCCATGAATGAATGGGGCCAATCTGTAAATATTATAATACTCACTGTTTCAAAAGTACAGCCACAAGAAGTAAACATTATGCATATTAATATGATTATAGTGTGATAAAATTGCTTAACTTTTCAGTGTAAAGTAATATCCAATTTTACTTTGTTACAACTTTGTTGCCATGACAACGTAAAGCTGTAAACCCTAAAATCCTGCAACAACCTTTAAAAACAACTATTTAAACTTTACAGCTCAAATAATACACAAGTACTTTTTAAAAATAAATAGCTTCAGATTTCTGTCTTTAAACACTCAAAAAATCGCCAACATTCACTTCCATTGTAAGTGCCTCACTGTAACCTCTTTTTTTGCTTTTGTAAAGAAAAGGAGGGACAATCCAATAATGTTTTTTTTGATCAACATTATGGGAAAAATTCTGTCAATTGAGTTTAACTTGTATTGAACACAGAATATTCCTTGCTTTTAAAGAGATCAGCTAAATGTGAATTGGCTAGATTTTAGGAACAGAGCTTTTAACACTTGATTAATCATCCTAACATGTATTCATGCTGTGGTTCTCATATGAGTAGATGATGTCCTAAACTGCATGGAATGTTTTCGTTGTCAGCATTAACTAGCTGCAAATTTATTACATTTTCTGAGAACACAAATGTTTGCATGTTCCCTCTGCCCAGCATAAAGCTCATTTAGGAAATGCTTAACGTTAATTAGATGAAGCTTTTGATTAGTTGTTTGCCTTCATTAATGCTTTTGATTAGTTATGACAATATTAATGATGCCTAATTTACACCCTAAGACTTATAATTCCTTTTGTACATCAAGATTAAGACAGATCAGGTAGAGCACAGAACAATAAATCAAACCTGTTAGACATTGGTCATAATTTTAAGTATCAGACAACATTATGTTGTCTGATACTTAAAAATGTATGATTTTAAGCTTACATAGTATCTATATGTTTCACTTGAATGTACAATATTGTTTTCTTAAAGCACAACTCTTAACTGGAGTCTCATTTGTCCCATTCTTCATCAACAGACCTACACCATGGAGGGAGCCCATCAATCCATACTACGTGAACACCGGCTATGCGATGGCTCCCGCCACCAGCGCCAACGATAGCGAGCAACAGAGCATGTCCAGTGATGCTGACACTCTCTCCCTAACCGACAGCAGTGTGTACGTATACATCTATAGGTGCAAAAATACACACAACTACTCACAAGAAACCAATCCTGCCTCACTATCCCAAGCTGGTGGAACATTCCAGCTTACAGCGATTCAATTTCACTACAGTGTCCTCAAGTCAAACTGGCAGGATTTTCCTGCTCAAAGGAAATTTGCAGCCAGTTCTGCAGAAG
The DNA here is from genome assembly GCF_025860055.1 of Xyrauchen texanus. Taxonomy (NCBI): domain Eukaryota; kingdom Metazoa; phylum Chordata; class Actinopteri; order Cypriniformes; family Catostomidae; genus Xyrauchen; species Xyrauchen texanus. The sequence goes on from NC_068283.1 coordinate 16,373,953, forward strand.
CCTAGACATTCGAGCAATCAAACGGAAGACATGCAGACAAAGCTCGATATTACTTGTCATTGGAGTGTCTTAAGCTGAGGCTGATCTCAGAGCAGTGTCTCTTGCACACAGAATTAGTGCAATTTTCCCTCAGCTCTGCTCTAGGAACTGAAACAAATCTGCTCGCCTCTGAGGAGGACCATCTGCTCATTATCCACACCACTGATAGCCTCTAAATGTCATTACTTATGCTAATTATAGAGCTTCAAATTGTGAGGTATGAGGCACTGCAGGCTGTAATTTGTAGGCATTGACTTGTTTCCCTTAAAATTAACTTTCCCTGAAAACAAACGAAATGGCCATCACATTTTAATGTAGACAAGCAGGTTATAGGAAGTACAGGAAATTACATTTTGAAAGCAAACAAGTCTCAAAATAAGAGCTTTTTTGGCCTTAGGTGTAATCAAATTTGTCCACTTATTTCATGGTTACAAAAATATTTCGCCCTTATGCAATTATTTCAAATGGTTGCTTTGAAGCAGCATGAGAGGTCATGGGTGGATGGAGAAAATATTGCAATATGCAATGATTTTCTGTTGCTATTCATTTATATGCCCATCTGTAATGAATTTAAAGTCTTTGAAAATAAAATATTTTAAACCAGCTAAAGCCCAAAGTATACTCTGATATTGATTTGAATGCTTAGCGTCTGCATACAGTTGAATGCTAATCTTTCAAAGTATACTTCTTTTGACTGTGCGCATACACAGGTGGCTGGCACTTGCACGCTACAATTGCTACGTGATACTGAACTATTTAGGGGCCTAGACCTATAAAGATGTCTTAATAGTCCTTCAGACTCTAGTTAAACAGATGCTGGTATCTTCTGACCTCCTCACACACGTACTCTTGACGTGCACGCACACTGTTGTTGTTTCTACCTTTGTCTCATGTTATTTTTCTGATGAGTACATCTTCTAGTGCTTTTTTTGTGATAGCAACTGCGCACTGGTGAGTGTTGCCACCTTGTGGACCAACTTATTAGTGCAAATAATTCCTGCCGCAATGCACATTCTGCACATTCAGAAACATTGCGGTATAAAAATCATGCTGCACACGCTTGAGCACTCTTTTCATGACAAAATGTGCATCACGCGCCCTGTATGCATATGCCTAGCACACGTGTCTGACAGAAGTATACTTTGGGCTTAATGCAGCCAGCTCTCATTTGCCCTTTTTAGCAAGTTATTTACTTTCTCCTTCACAGGAAGTGGAGTCCTGTTTTTTTAAGTGTTTTTGGAGGATTTGTGGGTCTGGAGAACTAGAGCAGTTCTAGGTAGAAAGACGGCAACAGAGAATGTGCTACATTCAGAGATGGCACCAGTGATCCATGTTACAAAAATACAAAAATATTAAAGGAACATCAGGGGAAAAAACATGTATGAAGTTGGCTAGATTAGAGGCTGGTTTGCCATGTGTAGATGCAGAGGGGTCCGCAGCAGGACCCAAGGGGTTTAAAGACTCCCTGTGCTCTTGTCAGAGAGAGACCCCAAACATGCTCCGCTCTGATGCTGCTTATGCCGCCGGTGCCCCAGGGATTCAGTCAGACGGGGGAGGGCGTGCTCCCATTTTCAGTTCAACAACAAAAACTTGAATGCCTGGAAACACTTTAGGCTTTGCAGTCTGACTATGTTGATTAAAAGTGTCCTGTTCTCACACAAGGACTGCCTTGTATCCACGGCCGTATAGCCGACATTACTTTAAAGATGCACTCAGTAATTTTTTCGTATGTTGAAGTTTGGCTTACACTGACACCTAGTGGCCTGGATGCTGTACCCTTCAAAACACAGTAGTTTTCAGTTACCAGTGCCATTGTAGAAATTCACTATGCACAGTAAATCAGGATTGATTTAATCCATGAATACAAATGTCCAATAACAGGGCAGTTACTTTTGATTAAGAGAGGGGTATTTAGCTGGTCATGTGATGCAACATGGCTGCCCCCATTAGGTCGCCCGTGCTCCATGTAGAATAAAAGAGCTGTTATAAGGTTACTGATATGATAACTCTTCATCTCACATGAGTGGTCATGATTATATATATATATATATATATATATATATATATATATATATATATATATATATATATATATATATATATATATATATACACATTTGTTTTAAAATATTTACATATGCAGTCACCCTTGTGTCATTCCAAACCTGTATGACTTTCTTTCGTGGAACACAAAAGGGGATGTTAAGGCAAAGTTTACGTCAGTTTTCCACATTTTGCTACTGCGCGAGATGCAAATGTCTAATGACGGCCTTAGTCAAAAAGAGCAGTGCATCATCTTAAAAATGTCCCCTTATGTTCCATGGAAGAAAGAATATCGTATGGGTTTGTAATTACATGAGGTTGAGTTGAGTAAATGACAGAATTAAAATTAAAGTGAACTAACACTCTAACCTGTCATGAATTATCAGGATGTGTTATGTAAGAGATTAATTTAGTTTTTGATGTATTGACACAGATTGAGAATTAAAATCCCTTTATGCTTCTCCCCATCAGAGATGGTGTACCACCTTATAGATATCGAAAACCACATCGACGTGAGATCAACGAAAGTGCCAAAGTTAATGGCCGAGTGCCACTACCTCATATTCCTGTAAGTATGCTTTGTGTTTCCAGAGCACCTTGTTGACTCTACAAAGCAATTTTTTTCACTACCTTTCTTTCCATCACTCCCCCCTCTCTCACTCCCCACACCTTGGTTTATTTTATTCTCTGTGCCTTGTCTCCGTCCATCATCTTAGGGTCTTTCCCTGTCATTCTCACTCTCTCTTTTCTTCCCCCTGCCTTGTCTCTCCCATCGCTCCTAAAATGAATGTGCATTCTTAAGATGCACAGCGGTGGCTGGGGAGCTTTGATCATGTGCCGGCGAATAGCTGATGGAGAGTGAGCAAGCGCGAGTGTGCTGTCTAAAGCGTTCTTGATGCTCTCGTCAGCTCTGCCTGCACTGCCCCAGCAGATGTGAAGCCTCCCTTCTGATGGTTCGGCTTTCACACTGCACCAGCTCCAGCATAATTGGAGCCTCTGAGATGGAGCCCAATTTAACAGAGCAAACGTACACTTCCTCTCACTGGGGCCTTTCACTCATCCTATATAGACTGAGAGCTGTGGAGGCAGAGCTATATGTCGACGTTCCGAAGCCACTTTGCCTATTTTGCCATGTTTGCACCTAAATCTGATTACCTAAATGACAAGTCACAGATGTACAAATGTTCCTAACTCGAATCAACCTTTGATTCCTATGTCTATCTGTTATCTATTTGTCTTCTTTTAACGTTACATTCACATTATGTTTATGGAACATCTAAAACTTTACTCCCTCTCGCCCCTTTTTTTCTTTGCTTGCATTCTCCCGTTCTGTTTTACTTGAGTTTAAAAGGGTCTCTTATATTCTGTAAGCGTGCTTTGCAGCAGGGAGGCATGTTAGTAACCAAAACGCCTTGTCAAGACTTGACAGATTCTGCAGTTCCACTGGGCATGTAACCGTGTGGGCTGTGGAGGAGACTGATGAATCTTAAGCAAACAGTAGGCCAGAACAAAGAGAGCTGAAACAGACTTTAGATCAGATTTGGCCCTGTAATCAAAATTTTAACAGTTCCTGTAAAGTTTTATTGGACCTTATCCAGGCCTTGCCTGCAACTATATTTATTCATGTGTCTGTCCTCCTTCCCCACCTCTCTTTTTTTCTTCCCAGACTTTTGGAATAATACATTTCCTGGACTTCTATTGTTTGAAGTCCCATTGGTTTGAAGAACTACATGGTACATAAAGTCCTTTAGGAACAATTAACTCCTATAAGCAGATTTCTCCTAGGCCGCATAAGCTGCTTAGATGCACAGTTATTATCCAACATATCAAAGAGAGTGAGGTCTTTGTTGTACGTTTTATTTCACATTGCTAGTGTGAGATGTTATGGTTAATGACTTGGGATGTGTCTCAATCAGCTCCATAGTTCAGTAGTCAGGGCTCTTATGAGGGAGCTGTCCATTTCTAGAGTCTCAATCGCAAAATCGTTTGTTAAAAGGTTAAAAATACTCTTTCATATTTGTATTTCTTTGTCATTTATTTGTCAAAATATCACTGTACGTTTAAATGTCTACAACGAAAAATCGTGACGGTGTCATTCATACAGTGATGTTGTTAATTAATGCGAGCACTCATAATTGTGTCGCAGGTAATTGAGTCAGAAGTGTTCCAAAGTTCAGTGGATGGACACCCTTGCCAGTGCCAGAGATACTGATTCACAACATAGGAATCTAGGTGGCTGATTGAAACGCAACACTGAACTTGTGGATCGGTTTTTGGAGTATTTAAGACTCCATAACTATTTTGAATCTCTATAAACATTAGTCCCTTATTCACAAATGTATTGGACAATAGGTATGTTTGCATCAGATAATCCAATAACCCCACATATAATATGATTTGTAGCTCTGATACAAATTTGTTGCTCTGCTTCATCCAGCATGTACATACGTCAATCCGACCGCAATTGGCTTTGCCGTTGTACACCGGTTCCTAAAGACTCGCCACTTATTACCGACAATTCCTCAGCTGATGTCCTTCCTTTAAATATTCAATTACGCATTGTGTGTTCTTGTACAAATACCTGCTGCGGCACTATTGTAACTGTGCATGGAAAGTTATTTTCAGTGCTTTTGTTCTCAGTGGCACAATATCCAAAAAATCTTTAATACAAAATATTTGTATTTTCTGCCTCTATTAATGCTTAATGCTTTGTTCAGAACTATCTTCACATACCTGTGTAATTGGCAGCTATCTTATGTTAATTGAGAATGGTGACCTTGAGCAATGACTGGCATTCTCCTCCCATCAGCGCACAAACCGGATACCAAAGGATATTCACGTTGAGCCTGAGAAGTTTGCAGCGGAGCTGATCAGCAGGCTTGAGGGGGTGCTGAGGGAACGCGAGGCACAAGAAAAACTGGAGGAGAGGCTCAAGAGGGTTAGATTGGTAAGTGCATCCTAACATGTTAAGGAATCATCCCCTTACTACTATATATTGAGCTAGAGTAGATACATTTAATCTGTTTTCTCAGCTGTTTCTTTAAATCACAAAGCTACTTTTATTTTGATTGGTCTCAATCGGTAAAGCTTGTCTCACTGCTCTTTACATGCAAGGCAATTGGATGTCTTCTGAAGACTTCCCAACTTATCAAGGGGACTCTGCTCATTTCTGTAGTCATTCTCTTCAGTGTCAGGTGAATCTTCTGCCGAGATTGAGCTACATGCTAGTCTGCCTCAGTGTAATGACTTTGTTTGAAGTCAATCGGGGCATGAAGAAATGCTTGCACAAACCGCAAATGGGAATCTTTTTCCCGACTCAAAGCCAGGTGTTAAGTCTCAAGGCAGATTATTTATGTAGTTTGGCCTCCTGTAAGATTAACTTCCATCACGGAACAGTGACTGAGTTATTAAAAGCTCGAAGGAGGAATGTCATTGTCTCTTAATTGATATTCTTATCGGTGCCTCTCTAAGCTCCCTGTTCAGCACTCAGCAAACTTGTTTTAAGTTTTCTTTCCCCATCAGCTAACCAGCCTTCTTTATATCCAACTTACCTTTTCTTGGTTCTTCTTCACTGAGCAGGGGCGGCAGGGATTCTGACAGTTAAATATGCCTTTGACAGCTAATGTGCCTTTACAAGGCTGAATAAATTCTGATATGCCGCTTGGTTGTAACACAGTCATTTATTATTGTAGCATAATTAAATTTAAATTCAGAGCGAGTCACAGTGTCCAGTTTTTAGAGGTCGAATAAGCCACAGAGGGCAATCATAAATTGGCTGGTTTGCGCATTGCGGTTGGATTTGTGGGCTGTTTCCCACCTCCACTCCTGGTTTTTGGCACGATCTGTGTCAAAGATCATCCAGAGCCCTGACCTGCACAGCTGCTCAGTAAAAATATAAATATTCAGAATTCCTTTATCTCCTTGGGCTTCACTACCTGGGGAGAGAATTAAAGTATTGCACACAGATTACCCGATACTGTTTCAGTGTTCAAATGAGAAGACAACTAACTAAACATGCACATTTGGTAGAAATATGAAGGCAAAATGTGCTTGCATTTTTGACAAACGAAAGTAATATGTCATGAATTCACATTAAGACTATAATTAAGAATAGTGCAAAAACATGCAAAATTGTGTAATGTGGGCTGCTCACCAGATATATTTTCAAATTGGCAGCAAAGAGACCAAAAGAAGAGAACACTGTGTACGGTTAAGCCCACATCAGCATAAAACACGTTTACACGTGTGACATTTAATGCATGGCTGCATTAAAACGAACACAATGCAATACATTTGTAATACCTTAAAACACACATTTACACATAAAAAATATACTTAAACATGTAATTGCTCAAACTTACAGTACCCATATTCTGGGAGTGATCCTTTCTGGATTGACCTCTGTCCAAAACTACAGTATGTTGATTACTATTCACATTGCTTATACAAGACTCCAGACTGCGATTTTAAATGGTCACAAATGCGACCAAAAATAAGCAATTGCAACAATAATTTAAATTCTATTCACCACTGGTGTCAGTTGGGTTGTGTGCGTTCATGCGATTTCATCAGATATCATCTTGTGAGTCATTGAATACATCTTTAGAGCGCGAACCAGTGTGTCTCATACCACTTTTCACCCCTTCTGCTGTGACAAGCTAGTTCCACGCAAAAACAAAGACAGCAGGAGCCATGATGTGACTTAGGACAATTGAGGGGCACCTACACAACTATAACACAAGGGGCAAACATTCATTGGTGCTCAAGAAGGGAACATGCTACTATATGCATACGAAAATGTATGTAAATATCTGTTATGTGGAAAAAACTGAACAACAACCTAAATCGAGCAATTTTGTTATTTGGTAAATAAAACCAAAAATCCTAAATGTTTCAGTTTAGAAGCCACTGGCTCTAAATAATTTTTTCCTTTGTTGTCTGGAACCCTGTGATATTATATACAGTTATTAATATGCATGCAACAGGATAAGATTGCAAGGTGCCAGATAGGGATGTTAATGATGAATCAAAATGTATTGGTTAATTAATTGTTATTAATAATTTGATCGATTAAGCTTATCGATCATCTATTAATTAATTTCAGGACAAATACGTTTAGTAATCATCCAATCAGACATTGATAAGGCTGTCTATACTGTCATCCGCTGCTAGAGGGCACTTGACGCTGCATGCTTCTTATCCAAATCATAGAAGAAGAGCCTCACAGATCAGACATGAAGTGGGCTCAATGTAAACAATGTTGGAGCGTTTCTCTAGACCTTATTCATGCTAGCGCCGTCTTTGATTTTGAATGGGAATGACAACGAGGCTGTGAGGATAGACTTACAGTCTCATCAATGGGTTGTACTGCAGTTTAAAGTGTTTTTGGATCCTTCCACTTACAAAACATTGATAAAATATCTGTCCAAGAACAGATGTAATCAGGGAGATTTTGTACAGCTTCATACCGTTCTTGTCAAGTCCTGTTTATGCAGCGTGTTATGATTAGACTTCATTTTTTCCAAATAATAAATATAAGTCCAAAGGACCGAAATATCTCACAATTCACATCGTGAAATTTTAATGAACTCAAATATGTAGAGTATACAAGTTATTTTTAGCAGTAGCCTAAATCATGAACAGTTATTAAACTCATAAATTTGTTCTAAACACTGCCTATATGTATTAAAATACTTAACTAAGAATATTTTAAGAGGACAATGCCAATACTTCATTACTTAAGTGAAATCATTAAAATTTTATTTAAACTGTATGCTACATGCACATATTATTTTGAGTCCTCCACGTGCGTTTTGCGATATTAACGTTAACGATTTATAGATTAATTGATCGTTAATTTCCACGACGATCGATTATGAAAATGTCTGAAAATTGACACCTTTTGCCAGACCGTATGAATGCTAGACAAGTAAACTTCCCGTCACCTTTGGAGGAATGCAATGTGAATGTTGTACAAAGTAACGTAACTTTAACAATGCTATCAAAGTGAAAATCAGGCACAACAGGCCCCTATAACCCATCAGATTGTTTTGGTTGAATGGATCACATGACTGTGTCTCATGACAAATATGCCATTGTTTTCAGATATATCCGTTTTCCCAGTCCACACTATAACATGAAGAGTGTTTTTAAATGCATCCACTCTGGAAAATGTTTTCACTTTTTTACTTTTTTAAAATGCGGTCTGTGTAGACGGAAGTCCAAAACGTAGAGAAATAAAATGTGTTTTCAGAAAAAGTTCAATTACAATCAGATTTTCAATTATAAAAATGAATTCAATTTTCATTGGCTACACTAAAATGGCAGAATGTGACTAAAGCTGTATTTAGTTGCAATACTGACTTGATTTTGAAAATCCTCAAAATGAATGCCGTGTTACTTCCACTGATTTAACAAGAAACACAAACAAAAAAACCCAGTTAAGACAAGTTTGACCTTGAAGGCCAGAACTAACCAGTGACTAACATGTTAACAAGTCATTATTAAATCCTAAGCAAACACTCGTCTGGTCACTTCTAATGTGATGAGTAGAAAACTGTGATTTTCATAATTTCCTTGAATGTGAAAGTCATATATTGAGCCATAAGGAAATTCCACCATGGCTCTGTTTCAGGTCATTGTCTGTTTTGAAAGTGACCATAACAAAGACATATAAATAGAAGCTAATCTGGTCAAGCCTGTGAAATGAGGACATCTGCCGTTTAAAACCTGTAACTGCACAATGATTATATGGAGCTCATTGTTCTCTACATTAGGCTGTTTCAGGTCTATCAAATGGCATTCCCTTTGGCATATTAGGAGTCACAATATTTATTTTAATTATTGAATGAGATCAAACTGAATGGCTGATTTTACAGCCGGTGATAGCCAGACATCTCTTCAGTCTTTTACTATGGACTTCAGAGGATGAACTGATGCCAACTCCAACTGTAAGGCATCAGATACTTTATATGCCTCTGCCTGAACCTTGGACTTACGATGGACCCCACCGAACCTGCCTGCATCACCTTTGTTTATTGATGGACTACACTCTTGAAATGGAATACATAAACTATCATTTAATTGAAAAAAAAGCCTTCATCAGCCAACTAACAAAGGACAATGCATCAATGTGAACTTCTGCATTTATTCCAGGACAGACTTCAAAGACATTAGTCATTAATCTTAAAGTTAATAAAAACAATTTTTTTTAAACACTGACCCTTAACACTTACTCAGTTTTAAACCATGACTTGCACTTTACACAAATAACTAATATTTGCATTATATTCATGCTGGTTAGCCAGGGGAGGAACTGGTTGGTTTCTCTTAAGGTTATTTTTCTCCATTAACAAACATCTTATGGAGAATTATTCAATCATATTTAATCAAACTACACTTTTTTCCCCCATTTTTTTGTTAATGCTTGATTTTCTGTAAAGCTGCTTTGAAACGATGTGTGTGGTGTAAAGGGCTATACAAATAAAAATGACTTGACTTCTTAAAATGTATATTGTCATCATTGTTAATCTGTGTCCTGTAGGAAGAGGAAGGCGATGATGCAGACATCTCCACTGCCCCCTCTCTGGCTAGCCACCGGATGCCTCCTGCTGTCCAGGTGCAGCATTATGGTGGTCGATACTCGGAAATGAGCTACAATGGGCTGCAGCTGCGGGACGCGCACGAGGAGAACCCCGAGAGCATCCTGGATGAGCATGTACAGCGTGTCATGAAAACCCCCGGCTGCCAATCTCCGGGCACAGGTCGCCACTCTCCGAAGTCACGCTCACCAGATGGGCTACCCGCGGGCAAGATGTCAGGGCTGATGATGCCACTGTCTGGTGCACAAGGTAAGCACCAAGTTCGTTTAGGTCCAAAGGGTGAGGCAGCACACCTGCACAATCACAAACACCTTCACCATACACACTATGCCGCTGGGGGAAAGCCCAAAGAGCAAATGGAGGCGGAAGCCATGAGGATGCATGCCGGCTTTGCATGGAACATGGAGCAACACCACTATGGATCCAAGTTACGCAACTACGCAGACGGAATGAGCATTGGTCCCAGTGCCATGGACCCCATGGGTTATGGGTATGCTCCTTGATGTTGGCTTTTGGTATTCCTATATATTGGAGTTATTAAAGGGACAGTTCACCCAAAAATTATACTACTGTCATCATTCTCTCATTATGTTGTCCCAAACCTGTATGACTTTATTTCTTCCATAGGACATTTAAGGAGATATTATGCAGAATGTGAGCCTCAGTCACCCACTTTCATGGAATTTTTTCCTTACAATAAAAGTGAATTGTCACTGAGGCTAACGCTCTGCCTAGCATCTCCTGTGTTCCACAGAAGAAAGTCAAATGGGTTTGGAACAACATGAGGATGAATAAATGATTTCATTTTCTATTTTTGGATGAACTATCCCTTTTAATGAAACCATATCATTTAACAGCTTCAGTGATTATGTCATGGTCTCTTATTGTAGCAGTAAAGGTAGCACGCTGTCAAAGCGACCTGTCAGAAAAGATGATGCACGAAACCATGAGCTACGAGAGCCCTTGCCTGTTGATGACATGGAGAGGAACCAGAAGATTTTGCAGTGGATGATGGAGGGAGAGAAGGAGACTGGACGCTCCAAGAGGAGTCCTTATGGGTGAGTACCCTTACTGCCGAACGAACCTCTTATGGCACTTTTCCACTGCACGTTACAGTTTGACTCGCCTCAACTCTACTCGCTTTACTTTTCAGAGCTTGCATTTCCACTGCCCCTCAACGTGGGTGAGATTATAGGCTGATCGTCATAGTTGCACTGCCTCTACTGCCTTGACATCATCTTAAACACGACACAAACTGACCAAAACAATAACACGTCCACTAGCTGTTAGCTACTAGCTCATTGTGCTGCATAAAGCAGTTGTTGCATGATGATTTTACACAAGTGTAACAGTTCAATTGGCCTGGTTGTTTTAGAAGCAAGCTTCCAGTAGCTGGTCAACTAAATAAAGTGAAGCTTTCAATTTAATGTAACAAAACATACCATCCTCCGTCGTGGCTGAGTCCAGGGCAGTCTCCCTCCCATTGCTTTCCATTTCCCATTTGGTTGAACCACTTCCACTTTTCATTGATGGTTCTGTAGTCACTTTTAAGTTTTTTTTACCTTTTCCCTACACTGTTGGTAGGTCCGGTAGTAGCCAGCAGCTGATCATTTCACTCATTGCTAACGAGTGGACCGTCTGCATCTTGTTTATTGACCATGGCGTCGTTTTGCGCACAGCCATTTATTTTTTCACAATTCGAAAGTCGAGTGGACAAATTATACTGTTATCGCTGTAGCTAACTTTAAAACTAGCGGGTTGATGTCGCGTGTAAGAAATCCAGTGACGATTCTCCCTGACCAATCAGTGATCTGCTGGATTTTGACATCACATTTAGTATCTGCTCAGCTCACTTGGAACCTCAACCACGGTGGTACTAAAAAAAGTATCAGGCACTACGTACTATCCACAGTGGTAAACCCCCAAAAAGTGAGCAGAGTCAAGTGGAGTTGTACCGTGCAGTGGAAAAGCCCCATAAGTGCATTTATCTTGAAGGTTTAGTACAATAATCACTCATGGAGGTCTATTGTCAGCAATTCACAAGAATGTTTTTTAGACGTTACTCTGAGTTTTTAGAACTGTTTTTAAAATGTCATTTTAGTGTTCATGTTACTCAGTAACTACCCATGTAAATACACAATGATACAAAGGAACTACTTGTAATTGCAGTGTAATTATTTTATCATGCTGCTTGTGCTTACATATTATTATAATTACTATACACCTTTTCAAGGACGTAATCAATAACACAGGAATTAGAACGCTACTGTGCATGTCTTGCCCTGAAGCATTGCTGGTAGCTGCATTTTTATAACCCAGAACTGTCAAAATAAAACGACTAGAGCATACGTTTAGAGTTTAGAGAGAACAAATGAGATACTGTATGTGCAAAAACTGAAAATAAATGATGAGATGCCATTACTGGATCCTTTAAATAAGACTGAGTTAACATATTTTATCAAACAACATCAAATGTTTGCCTGAAGTGACTTATCCAGATGTGTTGATTCTGTGAGTATCTAACCGAGAGAGGTGATGGAAGTGTATCGTAGTTTAGATGCTCACAATTATTTCCTCAGTGGAAAGGATGGAAACATCGGATCACTCCTATTATAACCAATGGAGCAATTAATGCTGTAAGCATGTGACTTGCAGACAAAGTAAGGTTTTTTGATTGTAAAAAAAAAAAAACCCTTCTTCATCTGTCTATTTCATCTGCATTAGGTTTTATACTACTCAAGCTATTCTGAGAACTTGTCGGTGCAATACTGCAGACATTGTTGACTTTTGTTTGAAAACAAGCGTGTTATGTTCCTCATTTGTAAATTTGGATAAAAGAGTCTGTTAAATGACTGAATGTAAATTGCGCAGCTTCGTTCATTATAATGGAAGCAATCTATAGTCACTTTTAGAGGCTGACTTCACTAGCCAGCTAAACTCTACCTATCAAAGTTACAATTAGTTGGCAAAAATGTTGTTCACCTACCAGAGATAAGATGTGTGCTGCTACATATCACGACACAATAAATTGTCAAGCCATAAAAGTGATATCTTCCATGTAAATCAGAGTTTTTGCTCTAACCAGCAGTGACACATTTTGAACAACAGGCCGTTTTGTTGATGGCTTGGATTCTATTTCTGCTGCATTGAGCTGGGTAGTCCCGCCAATAGTGAAATCTCATTTTTTCAAAATCCCGCTCCTCGTAACAGTATGTAAAGCATCAAATATCTGCTGAGTGCCATCTAGTTGCAGTTTCACCTACAGACAAATTGCTTGGAGCAACGTTGTCGTATTACATATTGTCTGGTCCTGGTGTTGGACCCATTACTGGACCTGACTGATGGTGTTAAAGCTCATTTTTGTCATGCTTATTCCTTAGGAGTATCTCAGGATCCAAGAAAGCCCAGGGTCATGAGGTGTCGAGGCCCAGCTCGGTGGAAAGGCCAGGGGCAGTGCACCCTTGGGTTACCGCCCAGCTCCGCAACAATGTACAGCCCTCCCATCCCTTCATCCAGGATCCAACCATGCCTCCCAACCCTGCCCCCAACCCCCTCACACAACTGGAGGAGGCGCGAAGGCGGCTTGAAGAGGAAAGGAAGAAGTCTGGAACTTTGCCAGCCAAGCAGAGGTGAGAAGTCGCATCCTCTGTAAATGAGTGTTCAAACAGTATCGACTCGTGATAATTCTTATTTGACACATGGTGGCCTGTTTTGTTATTGTATAGCAATAATCACAGGCTATTTGCCTCCATCAACAGGAACGTTTTAAAATTGTAACACAATATCATTATGACCTAATTGATAGCAGATGATTAATGCAAGGCTGGCTGCTATTTCCCCCTCTTCCCCTTTCTAGTCGACATGTTTCAACACACATTATGGCTGGCTTAGGTGTATGTGTGTATTAAGGTGTTTTGAGCCTGCAATAGCAGCCGGTGTGTCTAAAACGGGGTTGTTCCTCAGGTATGTGATGGAGGTGATCCAGAGGGGTCGCGCTGCTGTCAGGCCCGCTCTGTTTCCCTCGCTCAGTGTGGTGCCCGCTGTTTCCGACACAGAGCTCCACGAGTCTGAGTATGTGCCACTGTCCTAGCATTACCCCTCCCTTCATATTTATCCATAGAGCATAGCACTCCCCTTTACATCCCATGCTACTAGTACATGCACCCGCATGTGTACGCCAAGCCTGCAGCAGGTCGGTGGAGCATGTGCCTTCATGTAGTTCTTTTTTTTTTTTGGTTTATATGTAGAGCTACACTTCCTTTCCAGTGCTTAGTTTAAGAAGTAGTTCATCCAAAAATTGGAGTCATTATAAATTGTGTGTGTGTGTGAGTTAAAAATTAATGTTATGTTCTCACATATATGGTGTTCCAATCCCATATGCTATTATTTTCATGAAACACAAAAATACATGTGAAAAAGCTAAAAAAAAGAAATAAAATAAAAAATATAAGCACTGCCAAAATATTTGATATGGCTTGTGTACCAAATTCCAGGTCTTCTGAAGCCATACAATAGCTTTGTGATGAAGGGACTGTAAATATAACTCCATATTCAGCTCTCAAATCAAATATGGCACCTATGAGCAGGTTTGATGTCATGACGTCTGGTCACTCATGAAACACTCTAGAATTAATGAAGTTTGTGCCATATTTGATTTGAAAGCTCCATACTGAGTTGCATCAGTGATATGATATGAGAGTAAATAATGATTTAAATTTCAATCTATTCATCACACAAAGCTATTGTATGGTTTCAAAAGGCTTGGAATATAATGATATTAGTCTACTTTTATGGTTCTTTTTCTTGACAATAAATGGTCGTTTTTACTGTCACATTTTGCAAAAAAGCTGTGCGGAAATCGTTGAGAAAAATGACAGCATACGTGTTTGGAATGACATGAGGGTGAGTAAATAATAACATAAATATAAGGATGTATAAGGTTGGATGAAGGTAGGGTGAAATAACGTTTGGTTACTTATGTAACCTCCGTTCCCCGAGGGAGGGAACGACACGTTGTGTCGGAGAAGCGACACAAGGGGTCTCTCTTGAGCGCCGATATCCACCTCTGATCTATAAAAAAAGGCCAATGAGAGTTGGCAGCCAGTATTTGCATGTCCCGCCCCCGGACATACGGGTATTTAAGCGGCGCAAATACGGGAGTTCATTCAGGATTTTTCTGAGGAGCCGAAATGGTCCGGCCACAACAGTGGCTCGGTTCAGCGACATGGCGGAGGAAAGACACAACGTGTCGTTCCTCCCTCGGGAACGGAGGTTACATACGTAACCAAACGTTCTCTTCTGTCGCTTCTCCACGCTGTGTCGGAGAAGCGACACTAGGGGACCCATTCCAATCTTGCCATGTGCTGAACCGTGTACGTGAACTGCCGATACAGAGGCGGGCAGGGATTCATCCAGTGCCACGCATCGCCTGTACTCGGCTGCACGCACTCTTCCCCAATGCCCCATACTGAACATAGGGATCCTTCTAGTTACCCTGAGAGGGGAACAAGGCGATGTTTGCCAACATGGGAACGGGCCAGCCTGGCTGGGCCTCTTTCTCTCTATGTTTCTCGCATAGAGCAATCACGGCCGGGCCCTTACACGATATAGGGAAGGGGTCTTACCCAGACCCTCGCGGAGACCACACCTGCCCTTTTTCTTGGGGAGGAAAAGTGGTAGACACGCCACACGGCCGCCTTAGGGCTCGTGTGGAAAGTATGGTGCGGTGGTAGATCCAGCCTCGAAAGGGGGAGTTGCTACAGCACGGCGACCGGGCAGCTGTAACTGCCTAAGGGAGACACGGGGTCCGCCAGAGGGGACAGAACCGTGGAAATACACACGGGGAGTCCGAGCAGGAGGCCTTACCTGCGGAGCACCTATACCAGTACAGGGTAGCCATCAGGGTACCCACAGTGGCTTGGGTCGGCGAAGTTCCTCCACTGAACCGCTGGACCCGGAGGGCTGGGGAGGAATCGACCAGGGTCCCGACTCGGAGTGGGCGCTCTGGGAAAAAGGCGACTACTTAACCTTGACGCCAGGAAAGGGCGCTGGGCGCAGCTGATCCACCCGGCCGGTCGGTCTACGTGTTACCGAGTTCTACGGGCTCGGACCTAACAAAACACGAGACGCAACCGACTCAACGCGGAGGTTGTAAAACCTCGCGAAGGTGTTGGGTGTTGCCCAATCCGCGGTTCTACAGATGTCTGCTAGGGAGGTGCCCTTGGCCAGTGCCCAAGAGGACGCAACACCCCTTGTTGAGTGAGCTCGGACCCGCAAGGGTAGGGGCATGGCCTGGGTGTGATAAGCCAGTGTGATGGCGTCGACAACCCAGTGGGCGAGCCTCTGTTTGGAGACGGCATTCCCTTTCTGCCGTCCCCCAAAGCAGACAAAGAGCTGCTCAGAGCGTCTGGTGCAGGTAAATGCGCAGGGCGCGCACTGGACATAGCAACGAAAGGGCTGGGTCTGCCTCCTCCCGGGGCAGCGCTTGCAGGTTCACCACCTGATCTCGGAATGGTGTGGTAGGAACCTTGGGCACATAGCCCGGTCAGCGTCTTAGGATCACAGACGTATCTGCCGGACCGAACTCCAGGCAAGTGTCGCTGACAGAGAACGCTTGCAGGTCCCCGACCCTCTTGATAGAGGCGAAGCGATCAGCAGGGCCGTCTTAAGAGAGAGGGCCCTGAGTCCAATTGATTCAAGCGGCTCGAAGGGGGGTCTCTGGAGTCCTGCCAAGACTACCGAGAGATCCCAGGAGGGAACTAGGCCTGGCCGGGAGGGATTCAACCTCCGGGCACCTCTCAGGAACCTGAGGATCAGGTCGTGCCTACACAAAGACTTGCCGTCTACAGGATCGTGGTGGGCGGCAATGGCGGCAACATACACCTTGAGGGTGGACGGGACAGCCTCCTGTCCAGCCTCTCCTGTAGGAACAGGAGCACTGACCTAATCACGCATCTCAGCGGGTCTTCAGTTCGGGAAGAACACCAATCTGCGAACAAGCGCCGCTTTAGGGCGTAAAGGTGCCTGGTAGAAGGGGCTCTGGCTTGGTTAATTGTATTCACAACAGTCGCCGGTAAGCCGGCTAGCTCTTCCGCATCCCGTCCAGGGACCAGACGTGGAGGTTCCAGAGGTCTGGGCGTGGGTGCCAGAGCGTGCCCCGTCCCTGAGAGAGGAGGTCCTTTCCGAGTTCCGAGAACCAAGTCCGAGTGGGCCAGTAGGGGGCCACTAGCGTGACTTGCTCCTCGTCCTCCCTGACCTTGCACAGCACCGGTGCAAGAAGGCTCACTGGGGGAAATGCGTACTTGCGCAGCCCCGAGGGCCAGCTGTGTGCCAGCGCGTCTGTCCCGAGGGGAGCCTCTGTTTGGGCGTACCAGAGCGGGCAGTGGGAGGTTTCCTGGGAGGCAAACAGGTCTACCTGGGCCTTGCCAAACCGTTCCCAAATCAGCTGGACCGACTGGGGGTGAAGCCTCCACTCCCCACCTGGCAGGCATTGTCGTGATAGCGCGTCCGCTACGACATTGAGCTTGCCGGGGATGTAAGTGGCACGCAGCGACCTGAGTCGGGAGGAACTTCCTGAGGGCGAGAAGGATGGTCAGCAACTCCAGGCAGTTGATGTGCCAACGCAGCGGGGCCCCTTTCCAACGGCCCGCTGCTGCGTGCCCGCAGCACACGGCACCCCACCCGGACCGAGAGGCTTCGGTTGTGACCAGAACGCGTCGGGACACCTGCTGCAGGGGCACTCCTGCCCGTAAAAAGCAGAGGTCTGTCCGGGGTCGGAGTGTTTTGAGGCAGGCGGGGGTGATCCTTACCCGATGCGTGCCGTGGTGCCATGCTTGTACCGGGACTCGAGTCTGGAGCCAGTGCTGGAGTGGTCTCATATGCATCAACCCCAGCGGCGCAACCGCCGCGGAGGACGCCATATGCCCCAGGAGCCTCTGGAAAAGTTTTAGAGGGACCACTGTGCCTGGCTTGAAGGAAGCGAGGCAGTCCAGCACCGACTGAGCACGCTCGCTCGTGAGACGTGCTGTCATTGAGACTGAGTCTAACTCCAACCCGAGAAAAGAGATGCTCTGAACCGGAGTGAGCTTGCTCTTTTCCCAGTTGACCTGAAGCCCCAAGCGGCTGAGGTGCCGGAGCACCTGGTCTCTGTGTGTGCATAGTAACTCTCGAGAGTGTGCTAGGATAAGCCAGTCGTCAAGGTAGTTGAGAATGCGGATGCCGGCTACTCGTAGCGGGGCAAGAGCCGCCTCTGCGACCTTCGTGAAGACGCGAGGGGACAGAGACAGGCCGAAGGGGAGGACTTTGTACTGAAACGCCTGGCCGTTGAACGCGAAGCATAAGAAGGGTCGGTGTCGTGGCAGAATTGAGACGTGGAAGTACGCGTCCTTCAGGTCTACCGCTGCGAACCAATCTAGATGCTGAACTCCAGCCAGAATATTTCTCTGCGTGAGCATTTTGAACGGGAGTTTTAACAAGGCCCGATTGAAAACTCGCAGGTCCAGGATTGGTCGTTAGCCGCCGCCTTTCTTGGGTACAATGAAGTAAGGGCTGTAGAAACCCTTCCTCATTTCGGTTGGAGGGACGGGCTCTACCGCGCCCTTGGCTAAGAGGGTTGCGATTTCCGTGCGCAGGGAACTGGCATGCTCGCCGTGTACTGCAGAAAAGCGGACGCCCCTGAAGGGGGGCGGGAGCCGGGCAAACTGAATTGCGTAACCGGTGCAGCCAGCGTGATGCGTTGGGAAGCGAAAACCACGCTTCCCAGCTCTGCGCTAGGGGCACCAAAGGGACGAGTATTTTGGACATACCCGGCGGGGCCTCGCAGCGGGGCGGAACAGGTAATGCAGCGTCGGGCGGCTTCGTTGCGGCCTGAGGCTGGGGTGCTGAGAATAGACTCAAAGCACTTACCTTTCTCTGCGCTTCCGGCAGGGGGCGGGTTCGTGACTGAGGAGGAGGTCTGCTGGCGTCCTCTGGACTCGTCTGAACCGGCCGGCCGGGGGGCAGTCGTAGGCAAGCGGAAAGCGGGATCGGCGCGTCCGGTGTACCGGGACTGTCGTAATCTGAAAGCAGATTGCCGTGAGAACGGCATTTGCGGGCCAGGTGACCCAGAGGCAAAGGAAATAGCTCTTTTATTGAGAATGTGGGTACCACAGCCCCTGTCAGGGGGTGTGGCAAATGAAAAAACAAAGGATTCTCCTCCCGGCCCTCCACCGGGGGACGGAGCGGTCTTACCACCTCCGGAGCTAACGTCTTGGGCTCTGGGTCGGCTGTCTCAGGAACGCTTGGGAGCCTTCCGGGTCCTAGAGGGGTTCGTGAGACAGGGGCGTCGCGCCGCCTGCGGGGTGCTCGACGCTGGGGCTGAGAGCTGGGCCCGGGTTGAGGCGGAGCAGGAGCTGGTTTCTTCGCAGGGGGACGCCCTCGGCGGGCAGACGGGGCAGGGCCCGTAGCGGCAGGTGTGCGGCGGGGCATGATGTGAGAGATGGCCTCCGTCTGCTTCTTCAACGCGGAGAACTGTTGGGCGAAGTCCTTGACGGTGTCACCGAAAAGGCCAATCTGGGAGACAGGTGCGTCTAGGAAGCGGTTCTTATCGGCCTCATGCATCTCGACCAGATTGAGCCAGAGATGGCGTTCCTGGACCACTAGGGTGGCCATCACCTGTCCGAGTGCCTGCGCTGTGGCCTTCGTCGCGCTCAGGGCGAGGTCGGTCGCTGAGCGCAGTTCCTGCAGCACATCAGGATCAGGTCCACCCCCGTGCATGTTTCTGAGTGCTTTGGCCTGGTGGACTTGCAGGAGGGCCATCGCATGCAGGGCGGAGGCAGCGCGTCCAGCCGCACTGTAGGCCTTTGCGTTGAGGGAGGATGTTGTCCTACAGGGCTTGGATGGGAGTACGGGGCTGCCACGCCAGGAGGTAGGGCTACCGGGGCATAGATGGTACGCAACTGCCCTATCGACCTTGGGAATCGCCCCGTATCCTTGGCGCTCTCCGCCGTCGAGGGTGGTGAGAGTGGAGCGGGTGGCACCTAGATGAGCGGAGAGCGGGGCTCTCCACGTAGACGTCAGCTCGTCATGCACCTCCGGGAAAAACGGGACCGGGGGGATGCGTGGCCGCGAACGCGCGCTGCCCCCAGGAACCAGTCATCCAACCGTGAAGGCTGTGGGGAGGATGGAGGGTTCCAATCCAACCCCACGCTCACGGCGGCCCGGAAAGCATGTCAGACATCTGAGCGTCGGCCTCAGCCTGGGCCTGTTGGCCCAAAGGTGGCAGTCCAGGGGAGTCCTCGGCATCAGACATCACACTCTCCAATGCAGCGGCGAGTTCATCTGCTTCGGGCTCGGGAGGATAGACAGCCGGGCCGTGAGGCGAGCCACTATCGCCGCGAGCGTAGACGGGGACCAGCGAGCGTGTCGGGGAACGGGAGGTTCGCGGGGGGCTACCCGGCGAAACTGCACCCGCTGCCGCCCCCAAATCGCCCCCAGTGCCAACCGCATCGTCCTCAATCCCGTGGGAAGAAGGAGCAATGCGGGGTGCAGCTGGGGTGGCTTGCTCTCTGTTGAAAGCAAGCCGCGACCGCAACGTGGTCATGGTCATGTTCTCGCGTTGAGAACATGAGCCATCCACAACGCCGCCTCGGTGTGATCGCGGCCCAAACACACGAGACAGCGCCTGTGGCCGTCTGAAGCGGAGAGCACTCTACCGCATCCAGGAACAACACAGGGGCGGAAGGGCATCTTGAAAAAGACGCGTCCTGAATAGGACGTTCAACGCCGCTGTGTTTTGCTCTTTTAGAGAAATTCACTCTTTTAAGGGAAATAACTCTTTTAATACACAGTATGTGTGTGTGTCTGCGCTGTCGAAGCGCTCAGGGGCAACAATGCACGCCCTGCAATGCGAAGGAGAAAGCCGCTGTTGTGCGCCGTCTAGATTCAACAGCATGCAGATCGTCAGAGGAAACAGGAACGTTAGTGGTGTGTAACTCGCAGCAAACAGACAGACAAAAAAAGACAGACCATCGGCTCCGAAGAAATTTTCTGAATGAACTCCCGTATTTGCGCCGCTTAAATACCCGTATGTCCGGGGTCGGACATGTAAATACTGGCTGCCAACTCTCATTGGCCTTTTTTCATAGATCAGAGGTGGATATCGGCGCTCGAGAGACCCCTAGTGTCGCTTCTCCGACACAACGTGGAGAGAGCGACAGAAGGGGAAGGTGCTTTTTAAACTGTTCAGAGAGCTTCATTCATCCACAAACACTGTCGTTTAAACCATTAATTAATGGCTGTCTACATATTCAGATACAGCCAAAGTTTGTATAAAACAGCCCAAAGAAAAGTGTAGTTCTGATCCCGGCGTCCTCCGTCAGTGTTGTAGTTGCTATTGAATTGCATGCAGATAACATAACAAGAACAATGGTTGATACTAGATGACGTCACTACGGGGGTTACTTTGTGAGTGCGAATGCAACATGCCCATTCCTCATAAGAGTTCTCATCTTGAAAGTTACTAAAGGAAAAGTACCAGGACTGTAGGTGGGAAAGGGCCTAAACACTCTGGTTAAGCACTGTTATGGTTGCAGTGAAGTGTCAAGTGGCAGTATTGTTTAGACTAGTAATTTATCCAAAGGCACCCTTGCTTGAGTTAAATTCTGATCGGTGGAGAAGAGCGAGGGTCCATTGATGTGTACTATCTGCCTGCTGCTCATGTACATAAGCAGTTTAGTCACATCAAAGCATCAGTGTGGAGGAGATGAAAGCAGCGCTGCCAGACAGTTCCATCTTTTTTTCTGAGAAGTGGGCAGCATTTGTCAGGCATCTGTAGTGTGGAGCAACAGCTCCGTTTTAGTTGGCAACACGAAGCCAACCCTTTGCCACCCACCAGCACTCTTGCCAACATTAAGCCCTACAGAGCAAGCATAAGAGTCTTTATATATAAATAAGACTGTTTCAGACATCCTTAGTGGACTTTGTCTCTCTCATTTTGCCACTAGACTTTTGCCATTTTATCCCATCTTCCTCTAAATATTCTGCATTAATTAAGCAAATAATGTTTTATTAAGTACCTTTTGGTTCATTACAGGCACAAAAATATGAAGAAGCAGCCCTGTGAGAACATCACTGTGGCCTATTACTTCTGCGGAGAGCCCATCCCGTACAGGACGTCCGTCAAAGGGAGGATTGTCACGCTGGGACAGTTCAAGGAGCTGCTAACCAAGAAAGGGAGCTACAGGTAAGCCCCTGCCCCCACTTTCTACATCATTGTTTTTAGCATTAGTAGGATATTGGGACCATAGTGTTCATTTGGTCATATTCTTAAACACATTTTTTTCCCCAGCATCAAATGACTGTATATAATGCTAGATGATAGTAAAGTTTCTTGTTGGGCAGTTTTCTGTCTTATTTTGACATATTTCCTATTGAAACAGGTTTGGGCGAGACATGTGGAAAGACTCCTCGTCCCTTTTTATTCTAAATTAGCCAATAGGCTTTAGTTAAGGGACCTTCTCATTCTAGAGAGAATTTGATTGGACAAAATCTGTACAGTGCAACACAAGTTATTAAAAAATGTTTGGTCTGTTTTCCAGGACGAGAAAGACCGTTATATCTGCTAAAAGTGAAATTTAAGAGTACTCTTGCAAATAGATGGCCTCAAAGCAAGCACACATGGACTAAAAGCCACAAAACTTTAATTCAGATTTTATGGGGTCATTTAGTGTTGCAATTTAGATTATATGTCTCTGTATATCTGAACAGAATTTCTTGACTTTACAGCTTTGGTGAGATGAATCTTAAGTACCATTCACCATCAATATCTCTCCCTTACCACATCTTAGGTATTATTTCAAGAAAGTGAGCGATGAGTTTGACTGCGGTGTGGTGTTCGAGGAGGTACGTGAGGATGATGCAGTCCTGCCCATCTTCGAGGAGAAGATCATCGGAAAAGTTGAGAAGATTGACTGAGACTGTCGGGAGGGATAAAGGAAGGAGAGAAGGGAGGGGGGAAAGGAGGTGCACTGGGAGACGTGTGCTGCAGAGGAGCTGCAGGATGTGGAGTATAGGAAGGAGCGATGTGCAGGTGCTGACATTGGTACAGTGTATGTGGCTGTGCAGGAGAGAGAGATGCAGAAAAGAGAGGGCTGGGCAAGGTCGCTGCGGCAAGTACACTATTTACTCTGAGGCTTCTACCTCTGCACAACGGCTTTTAAAGTCAAACAGCTGCTCAGTGCTGAAGATCACTGAGTCCACTGAGAGCTCTTGGACTCACCGAAATAAAGCGTGAGGTGGCATTCTCTCACTTTTGGTATATTTCTAACTCGGAAATTGTAATGTAGCAATGTAAAGTTAGACTAGAAAAAAGTACTATGAATATGTTTACTAAAGCTGCATATTTTTATATGACGTATCAGAAGGAACATATCCTTTCTAATTTAACAACTCTTGTAATTTTATATGTACTGGTACCAGATGTGTACAGACTGTCTGTTTAAAAGCAAAAAGAGAAAGTTTTATATATATTTAAATATTTAAAAAAAGGCAAAAAAAGAGAAATCGGTTCACCCATAGCACAGCTGCAACATTGACCTGACTTAAAAAGGTGTTCATTTTCACAAGGCTCTGGTTGTGAGAAGCAGAAACCATAGTGACTCTTTATAGAGTGCTTTTAACTCATAAAAACATTTTATTGATCCGTCCACCTTGTAGAGGGGAGTCAGCCAGAGCTGCACTTTTCACAGCATTATGCATTGATGTCAAAGGAGATGTCGAATAGCTTTGAGCTGAGGTCCTATACAATGATGTCTTTACATTGTGTGTGGACGGATGATTGCTCTGTGGCTCTGAGATCGATACAATCCATTGTCTTGGGTCTCCTCGTTTAGCTGTAGTGCTGTCGCCGATGTCATGACATGCATAATAATCCCTCCCCTCTTCACACACTGCATGATAAAAGGGCCCGTGCAGGTGAACAGACGAAGGACAAGCACACAAACATCTTCAGACATTTGAGTTGCAGAACAATGGCTTTGTAGTTTATATCCAAAATCTACTAAGCCCCTTGAGAACAGGGAGGGAATTTATTTTCCAAAAATAGTTTTGCATTCCCTCACAAAAAGTATGCCTTCCCTTGCAATAATTTGTGTTCCTCTGTGATATGTTTTGCATACCCTCGCAATTATTTTTTATTCCTTTGCAATACCTTTTATCCCTCCCTTATATTTTTTAATTAACCATGGTTTTACTAGAATGACCATATGGTTTTATCGTAAAACCATAGTAGCCACAAATATGACTACAGATACCATATTTTAAAAGGGGTAGTTCACCCAAAAATGTAAACTCTCTCATCATTTATTCACCCTCATGCAATCCCAGATGTGTATGACTTTTCTTTTTCTGCAGAACAGATAAGATTTATTTTTACAATAATATTTCAGCTCTGGTGGTCCGTACAATGCAAATGAATGGTGACCAGATCTTTGAAGTTCCAAAAACCACATAAAGGCAGCATAAAAGTAATTAATATGACTCCAGTAGTTTAATCATTGTCTTCAGAAGTGATCCAGTCGATTTTGGGTTAGAACAGACCAAAATGTAACTCCTTTTTTTACTGTACATCTTGCCATTGCAATCTCTAGGCACAATCATGATTTTAAGCTTGAATACACTTACTAGTGCTTGATTCATGCACAGAGCACAAGATGATGCTATAGGAAGTGTAACTGAGCTTGAAATCATGATCACTAAGGAGACTGCTGATGTTAAGGCTTATTGTGAAAAAGGAGTTACATTTTGGTCTGCTCTCATCCAAAATCGACTGGATCACTTCTGAAGACAATGATTAAACTACTGGAGTCGTATTAATTACTTTTATGCTGCCTTTATGTGGTTTTTGGAACTTGAAAGATCTGGTCACCATTCACTTGCATTGTACGGACCACCAGAGCTGAAATATTATTGAAGACAGATTAAACCACCAGAGGCTTATAGACTCCTTTTTATGCTGGCTTTATGTGCTTTTTTTGAGCTTCAAAATTTTGGTGACCATACACTTGCATTGTAAGGACCTACAGAGCTAAGATATTCTTCTAAAAATCTTGTGTGTTCTGCAGAAGAAAAAGTCAGACTCATCTAGGATGGCATGAGGATGATTGAGTGAGAGAATGTTTTTTTGGGGGTGAACTGTCTTTTTAACCATGATAATTAAGGTAAAACTGCAGTAATACAGGAAGACAAAAACCGTAGTAATAAATATGATCATTCTACCAAAAAACATTACTGTAGTACATATTCACTATTGTAACACCATGGTTAATTTATGGTACATGTACAGTGTAGGGTTGCAGCAGTATACTGGTTTCACGGTATACCACGGTTTGAAAATTGACGGTTATCATACCATGTACATTTGCTTATCTATGGTATTGAGAAAAAAATGCAACCGGACGGAGAATCTCCGCGCAGTGGAGAAAATGTCTGAGAGAAGCGAGACCAGGGGGTCTGACGTGAGTGTGTGTGTGAGTTAAAGCAGTGTTTCTCAACTGGTCTATTCGGACTGGGTCGCAAACAGCAGGGAAAGAGCAATGCCATGGTTCTCCCATTGAAGATATTTCGGCGGCCACCCAAGTGATAGAATATTTAGGACTGCTGACGCAAATTTAATGATAATCTCGCAAACAGCTAAAGCAGACATAGGCAACATACGGCCTGCGGCTCATTTATCGTAAAAGCGTTTTTATTTTTCATTGGATATTTCAGTTAACTTGCATTGGGACCTAACGCGTCTCCACAAACGTTTAACATGCTCAGGGTTGCCAGATAAGAGACAACCCACCACCCTCAGATGGAGATTTATACTTGCGCAATTTGGAAATATTCCGCCTAATGTTATACTTATTTTGTGCAATCTGATAACCATGCACGTCTCGCTTTCCCCTTTGAACAAACGTAGCGATCTGTAGTACAATATTCTGCTCAAGGAAAAGTGTTATAGGGCTACTCTGTCCATTCTTGAGGCTGCTTGTGATGTTTTGTGCTACTAATTTTGCTGGTAAACCTTCTCAGTGATTAAATTAAATATAAAAGTAGATCTCGGCATCATTGACATGCGAGCAAAAGCAAGCCAGAGATGAATATGTAAATGTATTTTTTATTTGTGCAAAGTAAACTCGCCCACTTTGCGACAAACATTAATTTTTTTTTAATTATTATTACAACTGAATAATAATTTAACAGGGAAGTAGAGATGACAAAATACATTTATTATCTCCACATTTATTCAGTTTTTTAATGCCTGATAGAAAAGTATCTATCTTTTTAGGGCAATATAATACTTTAGGCAATTGCAGAATAGTCTCACTAGTCACAGAAAATTGAGTACACAAATATTTCTGGGCTTAAAAGATACAAAAACCAAATCAATGCAGAACATTGTATCTCAAAAGTAATACAATGTGGCCCCTATGCACTACTTACAGCCCGATGTGGCCCCTTTACCAAAATAGTTAAAAATATGAATAGTTACACACATCACCTTTAAAAATTTGTTTCAGGATTTTACATGAGTAAAAGAAACTGTTATATTTTGACAAAAAGTTATAGTTTCATATGAAATAATCTAAAAGGTAGAATCTAATAGACCTCATTTTATAACAGTGGCAGTTGTAGTTAAAGTTTCAAGATATGTTTCAGTTAGTATTTATTTTTCATAAATACATTAATTTATTATTATTTAAGACTAGCTCAGTGACCTAACCATGGTAATGAGTAGACTTTCCTTCTGTGTAATATGTGTATAAATATGTAATATTAGTTAACAAACGGGATAATAATGGGCTCATATAAGTAAAGATGCTCTTCAATTTTTAAAAGGGGGAGAGAAACTTCCTGTAGATTTTGTTGTTGACATCATCAACAAAAATAATGTCACATGATGCATGTCCTTGTACTGGAAAACCATGAACAAAACTATACAACATACAAGGAAATGCAACCCAGGATATATTAAATAGGGGTTATGTTTAATCTATGGCAGGTCGACACTTGATTTCCAATGTAAAATCTGTCCTGAAGCAAAACCAGTTGAGAAGCACTGAGTTAAAGATACAGACAGGAGCAGTCTGGCCTCACTGTCGTGCACTTACAGTATATGTTAACTGTTAATAATCATAGGACATTACTTTAAAAGCTCACACAGCTGATGTTATTTTTCATTTAGTAGTTAATTTAACATGCTATGCTAACATGCTTTAGTTATATAACATGTTATAGTTACATGCTATTTTTTTTAGCATGTTTATAATTCGATTTATTATGTATAATTCTGTTAGCTTTCTTATTTTTTCTATTTATTTTGTTTTCAAAAGGGAGACTTTTTTTTACACATACTTCAATAAAGTAAATGGTTTCAAGTTTCAATTATAATAAAGTGTTTGCTCAAAAATAAATAGATAAATAATATAACCCTTCTGTTTTCACCGATAATAGTAATTGTGTAATACCATACCGTGATATTTTCTGAGACTGTTATCATACTGTGAAAATCTCATACCGTTGCAACCCTAGTACAGTGGTTTATAAAACCATTAGTTGCTGTATTAAAACCATGGTAATGTTGTGATTACTATGGTTTTACTCCAAATAACAAACACCATACATGGCTGCTGAAGTAAAGCAAAATGGTTAACTTTGGTAAGGAAAGAATAAATGTAGTGTAAGGAAACCCAAAATAATTGTGAGAAAATGCATAACTTTGTGAGGGAACGCAAAAGTTATCGCGAGGGAATGCAAATTAAAGCAAGGACAAAACTTATTGTGAGGGATGGTAAAACAAAGTCATTCCCTGTCCTCTAAGAGGCTTCCTAAACATCTAACAAGGAATGGCAGAAATAGTTTTCTGTCGCTTTCCAGATGTTTACATATTTTTCACCCCTATGTTCGAGAGGTGGTCCACAGCGGTTTGGGGACATGGTTAAGAACATAGAATTGAGACAACTGAAGAGGGCTTCATGGAGTTCTGGTTGTAAGAATGCACATGCATGTGATCCTGGGGTCCTTTGTCAACCGAGTGCCATTGAACAATATAACGATCATGTTTACACTTACCTTAATGTATTACAGAGAAGAATCAAATAGAGAATTGTAGCCTTTTAGCTTAACATGGCTAAATTTGGTGCCTGGCAAGAATGAATTGTTTTTAAAAATATAGTTTTAGCCTAACGTGGTCTGCCTTGATGAGATCATGAAACACCAAAGAAAACAATATATTAAAGGAGTAGAGTAATATCTAATTGCATTGTTCGTTTTTAGCAACAAATATAAAGCTCCTGCATAGAGTTTTCAGGCTGTGTATTGTAACGAAAGCTGGTGCTGATCTTCAAAGTGTACTAACCGCTAGGCTGGGGCTGGCAAGACAGAGCCAGATGTGGTGCTGAAGAAATGTTAGAATGCTTATTGTTGAACTGGCATCCCATCTTCACAAGTGTTTATGTGAGTCTTTATTTTTAAATTCCCATCATAATTTAATATAAGCTACAAATTGCCATCAATGTTTGTAAATTTTTTTTGTTTTATTTTATTTTTCCCTATTAATTACAACATCAACTTGAACAATATGGGTACTTAATGTGGATTTTTTTTTTTTTTAATTATGGCATAATTGCCATAGTGCTTTTTTCAATGGGGATGTAAAAAGTGAACTACTGTGAGCCTGGATGTGAGCTGCTCTCACTGCATGATGGATTATCTGTACATAGACATCACAGAGTGCCTTTTCTGACCATGCTCATCTCTGATCCACTGTCAGCTCTTCTCAATCCTTGTGTCCAGTACCAGGGACTTGCATTATGTTTTATGTTTCTAAAGAATAATTTTTTGTTCGTTTGTTAGTTTCCTATGCGATGAGCATCACCACACTTAGTCTTTCTATGTAAATATGTACATTTTTATGCGTCTTCAACTACAACCAGCAACCCAGTTTGGATATTTAGTGCTCTGGTTCTGCTTAAGTGTGCCGAGTTGTACAGTTGTACAGTTGTCATTTTATGGTACTTTGGACAATAAAGACATGTAATGAAAGAAATGTGGATGTCTTGTTTTATGATGGATGCCTATTTAGCCTCAAAGCATTTTATGTATTTTAAATAATCTGTATTTTTAGGCTGTATCAAATTAAAAGTTTGTGAATCCTGCCTTATTTGACTAATCAGAAGATGGCGCTCTTGTTCCCCAGCAACAGTTTCATGAGCTTGGTCAAGATCACCTGAAGCCCATGTTTTTGAAACGACATATAACCATTGAAAAAATAATTAGGACATATAACAGAAACTATTCATTTAATTGTGAGTCCATCTTATCTGCCGTTACTTTTACCACAACAACTCTGTAATATGATGTGTGTAAATATATAAAATATGGATAGGTTCTTTGTGGCTGTCCTGTATGTCCAGACACTGTTGGGATTCTGAGCTATGAGTGCTTTCTCAGAATGCTTTTGTACATGGCATTTCTAAAAAAAAAAATTGTTTCCCTCAGAAAAACAGAAACCACAAAAACACATTCCTGGATGCACTCCCTTTTTCATTTGAAAAATGAAGGTACCGTTGAATTGACCGGTTGCCATTTCAATCCAAGAAGAAGAAAGGTGCATACTTAGACTTAAAAATGGTTTATCCTACTCCCTTACATATGTTTTAGTTTTGTTTCTTTGAGGGGCTGGGGGCGCTGTTAATTGTAATGTTTTCTTTGCTTTCATGCGAGAGTATCTTGAGGATGCTTGCTGATTAAGCTCACTCTCTCATATTGAACTGCTGTAATTAATTCTACAGCACAGTGTTGGACGCGGGTTTTGAAAACCAAGCTACTTAATTGAAAAGGAAAGGGTGTTTTGCTGCAGCTTGTAAAATAAGCCAGACTTTCATTTAATGGATTGCAAATCTCTGAGAAATACATGTGTATTGTTTGTTTTCTCAACTTTGGCATTGGTGGCCCCTGTGACCTCTGCAATCAAAGCTGGCGAGTAAATGTGTGATTTAAGGTCCTCACTCACTGATCTGATGCTGTGGTTCACACCTCTGATTAAAGACAGATCAAATCTCCTCCACACAGGCTTACCGGCCCTGTCTCGGTTTCATCAGTAATGATGATCCTGTGGCAGGTATAATGTGCTTTTGGGCAAGTTCTCTGGCTCCCTGTAGCTGTGTGTCAGAGTGATTTTGTCACACTTTACAAGTTATACTCCGTGTGTTCATTTTGTGTAAAACCTTGACCACCAAAAATGAGTTTTCCCACTTGAGCTAACAAAGCTGTCAAAGATGTGGAAATAGGGCTGGGGAAAAATATCTCAATATTTTTCAGCCATTTGATAATATTCATATACCTATTTGCTGTGAAATGGCCTAAAAGGGGGATTTTCTTTCAATCAGAGGAACCATCATTTCGACCAAACAACTGCAATAGCCAAGGAGATTCAAAAGATATAATGCAAATATATTGTTGATGAGAGAGGTCAGCAGAGAATGGCCAGACTGGTTCAAACTGACAACGTCTATGGTAACTCAGATAACCGCTCTGTATAATTGTGGTGAGAAGAATATCATCTCAGCATGCTTTTCAGAGATGTGTGTTGGTGCTGTTTTGGCGGCACAAGGGGGACCTACTCTATATTAGGCAGGGGGTATTAATGTTGTGGCTGATTGGTGTACATGCAATATATATAATATAATGAAATTCGACTTGTTTTGCACAGAGGGTGAGAGTTTTAAATCAGGACCTATTAAATGCGTCTTTTGCTGTCCATCAAGACGATTTAAACTTAAAGGTTGTGATTATGTTTCTGTGCTAAAGTGCTGCCACTAGACACAACGGTAAACTGCCAGCAGGTGGTGAAGCCACCGAAAATGTTCAAGCAGCCATCTTGGTATACCCAAACTCTATTGGCTTGTGGCACAAGATGACGCCTGTGAGCTTTTACCTAGCATGTGCTTGTTTACGTCCGGTTGTATGAGCGCTCATTGAAACTGAGTGAGAACACACGGAGTGATCGTGGATCGTGACTTTATTGTTGCTTTAAGAAATTTCCAAATGAGACTTGTGTGTTTACAAGTAAAGAGAGAAAGGAGAGTATAATAGCAACAGGAGATAACATTCATTTTACATTGTTGTGTGCCTCAACCAGCAGCGACAATCTTGACTAACGGTAGGAACTAAATAATGTTACAATTGTTACAAACACATTACAATAAGGTTCTGTACATCAACATTCTACAATACATTTCAAATCTCTTTTTTGTAAACACCTCATATAAATAAAATGTTTAGCTGTCTCAGGTCAGGCACCCAGCGAAACCGGAAGTGGTTAAGCTCACACTTTGTAAACCAGAAATCAATCATGGCGTCTTATGCAACTAGCCAATTAGAGCATCAATGACTGACAGGTGAACCCTCGTTTCACCGTCTCCGACCTGCAGATACGACAGTTGCATTTCCCCCTCTAGTGACAATAATTTTTTAGTTTTCATTTGCTCGTTATGGATAATAGTTACGAGGGAGAACATCCGCAACTGGTTGAATTTTGGCCACAGGAATATTGCCAGTTTATGGAGTGGCTGAATCTGGACCTTCTTGCCAATACACTCCAAGTGGCGCTGGCGGATGGTGGCTTGATAAGGCATGTCAGTGCTTACTGGCTGGAAATGACTTGTCTGCTTCTCGTGCCACAACACAACAAGGTTCAAAGTTGGATATTGATCCCCTTCCAACTCCCGCTGGGCTTCGTAGAAGGGTTGTAGAAAAAATACCAAAAAATCCAGAACATCTGGGTACACATCAACCATTCTATGGCCTTCTCTATGGCTCTCCAGCTTTTCCAGTAGTTCTGCTGTAACATGTTTCTCCCATTTGCGGAACGGTCTTGGATAACTGGCTTGCCAGACCGCTTTGTTTCACAAACCGGACTACTTTCTTGACATCCAGCAAAGTTGCACCAACCTCTGGGACTGTTACTGACAACTCAGTGATGTACAAGGCATGTCGGAGGACCGTGTTGTAGATGTGATCCTGACAGTCCAAGCGCCGGTAAGGTCGTAAGGCAGCAACAATATTCGAACCTTGGTCTGTTACCCACACCGCCTTAGTCATTACAGAGGGATCAAACTTCAGAAATGACACGAGCTGCTTCTGCAATTCCTTGCGGATATTTTCAGCTGTTTTAGGATCATCGTGAGGGAACATGGCAGTTGTGAGTACATTACTCTTCAACATGAAATCTGATGTTATATAGTGACATGTAATCGCCATGTAACTGACCTTGCGGTAATCATCAGTCCACATGTCTGTGGTCATCCCAACATTAACTGAACATATTACCTCTTATCTCAGCAACAATCACTTCTCTTTTTGTTGTTGCCTTTTCGTGGCATCTGCGAGAGACAGTCGTGGGGTCAGGCAGCAACTTTCACCAGACAAGCGACCATAGACTGCCCCCGCGTTAATTAGTTCCTGGGCTAACTTTATAAATCTGCCTCCAGCCACCATTTGAAATGGATGTATGTCTTCGCAGCAGAAATCCACACACTTCTCGGTGACTTGGGATTTGGCATTAGCTGGCACTGGCTTCAAGAAGAACTCGGACATTGATAACTGTCTCGTGGTAATAGAGCTAGCTGTAGTGCAGCCGTGCTCGACATGCCATTGTAGATGAGATGTTCCTTTTTTTTTGCTGTCACGAGCAAGAATAGTTTTGCAGATTCTGCACTGCACATGACCAATTGGCTCCTTGTTTGTTGTGGTAACTAAATCGAAATTCTTCCAAAATGAAGCTTTTCCAGAAGCATTAGATACTCCCCAAGCTCCAACTTCTCCTTGATGCTCTGCATGGTCAACTGTAAACTGTCACGTGTATGCTAATGCACATGCACATGTACATGCGTATAGGCTATGTATAATATTTATAATATTAATTATAATATTATAATATTTTATATTATTTATAATTATAGGCTATATATTACTTGTATTATTTTAGTGCACAATTATGGGCACAATGAAAGGAGAGAAGTTAAAAGGAGCCGGAGTCCGACCCGAGCCCTATCTATTAAAAAATCAATTGGCCCGAGCCAATCTGACTGGGATTTCTAAATCGCCTTAAATGCCAGGGATTTGCTTGTTTTTATATTGAAGTGCTCTATGTAGTTAGTTTAATGAATTGTCCCCAAATCGCACCCGTATCAGTTTAAACCAATTTTGCTTTACATGTCTCGTTCTCTCTCTGGGCGCCCGCTGCACGTGTGATTAGAGGGAGAGCGCGCACTCTTATTCAGGTGACCTTGAGCAAAAGGCACTTTTTGATAAGAACAAAAAACAAGTCTGAAAATGTCTGTTTGTATCTTACCTCAGTTTCAGTGAACTTGTTTACGTTCAGCTGATCTGTTCGCTGATGAAGTTTGTTAGAGGTGAATACTGTTTGACATACAGATACGTAACTCGCTCGGGCTTTCAAGAAACAGCAAAAATTCCCGAGTTTGAATAAATAAATAATTACATGTTTAGGACGTTTGCGTTACAGGGATGTACATGCAGATTTCAGATATAAAATCGGTGATTGAAAGACTAATGTTTACTCACTGAAATTAGAGGATTTCCTATGAAGTTAACTGGTATTTTTGGGCATAGCAATATTGCGGCGCAGTGGCCTTACTGTTATGATGTCATGAGCAATCAAGTTCTATATATCAGTGGCGGTTGCACTTCTCTTTCTCTGTGTCTGATTTAGAGCAGGCTGTAGATCTAACATCCCTTAGATAAAATTAACTTAACTATGTTGTACTTCCAGTCAAATTTGCACTGCAAAAAATATATTACAGCTGTAACTAATCAATTCTGGCAAGTGACCATGGTATAAACGGGATAATCCATGGCTAGGTGTGCGTTAAATGATTTTAAATGCACTCCGCTTTGCGTTGAGTGGTTCTTTGCCTCCACGTCGTACATTTAAAATCGTTTAATGCACACCTAGCCGTGGATTATCCCTTACATAGCTTAATATACTGTTACTTAATAAATAATATAGACATGTTTTATGTTTTCCACACGGTTTTTCACTAAATTGTTTTCATTGGTTGGTAACACTTTTCCAGAAAGTTTCCATTTGTTAACATTAGTTAATGCATTAGTCATGAACAAACTATTACCAATATATTTGTACAGCATTTGTTAATCATTGTTAATGTTAGTTCATAAAAAATGTAATTTTCATTTTTAGTTCAACTTCATGCTAGTTTATAGTGCATTAACTAATGTTAACAAATACATCTTTTGATTTAAAAAATGTATTAATATACAGTATATTGAAAATAACATTGAGATAAATAAATGCTGTAAAAGTATTAATCACTGTTGGTTCATGTTAACAAATGGAACCTTATTGTAAAGTGTTACCTTTGCATTTATATGCAACAGTATTACAATATATGTAATAATCACCAATACTGACCAACATACAGACCTGTTTTGTTTTTATTACAATAAATGTTACTTTATTGTAAATTGATGTTAAATGCCTAATGGGGACATTTGTGCACATTTCTGAGTGATTTTTTATTTATTTTTGTTTAATCTATCAAAGGTTCCATTTGTTTACATGAGCTAACAATGAACAATACTTTGACAGCATTCATTTATCGTAGTTCTAGAGAAAGCCGTTTCTTTTTTGCCATTTTTGACCTAATATTGACCTTAAGACATGTCAGTCTATTGCATAATGTGGCAACTCAAAACAAAGACAATGTTAAGCATCATTTATCAAACCAAATAGCTTTCAACTGTGTTTGATATAATGGCAAGTGATTTTCTAGAACCAAATTACCAATGAGCCATTTACCAATTGAGCTTGATTATTCAAAGATAAGGTGTTTGAGTGACGGCTGCTGGAAATGGGGCCTGTCTAGATTTGATCAAAAATGACTTTTTTCAAATAGTGATGGTGCTGTTTGGTACATCAGTAATGTCCTGACTAGACTTTGTGATCCGTTGAATGCCACTTTGGTGAATTAAAGTACCAAGTTCCTTCCTAAACAGCTAAATCTGTACATTATTCTAAACTTTTGGCTGCCAGTGTATATTGATACATTTTTCAAATCAAAAGTTGTCCTGTACATATTAACGTTAAAGCACTACAAACTAACAATGAACAGTTGTATTTTTATTAACTAAAATTAACAAAGTTTAGTAAATGCTGTAAAAAAGATTAAATGTTTGCCCATGATACGTAATGCATATTATTTTATAACTAATGTTTATAAAAGGAACCTTATTGTAAAGTGTTACCAATTAAACTTACCAAATCTAACACAATGTTTGCAACTTAATTTTAAATCAGAGATAGTCACGATGTTGCAAAATGTAATACTGCCAGCAAAATCTTGTATATATCATGAATATTTGATATACCCTATACAGAATTATAGACCCTTCACAAATAAAAAAGGGGCATATATTGGTCACATATTGGCTAGAAAATCCTTGTCTAGTGCAAAGAAATATATTTGTAACTTTATTCTTATTATATGTAATTTTTATGGCAGACATTACAGCCATAGAAAACACTTTGCCAGCCTTTTTAATAATGTACATTATGAGACCATATAAATTATTAAAGTAGCAGAACAAAATTAATATCTGTGTTCATATAAAATTCAAAAATCTGTTATGAGTATAATCATGACAAATAAAGCCGGCTCTCAAAGTACAACATTTAAGCTGGATTGGGCTAACATCAGTGGATTCTGCTGTCTCCATGGTTACCCCAGCTCTGAAATGCACCTAGGCTTCATACAGCTCCAATAATGACATCACAAAAGTGAATAATAAGGACAGTGCCCTTTAAAAATTAACATTGATACTTGTAGTTACATTTTACAGTGAGAACAATAAAATTACACTGCATGAATGATGCCATATCAAATGTGTAAAAGATAGCACCAATATTAGCATGCTTGGACAGTTTCATTTTAGTATGTTCCATTGGGAAACGACAGGTAATTTATTTATACTGGAACACTGGCATATATTTTATCCTTGTGATGTTTGAGTTTTTTTTTTTATTCAAACAGTTAAAATGTCAAATATTGATTTACTTTTGTATCCTTCTTTCCACACATACTGCTGTCCAAAATAAACTCAAGACATCAAGCCGTTTAAAAAACTAATATTTCATATACATTTGTGCAGTCGCTTCATTACCAGGTTTTAATATGGAGACCATAATTGGGATGAGTGTTGAATTTACAAATGTTTGTGAGCAAGCTTGAGTCTATTAGCATTTGCGTGTTTCTATTGGCTATCTGCCTATTTCTGCAAATATGTATATGACCAAACTCCATGTCACACTAACAGATTAACCAAGGCCAGATGTCAAATTAAACATTCTAAATATGCTTTGGCTACATCACATAGGAAATCACAATTGCAAACAAATAAAATAAATGGAAAAGGAATAATTAATTTTCTGTACCATCAAGTGAAATTGCTTCCTAATACATGCTATAGAAATTCTTATAGAATATAGACTCTTAAATGTGCTATATGTAAGATTGATAAGCATTTGAAATGGGTACTGCAGTCCAAATTCAAAATATTGGAGAGTTGTCAGCCCCACCACAGATTCGAAGCTGATGCGGGTTGCCAGAATATTGACATGCAAATTAGCAAACTCAGCATCTGATTTAAAGGATTTCTGGGCTTTAAGCTGTCTCCATCTTCCAAAGGCATCTCCAATATTTATCCTTGTTTTACTATGCCTCTGGTCATGGTGGTTTTTAGACAAATGGTGAGGGTTTTTAGTTCGGGTGGAATCTGTTTTCTCTGATCCAGTTCATTTGCTGGCTTCCATGGATGCAGCACGCAGTGTTGTTTGCCTGCAAACTTGTTCAAATCTGGTAACCCGGCGGTGTCAAAATACTAGTTGTTGAGTGGCCAGTGGTTGGGATCACACTGGCCAAAACATAAACAGAAATTCTGGCCCAGAATGAAACTTCAAAGTAGAATATACTGGCTACAGCATTGTTATCGGAGAAGCCAGTATTTCAACTTAGCATGTTTCCTAATTCTCTAATGACATATTATGGTCATTTTATGATTTAGTACAGTAAAAAACATTACATATAGCACCTTTAAAGGAATAGAAAATGGGAAATTCTGTCAATTTAAGATTATGTCGTTCCAACCCGTATGACTTAATTTCTTATGCAAAAGTCCAATTTACTTGTATAGCACTTTTTACAACAGCCGTTGTTTCAAAGCTGTACATAAAATTATGGTATATCAGAAAATGTATTAATATAAAGCTAATATTAGTTATTTATGTTTAAAACTATTAGTGGTTAAAATTAGTAAGATAAGTGTTGTGGATCCATGATTAATCTAAATGATTTTGTATAAACTATCAGTTTTATTCCTCGAAGTAATCCCAAATTAGCATAATTGAGGTAATACACGTAGATTCAGTTTCCTTTGATTTTGGCTAATGAAGGTTTTTGTTAGTGGTCAATTCATTTTCTATGTAGTGCTAGGAAGACTATTCCATAGTTTAGGAGCCAAATATGAAATATTTTTGTGGATTTTGATATATTGTTAACAGGCAGGAGTTTTGCAATCGTAGTGAGTGTGATGGATTATAGCATGATAGGTCACCAAATATCTTACATAAGTATGTAAGATATTTGGTACTGATGAATTTTAATAAAGAGAACCGTTAAAGTGCCCTCATTCTCACACCATAATATGTAGGACATTTGGTACTGATAAATTTAGATGGGAATCGTTAAGATGCCCTCATTCTCGCACCATTATATGTATGGAATTTAGTGTCTTGAAATATGTGAGCTATAAACTAAATTAAACTGTCCTTATTGTACATTATTAGGGAATGAAATGTATAATGCGATTCACTGCGTTCAACAACCATTATAAATGAGATAAATGACAAATAACTAGATTATTTGTCTGGATAAAATTCTCCACCATTAAAATCGTAATACAACGTCTCGTTGTATCCGCTCACAATTTCTACTGTAAGGAATTAGCATTAATAAATGAATTATGATTAATTAACTTATTGGAGTAATATTATTCTCATGGCTTATTGAAAATATTACACGTATTTAGGTACAGGTTTGAAGTGAAATCTTTTAGAAACAGGGATGAGATTATTTATCAAAATATTCCACAGTGAAATTATCTTTGAATACAGACAAACTTTATTGCTATTCTAAATATAAATCTAATCTAACACACTAAAACTATACATATATATATATATATATATATATATATATATATATATATATATATATATATATATACATATACACATATACATACACATATATACATATACATGAGACAGTTATGGAGTCTGTTGACAATGCCTTAAGAACCATTTAGCCTTATTTGAGTCTACATTGATTTGCTATCGGAGTACACAAAGTATTTAACTAATACACCAGCACTTTGAGCACAATAGTGGAGATGTACTTTCGTGTCGTGGTGTTTCCTTGTGTTTGTGTTGCTTGGTTGAAAGTTCGTTCCGTCGATGTTTTGGACCTATGTAAGATCAGATGGTTATTGTCTATATGAATGATGAGGTTGGCTTTGAAGCCAGGCCTTCTCATGGACAATAGAGAGTGAGAGGCTTCCTTGGGACTTAGAGTCCCGAGCTTCCTTGGATCTCACATGGCATGTATCTGGTTCCGAAGAGATCCAGATAAGACCACGAGGGAAGAGCCAGAGCAAAGTCTAAGCAGTCAGAAGAGCAGAAGACGATGAGAGAGATAGAAGTGTGCAGACATTCTTCCTGTTTGGAAACATTTTAACTGAAATTTGCCGCATACCCAAAGGTGTCCTGCGCCAATCACAAGTGACTTTTCAGAGTCACATTGTCAACTGGGCTGTCTTTTCCAGCAGTTGATTTTATGGTCCTTTGATTCTTTTACAAAATTCCCTCTCAAAATAGTGCATGTTTAATCATTAACATTATATCTTGCAAATGGCAGAGGAGGCATGAAATTCGTTGTCATCAGCTTTCTCCGCATACGCCAGCGAACTTTTACATACTAAACATGACATTCTTTCATGGATATTATACATGTAGGTAACAAAACCTGACAGTCCCTGGTTACAAATCATACTGGTTAATTCATTGGTTATACCACATGGATAAAACATTACACACATTTTAAAGAGGTACATCAGGCTATAATCATTAATTTGTCAGTTATTCAAGTTACCACAGATCAAAGCAATTGTCAGAATTACCTAGCAAGTCTAGACATTGTATAAATCGTGGATTTAAATGCATTCTGTAAATTTTAGAACGTTAAATTGGTAAAGTACCGTGACTTTGTTTAGAATGTTCCTGGACTAAGATGAAATGTGTTAGTATTAGAGTTGTGCAAATCTGATGGTCTTTTGGAAACCTTTCAAAGAAAAGTCTGCTTTAACTCTGTGTGGACGTTTAGAAGGTCATGGCTAGGGAGCCTTGCTGACCAATTACCCTTTTTGCTTTGAATTATTGTGTTTAGAGTGTCTTGACCATTTTATTGTCCAAAGACAATAGTAGGATTGATAGACAGTTTTTTCAGAATTGAGTTGGAGGAAATTTCTAGCCATCCATTATTTTAAATATAATTGTGGCAGGGCGGAGGGCGGGGCCGGGTCATGATCCTACACACCCGGTCCCGAATTAGGCTAATCAAGCATCAGAGAGGGATTAGGGTCGACTGCAGAGGATCGTGCGGGAGAGAGAGGTCATTTACGGACATGTCCGTCATGTGTGTGTTTGTGTCTTAAGTTTGCATCGTTTTATATGGGACTCAGTCACCACGCTTTCCCTATTCATTTTCAATGAGAGAGATGCGGCATGCAGCAAAACAGATGAGACAGTCGAAGCGGCGCCGCATTCCAAGGTCATTCACCAGAATCATGCTGCTTGGTTGTGCACGACTGCTTGCAGTGCACACCACACAATTAAAAATATTTTATCTTTCTGCGGCTGCCGCTTGTCACTGACCAATCAAAGATGAATTTATTCACAACCAATCAAACAACACTTAGCTTTTATGTAGTCAAAAACAACGTTGAGACGAATGTACTCGCTGTTGCTGAATTTCCTCCTGACATACAGTACAGTATAACATTTCTTTGAGTATTTATAGAGACATAAATAGGAAAACATCCTTATGAAAAGCTGTGAGTGGAAGAGTTGGTGTACCAGGTGAAAATATACTACAGAAACATGTATAGCTTATGTTTGGAAATGGGCCATTGACAATATACTTCAAATTTCTCCTCTGCAACAGGTGTCTGAAAAATAAACTTTAGATAAACAGAAAATACATTTGCCCAGGTGGGTTATTGGCAATGTTTTGTGGATTTTGAATATTCATTTGTAGCCGTACCATTAAAATGATTGATGTGATGTTATTTATGCTATACCCATTTGCCAATAAAAATATGAAGTAACATGCAGTCTGTTTCTTTATTAATTAAAAACAAAAAATGCGGAACTCATCAAATGTGGATACAGGTGGCAAGACACCATCAATATTTACAATTACATTGTTTAGCCTTGATATTATAATTTTACATAAACATAAAAAAATAGCTCAATACAATATTTATAGTTATAAAACATTTTATGAAAAAATAAGTAGAATTTTATTTTAGTGTGGTAATCGCCTCAGACGCAGTAATTGAGCTGAAGCAGTAGGAAGCATTATTGCACTTATACTGGCATGTTTTGCACCACTTCTCGTGTGAATGGAAAATACCTGTACAAACGAGAAGTGGCAAGATCACAAGCAAAGCATGCTGACCACCGCGTCCTGTGTAAACCGCCTTAATACAGACCTTTGAGTAACACTAAAAATATCAGTGTATATTGCAGCAAAACCTCCTCCTTGACCTTTCAGACGAGGCTCATGTTTTGTAACAATAACCTGAGGGAGTAGACTAATTTGTCAAACAGAGTGCATCCAAACTATGATCTTTAATGAATTAATTTACAATTAGTGATTTGGATGAAAGTGATGTAATCTTTAGTAGCCCTACCATTACATAATTGTTTTTTATTTTTATTCCTTTTTTGAGTTTGACCAATACAATTTTTTTTACATTAATTTATGAGGGGTTTGGTAGTTCAGGGAACAGACACAGTCTCTATATTGGTGATCCATTCCAGTGGCGGGCCATAAGGATGGCATGGGGGTGGCAGCTGCCACCTTAAAAATGAGCTTTGCCACTCTACTTGCCACCCCATGTCGGACCCCCTCATGTGCTGGAGACGGTGTGATCTAAAGAGTAAATCACGCAGATTAAGCGTGATCAAAAGTAACAACTCTGCACAGTAACTGCACTCAGCACAGAAACTGTTCTACACTCCATTTTCTGCTGCTGAAGGAAAGTGATTGATTGCTTTTAAAATAGCATTAAGATAACATGTATTAAAGTGTCAGAGCAGTGAAAATGTTAAAACACCTGTAGAGTGTCCCTTGTCTTTTGCTTTCTAATGATGTGTACAGGTTTCATCATACCTTTCACATCCATACCGGACTCCCCCTCTCATCCCACACTCTGTTCTCTCTCCCCCTGGACTACTAATCACTCACACCTGATCCCAATCCATCATGCAATCACATTCCCTCTATAAATACTCAACCCCCGCCACTATATCCTTGTATAGTCTCTGCAAGGAACACTCAGACTTACCTGCTGACCATGAGTAATTATACTTGCATGCAGCTATATTCATATCCTCGAATTCCTCTTCCACGATATCCCAAGGGCTCATCGTCCTCAGACTTCCTTGAGTTGCGCTCCTTCTGCAGTTTCCCTGGAAACACGAACTCTGTCATTACAAGCTAATTTACCAATTCCTAATTTACCAATTCCTCCTGTTGACTTGCCTGAAAAGCTAAAAAGTTTATCTTCAATAAAGCTCCCGCTACTGGGTTCAACCTGTCATCTGTGTCTGTCTCTGTGTTGTGTCGTGACAATGGTATTTGGTATTTAGTTTGATTTGATACTTTGGTATTTCAAAATAGTAACATATTTTGGAAATTTGCTTTGAAAATTGGGAAATAATTAAGGTTATCATCTTATGTCAAAGTAAAATCAGTTGGCCTTAAAGGTGAAGTGTGTAATTTCTGCACTACTAGTGGCAACTAATGGAATTACAAAAATAAAGTATGTTTCCAAACAAGCTTTGCAAACACCCCTAGACTCTTCACGCCCTTTCGCACTCTGATTGTCTATGAACATATAGGCCATATTAAATAAAAGGTGGTAAAAATGTATCGTTGTAATGAACATGACCACTATAACAAATAAACACCAGACAGAAAATGTTGGAGGAATCAGGTCATCCTATGACATTGGTGGATTAAACGGAAGCTGGGTGTGCGGTGGGGGGAAATCCAGCACATTAGGTAGGATGGTCCTTCTGGTAAGTAAGTGTAAAGATACATATTCAGACTATGTTACAAATGTATCTGAATCTTGACAGTAATGAGCAAACTTGAGCTTACCTGTCGAGAAGAATTTCTGTCTCCATCTGTTTTTTATCAAGTCTTCGAACTACTGTATGTATCCGTGGATCTAGAAAGGAACAATAAGCCACTTTTATTTGTATCCGTGTTTACTTAAATATTATAAAGTGTTTGTCTTTGGCGGCATGCAAGGGTTGGATGTGTGAACGGTGAGCTCTGCTAGTTTTATTACTATTTTTGTCAAACCAGTGAGATTCGATACACCCTGATTAACTCTTCTATGAAGACAATATGTCAAAGAATTTTAAATTCCCGGGCTCTGGAGATATTAAAAGGAAACTCAACGTGCTCAAGCTGATAGCCCAGATAGGGCCGCAGACCAGGGACTCCGTTTGGACGATGCGATGGGAGAGATTCAGCGTCAACTGTTGAGCATGTCGGCAATGCTGGCAAAGGTCATTGCAGACTTGGGAGGATCTTGCTGTAATACGTCGATTGATCAGCACCATGGAGAATAAATTCACTGAGTTGGTTACAAGAATGGGGGATGTCGATAAACAGATTGATTATCTGGAGTCATCGGAGAAGGAATTAGCTGTTAATCTGCTAGTGACCAAGATGTACTTGGAATGTGTTTGGTAAAAACTGGAGGATTTTGAAAATCATAATCAACAAAACAATGTCCGAAATGTAGGAATTCCTGAGCACGAGGAAGGCTGAGATATGGTAAAATTCCTAGACAGGCTCTTTCCGAGACTGCTCGACATAACGGGCCATAAGCTGGAAATCGAGTGAGCGCACAGGGTTCCATCTCAGAGATCCGCTAAGGGAGACAGGCCCCGATCAATTCTGGCCAAATTTCTGAGATCATCCAATAAATATCTTTTGTTACGCGAGAAGAGGAGTAAATAAAGGCTTTCTTGGAAGAATCACAGCATTTTCTTGTTCCCAGACTTTGCGAATTCGACAAGAGAAATGTGAACGATTCAGGGAATGCAAGAATCTCTTACATTAACGTAAGGTCGCTTTTGTTCTGATGTTTCCGGCCAAACTGAGAATAGATACTAAGGATAGCCTTAGAGAATGTACATGCCCAGAGCAACAACAACAACTTACATTTATATAGCGCTTTTCTCAAACTCAAAGCACTTTACATAGTATGGGGGAATCTCCTCAACCACCACCAGTGTGCAGCATCCACATGGATGATGCGACGGCAGCCATAGTGCGCCAGAACGCCCACCACACACCAGCTATTGGTGGAGAGGAGATGGTAGAGTGATGTAGCCAATTCAGGGATGGAGATTATTAGGAGGCCATGATAGATAGGGGCCAATGTGGGAATTTGGCCAGGACACCGGGGTTAAACCCCTACTCTTTACAAGAAAGTTCCCTAGGGATTTTTAATGACCCCAGAGAGTCAGGACCTCGGTTTAACGTCCCATCCAAAAGATGGTGCTTTTTTTTTACAGTACAGTGTCCCCGTCACTATACTGGGGCATTAGGACCCACCCAGACCATAGGGTGAGCACCCTCTGCTGGCCTCCCTAATACCTCTTCCAGCAGCAACCTTGGTTTTCCCCAGGAGGTCTCCCATCCAGGTACTGGCCAGGCTCAACCCTGCTTAGCTTTAGTGGGCAACCAGGCAATAGCTGCAGGGTGATATTTTTCATGTTGCTGCCTAGTGGGTCTGACTCACTGAACATTCCACCTAGCAGCTGGAGTTTGTTTTGTATAATATAATACAGCTTGTGGATAAATCTGAAACTTTTTTGTGTTTTATTATGCTTATTGCCTGAAGTTTGTTTTATAGAATTTTTTTTTGTAATATGTGTAATTCTGTCTCACAAAATTTGTATAGAGGCACCGGACTTGAGCAGTCCGACAGCAAAGTTGTTGTGGGGGCTCTTGTAGGCTGTTTGATTTTAGAGGGGTGGATGCCGGTTGCATGGGGTTAATGGGCACGTTTTATTTCTGTTTGTTTGGATCAGGGGAAGTATGACACAGTTTTTCTTCAAGAAATGCATCTTTCCCTGCAGGAAGCTGAACAAGTTGGGAAGATATGGGCTGGGCATGTTTTCTTAAGTGTTGGCTTGACTAAGAGCAGGGGAGTCATTACATTTAGCAGTAATTTACAATTCAAATGTCTCAAACAGATTTAAGATAAATTAGGAAAAGTCATTATTGTTTTAACAGAAATTCAGGGGCAATGGTTGATTTTGGGTAATAATTACACACCTAATGCTGATGATCAAGGCTTTTTTATAGATCTTGAAGGGATGTTGCAAGCTGCTGGCACCCCTCATGATATAATATTGGGAGGAGACTTTAATCTTTTGATGGACTCAGTCCTTGATCATAGTGAAGCAAAAGTGTGTAAGCCCCCTAGAGCAACAGTGATGCTTCACATTTGTAAAAATCTTGGCCTTACAGATATTTGGAGACATTTGAACCCATCTGGTAGGGACTATAATTTTTTTCATCAGTCCATAAGATTTGTTCTAGAATAGATTTTTTTATATATCTAATTCCCTCATTTCATCTGTTGTTGATTGCTCAGTTGGAAACATCTTGGTCTCAGATCACGCCCTGGTGAGTTTAGAGGAGTTGCC
The DNA here is from genome assembly GCF_025860055.1 of Xyrauchen texanus. Taxonomy (NCBI): domain Eukaryota; kingdom Metazoa; phylum Chordata; class Actinopteri; order Cypriniformes; family Catostomidae; genus Xyrauchen; species Xyrauchen texanus. The sequence goes on from NC_068283.1 coordinate 16,418,773, forward strand.
ACATATGGAGAAAAAGAAATCATATAGTTGGCACTTTAATGTATCCCTTTTGAAAAATCCTAATCCTGAATTCCAACAAATTTTAAAGGCTGAAATTGTTTATATCGAGACCTACTGGTCCTCAGTATCCTCTGTAGGCGTGGCTTGGGAGGCACGTAATGCGGTTTTTAGGGACCGGATCATACAGTTTGCCTCATTAATCAAAAACTCCAAAGTACAAGAACTTGTGGAGTTGGAAGGTAATATTAAAAGTGCAGAGGCAGAGCTGAAGCACCGATTGTTGTCTGACGGCCTCAGAGAATTTTTTTGTCAAGCCTGGATCAGTCTGATTCTTAAAAGGGACAAAGATCCAAGAGAGTGTAAGAATTACCCTCCATTTCCCTGATCCAGTTAGATGTAAAAAATATTTAAAAAAAATTCTGGCTAACCGATTAAGTAAAGTTATGTAAAGTTATCTCTTATACGTATAAATCAGTTGGGGTTTATTTGGGGCCTTCGCTCTTCTGATAACATTAAGCTTTTCATCAATATCATGTGATCAGTGGCAAATGATCAGACTCTGGTTGCTGCCATCTCACTTGATGTCAAAAAGGTGTTTGATATGGTAGATTGGGATTATTTTAAGATTTTAGAAATATACAGGTTCTGGAAAGCTTTTATTAGATGGATTAAGTTACTTTATAGACACCCAGTAGCGGTGGTACAAACAAATGGATTAATTTCAGATTATTTTACTCTGGAGAAAAATAAAATGAATAGGGGCATCTGGTAGGGTTGCCCTCTTTCTCTCTTATTGTCCTGTCTGGCTCTTGAACCATTAGCAGCCGCGATAAGAAATGAGGAGGACTTTCCAGGGGTGATGGCGGGAGGTATGGTGCATAAGCTTTTGCTTTACGCTGATATTTTATTATTTGTCTCCAACCCTACTAAATCTATGCCTTGCCTCCACAGAATTATTAGTTCCTTTTCTAAGTTCTCTGGATACAAAGTCAACTGTTTTAAATCCTAGGCTTTGTCGCTGACAGCATACTGCCCAGTAATGGCTTTCCAACTGAGCACCTTCCAGTTGCCCAAACAGGGCATTAAGTATTTGATAATTTTATTCCCAGCAAATTTGTCTGATATAGTTAGTTAAATTTGACCCCTTAATAAAAAGGTTTTCAAGAGATGTGGACTGGTGGGCTTCATTACATATCTATTTGATATGTTGAGATCCAAGAGTCTCATATGTGACGTTTTGGGCACTCAAATTTAATTTTCCCTAGACTGGGCAATGGAGCAATCATAAATTTGGGGGACAAACACATAAAAAATTGGGTCCTGGCTAGTATTATTGTAATGTGCATGTAGGTTATTTTAAGGGGATGGAAGTCAGATGGGGCTCCCTCATTTCCACAGTGGTTTGCGGAGATGGGGAGGGTGGTGGCTTTTGAGATGTCAAGCAGAGGGATGGGGGTTTGCGAATTGTTTAATAGGAAGTGGGGCAGGTATTTGGTGTTTTGGGGGGACTCTCGGGGAGTAGCTATGTAGAGAGGTTTAGGTTTAATTATATATGATTATTTAATTATCATATAATGGAGGGGGGTTGGGTGGATATTTTTTTATTTTTGTGTGTGTGTGTGTGTATTCTATTTGTAACCACAGGGGTGTTTGTTGGGTGTTGGGGTGGCGTTCATGATTGGGGAGGGGTAATAGTTGGGGGTTAAATGTTGTGTATATATATATATATATATTTTATTATTATGTTTTGGAGTCCATAAAAAGTGTTTTAACTAATTAGATAAACGCTTCTCAAGTACATTCAGGGTGGCCTAGGACTTTGGAACAGTAGCGTACCTCTGTACAAACCAAATCGAATTACTACCTGACCTAATTACAAACTCTCATTCTAATATTTTTTTTATTAATGTATTGTAGATTCATCTGTACTTGGTGTGTTTTTTTATTTTAATGTATTGTATATTCATCTGTACAGCACTTCGGTCAGCTTTGCTGTGTTTGTGTGTGCTTTAGAAATAAATTTTACTTACTTTTACTAATGGAAAGGAGGAAATGTTATCTTGACGAGTCAATAAACTGCAATCCAAATATTAAATTTTTATAGATGTGGTGACAAAATGTATATGCTAGATTGTGATTGGATGTTAACGGTGAGGTCCAGAGTTGCCAGGGAATGGAGGGGGACTTGGAGACACAGTGCACATCATGTGGTTTTAGTGTGTTTAATAAAGTTCTGACTAGGACTTATTCATGTGTCTGCGCCTTGTATACATGGTGTCAGAAGTATTAGTTCTTCATGTACTCCTCTAATCAGGGAAAAAGAAAGGAAAGGAAATGTCAAAGTTTCAGTCACCTGAAGGTTTTGATTTCACACAGCCTTCAAGTTGGCCGGCGTGGAGACAGCAGTTTGCTTGCTTCAGAATTGCAACGAAGCTCGACAAAGATGATGTTGATGAACAAGTTAATTAATTACTGAATGCAATGGATAAACAGGCAGAACCAATGTTTAGTACATTTAAAATTTTCGGTAGAAGAGGAAGATTTACTATGATAGTAGTAGTTTGATGAACATTTTGTGCCGAAATGCAACTAGATACATGACCGCATGTGCTTCCATAAGAGGAGACAGCGGAGTAGTGAAAGTGTTGAAACTGTAAGAGTTTATATGAGCTGGCAGAGTTTTGTGCCTTTGGGACTAATACAGATGAGCACATTCGTGATTGCATTGTGATAGGAATAGTAGACAGCGATGTATCGAAAACCTGCAGCTGGAGACACACTTGACGCTGGAAAAAGCTATACAGATGTGCAAGGAACAACGGATGTAAATAAAGTGGAGCACAAGTTTAAACATGCAAAGCAGTTCAAGAAATATACAGGAAGTTAATTCAGTAATGCAGACACCAGACAAAGAGAGGAAAATAACGAAGTGAGCTGTACAAGATGTGCACATGTGCATGACTATGGGGCCTGTCCTGCATGAGGAAAACGATGCTGCAAATGTAACAAAACTGGCCATTTTGAAGTTGCATGTAAAACAAAGACTGTGAAAGAAGTCACCAGTGCCAGACATGATGATGACAAGGACAGCTTGTGGTTCCAGGGGTCAGTCTCTGAGGATGTAAACAAGGATGAGTGGCAAGTAAAGCTACGGTTAATGATGCTACTGTGTAGTTTAAAGTTGACACAGGCACAGATATTACAGTAATGTCGGAAAGAACATTCCTGAACTAACCCAGCCATCCTCAGCTGACAGAAACACTTCCGGATGATATCCGGAGTCCAGGTGGAAAGCTGGACTGTATTGGAAAATCCCTAGCCTGTAAAGAAAGGAAAGGACAAAATGTAACAACATATGTTGTAAAAGGACCATAAACTAACAATCTGCTCAGCGTGAAGATGCATGCAGAATAAAACTGGTGAGTAGGATTGACACTGTCAGTATTGAGAATGATGTTTTTGGAGACTTTGGACTATTAAATTGTGAGCCAATCAGAATTGAGCTCAGATCAGATGTTAAACCATACAGTCTCTCCACTCCTCATTGTGTTCTCTTTCCATTACTAACAAAAGTGAAAGAGGAGCTGCAAAATATGCTAAAATCAGGGATTATTGAAGAGGTCACTGAAGCAACCGACTGGTGTGCTCCTATGGTACCTGTGATCAAAAAGAATGGAAAAATGAGGATCTGTGTTGATCTCAAGAAATTAAATGCATGAAAGATTTATGCTGCCTACTCTCAAGGACATTTCACCACAATTGTCTGGTGCATGTGTATTCTCCACGTTAGATGCGTCCAGTGGGTTTTGGCAGATACTGCTAAATGCCAGCTGCAGGAAACTTACCACGTTTATCACACCAGTGGGTCGTTTCTGTTTCCGTAGACTTCCCTTCATGATCACTTCGGAGCCAGAAATATTTCAGAGAGAAATGAGCACTCTTCTGAAACACCACCATGGTACAGTAGCCATGATGGACGATATACTGGTGTACGTCAAAGACAAAGAGGAGCACGATTGTAACCTGAGAGCAGTTCTAAAGACTATCAGTGAGTCAGGTCTTAAGCTGAACAAAGATAAGTGTCACTTTGGAAAATCAGAGATTCAGTATTTCAGACATTTTTTCAGACACAGTATTGGGAAAGTTTAAATCGGGCCAGATGCTAGCAAAGTGAGAGCCATAACTGAACTTCCCTGTCCCACAAATGTGACAGAACTGAGACAAGTCTTGGGGATGATAAATTACCTGGGAAAATTTCTTCCAGCTCTTTCATCCATTCTTCATCCTATGACTGAGCTGTTAAAGAGTGATACAGAATGGTCTTGGGGTGAGGCACAAACTCAGGCATTCACCAATGTAAAGAATATGCTGAGCACAGCACCAGCCTTAGCATTCTACAGGGCTAACAAGGCTACAGTGGTCAGTGCTGATGCCAGCATTTATGGATTAGGTGCTGCTCTTCTGCAGGAGCAAGAGAATGGACTGCATCCTGTTGCTTTCTGTTCTAGGACCTTGACATATAGATTGCACATCTGTAGATCATTATGAGCCAACATGTAATAACACACTTGAAAAACATGTTTGTCAGATGGGGAATTCCATACGAACTGGTGATAGACAACTTGACTCAGTTCACATCTACTGAGTTTGTGGAGTTCAAAATGAGATACAATTTCAAATATACCACATCAATTCAACATTACCCACAAGCTAATGGGTCTGCTGAAAGAAGTATTGCTATTGCAAAGTGAATACTAAGGACAGCCTGATCTGCAATTGGCTCTGATTTATCGTTCCACACCAATAAATGCCACAGGTTCGAGTCCAGGACAACTCACGTTAGGAAGAGAGATCAGAACGACAGTTCCAATGCTGCAAAAGAATCTTGACTTTGAGCAGTGAAAAACAAAGATAACCAGACAAAGCAAGCGTACAAGTATTTCTACAACCGACGCTATTCAGTGCGTAACTTACCTGATCCGCATTCTAGACCACGTGTGAACGCCAAGTTGGATGGAGAAAAAGGATAGAAAGCCACATTTGTCGGGAGAGCTGTGGAACCCAGATGTGGCAGGGCGGAGGGCGGGGCCAGGTCGTGATCCTACACACCTGGTCCCGTATTAGGCTAATTATGGGACCGGGTGTGTAGTGCCCCGCCCTCGCCCTCCACCCTGCCACACCAGATTATACATTGTGCAAACAAAAGAAGGCACAATATCTCATTGAAACAGGAGACATATTTAGAGTGTTCCTGAAACATATGATACACCTGAAACACTAGACAGACAGACTGAACAGAGAAACAATGATGCAACAGATGAGCTCGAGTGATACCAGTGCAACACAAACAACTGCGAATGTGTCTTTTCTGTTACACCACATACACTTGTTTGCAAAAGAACTCTTGCTTAAAGATAATGTTTTGGACTAAGGTGTTAGTAAATGCTGTACTGCAAAAGGGAGAGTTAAATGTGCATGTTATTCTTATAGCTAAGTGAAAATGTGTACATGAGCATCGATTATGTGTTGCATTGTAGAGTGTTATAAGTTCTGTTATTGACAAGTATGCATAAGAGTTGGGTAAAATGCATGATTATACTGATAATTTAATTAAGAAATGTCTGTGGGGGGCAACTCTTAAGAGGGGAGATGTGGTGACATGACATTTATATGTTAGATTGTGATGTTAACTGTGAGGTCCTGCTTTGCCAGGTAAAAGAGGGGGACTTGGAGACACAGAGTTAGAGTGCACAACATGTGGTTGTAGAATGTTGAATGAAGTTGTGACTAAGAGTTATTCATGTGTCTGTGCCTTGTATCATGACAATAGGCTACACAAAAAAGGAAGAAAAGGACAAAGAAACAAGAGGATCCTTAGCATGTTAAATAGTGGTAGCATAGAGTCTATGAGTGAGTAGGCAACCCCCCTAGGCTTACAGAAATGGTTTATCCCTAGTTCTCAGCAGCCAGTGGGAACTTACGACACTCATCCATTCAAACTGGACAAGATGCCAAATGGCTCAGACGTATGTGAAATTGACATCTGAGATCACGCGTTGTTAATTTGTTGTTTGCATATTGTTTGTACGTTGTTTGCCCGTCGTCTACGCGTTGTTGACATGGTGATTATTTTACATCTTGTCTTTTGGTATCGAAAACATTTAAAACATTCAAATGAAAACATACTGATTACCTGAGCCAAAAGGCTGCCATGGTTGAATCACAACATGCTAATATTCAGTACACTTGCTTATGAAATATTGCTTACAGATAATAGTGCTGCACAATTAATCATATCGCAATCACGATGTCAGCCTGTGAGATTATATGACGGCAAATGCTGCAATTTTATTAAATAAATAAGTGCATGTCATGTGTGGACGTGACAGCCCATTCTCTTAGAGCTGTTTGCCCATTTTCTACATCGATAATAAAGATGACCTGTCAGTCCCAGTTTAGGGAGTGGCACATGTGGTCATGTCATGTGAGTTTCCGGTGTTCAGCGTGGAAATCAGGTGAAGAGTGAAGCCGAGCAGACCGACACTGAACTGGTGGCAAGAAAAAATAACACAGAAACACAGATCACGGCTTGGCGATATGTCTTTAATTCATCAGTAATTAAAATTAATATAATACGGGAGCGTGACATGTAAATAAGCATAAACTCTAAAACTGTCATTCTCTGCGCGGTCAGAGCTGCTTCAACCAGTCGCGGAAGAGACCCAATCTGAGCGGAAGTCGAGACGGGAAGAGGCTGATGCGCACTCTTAACACGGAGATGCTCGTCTCTCACCCCCGCTGTCTGCAGCTTGCAACGTGTAGCATCATTGTTGAGATCATCATAAGATCAATCTTATGTGAAAAATAACATTAACATTACAACAACAATAAAATGTGTGTGTATAAATACACACACACACACACACACACACACACACACACACACACACACACACACACACACACCCACACACACCAACAACAACAACAACAACAACAACCGTTTTAGTGGTTTGAGTGAACCACACTTGTATATCCAGTTTACATCCTGCTTAAATGTCCCTGTTTGTTTGGACAATCTTATTTTCGTGAAAATTTGTATGTTCTTATTTATTGTTCTATTTTATTTAGGTGTAATATTGAGAAAATAACAAATTTGCAGTAATGTATAAATATTATTTAATTTTGTAAAAATATTTTTATTTGAAAACAATGTGGATTAATAGTTGTTGCTAGTTTGTATGTTTGAGTTGAAAAATACACATTTCAGCATTATCAGTAATTGATTTGAGCATTTTCCTTGATAACCAAGCAAGTTGACTCATGATACCATTTGTTTATATCGCAATCGCATATCGCAATATTAACCTCAATAATTGCAATATGACATTTTCCCCAAATCGTGCAACCCTAACAGATAATAGTAATATAAACGTTTAATAAAATATTTTTGATACTATGAGTAGCAATAATCCCGTGACTCGCGAGCTGAAATCTCCGAGCTGAGAAAGAGTTAATTTGAGAGTTCACAGCCGTTTATACACACACAACACACTGATATGTGGCTCTGCAGATGGATACTATTTGACACACTGCATGAAAATCAAGCAGTAATAGTGTGCATGCCTGTGCGTGTGTGTTCGTGTGTGTGCCTGTGAGGAGATGACAGGGCAGAGAGGTGCCTCTTTTTCATACTGTGGCATGTAGCATATGCGAGTGTATATTTCATTAAATTAGATCCTTCTGCTGTTTGATGATCACACTTAGCCATATAAAGACTTATTATTATTTTCAAATGATCTTTCATTTGTTCTCAACTCTCACATTACTTACAATTTTTCTAATGGCAGCATACTTTAATATAGTACTAAAATTAACAAGATGATATCATACCATTTTTTGGTATCGCAATATTTTGTTAGTACTTGTTATTAGGGTTGCATGGTATGCGCAACCCTAATGGTGACTTTACCTTTCATGTATAATATATTTTAACTTTAATGCAACCTGCATTATACAGTTTGTAAAAGAACAGCACATCCATCTGTTTTATTTGATCACGTCTCTCAGTATTAGGAGAGGTTTTGATAGAGTCAAATAGCTATCGTTTGATAGCTATCAGTGTGCGTGGGATATATTAGGGTGGCTACATGCCACCTAGATGCGCGTCATGGTCTAATGACCACCCCTTTTCCGGTATCGGACTCTTAGGTGAAAATAAACTGCACACCAGAATGCATCTGTCTGCATTGAAACTGCAGGACTGAACTTCCACTGTTTTGTTTTGTTTCACATTTTGTTTTGTTCTGTTTTGGTATGTTTCCATTTAAAACTTGGTCGCTGGCTCTGAAAGCACTGTTTTGGAACTCACAGAGACAAGTGTCTGTACGTCTTGAGCCAATGAGATTGTCATGAATTTGGAAACTGTGTTATTTTGTTGTGATGGAATACATTTTCATTTTTGTTTTTATTTGTCTGAAGTTTATCATAGCAGGGTGATTTGTTATCAGCCTCTCTCTCCCCTGCTCTTCACACTTCTAGATTTTCTTGTGGGTTAAACCCCTTGTTTGTTATCTATATGTCCAGAGTTTTTGTCTTTGGTTTTGTTAATTTATTATGATCCTTTTATTTTGTTAATTGTCTCTTGTCTTTTTCAGGAGCTGAGGGCCCCAATGTAGGGGGCTAGCCATTCCCCGCTAAATAGTGGTTGTGCCCCTGTCACGTGCTGTGTATTTACAACTGATTCACCAGTGTGGTTTGTGTGAGTGAGTGAGTGTACACCTGTGGGTGAAGTGTCTTTTTGTAGGGGATCACAACAATTGGCAAGTGTCAGAAATAGGTATATCTCAGGTCTGTCCAAGATAGAAAATGCTGTGTTGGGACATTCCATTCCAAATACATTATCAAACATCTATTTCATATTAACTTGGAGTGTAAGAGCCCCCTCCTCTCCTTATTTCTTTCTTTCTGTATGTTTGTGTATATTGTATGAATGTGTATGACAGAGGTCCGAAGGATCCTTAGGATTCGAAGGAGCCTTTGTCATATGGAATCGTTATCTGTGATATCTGTATGATGTAATGCGTGTTCTCATTGGATAATACTGTAAACCTCCCTCTTAGTTTCGCACTATATCCTTGAATGCAAGACTTTAGAAGGGCGAGCTTTTCTATTCTTTATTTTGCTCCCCAACGTTGGTTCAATGCTTTGTGTTGATTCACGACTCAATAAACGACGGAGAAAAAGGCACTGCTATGGTTTAGAAGACTTTTATTTCTAACAACAAGCCTAACTGCTTCTGGTAAACCTCAGCCCTCTGTGTTGCACAAGCAAAGATTTGTCTTTCTTTTGAGTGTAAAGCCTATTGCGAACCAAGCAGCAGATTGCATGTGCTCATAATTTTAATACAATTGTAAATGATTGAGTGTCCAGTGCCCTTCTGATACATGCATCTAAAATAAATGATTATTTTTGTACTTTGGTAACCACATCTCTTATAGGATGGTGTAGTCAGCTTTTCTACTGGTTTTCCCTCAAATATTAGCATCAGTAGCACTGTCCTCTACCCCCACTCTGCTAAAGTAGCAAATTAGGTTGGTCATCTGTTGTAATTTTTGAAAACATATAACAAATAAATTTGACATGTAACTACTTGAGCTTGTTACCAATACATGTCCTTTTTTCTCTCTGGACAAGCAACTTTTTTTACTTGGAATTTTACTTAATGTCTTTTTATAATTGTAGCTGGTGGGTTGTAAATAATTTAAAAAGATATACACATTAACGAATGAATTGTGTTTTTGTGAAGTTTGATCTGAATGGTGTACATTCACATGAGATGAAGACTTTACTCGTAATAGTTTTTTATAAAAAGTGTTTTATTCTACATGGTGTGGGTCACCTCCTTCAATGTGTTGAAATCACATGACCCGCGGTGTTTCACTAAACGTTGAAGAGAATCCTCATGCTCATTGGCTGCTGTCTGTGTAGATAGATATGCTTGGCTATGCTTAGAACATTGTTGTTTGGTAATGCAAGAGCGAAAAGTATCAGAATGAGCTTTATTGTCAAGAAAGCTTGCACACAAAAATGTATTTAAAACTTTAAAAACTAAATAAAAACTTTATTTATTGTGCTTTTGCAGCTGAGACAATGGGAGATCCAGTAGCTGTATTGCTGAAGAAGCAAAAAAAAGGTTCTAAAGCAACTTGCTTCAAGCAAGAAGACAGAAAGATCAGCAAAGTCAAAAAACGGTAATGGTAAGACATCTATGTCTTCATTAGTTTAGTGCAAAGTAACTTGGCACAGCGATTGTTGTGGATTTTGTGTAAACCATGATGTTGGTTGCTTGGAAATTAAACAGGTTCTTCAAATACAGTATTCATGGACATGCTGAATTTGATGATCAAAACCATTCTCATCTTACCATGACATTCTGTATCACTAGATAATTGAGGTTTATTTTACACTAAGCAGTTTGCTTAAATGGGTAATAATTGTCTTTAGAAATAACGTGAAATGTAGACAGTCTCCAAAAATTATTGATATGAGGGACAATAATAGCTGATGGGGGCAGCAGAGATGATCATGCTGATCCACGTCGAAAGATGGCAGTACAGTGTCTAACACCACTGTAACATCAGTACTTGAAGTACACGAAGAAGAGTAATGCTAACGCTAGCTAGAGAACTACTGAATGCCCCTTTAAATAAGATCTGATTAATACTAAATTTACCCAGTTCTCATGTGTATGCAAAACGTGGTCAAACTCCACACATTTAATTCATATGCATCCTTCAAAAATAATCCACAATAAACAATACATTTTTTATGCAACAATCAGGGGCGTAGCAAGCTTTTCAAAAGTGCGGGGGATGGATGTGGTTTGTTTATTAACAATAAAAACGATGAATACAATGAAAGAAGGGTACAAAAGGTATAACATACAAGATATAAAAAGCTTCCCATTTAAATGAGTGATACTAGAAAAGTATAAAAACACACTCAGAACACACAGAAAATAAGTCAAAACTCAATACACAACAGTAGACTTGCTAAAGAATCAGAAATACTTTAATAATCCCAGGAGGAAATTATTTTTTTTACAAACTCCAGATATACAAACAACATATATTATACAAACAACATATATTAAGAACAAAATATAAATATATATATAAATGCAGCCAACAACAACAATCAACTAACCAATGAACATATAACCCACTCAAAAAAATTATACGTTGACTTTAACTTTTTTATGTCAACAGGTCCCACATAACTGGGTTACGTTAAATAAACATAATTTGGTCGTGCAACTTCAACAAAAAAAAGCTCAATCAATTAACCGCAGCATGAAAATGCACAACATGGCCGCATCAATTAACCGCAGCACAACATGGCCTCTCTACCTTCATAGACCTCTTTCACAAACGGTAACATTCATTTCACCTGTGAATTTTCCTGTGCTCTCTCTGAAACTGATGCCTCCAGCAACTCTCCTAAACAAGAGTGCAGTGGTAAAGGAATAGGGTCAAACAGTTACAGCTGTGGCACTAGCAAACCTCAGTGAATATTGAAAAGTAATAGAATGGATAAAATCACCATTAGCTAACACCATTTCAGATACCTTTACCACTATTAATCTAGCTTTTCCACTGCTTTGAGATTGAGAACCATCAGATATAGTTGCATATACTTTGTTTCCTTTTTACTGAGTTTTTTCTCTTAGATAATGCTATCCCCTTAACAAAGTTAATGTTAAGGGGATAGTTCACCCAAAGAACATTTACTCACCATCACATTGTTCCAAACCCTTTTGACTTTTGCTTCCATGGAACACAAAATGATGGAAAGATGCAATGAAAGTGAATAGTGATTGAGACATACCACCTAACATCTTTTGTGTTACACAGAAGTAAGCCATATGGGTTTGGAACAAAAAGAGGGTGAGTAAAGTCTTGTTTGAGCTTAAATTCAAAGTGTTTCCCATTTCCTCTCTTTACATCTTTAAATTCCAGAAACATAATTTTGGTCTGAATTATTAAATAATCCCTTCACATTAATTCATTTGGGGAGTTGTGTATTAATTATGCAATCAGAGAGGACCATGTCAAGAACTGGGCCTTATTATAATTATAACCATGTGCTAATATGGCTGAATGATTAATGACACAAAACAACTGAACTGTAATAATATAGTAATTCTATTTGGCTCATGTTTTACTTTCATGGATCAGCCCTTCTGTTGTTCACATAATAAGCTTGAAATCAATCACATCATCCTTGCTCAGCAGAGAATCAACAGTGGTCCTTTGAATTGATTAGCTAGCCTGCTGAGCATCAGGAAAAATATATAAATTTTTGGTGCTCTCTCTGCTGCTCTTGTCTCATTACAAAGTCAGAGAAGGTTCCTGATTCACATAAGGCCTCTCAGTAAGTCTAGAAATAATCAATGGTGTCAGAATAACCTACACAAAATACATACAATTTCAGCTGCTAGGGGCCACAAGATACACAGAATAAGATATGCATCAAATAGCCATCGTTTGATATCGTTTTAATTCTCATGCATTAGATCAATTTGTGTGCTGTACCTCGCTCTGGTGTGATTTCATGTTTGTGCTTGTAGACTTACAAATGTGACAACTGGCACCTACGACTGTGGCAATGGTGAATGCACAAAGAGCTGCAAGAAGAGACCTACTGTTTTTATATCACACACCCCAGGCTGTGAAAGAATGCATTCAACAATACAAAGAAAAGGTTGCATGTTGTCTCTGTATGTACAGCTGAACTTATATAACCCATGAGCTTATGAATTCTTGCTACACAGAAACCACAGTTGTTCTTTGGTACTGACTGTGGCAGTGTGAGCGAAGACAGACATTTTGTGTGGCGTCAGGCCTCTGAGAGAATTTTTATAATATTTTATGAACATAAATATTAGATGGGGATAAAAAAAAAAAGTGCCCAAGGAGATTCTAAAATGGAGTGTGGTGCCCTGTGGTGCTGGGACACAGTGAGCATGTTTATGTCTTACTTGTTTAATAAGCCAACAACGTGTAAGGTCATGTTAATGTCTTAAATGGTTTTCTTTAATTAGGTTAAGGTCATACACCGTTTATACATAAACCAATCAGCACACATATTTTTGCCCATTTCCCTGATTATGCTCTGCATGTAAACACCTTTACCGGTGTTTAGAGGTTTGCACTCCAGAAGAATTACAGCAGAACCTGAAGCAACCCGCGGGATTACATTTCCGATTTGAAGGTGGGAGCGGTTGGTACTTCCATGACATGTGGATGGGAGTGGGCGGTCAGAGAATTACCTGAAAAATCTGATGTGGATCTCTTTTTTTGTGTCATTAATTAATGTTTTTATAATGTAAAATAAATGTGCACACTGATTGTGCATTAAATGATCCATTATTTAAAGCATTCAGGTAGTCAACGGGTCTTCAGAAGAATGGCAGAGCAAAACGCACACTGAGTCATCAAAAGATGTGAAACTCAGGCTAGAAAATGGTCCATTTAGTGTTAAGAGACCAGCTTCATGCAAGTCAAGGGTTAAGGGCCTTGCTCAAGGGTCCAACAGTGGCATCTTGGTGGTGCTGGGGCTTCAACCCCCAACCTTCTGGTCAGTAACCCTGAGCTTCAACCGCTGAGCCACCACTGCCCCACCACAGGGTTGCTGGAACGGGAGTGGTCCGGAAGAAAATCATTGCTGGAACGGGAGCAGTCCGGAAGAAAATTATTGCAGGCAGAGAGTGGGTGAATATGGAGTCAAATTAATTAAATGGGAGCATTCAGGTGCAGGATAGAAACTTGCAGGAGCCAGATTAAAAAAACAGTCCTGTGCATACATCCACCAATTTTACCAGCTTTTCCAATGTCTGCAAGTGCCGTATGCATGACTGTGAACATTTTGACATCAAAAGCAGAGATAAATCTAATGATTTTGAGTGTAATGTAAACATGTGTTTTCTTGAATTGTCTGTTTCGTGCTGTACGTTTGTGCAAACACCCCTTTAATACAAAGTAGTGAATCAAAGGCCTCTCTATGTGAGGACATAAGTGGCACTCAGCATCAGCGGCACAATATAAAATAATTGTTTTCCTTTATTTATAATTGGGAAATTGGGGGATTGTAGATGGATTCACTGAAAATAGGTAATGTCTTTTTAAGTTGCACATATTTTTATATAAAGATTTAGGGGCGTGAATCTTTGGGTTGAAAGCGATTTGATTCACGATTCATAGGTTTTCAATTCGTTTTAAGAATGATTTTTGCTAATTCAAAATTATTTGATTTTATTCACAATGAAATTAGATTAACGATTCAGTTCTGCATTTAAAAAATAAATACAATTTCTAGTATTCTTAAAATGCTTCCCCCAATGTGTCTTAAAGAAGAAAAAGAAAGGCAAACTACATAACATTGTTTATTCTACCAAAAGTAAACACACATTAAAACACATTAAATTGATTTAGTGTACATGCAGACTACTTGGAATACAATAATAGTACAAGAGTACAATGTGCCAATAAAATATTTCAGATATTAACAGATTTCACAATAAAAAGTATTTTTATTAATTTGCATTACTTTTTCAGGCCTTGAATCACAGTTTTAAAATTCCCTACTATGTCCAGGTTTTCTATGACAGTAGGGATGCTGAATTAGTAAACTAATCAAACTATTACAACATTAAAGTAACATCATCTGACTACTTTCAGTTTCAAAGAAAATAATGGCTTAAGTTTCTTCACAATTAAATCACTTTCAGTAGTCACCCAGTGTCAGAAATGAACTTCTACATGTATGGTCAATCTTTGCCCCCTCTATTTGATTTTCACTATTTTTTCCTTTATGAGAGATTAATCTTTTCAAACAATTTAAAACTGTCTTATCAGTTTATATAATTTTTTTTAAATTTAATCAATTAATTGTGATGTGATCTACTGACAGCTCATTGGTTATGCAAATGAGACATAAGTTTACAGGGGACTCAGGAAAGGAGGAGAAAAGAGAGAAGAGGCATCTGGGTTGATGGCATATGTTGTGTCAATAAACATGTTAACATTCCCACAGCCGTGAAGGTGGACTCATTTATTTCGGTTCTTCGACATGGTGTCAGAAGTACACTGCTTGTGGTGACTCGTTCACTTGTAAAGAGTGTAGCCTAGTTCACAGTTTAGTTTAGGGGTGAAATTCACATCGAGCAGGGATGACAGCATGGATGGTACCGACAAAGTACCTGTTCGGAATGTGTGCGCACAAGTGCCGAGTGCTAATTTCAGTATAAAGCCGCCGGAGCTGTTTGATTTCTCTAAAACACAGGAGTGAACTAGTGGATACAGCGATTTGAGAGGTTTCGCCAAGCTATCAACCTGCATATGTCTTCTCATGAGAACCAAGTGAACACCATCATCTACTGCATGGGCGATGAAGCCAATGATGTCTTCAGAAGATTACCATTATAAGCGGTGGAGAGATTGCTTGGCAGACCAGCAATCACACAGCTTAAACTGGTCAAACAGCTTGAGAATATAGACATTACAATTCTAGAGTTTTCAGTAAACTTGATGCCAACATGGGGTTTTGGCAAATTCCCCAAACAAAGGAATTTGCACAATGCACCACCTTCATCACACCCATTAGGAGTTTCTATTAATCACCTTCCATTCGGAATTGCCTCTGCGCCAACACAATTTGAAAGCAGGATGATGAAGGAGATGACAAATTGTATGGAAGGGGTGGTGTGTCACATGGATGATGGGCTTTTCTGGGGATAACACAGGAGGAGCATGATGCAAGGCTGCATGCAGTGTTACTGAAAATGCATAATGCTGGTGTAACATGGCGTTAGGAGGAAGCAGGGCAAAACTAGTATAGCTGACTACGCCACCCTGTCAAACAGGGAAATATCAATCTTTAAATAGATAACCCACAAAGGGCACACAGGTTCACTTGTTTCACATCAAGACCCAAGACGTGGCTACCAAAAATACAAAAGCTTTATTGGCTACAATTATCCAGCAGAAACTTTAAAACATGTTATAATTAAAACTGTATGACCCAGGCAGAAATTGCACACATAAACACAAACACTACACAACAAGAAACCGAGGCTTACCAGTGGCAGGTATAAGCTAGCGAACGAGCACAAGGCTCCTATCATTAAATCTTACCACCCAGTGCACGAATCTCACCACACACACATCAGCACACCAATGAAGGAAAGCGTGAACACACGTCACTCAGTGACAGAAGTCCCCACCACACGAGGATAGCTAGCAGCCTGCCCTGGGTCTCGGTTCCTGTAAACTGAAACAAAGTTAACCACAAATAATAATAATAATAATAAATGAAATGAAACACTTCAACAGCACAAGAATAGTAGCAGTTGTTAGACAGGGAAAATGGTGACAAAACCTCAGTTTATGGATTAACCACTCTCTATGAGCAGAACACAATAGATTAACCTCACAGGCCAATAAATATAGCACTTAAATGGCGGTGATTCACATAGTACTCGATCACCCAAAGGAGAGGTTAAATAAAGCACCAATCAAAACAACCAAGCAAACAAATCAAAGCAAACAAATCAAAACAAAGAAAACAAATCAAAACAACCAAATCAAAGCAAAGAAAACAAATCAAAACGAACAAATCAAAGCAAAGAAAACAAATCTAGAGACAAAACAGCAGCATTGAAGTATGTTGCCCACGCAGGCTTAATCAGCTGAGAGGTTTCCTAAAACCCAATGGTTCTTCCTACAATGCAAACAAAATAATTATTTACAACATAATCATTTAAAAATACGCCTAAATAGCGACAGTTCCACATACCTTTATGTCGTAACTCCAGCTGTAGATACAGAAATCGCACTCCCACGCAAGTATCAAAAAGGCATCAACACACCTGTAACTCAGCAGCGCCGGATAAACGTCCAAGGGATAATGTTGAGGGGAATCATTGAGAAAATAACAGCCGCCAGCTGACCGCAGAATCGACAAAAAGAATCAAACCGATTACCTCAGAGCACATGAGAGTTAGCTAGTAGCCAAACAACATACCTTGAAAGTAGGATGAATGAAACCAGAAAATGGGCGGTCCTCAGGCAGTGACGTACAAGCGGTGCTCTGACACACAAGCAGTGCCATAAGGTTTCATTTTATAGGATCCATAAAGAACTCTGATTGGACAAGCAATGCACCCAGGGGTGTGGTACAATGATTACAAAGAGATGACTATGTAATACTCACTGTTTGTCCCACTACACTGGCATCACTCTAAACATAGACAAATGTGAACTGTCAAAGCACACAGGGAGCTTCCTAGGCCACACAATTTCATCTGAGGGGATTAAGCCAGATCAAGGCAAAACAGAGGTCATCCTCAAGATGCAGCAGGCCTCTAATGTCGGTGTGCTGAGGTCTTTTTTAGGTATGGTAAATCAGCTCGGGAAATTAATTCCACAATTTGCTGAAAAGGATTAAACCACTTAGAGATCTGCTCTCCAAACAGAATCATTGGGCCTGGGGATTAGACCAGGTCGAAGCTTTAAAAACCCTGAAAGAAGAGCTGTTCTCTCCACCAGTTTTGGCCATGTATGACTCTAACAGAGATACTAAGCTTTCAGCAGACACATCATCTTTCTGATTGGGTGCCATTCTGTTGCAAAGAGGGTCAGAGGCGAAGAAGCCTGTTGCATATGCCTTATGTTCATTCACACAGACGGAACAGAGGTATGCACAGGTGGAAAAAGAGGCACTGAGTTTTAC
This sequence comes from Xyrauchen texanus, assembly GCF_025860055.1. Lineage (NCBI taxonomy): Eukaryota > Metazoa > Chordata > Actinopteri > Cypriniformes > Catostomidae > Xyrauchen > Xyrauchen texanus. The sequence goes on from NC_068283.1 coordinate 16,436,566, forward strand.
ATAGACCTGTGTGAGAGATTCTGGGATTTCTTAATTGGAAAGCAGTTTCAAATGGAAATGGACCACAAACCTCTCCTGAGTCTTCTTGGAGCTCAAGCTCTGGACGCACTTCCTCACAGAATTCAGCGCTTCAGAATGAGACTCATGAGGTACTCATACTTGTGATACCAGTGATCTTCAATAGATCACAGGAGCAGTGTGAAGTTCCTTGCTGCTTCAAAAGCTCCACCAACATTCCGGTCTCAAAAAAACAAACAAAAAAAAAAACACAGTACTTAATGACTACAGACCTGTCGCTCTCACATCTGTGGCCATAAAGTAATTTGAGAGAAGTCATAAAGTAATTTGAGAGACTAGTTTTGGCCTACCTGAAGGACATCACTGGAACCCTGCTAGAACCCCTTCAGTTTGCTTAGAGCAAACAGGTCTGTGGATGATGCTGTCATCATGCGACTGCATTATATCCGGCAACACCTTGACTGACCTGGGATTTATGCAAGGATCCTATTTGTGGACTTCAGTTCAGCCTTCAATTCCATCTCTGTGCCAACCACAATCTGGCAGTATATCAACAGCTTTCTGACAGAGAGGCAGGAGCTAGTGAGACTTCTACATGTATGGTCAATATTCCCCCTCCTCTATTTGAGTTTCAGGGGCAATTTTTCCTTTATGAGGGATTAATTTTTTCTAACAATCTAAAACTATCTTATCCATTTATGTAAAAATGTAAATTTAATCAATTAACTGTGGGGTGATCTGCTAAAAGCTCATCGGTTATGCAAATTAAATGTAAGGTTACAGGGAAGTCAGGAAGTGAGGGAAAAAATAGAGAAAATCCAATCCGGGTCCCACACTATTAGCACTGGTGCTCCTCAGGGATGTGTTCTCTCTCCACTGCCCTTCTCCCTGTACATGAATGACTGCACTGCAAAGGATCCCTCTGTCAAGCTCCTGAAGTTTTCTGGTGACACCATGGCCATTCGCCTCATCTGTGAAGTTTATGAGTCTGCATACAGACGGGAGGCTGAACAGCTGGCTGTCTGGTTTGGTCACAACAACCTTGAGCTGAACACGCTCAAAACACTGGAGATGATAGTGGACTTCAGGAGAAATCCCCCTCACTCAACCACCAATTAAGGTTCCTGGGCTCTACCATCTGTCAGGACCTGTAGTGGGATATCCACATAGACTCCATTATGAAGAAGGCTCAGCAGAATTTGTACTTACTTTGCCAGCTGAGGAAGTTCAACTTGCCACTGGAGCTGCTGACTCCGTTCTACTCAGCCATCATTGAGTCTGTCCTGTGTACATCTATAACTCTCTGGTTTGGTTCAGCCACCAAATCAGACAGAAGGAAACTACAACGGACCGTGAGGACTGCTGAGAGTATTATTTGCAGGTAGAATCATCCTGTACTCCACACACCCTGCCCACTCCCTTTTTGAACTGTTGTCCTCTGGCCGGCCCTACAGAGCACTCAGCGCCTGGACAACCAGGCAAAAGAACAGTTTCTACCCTCAGGCCATTTACCAAATGAACAATTAAACTGCCTTCAGGAATCCCTTATCTACTAAGTATAATGTATAAATATGTCATGTACATTTGTAAATTCACTCCTATTTAATTCAATAACTGTCCATGCCACTACCTTGCACATATATTACCACTTGCACATGTACATACACCATTCTATGTTATATGTCCTATTTGTTTTGTATGTCTATTTATACTCTTATCTTGTTATATATTCTGTGTCTCACTGTAATGTTCTGTGTGCAATTGCTTGTTTCTCCTATCAACATCAAAAAAAAATGTATCCTTGTTTGAGTGAGCACACCTGGCCTTAAAGCTTATTCTGATTCTGATATTCAATAGCCCATGTGCCAGAGAAATGTCTGTGAAACCGCTGATACCATATTGCGTGCACCTCTCATTACAAAAGTGGATCCAAATTACACCGAATTGATGGAGTTCACGAACGTCTGTGTGACTCGGTTATAAATAACCTCCCCCTCAACACTCCATACATGGAAATTTTGAAGGAACTCTTGAGAACTGACAGTATATGCTCAAGTGCATGTCCATGTGAGCAAACGTTTGGCCAGCCCGGGCCAGGTATGAAGGTCCTCTGAAGTTGTTCTGGGCAGAATGTGCCTTTCTCACAGTGCAAGATGGATTGCTTGTGAAGGTCACTAGGCTTGTCATACCATAAGCATTGAGAAATTATGTTCTTGCCAAACTGTCACAAAGGACAACAGGAAGTAGCAAAGTGCAGGGAGAGTGCATGCCAATCAGTTTGGTGGCTGGCACTTCAAATAAATGACAAATTAAGTTCAGTTAGGAAACTCTGTGGCGCAGATTGATAGGTCACCCTGCCACACCTTCCTTCATTAACCAATCAGAACCTATTTTTTCCCCTCATCAAATTATATAACCCTCATATGCATTGTAGCAGTACGGCTGTAGCAGCATGGTAACACAGTGTTTCTGAAGACTCCTGCAGTCATAACTTTTTGCTATTTCTCCTTGTTTTCCCACCTTCATGTCTCATCTCGAGCTTCAGTCCATAAAGTACCTTTTTCCTAGAAGATAGGGGAGCTGATCGAGTATCGTACAAGTTCTTAGAATCCCTATCTGCAAACACACTGAAGGAAATCTTATCTCGTGGGCATGCCTGAGCCTACTAGGCAGAGTGTTAATGTTTCAACGGTGATGCCGATCTGCCCACTGTAGGATTATCCACGAACAAAGCCATCAAAGAACACAACAACACAATTCACAGATCAGACAGATCCCTCCACCAAGCCAAGAGAGTCATAAAAACTCTTGCATGGAGCCTAAACTGCTATTAAGACCATCTCTGCAAATAGGCCCCTGGGTGTAGGGGTCACAAGCAATAAAAGACAGAGAACACACTCCCTGGAATTCCCAAGAAAGACTCATAACACACTCTGTTTTGTCCTCTGATATAATGATCACGAGACATCGTGATTATTATCCTGCAAACAACAGGATGTAAAAACTTTGTATTTCACTGTGTTAACTCTCTAAAATGAGAATGTATTTAAACCCACAATGCACACACTACCTAGCCTTGCTAGATAACTCTAAAAATGACTATGACCTGTGATCACTGTTATAACTGACAAATGAATGGTTATAGCTGATGTACATTTTCAAATCTGTGTATTGATTGGTAATCACTTATAACTGACAAATCAATTATTATAATATTGAATCTGGTATGATTCATCTCATACTCATTCATCATCTACTAAGAATGGTAACTATTCAACTGGATATTATACCCTCACAATCAGGTTTCTCACAACATGTAATGTATTATCCATGTTGTAAAACAAATGATTTAACCAGTATAATTTTCATGTTTTGTTACTTACATGTATAATATTCATGAAAGAATGTCATATTTAGTATGTAAATGCTTACTCGTTTACAACGAATGTCATGTCTCTTGTACTGTTGTCAAGATATAAAAGTTCATGATTAAACATGCTCTACTTTTGAGCAGGAGTTTGTAAGAATCCTCCACAAAGGATTGTACCATGTGTACCATTGTCACCATGTGACTCTGAAAAGGCACTTCTGATTGGCTCGGGACACCTTTGGGGTGTGGCCAATTTCAGTTAAAAACTTTCCTACCCAATGAAGAACATCCTCTTCCTCTCTTCTCTCCTGCTCTTGCAACAGTCCCTTGGTCTCGCTTCGGCTCTCTTGCTTCATCCAGATCCTCCGTGCCATGTAGAGTCCAAGGAAAACTCGGGACACCAAAAGTCCAGAGGAAGTCTCTCAGTCTCTGCTCTACAGTTCACACACTCAACGGTGTCACGAACGCCGGTGAAGGCACCTCCTCCCTCAGTCGTCAGAGATCGCTTTCACCCGAATTCTGATCACTTAAACTACATTTCCCTTCTGCCCGCATACCTAGGTCTGATTAATCCCCAGCTGTTTTGTGTTACCCTACCCTATTTAACCGTGCCTGTTTAGTCCTTCTTTGCGATGTCTTGTTTGCCCCGGCGACATTACCAAGCAAGTAATTCTCTGACTCCCTTACTAGTTATTCTGTGTACCGATCCAGCCTGTTACTTAGACCCTGTCAGTTTGCTGCCTGCCCTGTTTACCTCTTGCCTGTTCCGTACTATGTTTGTTTGCTGCCTGCCCAGACCTCTGCCTGTTCCAGTTACTCTATCGCCTGCCTGCTATATTCTCTGTTTGCCTGCCCACGACTTTGCCTGTACAACTTGTGTTTTGCTTATAAATAAACAACCGCAGATGGATCCCAACTTGCCTGAGTCCTTGTTACAGAAGACTTCGCCATCCATCGATCCAGCGGTAATCTCTTGCATGTCCGAGGAACTCTCCGCGCAGGCAAGCCGCCTGACCGCACAGCAACATCAGCTCGGGCGGCTGACGTCAGCCATTGAGGAGATAATGCGCGTCGTCCAAGCCTCGCAACATCCCACTTCCGCACCTAGGACCCGCACGCACCCACGGCGAACCAAACCAGCCTAGCGGCCGCGCCCACCTCTCCTCCGCAAGCCGCGCCCAACCCTCGACTTGCACTCCCGGAGAAATACGACGGAACACCCTCGAAGTGCAGGGGATTTGTGATGCAGTGTTCCATCTTTTTGTCACAACAACCGGCTCTATATCCGACTGATGAAAGCAAGATCCTCTTCGTCAGCTCATTGCTGATGGGCAGAGCCCTCGACTGGGCTACCGTGATTTGGACCAATCAGGGTTATTCACAGTTCACATTCGACTCATTCATGCAGAGTTTAATTGAAGTGTTTGACCATCCAGAAGGCGGCAAGTGCGCTGGGGAACAACTCCTGGCACTCCGCCAAGGAAGTCGTTCAGCGTCTGACTATGCGCTCACTTTCCGCACCCTCGCCACTCAAACCGGCTGGCTCGAGAGCACACTCAAACTCCTCTTCCGCCAGGGGCTAACTCAGAACTGCAGTCAGAGCTGGCATGTCGCGATGAGGGAGTGCCGTTGGACCAATTCATCTCGTTGGCGATCCGCGTGGACAACCTCATCCGCTCCAGACGACCGGCCAGGTTGGGTTCTGCAGCCCGCAACAGCACCTCGACAGCATGCCGCTCCAGAACCCATGCAACTAGACCATACTCACCTGACCCAGGAGGAGAGAGAGCGCCGTTTCGCCCATCGCCTCTGCTTATACTGCGGTTTAGCCGGCCACCTCCTGGCCAACTGCCCGACGCGACCGTCCGAACCACAACGACCCGGGGTGAGTTTATTGCTTTCCTCAACCCTAACCGGGACCAGCCTAGTGGTACCCATTGAGCTCCATAGTCAGGCTTTCAGTGTAAGCGCCCACGCTATGGTTGATTCAGGAGCTGATGCTGATTTCTGTAAGCAACATAACGTACCCCTGACGGCTTGCTGTCCTCCCTTAACAGTGGCGGCGCTAGACGGACGTCCCTTGGGTTCAGGCAAAGTGAGTCACACCACCACCGACCTCGTTCTGCAGGTGGGAGCGTTACACACTGAGACCATACGCTTCCATGTTGTAACTTCCCCTCAACATCCAGTCATCCTTGGTCTCCCCTGGCTCCGTCTTCACAACCCACGCATCTCCTGGTGAGACAGCCAAATCGCGCAGTGGGGCTCCGAGTGCTCGGGAAAATGCTTAAGGCCTATTCTTCCCACCACCATGGGGTCCGCCAAGCTCCTGGGGACGCCCGACCAACCCACCCAAATACCTCCTGCATACGCCGATTTGAGGGAGGCCTTCAGCAAGACCAAGGCATCCCAGCTGCCTCCTCACAGACCTTTCGACTGCGCCATTGAGCTCAAGCCAGGAGCCACACCGCCCCGAGGTCGGATCTTTCCCCTGTCCAAACCAGAGTCTCTCGCCATGAAGTCTTACATCGAGGAGGAACTGGCCAAGGGCTTCATCCGACCTTCCACTTCTCCGGCGGCAGCCGGGTTCTTCTTCGTGGGCAAGAAGGACGGCTCCCTCCGCCCGTGTATTGACTACCGGGGTCTGAACGATGTCACTGTCAAGTTTCGGTACCCCTTGCCACTCGTTCCCACGGCCCTGGAACAACTGAGAAGCGCCAAGATCTACACCAAACTGGACTTGCGGTGCGCCTACAACCTAATCCGTATTCGAGAGGGGGACGAGTGGAAGACCGCTTTTTCCACCACCAGCGGCCATTATGAATATTTGGTGATGCCGTTCGGATTGTCCAACAGTCCCTCCGTGTTCCAGTCCTTCGTCAACGAGGTGTTCAGAGACTTGCTCAACCGCTGCCTGATCGTGTACATCGACGACATCTTGATCTACTCCAACTCGCTCGAGGAACATATCTGTCACGTGAGAATGGTCCTCAAATGCCTAATCACGCACCAGCTGTACGCCAAGGCAGAGAAGTGCGAGTTCCACTTGAAGTCGGTAGCCTTTCTGGGGTATGTCATCAGCCCAGAAGGGGTGACCATGGATGACAGCAAGGTGCGAGCCGTCCTGGAGTGGCCACAACCCACCACAGTGAAGGAGCTCCAACGTTTCCTGGGGTTCGCAAACTTTTACCGCCGGTTCATCCGTAGCTTCAGTACTGTCGCCGCACCTCTGACCTCCATGTTGAAGGGGGGGAGAACCAAGCTCCACTGGACCACCGATGCCCTCCAGGCCTTCACCCAGCTTAAGGAGCGTTTTACCTCCGCCCCATCCTGCACCATCCCAATCCTGAGCTCCCTTTCGTGGTGGAGGTGGACGCCTCTAACACAGGCATAGGAGCCGTTCTCTCCCAGCGCCAGGGAGACCCCCCTAAGTTGTTCCCCTGTGCCTTCTTCTCCCGCAAACTGTCTTTGGCCGAACAAAATTATGACGTCGGCAATCGGGAGCTCTTGGCCATGAAAGCTGCACTGGAGGAGTGGCGCCACTGGCTGGAGGGTGCCAGACACCCATTCCAGGTCTTCACCGACCATCGAAACCTCGAATACCTCCGATCTGCCAAGAGACTCAACCCCAGGCAGGCTAGGTGGGCCCTGTTCTTCACCCGGTTCAATTTCACCATTTCCTACCTCCCAGGGTCCAAGAACGTCAAAGCCGACTCCCTCTCCAGGCAGCATGAAACCACCTCCCTAAGTCTCTCTGCCGAACCGATCGTTCCCCCAGCGCTGATCCTAGCCCCAGTCCAGTGGGACCTCATGTCCGACATTACCCAGGCCCATGCCACAGCTCCGCCTCCACCAGAGTGTCCACTTGACCGGACCTTCATGCCCCCTAATCTCCGGGAGAGAACGCTCCACTGGGTGCACGACTCCCCGAACTCAGGACACCCCGGCATCTCCACAACCACGCGACTCCTAAGGAACCGCTTCTGGTGGGAGACGCTACCCGAAGATGCCGCCGACTTCGTTAAGAATTGCCACGCCTGCAACCTCACCAAATCCCCTAAACAAGCACCGGCCGGCCTCCTACTGCCTCTGCCCGTACCCCAGCACCCCTGGTCACACATTGCTGTAGATTTTGTCACCGACCTACCCAGCTCCCAAGGAAACACCACCGTTCTCACGGTCATAGACCAGTTTTCTAAGGCTTGTCGCCTAATACCCCTGCCCAAACTGCCCACAGCCCTTGAAACCGCCGAACACCTGTTCCAGTACGTGTTCCGCTTCTACGGGCTGCCAGAGGACATTGTCTCCGACCGGGGGCCCCAGTTCACCTCTCGGGTATGGAAAGCTTTCTTCCGCCTCCTCAACGTCAACCTAAGTGTTACTTCAGGATACCACCCCCAGTCCAATGGGCAAACAGAGAGACTCAACCAGGAGATCATCGGATCCTACGCATCTACTGCCACCACAACCAGTCTGACTGGAGCAGATTCCTTCCTTGGGCCGAATACGCCCAAAACTCCCTGCTCAAACCATCTACCAACCTGACCCCCTTCCAGTGCCTCCTGGGCTACCAACCCCCTCTTTCCCTTGGTCCGGCGAACCCTCTGAGGTCCCGGCTGTAAACAACTGGCTTCAGTGCAGTGAGGCAGTGTGGGAACAGGCCCACGTCCACCTACAACGGGCCATGAACTGCTCCAAGGTACAAGCAGACCGTCGCCGCCGCCCCGGCCCTGACTACGCTCCAGGCCAATGGGTGTGGCTTTCCACTCGAGACCTCCATCTCCGCCTACCATGCAAGAAGCTCAGTCCTAGGTATGTGGGCCCCTTTAAGATCTTAAGAAAAATTAACCCTGTAACCTTTCGTTTATAACTCCCCGCTAATTATTGTATCTCTCCCACTTTTCATGTCTCCCTATTGAAACCGGCCGACGATCCGAGGGCTGAAGAGGAGGTGACCCACGGCCCCCCTCCCCTGGTAGTGGGCGGAGAAGAAGCCTTCCTGGTGTGGAGCCTGCTTGACTCCAGGCGTCTCTGATGTCAGATCCATTATCTGTTGGACTGGGAGGGGTACTGCCCGGAGGAGAGATCCTGGGTCGACGCCGGCGACATCCTCGACCCCAACCTCATCGCCGAGTTCCATCGGGCCCACCCAGAGAGACCAGCCCCGCGGGGGGGGGCTCTGTCACGAATGCCGGTGAAGGCGCCTCCTCCCTCAGTCGTCAGAGATTGCTTTCACCCGAATTCTGATCACTTAAACTACATTTCCCTTCTGCCCGCATACCTAGGTCTGATTAATCCCCAGCTGTTTTCTGTTACCCTACCCTATTTAACCGTGCCTGTTTAGTCCTTGTTTGCGAAGTCTTGTTTGCCCCGGCGACATTACCAAGCAAGTTATTCTCTGACTCCCTTACTAGTTATTCTGTGTACCGATCCAGCCTGTTACTTAGACCCTGTCAGTTTGCTGCCTGCCCTGTTTACATCTTGCCTGTTCCGTACTACGTTTGTTTGCTGCCTGCCCAGACCTCTGCCTGTTCCAGTTACTCTATCGCCTGCCTGCTATATTCTCTGTTTGCCTGCCCACAACTTTGCCTGTACGACTTGTGTTTTGCTTATAAATAAACAACCGCAGATGGATCCCAACTTGCCTGAGTCCTCGTTACAAACGGGAGTCTTTCACCATATTTATCATTCTGTCACTTTACTCACCATGTGATGGATTAGTTTTATGTTTAGAATAGCAATAAAGTTTGTCTGTATTCAAAGATAATTTCACTGTGGTATATTTTGATAAATAAACTCATCCCTGTTTTTAAAAGATTTTGCTTCAAAGCTGTACCTAAATATCTAATATAATTTTAAATTAGCCATGAGAATAATATTGCTCCAATATGTGAATTAATCATAATTCCCTTATTAAAGCTAATTCCTTACAATAGAAATTATGAGCAGATACAACAAGACGTTGTATTACGGTTTTAATGGAGGATCATTTTATTCAGACAAATAATCTAGTTATTTGTAATTTATCACATTTATAATGGTTGTCGAACATGACTAATTCCATTATTAATGGAATTGCAAAGGGCAACAGTTCAAAAAGTGAGTGGGCAGGGTGTGTGGAGTCCAGGATGATTCTACCTGCAAATAATACTCTCAGGAGTCCTCACTGTCCATTGTAGTTTCCTTCTATCTGATTTGGTGGCTGAACCAAACCAGAGAGTTATATATGTACACAGGACAGACTCAATGATGGCTGAGTAGAATGGAGTCAGCAGCTCCAGTGGCAAGTTGAACTTCCTCAGCTGGCAAAGGAAGTACACACTCTGCTGAGCCTTCTTCATAATTGAGTTTATGTGGGTATCCCACTACAGGTCCTGAGAGATGGTAGAGCCCAGGAACCTGAATTGGTGGTTGAGTGAGGGGGATTTCTCCTGAAGTCCACTTCCTTACATAATAATGTAGAATAATGACAGTTTAATTTACTGTAATTCCTAGCTCACATACACACATGTTCCTATATATAATGGTGGTGGTACTTGAGCACTTTAATCTGTACCGTGTACATTTACATCAACCAAATTTCCTACACCACGCTGCCGCTAAACGCAATATATAAACTGCAGCTGACGACCCAGTCATGGAAGCGATTATTTTATCGAAAGAACTCATAGATGAGCAAGACAGCGTTATTTTAGAGCAGTATTTCCCAAACTGGGGTACGCGTACCCCTGGGGGTATGTGAGGTGACCAATGAGGTATGCAAATAAACCTTAAATATCATCATAGTCTAAAATAATGTACAAACCCAGATCAAGTATTTCTCACTGGCAAAAATAATTTTGTGTGCCCTCTAGTGTAGAAACACCAAAATTGTTGTGTCATAAAGGTCAGATAAATATGCAATGATATAACCCTATCTTTAGCAGTTAAAGAAAATTGCATCTACTCATGCATCGTGTGTCACACAAGTAGCTTTTTTCACCAGCAGAGCACACTGCTAGGTGATGTAGCTTAGCAAGTAAAATGGATACTTCACTGTTTTACCAGACTCGCACATGTTTGTCACCAACGATTTTAGTTTGTCTGTTTGTTTTTTATTCAGCAGTTTAAAATGTAATTTGTATTTAAGGTTAGGGTGTTTTCAAATCAAATCAAATCAAATCAAATCAAATCAAATCAAATCACTTTATTGTCACACTACCATGTACACAAGTGCAACAGTAGGTGAAATTCTTGTGTGCAGTTCCGAGCAACATAGCAGTCATGACAGTGACGAGACATATACCAATTACAATAAACAACATACTTACACAAAACAATTTACATATCAAATGTACACATACTTACACAAAACAATTTACAAATCAGATGTACACATACTTACACAACACAGTAATTATATACAATGCAGAATATAGAACAGAATATACAATACAATACAATAAGTGGAAGTATATGAAATATATATGTGTATATATATATATATATAGCAGTTGTATTGAGGAGAATATGTTGACAGTCCAGTGTGAGATTATAGATTAATAAAGTGCAGTGCTAATTATTGATCCTGATAGATCAAGAGTTCAACAGTCTGATTGCTTGGGGAAAAAGCTATCATGTAGTCGGCTGGTGCGGGTCCTGATGCTGCGATACCGCCTGCCTGATGGTAGCAGTGAGAACAGCCCATGACTTGGGTGACTGGAGTCTCTGATGATCCTCCGAGCTTTTTCACACACCGCCTGGTGTATATGTCCTGGAGGGAGGGAAGCTCACCTCCGATGATGTTCCTGGCAGTTCGCACCACCCTTTGCAGGGCTTTGCAGTTGTGCTTGCGGTGCTATTGCCGTACCAGGCGGTGATGCAGCCAGTCAGGATGCTCTCTACAGTGCTGGTGTAGAACCGTGTGAGGATGTGATGGTTCATTCCAAACTTCCTCAGCCGTCTCAGGAAGAAGAGGCGCTGGTGAGCCTTCTTCACAACGGCCTCAGTGTGGACCGGACCATGTGAGTTCCTCAGTAATGTGGACACCGAGGAACTTGAAGCTGCTGACTCTCTCCACCGGTGCTCCATTGATGGTGATGGGGCTGTGTTCTCCGTCTTTCTTCCTGAAGTCCACAACAAGCTCCTTGGTTTTACTGACGTTGAGGGAGAGGTTGTGCTCCTGACACCAGCGTGTCAGAGTGTGCACCTCCTCTCTGTAGGCTCTTTCATCATTGTCAGTGATCAGACCTACCACCGTCGTATCGTCAGCAAACTTAATGATGGCATTGGAGCTATGTGTTGCCACACAGTCATGTGTGTACAGGGAATACAGGAGTGGGCTGAGAACACAGCCCTGCGGGGCTCCAGTGTTGAGGGTCAGTGATGAGGAGGTGTTGCTGCCCATTCTAACCACCTGACGTCTGCCTGACAGGAAATCCAGGATCCAGCTGCACAGCGAGCTGTTTAAGCCCAGAGCCCGGAGTTTCTCATCAAGCTTGGAGGGCACTATGGGGTTGAATGCTGAGCTGTAGTCTACAAACAGCATTCTCACATATGTGTTCCTTTTTCCAGGTGGGAGAGAGCAGTGTGTATTGTAGATGCAATGGCATCATCAGTGGAGCGGTTGTTGCGGTAGGCAAACTGCAATGGGTCCAAAGAGGGGGGCAGAACAGAGCAGATGTGATCTCTGATTAACCTCTCGAAGCATTTGCTGATGATGGGGGTCAGAGCAACAGGACGCCAGTCATTTAAGCATGTGATTATAGCTTGCTTCGGTACAGGCACAATGGTTGATGTTTTGAAGCATGTGGGGACTACAGACAGGGAGAGGGACAGATTGAAAATGTCCGTAAAAACACCAGCCAGTTGATTCGCGCACGCTCTGATGACGCGGCCCGGAATGCCGTCTGGACCCGCGGCTTTACGGTTTTGATTCTGATGGTATAAGTTCATAAGCTTTGATGACAGGTGTCAGACATCCGGTGCAGGCAAATTATTTTCCACATTCACATGCAGTAATTTTCACTCACATTTGCTCGCATACTAGAGACCTGCTTATACATTGTTGCGTGATGTTTTTTTCAGCAAATGAGCTCAATCTTGCTAATAGTGTCAAATGTGACATAAAAAGCACCTTGAGTTGATCGCACAATTGCACAGATACTTACCTGCAATGCTCGAAGTTGACTCCGGTCCGCCCGGGGAGAAGTGGCTGTCGTCCGCCTGAGAGGGTGGAGAAGTGATCGAGGACCATGCACAATTCCGGGCACAGAACCAAACGCTATTCTTGCATACCACGATGTGATGAGGGGAGAGTTTGCAAGTTCCCCTTCTGTCGCTCTCTCCACGTTGTGTCAGAGAAGCAACACTAGGGGTCTCTCTTGAGCGCCGATATCCACATCTGATCTATGAAAAAAGGCCAATGAGAGTTGGCAGCCGGTATTTGCATGTCCCGCCCCCGGACATACGGGTATTTAAGCGGCGCAAATATGGGAGTTCATTCTGAAAATTTCTTCTTAGCCGATGGTCATGTCTGCAATTGCTGTGTGTTACACACCGAGTTCCTGTCATTCCTCTGCTGCATGCTGTTGGATTCTATGGCACACAACAGCGGCTTTCTCCTGTTTGCACGGCTGTGCATTCCTGCCCCTGGGCGTATTGACAGTTGCAGATTAAAGAACTCTCACAAGTTTTTTTCATAAAAGAGTGATTTTATTTAAAAGAGTAGTTTCCTCTAAAAGAGTAAAACACAGCGGCGTTGAACGTCCTTTTAAGGACGCGTCTTTATAAAGATGCCTTTCCGCCCCTGTGTTGTTCCTGGATGCGGTAGAGTGCTCTCCGCTTCAGACGGCCACAGGCGTTGTCTCGTGTGTCTGGGTAGCGATCACACCGAGGCTGCGTTTGTGGATGGTTCATGTTCTCACTGCGAGAACATGACCATGACAACGTTGCGGTCGCGGCTTGCTTACAACTGTAAGCAAGCCACTCCAGCCGCCCCCCCCCGCGTTGCTACTTCTTCCCACGGGATTGAGGATGATGCGGTTGGCGATGGAGGCGATTTGGGGATGGCAGCGGGTGCAGCTCCGCCGGGTACGCCCCCTCGGACCACCCGCACCCCGGCACGCTCGTTGACTCCCGTCCATCCCCGAGGTGACGGCGACTCGCCTTACAGCCAGTCCGCCTACCCTCCTGACTTGTTGTTCTGGTCACAACCGACGCCTCCAAATTGGGTTGGGGCGCCGCGTGCAACGGGCACGCAGCCGCAGGCCGTTGGAACCGGGCCCCGCTGCGTTGGCACATCAACTGCCTAGAGCTGCTGGCTGTTTTCTTTACCCTAAGGAAGTTTCTCCCGTTAGTTCGAGACAAACACGTCCTAGTTAGGACAGACAGCACCACGGTCGTAGCCTACATCAATCATCCTTATCTAAATTATTTTAAAGATCTTGAGGGCCCTTGGAAGTGTGCTGAGGCCACTTAGTGGGTCCCCACCTCTGGTTGAGAACCAGTGTTTTAGATGCAGCTTCTATTCTACCATTTCAGTGTCTGTCTAGAGTCTTCCCTAGCAGAAACACTTGCTAGGCATCTTCCAGAGATATACTGTTCAGACCCTCCTCACAGTAATACCAGGCCAACCATCATGGAAGCTTCCTTCCACAAATTGTTTCAGTCTGTCATTAAAAATGAAATCAGCAGGCATGCAGTAATTGGACATACGGCTGTTTTTTGCATGCTTTGATCCTGTGGATATGATTACTTTATTTGCACAGCCAGCATACTCTTTTAGTTTTTAGTTCGATTTGCATAAATCGGTATGCATCATCTAGGATCACTCACGCACAACAAGCATTATACGCTTTGAAAGACATACCACTTGTGTAATGCAGCAACAAATTCATACCAACATACAAATAGGGTCTGAGGCTGTATTGCAAGATCGCACCTACTGTTCAAGTACAAGATATTAAATACTTGAATATACCCTCTGTGGCTTACACATCTTAATTCATAATCGGCGGTGTCCAATCATAATCCATTATGTTTGTCATCTACTTGGCCTGCTGAGCACATGCTCAGCTGTTCAGGTGCCGCAACTGCAGTGTCTTTATGCTGAGTAACTAAACCTCTCATGACACTGCAAAGCAGTGTAAATGTGCTGTCAAAAAATCACGTGTTTACTTCTCCTGTACTTTAATAAGTATCACCTATTGCCTAATGCAAACTAACACCAGTCTGCCCTCTTTCCACATGTCTCCGGACCTGAGACCCAGATCTCTCCCTACTTCTATGACTGTCTCTTCCTAACAGTCCACGGATAACCTATGACGAGTCATGGTTCGCCTGCATTGAAGCAAATATGTCTACTCAAGGAACTCCAGTATCCAGAAGGGACTCTGTATGTAGCAGTATATTTTGTATATAGAATACAAAATTTGTTATACTACTCAGAGAGTTGTACTAACTGAAATTAGCTTGTACAAAAATACAGAGCATGCATAAAAGAAAGAACAAACCATACTGAGCCACTCATGCCTGCAGTTTATCCAGACAGGCCTTGGCAGAGACTCGGGAAAGATTTGTTTGCTTTCAAACACAAAGTACATGGAAATTGCACTTTTGAACACCACCAAATCGTCTGATGTCACTGTTCATCTAAAATCAATCTTCTCTCATCATGGCATACCAGAGACATTGATCACTGATTATGGGCCACAATTTTCTTAACTTCTATGATTATGCAAAAACCTATGGATTTTTCCATGTTACAAGTAGCCCAAAATTCTCCTGAGTAATGGAGAAGCTAAATGTGCTGTTCAGACAATCAAGGCATTGCTGAAAAAAGCATCCGACCCTTACTTGGCATAACTTACCTACCGATCTACTCCTTTGGAGAATGGATACAGCCCTGCCCAGCTCTTAATGTGTAGACAGCTTTGCACTACAGTGCCAGTTGTTCCTGAATTGTAGCATCCTTCAACCCCTGATGATGTTGCTGTTCGCTCTAGGGAAAGGAGAAAGAGACTGGCTCACATGTGAAATTTCAATACTTGCCATCGAGTCAGGAATTTTGCACAAGCGAAGTGAAGTCTGGGCGACTGATTCAAAAGTGCCAGAAACTGTGGTTCAGGAACATTCAACTCCACAATTTTACCTATACTAGTGAATGTGCCTCATGGGACTGTGCGACAAAATTGCTACAATTTGATTAACATGCGATCCCCACTGGTGATCATTTCAACAGTATGCGGAAGGAGCAGCCTTTTGAAACTGTAGAAAAGTCTCTTTCTGCATCACCCGAACAAGTGCTTAATGCTACACTGAAACTGCCCTCAACTCCCAGAACTAGATCAACATGAATACTGTGGAGTGGAGGGGGGCAGGGCCGGAGCGCACATACAAATAGGGTCTGAGGCTGTATTGCAAGATCGCACCTACTGTTCAAGTACAAGATATTAAATACTTGAATATTCCCTCTGTGGCTTACACATCTTAATTCATAATCGGCGGTATCCAATCATAATCCATTATGTTTGTCATCTACTTGGCCTGCTGAGCACATGCTCAGCTGTTCAGGTGCCGCAACTGCAGTGTCTTTATGCTGAGTAACTAAACCTCTCATGACACTGCAAAGCAGTGTAAATGTGCTGTCAAAAAATCACGTATTTACTTCTCCTGTACTTTAATAAGTATCACATATTGCCTAATGCAAACTAACACCAGTCTGCCCTCTTTCCACATGTCTCCGGACCTGAGACCCAGATCTCTCCCTACTTCTATGACTGTCTCTTCCTAACAGTCCACGGATAACCTATGACGAGTCATGGTTCGCCTGCATTGAAGCAAATATGTCTACACAAGGAACTCCAGTATCCAGAAGGGACTCTGTATGTAGCAGTATATTTTGTATATAGAATACAAAATTTGTTATACTACTCAGAGAGTTGTCCTAACTGAAATTAGCTTGTACAAAAATACAGAGCATGCATAAAAGAAAGAACAAATCATACTGAGCCACTCATGCCTGCAGTTTATCCAGACAGGCCTTGGCAGAGACTCGGGAAAGATTTGTTTGCTTTCAAACACAAAGTACATGGAAGTTGCACTTTTGAACACCACCAAATCGTCTGATGTCATTGTTCATCTAAAATCAATCTTCTCTCATCATGGCATACCAGAGACATTGATCACTGATTATGGGCCACAATTTTCTTAACTTCTATGATTATGCAAAAACCTATGGATTTTTCCATGTTACAAGTAGCCCAAAATTCTCCTGAGTAATGGAGAAGCTAAATGTGCTGTTCAGACAATCAAGGCATTGCTGAAAAAAGCATCCGACCCTTACTTGGCATAACTTACCTACCGATCTACTCCTTTGGAGAATGGATACAGCCCTGCCCAGCTCTTAATGTGTAGACAGCTTTGCACTACAGTGCCAGTTGTTCCTGAATTGTTGCATCCTTCAACCCCTGATGATGTTGCTGTTCGCTCTAGGGAAAGGAGAAAGAGACTGGCTCACATGTGAAATTTCAATACCTGCCATCGAGTCAGCAATTTTGTACAAGCGAAGTGAAGTCTGGGCGACTGATTCAAAAGTGCCAGAAACTGTGGTTCAGGAACATTCAACTGCACAATTTTACCTATACTAGTGAATGTGCCTCATGGGACTGTGCGACAAAATTGCTACAATTTGATTAACATGCGATCCCCACTGGTGATCATTTCAACAGTATGCGGAAGGTGCAGCCTTCAGAAACTGTAGAAAAGTCTCTTTCTGCATCACCCGAACAAGTGCTTAATGCTACACCGAAACTGCCCTCAACTCCCAGAACTAGATCAACATGAATACTGTAGAGCGGAGGGGGGCAGGGCCGGAGCGGAAAATCGCGCGCCCGGTCCCCAATCTGCCTGATGAGGCGCGCGAGGGATAAAGGCGGCCGGTGACGATGGTTCGAGAGAGAGAATTACGGGCATGACCGTCGTGTGTGGTTATGTTTGTGCTTTTGGTTTGAGTTTTCATTAAATTATGATTTATGTTGACAAGTCGGTTCTCGCGATCCTCCTTGCCCATCATTAACTGTGTTAAAAAAATATATGGGAAGTCGGCATGCTATTTCCAAAGGTTCCAATACCTTAGTATCAGCAACAGTATGCCGACTCACTGACATGCCCTATCTGCCATCGGGCATATTTGAAACGGCTCAACAACAATTAATTTCCCTCAAGGCACAACTGGGAGCACGTTGCGTCTGTTGCATGGGATACCACAGTTCAATCCACATTCAAACGAGGAAGTAATCACGTTTGTATAAACAATCATGAGCATGATAAAATGGCTGTATTTTATCCATAACATTGCATTTTGTGTCTACTAATGGTTAGGGTTAGATTTGGGTTTTGGTTGTGGGGCAGATTCAATAAAATAAGCATTTCTATTCACTGTTTTACACCCTGTTCAGCTGGAAACTATTATTTTTACAACTGGCTGCTGGGTATCTTTCCTGGATATAAATGGATGTCATACTTGTTTATATGCTCTGAAACACTTACAGCTTTAGAGTCTGGAGGAAGTGTTTTCAAATGCAGTTAACGTATACCGATTTCGGCTAAAGAACAATTGGCACACGCTTGCAGATTTTTATGAGAAATCAGACTGACAAGATCTGGGAGTGCTGTGGTAGAACCAAACAGACTCAATTTATGAATCCATATATGCAGTAAAGTCAAACAAGTCTTTATAAGTAAACTTCTGGGCTGATTGAAAAGATGTGGAAATTGTTTTGAAAAGAGTTCAAGAGACATTGCTTCTGTAAGTAATATTTCTGTTGAAGTGTTGCTGAATGTATAATTTTTTTTACATTTATGACTTAATAAGAGTATAAGAATTGTCCCTATGTTAGAGTTAAAACAAACATCACAGAGTGTTAAAGTATTGTTGAAAAGCAAAGTTCATTGCCTTGAATGTTAAGCAAGATATAATTATCTAAAATGGAGATGTGGAATGATCTACTAAAAGCTCAACGGTTATGCAAACGAGACGTAAGGTTACTGGGAAGTCAGGAAGGGAGGAGAAACGAGAGAAAAGAGCCATCTGGTTGATGGCGTATACTGTGTCAATAAACATGTTAATGTTCTCACAGCAGTGAAGGCAGAATCACTTATTTTGGTTATTCGACATCCATTAATACAAATTCTTAAGTCTAAGAATGTATTACGTTTTTCCCAAAACATTAAATCAACATCAGTTTGTAACACTATATCAGAGGTTACGAATAAAAAAATAGAAGAATTCATTACAAGGGGCATTTTTTAGTGACCATTTAGTGGCCATGCAGTGAGTTGGCAGCTATATCAAATGGTTTGAGCGCATTTGACTCGCAACAAAAGCACTATTGCAAGCTCTCATTTGTTTATGAGGAGGAGATATCAGACATAAGGTGCCTGAAAGATTCAGTGAGAGTTATACGGATGGAACGGAGAGCAAGCGTTACCCTGTGAAAGTTGATGGAAGAGTGCAGCACACATCTGAGGGGAGAGGGAGAGCTGTGAGGAACATGCTCCATCCCGGAATGATTTAAATCGCACATGTAACTAATTTAATATTTATATATTAAAAATGTTTTAAACTGATTTGCTGAATCACGAATCATTCGATTTTTAACAGTTTAAAACGTTTATTGAACAACACTTGTGACTGCCCCATCCTTCAATAATGGCTCTGTACAAAGCTTGCATTACATTATGATGGTTCACAAAACAAAATGTGCACAAAAGGTCAGACCTACATGAATAACAGTATTTATCTTCCTACGTCCTACATGTTTCATCAACCTGTCTGGGTGAACCAAGTTTCTTTACACAGAATATGAATTGTTGATGTGTAAATGATCACAATCCTGTGTTTCTCTATTCCACTTTGTGACATTGGAATTTTGGAGCAAGCCATTTTCGGGCAGACAAGTTTTCAGTTCTATGTACACTCCTTTATTTTAAACAGATCAATGATATTAACTTTTTATTCTTAACCTATAATTTAAGATGTATGTAATGCCATATGCAGAGTTTATAGCAGCTTAGAGTAGTTTTATTGCACTAATTAAAAAAAGAAGAATTTTGAACCAATAAATTGGGATCTATGGAGCAGAACATACCACATTAGTAGGGCTTAAAGTAGGCTCTAAATTGAAAATGAAAGGAGTGTAATATAAATGACTTTCAATTAAGGGTTAAAACAGAGAATAACCTGTTGGAGAGAGGTACAAATGGAATGCATATCTTATACATATGTTTAGCAGCTCCTCAAATTGCATATGGTGTATCTGGAAACTGCTTGGTGGGAGGTAAATGTAAAAAAAAGAATAATAATAAAGAAGTAAAATCTTTAAAGAGGTGGAAAAAACATTAGAAGTAAAGATTAAATAAATAAATAATTATTTCTGTGAGTTTCAATGCATTTGAAAGTGTGGCATAAAAACTAGGGTAAAAAGTTATTTGTTCGTTAAAAAAACAAGATGAGAAAGGGTTATTGAAAATACAGTGAAATGCACAAAAGGAAATCATCAATAAAAGACTATAACTGAAAATGAATGCAGGAAATTTGTGTGTTACCAACAAGAAGGCTCTTCCAAAAGGTAGGCAACTTATTACAACTTATTATCATTACAAATCATGTACAACTGTATTTTATCTGGTGTTTTTTGTAAAAGTTTTTTTTTTAACTCATCTAATTTACAGTTTTTTCACTTACATTCATGTTCATAATGGTGCTAGTGGAGATGGTGCTTCTAGTTTGAAGTATTTCCTGCTTGAGTTGACTTTTTTGCGGAAAACCTAACACACGGAGTAACTGGGAAACACTGATGTTACCTTTTAGGTTTTCAACACATTCTGTGGATTTCAACCATTTTGGGGGGGTTCTGGTTCTGGCTCTGACATGTCTGTGTGTTGCACGTGTAGGGTTTCTTGGTTCAGGTTTGGGGAATGTACAATTAATATTAATGATTGTAATCAATGATTAATCATACGGTTTAAACTAGATAACAATACATTCTAAATTGCCCCAAAACAGGGGTTATATAGCCCAAAAGTCTGCTTCAGATATATATAGATAATTAAACACAACGAATTATAATTAATTAGGAATATACATCATATGCAGACAGGCTGTATTAATTTTCAGAACACCTTAATGGAATTAACCTGTACCGCAGCCAACCAGTTCGTCCAGCAAACCACTTTGCTCGATACTCTTGATCAATTCTCCAGAAGGTTTATTCTTAGTATAAGCTCACTTAATCAAAGCACGTTAACTAACTTTGATAATATCAGCTCGTAGCTTAAGATCGCACATTAAAGAGGCTTTGCTTTATGACCAACAAACACAGACAATCAAGCGTATAATTGGGTTTAATACAAGGAACTAGGATATATCACAAACTTAACAAATGTAGAACACATTTAACAACAAACATTTAACATAGAACAAACAAAGTAAAATAGTAAGGAAAATAAAGAGATTACAGGGATAGCAAACTTGTTACAACAGTTAAACCTTAAGAGCCAGCAAGGGAATTACACACTCTAACACATTTGAATTTAGATGGAATAATACTTGCAAAATGGACCTTTGTGTCGCTGAACAAGACTGCGTGTGTGCGTGAATGTCCTCGTTGCGTCCGTGAGCTGGAGGATTTCTCTTGGTGCTTCCGGAGCGTGGATCACTCGCGGGAAGTTCAAAGCATCTTAGGAGTAATGGTTGAAACTGAGAGAGAGTCCTTTCACCCGGAGGATATCGGACTGCTCCAAAAACGTAGAGTGTTGAGCTTTGTCCGAAGACAAGGAAAAGACTGAGATAAACGCCAAATAAAACAAAAGACATGTCTGACGAGAGTTTGAAGAGAAGTTGAAGAAAACTTGAAGAGGTTCAGAAGAGAAAAAGGAGTAAGAAAGCAAGAGAGCAAGAGGACAAGAGAGAGCGATTCCACACCAGGTCCTGACTTTTAAGGTAGGGAGGTCACGCCTCCTTTGGGAGGAATGACCCAATGACCTCCTCAGTTTTGGCGCGAGATGGTTCCCTTTGTCTTGTCAAGGCTCGCCATTTGCCTAATTTACAACAGGGTCCAGATGTGGTTTGAATCACTCAAAAGATGGTAAAACATAGCAGAATACATTTTAATGTAACCATATATATATATATATATATATATATATATATATATATATATTCAGCTAGGGCGAGTCGTAAGGTTTAATTTGATACCAAGAAACTTGTATTTGGTACACTTAAAAGTGAATATATACTCTTAGACTCTTTATATAAGCCCTCAGAGTTTAACTACACAACTAAACAATCTTAACTAGTTTGATATAACAGCAGAAATACCCAAGCATACGGGAATAAAACATATTTCCTTAACAATAAGCCATTTCTGGGTTTTAAATGGTAGGAACGTGTGTGTCTAAGATTTTCAGTGTGTAGATGGCGATATCACGAGTGTCTCTGGAGAGGCTCTTTGGGTTGTAAAAACGTCAAGAAAGCATTCTAACTCCCAGACTCGCTGGCACTACCTGGTGATTTAGATGGGGAGTCACAGTGTGTGGGGGTTTTAGGACCGTTTGTAAAAATGTGTGCATTGCATTCAGAATTAATGAGTTCATGATTTTCTGTTCATACTCTACACACGTGTGTTGCCTTTAAAATTGTGTGAAATTTGAATCTAAAATGAGGAAGTTGCAATTTAGAGATTTACTTTATCACATCAAGTTTAAATGATGCTGTGTGAATGTAGCTGATTCTGTCATAATTGATTTGGATTTGATGAAAGTTCAGAAAAAAACTGACTTTATATTCAAGCAATATCATGTGTATACACTGTATGAATACCATCTGTTTTAAAACCAAGGTTTGCCGTGAAACTATTCCATTCCTAGTCTCAACTGACATCATTAATTGTGTCAAATGCAAGACCAAAAGAACATTTCCATCAAAGGCACAAAACAAAAAACCCTGAGACAGAGACGATTATCTGTGCAAGTGCTCAAACTTTATCCAGGCTTCCTAATGGCAACTGAGTTGTTACAAGTGTCTACTGTATTTACAATACATTAATCTGTGGCATGGTCTTTCAACTTTGTGAAAAAAAAGGCTTTTAGGAACAGCATTTTGAAAAAAGCACAAATATACTGTACCTCAGAAAATAGTTTCAGAAATGAACTAAACAACTAACTAAACTTCTCGAAAACAAATTAAACTATCCAATCAGCAGTAAAATCTGAGTTTCCATAAGCATTCAAAACAAAGCCATCCCCTAGCTTTCCTTGGAAAAACTATCTGGTGTTTTTCCTTACTGTGTGTTGCAGTTTTTGGGCTTTGTTTTTTTTTTATTATTATTTAAACTTGTTACTCTTTGCATTGATAGGCCATATTGCTCTTTTGAAGGCTTGCTTTTTTACTGATACCGCTTTGGACAGCAGATGTTCTGTTTTGACTTTCTGCTTTAATATTTCCTTTTGTCCATGCTGATGGCTGGTTGTTGTAGTCTGAGACCTGATCGGGTTTGTCCTTTTTGCCCTGCTTATGTAGCTAATGTGAGTTTTTAGTCTGGCACTCCAGAATATAATAGTCTTTGTCATATGCATTAATCATAATTTGTCTAGTCATTAGCTAATTTATCTGATGCCTTCACTGTGTAACCATTATGAACTGATAAATGATTAAAATAAAGCAAATATATATATATAATTTTTTTTATTTTTTGGGTTTCGAGACTCCGTCATTTATTCTTTATCCTGCTCAATTATGGATTTTTTGTTCGGCTTGTTTAGTCTGTTTCGTTTTATATTTGTCTTAGTTTTTGTTTGTCTAAATTTGTTAATACTGCTGTTCTCGCCACCTGCTCCTTCTACCCTATTATTTGTTATATGCCTACTTATTGTGAGTTATTGATTTAATTAAAGGATTAAAAGTAATTCATCTCAACATCAGGAGCCTTGCTATTAAAATTGATCTTCTTAGGGTATGGGTTGCTTTACATAAACCTAATATAATCACTATTTCTGAATCATGGCTTCATAACAAAATCACTAATGATGAGGTGGGAATTGATAATTATGTTTTATATAGAGCTGATCAAGAGGAGCAGGTGTGGCTACTTATGTTGATACAAATCTGGTCTCTGAGTGTGTCTCTCCTAGTGTTGAGCCAATTAACTTTGAGTGTCTTTTTACTAATATAATTTTTCATGAAAACAAACAGCTTACTATTGGAAATATTTACAGACCTCCCTCTGCTCCCACTGATTCCTTAAATGGTATCTTGGCTACTATTAATTCTCTGGATAGACACAATGAACTGATCATATTGGGTGACTTTAATAATAACTGGTTGGATCGGTCTTCCTCAGGTGATAGAACTCTTTTAGGTAGTGTAAGCCTTACTCAGTTAATTAAAGAACCCACAAGAGTTGATGGCCGTTCTTCTACCCTGCTTGATTGGATCCTTGTTTCCAATCCAGATAGGATTATTAAATCGGGTGTTTTATCAGACTGTTTTAGTGACCATTCTATAATATACTGCATCTGGAAAATTAAAATACAGAGTTCCCCCTATAAATATATCACAATAAGGCAATGTAAAAATATGAATGCTGATTATTACATATGTGATCTATTAGATATTAGATGGGATTAGATGGGTGGTGGCATAGTGGCTAAAGCACAGGGCTGTTAATCAGAAGGTTGTTGGTTCGAACCCCACTGTCACCATCATTGTGTCCTCGAGCAAGGCACTTAACTCCAGGTTGCTCTGGGGGGATTGTCCCTGTAATAATTGCACTGTAAGTCGCTTTGGATAAAAGTGTCTGCCAAATGCATAAATGTAAATGTAGGTAAAAACCGTAATTGATAAACATGCACCTGTTAGAACGATTAAAGTCAAAGGTAGGCATTTACCATGGATAAATTCTAATTTACTTCAACTATTCAAACAAAGGGATAAAGCTTGGGTTAAATATCGTTTCTCAAAAGATGAATCAGATGGGACAATATACAGGCAGTTAAGAAATAAATGTAAAACTGAAACTAGGAATGCCAAATCTAATTACTATAGAGACTGTTTCTCTCATGATTTTAATAACCCTAGGCACTTCTGGAATCACTTAAATAACATTCTTAACAAAAATAAAAAAACTGCTGTGAAACAAATATGCAAGGATAATGACATTTTATCTGATCCTTTGCATATAGCTCAGGCTTTTAATCAACATTTTTCGTCTTTATGTACTTCAAAATCTGTTTGCTTTGATGATTTGGCATGGTCTTTGTATTCTTCCATGCCTGCTGGCTCTTTTTCATTTAAAAAGATCATGCCTACTGATGTCTTTAATGTAATACAGGACCTTAAAATAAAGTGTAGTGCAGGACCAGATGATCTGGAAGCTAAGTTTATCAAAATTGCAGCTCACATATTGATGTTTCCTCTTGCAGATCTTTTTAACCTATCATTAACTACCTATACTGTGCCACAAATTTGGAAAGCTGCAAGAGTGAAACCTCTTTTCAAAGGTGGAGACCAATCTGATGTGAATAATTATCGTCCGATTTCTATAATTTGTGCAGTTGCTAAAATATTTGAGAAAATAATTTTTAATCAACTAACTGAGTACGTTAATACTTATTATATTTTATCTCCACATCAGTCTGGCTTTAGATCCGGTTTTTCTACTTCAACTGCTCTCTTAAAATTTACTAATGATGTTTTTTCGGGTTTTGATAATGGTCATTTCATTGGAGCTGCTTTCATTGATCTCTCAAAGGCCTTTGATATGGTTGACCATTACCTTTTACTGGATAAGCTTTACTACTATTGGTTTGAATAAACATGCTCTGCTCTGGTTCAACTCCTATTTGCATAATAGACGTCAGTGTGTTGTTTACCAAGGATTCCAGTCAGATTATTTAATTGTTGATAAAGGTGTTCCTCAAGGCTCAACTTTAGGCCCCTTACTTTTTTCAATCTTTATCAATGACCTGGCACAAGTTTGTTTTCATTGTGAATTAGAGCTTTATGCTGATGACACTGTCATCTATACCTCTGATCGGGATTTGATGCAAGTTCAAAGAACTCTTCAATCTGACTTTGATAAAGTACAACAGTGGCTGTTCATTAATAAACTTATGTTGAACATGAAGAAGTCCTGCTGCATGGTGTTTTCCACGATACAAAAAAGCCGCTGTGCTTCCTGTTTTGAAATAAAATTTTTAGATGGGTCCCTTTTGCAGATTGTAGAGGAATTTAAATATTTGGGCCTTTGGATCGACTCCAACCTTACCTTTAAGATATATATTGATAATATCTTTAGGAAAGTATATGGATGTCTTAATACTTTGTACAGATCAATTAATTGTTTTTCAGCTCAAGTCAGAAAAAAAATTATTTCTCAACTGGTAATACCAATTATTGATTATGCCGACATAGTTTACACTAATACCTTTGAGTCCAATCTCAAACCCCTTAATTAAATATATTTAATTCTCTTTGCAGATTTATATTGAACTGTTCATTTAAAACTCATCATTGTTTTATGTATGATTCATTAAACTGGTTGCAACCTAAACCACGAAGGGATTATCACTGGATTAAGTTTATTTTTAAATGTGTTTATTCTAATTGTCCTGCATATCTTAAACAGCACCTAATACCCTATTGCTCAGCATACTCACTTAGACACCTCCAATGCCCAACATTTTTTACGGTTCCAAGGTTACTTTCTGTAGCTGGTAGGAGAGCATTTCAATATAAAGCCCCTCATGACTGGAATAACCTTCCTCTTTTTTTGAGGTCTATTTCTACATTTGGTTTATTTAAATCGTCACTTCTTTCTTTTCTTAAAACTACATGTTCTTGTAATTAGGGACAAATGGTATTAAATGATTTATGTAGAATACATATAGTAGTATGTAGGCTATATAATTATGATTTTTCTTGTAAAATTATCTTGATTTTCTTTGACATTTCTATGTGAGATGTGATGTTATCTTGCATGTTACATTTTGTTATAAGGCATATTGATAAATGATGCATTGGTTGTTTAATGCATTCGGCCGAATATTTGTCATAATACTTTAAAATTTGTGCTATATTTGATTTGGGGCAAGGGTAGGTGAGCGGGTTATTGTTTTGTATATGTTTGTGTTTGTGTCTTTTTTGTACTGTGTGGTTAACTTTTGTGTCTGTATAGATTGGTGCAGGACCCCCTTGAAAATGAGATGTTACATCTCAAGGGGTTATCCTGATATATATACTGTACATAGACATGTATGTTTGTATATGCAACTTCTAATTACACTGTTGAGTTTTATAGATATTTTATAATTATTTTGATAATATTATGTATTTTCTAGGGAACGCTCTCGACTGGGACTAGATAAAATTATCCTGCATCCACATAATCAATCTGCAAAATGTATCATGCATCATCAATGTATTTAGGCTGTTTACACATAATAGGCTGAAACATTTTCTAATTAATGATGTTATTTCAATAGTTGTAAATGCACAATATAGTAAAAGTTGTTACTTGCTGTGAAAATTATAGCCTATTTTTTATGCAACAAATGGTACTAATTCAAATGGAAAGGTGCAAATTTTGATAAAGAAGCACATTTTTATAAAGAAGCATGAATGATTTTAAATCCCTTGACATCAAGACAGTCAATGTCATCAGGTTTATCATCTTGTTGTTAAGTGCAGCTTATCTGGAGCCAGGAAGATTCATTTAAGCAGCTTTAAACAAACAACTTCAGCATTACATAGAGTTTCTGCATTGGATACATACAAATATCTTGTTCGAAACAGCACAAGTCATGATACTATTTCTGAAGTGACATTTTTGAATTACTGAAGAAGGCTTGGACGCATCATTTGTTTTGACCAGCAACGGCAGATTCTGGTCTGCCGCGTAAGTAGTTCCATGCACAAATGCGTTTTTATGACGTACTAAATTTCTTTACTTGTTCATTGAACTGTTGTATATAAGCAATATCACACTTGCAATCATGCTATATGGCCCTAAACCAGCACTGTATATAGCAGTGCCATATACAGTGCTGATGTAGGGCCATATCACACTCTTGCGAGATTCTTGTGGTTTGAGAGAGAGATGCATGTGGCCACATTGTGTGTGTCTGTTTGTGTTATGTTTATGTTGAATTTTGCATTAAAGTTTATGTTTACTGTTCAGCCGGTTCCCGCCTCCTCTTTGCCTGTCCTTATACTGTTACATTGGTGCCAAAACCCGGGAAGGAGTCCTTGTCACTTTCGTCAGGCAAAGGAGCATCCGTGGCCATCTGCCTGGGGACCACTCCTCTAGCTCTCGGTGGCTGTCAGTGACCCCTCTGTCCCCAGTCAGATGGCAATGGCTGCTCCTTTGGTGGACAGAAGCGGCGAGGACTCCGTGAAGGCACATCTCCTTCCCGGGGTTCGGCACAACTGTAACAGTATAAGGATGGGCAAGGAGGAGGCGGGAACTGGCTGAACAGAAAACATAAATTTTAATGATATAAATGAACTTAAAACAACATAAAATATAAATGAACACAGACACACATGCAACGTGGCCATGTGCGTCTCTCTCTCTAACCAGATTCTTCGGCTGCCACTTATCTCGCTCTACAGCTGATCAGATGATTCAGAGCCGACCGTGCTCCATCATGGCCTGGCCACGCCCTCCTCCTTGCTCACACACACACACACACACACACACACACACACACACACACACACACACACACACACACACACACACATGTTGTGTTTCCATGTTTTATGGGGACTTTCCATAGACATAATGGTTTTTATACTGTACAAACTTTATATTCTATCCCCTAAACCTAACCCTACCCCTAAACCTAACCCTCACAGAAAACTTTCTGCATTTTTACATTTTCAAAAAACATAATTTAGTATGATTTATAAGCTGTTTTCCTCATGGGGACCGACAAAATGTCCCCACAAGGTCAAACATTTCGGGTTTTACTATCCTTATGGGGACATTTGGTCCCCACAAAGTGATAAATACATGCTCACACACACACACACACACACACACACACACACACACACACACACACACACACACACACATACACACACACACACACACACACACACACACACACATATATATATACAGCTCTAGAAAAAATTAAGAGACCAACATTGGAGATAAATTTATTTGGTCAATATTTTTGAAAGCAGTAATGAAAATATCCAAGAACCAAACAGGAAACAAATTAAATTCTAACACTAGAACCATCTTATATAATGGGAATGACAACGAGGCTGTGAGGGATAGGCTTACCATCTCTTCAATGGCACGAATGGCATAAAGCTGTAAAAAGCTCCTTGATTTTCAACAACGCATGTTGTCTGGAGTTCTTTGTATACAGAACGTTCTTGAACAGATATTTTATCAATGTTTTGTCCACAGAATGACTCAAAACCAACTGCAGTACAACCCATTGAAGAGACTGTAAGTATATGCCTCACTGTCTCATTGTCATTCCCATTAAAAATCATAGATGGCGATAACATGAATAAGGTCTATGGTGGATTTACATCTATCATCTATTTTGTTAAAATGGCTGAATTTGTCATTTATATAGATCCATGTTTCCATACACAAATGATCTCTCCCCAATATCTTAAAATGGTCTTGATAATCAACAACACGTTAAAGTAATGTTTTTAAGGATTTTTGTATTTATTTTGTAATTAGAGATATGTTTTTGATTGTAATACCCCTATGTATATTGTTCTTAATTCTTTTATTTTGTTGTTAATTTATTTTATTTATTGTAATATTTTGTATTAATATTGTTGTTGTTTTTTATACTGTTTTTATTGCAATTATTGTTATTGTCATTCTCTATTTGATTATTGTGTGATTTTGATACCAAATAAAAAAACACAATTAATTTAAAAAAAACACAACAGACTTCCTCAGATACCTGTTCTGTTCTTGCTCACTATGCGTGACCAGGGCGGTGCTTTGTAGTGGATGATGTGAGCCCACAATGTCTTGAGGAGTGGTTAATATACAACCTTTACTCCTGGGACAGAACAGCTGATGTCAGATTGGTGGATACAGCAACATTCACTCTGTAAAAATGAGTGAATGTGCAGGCGGATGACTATGTGGCTGCTGCACATATTTCTGATAGGTTAACTCCTCTAAGAGCAGCCCAGGATGTTGCGACACCTCAAATGGAATGGCCTGTGGTAATGTGTGACCAGCATGTTCGTAAGCTCTCTGTATAACCTCCATCACCCAGTAGGAAAGGTGTTGCTTAGAGACTGTGAGACCCTTTTTTGCTGCAGAAAAGCACACAAAGAGCTGGTCCATACATCGTATACCAGCTCTTACAGAGACATAATGCCTCAATGCTCTGACTGGGCATAGTAGGCGCCGGCAATCATCATCACTTTCAGAATTCAATGGATTGATTTATGAACTCTGCTGAATAGATCTTGGGCAAAAAAGCTGGGTTAGGTCACAACTTCACACTAATATCTTGCACCCCCCAGTGGAGACATGACGGAATGACATAAAGCGAATGTAGTTCACTGACACGCTTGCCGG
Organism: Xyrauchen texanus; assembly: GCF_025860055.1. Taxonomy (NCBI): domain Eukaryota; kingdom Metazoa; phylum Chordata; class Actinopteri; order Cypriniformes; family Catostomidae; genus Xyrauchen; species Xyrauchen texanus. The sequence continues at coordinate 16,466,572 of NC_068283.1, forward strand.
TTACCAATGCAAGGAGACATTAGGTCTTTAATGAGAGCCACTTAATGGAGGCTTGGTCAAGGGGCACAAAGGGGGCCCCACAAAGAATGTCTAGGACTAGAGTGAGATCCTAAGGTGGTAGTCTTGCCCTCTGGGGTGGTGGCAATCTGTTCACTCCTTTGAGAAAAGCAGCTACCAGCTGATGTGAGCCCAGCAAGGATCCCTCAATGAAGCTTCTGTGACTAGAGAGCACCGCTACATATACCCTAAGGGTGGATATTGACCTCCCTGCTTCAAACAGTGATTGCAGGAACACAAGCACCAACTCGACTGAGCAGGATTTTGGGTCCAACTGGTGGTCTTTACACCAATCCTGAAATATATTCCACCTATTATCATACATTTCACGGGTGTAAGGGGCCCTTGCATCCAAAATAGTTTGTCTAACTTCTGGAGTGCATGGAGCTAGACTGGAATTGCTCCTATGGGCCACAGCTGGAGAAATTCTGGCCGAGGTTGCCATATCTGCCCTCTTAAATATGATAGGAGGTCCTTCCGGAGAGGGATCTCCAACAGAGTCCCCTTTAGGAGTGACAGCAAAAGGGGAAACCATGTCCGTGATGGCCATCGTGGAGCCACAAGGAGAACATGGTGTCTCTCTCTCTCTGGACTCTGTTTAGAAGTGCATAGATGAGAGGGTTTGGTGGGAATGTGTACAGCAATAGGTCTGGCCAGTTGTGTGCAAATGCATCCTGACCTAGTGGGCTGTCTTGGTCCTGTTCCGAGAACCATAGATGGCAGTGAGATGTATCTGCAGAGGCAAACAGATCCACCTTTGCCTTGCTGAATGTCTGCCAAATGCTCTTTACAACCTCTGGATGCAGTCTTCAGTGCATTACGGGACAGGGTGTTTGCTATGGTGTTCTTTACAAGAGCAACCTGGGGTAAGCCTATGTCCAGAGCTTCAGTGTAAGAGCAAGCAGAGCTTGTGACTTGGTACCCCCATAGTGGTTTATATGAAAGACGGTACACAGGTTGTCTGCGTGCACAACTACATGACAACCCCATTGGACAGGGAGGAAATGTTTTTGTCCCAGCCAAACTGCCCACAACTCGAGCAGATTTATATGCTCCTGTGCAGTATGATCTGACCATTTGCTCTGTACTCCTCTGTGACGCCACACTGTACCCCAGCCAGTTTTGGAGGCATCCATTGTTATTACCTCCATGCATGATGGGAGTTGTCTCATGGTCATTCCGGATTGAAGGAAGTTCATTGATTGCCATCTTTGAAGAACAGCCCAGCACTTCCGAGAGATGCGCACCAACGTATGCTTGTGATGTACTTGATGAGCTGTCTACCACCTCTGCAAGGGTCTGACATGAAGCTCCCCTAGTGCAACAACCTGTGCTGCAGCTGTAAGCAGTCCCTGCAGACCCAGCAGGGTTAAGTAGGTTACTCATAATCTCAGTCTCAGTCTCCTGATCAGTGTAATTACGGTGCGGTAGTAGTGAGGCCATCATTGACTGAGAGTCTATTATCATCCCCATGAACTGGCATCGTTGCGAGGGTGTCAGATTACTTTTCTCTCTATTTACTGTAAGGCCCAATGCTTTTATGTGTGCTAAAAGTACATGCGTATCATGGATGGCCTGTTCCACTGAAGGGGCACACAGTGGCCAATCATCCAGATTTGGCAAAATCCTTACTCCATGGAGCAGCAGGGGGGTCAGTACTGCTTGCAAACATCTGGTAAATATTTTTGGAGCCAGAGACAGGCCAAATGGAAGAACCCTGAACTGGTATACATGTCCCCTGAAGGCAAAGCAAAGGAACCTTCTGTGCTCTGGGGCCATTGGAATGTGAAAGTAGGCATCTTTTAGGTCCCCCAGGGTGAACCAGTCCCCTTGTCGAAAACCTTATAGGACATCCACAGTGCACAACATATGGAAAGAAAGAACGTTTAAAAACTTGTTTAGTTGGCGGAGGTCCAGTATTGGTCGCTAACCCCCTACTTTCTTTGGAATAATGAAATAAGTTCAGTAAAACCATTTTTTTAGAGTGTGGGGCTCCACCTTCTCTATTGCTCCCTTTTTTCATGAGAGAACCAATCTCCTGAGGAAGTATCAAGGCCCGATATGGTTCTCAAACCGTGTTAACCTTGGGTTGAGGACTTAGAGGGGGCAGATAATGGAATTGCAGTCTGTAGCCTTCTGTAATTTCTGTCATCACCAAGATGTCCTAGACACAACTTTGGTTTGACAGAAACCCCATTATCGGCCAGGGTGGGTCCACTTCTGGTTTTCCTTGCCCCAATGTCCAATGTCGGTCATTGGAATGGGTGTCATGACTCCTAACACTAAGGTGGTTTTGTGGAGGCTGTGCTCAGGGCTCATGGGAGACAACTTTATGGCTATCATAGCATGGTTGCCTAATCTGTCTAGGGTTGGGAAAGCAAGAGAGGCTTGAATAGCTCCCACTGGGTACCGGGGGTCTAAATTAAAAGGCTCTCCATGCACTCTCCTGTTGAAGTGTTTCGACCAGGGAAGTGCGGTGGTCCAGGACGTGCTTCACTGCTGGTCTAAAAACATGTCCTGGAAGGAGAGACCAGGCTCGGATCATGGCTCTGCATGCATCAAATCAGACTTGGTAGTGGCCACACACTAGTATGCATACCAGTCTGCCTAGATCTTGGGCCATGTAATCCATCATCTGCAGGTCTGTACTCAGTGGATTACGCAGATAATCCTGTGCCTGGTCTCCTCCATTGTCTATTAATGAGACTTATAAGGCTAGCAGTAGGTGAGTGAGAGAATTTGAAATCCTCACCCACCCGGGTCACTGTGAGCCTTAACAATAAGGTCATCCATGCATCTGCATTCAGTACTGGGGCAACATGATTTGGTTGCAGTGCCTTGTCTGGTGAAACTACTAGCGCTGCAATGCAAGGGTCTACTGCAGGCATGTTAGCTAGGTTGTTCTCTTCCACCTCCTTCATACTAGAAAAGGTATGGCCTGCCGGGCTCACCCATGTTCTCTGGGTCTCTGAACTTAAGGCTGTTGAAAACTCAGCAACAAAATCCCTACACGCTTGCACAGAGAAATCACTAACCACTGTTGCTTTCCTGAAAAAGGCACTGGGTCCTGCCCCATGAGATGGCAGGGTGTCCAGTCCCAGGTTAGAAAGAGCTAGCTTCATAGCTGTCTGCAGGGAGAATGTCTGGCTTTTTGAAGAATCTTGAGATGTTGGTGAGATGTCATAAAATGTTAAGATGCCGTATTTGGTTGTGGCTCAGTGCAGGGTGTAAATTGTGCATCAGATAATGAGTCTTCTACTTCCAACAGATTGCGTTTGAATGTGGTATTTGATGCTGCTGTAGAGATTGTGTCAATGTTTTGTATACCCTGTATGATAACGCAGGTTCCTCCACTACGACATTCGCAGGGTTCTTATTTAATGACAGATGACACCGACTGCACCTGCAGTGCTAATCCTAACTTTTCTTCTTTTGAGGCCTTTCAACCTTATCAGGTGTGTGACATTTTAAAACCTTGGGTAGGCTTGGTCACATAATCTTCATGTGCACCATTAAGGCTAGCGAGCCTAAGCCTGTCTCTGAGCCACTGAAATTATTGAACAATTCATGCAAGGATTGGAGAATGCTTCCTGAAGATGATCCAACCCTAAACATGCTGGACAAAGTTGGTGGCCATCATAGGACTCCAGTGTGTTGGCACATTGGACACACTGCTCTGGTTTATATATATATATATATATATATATATATATATATATATATATATATATATATATATATGTGTGTGTGTGTGTGTGTGTGTGTGTGTGTGTGCATGTATATATATGTAAGTACAATAATAATATATATATATATATATATATACATACATACAAATACACACAATACCTATATAGAGAGACTGAAAATTTAAAGAATTAATTAACTCACCACTTTAAGTAAGCTTTCCTGAGCAAGGCTCAAGGGGGAGTTACTCTGTTTTCACTTTACAATAGCCTATTACCAAGCTGTCTCAAGGGAAGGCTATTGCAATGCTTATGTAATACAGTGGCAGCTCGTTGCTAAGCTATGCTCAAAGTGTGGCTGCCATGCGTGCTTCAGCGACAGCCAGCTTACTACCGAGCCACGCTCAAGGTAGGGCTGCTACTCGCTCGGGGAACCGCTCAGGAACCGCAAGAGAACATTCACTACGAAGCACCAACCCGGTGGTCAGGAAGTATGAAACATAACACAATTCGTCCACAGAGGCAACATGAGAACAAAGAAAAACAAAAACAGAAATAATAATAATATGTTTCAGGACATAACATATATTTGTTTATTATATTTAACCTAAAACATATGAAGTATCATCATATTTGTCTTTGATTATCCTGATTTTTAGCTTAAGCTTGGCGAATTAAAAAACATATACAACAAATTTGTGGAAATTCTCAAACCAGGACAAATGGAATTGTTTCCCATTGAAAAAGTGACAGTAGGAATACATTAAAAATACGTGTTAAGGGCTATAGTTCATAGCATTTACATAGCATTATTTCTGGTAAGTCTGATATGTGGGTATGATTTGGTGAACTGAATTGACTATTGTGAAGGATTAGATAGTTGGTGCGTTTTGAATTTTGTCTCCCAGCAAAAGGCTCTGGACTGATCTGGGTCACGTTTCCACATAACGATTGATCTTAGCAGTTTAGAGAGATTTCTAAGAGCAATTTTACGAATGTTTGTTATATTAATGTGCATTTCCCAAAACTGCACTTAACATGAACGTGTGAGGATACACATTAAGTGCTACTTAAGAGAGTTGCTGTCCATGTGCGAGGTGCAGAAAAGTGACCGTATAGTGCTGCTCCGCTCGTCAGTGTAACTTCTTTATATTTGTGCTTCTTATATAAACATTTGAAATGTACCTCTCTGGAAATGTTTATAAACATTTAACATAATTAATTACACAATTACATATTGTTTTGCAATAATTTTGTGTTGCATGATCTATTTATTTTACAAAATCACTGCTTCGTTCATCAGGTGCACATTTTAATATTTAGTTTTCACAAACTGCTCTGTTGGTCGAGATGAAAATGTCCATGATCAGTGAAGAAAGCAGAGGCACTGTGTATGGTCCTGCTAATGATGTATAAATATATTATATTTTGATAAAATAATAATTAAGGGGTGCAGAGTATCAGATACTGTATATCTACGTATATGCATTAATATGCATTTATATGGGGGGCTTTTCATTCTCAAAATGTGACCCCCTCTGAAATTCTAAATGCCCCCCCATGTATTTCCTCCTGATGCCGACTTTGCTTGCCATGGTCTCCCATCCACTTCCATTCACCACTATCAAAGTTTACCCTGCAATAGTTCACTTTCCAAACTTTAAAGTATAAAAAAAACTGTGATAAGAGGGGGCTCTGAAGAGGATTGTGGTTGAGGCCTTGGAGCATCATATATCCTTTACTGTAGTACTTCTGACTGCTCAATGTCAAGGACCCTGAGAGATTATATCAGGGCATCATTGAAATAATTGGCTGCCTACCATTAAAATGAAGAGGCTAACAATTCTTCCTATGGCATACATAACTTGAATGTAGATGCCTTGTCTATGTGTTTACAGGCAGCTGTATGGTCTGGATGTCTCCATGGTGTAAGACAAGCAAATTAAGTTGTCTGTGAGCTGGCACAGTGCAGCATGCCAACCTTCAGAACAAAACTCACTGCATTACTGCAGACAAACTGCACAGTTATGCTTCTGCCAACATCCCATCACTCAACATTAAACTATCTGGGGGCTTGTGGTGCAAAGATATCCCTTATCCACTTGGTGGCTCACCATCAAGCAACAATATGCAGACTGTTTCTGGTGAGTTCCCTTTCTTTTGACTCTGTTGATATTAGTCATCCACTAGTGTTTAACATATAGTTGCTGGTGGTCAATAGGAACTAGCTTTACTTTTCCTAAAATAAATAGCAGTGAAGGGATCAAAAGAATAGTGATGAAATTTTAGGTAAGCTCAGGGTTTAGGCTTTGATTCTGCATGATGAAATGTCACATCAGAGCCACTTTGCTGTTGTCATGACAGCTTTTATGCCAATGCTGCTGGGAAATAGTGGCTTTAGATGGTTAAACAGATACAGACTAAACCTGTAACCAGAATGTTTGGAGAATATAAATATTGTTGCCTTGCAAACACTGATACGAATGTGAAATGTGACCATTGTTCTATGAATTCTGGATGACCACCAGAGTTCTGTCACTTAAATTGTGTGAGAAACCGTACAGTACCTCCAATGTTTTTTTTTTTATATGTCCTTTACCTGGCTGGTGCTGCAATAATTCACATGTGTTTAACACCATCTCTGGCTATCCTCAAGAATATATGGCTACATAAGTGGCAGACACATAAAATAGTTGTATCTAGAGGATATTGCACTGTTTTTCACTGGGATTGCATTAAATATTTTAGGAAATTGGACAAATGTGTCCTGCTTGTAGCTGTTGTATTTGAGAAGGACTGGTTTAACCTAAAAGCTTTATTAAAAACATTGTTGACTATGAATATTATGGGTGATTATGGATGCTGAACACAGCTGTATCAAAACAGAATAATGTGGTAACAGCTTTTTGCTTTTGGTTGTAAATTACTGTATATGGACAGTTTAAAACCCTTCAGTATACATTACCACCAGAATCAGAATATTGCTAAAACATATCACTCTTAATTACATTATCACGCGTAATTACTCTTAATTACATTATCACACTTCTAAATCAAAGTGAAGAATTTAGTCAATAATCTGGAGTTAATGGAATGATAATAATAATAAAAGAATACAACCATTCAGTCTTTCGACAAATTAGGCTCATTAAAAAAATCAAACTGCAAGTGTTTTAACCTAGGTTTCATTACCAAGTAAGGAGAAGAGTGGTGATAGCAGTGGTGGAGCATTATTGGTGTGGATTATATATTTAGCAGTCCTCCGATATTCTTAGCAGCTCTGTATTGTGTGGTAATCAATCTGGTGCCCTCAGCATTGAACTGCCCGCACCAGGCTGTGCATGCCCATAATTATACCATTCAGTCAAGCTAGAGTACACCATGTATCTCTACTTGCTGTTCCAGAGATAAACAGAAACAAACACAGTATGGGAATGTGGTGTATTTGTCTTACAAGCAAATGTGTGAAATCAGGTCACACCTCCACACTGAGCACTTTTCAAGGACCACTTTTCCTACCATCTTGCGATTTTTGCAAAATCAAGGAACATAAAAATAGTAAAAAGAAAATGTGGGTATAGAAATAAATTGCAATATATTCATACTTCTTACCCTGCTTCAGAATGTTTAAATGTATTTTTGAAGGTGTGCCTTAATTTGCTAATATGTAGATTTTTTTTTTAGAAAATAGAGGCATACAACAACGCAATTTGCCTCTATTCTACTTCAGAGTTGTCCATTGTTTAAAATGCACAGATATGTTAAGTGGCAGGTGTCCAAATCATGATCAAGCCTCCATAATTTCCACAAATAATTAGAAATATATTTCTCCACTGCAATATTATTGCTAACCATCTAATCTGTTTAAAGAGAAGCATCTCTGGGAAATGGCCCTCTTTCACACCCACACAGAATAGCTGCTGAGCTTGGACTCATCTCTTTTTATAACGGGAATGCAATGCACCTTTGAATAGACATGCTATTTTCTTTAGAGTGAGAGCCGATAGTAAATGCTTGGTGTCCTTGTACATAAATCGCACATAACTTTGTGCTTTTGAGGGAATGGAATGGGCAGATTGAAAATTGAAAATTGCCATTCACTTGGTGTGCAGTGTGGCAGCTGTTAGTTTTTAGTAAGAAATAGAGCCCTGTAGATCTATATGACTGAACTACAGATTTTAAAGCTGAGGTGTGTCATTTCTGTACCACTAGCATCACCGTGCAAAAGGTAAAAAATTATGATTGTTTCAAACATCTTTTCAGAATCCTAAAAGCACTAAAATCAACTTCCAGTTATCCCAAATAGATGACGTTTTTAATGCCAATGCCCATTAGGTTTTAAATCAACAGAACATGCTTTTCAGCTCTTGTGTCTACTCGCATACTCTACAAGAATCGCACCCTAGTCCTTTGCAATGCAAGTGCAAATGCTCCATCAGTTGAGCAAAATCACATTTAAACAAGCTTGCATTCGTAGTTGATTAGTTCCCCTTCTGTCGCTCTCTCCACGTTGTGTCAGAGAAGCGACACTAGGGGTCTCTCTTGAGCGCCGATATTCACCTCTGAACTATGAAAAAAGGCCAATGAGAGTTGGCAACCAGTATTTGCATGTCCCGCCCCCGGACATACGGGTATTTAAGTGGCGCAAATACGGGAGTTCATTCAGAAAATTTCTTCGGAGCCGATGGTCGTGTCTGCAACTGCTGCATATTACACACCGAGTTCCTGTCATCCCTCTGCTGCATAACTGTTGGATTCCACGGCGCACAACAGCGGCTTTCTCCTGTTTGCACGGCTGTGCATTCCTGCCCCTGGAGCATCGACAGTGCAGATTTAAAAACTCTCACGAGTTTTTCCCTAAAAGAGTAATTTTATTTAAAGAGTAATTTCCTCTAAAAGAGCAAAACACAGCGGCGTTGAGCGTCCTTTTAAGGGCGCGTCTTTATAAAGATGCCCTTCCGCCCCTGTGTTGTTTCTGGATCGCGGTAGAGTGCTCTCCGCTTCCGACGGCCACAGGCGCTGTCTTGTGTGTCTGGGTAGCGATCACACCGAGGCTGCGTTTGTGGATGGTTCATGTTCTCACTGCGAGAACATGACCATGACAACGTTGCGGTCGTGGCTTGCTTACCCCCCGTATTGCTCCTTCTTCCCACGGGATTGAGGATGATGCGGCTGGCGATGGAGGCGATTTGGGGATGGCTGCGGGTGCAGCTCCGCCGGGTACGCCCCCTCGGACCACCCGCGCCCCAGCACGCTCGTTGATTCCTGTCCGTGCTCGAGGCGGCGACGACTCGCCTCACAGCCAGTCAGCCGACCCTCTTGCGATGGAAGCCGATGAGCTCGCCGCAACATCAGAGGGCGCGGCATCTGATGCAGAGGACTCCCCTGGGCTGCCGCCTTCGGGCTTGCATGCCCAGGCTGAGGCTGATGCACAGATGTCTGACATGCTTTCCCGGGCAGCCAACAGCGTGGGCTTGGATTGGAACCCTCCATCCTCCCCACAGCCATCACGGCTGGATGACTGGTTCCTGGGGTCTGCGCGCCGCTCACAGCCTCGCCCCGGTTCCGTTTTTCCGGAAGTGCATGGCGAGCTGGCGTCTTCGTGGAGAGCACCCTCTCCACTCGTCACACCGCCACAGGCTCGTCCGCCCTCGCCACCCTCGGCGGCGAGCGCCCGCGGTACGCTGGCGATTCCCCAGGTGGATAGGGCGGTTGCGATCCATCTATGCCCGGTACCCCTACCACCTGGCGAGTTCAGCCCGTACTCCCTTCCGGACCTGTAGAGCAACCTCCTCGCTGACAGCGAGGCCTACAGCGCCACCGGACGCGCCGCTTCCGCCCTGCATGCCATGGCTCTCCTGCAGGTCCACCAAGCCAAGGCGCCGCCAACATGCACGGGGGTGGCCCTGATCCCGACAGGCTGCAGGAACTGCGCTCAGCGACCGACCTCGCCCTGAGAGCGATGAAGGTCACAGCGCAAGCGCTCGGGCAGGCGATGGCCACTCTAGTGGTCCAGGAACGTCAACTGTGGCTGAACATGATCGAGATGCGTGAAGCCAACAAGACTCGCTTCCTCAACGCCCCTGTCTCCCAGTTCGGCCACTTCGGCGACACCGTCGAGGACTTTGCCCAGCAGTTCTCCACGGTAAAGAAGCAGACGGAGGCCATCTCTCACATCATGCCTCGCCGCAAGCCTGCCGCCACGGCCCATGCCCCGTCTGCTCGCCGAGGGCGTCCTCCCGCGGCCAGAAGACAAGCTCCTGCTCCGCCTCAACCCGGGCCCAGCTCTCAGCCCCAGCGTCGAGCAAACCGTGGGAAGCGCATGCCCCCTGTCTCACGGACCCCCTCGAGGACCCGGAAGGCTCCCAGGCGCTCCTGAGACAACGCACCCAGAGTCCAAGCAGTTAGCTCCAGAGGTGGTAAGACCGCTCCGTCCCCCGGTGGAGGGCCGGGAGGAGAATCCTTTGTTTTTTAATTTGCCGCACCCCTTTATCTTTGCACAGGGGGAAAAATCTGTGGCAAAATGTGACCATGTATTCGCATCAGCCCCACTACTTGACTGACCGGCCTGATCCTCGAAGGCCCACTGAGAAGACTCCCGGTACCCAAATTCTCAATAAAAGAGCTATTTCCTTTGTCTCTGGGGCATATGGCCCGCAAATGCCGTTCTCACGGCACTCTGCTTTCAGGCCTCAACAGTCCCGGCTCCATGGACGCGGTGTCCCCGCCTTCAGCCCCATGACTGTTCCCCAGCCGGCCGGTTCAGACGAGTCCAGAGGACGCCAGCATCAGAACTCCTCCTCAGTCACGAACCCGCCCCCTGCCAGGTGCGCGGAGCAAGGTAAGTGCTTTGAGTTTATTCTCAGCACCAGAGCCTCGGGACGCCACGTTGCCTCCCGACGCCACGTTACCTGTTCCGCACCGCTGCGAAGCCCGCCAGGTACGTCCAAAACACCCATCCCTTTGGTGCCCCTAGTACGGAGTTTAGAGGCGTGGCTTTCACTGCCCAACCCGTCACGCTGGCTGCACCGGACCATTCGACTTCGGTTACGCCAATTCAGTTTGCCAGGTCTCCACCCCCTTCGTGGGCGTACATTTTTCCGCAGTACACGGCCAACATGCCCATTCCCTGTCGCGAAGAAATCGCCTCCCTTCTATTAAAGGGCGCGATAGAGCCTGTCCCTCCAACCGAAGCGAAGAAGGGTTTCTACAGCCCTTACTTTGTTGTACCCAAGAAAGCGGCGACTTACGACCGATCTTGGACCTCGCGAGTTTTCAATCGGACCTTGTCCAAACTCCCGTTCAAAATGCTCACCCAGAAACAAATTCTATCTGGCGTCCGGCATCTAGATTGGTTAGCAGCGGTAGACCTGAAGGGCAGCGTACTTCCACGTCTCAATTTGTCCTCGACATCGACCCTTCCTACGGTTTTGCGTTCAGCGGTCAGGCGTATCAGTACAAAGTCCTCCCCTTTGGCCTGTCTCTGTCCCTCGGCGTCTTCCACGAAAGTCGCAGAGGCAGCTCTTGCCCCGCTCCGAGTAGCCGGCATACGCATACTCAATTACCTCGACGACTGGCTCATACTGGCTCACTCTCGAGAGTTACTATGCGCACACAGAGACCAGGTGCTCAGGCACCTCAGCCGTTTGGGGCTTCAGGTCAACTGCTAAAATGTTTCCAACAGCTCCTGGGGCATATGGCATCCTCCGCGGCGGCCGTGCCGCTGGGGTTGATGCATATGAGACCACTTCAGCACTGGCTCCGGACTCGAGTCCTGAGACGAGCATGGCGCCGCTGACACGCTGCGTAAAGTTACCTCTGCCTGCCGCCAGACCTTCAAACCCTGGACAGACCTTTGCTTTCTAATGGCTGGAGTACCCTTGCAGCAGGTGTCCCGACGTGTTCTGGTCATGACCGACGCCTCCAAATTGGGTTGGGGCGCCGTGTGCAACGGGCACACAGCCGCAGGCGGTGGAACCGAGGCCTGCTGCGCTGGCACATCAACTGCCTAGAGCTGCTGGCTGTTTTCTGGCCCTGCAGAAGTTTCTTCCGTTAATTCGGCACAAACACGTCTTAGTCAGGACAGACAGCACCACGGTGCGTAGCCTACATAAACCGCCATGGCGAGTGCGCTCCCTCCACATGTCACAGCTGCGCCCGTCGTCTCCTCCTATGGAGTCAGCAGCGACTGGAGTCACTGCGCGCCACTCACATCCCGGCAACCTCAATGTGATGGCGGACGGCTGTCAAGACAAAGCTTGCCCGGCGGAGGTGGAGACTCCACCCCAGTCGGTCCAGCTGATTTGGGACCGGTTCGGCAAGGCCCAAGTAGACCTGTTTGCCTCCCAAGAAACCTCCCACTGCCCGCTCTGGTATGCCCGGACAGAGGCTCCCCTCGGGGCAGATGCTGCTGGCACACAGCTGGCCCACGGGGCTGCTGCAAGTACGCATTTCCCCAGTGAGCCTTCTTGCACAGGTGCTATGCAAGGTCAGGGAGGGCCGAGGAGCAAGTCACTCTGGTAGCCCCCTACTGGCCTACCCGGACTTGGTTTTCGGACCTCACACTCCTCACGACAGTCCCTCCCTGGCGAATTCCCCTGAGGAAGGACCTTCTTTCTCAGGGGCGGGGCACGCTCTGGCACCCGCACCCAGACCTCTGGAACCTCCACGTCTGGCCCCTGGGCCGGGATCGCGGAAGATCTAGCCGGTCTACCATCTGCCATCAGTAGATATAATCAATCAAGCCAGAGCCCCTCTACCAGGCATCTTTACGCCCTAAAGTGGCGTCTGTTACATGGACTGGTGTTCTTCCGAGCCGAAGACCACAGAAGTCGCGCAGTTAGGTCAGTGCTCGTGTTTCTTCAGGAGAGGCTGGAGAGGAGGCTGTCCCCTCCACCCTCAAGGTGTATGTCGCCCTATCATGACCCACCACAACTACGGTAGACGGAAAGTCTCTTGGTAAGCCCGACTTAATTGTAAGGTTCCTAAAGGTGCCCGGAGGATAGCTCCCTCCCGGCCTAACCTGTTCCCCTCCTGGGATCTCTTGGTCGATCCTTACGGGACTCCAGAAACCCCCTTCGAGCAGCTTGACTCAGTTGGACTCAGGGCCCTCTCTCTCAAGACCGCCCTGCTGATCGCACTCACTTCCATCAAGAGGGTCGGGGACCTGCATGCGTTCTCTGTTAGCGACGCTTGCCTGGAGTTCGGTCCGGCAGACACGTTCGTGATCCTAAGACCGCAACCGGGCTATGTGCCCAAGGTTCCTACCACACCCTTCAGGGATCAGGTAGTGAACCTGCAAGTGCTGCCCCGGGAGGAGGCAGATCCAGCCCTTTCACTGCTGTGTCCAGTACGTGCCTTACGTATCTACCTGGACCGCACACAGAGCACTAGACGCTCTGAGCAGCTCTTCGTCTGCTTTGGGGGACAGCAGAAAGGGAATGCTGTCTCCAAGCAGAGACTCGCCCACTGGGTTGTAGACGCCATTTCCCTGGCTTATCACACCCAGGCCGTGCCCCCCCCCCTCCCTCAATGCGTGTAAGGGCCCCGGCCTAAGTTGCTCTATGCGAGAAACATAGAGAGAAAAGAGGCCCAGCCAGGCTTGGCCAGTTCCCAGGTTGGCGGCCAGCACCTTGTTCCCCCCTCCAGGGTAACGATAAGGAATCCTGATGGCTTAAATGGGGCATTGGGGAAGGGTACGTGCAGCCTGATACAGTTGGTCGGTCCTGCACGTAAGAATACCTGCTCGCTCCTGTATCAGCAGTTCACGTACACGGCTCAGCGCGTGGCGCTTTTATAAGTGGACCCCTAGTGTCGCTTCTCTGACACAACGTGGAGAGAGCGACAGAAGGGGAACGTCTAGGTTACGTAAGGAACGTCTAGGTTACGTATGTAACCTCCGTTCCCTGATGGAGGGAACGAGACGTTGTGTCTCCCCTGCCACGTCGCTGAGCCGAGCCACTGTTGTGGCCGGACCATTTCCGGCTCCTCAGAAAAATCCTGAATGAACTCCCGTATTTGCGCCGCTTAAATACCCGTATGTCCGGGCGGGACATGCAAATACTGGTTGCCAACTCTCATTGGCCTTTTTTCATAGTTCAGAGGTGAATATCGGCGCTCAAGAGAGACCCCTAGTGTCGCTTCTCTGACACAACGTCTCGTTCCCTCCATCAGGGAACGGAGGTTACATACGTAACCTAGACGTTAGTTAATGTAACGCAAACATATAATGTATTGTCTTACAAGTCATGTGCTACAATAAAAGTGTTTCAATGTTATAAGATAGCATTGTGTGAGCAACAGGGTGAAAAGTTAGTGTTTATGAACTGATAATCTGCCATTTTACTCATTATTTGTGTGGAAGTGAATAAAAATCATTGTTGTATTAGCACCTCTAGTGATCATTTCACCAGTAATTTTGCAATAAGTAGAATGAACCACGTAAAAAATAATTTTGCAAAAATGTTGGTATGATTAGCCAATATGAGACCATGTAGAAAATAATTGCTCTGTAAAACCTTTTGTGATTGTGCAAAATGCTGCTGCAAGAAAAGAAACAAAATGTGTAACAGATTGAAAAAATTTGTCCTTCAATATTTTACCACCCCTTCCCTTTTATATATTCTGCAGCTCTGATGTGGAGAAAAAAGCATGTGTAATTTAAAACAAAAGACATCAATGTGAAGGAAAAATTATTAAATTAAATTATTCTGTTAGATTACTCAAGGTCAGTAACATATTCTAAATACTTTGGATTACTTCTTCAGCACTGGTAGATTTTTTCAATTGTTTTGACTATAAATCTCTGCCAGTAGAGTAAGACAAAATACACATGTTAAAAATACATTCTCTGAAAAACCTAAATATCTTATGCAGTGTTGTTTCTAAAACAAGGTAAATCTAATTGATCACGTTTTAAGGATTTTTATATATTTGTACAGGAAAAAAATACAAAAATTATTATCAAGAATATGATTTTTGCCATAATATCAAAGGTCTCACTAGAAAAAAATAACTAAATATTAATTGATACAATCGAAAATAAAATGCAAAGTAATCTCTTCAGTAATCAAAATACTTTTTGTAACTGTATTCTAAATACCAATTATTTAAATTGTAACTGTAGTGGAATACAGTTACTTATATTTTGTATTTTAAATACTTATTAATGTTACATGTATTTCAATACACCTCAAACCTGCCCATAAGTGACTGTTCTTCAAAATATCAACTCTGTAGAGGACTGGACTGCCCATCTGGATTACCGGGAGTCTTCTCAGTGGGCCTTCGAGGATCAGGCCGGTCAGTCAAGTAGTGGGGCTGATGCGAATACATGGTCACATTTTGCCACAGATTTTTCCACCCGTGCAAAGACAAAATTGCCCCACTCTTATTTATTGGACTATGCCATTTACTGCTGCACATGGGAAACACCAAATACACCAAATACTCTAAAAGTGTGATGAAACAGCACTACACGATTTAATCGCACAGCAGATCCGATGGCCAAGCTGGGCAGTCCTGTGGTAAACAGCGCAAGATATGGGAACCCTTAAGGCTCTGTGCAAAGCTTGTTGAAACCAGATTAACCTGCCCTGACATTCTAAACAGCAGTCAAGAGGTAAACAGGAAATCACTGTGTAATTCACAACTGTAATTACAGGCTTTTCGATCCATACATCACCATTCTAATAAAAAAACACGTACTGCATAAACTATGGTGTTTTGGCAAAAATATTGTATATGTTTGTTTAATAAATGTTACTATTATTATAAATATATTAAATGGTATATAAGTGGAATATAGGCCTAATTATTTTTTATAGTTCCCAGTCAGATGGATTTTTATTACATCGCAGAACATAAGTCTGTCTAATTGTGGGAATAGTGCAGAGGTAAATGAGTGTAATAGCCGCTGAAGAGAGTTTTGCCATATGGTTTCCACACTCTCAGGAGAACTGTACAATTTTGTTCAAAAGGTGGTGAATTGTGCCATACAAACCATCTTCAATATAAGAATGAAGTGGATCAGTAGACAGAAAAAAATGGTGGATTGAGCCTAATGCTCTCTCAAAGGCCTATGGAAAGTGGTGTGCCGAGAATACAGAGGAACTGGACTTGTTTGGAAAAAGAAATGAATACAATAGATACTATAGGGAGGCTTATAGAGCAAAGACCAGCCTGGTCTCATGACAAGCTGAAATAACAGTGCAAGATGGCGAAAGTTGGCTCGTACCAAAATGTACGACTTTTACTCCTAGAGAAAAATAAACATACCAATTGAAAGTGTTATTTTCCAGAGTTGAACCACAAACCTTAAACTGAACCACGATCTTATTAGGAAAATGAACTTTGTTTACCACAAAAGAAAGGAAGTCAAAGAGGTTTGCAACAATATGATGGTACATTATGAAATTTTTTTATTTTGTGGTGAACTATTCCTTTAAACGGATTTGTTTTTTACCTAATGTTAAAATTGTTAATGAATAAAGAATGAATAATTGGAAAGGACATATACAGTGCATGCCTCTCTAAAACCGGAGTAGTGTCTTGCATGGCACAGCCCGTTAAGACCGTGCAAGCCTTTGAGAATGTACTTTTCTGAGCAGCTGTTGGCTAATTGCCTTTATGCAAGGATTTGGGCTTTGATCATTGTGAGCCTGTCTCAAAAGAGAACCTTGTGTTTGAGGTTTGATGATAAAAGGCAGTTACAGCTTTTACAGCAAAGTGTTGTTTTAAAATGTGAAGGCTTATCTGAGATGATGTGTCTAAGGCAGTTACAGCTTTTTACGGCAAACTCTTTGTTGTTTTAGAATGTGAAGGCCTATTTGTCACATTTGTAATTTGCAGGTGTAAAATGTGTTTTCAGGCTCAATAAGTTCAGGTTAAAACCTAAGGGAAATCAGTCATTCCATTTTTTGTTTTCGTGTGCTAATAAGATGCTCTGCCCATTCTGAGAAGCACGATTGTCTTACTTGATTGTCTTAATGGCTCGGATATACTTTGTGACAAGCAAGACCATGCGGGAGACATTCATGGGATTACTACAGAGTGTGCTTTTAAAAATGTGTCAGGTTTACTTTCTGTGTGCAGCAAGCAATGTGATTCACAATTAATGAATAGTCTTTTTTGGTGATTGCCTAATCTTTCTGAATCTTCCTATTTCAAACTGTAACACAGCATTTTAACATTACACTATTGTTACATCACTAATCATCTTTTAGTTTCAATTGTGTTGAAAAGCAGGCTTCTCCTGTTAAGTTGAACTCGAAATGGCATCATTTAAATTGGGATGCATTTCAATAATCATTTAATCTTTTATTGCTTTTTCACACCGCACACACACTGTTTGTTTGAATATTGAGGCATATTCCACTTCCTTTAAATCAAAGCACTGCAATGCTCCCACATGCTGTGGCTCATTCTGCATAGTATGGGCATGCCTGACAGTCGCAGATAGAACAACATATGATACCAGAAGCTGTGGCACTTTATCTCGACATGTTTTTTACAGAGTTTAGTCTGGATCAGAAGAATGTGTTCTGGTATTTGGGGTTGTTTCTGATAAGAGTCTGGCATTTTAGCACCGTTGTATGATTGATGACGTGCAGTGGCAGTGAATGACTTGGACTGAAGTTTATTAATAGCAAACCTTCAAATATAATTTCACAGGAAGTTACTGGATCATCCTCTACACTGCCTATTTATACACAGCATGTATATGTAAAGAGCAGCACAATATCTATAGAGGCGATATGAGAAGCAATGGCCTGTTTTTAATAAAAAAATATATGACAGAGGTGAAAAATAAAGATCTGTATAGCATTTAACATTTGTTTAAGGCAATTACATACTCCATTACAATAAATGCCCTTACAATAGGGAGAAATTTTGCACAGAAGCACTTGAATAAAACACATGATCTGTTCTGAACTCACTACTAAGTCATCCTGTAGTTCTCCTTTGAGCAACATCACAATGCACAAAGTCGGGTTCAACACTGTTATGTATGACCTTGTCTTGTTTTACCGTTGCCCCTTTGTTTTGAATTTTTGTCCCTTTTGTTATTCCATAGTTTTCACTTTTGTCCCTTTTGTAGCTCCAAAGTCTTCTTGTTAGCGTTCGTGTTTTCTGTCATTGTTTTCACCTGTCCTCACTAGTTTGCCATTTGCTTCTGTTTGTCATCTCGTTATCTTGTTTTGAGTTCTGTTTGTTCATTGGCCCCTTTGTCCCTTGTTCATGTATTTATACCCCGGTTTTTGGTTCAGTCCTTGTCTATCGTTGAATGTTTGTTAATGTAGTTAGCCTGGTCTGTGTTCCCTGCCCTAGTTCTCTGTTCATGTTTATTTCCCCATTGAGGGTTTTCCTTTGTGTTTTTGTGTTCCAATAAAGTAAAGCTGCACTTAGATCCGCTCTCCTCGTCTGCCTTCGCTGTCTGCATTCGTGACAGAACGATAGACCAAAACAATGGATCCAGCGGTTCTGCGAGCAAGCTGCCGTCTGCTCAGCCTTAGGCAGGGAAACCGTCCGGTGGAGGACCACATCCGTGATTTCCTCACTGAATTGCCTGACTCCGACCTGGTGGTGTTTTTTCAGGCCAACCTGGATTGTGCGCTCCAGGAGCGGTTACCACCGTCGACGCGTGGCTGGACGCTCCTCGAGTTCATTGAAGAGACTCTGCTGGTCTGCGCTTCACCGTTCACTGTGGGCGTCATCGAGGAGAACCCTGCCACTCCTCCCACAGTGGTAACCCTCCATTCGCCCGTGGTTCGTCCCTTCACGCCTGCCTTGGTCAGCGAGCCAGCGCGGCCCTCTTCATCTGCCCGGAGGAGGGAGAGAAGACGGGCTTCCGCCTTCCGGCCCACGCCTGCCCCGGTCTTCGAGCCTGTGCCCACGCCTGCCCAGGTCTTCGAGCCTGTGCCGACACCTGCCCCGGTCTTCGAGCCTGTGCCCACGCCTTCCACGGTGAGGGAGCCAGCGCCCACGCCTGTCACGGTGAGCGAGCCAGCGCCTACGCATGTCACTGTGAGCGAGCCTGCGCCAACGCATGTCACTGTGAGCGAGCCTGAGTCCTCGACAGCCACGGTGAGCGAGCCTGAGCCCTCGACCGTCCCCGAGCCAGCGCCTGTAGCCTCAAATGTCAATGAGCCAGTGCCGATAGCCTCAAACGTCAATGAGCCAGTGCCTGTAGCCTCAGATATCCGTGTGCCAGCGCCTGTAGCCTCGACCGTCCCTGAGCCAGCGCCTGTAGCCTCGACCGTCCCTGAGCCAGCGCCTGTAGCCTCGACCGTCCAAGCGCCAACGCCTCCCGAGCTTTCCAGAGCTCCGCCTCCCGAGCTTTCCAGAGCTCCGCCTCCCGAGCTTCCCAGGGCTCCGCCTCCCGAGCTTCCCAGGGCTCTGCCTTCCGAGCTTCCCAGAGCTCCGCCTTCCGAGCCTCCTGAGCTTCCCAGAGCTCCACCTTCCGAGCCTCCCGAGCTTTCCAGAGCTCCGCCTTCCGAGCTTTCCAGAGCTCCGCCTTCCGAGCTTTCCAGAGCTCCGCCTTCCGAGCTTTCCAGAGCTCCGCCTTCCGAGCCTCCCGAGCTTCCCAGAGCTCCGCCTTCCGAGCCTCCCGAGCTTTCCAGAGCTCTGCCTACCGAGTCTTCCAGGGCTCCTCTCGAGCTTCCCAGAGCTCCGCCTCTCGAGCCTCCTACGGCTCTGCTCCCAGAGACTCCAGAGCCTTCTAGGGCTCCGCCTCTAGAGCATCCATTGGCTCCGCTTCCAACGCCTCCTGGGCCTCCCTCGGCCCTGCCTCCTGGGCCTCCCAAGTCTTCTACGGCTCCGCCTCCGAAGTCCTCCTTGGCTCTGCCCCACGTGGCTCTGCCGGCCCCTATCCTGCGGCCACCACCCAGGTCCTCCAAGCCTACCCACATTACGTGGTCAACTCTCAGGCCACCTGAGCCTGTCCTTGCCCTGAGGTCAGCTCCCAAGCCTCCTGAACCTATCCTTGCCCTATGGCCAGCTCCCAGACCTCCTGAACTGGTCCTTGCCCCATGGCCATCTCCTAGGCCACCAAAACCGGCCTCTGTCCTGTGGCCACGTCCCAGGCCTCCTGACCCGGCCCCTGACCTGTGGCCTCCTCCCGGGCCCCCTGACCCAGTCCCTGTCCTGTGGCCTCCTCCCAGGGCCCCTGACCCTGTTCCTGACCTGTGGCCTCCTCCCAGGCCTCCTGACCCGGCCCCTGTCCTGTGGCCTCCCCCCAGGACTTCCTGCCTGCCCTCTGTGCCCCCTTGGACTTCCTGCATGCCCATTGTGCCCCCTTGGACTTCCTGCCTGCCCTTTGTGCCCCCCTGAACTTCCTGCCTGCTCTCGTGCCCCCGGTCTGCCTGGTGGTTTTTTTTCTTTGTGTTTCTTTTATTTCGGATCGTCTGGGATCCAATCCTTTGAGGGGAGGGCTATGTTATGTATGACCTTGTCTTGTTTTACCGTTGCCCCTTTGTTTTCCATTTTTGTCCCTTTTTTTATTCCATAGTTTTCACTTTTGTCCCTTTTGTAGCTCCAAAGTCTTCTTGTTAGCGTTCGTGTTTTCTGTCATTGTTTTCACCTGTCCTCATTAGTTTGCCATTTGCTTCTGTTTGTCATCTCGTTATCTTGTTTTGAGTTCTGTTTGTTCATTGGCCCCTTTGTCCCTTGCTCATGTATTTATACCCCGGTTTTTGGTTCAGTCCTTGTCTATCGTTGAATGTTTGTTAATGTAGTTAGCCTGGTCTGTGTTCCCTGCCCTAGTTCTCTGTTCATGTTTATTTCCCCATTGAGGGTTTTCCTTTGTGTTTTTGTGTTCCAATAAAGTAAAGCTGCACTTAGATCCGCTCTCCTCGTCTGCCTTCGCTGTCTGCATTCGTGACAAACACGAGCTTATTTAATCATGTATTAAGTGTTGCAAATTAGAAGAACACAATTATAACTATTAAAAATAACAAAAATATTGAATTATTTAGTTTAATTTGTACGATGGAGGATGGGATATATTTCTGTGTATTTTTTTAAAGATTATTAATGCGAGTCTTTTAAATTATATCCTAGCTATGTCACCCTGTCTCCATGTACAAATAACGATGTTCCACAGAAAGTACTGTTCCTTAATTTGAGGAAATGACAGTATGCACCATGAGATTGCCAAAATAAGCCAGATCTTTAACTCCTTTCTATTAAACATAAAAAAGATCTGATCACTAATGAGTTTTTACATTCAAAAGTATTTTGATTACTGAAGAGATTACTTTGCATTTTATTGTCATTTGTTTCATTTAATATTTAGTCCTTTCAGATGGAAAAAACGAATACATTTGTAGTATTATACATGCAGAGGAATTTAAACGACGTAATTTGAATCTAGGGATTTTCAACCTCTGCAATCCTGGAATTCTTCTCCATCATAAATTAAACGGCCCAGGCATCATCATCGGTCAGAAATGCCCCTCAGCCTGTCCTTCTGAACTTCCACACAGAGTTAAAGCTTAAAGACTTTTCCTTGAAAGGTTTCCAAAAGACCATCAGATTTGCACGACTTGAATACTAAGACATTTCATCTTAGTCCAGGAACATTTTACACAGTCACAGTACTTTACCGATTTAACCTTCTAAAATTTACAGAATGCATTTAAATCCACGATTTATACAATGTCTAGGCTTGCTAGGTAATTCTGACAATTGCTTTGAACTGTGGTAACTTGAATAACTGACAAATTAATGATTATAGCCTGATGTACCTCTTTAAAATGTGTGTAATGTTTTATCCATGTGGTATGACCAAGGATTTAACCAGTATGATTTGTAACCAGGGATTTTCATGTTTTGTTACCTACACTTATAATATCCATGAAAAAAAATGTCATGTTTAGTATGTAAAAGTTTGCTGCTGTATGCGGAGAAAGCTGATGACAAGGAATGTTATGCCTCCTGTACCATTTGCAAGATATTAAGTTAATGATTAAACATGCACTATTTTGAGTGGAAATTTTGTAAAAGAATCTGAAACAAAGGACCATAAATCAACTATTGGAAAAGACAGCCTAGTTGACCATGTGACTCTGAAAAGTCACTTCTGATTGGTCACCTTTGGGGATGCGGCTAATTTTAGTTTAAATGTTTCCAAACAGGAAGAACACTCTCTCTTGTCTCTTCATCCTCTTGAAGAGGTTTGTAACTAATTCAGTGCTTAATTTGGTTGCACCACCTTTTCTTAAGGCAAAACTTAACTAGTAGTTCATAAGCTCTCCGTAAAAAGATGCATTATCGCACATGATGGGGAAAAGACCCCACCGGGTCATCTCCACTACAAATAGGAAAAAGAGGCTACAATTTGCAAGAGCTCACCAAAATTGGACAGTTGAAGACTGAAAAAATGTTGCCTGGTCTGATGAGTCTCGATTTCTGTTGAGACATTCAGATGGTAGAGTCAGAATTTGGTGTAAACAGAAAGAGAACATGGATCCATCATGCCTTGTTACCACTGTGTAGGCTGGTGGTGGTGGTGTAATGGTGTGGGGGATGTTTTCTTGGCACATTTTAGGCCCCCTAGTGCCAATTGGGCATCGTTTAAATGCCACGGCCTACCTGAGCATTGTTTCTGACCATGTCCATCCCTTTATGGCCACCATGTACCCATCCTCTGATGGCTACTTCCAGCAGGATAATGCACCATGTCACAAAGCTCGAATCATTTCAAATTGGTTTCTTGAACATGACAATGAGTTCACTGTACTAAAATGGCCCCCACAGTCACCAGATCTTAACCCAATAGAGCATCTTTGGGATGTGGTGGAACGGGAGCTTCGTGCCCTGGATGTGCATCCCACAAATCTCCATCAACTGCAAGATGCTATCCTATCAATATGGGCCAACATTTCTAAAGAATGCTTTCAGCACCTTGTTGAATCAATGCCACGTAGAATTAAGGCAGTTCTGAAGGCTAAAGGGGTCAAACACAGTATTAGTATGGTGTTCCTAATAATCCTTTAGGTGAGTTTGTATATATATATATATATATATATATATATATATATATATATATATATATATATATATATATATATATATATATATTGGGATGCACCGAAATGAAAATTCTGGGCGAAACCGAAACTGAAAATCCAGGATGCACTTGGCCGAAAACCGAAACCGAAATTTTTACCTATTTTTAAAAAAAAAAATGTTGTGTATAATTGTATTAATTTTATACTTTTTCATTAATTTCATGAATTTAATTAATCTGAATTGAAAAACTACAAACCAATAAAATAAATCACACTTTTATTGAAAGTAGCACAACAAAATTGGACAAAAAATATATTAAAACTATATTAAATATTATTCTTCTTTCAGTTCTGTAAAAATCAAATTTTACAGATTTTATTAACAATTATCCAAATAATGTAAAGTTTTAGAAAACTATTATATGCACAACAACAGTCAAGTAATGAACTTAGCTAGCATCTTTCAAAAAGTTTAAATATGCAACAGTAATTTTTATTAAAACAACAGGCAGAACACAGAATGGCAGAGGGCCTCTATTCCACTGATCTATATATATCTATAATATATAATTATATATATAGATCAGTGCTCTATTCTGTTTATGTAAACGTATGTACACTTTAAGTGAAAATGATTGTGCAAAACAGCAGTAATTGAACTAAATCCAACCTCAACTGTAAACAACAGATGTATCCTCAAGTGAAGAACAAGTGTAATGTAATTGCTATACACATCAAATTGGACCGCTTTCTATTTAAGTACAAGTGACAGGTTTCTCTGCAAGAACAAAAGTTGCTAAACTTTCTGACAGTCTCTCCTGTCTGAAAGCTCATCAAGAACATGAGATGCTGCACTGAACAGTTTCTCACTCTCTGTGCTGGTGCTTGGGCAGATAAATACCTGTGCGCAATCCGCGCAAGCAAAGGAAATCGGTGTTTGTTTATGCGCCCGTAGTCAAGGAGATTGTCGCTTCTGGCGTAGTTCAGCTATACGTCTCAAGTTGTGTTGTAGCTGCGCTAGTTGTGACATTTTCCTGTAGAATCTCTTGCTGTATTCTGTATATATATATCTTGAAAGTTCTGCTGAATAAACACTGCAGATCGCAAATTTGATGTCCTTATCAGAAACTTTGAAGAATTTCCACACCGCTGACATGATCGGCCTTTGTTTGGTAGCGCCGTTGTGGAATTATCTAACAGCTGTGATAAGGGCTGCATCGATCCAGATTGAAATCTGAGCACTGAGGGGTGGGGCGAGGAGGTATATATTTTCGGCTCATATTTTCGGCCTTTTTTCTCTTTCGGCCGAAAACCGAAAGTGCCGAAAGTGCCATTTTCGGCCGAAGATTTTCGGCGGCCGAAATTTCGGTGCATCCCTAATATATATATATATCATATATGTTGAAACTTGACACCGTAAATAGGAAAGTGCACCGTTCGGTTTCATGCTGAAGTAGCAAGTTTTTTACATAATGTTTTCTCCCGTAAATATAAACAAGTGTAAATGTCAACATCATCATGTATGTCAAAAGTACTGAAGGCTGTCAACCAAAACTTGAGCTCATTGATGTCATAAAATATCAGTCTGCTTTTTTATTACATCAGTTGCTCCTGTTCGGAGGCTTCCATAAATATTTGTTTATCCATAGGGTTACATCCTACCTAAGTTTAATGGTGCAACACTCAAATATTTTGGAATGCGTAAATGTGTGACTTAGTGCCCATTTACACCACAACTAGGCTAAGTTGTAACGTACATATAGCTGGTGCAACCGAGGCCATAACAGGGCTTAGCGGTTTTGCTTTGTGTTTTAGAAAGATAGTTTTGTGTCTTAGTTTTAATATTATTTGTGTAAAAGTAAATTTTTGTGTCTTTTTATATGTAAATATATATATATATATATACATACGCACAATATATGTGTGTGTGAATGGGAACTCTGTGACTGGATCCCAGTACTGCGTGTGCCATTTAGGTGTTCTTGTTGTGTTGGTTTGAACACAAATTTTATTTTGATCAATTTTATTATTATTATTATTATTTTGCACTAAATAAAGACCTCTATTTTTATAATTGGACCCATGTCTCCTGCCCTGTGTTTAGAATGAACCTGTTTGACCTGTTTGGTCAAATCTGGTGTTTTCATTAACATTTCCCTTGTTGAAATTCCCAGGCTGGCGTAGTCGAACTGTTTTCTAACTTAAAACCTACATTTGTCATTTTACACTGCCCTCACCCCATGCCGCTACATATAATATCTATCTATTAATTAATAATAATTTGTACTGTACAATTTTATGGTACAGCATTGTAAATGAAAATCTAACAGCAGTATAAAATAACTATATCAAATGTATGTTTTGTTCTGGGACAGGGTTATTCCTTTCAATGTACAGATTTTAGAGAAAGAGCTGTTCTTGAAGGAGAACCAGTACTAATCATGTCATGACATTTACTTACATTTAAATATCAAATAAGACATGTTATGTTAGCAGGTGTATAACTGATGGTGTTTTGTAAGTCAACAATGGGGTGCTCGGATGGATATAACAGGCTGCTTTATCTTCACATTAATCATCTGTGTGTCAATAATCTAACCTGAGTAGCCTAATCAAGAGTCTTTTGAAACATTCATAATGTTTACATTTTTAATTATTTTATAGCTGTGTGGATCAAACAAATATATTTAACATAGAGGATTGTGAAGGAAGGACACGGGAGGCTGGTTGCTCCAAACCAAGGTAAGACTCTTTAATTAGTCCTGTCAGCGCTTAAAGCTTCACAAGTAACAAACTAAAAATAACATCCCCAACAGGACTCTCTCAGTCTCTGACTCTCCCCCTCTGGTGGTTCTGTGGCCGTTTATATGCCGCTCTCCCCATGCTCATTGAAATTAGAGACAGGTGTTAGACATAATTTAGCTCTGGTGTAAGCGCCCTTAACGCTTTCTCTCTCCGGACGGGCGCTTGACCACGCCCCTGCTGCGACAGTAGACTATAGACAGAGGTCAGATCACTGAGACCTTTCTTAAATCTAATGCTTGACATAAATGCTAAATGATCAGTAATGATGCAGAAAACTCCAAGAGGTATTGAATTGAACTGAAGGTATGAATTAATGTCTGTTAATGGGGTAAAACTGCAGTACAAAACTGTTCAAATTAGTCATCAATGACTAAGCCAATTGAGGCTTCATGGTTTTAATCTGCATTGCTGATGAGAGCTTGTTGTAAAAGTGAAGCTTTTTAAAATTTTCTCGATTGTTGTTTTTTTTTTTTTTATTGATTTTTTTTATGAATAATATTTAGGTATTCCCTGTTTCTGGGAAAAGCAATACCAGGAGTGCAATACGAATAAATAGCCCATGACCATGAATAATAAACATAAACTTAGTGCATCTGCTTGTGGTTGAAAATATTGCCAGAGCCCTTTGACTGATTTGTAGCCTACTATCGGTAATTACCACAATACTTAGTGGTAAAATATGATAATTTATTAGGTTTACAAAGCCTACCTTGAAAATTATGGTGGATATCAAAGAAAAACATTTATAAGTACATTTTTAACCCTTGGTTTATCTTGTTCCATTTTTCCACAGAGTTCATACTATATTGCTGGTTATGAATCAGTTGAGATTTCACACAGTATATTGGTAAACCCTGGTTCCCTATCTGTCACTCACACGACATTGTGTCGATGGTTTGACACTGGGGGTCACTCATGGGAGCCCCAAACATCATCTTTGAGAAAAGGCCAATGAGAATTGGCGTGTGGAATTTGCATGCTACTCCCCCCGACATACGGGTATAAATGGAGCTGGCTCGCAACCACTCATTCAGATTTGTTCATCGGAGCGAGCAGTTTATTCAGCAGATAGCTGTACTTCTCTGCCGGTCCATTCACCTCGAAAGAAGGTTATATATATGGTGTTGGATATATGGTGCATTTCAGCGGCTTTCTCTCCTTCTGCAGCGGTTGCTGCAGAGTATGCCCCTGGGCGTTTCAACAGCTTAAAAGTTGCAAAAACTGCAAAAAGTGTATATTTCCTCTAATTGAGCAAACACATTGACGTGAACGTCTTTCTAAAGACACGTCTTTTTACAGATGCCCCTCCATCTTTGTGTAGTTCCCCTTCTGTCGCTCTCTCCACGTTGTGTCAGAGAAGCAACACTAGGGGTCTCTCTTGAGCGCCGATATTCACCTCTGAACTATGAAAAAAGGCCAATGAGAGTTGGCAACCAGGATTTGCATGTCCCGCCCCGGACATACGGGTATTTAAGCGGCGCAAATACGGGAGTTCATTCAGAAAATTTCTTCGGAGCCGATGGTCGTGTTTGCAGACTGCTGCGTTTTACACACCGAGTTCCTGCTATCCTCTGCTGCATGCTGTTGGATTCTACGGCGCACAACAGCGGCTTTCTCCTGTTTGCACGGCTGTGCACTTCCTGCCCTGGCGCGTCGACAGTTGCAGATAAGAAAGATCTCTCACGAGTTCTTTCATTCATAAAAGAGTGATTTTATTTAAAAGAGTAATTTCCTCTAAAAGAGCAAAAAACACAGCGGCGTTGAGCGTCCTTTTAAGGACGCGTCTTTATAAAGATGCCTTTCCGCCCCTGTGTTGTTCCTGGATGCGGTAGAGTACTCTCCGCTTCCGACGGCCACAGGCGTTGTCTCGTGTGTCTGGGCAGTGATCACTCTGAGGCTGCGTTTGTGGATGGTTCATGTTCTCATTGCGAGAACATGACCATGACAACGTTGCGGTCGCGGCTTGCTTACAACCGTAAGCAAGCCACTCCAGCCGCCCCCCGCGTCGCTCCTTCTTCCCACGGGATTGAGGCGTCGAAACACTTTCGGCGTCGAGCAAACCGCAGGAAGTGTACGCCCCCTGCCTCACGGACCCCTTCGAGCTCCCCTTGGGACAGATGCTCTGGCGCACAGCTGGCCCGCGGGGCAGCGCAAGTACGCTTTTCCCCCAGTGAGCCTTCTTGCACAGGTGCTATGCAAGGTCAGGGAGGACAAGGAGAAAGTCACTCTGGTGGCCCCCTACTGGCCCAACCGGACGTGGTTTTCGTATTTCATGCTCCTCATGACAGCCCCTCCCTGGCGAATTCCAGGGAAGGAAGGACCTTCTTTCTCAGGGACGGGGCACGCTCTGGCATCCGCATCCAGACCTCTGGAATCTCCACGTCTGGTCCCTGGACGGGACGCGGAGGATCTAGCCGGCCTACCTTCGGCCGTCATAGACACTATTAACCAAGCCAGAGCCCCTTCGACCAGGCATCTTTACGTCCTGAAGTGGCGTCTGTTAGATGGACTGGTGTTCTTCCGAGCCGAAGACCGCAGAAGTGCGCAGTTAGGTCAGTGCTCGTGTTTCTTCAGGAGAGGCTGGAGAGGAGGCTGTCCCCTCCACCCTCAAGGTGTATGTTGCGCTATCGCGGCCCACCACTGACTGCTGGTAGATGGCAAGTCTCTTGGTAAGCCGCGACTTAATCGTCAGGTTCCTAAAAGGTGCCGGAGGATGACTCCCTCGGCCTAACCTTTTTCCCTCCTGGGATCTCTCGGTCGATCCTTATGGGACTCCGGAGACCACCCTTCGAGCAGCTTGACTCAGTTGGACTCAGGGCCCTCTCTCTCAAGACCGCCCTGCTGATCGCTTCGCTTCCATCAAGAGGGTCGGGGACCTGCATGCGTTCTCTGTTAGCAGCGCTTGCCTGGAGTTCGGTCCGGCGGACACTTTCGTGATCCTAAGACCGCTGACCGGACTACGTGCCCAAGGTTCCTACCACACCCTTCAGGGATCAGGTGGTGAACCTGCAAGCGCTGCCCGGGAGGAGGCAGACCCAGCCCTTTCACTGCTGTGTCCAGTACGTGCCTTACGTATTTACCTGGACTGCACACAGAGCACCAGGCGCTCTGAGCAGCTCTTTGTCTGCTTTGGGGAACAGCAGAAAGGGAATGCTGTCTCCAAGCAGAGACTACGCCCACTGGGTTGTCGGCGCCATTTCCCTGGCTTATCACACTCAGGCCGTGCCCCCTTTGCGGGTCGAGCCCACTCCACCAGGAGTGTTGCGTCCTCGTGGGCACTGGCTAGGGGCATTGCCCTAGCAGACATTTGTAGAGCAGCGGGCTGGGCAACACCTAACACTTTTGCGAGATTCTACAATCTCCGAGTTGAGTCAGTATCGTCCTGTGTTCTCTCAGGTACCGAGCCCGTGAGAACTTCGGTGGCACGTCCACGATCTGACCGGGTGAATCGCTTGCACCCAGCGCCTTCCCCTAACCAGGGAAACAGTGCGCCTTCTTTCCCAGGAGATCCCAGGTTTGGGACACTGGTTGACTCCTCCCTAGCCCTCGTGGGTCGCAGTTCTGCGGAGGAACTCGTCGACCCAAACCACTGTGGGTACCACTAGCTACCCTGTACTGGTATAGGTGCACCACAGGTAAGGCCTCCTGTTCGGACTCCCCCTGTGTGTAAAACCACGGTTCTGTCCCCTCACGAGAGTTGACTCCGTGTTTTCCTTAGGCAGTTACAGCTGCCTCGGGTGCCGTGCTGTATGCTTCCCGCCTCTGCGAGGCTGGATCTACCACTGCACTACTGTTCCGCATAAGACCTAAGTATAGGCCATGCGATGTATTTGCCACTCAAAATTTGCCTCCCCTCCCGGGTAAGTGTGGCCTCCGCAGGGTCTTCTCCGCCCTAATAAGGGCTAAGACCCCCTTCCCTCAATGCCTGTAAGGGCCCCGGCCGTAGTTGCGCTATGCGAGAAACATAGAGAGAAAGAGGCCCAGCCAGGCTGGCCCGTTCCCATGTTGGCGGCCATCACCTTGTTCCCCCTCCAGGGTAAAGATAAGGAATACTGATGGCTTAAATGGGGCATTGGGGAAGAGTGCGTGCAGCCTGATACAGTTGGTCGTTCTGCACGTAGGAATACCTGCTCGCTCCTGTATCAGCGGATCACGTTACACGGCTCAGCGCATGGCTCTTTTAAGTGGACCCCTAGTGTCGCTTCTCTGACACAAGCGTGGAGAGAGCGACAGAAGGGGAACGTCTAGGTTAAGTATGTAACCTCCGTTCCCCGATGGAGGGAACGAGATGTTGTGTCTCCCCTGCCACGCGCTGAGCCGAGCCCCTGTTGTGGCCGGACCATTTCCGGCTCCTCAGCAAAATCCTGAATGAACTCCCGTATTCGCGCCGCTTAAATACCTGTATGTCCGGGGGCGGGACATGCAAATACTGGTTGCCAACTCTCATTGGCCTTTTTTCATAGTTCAGAGGTGAATATCGGCGCTCAAGAGAGACCCCTAGTGTCGCTTCTCTGACACAACGTCTCGTTCCCTCCATCGGGGAATGGAGGTTACATACGTAACCTAGACGTTTCTGGGTGTGGTTGTTATCTCCTACCTCTCGACAGTGGGGCAGCCGAGGGATATGCCTCGATTCCTCAGGTGGATAAGGCGGTTGCGATTCCTCAGGTGGATAAAGCCTACAGCACCGCTGGATAGGCCGCCTCTGCCCTGCATTTCATGACCCTCCTGCAAGTCCACCAGTCCACGAGTCCTCGGCCCCGGCGTAGAGCCCCCCCGCAGGAAGCTGACGACCCCCCGCCTTACAGCCTGGCGTTAAGACCCAGAAGAAGGTTTCTAAGCACCCCTGAGTCAGACAACCCAAGAAGGAAGAGCTTCGAGGTTCCCCTCAGCGCAGCCACCTCGGGATGAAGCGAGGCTCCTCGACGTGGGCCCCAGGTACGTCATTTGTCCCCTTAGTGCTCCTCGCCCGGAGATTGGATGCATAGCTAGAGCTTTCCAAACCATTGTGTTGGCTGTCCAGGACCATCCGACTCGGCTATGCGATTCAGTTCTCCAGATGCCCGCCCCGGTTCAGCTGCATCTGCTTCACTTCGGTGAAGGGCGAGAACGCCGCCTTTCGTGTGGAAATTACAGTCCTTCTGGCTAAAATTATGTTAACATGCATATTGTTTACGTCTTGTGGCTATACTTTTGAAACAGTGAGTATTTTAACGTTCAATACTTAGCCCCCATTCACTTCCATTGTAAGTGCCTCTCTGTAACCCAGATTTTTGCTTTTTTTTTTTAAGAAAAGGAGGGAGTATATCTTGGCCTTTTTTTTTAAATGCATGTAACAGTGTTTTTCCCCTCTTCTTTGGCTTAAAGTTGTTTTATTTTTTGGAGATTAAATGCAAGACATTAAACTTTAATCGCTCTGACTTAATACTGCAGCCTCACTATCTCACAACCTCAGGGGAAATGTTTGATCTACCATGAAAAATCTCCCAAAGGCTGGCTTTAGGCTGTAAATTTACTCAGGCTAATGCTGAACTTATTTGAGGTCATTTTATCTCCATATTTATTAGCATGATTTAAAGTAATACACTGGTCCAAGAGGAATATTAATGCACATTTTATTGAAATTTAAATCCAAACTTCCAATATACTGATTGCTGTGTAGCTACAGTACATTATACATACTGATTGAAATAAATTCATAAAGTTAAGGCAGCACAAGAACCATAGATGACTATGGTATGATATAATGACTGCAGTTAATATGACTGTTACATGACTGTTGTATGACATAAAGGTTGGAGAAGGATTACTAAGCAATACTGTGAAATATGAAGTGTTATTGATATAAAACTTAATGATAAACAAGTTTCTAGACATTCTTAAAGAGCATAAAATAACATGGCCTAGAAATAGAAGTAAGAGCAAGAACACACTTAAAGAAAGCATATTTTTAAAAGTGCTTGTTAAGCTAAGCTGAGCATCATAATCATATTCTGAAGCATTGTAGGAAATACAAAGCTTTGCTCAAATAAAGATACAAGGCTCTTAACATATTAAAGTGTGTTATGCATGATAATTGGTAACAAATTTTCACAGGAGAATAGTCATCACAGCATTAAATTGAATCATGCTTCAAAGGTAACACTTCCATAAAACCAAACAAACAATGCAGCTTATTGCCTAAATAAGTGCTCATAAATCAGACTAATTCCTGCATTAATACCAAAAAGAACCAAGCAAAACCAAAAGGAGTATTTTTGTACAGGAACAAAATTAAGAGATTTTAATCTTAAATAAATAAGGTCTCTGCTGTCCTTAATTGCTCAGTCAATGAAAAACCAATGTGATGTTGATTAAAGCAGCTGCAATCCACTGGCTCTGTTTGAGTTTTTAATAAGGCTTTCTGTAAGGAATCATTAGCCATTCTCCGTATTTTCAGGGCTGGTTCTGGAAGGGTAACGTTATAGTCATAGTTGTGTCCTGCGACTCCTTTAGTGGTTGGTTGACCGTTTCACTCTCGTTCTGCCTGGCATTTTCTTCATTCATCTGAGACACTTCAGTGGAGCCAGCTTCAAAGCCAGGAACAGTGTTCGCCACATGGACCACATGCACCTTATTACGTCCCTTTTTGCTGAGGATGCAGCTGAACACCTTCTTAAAGCCCTTGCGAAAGTGTTTCGACACCAAGGCGTAAACAATCGGGTTGAGGCAGGAGTTTGCATAGGCCATGCAGTGGGACAGCAGCCTAAAAGCATACGTGGTCTGGTTGAAGGGGAAGTCTCCATAGAGGTAGCACAAAATGACCACATGGTATGGTAGCCAACAGATACAAAAGAGCACTGTGACTATGATGATCATTTTGGTGACTTTGCGCTTGGCTCGTTTCGACTCAGACATGCCATCCAGAGGATCAACGGCTGTCCAGAGGTACTTGATGGTGCGTGTATAGGACAGGCTTACGATAAGCACTGGGATGACATAGCCGAAAATGAAAGTGCAGGTGTCCAGGACTTTACGGTTATGTTCCTCCCAGCCAGGCACACACACATTGCTGTTTTCAAAATCGATGAGGTCGTAATAACTCAAGTAAGGCCCAGCAAAAACAAGAGACAGTCCCCAAATTACTACCATTGCAACTACTGCGTTGCATGGCGTTCGCAATTCTCTGGAGCGCAGGGGGTAACGAATGGCCAAATACCTGCAAAAGAGGAAATGCACCAATTAAAAAGAGTTGTCAAAGCCAGTTGCGATATGATACCTTGAGATATTACCTCTTTAGTCATGTCCACGAAGTACAGGAAATTTTATTTGTTCACCAAAATCGGAGTACTGCTTCCTGAAATTCAAGTTTGACCTGAAGGGATACTGGTAAATGCCACATGATCAATGCAGCAACTATGTTTCACTGCACAAGATGAATGTGTCTTTCTACCTAGTGGAGAGGTAATTGCCAGTGGGGATTCTCATTCTCCTCTGAGCCCTACACCATTTTTCACAGAGTGGGTAACCATCAAATTAATGTGCTTTTTTTCCTAAAGGTAAACACTTTCAGTGGTGATGGAGGGCAGTGGTACTGTTGCTCATGAGTGGCATTGTTACATTTATGCTTTTATTTCAGAAAAAGGTTGGCTGGCTCTGGATTTCTCTGCTGCCCATGCAGTCAGCTCTAAATTAGCTCACGAGTCCAACTCGTCAAGGTGGAAGCTGCTTTAGGTCAACCCTGATGTTAAAATAGACAAGGCCATCAACCTAACACAGTTTTAGCTAACATCGCGTGAAAAATTACCTTATTTTTGAAATACCAGTAAGTGAATAAGCGTGGGTGCTGAACCTTTCTTTTTTTCAATGTTTCATTGTAAAGAGATGAAAAAATGGCTGCTTGTTTGTAGAGGTGTTTCATTAAAGAAATGGATGGGTGGAGATAACATCTTCCTGACATTTATCTAGTTAAACTCCAACCTTAACCGATGCAATTCGCAAGACTTCCTTGTGTCCAGCAAATCCATTTAATGAAATTACAATCCTGGCCCTGACCAATTAAATTACTGCTAAGTTCTCTTTGAGGCTGTCATCTTAAACCTCATGGGCCTACATTAGAGATGGTGCATTAAGGTAAGCCATGAGGTGATTATATCTAGAGTGAACTTCACTTGACAGGATTAATGTAATTTATATGCAATGTACCTGTCAACCGAGACCGCAGCCAGGGTGAAGCTGCTAGCATACATGGTGAGGTTGATGAAGAAGTGAACCACCTTGCACATGAAGGACCCGAACACCCAACCCTCCAGAGAGTAGATGGTGGCTTGGAAAGGCACACAGAAGATAATGAAAAAGAAATCAGCAACGCTGAGGTTGAGGATGAACAGATTAGTGGTGTTGTATCCGACTTGCCCACTTCTGAGGAGAACAGCCAGTACCAGGCTGTTCCCAATGGTCCCCAGAAGGAAGATGAGTGAGAAGACCACAGAGACAATGACACTGGCTGGGTTGAGCTGGTAGCTCTCGGAGGCGTTCCAGTGTCCCGTGGCTTTACTTAAGTCCTCGTGATCTGACATTTTAAGATGTGAAGTTCTGCAGCCCTGCAAAAGGTCATGAATTATGAGACACTGAAGTGGTTTGTGCTTAGATTTAGACAGTATGGTGCTGAAGTACTTTCACTAAGAACATTAAAGATACGGGCCATGATGTAAAATTTATTGCAAATCTCAGAAATCTATGGAATCTTGTAAAATATTTGGAACCTGAATGATTCCATAAATTGAAATAACATTATTACAAAGCTTTCTGGAATACTTGATTCTGGTCAATTGTAGCATTGAACGGTTCAGTATTTTTGTGTAATGACAGCTATATTTCACCATTGACACCTCTGTGTAGGCAATAAACACAGCTTTGTGTCAGATGATCATCCTGATCACCCTGTTAGGGTCTGTTTAGCAAAAATTGCTGGCTGGCTTAATATTATCCCTTACACCCTGTCAAAGCCAGTTTGTGATGTTCTAACCATTTGTAAACACAATTGTGGCAATAATAACATTATATATCAATAATTATATAATAAGAATATTTTTATTCCAAAGTATTTCTTTCGAAAAAAAGTACTGTAGGATACAGGTTGTTCACCCATTTAACCATT
This sequence comes from Xyrauchen texanus, assembly GCF_025860055.1. Taxonomy (NCBI): domain Eukaryota; kingdom Metazoa; phylum Chordata; class Actinopteri; order Cypriniformes; family Catostomidae; genus Xyrauchen; species Xyrauchen texanus. The sequence continues at coordinate 16,501,269 of NC_068283.1, forward strand.
GCTCAAGTCTAGCCTTGAGCTTACAGCTGATAGGTCCATGTTAGCTACATGTTCACTTTGAAGCCTCCAGTGTAGACAGCCTTAATCTGTCATCTATCTTGTACAGTGTAGACAGGGTATTACATAGTAAGGGTGCATTATTGATGGCCAATTAATCTATTCAGTGGATCTAAGTTAGCAAATTCAAAATATAAGAACTTGTGAAGATCTGAATTGTTTTTCAAGTTCTAAAAGATGAAGCTGATCACATGATGGTATGATCACAGAGTGATCAGAATGAGACATAAAACCTTTGATAAGCTGCATAGCTAGACCCGCACTGAGCGAAAAAATGAGGAGGTTCAGACTCAAGAAGTTATTTTGATGAACGTGAAAAAAGTACATGGCAATCACAAAGATCATGAAAGCTAGTACAACTACAAAGAGGATGGAAGGATGAAATGGAGTCTTACCTAATATAATCACTGAATGCAATGATAACCTCTTCAGAGGCAAAAAGGTTATGATTGCATTTGTTTAGGTACGCAAGTTATCAAGAGCTCATTCTGTTCGAGAGATAATCAAAATGAAAATGCACAAATTTATTTTGTACTGATGAGAGATCTTTGCACAAAGTCACTTAACACAACAGAATTAGGCATGAGTTGGAGTTGAATGGAATTAAATACATTTGATTATTACAGGATAATGTTGGCATTTTGCTGTTGGATAAACCCAGCAAATTGCAAGGAATGGAATTGCCTACCAGCAGTCAATCCCAGAGTGCTTCCCAATAGGTGTTGCTCAGAAACAGTCAACATTGATTTCTTCACCTCAAATATTGATCAGGCTGTGGGAACAAAAAATATCTTACACTTTATCTTTTCTATTAACAAGCACATGGAGTTAATGATACCTGTTTGTGTCAGGAATTATAAAACATCTGCCTATTTGATGATGCACTAAATACAATATGGTTATAACATTGATAGATTTTGATGTCTCTGGTTTACATGCAGTATGCTAACTACAATTTGAGTAAAAATAATGCAGGTTGAATTATGGAAGAGCAACACATACCCACCTGAATTACAAAGGGTTTTACAGCAAGGAAATCAAGAGCTTTAGGGAGCTTTTTTTTTTAAGGGAATTGGACTAATAAATGTAGTGCAGTACTCCCTAAGAGCCTGACAAAGTGCATACCCTTGGAGTGAAATAATCAGCTGATAATTAAAAAAGAAATGTGCATGAAAATCATTACTAATCTGCTCCATGCAAAAATTTGAACACATTTTATAAGGCCTTAATTGGCAGACAGATATTCATCATGATATCTTCTATCCCTACAGAGACAATATCATTCACATTTACTGATTGTTTTGTTTGTTTAAGTTTTCTAAGCTGTAAGATCAGTTGGTGTCAGATGATTTATTCCAGACAGCGAAGCAGGAACACAGAGAGTGACTTGATATTTAACAAGACCTTCATAGTACTAAATTGGGGTAGATGAACAGGAAGCCATTTACTGTGAGATGTAAGCTCTCCTGGACACATTATTATTTTCTAGCTTCCACAAAGCCTTTATAGGTAAGATTGAGTGGAGAAAGAAGAGGAAATCAGGGAAAGAAAAGGAAAAGGAGAGTAAATGTGGGAAAGAAAGAGTGGAAGTCAACAGATTTCAATTTCTTCAAAACAATTATTTGGTAGTAGATGTGTATTGGCTATTATGAGAAGTGATCTCAAAAGCATTTTTTTATTTCTCAGAAGAAACTTCAAGAGCCTCTCTCATTTTTATTATCTTACTCTGCTTCATATAAACACTTCTTTTTTTTAATATAAAGACATGTATTTATTGAGTTTTAACACTTTACAAAATTATATTATAATAGATTTAACGGATTTAATATAAAGGAATCCACTCCCAACCCCCCAAAAAAATTGTTAAATAAAAAAAAAATTAGAACAACATTACATAATCATACACAGATTAGCATCACATGGTTAAGGTCTCGACAATTAGGGATGTATCACCTTCAAGTTTCCAGAGTTTCCTCAACTTCACAGTTCTCCAAGAATGCAAGAAAGGGATTCCAGATCTCTTGAAATCATTTGGCTGATTTCTTTTTCAATGTGTATGTTAACTTTTCAAGGACAAGACATACTGATAGTTCTTTCAGCCAGCGACCAATAGAAGGGCTCTTGACATCTTTCCAACAAAGAGAAATCAAGTGTCTAGCCTGTACTAAACATAAGTCAGTCAATTTCCTCTCTTTGCTGTTTAACATACAATCCTTTGGATACAAATTAAGAATACAAAGTATAGGACAGTCGGGTACTGGATTCAATGTCATCTGAGAAGTGCATTTTATAACTTCCTTCCAGAACTTTAGTATCTCAGGACAATCCCACAGACAGTGAAATAAGGTGCCCTTTTAGACATTGCATTTAACACAGCTGTCAGGAATATTTGGGTTCATCTTATTCAGTCTATCCAGAGTAACATAAGTTCTCATAATCCAATTATATTGAATCAGTTTGAGATGGGTATTTATATAGATTGAAATAGATATAAAAACTTTGGTAGTATATTCATCTTGATTACATTTATACGTCCTAAAAGGGAGATTGACATTGATGACCAACTATTCATTGATTCGGTTACTGAGTAAATTAAATGATCATAGTTACAGGATACTAAATCTTTGATTGTTGGGGTAATGGTGATACCAAGATATTTATATCTATTTACTGCATTATTGAAAGGGTGGTTCATCACTGGATTTATTCGCTCCTGCTTACTCATAAACATGATAGAGGATTTTGTTTCATTTACTTTAAAGCCTGAACATTTTCTGAATGTGTCAGTTAAGTTATTCAGATTAAGAATTTAGTTATTTAAGTCTGTTAGAAGTAAAAGGGTGTCATCAGCATACATTACAATGCAATGTTTGGTGTCCAATACTTTATACCAGAAATTGAGGGGTGTGATCTCGAATGTATCAAATTCAACATCCTTCTGACGTTATAAAAAGGCTTGACGGTTTTTCACAAAACCATTCTGATCTGGATTGATAACAGTCGGAAGTACTGTTCCAGTCTTCTAGCCATTACTTTAGCGATAATCTTAGCATCTCTGTTAAGCAGTGAAATAGGCCTATATGATGTGCAATTGGTAGGGGACTGTGGCAGGGTGGAGGGCAGGGCCGGGTCGTGATCCTACACACCCGGTCCCGTATTAGGCTAATTATGCCTCTGTAAACGATCTCTCTCTCCCGCACGATCCTCTGCAGTCAGCCTTTATCCCTCATGGAGGCATAATCACAGAAGCAACCGATCTCGCCCTCCGGGCGATGAAGGTAGAGGCGCGGTCTCCCGAGCAGGCAATGTCCACCCTGGTTGTCCAACACTGTAAGTTCATACAGTTCAACTGAATGGTGTCCAGAACTACGAAAGTCCAACTATCACATAAAGGCAGCATAAAAGTAATCCATATAACTCCAGTGGTTTAATCAATGTCTTCTGAAACAATCCAATGGGTTTTATTATGAGAACCAAAATGTAACTGCTTTTTCACTATAAATCTTGACAGCTGTCTACTTGGCGTTCAAGATTTCAAGCTCGATTACACTTCCTATAATGCCATCTAGCGCTCTGTGCCTGCATCAGCACAAGGAAGAGTAATCGATCTTGAAATCATGATCGTGCCTGGAGACTGCAATGGCAAGATGTACAGTGACAAAGGAGTAATATTTTGTTTTGTTCTCACCAAAAACGATTGGAAGACTGATTACATTTCTGGAGTTTTAAGGATTATTTTTATGCTGCCTTTATGTGATATTTTGACCTTCAGAGTTCTGGCCACCATTTTATTTCATTGTATGGACCTTCAGAGCTGAAATATTATTGTAAAAAAATCTTTGAGTTCTGCTGAGTAAACTTAATTTAAATTGTTTTGGTGAACTATTCCTTTAAAGAGCTGTTTCCACCTGATTTAACCCTTAAAATTACATTTGTAGGTGTAATCTAATATATTCAGGTTGATTCAGCGATGTTAAATAATATTTTTTTTTAAATTGAATAAAATCAGTTCCTTTAGATGTTACCACATGAAGCACATTTTATGTTAAACTTTTTGACCCCAATGCATTTAAACCAATTGCAGCCTGACAAATGCTGTATATATATATATATTTATCTAACAAAATTTTATTTGATGCATCTTACCCTCTGCCTTTTGGGGTCTGCCTTTCTTCGGCATCTTTATTAGTGAACAATCATCTGTTCATCAATCATCAAGTGTACTTCAGAAAGAAGGAGTATTAAACTGTTCCCTGTGTCAACAGTCATGCAGAGGATCTGTTTTGTCATTTGTCAGAAACTGTGAGGAAAACTGCATCACATACACTGCCTGGTCAAAAATGAAGTTGTCGTTTGGATTTAAATAAGCAGATACTTAAGAGCCTATGATTGGATCATTATTACAGTGATTAATAAGTTTCAGCTGGCAACAATTCTTTTAACCCTAACTGATGCGGTGAGTAGCTTCGCATTTCTTAAACAACCATGTCGGAAGATGTATCCTATGGTTATGTTACTGTGTTTCAGAAGGGGCAAATGATTGGCCTGCGGGGGCCTGGGTAGCTCAGAGAGTATTGATGCTGACTACCACCCATGGAGTCACGAGTTCGAATCCAGGGTTTGAGTGACTCAAGCCAGGTCTCCTAAGCAAACAAATTTTCCCGGTTGCTAGGGAGGTTAGAGTCACATGGGGTGACATCCTCGTGGTCATGATTAGTGGTTCTCGCTCTCAATGGGGCACGTGGTAATTAGTGAGTGGATCGCGGAGAGTAGCATGAGCCTCCACATGCTGGGAGTCTCCGCGGTGTCATACACAACAAGCCACATGATAAGATGCGTGGATTGACTGTCTCAGAAGCAGAGGCAGCTTGTCCTCCGCCACCAAGAGGATCTATTAAGTAGTGGGAATTGGGAATTTTAAAGTGGGAGAAAAGGTGATATATATATATATATTGGCCTGCATCAAGCAAAGAAAACAACTAAAGAGATAGTTGAAATCACTGGAATTGGGACTGTCCAACACATAATTAAAACCTGGAAGGATAGTGGTGAATCATCTGCTTTACAGAAGAAATGTTGTCGGAAAACAATCTTGAATGATCGTGATCGGAGATCACTAAAATGCTTGGTTAAGTCACATTATAAAAAATCGACAGTAGAACTCATGTTTATGTTTAACAGCGAAAGTTAGAGCATTTCCTCATGCACAATGTGGTGATAACTTACAGGATTGGGACTAAACAGCTGTGTGGCCACAAGAATGTCACTTGTTAGTGAGGCTAATCAGAAAAGAAATTACTTGAATTTGCTAGGGAGCATAAACATTGGACTGTGGAGCAATGGAAAAGGGTCATGTGGTCTGATGAGTCCAGATTTACCATTTTCCAAAGCAATGGGCGTGTCAGGGTAAGAAGGGGAGTGCATTAAGCGGTGCCCCCGTCTTGCATATGTGTCCAGAATGTACTGAATGACCAAGTTATCCCATCAATGGATTTTTTTTCTTCCCTGATGGCGCAGGTATATTCCAGGATGAAAATGCCAAGATTCATTGGGCTCAATGAATCATTTTCACACATGAATTGGCCACCACGGTGTCCTGACCTTAACCCCATTTAAAGTCTTTGGGATGTGCTGGAGAAGACTTTACAGAGTGGTTAGACTCTTCCGTCATCAATACAAGATCTCAGCCAAAAAAGAATGCAACTCTGGATGGAAATAAACGTTTCAACATTGCATAATGTTGCCGACACAATGCCATGACGAATGTGTGTCATAATCAAAGCTATAACGAAATATTAGGGTATGCAACTTTTTTTTTGGCCAGGCAGTGTAGAACCACATGTGTCTTTTATCCCTTTCAAACAGATTTGCCATTTCAAATTAATTAAGTACAACTTTTATGAACTGCCAAATAAAAACATCTCAGTGCACGAAACTGCATCATGTGGGGTAACAGACTTTCATTCTTGCAAAGAATTAATTTAAATATCATTAAAAGGTATTATGAAATGCTGTGATGCATTTAAGTAGTCTTTCACAAAATACAATACACAAAACAAGTGTATAGATTAATTACAGGAAAAAACAACCTAACCCAAAGAAGCATTACGTGTACAATCACAAATGAAATATAAATTCCTGTTGTAGTATTAAGATTTAAGATTCAATAATTCTATATACTGTATATGTCAAAACACAGCCAATGCTTTACAAGGTCATCATATAAATTTAAACATTCATCAAGGACTATTCCTGAAGTGAGGTGACTAGGGAAATGTCAGAGTGTGTACAAACGGCAAATACCAGAGCGTCCACATAACACCTTCATTTCTGGCGAGTGTGAGTATTTAAATCAGTTGCGTTGACTTACCAGCTCACCGGATGAACCATGTCTGTATATCCACAGCCCAGAGACATTGTAATATTGAGAAGCTCCTATTCTCCAGACAAGGTAGTGGCTCTTGCGGAATTTAAAAGCACTTCATCTCCTCTCACTCTCAGTGCAAATCTGCTTCTCCATGTCTCTATCCCTCTGTTCCTCTCCTGTTCCCTCCCTCACTCCCCCTCATTTATGGAGACCCCTCCTCCACATTGTGGTAAATGCACACACTTCACTGCAAGAGAGAGAATTAAAGAGAGAGTGAAGGTGCAGTGTTATTTTCTCATCCACATCTATACTTTGACACATGGAAACTCTCAAAAGAATAGATATTTTAAGATCTTTGCATGTGCATTACTAATGCTGTGCCTGAACAGTTGCATTGAGTTGCACTGATAGTGATGTAGATGCATGCACCGAAGTAGAATATGAACCTGGTAAATTATGTAGAATGAAGCCTGAGAGCAGATTATATCTATGTGTATCTTTGCACATGGACAAGAGGATACTATCAATTTTGTGGTTTAGATGGACGATTTAGAAACGTATTCAAATGTATCCCAAGAAATTGTAAATAACATGTAGAAGATACAGTCTTTGTAACATACACATGGTGTAGCTACATTACGCATCTTTGTACATAGAAAAAATTATAATATAGAGTTTGCAAATTAGAAGCATAATTTAGAAACGTATTGGAATACATCCCATTCCCAAGAGATTGGAAATAAGATTCGGTAAAGATACATTTACACATATGTTGCATGATTAAGTGAAGATTTGTTTTCTAACCTTGTAATTGTCACCAAAGTACAAATCACATGGAGATTGTGTTACATTTCATGCATGCATGTAGGGTTATTTTTCGAGGTGACACATGTTAAATCTTTTCAACATGTGCATTAAGATGTCTCAGGAAAGACCCTGAAGCAAACACAATACAGTGTAAAACAGCTCTGTAATTTTCTTCTGTAGCTATACTGCTGTAATGCCTGTTACAAAGTGCAACTCCACATGTACAGACTTCACCTTACCAACAAAGAGACATAAATCAAACAGTCACTCATCGCTAATCAGAATTCAGTGTACCACTTGTTATTTGATTGAAGAATACTGTATTTTTCTAGGGCAAAAGTGCCCTTATTATTATTTCCAATTCTTCACTTGGGGGTTTTAAATTGGTATGATGAAATGTCTTGAGACAAGGGTAGACTTGGTCACTGGGGAGCAGTGCCACTTTGATAAAGACTATGGGAATGGAATCCCTCTAGCGATCTGTAATAGCTGACAGGGTTTGAATCCAAAGAGCATAATTAGTTACGGCCTCTGACTGATTATGCTCTTTCGAGTGGCACAAGATGCAACAGAATTGCTGATCATTTAATGCCGCCTTTCTTTTACTCATTTTCATCTGTGTTATTGATTTTCGGGACATTTATTCTTTAAGTAAGGAGAATGCTTGAATTTCTTTTTATTTTCTCTCTCTTGTGCTCAGTATTTGTGTAATTTATTATGGGAAATGTGTAATACAAATGCCGTTTTTGTCATCAAGGTGATGAGCAAGAAGGCTCTGACTAAGCCAAGTGGTCTTTTTGTGGAAACGAACTAGTGATTATATTAAACACTAATATAATCTATTCAAATGTCTGTTTGACCAGTGTGTCATAACAGATCATTATCACTGCATGTGTAATTGTATGGTGCATCTGAGAAGCTAAATTTCAAACTGGAGGCTTTGAGAGTCTCTCCTGCTGAAACAAACAACTTAAAGGGTTTGTTCACTCAAAAATGAAGGGATTTTCAACCTCGATTTTTATTTTTTTATTTGATCAATTTGACGTGTTAAACCATAATGGGCAGACTGAAAGAAGAAAAATAACAAAATTATTGTTAAAGAACTTGCCAGTGTCTATGGGTTTTATTCATGCATTCATACAATTTCCCAGAATTTAAGCCCCCCCAAAACCCACTTACAAATACATTAATGTGTGTTAATGTGATTTTTGTTTCAGTGTTTTTTTTTTTTTTATAACTGAAACCATTATTTACTTACCCTCATAGTATCCCAGGTCTGTACTTTCTTTCTTCTACTGAACACGTTTTAAGAAAAATAGAAAAATATCTTAGCTCAGTAGGTCTGTGGATTTATGAAGCTCCAAAAATCACAGACAGTCAGCATAAATGTATAAACAGCATAAAGGATAACCATACACTTGCATTTTAAGGACTTACTGAGCTAAGATATTTAAGAATATTTCTTCAATTGTGTTCTGCTGAGGAAAGAAAGTAATTTACATCTGGGATATCATGAGGTTGAGTAAATAATAACCTTTTTTGGGGTAACTATCCCTTTATGTCATTTTTCAGTGAAAATGTTGACGTCTGTTGTGTCTTCATGAGTTCAGGAGAAAAGCTTGTCCACGGTGGCATGCATGTTCACAAGAAAACTTGTTTTTAGTGTTAAAAAATGCAAGCTACTGTGAAGAAGCGTCTCTCATGGTGCTCATGAACACACAACAGACGTCAAGATTTCCATATGCCTTCTAAAGAGTTGGAATATGATGACCACTTTTGATTTAGCATGTTAATGTGGGTATGATATACAGTTTTGAAAGGATATTGGTGTTGGCTGACTAGATCTGCTACTCTGCTGCTAATGCAGAGAGTGCACTGAGACTTGCTACTGCTAGAAAATGCAAATAGCCTCAATACAGAGTTAGCATGTGGACATGCTGGCCCTGCAAAATTAGCCAAAGTGTAAGACATGCTGCTGCACAAAAAGTATGAAGGCATTTCAACGCTATTAACCCACGTGCGCGTTATTGACGCTCGCTTGCACGATAGATTAAAGCCACTCGAGGAAAAAGGAAGAACTTGCATGCGCGTTTTAAACCCTTGCAGAACCTCTTTGTTTGATGAGTGGTGGCAAAAAGGCATATGGTCATTGAACATATGGATAACTTTGGGAATATAATGAATCTCAAATTTTTTTTGTTAAATACAATATATGATGCTGCCCTAAAGTGTAGGATCAAATTATTAAAAGTATCCCATTCTCGATGATTAAATGCTTAGCTAGATGATTTGATGATTAGCTGGATGCAACAAAAAATACCTGCAAGTCTGATAATTTCATGGGAAATTGTTACATTTGGTTTATTAAAAATATATTTTATGTTATTAATAATTTATTGATTTTGTTGAAATTTTACATACACAAATGTATTACTTACTTTTAAAGAGGAATTTTCACTGTATTTAGAGACATTGAGTGGGATGAAACATCCCAAAGCAAAATATGTGTATTCTTTGTTGAAGGATTGGTTTTGTAAATCTCCTACTCCCCTAATTTATATTTATTTTTGTTAATTATACTTATTTACTTATTTTTTGTAAATTATTGTTTGGTATATTGTGGAGAATGTGATGTGTAAATTGAATTGTAATCTTGGTCTTTGTTTGTAAATCTTTCAGGTATCAATGCCTTTCTGTTGATGTGCATACAATAATAAAAATAATTATAATAATAATATATAAATTGTTTAATTACCCTTTCCGCAAAAGAGTAAATAAACAATTAAATTTTAGTTTACAATCAAAAGAGCTAAGCCCACCCCACGACTACCAAAAATAAAAGTTTCTAAAGCAGAAGATGAGATTAGATAGAGCCTGAGACTTTGGGTAATTGTCGTGTGTGTGCTGTCAGCGGTCTTCCCGTTTCCTTGTGCGGCAATTTACTATTGTGCGCAAGTGTCAATCATGCGTGCGAGGGTTTAAAACGTGCGTGCAAGTTCTTCCTTTTTCCTCACGTGGCTTTAATCTATCCCGCATGCGAGCATCTATGGATCGCCAGTACTCCCCTCCGAGGCCTGTAGCGTCCAAAGCCCACAGTGCCACCGGATGGGCCACTTGCGCTCTGCATGCCACGGCCCTCCTGCGAACTCACCATGCCAAGGCACTTAAAGAACTGTTACTCTGTACTGGAATAGGTCCTCCATAGGTGCCGGTTATCACGGTAACTCCCTGTGATGTTTTTTCCATGGTACGGTCCCCCTGCCATGGACCCGCGTCTCCCTAGTTTGTAGAGCTCCTCTCTCCTTAGGCATGACCTACCACCGTGCCACTTCCATTTTTGCCATGTTTAACAGGCCCATGTGACGTATTTGCCACATTTCCACCTCACCAGCCTGGGCAGGATGTGGTCTCCGCTGGGTCTTTTCCCCCTGAAAGAATAGGACTGGAAAAGAACACCTTCCCCGATGCATGTTATAGCTAGATGACCCCAGCCACATCTAACACTCTATGAGGAGAAACATAGAATGGGAACAGGCCGTGGCTGGCGCGGGTTCCCACTCCTCAATGGAAAACCTTGCTCGGATGCCGGGAACCTAACAAAAATAATATGACGTCTTAGTGGGGCGTTGGGGAAGGTTACGTGCAGTTTGATGCCTATGCTCCTTGGCACGCTACAACTTGCTGCACCAGCATCAGCAGATCACGTAACACGGTTCAGTGTAGGTGGCGCTATTGAATAGGGACCCCTTGTGTCACTACAATCGACACAACGTCGAGTGAGAGACAGAACGAGAACGTCTAGGTTACTATTGTATCCCCCGTTCCCTGATAGACCGTATGAATGGCTACAGATCTCAGACAACCATCTGAGAGTTTTATAAGATGTAAGTCAAGGTGGGTCAACTCTTACTCTTTCCATTCAAACAGTATATTTTAAGTTTATTCCTTGACTCGCTCCAGAACTGAAAACTATGGGCATGTACATGGTACACTTAAATCTGTATTTCTAAGTTGTCTTGTATAGTACATCCTTAAAACTTGTTTGTACACATTTCCAAAGTTAAAATATTTAAACACCACGCAATCAAATGAAATTCATAGCACATACTCCCTCGTTGTCTTGGCAACAGAACTATTAAAATCTGGGCCAACAAGCGTGTATTTATGTGTAGTTCAGAAATTATCCTAAAATATCTGTAATGGATTTTTTTACCCTGTTACCGAGTATGAGTGTTATCCATGCCCTATATTTTCAAAGAAGGTATTTTTCCATATAGAATAGCTATGACTTTAGCAGTAATGAATTTCCTTTCAAGAGAGGTTTTCTTGCTTCTGAATAATTGGTCACATTTCAAATATGCACTTTTAAAGAACATCTACCATAAACGTTATTTTATGGAGTTTTTCGAAGGAATACTCCTGATTCTAAATGCAACTCAGAAATACGTTCATTCCTCTATTTTACATTCATGACTCATTTGCCTGCCTTCTAATTTATCTAAACTTTGCATTCTGGTTTTTAATTTAGCATTATAATGACGTTTTATATTTAATAATATTATTTCTGCATTATTCATCTTGTGCCATTCTCTCTGTATCTCTTACCATGATGACAACCAGTGACCGATTTTATTTTAGATGAACAGTTGAAAATATGATTATTTTAACCTTTAAAAAGAGATTTGAACGTAGTACATTGGATGGACAAGGAAACATTGCTTCAAAAGCTTTAGAGCATTAATTACATGTCAAATGTGCAATGGTTCAAATTTTATGTCTCAAATTTTTGACAGCATAACCACTGATCCTGATCAAACGTTTTCACAGAAACATCACAATCAGTAATTAGAATACTCATTTGCTTAATCATGTGCTTTGGTTATTAGAAAAGGTCTGGACAGTGTGGGAGGAGATGTGACAAGATGTCCAACAACCAGATAGCTTGAGTACTACTCACTAAACTCTACAAGAGACAATTAACCATGTGAATGTGATACACGAGGAGTGATGTTGCTAAACGGTTTGTCTTACAAATACAGTCCAATGACTTGAAAAATTCCATCATTTTATGTTCTATTTTGAGCCGTATTTGAAAAAGCAAGGCTATAAAAAGGTGACTAATAGTTTATAGTAGTTGCCTCTTCCCTTAACAAACATGAATCAAAGGCAAGCTGAATAAATTAAATTAAGAGGGCTATCGTCTGATATTGGACATTGGGCCTCACTATATAAAAAATATTTTGCTCATTTGTAGAGTCAGCCTTTATTTTCAAAAGCACAAGACTCAATAGCATGCATTCTTATGACTCTGAGGTCTGAGAATTGAGGCCATGTTGCACAGAATGGTTTTTATAAGTGACTGGTAAATACTTTAAAGAAACTAAATAGAAACTTAAGTCTATGTGTTAGTTTTATTGTAACTGTTACACTTTAGTCTAACTGCTTTAAATGGGTTTCCTTTACAAGCAGATCACATGCTGTCACAATCATTTATTCTATAACAAATGACAAAAGAGTACTTTTAATGTACAGCATAATTCATTTGAATTACTTTTAAAGTCCTCTGAAGCCAGACCATATAAAACTACACATCCAAACATTAGAATGTCGCAATTGGTCACAAAACACGTGAGAGCCAAAGGCATCTGACATTACTGACACTTGTTGAGGAAGCACATTTGAATGTTTAAATTAAAGGTGTGTGGGATTTGAGTATTACGGTGAATGGTGAATAGCATAAAGAACTTAAATGTGGACCTTTTCCTCACCCAAAGCCATCACAAGCCATCAGAAGATTGAGAATACAGAGCGGACAAATAGTATGGAATATTTTTATTATAATTTTTATGCTGTCTCAACTCTGACATTCTGAAAACTCCCTGTGTCCCATGGCAACAAAATAATGAGCAAATAAGCAATAATTAAATAAAGCAATGAGTAAATGATTAATTTTTTTTTTAATTAGAATGACATTTCAAATATGGATAAAGTGCAAAGTTTTGATGCAGGCAACGGAACAAGGAGGATGTTTTGGTGGCGCAGGCAGAGAGCCGATATATGGATACATGGGTATAATAGTGGTTTGCAATGACCTTCATGATTTTTAACCTATAATAGGTAGAATTTCTTAACAGTGTTTCAGTCTGTGCTTATCCATATCACCATTTGCTTCCTTTAAATATTATCTGTTTTCAATATTTGTTTTTTTTTTCTACATCTGCTCGTTTTGTCTACTGTGTACAGACAAAGTGTTCCATTATGCGACCATTACTGCTTTATCCCTGTGATGCTCAATGACAGGAAATCAAAGCTAATCTAGATGCACAGACAGTCACCTTAGGACTACAGGTTCTTAACAAGTGCACCCTAAAATACACACAACAGCTTCTTGCACTGCTTTTTGTGGCCGATAATGAGAGAGATAATGACAGTGACATTTTGGACTTGCAGAGAACAGTAGCCATTCATTGGCTAAATTAATTAGGTGGCATGTCCGTGTTTGGTCATCACTGAACTGCTCTCATGGGTCAGAGGTGAGAGAGGGAATGACAGCACACTTCCTCCTGGTGTTATGACTTGCAAGTTAATTTTCTGTTTTGCAAAAAGCCAGAAAATCCAGTCATTCTTAAGCATTCCCAGCAAACAGCTTCTCTAAACAGTTATTTCTCCACACTGCGGGACCTGTCAGATACTAGCAAACACATTGACTGCATAATAACACAAGAATAAGATGATAGCATGTCAGTGGAATAATGGCCAACTAGCTAAATCATTCTCACAAAACCAATCATTTATGTCTTGTCCCTTGTTAAATGTAATCAATACCATCACAAAAGAGCAAACCATCATTCCTCACGCAAACTAATGGTACACAGGATCAAATATGATCTCCAATAAGACACTTGCAAACATAAGCATGTAAACACACATAGACATGCACAAGCAGAGGACTGAGCTCTGCAAAAGTTGTGAGATGCATTTCATGATTATTATTTAAATATTTTTTTGTATTATTTAAATATTTAAATATTAATTAATAATTTGTTCATATGAATGTTTATTATTGTTTTTGAGGTGTCACTCCCAGTACCATCTTATCGATGATAGATTGAGAGAGATAATTATGGAACAAATATTTCATAATTCAGTCTTAAAGGGTTAGTTCACCCCAAAAATAAAATTCTATCATCATTTACTCACCATAATGTTTTTCCATGGAATGCAAAATGAGATATTCTGAAAAAATGTTGATGCTACTATTTTTTCTATAAAATGTTTATATTTCCATAGAAAGTGAATGTTTTATTGTTTCAAACCCCCTTAGTATGGAGTGTTGGTGGCGCAGTGGTCTAAAGCACATAACTGTTAATCAGAAGGTCCCTGGTTTGATCCCACCAGCCACCACCATTGTGTCCTTGAGCAAGGCGCTTAACTCCAGGTTGCTCCGGGGGGACTGTCCCTGTAATAAGTGCACTGTAAGTCGCTTTGGATAAAAGCATCTGCCAAATGCATAAATGTAAATGTAAATGTAGTATTAGGTGGGTTTTGGTAGCCTATCAGAGTACACTCATGGAGTGTATATGAGGGTGGCTACGTGCCACCTAGAAACATGTCACATGTCATGACTGCCCCTTTCCGGTATCACACTTTTGATGTAAAGCAGTTGTTCGTGCAAGACTTGTGTCGAGCTTTGCTGGCTGACTGCTGCATTCTTTCAGTCTGCTTGTGCCATTGGCATCTGTGTATTCGCAGCCATATTCATGGCTCTAGCTCCAAAATTCCACTAAAATAAATTGCACACCAGAATATGTCTGTCTGCATCTGCAAGTTTTTTTTTTATTTTTTATTTGTCATCAGACTCTTTCTTCCCTGCTTGTTACATGTACATTCAAACATATTTTGTTTTGTGTGGTTTAAACCCTTGTTTGTTCGTTAGTTAGATATGTGTCCTCAAAATAGTGGCCAGAGTTTTGTCTTTTTGTTTAGTTTGTATATTATATGGTGTTCATTATTGTTTGTATAATTTTTTTTCCCAGTGTTTCTCACAGGAGCTGAGGACCCAGTGTAGGGGGCTAGCCATTTCGTGCTTGTGATGGTGGTGCCCCTGTCATGAGTGCTGTGTATTCACAATTGATTCACCTGTGTAAGTGAGAGTGTACACCTGTGGGTGAAGTGTTTTTATTTGGGGATCACTGCACTCGGCTAGCCTACCTGCTCCTGGTAAGCCTCGGCTCTCTGTGCTGTATATTAGATGTATGTTTATTTATTTATTGTTCTTTTGAGTGTGTGTGTGTGTGTGTGTGTGAAGCCTAGTGTGAAACACACAGCTGTATTTTACTGAGCATTGTGATCTAATTCAATAAATGTAGTGGTGTAATCTCTTCTGCCCTTTTTGATTCATCTGCTGGTAAATATATTGAAGGATTTAATAAAAATATATTCCATGTATTTTTGACTTTTTGTTTGGAACTTCAAACATGTGTGCCCTTTATTCTGACTGGATTATTATCTGTTAATAACAGAGTGGCATTGCTTTATCTCTCTCTCTGCCACACTAAAATCTCTTTGCTTTCCATGGAAGAAAGAAAGGGATACAGGTTTGAAACAATATGAAATTGAGTAAATTATGACTTTATTTATTTTTATTCCTATTCCTATTCCTATTCATAGCCTTCCTATTTATTTTTGTCTGAAATAACTTTTTCTTATGTCAAAAAAATTGTTTCCTTCATCTGAGCAGTACAAGTTGTGGTGACTTTTCCTCCATTTGCCTTCTGAACACACACATAGTATTTGGACTCGATTACATAGGTCTAAATAGTCGTAGAATGGGAAAGACAAAAAAAAGTACAATATATAAATCAGCCACAATGCAGAACACACACACACGCGTTGGTGCAGTTATCATTATGAGGACTCTACATAGACATAATGATTTTTGTACTGTATGAACTAGATTCTATCCCCTAAACCTAACCCTCACAAAAACTTTCTGCATTTTTACATTAAAAAAAACAACAACAACATCGTTTAATATGTTTTTAAGTGATTTTAATTATGGGGACACTAGAAATGTCCTCATAAACTATATTTATAGCATAATACCCTTGTAATTACCAGTTTGTAACCTAAAATAAATTCCTCATAAACCACACACACACACACACACACACACACACACACACACACAGAAATAAATGGATGAGAATAACACAGCTAGAAGGCAGAGCCACACACACACACACACACACACACACACACACACACACACACACACACACACACACACACACACACAAACAGAAAGAAATAAATGGATGAGAATAACACAGCTAAAGGCAAAACGCAACACACACACACAGAAATAAATGAATGAGAATAACACATCTAGAAGGCAGAACGTAACACACACACACACACACACACACACACACACACACACACACACACACACACACACACACACACACACACACACACACACACACACACACACCCATGGACGTATGCACAAACAGAGAACAAAGAACAAAGTCTGAGTCTTCTCTTTTAAACACAAATTGAATTTCTGCAAACATAAGCATGTATGCACACATTATTACTGTTCCTTTTCTTGACATTATTATTAATTTACTTTGAGTTTGAAGTACATTTTGATGTTTGAAATAAATGATTGGTAACAAAATTATTATTCTATGTCTTCTCTTTGTTACAACAGGTCAGGTTTGACAGTAAGCGTAATGTGACATTATTGCTAAAATTGCCTCTTCAAAACAGTAAAATTAAATAAAAAAATAAATCATAAACTTTAAAACTGTAATGAGGACTCAGGTTGGTTGGGATCCATATGCGGCTTTATTGAAGCAGTAAACTCAGGTCGTACAGGCAATGGTCTTGGGCATGCAAACAGTGTGAAACAGAGAGGCTGAGGCGTAACAAGAACAGGCTAGAGATCGGGGCAGGCCGCAAACAATCGTGGTAGGAAATCAGGCTAGAGTAACTGGGCAGGTAGCTAACAAACAGGGTCGAGGAATCGCTAGGTCGGAACATGGATGAACTAGAGAGGTTACTAAAGTTGCTTGGAAATGTCGCCGGGGCTAAACAAGACTTCGCAAGGAAGGAACAAACAGACACGGTTAAATGGGGTGAGGTAATAAGCAACAGCTGGGTGAGTAATCAGTACTCGGGTGAATGCGATCTCCGGAGGCTCGAGGAGGAGGCGCCTTCACCCGTGTTCGTGACAAAAACATAATAGTTTGAAAAAAAAAAGATATATCCAAAAGCATAACTTGTAATAAAATAAAATAAAAAACTAAACAGGAGGTGAATGCATAGAACAGTGCAGCAATCTACTGGCTATTGATGTCATAACATAACTTTCACATCCAATTTTTTCTTTCACCAGATGGCAGAAGTCTTCTCCCAATACATAACACATTCTTCATGTTTCAACTTAAAGAAGAGTAGGTTTTTTTTAGCTTATAGAAGTGGTACATTTTCTTATTTACATATACAAATGAATGGTGAAATCAAGAAATGTATTAGCAAATAAGATCTAAAAATCTCCAAAAGAAGTGCATAATTGTATTGTTCCCCTTCTGTCGCTCTCTCCATGTTGTGTCAGGCACAAAAGGCCAATGAGAGTTGGCAGCCGGTATTTGCATGTCCCGCCCCCGGACATACGGGTATTTAAGCGGCGCAAATACGGGAGTTCATTCAGACAATTTCTTCGGAGCCGATGGTCTGTCTGCAGTTTGCTGCGAGTTACACACAACTATAAACGTTCCTGTTTCCTCTGACGATCTGCATGCTGTTGGATCTTGACGGCGCACAACAGCGGCTTTCTCCTTTACATTGCACGGCGTGCATTGTTGCCCCTGAGCGCTTCGACAGCGCAGACACACACACATTGTGTATTTAAAAGAGCAAATTCCTATTAAAAGAGTAGTCCTTTTCAGGACGCGTCTTTTTCAAGATGCCCTTCCGCCCCTGTGTTGTTCCTGGATGCGGTAGAAGCCTCTCCGCTTCAGATGGCCACAGGCGCTGTCTCGTGTGTTTGGGCCGCGATCACACCGAGGTGGCGTTTGTGGATGGTTCATGTTCTCACTGCGAGAACATGACCATGACCACGTTGCGGTCGCGGCTTGCTTTCAACAGAAAGCAAGCCACGCCAGCTGCACCCCGCATTGCTCTTTCTTCCCACGGGATTGAGGATGATGCGGTTGGCGCTGGGGGCGATTTGGGGGCAGCAGCGGGTGCAGTTTCGCCGGGTAGCCCCCCGCGAACCTCCCGTTCCCCGACACACTCGCTGGTCCACGTCCATGCTCGCGGCGATATCGGCTTGCCTCACGGCCTGGCTGTCTATCCTCCCGAGCCCGAAGCAGATGAGCTTGCCGCTGCATCGGAGAGTGTGATGTCTGATGCCGAGGACTCCCCTGGACTGCCGTCTTCGGGCCAGCAGGCCCAGGCTGAGGCCGACGCTCAGATGTCTGACATGCTTTCCCGGGCCGCCGTGAGTGTGGGGTTGGATTGGAACCCTCCATCCTCCCCACAGCCTTCACGGTTGGATGACTAGTTCCTGGGGGCAGCACACCGTTCGCGGCCTCGCATCCCCCCGGTCCCTTTTTTCCCGGAGGTGCATGACGAGCTGACGTCTACGTGGAGAGCCCCGCTCTCCGCCCGTCTGGGTGCCACCCGCTCCACCACCCTCGACGGCGGAGAGCGCCACAGATACGGGGCGATTCCCCAGGTCGATAGGGCAGTTGCGTACCATCTATGCCCCGGTAGCCCTACCTCCTGGCATGGCCGCCCCGTACTCCCATCCAAGCCCTGTAGGACAACATCCTCGCTCAACGCGAAGGCCTATAGTGCGGCTGGACGCGCTGCCTCCGCCCTGCATGCGATGGCCCTCCTGCAAGTCCACCAGGCCAAAGCACTCCGAAACATGCACGGGGGTGGACCTGATCCTGATGTGCTGCAGGAACTGCGCTCAGCGACCGACCTCGCCCTGAGAGCGACGAAGGCCACAGCGCAGGCACTCGGACAGGCGATGGCCACCCTAGTCGTCCAGGAACACCATCTCTGGCTCAATATGTTCGAGATGCGTGAGGCCGACAAGAACCGCTTCCTGGACGCACCTGTCTCCCAGATTGGCCTTTTCGGCGACACCGTCGAGGACTTCGTCGAGAAGCAGATGGAGGCCATCTCTCACATCATGCCCCGCCGCACACCTGCCGCTACGGGCCCTGCCCCGTCTGCTCGCCGAGGGCGTCCCCCTGCAGCGAAGAAACCAGCTCCTGCTCCGCCCCAACCCGGGCCCAGCTCTCAGCCCCAGCGTCGAGCACCCCGCACGAACCCCCTCTAGGACCCGGAACCCCATCTAGCTCCCAAGCGTTCCTGAGACAGTCGACCCAGAGCCGAAGATGTTAGCTCCGGAGGTGGTAAGACCGCTCCGTCCCCCGGTGGAGGGCCAGGTGAAGAATCCTTTGTTTTTTCATTTGCCACACCCGCTGACGGGGGCTGTGGTACCCACATTCTCAATAAAAGAGCTATTTCCTTTGCCTCTGGGTCACCTGGCCCGCAAATGCCGTTCTCACGGCAATGTGCTTTCAGATTACGACAGTCCCGGTACACCGGACGCGGCGATCCCGCCTTCCGCCTGCCCACGACTGTCCCCCGGCCGGCCGGTTCAGACGAGTCCAGAGGACGCCAACATCAGACCTCCTCCTCAGTCATGAACCCGCCCCCTGCCGGGCGTGCGGAGCAAGGTAAGTGCTTTGAGTCTATTCTCAGCACCTCAGCCTCAGGCCGCAACAAAGCCGCCCGACGCTGCATTACCTGTTCCGCCCCGCTGCGAGGCCCCACCGGGTACGTCCAAAATACTGGTCCCTTTGGTGCCCCTAGCGCAGAGCTGGGAAGCGTGGCTTTCGCTTCCCAACGCATCACGCTGGCTGCACCGGGACCATTCGACTCGGTTACGCAATTCAGTTTGCCTGGCTCCCGCCCCCCTTCAGGGTGTCCGCTTTTCCGCAGTACACGGCGAGCATGCCAGTTCCCTGTGCACGGAAATCACGACCCTCTTAGCCAAGGGCGCGGTAGAGCCCGTCCCTCCAACCGAAATGAGGAAGGGTTTCTACAGCCCTTACTTCATTGTACCCAAGAAAGGTGGTGGCTTACGACCAATCCTGGACCTGCGAGTTTTCAATCGGGCCTTGTTAAAACTCCCGTTCAAAATGCTCATGCAGAGAAATATTCTGGCTGGTGTTCAGCATCTAGATTGGTTCACAGCGGTAGACTTGAAGGACGCGTACTTCCACGTCTCAATTCTGCCACGACACCGACCCTTCTTACGGTTTGCGTTCGACGGCCAGGCGTTTCAGTACAAAGTCCTCCCCTTCGGCCTGTCTCTGTCCCCTCGCATCTTCACGAAGGTCGCAGAGGCGGCCCTTGCCCCGCTATGAGTAGCCGGCATCCGCATTCTCAACTACCTCGACGACTGGCTCATCCTAGCACACTCTCGAGAGTTACTATGCACACACAGAGACCAGGTGCTCCGGCACCTCAGCCGTTTGGGGCTTCAGGTCAACTGGGAAAAGAGCAAGCTCACTCCGGTTCAGAGCATCTCTTTTCTCGGGTTAGAGTTAGACTCAGTCTCAATGACAGCACGTCTCACGAGCGAGCGTGCTCAGTCGGTGCTGGACTGCCTCGCTTCCTTCAAGCCAGGCACAGTGGTCCCTCTAAAACTTTTCCAGAGGCTCCTGGGGCATATGGCGTCCTCTGCGGCGGTCGCGCCGCTGGGGTTGATGCATATGAGACCACTCCAGCACTGGCTCCAGACTCGAGTCCCGAGACAAGCATGGCACCACGGCACGCATCGGGTAAGGATCACCCCCGCCTGCCTCAAAACACTCCGACCCTGGACAGACCTCTGCTTTTTACGGGCAGGAGTGCCCCTGCAGCAGGTGTCCCGACGCGTTCTGGTCACAACTGACGCCTCCCGGTCTGGGTGGGGTGCCGTGTGCAGCGGGCACGCAGCAGCGGGTCATTGGAAAGGGGCCCTGCTGCGTTGGCACATCAACTGCCTAGAGTTGCTGACCGTCCTTCTTGCTCTCAGGAAGTTCCTCCCGTTAGTTCGGGACAAACACGTCCTCGTGAGATCGGACAGCACCACAGTGGTGGCGTACATAAATCGCCAAGGCGGCGTACGCCACATGTCACAACTCGCCCGCGTTTCCTCCTATGGAGCCAGCAGCGACTCAAGTCGTGCGTGCCACTCACATCCCCGGCAACCTCAACGTCGTAGCGGACGCGCTATCATGACATGCCTGCCCGGCGGGGAGTGGAGGCTTCACCCCCAGTCGGTCCAGCTGATTTGGGAACAGTTTGGCAAGGCCCAGGTAGACCTGTTTGCCTCCCAGGAAACCTCCCACTGCCCGCTCTGGTACGCCCTAACAGAGGCTCCCCTCGGGACAGACGTGCTGGCACACAGCTGGCCCTCGGGGCTGCGCAAGTACGCATTTCCCCCAGTGAGCCTTCTTGCACCGGTGCTGTGCAAGGTCAGGGAGGACGAGGAGCAAGTCACGTTAGTGGCCCCCTACTGGCCCATTCGGACTTGGTTCTCGGAACTCAGACTTCTCGCAACAGCTCCTCCCTGGCGAATTCCCCTGAGAAAGGACCTCCTCTCTCAGGGACGGGGCACACTCTGGCACCCGCGCCCAGACCTCTGGAACCTCCACGTCTGGTCCCTGGACGGGATGCGGAAGAGCTAGCCGGCTCACCGGCGACCATTGTGAATACAATCAACCAAGCCAGAGCCCCCTCTACCAGGCACCTTTACGCCCTAAAGTGGCGCTTGTTCGCAGATTGGTGTTCTTCCCGAACTGAAGACCCGCAGAGATGCGCGATCAAGTCAGTGCTCCTGTTCCTACAGGAGAGGCTGGACAGGAGGCTGTCCCCGTCCACCCTCAAGGTGTATGTTGCCGCCATTGCCGCCCACCACGATCCTGTAGACGGCAAGTCTTAGGGTAAGCACGACCTGATCCTCAGGTTCCTGAGAGGCGCCCGGAGGTTGAATCCCTCCCGGCCAGGCCTAGTTCAGAGACCTCCCTTCGAGCCGCTTGAATCAATTGGACTCAGGGCCCTCTCTCTTAAGACGGCCCTGCTGATCACGCTCACCTCTATCAAGAGGGTCGGGGACCTGCAAGCGTTCTCTGTTAGCGACACTTGCCTGGAGTTCGGTCCGGCAGATACGTCTGTGATCCTAAGACCGCGACCGGCTACGTGCCCAAGGTTCCTACCACACCCTTCCGAGATCAGGTAGTGAACCTGCAAGCGCTGCCCCGGGAGGAGGCAGACCCAGCCCTTTCGTTGCTATGTCCAGTGCGCGCCCTGCGCATTTACCTGGACTGCACACAGAGCACCAGACGCTCTGAGCAGCTCTTTGTCTGCTTTGGGGGACGGCAGAAAGGGAATGCCATCTCGAAACAGAGGCTCGCCCACTGGGTTGTCGACGCATCACACTGGCTTATCACACCCAGGCCATGCCCCTACCCTTGCGGGTCCGAGCTCACTCAACAAGGGGTGTTGCGTCCTCGTGGGCACTGGCCAAGGGCACCTCCCTAGCAGACATCTGTAGAGCCGCGGGTTGGGCAACACCCAACACCTTCGCGAGGTTTTACAACCTCCGCGTTGAGCCGGTTGCGTCTCGTGTTTTGTCAGGTCCGAGCCCGTAGAACTCGGTAACACGTAGACCGACCGGCCGGGTGGATCGCTTGCGCCCAGCGCCCTTTCTCTGACGTCAAGGTAAAGTAGTGCGCCTTCTTCCCAGGGCGCCCCACTCCGAGTCGGGACCCTGGTTGATTCCTCCCCAGCCCTCCGGGTCTGCGGTTCAGCGGAGGAACTCGCCGACCCAAGCCACTGTGGGTACCCTGATGGCTACCCTGTACTGGTATAGGTGCTCCACAGGTAAGGCCTCCTGCTCGGACTCCCCCTGTGTGTAATTCCACGGTTCTGTCCCCTCACGAGTGGACCCCCGTGTCTCCCTTAGGCAGTTACAGCTGCCCCGGTCGCCGTGCTGTAGCAACTCCCCCCCTTTCGAGGCTGGATCTACCACCGCACCATACTTTCCACACGAGCCCTAAGACGGCCGTGTGACGTGTCTACCACTTTTCCTCCCCAAGAAAAAGGGCAGGTGTGGTCTCCGCAGGGTCTAGGTAAGACCCCCTTCCCTATATGCGTGTAAGGGCCCCGGCCGTGATTGCTCTATGCGAGAAACATAGAGAGAAAAGAGGCCCAGCCAGTCTGGCCCGTTCCCACGTTGGCAAACATCGCCTTGTTCCCCTCCCAGGGTAACTAGAAGGATTCCGATGTTCTTATGGGGCATTGGGGAAGGGTACGTGCAGCCAGGTACAGACGATGCGCGGCACTGGATGAAATCCCTGCCTGCCTCTGTATTGGCGGTTCACGTACACGGTTCAGCGCATGGCAAGATTGGAATGGGTTCCCTAGTGTCGGTTCTCCGACACAACGTGTAGAGAGCGACAGAAGGGGAACGTTTGGTTATGTATGTAACCTCCGTTCCCGAGGGAGGGAACGACACGTTGTGTCTTTCCTCCGCCATGTCGCTGAACCGAGCCACTGTTGTGGCCGGACCATTTCTGGCTCCTCAGAAAAATCCTGAATGAACTCCCGTATTTGCGCCGCTTAAATACCCGTATGTCCGGGGGCGGGACATGCAAATACCGGCTGCCAACTCTCATTGGCCTTTTTCATAGATCAGAGGTGGATATCGGCGCTCAAGAGAGACCCCTAGTGTCGCTTCTCCGACACAACGTGTCGTTCCCTCCCTCGGGGAACGGAGGTTACATACGTAACCAAACGTTTGACTTCAGGGAAGAATAAATATTATAATTTATTTAAAAGAAACAAAAAGTTAAACCTGTACACTTTCCAGTTGCAAATGACTGCAAACAGTAAAGTTAACGGCCCTTCTTGAACAGAATAGGAGGGTAAAGCATTGCTATTGTCACTAACAAATATTCTTGTTTATGTAGATCTGAACAAATTCATTCTGACAGATACACCCTAAAGATTTTTCTGATAGAGCTTCAAAATGCAAAAAAAAACCAATCAATAATTATTAATACATTTATATAAATAATTAATACATATGGCAGTTTTCACAAGCCAAGTTACAGCACACAGCACGATGAGCCTCTACATAGTGATTCAACTGATGTGCATCATAAGTAAAAAAAAAAACAACAACATGCACACTGAGCCTTGAGATGGGTTGATGCTTGCACAAAAACATTATATAGTGTCTTACTTCAAATACAACGAACAGATGTGCCATCAGATCAAAATTGGTTTCTCAGAATGCTGAGTGACTGAGAGCATGAGATTGAAACTGAAGATGATTTATTTTCCACACGTGACCATGTGTAAATTGGGATGCTCACATGTTACAGGCTCAATGAGCTGACAAAATATATATATATACATATATATATAATTAAATGATATTGTGCAAGAGGCTATGCACAGCCCACAGAGTAGCGCAATGAAAAATACATATTGGGTATAAACAAAATGAAATGCGAAAATCAAATCAATACATACTAAACACACACACACACACACACACACACACACACACACACACACACACACACACACACACACACACACACACACACAAGATGAATCTATCGTTATGGACAATGCAGGAGTGCATTCAGTATATTGTATGTGTTAATGCATATCAGCAAATGTAATCTAAGGATATGAGGCACCTAATTTCTTGCTTTTTATAATGCATATTGCCTGGAGAAGAGAACTGTTTTGAACTTGATGTTTCAGTTTAAACTGCTGTAGGATCTCCTTTCACACCTAAGTGGGATGCACAGATTGTGATCTGGGTTATGTGGACAGGTACGCCAAGTAAGACTGAATGGTATTGTAATAAAAATTAAGCCTGTGTTGTTTTTTTCATGCTACAAGTCTTTAGGCACCCCAGAAATTATTAGCAAATAGAGCATTCTGAAGCAAACAAGCACTGAAGCACCACTTGTCAAATCCACAAAACAACTCTGTTCACTGTTGCATCACGGCTGACAGTTAGCAATTAGACTAATTACTGTTGTACTCTGTGGTTAAAAGGATTTTAGGTACACAATGTATTCCAACACTGATTGATATGAATACAAAATAACAGTATCTTGTAATTTATTCTCTTACATTTTTGCATTCTATGACATCTATCTATCTATCTATCTATCTATCTATCTATCTATCTATCTATCTATCTATCTATCTATCTATCTATCTATCTATCTATCTATCTATCTGTCTGTCTGTCTGTCTGTCTGTCTGTCTGTCTGTCTGTCTGTCTGTCTATCAATCTATCTATCTATCTAAATTTACATTCATGCATTTGGCAGAAACTTCTTATTACAGGGACAATCCCCCCGGAGCAACCTGGAGTTAATTTCCTTGCTCAAGGACACATGGCTGTGGGGATCGAACCGGCAAACTGCTTAGCAGTTCTGTGCTTTAGCCCACTACCTTTTGAGTGAGAACATTTTTCAGGAATTTTGAAAGATGTGGTCATTGTGGTCAATTTTGATGGCGGCGCACATAGATGCTGCGGCTCAGTGCTCTCTCAGTTGGTGCTATAGTTTGCGTTGTTTTTTCGTGTTTATATATGTCCTGAGTGTTTTCTGTCAGGCCAATAACATCTACGGTCGGCACGATCTCCTTAAGATAGGAGTCTGTTACGAACAGAATATTACAGCCAAGTTTCTCCACACACACAATATACCGGAGGAGATAGCGCGGCACCCCGGCTCCTCGTGGATTATCATCCCCGCCGGAAAGAGGCGAAGGCGGCGTAGAGAGCGGAGGCAGAAGCGGGGCTGTAGGGCTGGCCCATTCACCAGGCTACGGAGGCAGCCACTTAAACCTCCGCTTCCCAGCCTGTTTCTCGCTAATGCGCGATCACTTTTCAACAAAATGGATGAGCTGAGGCTACAGATTGCAACCAACAACACTGTAAAAGTTTGCTGTATTCTGCTTTTTACGGAGACTTGGCTTCACCCACTCATCCCGGAATCGGCGATGGAGCTAACAGGCTATACCGGGCAGCGACAGGACAGGACACAGAGCTCCGGTAAGAGCAGAGGAGGGGGGCTGTGTGTGTACGTGAATAACAACTGGTGTACTAACCCAGTAACTGTGGACAGTCACTGCTCCCCGAACTTGGAGTATGTGTCTGTGAAATGCAGACCCACTTATCTCCCGAGAGAGTTTTCGGTTGTCATGATAACAGCTGTTTACATACCACTGGATGCTAATGCTAAAATGGCTAGTAGTCATTTGCATAGTAGCATTACCAGCCAACAGAGTAAATGTCCTGACGCTGTACACATTATAGCGGGGGATTTCAATCACGCAGACTTGAAATTAGTACTCCCTCATCTCTATCAACATGTTAAATGCACAACTAGAGGAAATAAAACTCTGGATAAGGTTTACTCTAACATCAAACTTGGTTATAGGGCTAAACCACTACCCCACCTGGGCCAGTCTGACCATTTGTCTTTGCTGTTAATTCCTGCATATGCCCCCCTCAGGAAAAGTACACCCAACATCACAAAAACTATAACAATCTGGCCTGATGGAGCCATGCACCGGCTGCAGGACTGTTTTGATAGGACCAACTGGGATGTGTTTTTACATCAAGACCTGGAAATGTTCACGGACAGTGTACTGTGTTACATACGTCACTGCATAGGCACTGTTACCGTGGAAAAACAGATCCGGTCTATCCCAATCAGAAGCCCTGGATGACTAGGGAGGTACATCGGCTGCTGAGGGAGAGGAACACCGCCTTCAGGTCTGGTGACCAGACCCTTTACATTGTGGCCCGGGCTGACCTGAAAAGAGGCATCAAAAGGGCCAAGTTGGATTATCGGCGGAGGATTGAGGCATATCTGGGAAGTAATGACAGCAGGCGGGTGTGGCAGGGAGTCCAACAGCTCACCAATTACAGGTCCAACGTAGGAGCAGCTGAGGGTGAGGCCTCGCTGGCAGAGGAACTGAACACTTTCTTTGCCCGCTTTGAGGTGGAACCAAGTATGGCAGCGACACCACACCCCACGGTCCATAGTAACCTCACCTTTACTGAGCATGAGGTGAGGCGTACACTACAGGCCGTGGACCCGAAGAAGGCTGCTGGGCCAGATGGCATCTCTGGGCGTGTTCTAAAAGAATGTGCGGATCAGCTGGCTGGAATCTTTATGAGGATTTTCAACCAGTCCCTGGCTGAATCCACAGTCCCACCATGCCTGAAGTCCTCCACCATCGTCCCCTGCCTAAAAAACCTTATATTTCCAGCCTCAACGACTACCGGCCAGTCGCACTCACCCCAGTGGTGATGAAATGCTTTGAAAAGCTGGTACGGGGTCACATTACATCATACCTGCCAAAAAGCCTGGACCCACACCAGTTTGCATACAGAGCTAATAGATCCACAGAGGACGCCGTAGCTACAGCCCTGCATGCTGCATTGTCCCATCTAGAGCAGCAGGGGAGCTACGTACGGATGCTCTTTGTGGACTATAGCTCTGCGTTTAACACCATCCTTCCTCAAAAACTGATGAACCATACCCCACCTGTATGTGGATTAAAAGCTTTCTCACTTGTCGCACCCAGAGGGTGAGAGTTGGCCATCATACATCTACGGCCCTTAGTCTCAGCACCGGCTCCCCACAGGGCTGTGTATTGAGCCCCCTGCTGTACACTCTATACACGCACGACTGCACCTCCACCCACCACAATAACATCATAGTGAAGTTTGCGGACGACACTACAGTTGTGGGGCTCATCACTGGAGCAGACGAATCAGCTTACAGAGAGGAGGTTAAACATTTGTCGGTGTGGTGTAGGGAGAATAACCTCCTCCTTAATACTGTAAAGACCAAGGAGCTGGTGATTGATTACAGGAGGGAAAAGACTGACATCACACCACTCATCATCAGCGGGGATCGGGTGGAGCAGGTGTCGGACTTCTGTTTTCTGGGTGTGTACATTGAGGAGGGTCTGACATGGAGCGTAAACAGTGTGAAGGTGCTAAAAAAGGCCCAACAACGTTTGCACTTCCTGAGGGTCCTCAGGAGAAACGACATCACTCAGAGACTGCTGTTATCCTTTTACAGGTGTTCCATAGAATCTATCTTAAAATACTGCCTATGTGTGTGGTTTAGTAGCTGCACAGTAGCCCAGAAAAAGGCTCTCCAACGGGTCATTAACATGGCCCAGAAGATAGTCGGTTGTCCCCTCCCTACAATGGTTGACCTTCACAGTGCTCGCTGTGCCAAAAAAACTCAGAGCATTATTCAAGACACTTTCCATCCCGGTCACTCCTTGTTTGAACTGTTGCCATCAGGCAGACGATACAGGACAATCAAATCAAGAACAAACAGACTTAAAAACAGTTTTTATCCAACAGCAATAACCACCCTTAATGCCATAAAAAAAAAACATTCATAAAACAATACTATATAGTTAGATTGTGCAATAACTATGACAGAATGAATGGTGGTGTGTGTGTGTATCTCCAATAAGATGGGGCTTGTTTTTTTTCTTTTTATTGATATTGATTTTATTGATGCACCAACTGTTTGGCACTTTTAAATTTCGTTGTACAGGTTACAATGACAATAAAAGGATTACGATTACGATTATGATGATTACGATTACGAATGCATTTAGGATCAAAGCATTGACAGGACAATCCACAGTTCAGTCCACAGACACTGATGTTGTGTTGATAGTGTGAAGAGTTATGAAGAGAAAATGTATGCTAGATATTGAGAAAACCATGTAATCAATATGTCCATACTCCAAAGTAAAAAGAATGTGATGCCAAAGTGTATCCCTCTTGACTTTATGACTCACTGAGTATGTTATCCAGTAAGCTTCACCTCCCTCAGAGAGTTCACTTTAAAATAATTGTACTTTCTAACAGCATTTGCTTCGAGGAGGCTGCTGCCGAGGTTGCTGTGACAATTAAATCTAATGTTGAGAGCTCCAGTTTCTGAAAGAACAATGGCATAAAACCCTTAGTCTGCTATCCTCTTGACAATACATATGTTATCACGAAGCCCATTTTTTTCCCCAATTTTAAACAATTATTTCCGCTAGGTTCCATTACAAAACCAAACAATGCTGTAAAATATTAATATCAGTGACATCAAACCTGATGATGCATACTGCCTACAGACTGTTTTCTTTTGGAAAGCGATGGGCTCAGCACCAGAATAATAATGGAGCATTGAGGCAGGGTTATGGTCTGTACACTGGCCCTTGCCCTCCCACTCATTAAGCCAGGGGAAACGGAGGCTCTCTTTAAACTCCACAGCACTCAATGCAAACAGTGACCTGCCTCACTGAGTACTGTAATCAGTGGAAGAAGGCTGAATCAAAAACAACAGTTTCTGGTCTTTTCAGAAAAACTCTGTCAACTGTAGCACCGATGTCCTCCAGGAAATACTACTGGGCCAATTCTAAGTTCTATGGAGTGGGGAAGGAACTGGAAGGCCAGTATTTTACAGAGACAAACACAAACATTATACAGAACGAGCATTTAACTCAACAGGTAATCTTCATGTATCAAAAGGCAAGTAAACTCAATTTCTCTTTTCTCCTTTTCCAGGTTTTTTTTAAGTTAGTTTGAGAATAATTTATTTTAAGAGAATCCACTCTTATTTCAGAAAGGATATTTCAGTTTAGTGTACCTAATTTTTTTGTTCAAAGTATCTACACTGGTAGGATAATATTATTTAGATTAAGCAGTTATGTTGTTTTAGATTATCAGCCTAATAGGTTACACCTACTTTTGGTTTTATTTCTCTGAATTAACCTTTTTTCCTTCCTTTCACATCACTGGTAAAATAATAACTTCACCATATGCAAATTGAAACAATTGCCAATAAGTTCACACAGTTCCTTTATCATTCTGGACACAAAATCTGGACCTTGGTCACTATGAAGCCTTTTGGGGATTCCATAATGGACAAAGAAGTGGTCCCATAAACACTTAGCTACTGTTCGAGCTTTCTAATTCGGAGTTGGGGCGGCTACTGCATACATAGTTAAGTGGTCAGTAATGACCAAAATATCTTATACATTACTGGATCCCGGTTTTACTGCAAGAAATTCCATACATACAAGCTCAAGTGGTCTTGTAGCTACAATGTTAACAAGCGGTGCGCTATCTCAGGTAAGGACTTACACCGTATGCAGTGGTTACAGGTTTTGATCTTGCTTTCCACATCGGCTGACATTTTGAGCCAATAAAACCAGTTCCGAACAAGGTCTAAGTTTCTCTCCAGTCCCATTTGGTCCAAGTCATCGTGTAGGCTTTTCAAGCCTAAGGGCCTCAGGTTTCCAGGCAGCACAAACTGATAGCAAGTATGCACACTCACTTGCCATTTTCGATACAAGACTCCATCTAATACTTCAAGCTTGTTGCACTCCTTTAATCAAAGACCAAGTTCAGCAAGCTCGTTTCTGAGAGATGGTGGAGGATTTTCTCCTTTTTCCATCTGTCTGAGTACTTCGCAAATGCAGGTGTCTGCTTTCTGCTTGTCGCTCAACTCAGCTGGTTTAAACGAAGGAATGGTAGGTAAACCACCGAGCTGGTCATCTTCAAAGCTTTTAGGCAGAGATTTTGGGTTGTGGGTGAGAGATACAACCAAAGTAGTGTTGAGTGATGTTTCTTCAGAATGATCATTAGTTATTAGGTGAACTAAGTGTTTCTCACAAACAGCTTTAATGGTACTTTCATTCAAATTTGCACTCTCAGATTCAAGCAAGTGTCTCCTTGCGAACTGTTGAATCCTATCCAACACTTACCTTGATGATATGTCATCAAATAATCTACTGGAGTGGTGGTGGCATAGTGGACTAAAGCACATAACTGGTAATCAGAAAGTTGCTGGTTCGATCCCCACAGCCACCAGCATTATGTCCTTGAGCAAGGACTTAACTCCAGGTTGCTCTGGGGGAATTGTCCCTGTAATAAGTGCACTGTAAGTCTCTTTGGATAAAAGCGTCTGCCAAATGCATAAATGTAAATGTACTGTGTGGGTATCTGGACAGTCTGTCTGCATCTTGGTTTTTCTTACCAGCTCTGTACTGTAACTGGAAGTTGAATGTAGACAGGGCAGCTAACCATCTGTAACTTGTTGTGTTGAGCCTTGCAGAGGTAAGGATGTACGTTAGCGTGTTACTGTCAGTGACAACCAGGAATGGGCTTCCATATAGGTAGTCATGGAATTTCTCCGTCATTGCCCAGTTAAGGGCAAGAAATTTCAACTTGTGCCCTGGATACAAAATACATTTGTGACATGAAAATTGCAGACTTGAAAGTGCTACCTTTCCTTTCTCTCACTTTAGAGCCATTTACTTATAGCCCTATATTTATTTTTTAGAGATGATAACTCATGGATCACCCCTTCTGGAATTTAAACCTACAACATTTGAATTAACAGTTCAGATAATCAAGTATGGGCAGTTAAGATCAAAACACCACAGGTTTTTGCATTGACGAACTGTTGTCTTAATTTCTCTGTCCAAGTATACATGGCACCATGCGCAATCGAATAAGTGAAGAAAGGACATCAGGAGAGAAAGTGAGTGCGTTAACTAGCTTTTCAACAGCGAAATGCAGAACTGGTAAACATGGAAACTTTACAGCCACGAACAATTTTGCATTCTTTATGTAGTTGATTTTGGTGCAGATCAGATGTATGTTGTCGACTGAGCTTGTGGGGATGTCCTATGGCAGAAGATGACACTATTTGCTCCTGGATTGTTCTAAAGCTCTTCTTTGCTTCACTTTCTTCCTTATAAACTCAGTGTAAACTGTAACATTAGGACTCAAGGAGAAATCCAATCAAAATATTGTTTTCTGCCTTATTATACCAATGAAATCCACATGAGATCAGTAAAAGAATCTGCATCTGTTATAACCACTCAATGATAATTGAAAGTAATATACAGAATATGCAGTAGATAATGTGTAATTGTAATGTTTACATACTGCTGTGGAGATGGGGGCATGGCCGAGCGACATCTGTGGAGAGTGAGGCCGGGAGAGGAAGAGTGGTAAGGACTGACACCTGTGAGAATTTATCTCTAACGGCTGTTTTGTGTTGTAGTGAGAACTGGAGAGTGATATAAGGGCAGTCCAGACCAACGGAGGGGAGAGAAATAGAGACAAACCTGTGTGTGCTACTGCTGCAAAGGAAACCACATGTGAATTTAATTTGTAAAAGATGTGTGAATAAAACTTATGTTAGACTGTTTAGCCAGCTCCCGTTCCTCCTTCCTATACCCACAAGAGTGTGTGCTACACTGGTGCCAAAACTTGGGAGTTTGGGAAGAAGATATGCCATCATGGAGTCTGTGTCCTTTGCCGAATTTATCAAGACCCTCGTCAGCATCCACCAAATTCAAGATCAGTTTCTGCTTGAGCTGCATCAGGAACAGAAGAAGCACTTCCAGGCCCTCCTTCAAGCTCAAGAAGAAGATTGACAGGTGCTACGAAGCTTGATACCCCAGGAGGATTCTACTCACTTGACCCCAGCCACTGCCGGCTGGGTCTCCGGCCATCCAGATGCTTCCACCGCCCACTCAAATAACTCCACGAACTCCTCCGGGTGTTCTGGTCCCATCTTGTTGAGCATGGCGGGCGGCCAGTTATTTGGGTGGGCGGTGGAAGCATCTGGATGGCCGGAGACCCAGTTGAGAGTCCGGCTGCTGCTATTGGGATAAGCTCAACTGGAAGACCAAAAACTCCCAGTCGTCAACCTCCTGGGGTATCAGGACTTAAAACAAGCCATCTTGTAACTCACCACATGCTCCAACGAGAGCGAGAACCACATTATATACTGTAAAATAAATAACTAAATAAAAACATATAACAGATCTTATTTGGTTTAATCTTATTTGGAAGTTTTATAATTAATATACTTTTTTGGGATTCTTTGACGAGGCTTTTTGATCTCACTGAACGGCAATGTGAGTAAAACAGACAAGATACAAACCTATGCAAGTACCCATTCCCTCTACAGCTGAATTGACATGATTTTGTTTGAAAATAAATATTAACAGCTGTATTCACCGAGCTCTGCTGCAGTGTGTCTGGTGCAGTTAATGTATACTTGTGTTTGCCTCATAGACAAAGTGATGGGAATCTCTTCAGACAGAAGGCAAAGACACCTGGTGCAGTTCTGTCATTGTGAGGAATGACTGCACATATTTGTACCGAGAGAAAAACAGCACCTTTTAAACAAACCCACCTGCGCCTGTGATCTCCCCAAACCTACAATCAGTCTGTCTCAACACAGTTATTCCAAAGCTACTTCTGTCCCCACTTTATTTTATCACAACAAGATGAAAACAGTTGGACTCAAAATTGATTAAGAGATCACTTATGTTTTTTTAAAGGAATAGTTCACCCAAAAGTATAATTTCTTTCATTATTTTCACTCTCTAATGCTGTTGAATACAATTATAAAGAACGGGAACTTGGACTTTCACACTCTGTTCCTTAGTTTAACTAATTCTGGCATAACATTCAGTCATTCATTCATTCATAGATAGATAGAAGTGGTGAAACACTTTCTTATGATGTGTTACATTCATACGAGCAGACAGAGAATTAAGTTTGAAGAAAGTTTGGAGCAAAATAAATAGAAATAAACCTTGTGTAAATTGTCAGCTTTACACTAAGCTAAAATGTTATTTCTAGCCATTTTACATGCACATGTTACCAGACACGATCAGATTTATTTATGATGAAAATTCACGTTGGATCATAATACATTTTTTTCTAGTAAGACCTTTGATATTAGGGCAAAAATATTATTCTTGATAATATTTTTTGTATTGTTTTCCTGTAAAATATCTAAAAATCCATAAAACAAGATCAATTTGATTAATCATGTTTTAGAAGCAACACTACATGAGATATTTAGGTTTTTCAGAGAATGTATTTTTAACAGGCGTATTTTGTCTTACTGTACAGACAGAGTTTTTAGAGTCAAAACAAGTGAAAAAATCTACCAGTGCTGAAGAAGTAATCCAAAATATTTAGAGTACATTACTGACCTTGAGTAATCTAATGAAATAAATTACAAATTACATTTTACTGCATGTATTCTGTGAAATAAAGTAACCCTCCCACCCTATATATATATATATATATATATATATATATATATATATATATATATATATATATATATATATCTCAAACCACACAATGAAGATAATTTTGAAACAGTGCATATTTTAGTGTTTATGGTCTGGCCCCATTTCCATTGTATATATTGTAACCAAATTTTTTGCTTTTAAATAAATGAAAGTCAAAAGTAATTTTTATGCTCATAAACATCATGCCACATATGCTATTGATGAAGCTTAACTTGTATTAAACCCGGAATCTATTTGTTTATTGTGGCATGCCTGTTCACATGTTACATGAAAAGTAGAGAGTAATCTAATGATTTCCAATCTTATATAAACACGGTTTTCTTGCACTGGCAGATTTTTGGTAGTTAAAGAACATGCTCAATGATCCTATTGTAGCAGGCTCTAAATATTATCAGTGAACAACTTAAGTTTCGGTTTGTTCCTCACAAAGAACACTTTTATTTATTTTTTTACTTTTAGTTTCCCCTGACATTACCCAATATGCAGAGGTTAAATTGGGCCGGAGCGCACCGGAGCGCAGCTCCGCCTCCTCAGGTCCACAACACACCCTGACGGAGCTCAGCTCCGTCTCCTTCAGAGGCGGCGGCAGCCGATTTTGAATGTTTTGAGTGTAGCCCCGAATGAATTTTGAAAAGTTGACTGACAAATATGAAACCGGACAAAAGCCTATGTAAACCCCCGAAATCATAAGTTGCATTATTTCATTGTGTTTTGGCTTTGCACATACTGCATACAGCCTGTAAAAATAGACATAGGCATAATCTAGCCTATAGAATAAGTTCCTTTGCTGTCGGTAGCCTATGGGCGACTCCGTTTATTCCTCTCTGTTGAATATGCAGCAGGTAGGGGAGGAGCTGACATCAACTAACGTTACTTAGTGGCGAGTTAACAGCAGTTAGCAGGAAAGACAGCAAACATGAAGCAAATGAGGCTTCTAAAATGTCCGAAAGAAGTCAGTGGGTAAGAATTCTCATTTGCTTTTGTCCTTAAAGTCAAAAAATCATCATCTAGCTGGCTTTCACCCACAGTAGGCTAAACCTCAAGACATCCACTACCGCCTACTATCATATATCATAGCCTCCGGCCTCGTGGTTATTTCAAGCTCTTCTCACGCTGGAGACCGCGGTTCGAGTCCTATTCGTAGCATTATTTTCTTGTTTATCAGGTGTTGTTTTCGCTAAGGATAACCAATAAGCATTAACATAAAATGTATGTGTGACTTGTTTTGTGATATTAGTTTGTTGTAAATATACACTTTGAGGGTAGCAAAGATGTGCCAGAATCAGGCATGGAAACTGGTAACAATTAATCAGTCACTTTACTTTAGAGAAAGTTAAAAGTGAAACATTGTTTATCTCAATGATCCTAATCAAAGGATTTTGACAGATGAACATGGAGAATTATATACAGTTCGATGCCATAGTGTGTCAATGAACTTAGACTAAAATCATTCATGTATTGCTTTAACTTAGGATCTTATACATGATTTTGACTATTTATTTCAAAAAATGTAAATTATTTATATAAAAAAAATTTTTTTGCTTCACTTTACTCACTATAATATAACTCTTTTGTGATGACTTTATTGTAATGTACATGAAAATTCAAGAATCATGATAGATCTAAGGGCAATCCCACTGATCTGCTCTTCCCAATACATTTTCTTCAATGGTATTGGTCTACAATTTGAAATATGTAGCACTTGATGAATTAGTTGTTTGAAGCTGATTTGCAATAAGTTATGTGCTGTATCTGTTCTTTTGCATCACAGATGATTCAGATGAGGAGAGAGGATGTTGAGGATAGTACTAGAGTGGAAGATTTAGGAACTGTAGAAACAGGCCCAGCCAGAGCAAAACTCAAAGAATACCCTCTCACCAGCTTTGGACTACAGGGAAGTGGTTGCTAGTGTGAAAATAAAATGGTCTGGGCTAAGCCCCGGATGTCCTTCAATGCTGGAAACGCCTCTGTGTCGTCCTGCCATAGATTAAACATAACCTGTATTTAATGTATCCTGGGTTGCATTTCCTTTTATGTTGCATAGATTTGTTCATGGTTTTCCGGTACAAGGACATGCATCATGTGACATTATTTTTGTTGTTGATGTCAAAATCTACAGAAACTGTACTTAATATGGGCCCATTATTATCTCATTTATTACATAATATTACATATTTATACACATATTACACAGAAGGAAAGGCTCCTCATTTCCATGGTTAGGTCAGTGTGCTATAGTCTTAAATAATAATAATAAATTAATGTATTTATGAAAAATAAATACTAGCTGAAACACATCTTGAAACTTTGAACGACCACTGTTGATGTCTAATAATAATTCTAATAATTCTACCTTTAGATTATTTCATATGAAACTGAAACATTTTACTTTTACTCGTGTAAAATCCTGAAACAAATTTGTAAAGGTGATGTGTGTAATTATTAATATTTGTAACTATTTTGGTAAAGGGCCACATCGGGCTTTAAGTAGTGCATAGGGGCCACATTGTAATGCTTTTGAGATACAATGTTCTGCATTGATTTGGTTTGTTGTAACTTTTAAGCCCAGAAATAGTTGTGTACTCAATTTTCTGAAGTGTATCTGTGACTAATGGGACTATTCTGCAATTGCCTAAAGTATTGTATTGCTCTACAAAGATAGATACTTTTCTATCAGGCATTACAAAACTCAATAAAGGCAGAGATTATAGCCTACATTTATTTTGCCATCTCTACTTCCCTGTTAATTTATTATTCAGTTTTAATAATAATAATAATAAAAAAATGTATAGAACGACTAATGTTTGTCGCAAAGCGGACGAGTTTACTCTTTTTTTTTTCTTTCTAAAACTTGTCATGATGCGTTTCTCCTCGATGGTTTTTCAACACTCAACAGAATAACACAGGCAGCATGAATATGATAAATAATTACTGCAAGAGTTACATTAACATACAGGTGCGAAGGGACTTCAACGTTTCTAAATTGCACAAATAAAAAATGATAATAAAATAAGTGAATTGTAAAGTATTTGTCTTTGTTTGAATAACTACTCAACCCTAACTTACACATTAATACTGGAAAAAGAGCCCCTTTGGTGTAAAAACACATTAAGTCATTTTACGGCGGGATTTTAAATGATGACCATTCACCGTAAATAAGGGCTCCCCCTCCCTACAAAAGCCAATTTAACCACTGCCAATATGTTTACCACACAAAGAACAGACTCGTTGATGAAAAAGAACACACGTAGGCCTATAAAACGAGCAGTTCTATTTAGTATAATTAACTGCAACTGTCTCTGCAACTGCTTTGTGTAAGTAAAGCCGGTGTAATTGTTAAATGACCGTTAACGGTGAGTTGTGGCACACTGAGGTGCTACTTAACTTATCAATGTTAATGTATCGGTTACATCATTGAGTACATGCTTAGTAATGGATGTTGTTACGTCAATTGTAAGAAACTGCGTCAATTCGTGTTCATTTAAGAGGGGTAGAGAGAGGACAATGACAGCTAGCAAAAAGATGACAATAGTGCTACTACGACCGCTAAAAAACAAAACTGCTAATTAATGCCTGTTCATATTGTGACTCATCTCACAGATGTCCAATTATCCCAACAGTATCCGCTTTAGGAAGCATTGATCATTTACTATAGGCAAACCACCAGTTCTAGTTTTAAGTTGTACTGACATCTGCTGGGTAAACACAAGCAAAACAAGGACTGGTAGTAACGTCACTGTGATTTGCAAGCTAATGTTGACTGTGTTCTCTTGTAAGAATATTGCTATTTGGATATTACTTAACTTGTCAGGCTTCCTTGTTTAAAACTTCCAAAAGTACGAGGCTAATGGGTCACAGCATTCGCAGCCAGGTTAGATAAACGTTCCCCAAATACATCATATTTGCAATTATAGTTTATATTAAAACTAGGGCAGTTGATTTAACATGTTATTTAGGTGCAATTAATTACATAAACAACAACAACACGTTAAACAAATTAATGCAATTAATCATGTGCCCGGACCGTAATTAGGAACATTCCTACCATCAGAAAAATTCAAGATTGAAGTACCACCTGTTTTCAGCAGTGGGCAGTAAGCGAAACTCCAGCTGTATAGGCAACGTGCAGCTGTACAGATGACAAAACACATTCAGACTTGCTTGACTCTGGCGACAGCACAAGATGAGAACTTGTTCTTGCGTTCAAAAACAGCTGGACGAGCGCAATTCCAATGCAGAAATCTCTATATGTATTTTTTAAGTTTCAATCTACATTTAATTGGACACAGCAACCTAAAAACGGCATTTATGATGCAAAACAACCAAAGCACTCTAAAAGTGTTCATCTGACACGTGTCCTTCGGCACATCCTTAAAAAATCTCTTATAATAAATCTTACAGATTGATCAATTCAATGGCTAAATTCGATCACCATCTTGTGTAATAATTAAATAAAAAAATTCTGAATTGACAGCCCTTATTAAAACTCGTGAAATAAATTCCTTTTTAAAATTAGATTAGAACATTGTAACAAACTTGGAGTAATTATTGCCATTCAGAGGACTCAAGACTTCAACATTTGAAAATGTCACATAGTACAGCAGGATTAGTAACATCCGATGAGACCAAAGGGAGTGATGTAGAGAGCTCTGGTATTACATTTACTACAAAGAACATTATCACACATTGTGAAATAAACACTATAAAATAATTTATTTGAAAAGACCTCTACATTGACAGATAAGTATGCTAACTATAAAATATTTACATAAAGCACCACTTGCCAAAATTTAGAAGCACACTAAAGAGTGATGCGCAACAGAAAAAGGACAACAAAATCAGCCTTCAGGTGTGTTGATTTGGGAATTAAAAGCTTCATCTGCTGGAATGAGGAATACACTGAGTATGTGCAGCTCACTGGTACATTATTGGTGCTTGTATGCAGATCGAGGCAGATTAAAGATGATCAGTGCAACCTCACATTAGGACAGGCTGCAACTGGACTGTTTGGAGACCCCTGACTGAGAAGATGAAGAAAGAAAAAAAAAAAAGGTAATATTTAATGATTGTAATAGCAGTGCTTACAGGCAGAATGTCACAATCTGGTGATGGGGACACAGTCCCGGACACTAACATTATATGTAGTCTGTGATTCTTAATTAATATCCACAAATGACTGAATTTTAATTTGATGACAGAATTATAAAAACAGCATGCAAAGCGTTTATTTAATTAAGTGTTTCAGAGCACATTTTGCTACCTTCTTGCTTTAGAGCACAATTGCTTCTGGGATCATTTTTATTTTCATGAAGTAATGAAATTACATGACGTGCAAGTTCATGGCCAGTTGACCTCTGCAAATGCAACACTGGGAAATGATAAAAGGTCTGACAGACTAATTAAAAAGAAGATAAAAGTAAACATCCACAGATTGGGGAATCTAATTATAACTGACAGGATATAACTGACATGGTCTTCTTTCAGAGTTTCTTCTGTTTATTTAACAGTAATTGTCTCC
The DNA here is from genome assembly GCF_025860055.1 of Xyrauchen texanus. Classification (NCBI taxonomy): domain Eukaryota; kingdom Metazoa; phylum Chordata; class Actinopteri; order Cypriniformes; family Catostomidae; genus Xyrauchen; species Xyrauchen texanus. Next base: position 16,541,300 of record NC_068283.1, read on the forward strand.
CTGTGAATAGTGCAATGTTACTGCCATTCCCAATTTCAGTCATTTTTGAAGTAGATTTCAGCTATTGTATAACTGGACACATTTTTCTTAAAAGGTGAAGTGTGTAATTTCTGCTCCACTAAAAGCAGTAAGACAATAATTACTGTAATCACTATATTCAAACAGGTTTCCCCAAACATTCCCCCATTTGTCATTGGTCGTACAAACAGATAGTTCCAACTTCCACCCTAAACCATTGGTTGAGCCCAATGTTGCAATTACAGGGCTGGTCAGGATGCTAAAAACAAACAGTGCGATGTTTTGAAAGTACAAGTACACCGATATGTTGGTTTTACCGATTAATCAGCGCAGATATTTGCTTTTTGGAACCATCAAACCAGCTAAAATTTAAGCCCATGTTTTTTTTTTTTTTTAATTCCTCTGTGGTTAGTGCTAAAGAATTCTGCAGTTAGAAAGGCTTAGTTTTACAGTATAACAGCGGCCACTAGTGGTGAAATAAAAAATCATGTAGGGAATAGCTGTATCTAAATCTTTCATCATTTAAACTATTCATCCATATTTTTATCGCTCACTTCAATGCATATTTTGAGCAGATAATCAAGTTTTTTTTAAACTCTCGACCGATTAAGCGGTATTCAGCCTCTCCTGCCACCTTAATTATAAGTGAGTGCGTTTACATGGACACCAGAGAGCAGCAGAATGCGAGAACGCGGCTTATTGAGCGAAAGCTGCGTTCTTGTTTACATGTACTGTATAAGTGGCGTACTCTTATCTCATGTATACATGCGGCTTGGTGAGAAAGCAGCGTTCTCCATACGTAATATCCCTGCGACACTTGGGTATAGCAATAGTGGGGTGTTCACTTACGTAAAACACCAGTATTAACCCAATGTATGAGCGCATAAACACAGAGGTAAGGGACAGTTGATGTGCTTTCCCTACTGTACTCCCGGAAAAGTCTTTCTGCTTTGTTTACTTCTTGTTCGGCTTCATCTGATGGCGTGTTACCCTGGTCTGTTCACGCATATATGCACTCTTCAAACACTGCTTATGTATTTACATGGCCAGATAAGCCGCAATCTCCGGGAGATACCTAGGTGTGTTAAACCACTTTCTCTTAATCCCTTAAGTGGTGTAAGGAAACCTGCGTTGGTGTTGCAGAACACCGCTTTCTGCAAAAACATGGCATTTCAGAAGGCTGCTTTCTGCAAAAACCCTGAAATAAACAGTTTTCTTAAGTGCATGTAAACGGTGTCACTATCATCAAAATCGGTCAACCTCTATCTGAGAGGGCTACAGGGCAACAGTGTTGGGAATGCAGAGTTTTCCCACAATATGCTAGCAAAGTACAAAGTATTTTAATGTTAAAGAATTACACAGATCACCTATAAGATTTCATAATATTCAGCACTACACTTCAAGAAACATACAGACCACTGAAGTCCCTGGCACCCAACAGATTAGACAGAAACAGATATACTACAGGGGCTATGTACCTAGATGAGGTCCTGTTAGCATAGCATGCTACTGACTGCTAAGGTTTCTTGCTACCTGTTGTCTCTGCTGCAGCCGTCGGTATTCTTCTTCACTAGCAGCGAGAGCCTGAGCCAAGGCCAAATCCTCTTGTTCCTGAGGACTGAAAAACATACAGTCAGTTATCAACATAATGATATAATAAGGTAATTTCAGGTCATGTCACAGGAAACCATTTTTAAATCAGATGATAGGTGTTAAATATGCATCACACTGAGAAGGCAACAGATTCTAACAGAACAGATATTATGACAGTGTACTGTGCCACAATAACCAAGGAGATATTTAAAGTTATATTCTTTTTTTTTCTCCCCAGTTTGGCTTGCCCAATTCCCAATGCGCTCCAAGTCCATGTGGTGGCATACTGACTCACCTCAATCCGGGATGAATCTCAGTTGTCAATCCGCACATTTTATCACGTGGCTTGTTGAGCATGTTACCGTGGAGATATTGTGCATGTGGAGGCTTCACGCTATTCTCCACGGCATCCACGCACAACTCACCACGTGCCCCACCGAGAGCAAGAACCACATTATAACGGCCACGAGGAGGTTACCCTCCATAGCAACCGGGCCAATTTGGTTGCTTAGTAGTCACTAAAGTTATATTCCTGACAACCTGCATTTCAGACCATGTACGGTTTGCTCCAGAGGTGGGTAGTAATGCACTACATTTACAACATTACATTTACTTGAGTAACTGTTTGGAAAATAAATAACTTGAGTATTTTTTTTGGTGGGTACTTTTCACTGTTACCAAAGTTATGATGTGTTTCGTTCCTGTCGTTACATTACTGGTTTTAATTTAATCAGTGTTAATAAATGCATCATTAGAGATTTATGAATGTGACTCTCACGACAGCAGAACTTCACAGCTGCACGCTGTCACTCGAGTCCCGTTCAACACTACAGAAGCGTGCAACACAATGCCTTCACTTTACACCAAGACAAGGATATATTTCAAGATTAAAATTGCAGCTCCAACTTAAGAAAACACAGTGAGGTCAGTTTTAGAAATTGTATTGTTATAATGTGGGCTTGTCTGTGTCATGGTGATACTCATTCATTTTCAGCGTGATTCTTATGACCTCAGTTTCAAAGTTTGCATTTTTATATCAGTGCTGCAACATATCAGTGCCTACTGTATAAATCTTTGTAAACATCCATGTTAAGTGTAAATGTTTTGCCCTGCCTATCAAGATTGTGAGCATTTCTGCACGTGGAAGGTTGGCACGTGCAGCTTTTGACAGATGAGGGCGTCTTTGTCTTATGGACAACAAGTTTCCAAACACAGCGATAAGTTGCAATTTACCCCCTTAGTGTACAGAATTTGTTTGACACTGACAATGCTGGAACTACACTGAACTAAATTCACGCAGGACATACAAAGCTGTGAAATAACAACAAAAAGGGCATGAATAAATCATGAACTTTCTTCAGTGTATAATTAAACACTATATAAAACTTGGGACTGTGCAACATTGTTTTTCACTGTAATAATTACTATAAAAAGGAATCCAAACATCTCTTCTAATTGACAGATTCATCCAAATCTGAGAAGCATCCTTAAAGTGATAGTTCAGCATTATATTAATATTATATCATCTTTTCCGTGCCCTCATGTTCTTCCAACCCTGTGAAACTGTCTGTATTCTGTGGAGCCCAAAAGATGTTAGACAGAATGTTAGGGATGGACAGTCTCAGTCACCATTCCCTTTCAAAATTTTAAAGGGGAAAAACACAAATAGTTTTAAAAGAATATCTCAGCACTGTTCATTTATACTAGAATGCAAGTGAAATGTATACCAAAACTTTGAAGCTCAGAAAGCAAATAAAGGCAGCATTAAAGCAATTCAAATGACACTGGTTCAATCTGTCTTCAGAAGGGATATGATAAGTGTGGGTGAGAAACAGATCAATATTTAAATCCTTTTTAATTAATAAATCTCCACTTTCACATTCTTCTTGAGTTTTTAGTGATTAAATTCTTTGCACATATTGCCACCTAATGGGCAGGGAAGAGGATTAATAGTAAAAAAATACAAATAAATAAATAAATAAAAAAGGAAAAAAAAAACTTAAATATTATTAAGTTATAGATATGTATCTGTTTCTCACTCACACCTATCATATTGCTTCTGAAAATCACTGGAGTCATATTAATTACTTTTATTCTGCCTCTATGTGCTTTTTGGAGCTTCAAAGTTCTGGTGACCATTCACTTGCATTGTATGGACCAACAGAGCAGAGATATTCTTCTAATTCTTCATTTGTGTTCTGCAGAAAATTAACGATAACTTTCCACCCCAATTCTGACCCTCTGTCAGAAATGCTCTGTTTTGGTGCTGCTTCACCTTTTAAGACTTGACAGTAAATGCCCACTGTTATGATTGGCTTTCTGCTCTTGACTGACCTGCTCTCTCCTTGCCACCTCACTGCTCACTACTGGGCGTGGCTACAGAAGCAATAAAGCAGATGTTGATGTGTTTTTGTGGAGGCAGTCAGATGCAAATGTCTACTACAGTGTGACATCACAACGTGTAGAAGTAGTGAACGACTCGGAAATGCTCGCGTGCATGACACTCACGTAATATGTCAGATGAGAAGCAAATTCAGCGCTTATGAACGACAGATAATTGTCATTGAATTTGCTGAAAATAGATACATTTGTATACATTTTTTTTAAATATTTGTTTTTCTAAAATAGTTTTGCGTGCTACCATTGTTTTACTATAGATCAATAATGGTTTATATTGTGGTTACTAAGGTTTAAATACAAAAAAACATATTTAAACCATGGTGTTTGTAGTAAAACAATAGTAACCACAAAATGTTTAAATTTTATTACCATTGTTTTCTATTTCCTGTATTATTACTATGGTTTCACTATGAATATCATGATTAACAAATTATTACTGAAGTAAAACCATGGCATTTATTATGAGTTCACACAAAACTTGAGGAAATGCAAAACTATTTCAGAAACAAAAAATTCCCACCTTGTCCTCTATGGGGTTCTGTATATTTAACGTTTCATATTTTTAACTGAGGACAGAAATACCTTAGAGTAGGCTGGCTTGCTCGTGCAGTTTCAGCCAGTGACATTTCTAATGCTCTCTGGAGGGCCTGCTCCTCTGTCTGTTATAACAAATAGAAAAATGTCATGGTTTAAAAAGTTAAACAGTCAAATGTAGATTTTTATAAGAACAGTCCACTGAAACTCTCACAAAATGAGCAACACACCAGCCCAGCCTGAAATGACACTGATGGAGGCATTACATTCTGTGCCATGGGGGATACCAGTGGAGATGCAGCATTTGTCCTTTGTGCACTGTGGAGTAACAGAGAACAACTAAATACTAAGATACTATATTAAAACTTGTGTTAAACTTAATTAAATAAAAATTCTAACAGTTCTATAAGTTTCTCTGAATATGCGTACCTAATGCTCTGAGGTCTGGCAGTCCCAGTCAATCCATTTGACACAGTCCTAGTGCTCCCTCTAGTGGACGATGCTGATGCATGACTAGAAGAGGCTTGAGCCCTCATTAAAGCAGCATGCCTGCAAAACAATCCCCACCATCATTATAATGCCAGTCCTCCACGGAGCTTCACTAATCAGTGTGGCCACTGCAACACTGAGCTTACCCTGATTTGGAGACTGGCTTGCTGTCAGTCTTACAGTCATGGTCGAGTGGATGTCTGTGTTTGAGACAGTAGTTCAAGTGGCACTGGTCACAGGTCACCCTTATCATTTCCTTCTGCTTACAGCCCCCCTTGGAGCATTTGTTTGTAAAGATCTGTGGGATGAGAAAGAATCGGTTTGGCATTCATTTTACATTCTCACCTTGATCCATGAAAAATAATCATCTCCATTTCCTTTTGGTCCTCCAAATCAAGGCTACCTTTCGTTTCCTTTGAGCAGGGTCAGATTTGCAGTCTCTGTCTATGTGTTCCCCAACTTTAATGTCTGGCATTTCCCCTCTTTTAATGGGAATAGGGGTGTTGCACAATGGACATACAGGAACCTGGACATCCTGTACAGAGAAAAGAAACACATACAGTATCAGCATAGCTGTAAGTTTAAGCAGTTGTTAAATATGTACCGCAGTGATATGCTGAAGCAGGATAATTATTCATTAGACACAATTATACACACCTTCTTATATGACGAAGTGCACTTGTGATTTGCATAAGTTATGTGGTCTTTGCAGAAAATGTCTTCACAGGCGTCGCATCTCATGGGAAGAAAATCTGTAGTGTACACCACGTGACAAAAGAACACATATGATACATGATATGCATTAAATAATAATTAATCAGCATACTTATTGGCAGATGCCAATATGTGGAGAGCAGGGCGGGTCGCTGGCTGATATAACACAGAGATATATAAAATAGGGCTAATATCAGGGCTGTTCAAGTTAACGTGTGAACACATGCAGTTAAACGTGATTAACGTTGTCATTTTGAATGTTATTAAGTATTAACGCATTCAGTATGACATTATATCAGTTTAATTCTGTTCTGTGGGATTTCGAAAAACTAATCGGAACCTTTGGAGTTGACGGGGTAAGTTGTCACAAGAAAGTTATCACAAACTGGCTTATATCTCAGAAACTATTCATTTATACAATTTATTAATTACATCAATTGTTGGTCAAAACAATGTTTTGATATGTTCATACGTTAGAGGTTATATTTTTGCTGTTTCATGAATTGTTTTGTGTTTGATACTCTGCTATTTTTTTACTTTTGACATTTAGCTGAAAAGCCTATAATAGGCTGTGTAATGCATATCTCTGGTTTTTAGTGACCTGGGACCTCATTCCACCCATTGTACCTCATCTATTTTTGTATTTGTGCCCACACCTCTTTAGTACTTCTCAACCTTTCTCTTATGAATAGTGTAACATAAATACAAGGCAAAATTTCCACACACACACACACATGACTTGAAAGCTATTTCCATGCCCAAACATTTACCCTTTCAATCTGAAAATGGCACTAAAATCACATTCACAAATTTGTATAAAACAAAACCCCAACATGGTTTGATAAAAGTTCAACTGAACACATTTCAGTTTAAATATGGACACATTACGTGAATCCTAATATGGGTGGGGATTAGCAGCATATCGTTGTCTCTATTATTTATTATTTTATAACTATTTAATAACCAAAAGTGTATAGAGTTGTATGCAAATAGCATTGTTTATTTTGCACTTCTAAAAAGTCATATTTTTTTTTATTATTTCAAATACAAGTTTACTAATCACAGTATATTGACTTCTTATATCGATTACAAGACAAGTGATTACTATACTCATACAAATGTACACATACTTGTTATATGTGCTAATTCTTACTCAAGGTGGCGCTGTTGTTTCAGTGATTGACTTGATTTGCATTTGACATTGTTATTTGATGAAGAAGCAATGGGGAATTAAACTATAGCAAGTGCAACACATGAACAGAATGATTTGGTAATTGTCATTATTTGGGTGGACTATTGATATTATGTAAATTGTGTGACTTAAAAAATGCCTGAGGAAATACATGTGTAGCTCAATATGTATTTGACAGCCAGATGCGTCTCATGAAATTTCAGTGTGGAAGTAATAAATCCTGGTCTAGATTTTTTTTTGCATCTCTTTGATATATGAAAACTATAACACCAAAATATTACTTTCTAATTGTCTTGAAAACATTTAGAAAATCTGACATTATTTGGGCATTTTAAAGATCCATTTGTGTTAGATATATGTGCAGGGTTGCTAAAGACTCGAGGTACGTAATATTGTTTGGCGAAACACCCATGCATTTAAGGATTAATGACAGATGCTTTGTGACAACTTACCCCAAAGTGTGACGACATGCCCCACAATTGGACCTGTCTCCCTTATATTAATGATGATGGCAAATAATTTGTACACAAATCGCTGAAATGATACAAGCACTTATTTTACAACAACTAAAACAAAATAGGTGTATTAATCCATTGACAAGGCTGTCAGAAGATTTTAAAAATGATACATGGGGGAACAAACACATATGTTAATTTGCCAAGTAACCACAATGAAACCACAAAAAAATCATCAAATATTTGCCGGCTAATTGATTTCATCAACAGATCTGTCATATTCTGTTACTTCTATTTATACCTTAGACAGTTAAAAAGGGAGAAAATAATGTCTGGTGTTGAAGAAATGCCACACCTAATACAAACAACATGCATAGCATTTGTCATTCAGCACATGATCATGGACTTAATCATCCACACAAACATTAATAATTAACAGGCTGTAGGAAAACCGGACAGTGTGTTTAGACTGAAAACACCCACCAAGACGTTTGCAGGACTTTTCCGAGCAGTGCTCACCGAGATCTGGAAACTCCATGGCACAGTGGTGAAATGTGTTTTGCTTCTTTTACTGTCAACAGGACATAAAAACATCAGTCCTCTGACCTACAGAGTCATCTGTGGTCATATCAATCAAAACAAGCTGCCAACAAAAACATATTGAGCCCACTTAATGGCCAAACTATGTTTCAAAAGGCGGAAGGCTATCCTGTTTACCATAAACCAAAGCCATTACGTAACTGTTGTGTATCTGGAAGCTGCTTTATTTTGAGCGGTGAACAACCAATGCTGAATCATACGAATGAATGAGTGTCTAAATAGGAAAACAAATCTATAGTAACTATAAACAGATATGTGAGAGACATAAGTTCTTAATGATTATAACCAAAGTGTTTCTAGCAAGTCAGTCCACTGTCGGCCATGTTTGGAACGCTCTCGGGAGACTATTTCCAGTCATGAAAGAGCAGCTCCTATCTACTTAAATGGAGAAAGACCAAAATCTCAAAAACGGTTGGTCAAGATTATGATCAAAGAACATATTTCAAATCAGCAGTAAAATCTGAAAACACATGGTATCATAAATTCGGATTCTTCACCTCATATTACGCTAATAAAAACAATTTCCCCGGCTTGTATAACTAATGCGCATGCGCGTTCTCGAGTTGATTGACATGCGATAACTGCACCTAAAACACGATTGGCTCTTTTACCTCTAAGGCGGGACTTTAACATTGGACGTTAATTTATTTTAATAGAAGTGACCCGTCTCTGCTAAACAATCACTATTATAACTCGGCGTTATTAAATTATGATACAAATAAACTTTATTATAAAATCATTTTGTAAGTGGAAGACCGAGAGTTTGCGGCAGGTTAAAGGAAACATCTGTTAAAACTGAAGCCGAAAATGATTTTATGCGATTTTAATAAACAATACATTAGAATATAGTACATTTTACAGCGAATTAGCAGTGTCGCTTTGGTGTACTGTAAAAGGCTCTGAGATAAGCCGAAAACATCAAAAATCCTTTATTAATATATTTCTATTGATATGATGATAATGTGGGTCTTACCAAAATTGTGCGAAAGTCCACTTATATTTGTCCCTCCGTTGAGAGTTCTTCGCCAGTCGCTTCAATCTCTCGGCAGCAGCAAAGCCTCGGAGGTTTTTGAGATGTCATCACAGGAGGCACGAATCTAGCGGCAACAGGAGATTTCCCTTGTTTTTGTTCTTTCAAAATAAAAGTCGTCGACTTCTCCACAGTTTAGTAAATCATCAAGTAGGACCTAAGTCTTTTTTGCCTCTGGTAGAACACCAGAAGCACAGGCGGAAATCGCGGGGTTGTCCCACCCTAAAATATCATTAAAATATGTGTATTGTAAATAATATAATGATATATTCTTAAAATAATTGTTTAAGAAATAAAATAATATAAATGCAATCGGGCAACAACAAAAAACCCCTTCGTGTCCCCTTCAAAAATTGCTCTTGAGAATTGTTATATTTGTCCCATCCCCCAACATTTTGATAAAATGTTCGCCCCTGACCAGAAGCACGCAAGTTGTGCTTAATTTCTGCAGCACATTTATCAAAAGCATCGCTGTCTAATTCGTGCGTAAAACCGTTATTTTAAATCAACGTGAGCATCAGACAGTAAGTTCACTGCGTGAAACTAATGGTTTGTGCTTATAGTTCACGAGGGACTCAAAATAATAATGCATTTAGTTATTTATACCATGATCAATGCAAACATTTAAATGCTACACGGTAGTTTTGACATTAACACAGTCATCGTTCATTTAAAGAAATTTTCTTGTCGATGAGCATTGTTTATCAGTTGTGTATTTGAAGGCCAACTCGTATTTATCATTTATGTCATATATCATTTATTTTGGGCGAATTGTGAAACAACAACAAAAAAATGTCATCAGCTTATTATAAGATGAAACCTAAATAACGGAAGAGGCATATATTTATATAAAATAGGTAACCCTTAATTCTCTCCACAAAATATCTTGCTTGAAGAATACAGAAACAGATTTCCTCACATTAATATTTCAATGGACTTTTACAATGAAAGCAACTGGCAAAATTGTGCTTCCGGTACTTGTCGTTTAAGAGTTACTTATGATTTCTGGCTTGAAATGGGGATTATCACGCTCTGACTCACTGTCTGACGTAATCACGTTATTGCCGGAGATTTCCAGAAAATGCCACGAGAGGCCGTGATTCGGCAGTTTTCTCAGTAAATATCACTGCCATGGTGATCTTAAATATTTAGGTTTTGAAAGTGAGGTCACATTTGATATTATGCGCGACATTTATATTTTAATTGTGTTAGCTTAGCTGTAGTATTTCTTGGGCAACATTTTAAGGGGTAGGTTTGAAAAGGAAAATATATGCCCCAATCGGTTTACAAAAATATTGTAAAATAATTCAAATAGCTTTGTAATTTGACTATGTCAAAAATTATAGTTTTGATTTGTTTAACGTACATTAATTTGTGTTGTTTCACAGTTTGATGACTGTACCATAAATAAAATATGTGTGTAGGTTTGTCCACACTTTAGACTAGTGTAGTGCTGGAAAGGTAAAAGTCACAATGACACTGCTGTTAAATAACTTTGAACATTGTGATTGTTCAGTATGTGTCACCCCATGTATCCACTGAGTGCTGTGTTTCCTCATTCTGACTCTCTCCAGATAATCAGACCAGACATCTGAGGCAGACTTGGATAATCTGTCAGAACTCCGACTGTATGGAGTAGAGGTTTTAAGAAAAGGGACTTTCATTGTTTCAGAGTCTCTTATAATTCTACATGCAACAGAAGAGAAGGTACCGGGTAAAGACCACCCAAAAATAAATAAATAAATAAATAAATAAGGACAAGATAGCATTATATTAAATAAGAGGGAGGACTTTAATATATGCTTTGGTCTTTGCAAGCAGTTCTTTGTTGTAACAAACCAGTCACAATCAGGAACAGGAAAAATTGTCTAATTATTTGTGCACATTTTAACCACGTGGTGGCAGTGTTGTTGTGTTGTTGTTTCAAAAAAATAACAGCCTGTATACATTATTTATTGTAACATTTACTTAAACTTGTCCTGTTTTAAAAACTATTTTATTGCTAATAATAATAATAATAATAATAAAAAGCCTATTTATGTATAGAAAAGAGTTTCGCTATATAATTTAGAAAAGAAGGGATAAAATAGTTTATAACCATTGAAATGTATTACCTCCATGTCTATGCTCAGAGATCACTAATGCCCTTATTTGATGTAGGTTTTTCATTTTATAAATGTGTAGTATATTGAATAAATCAGTTGTATGACTGAGTATACAACGTCAGATAACCACTTTGAAAAAGCTTAAATATATTTGACAATCTGCCGTGCAATCTTCAAAATTTTACATATGTAACCATGAGAGGATCAATTCAAAGTATCGCCACATTTGCTTCGTATTAAATTTTGTAGAACATAACAAGCAAATTCAGTAATGTACTACAAACTGGGTGAACGAACTGGGTGAACTTCCTGATGTGTAATACTGAAACTGCACAAATAGAAAAGGTAAAGATGCTAACTTCATGGGGGCCTGGGTAGCTCAGCAAGTATTGACGCTGACTTCCACCCCTGGAGTCGCGAGTTCGAATTCAGGGCGTGCTGAGTGACTCAAGCCAGGTCTCCTAAGCAGGGATTGCTAGGGAGGGTAGAGTCACAGGGTACTCATGGTCATGATTGGTGGTTCTTGCTCTCAATGGGGCATGTGATAAGTTGTGAGTGGATCACGGAGAGTAGCATGAGTCTCCACATGCTGTGAGTCTCCGTGGTGTCATGCACAATGAGCCACATGATAAGATGCGTGGATTGACTATCAGAAGCGGAGGCAACTGAGACTTGTCCTCCACCACCCGGATTGTGGTGAGTAACCCTGCCACTACAAGGACCTACTAAGTAGTGGGATTTGGGCATTCCAAATCCCACTACTTAGTAGATACTAACTTCACGTTAGCCCTATATATCTTGCACTTTTAGTCCCTTTCCTCAGTCTCATATGAAAGAGTGGCAATAGCCGAGTCTAACACTGTCTCACCACATTATTTTTACTAAGAGCATTGTTTATACCAAAAAATAAAAAAAAAAAATTGTCAAAAAGATTAACAGCCAATGTTCAGGCTTTGAAACCACATGGAATCAGTCAGCCAATCATCCAAATGAAATGTCTGCAATTCTAATATATGCCTCATCAGCACAACACGCATAGACATAACATGCTTGTGAGCATACCAGCATATAAATTATTTAAAACAAAGACCACTTAATCGTTGCCTCTCATTATGCAACAGTGCACAGTCATGCTCCTGGAGGCCCGTGTAAAATATCATTTTTGTGCTCATCTCTGATTCTTCCCTGGTATGAAAGCACCTGGCTCATAAGCTGCTAATTTTGCTGCCAGATGGCACCTCTCATAGAACACCTGCTTCATCATCGGGATTCCTTTACGTTGCTGAAACTGTTTGCTTGCATGGTAAAATGATTGTAATAATTTCATATCCTCTTATTATCCCTTCTTTGCAGAAGCAAACGTTTATGCCTAAATGTGCCATGGCATAAATGCTTTTGTTTAGGGGTCGCTCATCACCATTTCTCACTCGCCCTGTCAGTAGTGTCACAAATTTCCCAGGTGTCCAGTACTTGCAAAGCATTTCACTTTTTATGTTTGTGTTTGACATACCATGCCTCATACACACATTCACACCTTCTAAAAGGTTTCCTGCTGAAATGTGACTTCACTTTTTTATGCTAAGCACTCACCACTGAAAATCCTCATAGGCTCACAGGTGTGATATTCTTGACGTTTCAGATGGACAGGATGCAAACATTATATGACATTTTTGTACTGTACTGTAGGTGGTCTCTGTTATCTGAAAGATGTAGTTTAAAGGTACTGACAACAAGCAACTGCAAATATTTAAAGTGATAGTTCACCCATTTGCTCACCCTCATGCCATCCCAGATGTGCGTGACTTTCTTCTGCGGAATACAAATTAAGATTTTTAGAAAAATATCTCTGCTCTGATGGTCCACACAATGCAAGTGAATGGTGACCAGAACTTTGAAGCCCCAAAAAGCACATAAAGGATGTAACGTAATCCAAATGACTCCAGTGGTTAAATCAGTTTCTTCAAAAGCAATATGATAGGTGTGGATGAGAAACAGATCAATATCAAATTCCTTTTTTTACTATAAATCTCCACCCTTCTCAACCCCCAACCAGCAGGTTGCTGAATGTTTAAGTGAAAGTGTAGATTTTCAGTAAAAGAGGGCTTAAATAATCATCTGTTTCTCACCCACATCTATGATATTGTTTCAGAAGATATGGATTTAACCACTGGAGTCATATGGATTACTTATACTTTACTTTCTTATACTTTCTTTATGTGATTTTTGGTGCTTCAAAGTTCTGGTCACCATTCACTTGCATTGTATGGACCATCAGAGCTGAAATATTCCTCTAAAAATCTTTGTTCTTCTAAAAAGTCATGCACATCAGGGATGACATGAAGGGGAGTAAATGGGGAGTTTTTTTTGCTGAACCATCCCTTTTATGCCTACACATCATCATGATTTCAAATAGGATTAAAACACAAAAGTATAGGGGAAACAAATTAGGTTTTGTAGTGCTTTTTTTTTTTTATCTTTGTAATTATTTAAAAATATATATGATCAAACTTCCTTGTCATGCATTTGTTTGCTCTGAAAACCCAGGAGTGACCTACTCCTCGAGTCCAACTATAAACAAATACTCAGTCTTTCTTTGTTTTGTCCTTACATTCAGTTGAGCGTATCCAGAAATTTAAGTTAGGCAGTCTCTAAATTGGATAGTAATTACTGCCACGACAAATTGAAGGGAAGCAATCCAACGTATTTTCTATTATGAGATAGTATTATTCTTGGTTAATAATCCCTTTATGCATGATTGAATTTTGATAGGCTGTCTGAATGATAATTGCACGTAATAAACCATTGCATCTGAAGGCTTGTTAAGCTTTTGTGATTGGACATATCTGTAATTCTTATTACCAACTGCAACTGTGTAAATATTTGCATTGGTCTTATAGTACAACACTGTATTGCAGCATTTTTGAAAAAGAAATGTTGGATTTACCTACAGTTTATGTCAATAAGTTATCTACGGTAGTTTTATATGATTCCAACAAGCTTATTTATATATGGCAAGATACTTATCCTTCTGAGACCCTTGCAGCGATTTGTTTTAATTGTACTGTATGTAAGACCATATGCAACAGTTATATATAGAGTATATTAAATAAGATATCTTGTGCTTTTCATTGTGGCCAATATAAAAATATTATAATAATAGTAATTTTACCATATTGATTTAAAAACAAATATAATATAGGGGGAAATAGGGAAGGATACCCATGGGGTAAGATGATCCCCGACCTTAACCTTTTCTTCGGGCCGTAGATGGCCCTAAATCTCATCTCACACATTTACTGAAAGGCAATGCTCCTCTCAGTCTTGTCGTTTTTTTTTTCTAAATATCAACATTTGTGAGATTAAGGATTTAAGGTTAATTTATTTAATTTTGTGTAGTTGGAAAATACTGATTAGTGATTTTATGTTTGATATACATTTTATTTACATCTATTTGTTAATGGGGGATTTGTACATTTGTGTATTTAGGTTTGCGGAGTAAAATAATTTGTATTTTGAAGTGAAAAAGAAAAATGAGACCCTTGGGGTAAAATGCCCCCCTCAGATTTGGAGCTGAAGCCCACCAGTGACATCATGTTGCTGTTGTTATTATCATTTAATTGAATAAATATTATAAATCATGGGGTGATAATTCCGTGAGTTAAATGTAAATTTTAAACATATTCATTTTAACCTACAGGTTAATTGAGCAGAATTTAATCTGAATTGATAGTATTGCTATTGTGACATATCTTCAATACAAATATGTTCATAGGCCTGTACAGTATACATAGGAAAAAATACCTTTCTGATGAATATCTTTGACTAGAATTATATTATTTGATGTGAACTAAAGTGTGAAATTATATAATTACAGTACTTAGAATATTTGATTTAGTATATTACATAAAATTACAAACAAAAGTACATTATTTAGAATGATATCAGATGGAGCTTAAATGTTCTGTAAAGATCAGATGACACCTGTGACAAGTATAGGTGAGTGTGTGGGGGTCATCATACTGTACCCCAGAGTACATATTATTACCTAATTAATATATCTATAGCTTATTACATTTCCCTGTACATGTTAATCTTATGTCTAAATATGTTACAATTTAAAAGCATCCCTAGTTATTATTCTATTTTTTTTATATTCCTTCTCTCATGGCTGTGGGGGACACTGCACACTTGCTCAAAGCTTTACCAAAGTGACAGCGCGACTTGTTAACGCGGAGGATCGCCTTTCTTTTTTTTAGCAGATTTCCTCAATGAGTTAATGGGCCGTAAGAGGAGGCGGCTCGGGGCCAGAGGAGAGTTGGAGGGAGGATGAATGTAAAAGAGGCGTCAATAAACATGTCAAAGACAATGAGCTAAAATACAACTCCACTGAAGAGAATATAGAAGTGAACAGATGGGGTGAACCCCACTGTCAGGACCATTCAGGATGTGAAAGTCGGCCGTAGCCTACAGAAGACTATTGTGGCGTAAAACAAAAGCGAAATAAACATGAATTTAATACGGGTGTAATAGACAACACTGTAAAAAATGTAAAATACTGTAAAAATTCTACAGAAATAAAATGTTAATTGATTAACAAATATTAAATGTAAAATATAAAGTAAAATGTTTTAATATATTTTAAAAGACAAAACAGTAGTTTTTACAATAAAATGATGTAAAAATTAAATTATTTAAATGTAAAGTAAGATTTTCCTGTATAATTGTAAGAGAGTATGTGTACTTTTTACAGTAAATTATTGTTAAAATTACAGTAAAAAACAGTAATCGGGCATTCCCACAATTCCATGCGTGACCCATTACGTTTCATAATATCATAATATTTTATGGGAACAGTTGTTTCATCATATTTTTAATATCAGTTACGTGTTATATTTGATGTAGTTTAGTTCATGTTTACTGCATTATTTAAATCTCACATGTGTTACCATGATGGTGTTTAGTGTTTGTGTGAGTGATACTGAGCACACACTGAGTCTCTATACATTTATTAGTCATTACTCCTGGAAGAGTCACTACTGAAATGTGTCTGTCATGTGTCCTTCTGTAGTTACTACGATGATTAACAAATATCTTATAAAATAATCAACAGATTTTTACAGTTTCAGAAGGCATGTTTACTGTAAATTTAACAGATTTTTTTTTTTTTTTACAGTGCCAGCGCGTAAATTACAACCATTTTAAACTGTAATGTACAAGTTGTTCTGTAAAGTGGTTAACATTTTAACTACATTTTTTTTTTGCAGTGCAGTGTCTATATCGTGGGTATATTAGCCTTTCGAAAACTAAATTAAAACCCAATACAGCAGAATAACAATTGCTTGGCTTGTAGAGTCTTAAAATGTATCCTACCTATGCAGACTATGATACATTATAAACTGACCACCGCTTGATGGCGCTCTTGCATTCGAATTCAGACTAAATTGGTTTTTGGAGTGGTAATTAAAAGGACACAACCTCATTAATGAGCAATAGAACGTTTATCAATTAAGCTCGACAACGCTTGTTTAAAAGTGACTTGCTGTATTCACGGACTGCTGAAACGGTTGATAAAACTAGTCTAAAATGTAGGGGTCCTAATAAACGGGTGCGCATAATGCAACTTTCATGGATGGTACAGTGGGGACTGGTTTTTGCAAATGAAATATGTCCTATTCGCTTCATAGAAAGAGAACGGCGTACACAATTCATTAAGAAGATAGCTTGTTAATTAGCGCTAAGTTAACCTGATTGCTCTTAATTAAAACATCTTTCCTCGTTTACGATGTGGATATATGCAGATCTCCTGGGCTTTGAATTTTCTTCAGCAGCAGATGGCCAGGCTGCAGATAATAGTTAACTCTCTCCCTGTCTCAGATCTCTACAACGTGAGCTACCGACCTGGCAGGAGATTAACGGACAGCCCAATCCTAACTAAAGAAACGTTTAGCTATTCCTGGCCCATGCAGCAGATCAGGGCAGGTTAGACTGTGTATGCGACACTTTAACATAGTGTTTCTCTGAGTTAACATCTCCTGTGGGCATGGTGATGTCTCGATTGGGACATCATAAGCCAAAACAGTCATTGCCAACCATGACCTCCGTCTATTTTGGGGGAATAGTCTTGTGACAATCAATGCCAAAGCTAGTGAAAAGAAAGCACACACACACATGAACACACACGCACCCACACATGCTTTGCCACTTTGGGTTCTTAAGGGAGACAGTTGTCTCTTTGCATTCCCAAAGATCTGAGACACTTCAGGAATTAAATGGGGTTGTGGGGAAGATTTGGTTATTTTCTTTCCCCATTGTGTTACATTACAAGATTGAAGTTGAATAATAAGGAATGAGTCAAACTGCACACCCTTCATCTGCGGAGCTGTAATTAACGGGAAAAATGCAGGCGCGGTGAAAAAATGCAAATGATTCTGCACAAAGGCTTCTCACAAATTGGCGTCACCATTTCTCAAATTATATCATTACTAAATTTTGAAAATGTTAATCTGTTGAGCGGATTTCCCGGGGGAGTTGAGTAAATTAGTTCTATTTCCGAACTGCCTCGCTGCGATGGCACGGGAGCGACAAGCACCTCTGATTCGCTGATTACAATTAGACTCCCCAGTTTGGGCTCCTTCAAGCATAGATAATTTTCGGCATATTAAGCACGTTTTAGCAAAGGTGATAAGTCAGTTTTAATTGAAATGAAATTATTATTCTAATGGAAGTTTGGTTATTATTATTAGGAGGCCGCACTCATTTTAGATTCCTTTTTAATATATAAATGCGGCGAGTAAAAAGATTTTGTAGGGTATTAGGGTGTCAGGATTGAATGAGGTAATTTGAAGGGAATTACTTTCCCTTCTATCAGAAATGAAGTGAATTAAAAGTCCAAATCAATCGCTTTCACTACTCCATTCTACTTTGACAGCAGCACAATTACAGATAATTAGATGGAGGAAACTTTTAATTGTAGGGATTAAGAAGAGGGGGGATTTTTTTCAGGATCAGAGGGAAAAAAGATTGGAAACAGTTTCCTGCCTGCAAAAAATCGAATCAAAGGATTTGGTTTAAAACAGTAACGCCACGTCCTTTCTTTAATTGGAACTGCATCTCGTCGTATCAAATCGTTCACAACAATTAATTTAGATTTGATTCTATAAGTATCATCAAATCGAATAATGTGCAACTTCATTTAGATAGTTAAAAATCAACGCGCGTGAAGTTAATTGAGTAATTAAACTCCTCAGCTGTTGAGTATTAATTTGCTATCCTAATTAAAAATATATTTGATTTTATGTAATGTTAGTGATGCGGGCGGCGGATGAGCGCTTTGATGAGTTAGTTTGGTTAGGCGTTACATCTAAACACCTGCTGTTAATGGAGTCAGTGACGTCTACTTGATTGCACATGCTCATTTGCCGCCAGAGGCATGGTTTGAAGGGGAGCTTTGGGTGGGTTCTGCTCCGGTACACCCAATACTCCATCCTAGTCGAGTTCAAATAACTTCCTGAAACTGAATTTTCACTTGCTCATCATAAGACATATGGGTACAATTATTGGGATTTGAAGGTGTGCTTCAGTTATCTGGTTTAAGGCATGTAGGAAAGGTGGTGTTATTTGAGCATACTGGTGCATGTGTGCGTGTGTTTGTTTGTTTTGTGGATGAGGTCCAATCCTGAATCTGTCATCTCCCCTGGGAGTTGATTTAATAAAGTTGTGGACTTTGGAAGAGGCCGAATGAATGAACTGAAGCATGCGTAATAACTGTAAAAATTATTTAATGACAGCTGCTCCAACACAGATTTTATTGGCTTTAAGATGACAGAAAACTGTCAAATAATGAGCACACACACACACACACACACACACACATAGCATATTCGTTAGAAATATAATCACGTTCAATAAACCGAATTGGCATTTAATGTCCACTTATCTCTTGAGGTAGCTACAATGTTACATTAATCGATGGACAAACTATTATTTACAAATGTGGCCCACTGAACTTAAATTGTGAATGAAAACCCAGAATAAATGGCAAATAAGACAGTCTAACAACGGTCCTAACGCAAGTCTTGTTCGTCTTATTGTCGGGTTAATTAAAGCTTGGATCTGACAATGGCACTTGGTTGTAGAAAAACGGATTTAAATGCAATGTCTCCCGGGAGCGCGTGTCAAGGGCTGCTTTTCATTGAGCTAAGATCGCGCCAGGATGGGACCGCGCCCTGATCTGTCAAAGCTGCAATTATAGAATTTTGATGTTCAAAAAAGGGATCTGGACAAACCGAATTATTCATACTTGTGTACAGCACGTTCAAACAAGTTTAAGACGCAAAGAAAATGGCATTTACAGATTCCTCTAACTTCTAAAAGCACTTTTTGTAAGATAGAGGGATAAAAGGCTAGATCGTGGGACGTTTGTAAAGGGTTCATTAAAATTTAAACATTGAAATGCAGAGGGGTGCCATTTGGGCTCGAGGTCAAGAGACGAACGGATTATATACTTCCTCATAATAATATTAATTAAACAATTTGCATGCTAATAAGGTAACAATTATCGGGCCTCTGTTGAAAGATTCGGGTTATTACAACACGCCAATCCGGGTGCCAAGGGTCAGGGAGTGAGTGGGGAGCGAAATTTCAGCTCAGATTAACATTATGACAACCCCAGACAGGCCAAATAAAGTCGAATTAATTCTCTGTAATGAGAGGGGAATTTAAACATTGCATTCATAAAAGTATATTTTGCGGTGGGTTTAATGTATAAGATAAATGATGTTACACAAGGTGTAGCCAACTAGGGCATCTGCTACCAATACAGACAATAGTCACTGCACAGTACTGACTGACTCGGCGTAGTTTGTAGACCTAATAAAAAATATTACATTATGGATCAATCATGAAATGCAATGCTCTTTTGTATTTGTTGCCCATAATAGTATAGTGTAAATAATATTTAATGAATTTTTATCGTGTGTGATAATATATATATATATATATATATATATATATATATATATATATATATATATATATATATATATATATATATTGTGTGTGTGTGTGTGTGTGTGTATATATATATATATATATATATATATATATATATATTGTGTGTGTGTGTGTGTGTGTGTGTATATATATATATATATATATATATATTATTTATAAATATATAATACATTTACTACATTAAATATTATACATATAAATCATTTTAATTAATTGATTTTAATTAATAAACGAATATTTTTTTTCAGAGGTGCATAACTATTAAAGCACGTATGGATATTATGGGCTATACAGTGACCATAAACCGGGCTCAATCGGTGTATATGCATTAATTACACCCAAATGCAATGGCTGAGGGAATATATCTAATTTTCTGTTAAATGTCGAGTGCTTTCTAATGAGCTATTCGTGTAATTAAAAGTTCATTTATTCCTCAAGCACAATCAAATGTTGTGGTTAAGATCCCCTCTTCTTAAGTCTCAAACATTGTGTTAAACTCATGACGCTTCAGCATCGGACTAGTTATAGTTTTGAATTAAAATTGACCCTTTTTGGATTGACAAGCAGTCTATCAAAACATAAGTACATATTCGGGTCGGGCAATTTGCAAACACGCATTGATCAAGGAGTCTTACCTGCTCTCATGGCGACATTTGTCGGTGCATGGGTGTGTGATTGTTTTCTCATGTGCTTGAGTTTGTCTGTGAGTGAACATATTTGATACGAGAAGAGGGACATTGTCTCAAACGGTGATGAATCCGCCGCCGCTGTGTGCGGCTACAGTCCGAGGTGAGATTTCAGTGTCTATTTAGCGTTTAACTGGGTATCAAATCTGATCGCTCTCCCTCTAAGGCCCCCTGTGTAGTCGTGATGTAGTTCTTATCAAAGCCCTCCTGTCTTGTTGTGACAGCTCTGATATTGTTTATTGAGGTGGATGTCAGGTTTAATTAGCAATCGATATGGAAAGCGTTTTCAGACGCCGTCTCTGACGTCAGCGCCGATTAACGCTTCTCATTGGTCTCAAATTCCCAGAGCCGAAGCTAATTATCGGAAGCTTCGTGTTGATAAAGAACAGCTCATCCTACTCTCCACATCATGTCCCCTCCTCGCTAGCCACTCTCGCTGCATGTTTTTGAAATTCACATTACCAACCACCAGACGTCGTTTCCTTTTGCCTGGGAGATGATGAACAGCAGGATACTGGATCCACCGCATGCCCAGTTTGGAGGCTCTCTCGGTGGGATGGTGAGCTTTCCGTACCACCTAAGCCACCATCATGTGTACGAATTAGCCGGTCATCAACTTCAATCTGCGGCCGCGGTTCCTTTCTCGATAGACGGATTACTAAACGGCTCCTGCTCCGCATCTGTGGTTAATTCCAACCCCCTCTTGTCGTCTGGCTGCGGCATGAATGGAGATAACCAACAGTACAAACTCACAGGTAAGCAAACACACTGAGTCATTGGGGTCTTTTATAGAAGGAAGATAGCATGTTTATGTTTTCCATGAAGCGAGAAGAGTCTTGGGAAACAAAAGAAGCGATTCTTCATGCGTTCACATGCGCTAGTTTCCTGGAATTAAAGCAGTCGTTGCAAGAACTGACTTTTATAACAAAGAGAGGCTAATAGCCAACATTTAGCCAGTTTCTTTAAAATTGGGAACTTGCAGACACCATGCACTTCCTTCTCTTCATCGTTATGTTCTCATTGTTATTGCTATGTTTTTTTCCCACACTAAAGAATGAAAGAAATAAAAAAAACGTGGCTATTTGGCTGATTTAGTCTACAGGATAATTCAGGGAAATAAACACCACGAATGTCAGTGGGCCCATTGATGTTGTGGTTTTGTCACCGAGCGAAGTAATGCGCGATTCTAATTTATTGTTTCTCACTTAGATTCGGTGGATCCAGAAAAGGATAGCCCGGGTTGTAAAAGAAGACGAACTCGTACCAATTTCACTGGCTGGCAGCTGGAAGAATTAGAGAAGGCTTTTAATGAAAGTCACTATCCAGATGTGTTCATGAGGGAAGCACTTGCTCTGAGATTGGATTTGATAGAATCGAGGGTGCAGGTAAATACACTGACTTTATCCTTTCAAGTGTTGTGGTGTGAATTATTAAACTAATGTATCACAAATAAATCTGGTATCAAAACAATACGGGTTTATGTATAATCGTGTTAGTAATCGATTATTTAGTTCTTCCCAGTTCAATATAGTAGGCTAGGCCTTTTTGTAAATAGCGCGGGACGTGCTAATATGGCAGCAGTTTCTGTATTAATATGACCTCCTTTAATGTTTAGAAAGCTTTATTTAAAGTTTATATTATATAAAATAAGTGAACTAGAATGATGTAATTGAATCTGCTGTGTTTTGTGCTGTGGCTCGTGTTAGCTTAACGATGGAAAATATTTGGAAATTATCTTTCACTAAAAGGAAAAAACAATGAATCAAATAGTGTATTTTTAGTATTTAGTATTGTCGTTTACAACTAATGGTGGTGTAAAATGTATTTTAACACGGAGGAGAAAAGACACATGAACGATTGCAGACATCCCTTCTACAGTTTCGGTGAATAATTTCAATTCAAATTCTGCTCTCTTCGAAAGTGCAGTTTTCGTTGTGAAAATTAATCTCTGTCGAGCGTGAATCTAATTTTTGTTGTGGCCTGCAAAAACAGTCAAATATTTGGCCTACAAATCCAAACTCATTACCTAAAAATAATGGTGCGTCTTGTAATTCATCTGTAGGTTTTATGATGCGGCCTATTTTTTAGAGAGGCACATATGATGACGTATTTTAAATATTATATTATACTAAATTTGTTTAATATTTTTTTTTTGTTTGGATAATTGCATTTTATTTTCATTTTTTCATAACGTTATTTTTTTGTGAGGATGTGAGACTTTAATTGTTTTCGTCTTTTTTTTTTAATTATTACTTTTAACATTTCAAAGACCTTGTGGCAAGTTTTGTAAATATCATGCATATATCTGTGTATGTGTTCTATATTACAGCTTAATAAATTGTTCATGAATTAAAATTAGGCCTAGGCCTACATTGCTAGCCAATATAACGTTTAATTATAAAATCCTAAATATATCGCTTATTTTTCATATATAATCTACAATTATAAATCCTTAAATAATATTATTATTGTCATTATTTAAAACCAGACATGCCATTATTTCAAAATGATTTATAATAATGAGGAGCTAGAAAAATTAAAATAAAATATTTTTTTCACTGTATAGGTATGGTTTCAGAACCGCAGGGCAAAATGGAGAAAAAAGGAGAACACGAAAAAAGGGCCCGGGCGACCTGCACACAACTCTCACCCGACGACCTGCAGTGGCGAACCCATGGACCCAGAGGAAATTGCCCGCAGAGAACTGGAGAGGATGGAGAAAAAGAAACGCAAACAGGAAAGACGGCTTTTAAAGTCCCAGAATAAACTGCTAGCGGGGGACTTATTTCACACCCCAGGATCTGACAGTGACAGTGGCTTGTCACAAGTTACGGACAATGAACAAAGTGTCCATTTCGACATGGGCCGAAACCAAACGCAACCAATCTGTGACCAAACACCACAGAAACTCCAGAACCAAAGAAACACAGACCAAGACGCGAGTGGATCCGAGCTGGACTCGTCCGACAGCGGTCAGCAGTCAAACCTGTGCTCCAACAGTAGGTCTTCCACCCTTCAAAAACTCAATCCTTTCAGTGTGGAAAGTCTTCTGTCGGACTCCAGGCCCAGGCGCAAACCGTCCATGGACTTCCCAGTACCCGCTCCACGGCCTTTGATAGGCAAAGGACATTTTTTACTCTACCCTATTACACAACCGCTAGGTTTTATTGTTCCTCAGACTGCTTTGAAAATAACGCCAGGCCCTGATACCGACAATGGCCAGAAAGTCCCAGCTACTGACAATATATTTGCTGGAAACCCAGGGCACAGGGACACCAAGGAGAACTACAATGTAAACAACAACACCGGCGCGCCAGCAGTCAAAGGCCAGGTCAGTCAGTCGGGCAGCACAACGTGTTCACCACAGAGCAGTCCACTACAGACTACATTTAATGGCCACTCCGCGGGCAGCTGTATCGAAAGATGCTCACAAGACATAGCGTTAGACCTCGCCGATCCAAAGTCTCCACAGTCGGAGAAAAAGGAGCAATCGTTACCCGACTATCCACCACAAAATTCAGAATCAACGACAACCAACAAGGACACCGACAAAGACTCAGTTGATGTCGATATGGAATAAATTTAGTCATAATAGTAGAAACTGAGGAGCGTGTCGATATTGCTGAGATAAACAGAAGAGGAAAAAACTTGACATATCGAAACGTATCGTTTTTATCGACATATTTATATTCCGGTTAGGGGAAATATCTGTGTGATTAATTTGTGTATGTGTGTGGTGGGCTATCAAATGTTTATTAAGCAAATAGTTGCAGCTCCTTGTATAAAAAAACAAAAACAAACAAAAAACACACAAAACAAGACAAAACCTCAAACGTTGTACAAAGTATTAAGATATTTATATATGTAAGTTTTTCATAAATAAATCGATTGTATACAACAAACCAAAAGCGTGGATGGCCCTAAATAGAGCTTATACTGTGGGTAGCTCCTTCTCTTAAAACCCTGTGTTGTAGGCCTATTTTGTGTATTGCTTTTACAAATGTATTCATCTATAAGCTACACTGAAATGAGGTTACGAGCCGGAGGCGAAAAGACCCGTTCGACTCCTGCAGAGTTTTGATATGAAAGTAATTATTTTCCCAGTGGCTACTGCAGGGATTCAGTTTATTTTAGCCCAAAGGGTTATAATACATTACCGATTTCTAGTGATATGAAATCACATAAACTTCCAAGAATAATAGAATTAGCATGAAAGGCTGGGGTGTCAAATTGAAATACGAAAATAATAGCCCCGGCAGCTGGGAGTGTGTTTGTGCATATTGGATAGGAGATGGGAATTCGTGGGGCGGAATTTTCATGAGCTTTTCACTTTGTCAGGGCCCTTGTAGCCGGCTATATTAAGATAGATGTTCGATGATATCCCTCATTGTTCTGTCGCTTATATTGATGTTCCTGTGTTATCAGCCTATTGATCATGCGTCGGCTGTAATAGGACGGGCGAAGCAAACGTGCCTATTTACAATAGCAGAACACATTTGTTCTAATAGGGTTGGCGGTCCCATGGGACCCTGTGGGGGCTCCTAGACATCTGCGCCTTGACAACATTAGCAATGCTGACCAGATCCAAAGCCGAAGTAAGAAAAGGAGGTGATCAAATTCAATATTAATAACCGTGATCAGTTCAATGATAAATACAAGGGGTAAATATCAACAATGAATGATCATTTTCAGTTTCTATGTGTTTAATTTGGTCCTACAGATGCGTTTATTGTCTTTTTAAATAGCCTCTCACTTCCACTGGGCCTTGATTTGCAAATAAATTGAAAATAATCAGCGAGGCCGGCGCAAATGAATTTCTGAGCCAGTGTCTATTTCATAATATTTACATAATTTTCACCAGAGACAGACTGAAGATTTAGCTTATGGCGTTCAGGGCAAATAGACTACACAAAAGTGGGCTAGATCAAACCAGCAGGGGGGATAATAGAAAAGATGTACACGTCACAAATAGTCAGAAAACCAATAATATCATATTCTCAAAGCACTAAAATACAGAGTAGCTACAAAAACAGTAACAAGTAACCTATTATTTATGATACAGATTAAAAGATTGGGTCTTTGAAGCCACTATGTCTCCAAGTCAATCGGGAAATGTATAGGCTATATATATTTTCAGTCAGTGAATTGCTTTTTGTATATAAAAAAGCAAATGTTTAGAAAATGAGAGTTGGCTGGAGGTGTCCTTCAATTTACTGCTGTTTTTATTTTTTTATTTTTTGGCTCAGGGGTGCGCGTTCATGTTTAATTCATTTGCAGTCTGAATGGGAGTATCGCTGGCTGCACACTGGTGGCCTTAAGGTGAAATTAGCGATTTGCTTAAGTAGTTAAGCTTTTTGCCCGAAAGCAGCACGATGTAGCCTATATGATTCAAGAAAAACTATCAATCGATATGGCCCAGGCAGCCTCCAGGAGATGTGTCCTCCATGAATCATACTTTATGAATTCAATTTCTACCCGGAGAAATTTTCAATTTGAACGCTGGATCATTATGGGAGAGTGTAAATTGTTTTTGCTCTATTATGCATCGGACGCCATCATTTTTCTTTCTAATTACGGAGGTGTCAGGTCGGGCTGTCATGCAGGCGCTGATTTTCAATTTAACTGATCATCATGCATTCATTTTGCTATTTGATAAATCTGCTATCTCGACGCCACGCCATGCCTGGAATGTAAAGAGAGAGAGAGAAAGAGAGAGAGAACAGCAAAGTAATGGGTGTGTGTGTGCAATAAGTGCAGATCAGGCAGCTAATTTAGCACCTCCTGATATTCCATCTCCATTTCTCATTTTCAACTCTCTAAGGAGAGAAAAGCAGCCCAAAGGCAGAAAGCTGGTATTCAACATCGGGGCTAAAACGACTCGGAAAACGCTTGTTTTCCTCAACACAGTTTCCAAATTAGGATATCAAGCTTAATTAATGCTAATTGAGTTCCTCAATACGTGTTATTTTTATTTAATAGGCCTATAATCAAATTCGCGCGATTAATTATGAAGGTGATTTCAAGAGCCTCATTTGCAACCTCTACCTAAGTGCTGTCTAGATTTTTTCTTTTGTCGTTTAAATTTTGTTTTTTTTACGTATTATTTATTTATATATATATTTATTTATTTATTTGCCAAACTCAGAGACCGAGCTCATATACCTTGAGGACAGGTGCAAGGCCAATGGGCCAAACGAATGGTGATTATATTTTCTTCTCTATTAAGCTGCACAGTAATTTAACATGAGCCGTACTGAATCTCCATATGACTCCTCATATGTGATTCCTCACAAATAGCTAAAGACCACTGTTTTTGCTTTTAATTATGTTTTTTTTTATATAGGCTATATTTATTTTGTGTATAGGCTATGTAAACAATGTATCTCAGCCTGGCTAATCGAGGAAGGCAAAGAGACATTCTGATTGTGGAAAAAATGGTTTTAGTGACTTTAGGTTATTAATTGGTTTTACAATATAATGTTATATTTGCATTTACCTGAGGCACTAGGAAGGAGATTTTTGTTTTGTTTTATTGAATTGTCCTGAAAATGAGAATAATGTAAAAGTATTTATTATTATTATTATTATTATTTATTTATTAACAATGAATGTAATTTCATCGGGGATTGGCATATCAGCTCGAAAATAGTGTGAATTTGAGGAATCAAAACATCGATTGGGGTTCACAATCTTTTGTAACAAGGAGCAATATTTCTGATGAATTTGACACAACAAAATCTATACAAAGCCGAGCGAATTTAATTGTCCATATGGACAGATTGATAGCT
Source organism: Xyrauchen texanus (assembly GCF_025860055.1). NCBI lineage: Eukaryota > Metazoa > Chordata > Actinopteri > Cypriniformes > Catostomidae > Xyrauchen > Xyrauchen texanus. The sequence goes on from NC_068283.1 coordinate 16,568,916, forward strand.
ATATTAATTTTTATTTTTTTTATAAATCACAAAAGCAGGCCTTCCTTAATTGATTACATGCATAAAAATGAAACCCAAACTGATCAAACATCAGATTCTTCAACACGACTAATATTATGCGCCTCTACCTTACTTGGGTTAATCAATTTAGGAATCGTGCATAAACAATGCACATGTCAGTTATTCCCTCAACCCGCAGAGATTTGCATGGCAGAGATAAGAGAGTTGAAGTCCGCAGGTGAATAAATGGGCATAGGCTGTAAAGTAATCCTAAAACACATGGCAGAGTAGCTGCAGGATAGGAGCCAAATGTCAAGTACCGTTTTAAGTGATTATAAGAAAGATCTAAGCGGCACTGATTTTCTTTGGCTACCAATGGTAGAGCCCGCTGTCCCTGGAATCTCTTCACCTCTACTCCTTATTGAAATAAGATTGAATTTTGATTCAACCACCCTTACAATATGATGGATTGGCGTTAGCTTGAAAAAAAAAAAAAAAAAATGTATGTCATAGTTTTCAAGCATAACACCGTCTGAATTTCAAAGAGACCATGCATTTGGATTTGGACAATTCACTGAATTAAATAATTATTTATTTAGGCAAGGCAATTAAAAGAGTAGCATAACTGACACATAAAGCAAAGTACTATTTAGAATCGGCCAGTTTTATTTGATCAAAGTAATGAAAATAGAATACAGAATATAAAGTTCTAAAGCATCATTTTGAGTCTGGAATTTACAAATTTCATCATTCTCAAAATTTAAACCTCTGTAATGTAGAAAGACACTGAATTTCAAGAGGTGTAAATGGGGGAAATTATCAAAACATCTATCTCCTGCTCAATGCACAGAGCTGGCAAAACAACCCCACTAAATTATGGACCTTTTGCCATAGCAGTATTACAGGTTAACATTTGAAATTCTCCATACATATGCTTGACCCAGTGTCAGTCATTATGATAAACATGACCCAAATGTTAGCACTAACTCCCTGGGTCATTGTGGTTATTAAAACTCTAACAGCCTGTGACAGCTGCTTTGCTCTTCTTTTCTAATTATCACCTTGTGAGATGTGTTTCATTACCTATATTTCATCTGATAAACTACTGATTTCTGTCCAAAGGACAATTTTTGTAGGCCCATGACAATAGTCTCGACAACAGTTTAATGAATATGTGGACCTGGTGCATCTTTCTGGATCTTATTGACCTTAGAGTCATTATTAAGAATTATTATTTGTTTGGCAATATGTCATAATAATTATAATATGTTAAATATGCTTGTTGAGAAAAAAAAAACATACAATGATTGAAAATAAATTATATGTTTCTCATTATGATACTAGATATTACTCTCAAAACATTGCAAATTATTTATTTATAGCAGATCTCCTCAAATGTTTAGCATTAAAGCATAATTGCAGCTGGCAATGACATGTTCTTGTTTCAAAATGTAGGCTGAAAATGTCACAACAAAGAAAAATGGTAATTAGTATTACCTTAACCATTGCTGATACACATTTTTGGCAATTAAACAGGGTTATCCCCTCATCAAAAATTCTTCAGGATGATGTTACTCTGTGACCCACAATAGTCTTTATTCATTCAAAACCTGAAGTGTCTAATTCAACATCTAAGTCAACAAATTCTAACTTTAAAAGCTAATGACAGTATTTTGTATATTGGTTAGTCAAAATATAACGTTGATGCCCAAAACTTTTTTCAGTAAAAACAATAATTAATTTCTTAATGATTGGCTTCGTGAAGAAGGCAGAACCAATGATGCATTGTATAACAAATGTATATTCAAAAATATGAATCAGAAAATGAAATGCTGAACCTGGCAATGGTAGGATACAAATAAAATCTATATGTGCTTCACTGTGGACTGACACTAGGAGTTCATTCTCATTTGAAAGCTAATTCTTTATCAATTAGAAGTGAAAATGGAGATGGTATGAAGGATCCTACTGAGCCTGGCACCTGAATGTTCCTCACCTGTGCTGATGTGCCACAGTGATGGCTAAAGCTCTCAGAGGTGATTTAGAAGGTGCTGTGTAAACAGGCGTTTCACTCCCCTGTCTTCCCAGGGACTCCAGACCCTAGAGGTTAATGAAGTGTGAAGTGTGAAAACTTCACACTTCACAAAGTTAAATAGTGATTCCAGATGTTAAGGCAACAAGTGTCGGCCCTTTAAGGGTCACAAATAACTCTAGATATGTGAAAGACAAATAATCTTCCCTCTGACCATCTACCAACTACCAAACTAATGCCTTTTTGATCCAGTTGTTTGTTGTAAGAATATACAGGGTAAGAGAGCATTATTAAAATGAATTCAGAGAAGCTCATGTAACCCATCACAGCTCAGCAGAAGGTGTAAATGCGTTGATGTTCTCAGTAAAGATCTGGTTAACATCATAATGACTTCATATAATGGTGAAGTGACAGTTTGAAGTGCCGTTGTAAAAATCTGCAACTGGTGCTGAAATTCAGAATAACGACTTCTGGTCCTGATGCTTAAGCTCATGCCACATGCAGTCATTTTGAATGGAGCATTAACTATACTTTTGATTATAGTGGATACCTTTTTGTATTCTCCCCAATTCACTCAAAGCTTATCTGGATTCAAATAAAGCTTAATCTGTTTGTTTTCCATCCCCATATCAAAACCCCCCACATTAACTTTGCTATGGAATGTCAAACTTTGTTAAGGGAATTTATAAGGTAACTTTTGTCATTGATTTGGGTCAAGCCCAACATAGCGGGACATGAAAGGAATTGCCAAAGGGTGTAGTTAACCCTGGGATAATTAGTAATTATTTTATACCTTAAACCACATTAACCTTCCCCATTTCATATGGACAGGACATGGTTAGTCTGACTCTAAAGACCCGTTCAGCTTGACTTGGAAAAAAACAGTATAATAAAGAGATATTTCACAGGGAGACAACCTCCTTGAAAACAGCAAACGATTCCTTTCAGGTGAACTTTGAAAAACACTGTGTCAAAGCAAAATACTATAGATAGGCTTGAAGAGAATCTGTTTCTTCATGATGAAAAAAAAGGTATACAAAACATTTCAAATGTCATGCCCAGTTTACACATGAAGTGCTGTTGTAAGGTTTGCATCACTAGCGGCACCAAATGGAAATATGGTTATTAAACTCAGAGAAGCCAACAGAGCCTATAAAATAAGTCATAATCATAATTTTTCCCCATATATATTTCCATTCCTGATTCATTCATTCAAGACAGTATCTTATTTGTGAATATATGGTATACAATTCCATTCAATTCTGCAGGTACAATACCAGTCAAAAAGCTTTGGGCAGGAATATCAAACATAGTCTCATGACAACTCGTAATAATTCATATAAGATGGTGAAATCGTAAGATGTCATACCACTTGGCTCGCACAAAAAGGTACAGTACCACTTTTATTCCCACAGATACCAACCATTCAACAAACAGAATTTGTAATCGATACAATACGGGCATTACATTTTAGCTAGCCTCCTATTGAACACATTATTTTAAGCACGGGTTAAGTTTCTGGGGTTCAGCGAGTTGGTATAAGAGGATTGTCTTTTGTGTTCGTAACTGTCAAATTATGTTTTATTATTATTATTATTATTATTTTATTCTTTTTATAGCAGACTCTAACTATAAATTATACTTTAGACATTGTGGGTGCAGGTCTACATTAATATGCCTTGCAATTATACAGAAAGGTATAAAGATTTTTAAATGTCCTGTAGAAATGTAATTTAACCAAAATTGCAAATGCTTTTAATACAGCAGGGGCTATAACTTAGACTTTACTATTACATGCGCATTAATGTAGGTTTAATCCTCAGACTCCCTGGTTGTACAGACAATCACTATCCCATTAGGGCTCAGGGACAGGCCCCAAAAACTTGATCTCACTCAGGGTTTACAGTTGAAGTCAGAAGTTTACATACACTTAGGTTGAAGTGATTAAAACTAATTTTATAACCACTCTACATATTTAATATTAGTCGTTTAGGACAGCTACTTTGTGCATGCCATGAGTCATTTTTCCAACAATTGTTTACAGACAGATTGTTTAACTTTTTATTGACTATATCACAATTCCAGTGGGTTTACATGCAATAAGTTAACTGTGCCTTTAAGCAGCTTGGAAAATTCCAGAAAATGATGTCAAGCCTTCAGACAATTAGACAATTAGCTTCTGATAGGAGGTGTACTGAATTTGAGGTGTACCTGTGGATGTATTTTAAGGCCTACCTTCAAACTCAGTGCCTCTTTGCTTGACATCATGGGAAAATAAAAAGAAATCAGCCAAGACCTCAGAAAAAAATGGTGGACTTCCACAAGTCTAGTTCATCCTTGGGAGCAATTTCCAAAGTATAAACACCATGGGACCATGCAGCCATCATACCACTCAGGAAGGAGATGCATTCGATCTCCTAGAGATTAACATAGTTTGGTGCAACAAGTGCAAAGCAATCCCAGAACAACAGCAAAGGACCTTGTGAAGTATGATGGAGGAAACAGGTAGACAAGTATCTATATCCACAGTAAAACAAGTATCAACATGTTGATCAAAATGTCCTCTGGTCTAATGAAACAAAAATTGAACTGTTTGGCTATAATGACCATTGTTATGTTTGGAGGAAAAAGGGTGAGGCTTTCAAGCAGAAGAACACCATTACAAACGTGAAGCATTGGGGTGGCAGCATCATGTTGTGGGGGTGCTTTGCTGCAGGAGGGACTGGTGCACTTCACAAAATAGATGACATCGTGAGGAAGGAAAACTATGTGGCTATACTAAAGCAACATCTCAAGACATCAGCCAGGAAGTTAAAGCTCAGTCACAAATGGGTCTTCCAAATGGACAATGACCCCTAGCATACCTCCAAAGTTCTGGCAAAATGGCTTAAGGAAAACAACATCAAGGTTTTGGAGTGGCCATCACAAAGCCCTGACCTCAATCTGAAAAAGTATGTGCAAGCAAAGAGGCCTACAAACCTGACTCAGTTACACCAGTTCTGTTTGGAGGAATGGGACAAAATTCCAGCACCTTATTGTGAGAAGCTTGTGGAAGGCTGTCCAAAATGTTTGAACCAAAGTTAAACAATTTAAAGGCAATGCTACCAAATATTAACAAAGTGTATGTAAACTTCTGACACACTGAGAATGTGATTAAATAAATAAAAGCTGAAATAAATAATTCTCTACTATTATTCTGACATTTCACATTCTTAAAATAAAGTAGTGATCCTAACTGACCTAAAACAGGGAATGTTTTCTATGATTAAATGTCAGTAATTTTATTTTTTTTTATTTTGAATGTATTTGGCTAAGGTGTATGTAAATTTCTGACTTCTGACTGTAGATGTAAAACAAGTTCTAACTAGGTCTAAGTTGTCAGTTTTAAAAGTGTCTTGTAGAAGAGCATGCTATGGCCCAATCAATCATATTAGAGCAAAGGAAGTGATGAGATGTGCCAATGCAGAAACACTTCAATTCAGACACTCCATCCACCCACCACTAAACAAAACTGTACAAGATAACACACACACACACACACACAAATGTCTTGTTTCAAGCCAACAAGTGAGTGTGATTAGTTATAAAGGATTGTAGTGCTCAATGGATGGAAGAAAATTAGAGACGATAGTGGAACAGAATCAATACTGTTTACCTCTCTAAAGTGTGACCATATCTATCAGTGGTGCTGGGTTTGCTGTGGATTGCTTTCATCCAGCACTGTATTGGCGTCCAGGGGAGAACCTGAGGAAGGGAACTTTTAAGACATAACACTCATTTCGGTGTTATCGATAAGAAGCTCTTCCATTCAAACTAAATGATTTAAGATAAGCAAGGAACAATTAAAGCACAGGAAACACCTTTTAAGATGGATTTATGGGCTCACAATAGGACATTCATTTTCTGCAAACAAATCGAGATTCCCTACAGCAGTCTTGCTACCAAATACAAATTGAATTATACGTAATGTATGTAGAGTAAACGTCAGGCGGTATATTAATTCTAATTTGGGATAACAGGAAAATGCACATGCATTTTCGTGTTACTTGAATTTCAACATAATAATATAGAAATGGAAGTGCCACATTGGACAACAGAGTGAAGGCAGATTCATTGTAGATATACTGACTCATTATATAACTTTACCAAACAACTGTCCTTCCAAAGTAGCTTATCAAAACCTGGTTCATTTATTTGGAATAAAATACACGTATAAGCGAGGAGTGTGCACGGTTAAACTCATGGAATGAATTTCCAGATATTAATGCTATTAGGTAGGATTATTTTTTTTCTCTTTCTGTCATTCAACAGACTAATTCCTTGCATTTGCCAAATTGGAGCTGCTCTCGTCCAAGGCATGTGTTAATATCTGTTGCCAGTGATCAAGAAATAACAGATTTTTGTTAATAACAGTAAGCACCTTTTATACAGCAAAATCTCTGATAATATGAAGGCCAGAACAGAAATCACGTATGTGCCACTAATCAAAACCATTTTTTGAGTGAATTCATTATTGAACCTGTCTTGATTGTTATGAAGTTTTAAAAGAATATTCAAGGTTCAAGGAATAGTTCACCCAAAAATGAAAATTCTCTCATCATTTACTCACCCTTATGCCATCTCAGATGTGTATGCCTTTCTTTTTCTGCTGAACTCAAATGAAGCTTGATAGAATAATTTCTCAGCTCTTTTTGTCCATATAATGCAAGTGAATGGGTGCCCAATTTTAAGCTTCAAAAGTCACATAGTCAGCATAAAAGTAATCCAAAAGATTTTAGTGATTAAATCAATATCTTCAGAAGCATATTGCTATAGGTGTGGATGAGAAACAGATCAAGTTCAGATTCTTCTTCTTGTGTTTTTGGTGATTCACATTATTCATGCGTATCGCCCCCTACTGGGCAGGAAGAAAAATGTCTAGCAAAAAAAGGGACTTAAATATTGATCTGTTTCTCACCAACACCTATGATACCACTTCTGGAGATATAGATTAAAAGACTTGAGTTGTATGGATTCATTTTATGCTGCCTTTATTTGCTTTTTTGTAGCGTCAACATTTTGGCACCCATTCGCTTGCATTGTATGGACATACAGAGCTGAAACATTCTTCTAAAAATCTTTATTTGTGTTCAGCAGAAGTTATAAAGTCATACACATCTGGGATGACAGGATGCGTAAATGATGAGGGAATTTCCATTTGTGGGTGAACTATCCCTTTAAGCTCAATTGACAGCATTTGTGGCATAATATTGATTACCAAAATAAAATAAAATAATAATTTCAGCTCGTCCCTCTTTTCTTAAAAAAAAATAATCCAGGTTACAGTGAGGCACTTACAATGGAAGTGAATGGGGCCAATATTTGGAGGGTTTAAAAGGCAGAAATGTGAAACAGCACTTACATGAATTCTTCTGTTAAAACTTGTGTATTATTTGAGCTGTAAATTTTAAATAGTTGTTTTCACAGCTGACTACTTAATTACCGAAATTACAGGGTTTATGGTGCTATGTCATCCTGACATCAAAGTTGTAAAAGTGGATATAACATTACAAAGAAAACGTAAGCAATTTTATCACACTAAAGTCACGTTTACACGTATGTTATTTACGTGTTGTGGCTATAGTTTTGAAACAGCCACAAGTATGTTAATGTTTATTTCAATGTTTACGGTTTTATTAAAATATGGTGAGTATTTTAACGTTTATGAATTGGTTCCTTTCACTTCCAAGTGCCTCACTGTCACCCAGATTTGTGCTTCTTTTTTTTTTAAGGAGGAAGAAGTTGAAATTAATTTTTTTAATAATCAACTTCAGCCTTTAGAAAGCAACATTATGTCCGGCTCCAATTGGTCAACACTGTCTGTCCATACACTTGATTTCAGTTTATTCTGTCAAGTCCTGATGAAAACTGGTGACTTCTTCCTTTTGTGCAAGATTATACATAAGATTAAAAATTATTCCATACCACTACAATGCAGTTGCTTTGAGATAATGGTCCAATTGTCTTGCTGAGCTCATTTTAAAACCTATATATAAAGGAGAATTACTTCTGTCCATCGATTAAAACAAAGAAAAAGACAGAAAGGAGGGCAGTGACAGAACACTACATGGATTAGCCTGCAAACCCATCCCAAAAGTGAAGGGGAGACATAGAAAACAACACAATTAAATTATGACACCTGACACTTAGACCCTACATCTGTGTAAAATCCTAATAGACTGGCTGTGAGAGTGAGATGCTGTCAGACGATTAATGTGTGATCACACGCATTAGCACTGCTCATATTCAAAAATCCTCCCAAGGAGCTTTTTTTCTGCTTCAAATGAGGGCATTAACACAAACTATCTCAAATATCTTTCACAAGTTTTAAATAACTATGCCACTGATGGCAAGTGCCTCATATGGTGTGAGTGTGTGTTTACATCACTTAATACCTGGAGATGATCTATAAAGTACAGTATGTCTAATAGCATGTAAATTTGAGCCAATTTAGATGAGGTCTCTGTGTTTACAAATGACTAAACGTACAGGAAAATATGAATAAATAAATTATAGTAATTCATATCAGAAAGCCAAGAAACAATGGTGGGACACTGTTAGTTTTGGAATTGGTGGCATGCTATACGGATTTGCAATGCAATCTGTATGATGTGGGTTAATAGTAAATAATAACACACTCAAGTATAGGCTTTATTAGGCTACAAATTTGTCAAATATTCAAACCCATTACCTCTAAATAAAGTGTGCGTTTGACAGTCAACTGAACTCACTAACTCATAACACAATAAACACCCACACATGCCCACAGCTCACAGACTGACCGTGGGCATTTGATAGCAGCAAATGATTACACAAAAGCACAGAGACACATGTATATTATTTTCTGTCAACATATCTGGGACAACACTTTGCTTTAATAGCCGTGATGCCAGGTCCATAAGGCATTAAATCCATAAATAGAGAAGATCTAGTTCCTAGAAATACATTTGTTGCACATATCCATGATTGAGTATCCATGCAATGGTTTGTATGGTGTCGACATTGCCATAAGCAAAGGCAATACAGAAGCATAGAAACAAAAGAAGCCATATTCATGTCTGAAATCCACAACTAAACAAATGTGAACTTCAGCGTCGTAACGCTACCAGTGAAACATTATTGGTAATAGAAGATATGATGATACAATCACCACAAAAGATAAAACAGGACTGGAATGAAGGAATTTGGATGGGGGGATTGAGTTTTGGACACTTGGAGTTGTAGACGGCGGGTCTGCTCTTTTAATTATACAGTTACGTCTCAAAATTAGCCGTGCTGAAATGATCTGTATTTGTGGAAAAGTGAAAGGAATCAATTTGCATGCTAAATATAACCCTGCAAATTCAATAAAAGGGCAATGTTAATATTTTCAACCGTTAAGATAATGGCGGGCGCCACAGCTAAATTTAGTCCTAATGAATCCTTTAAAGAGAAATTACATTTTTAGGCATTAAGATTACAATACACTATATTGCTTTGGCTCCGCCAGTAAAATAGTGTGAAAAGTACAATTATACATTACTGCTGCTTCTTATGTTTTGAATTACGCAGTCTTCATTAATCAATTGTTCTCCTGTGGTTTGCGGAAACAAAAAACAGCTCACTAATGCAGACAATGGCAAAATTCATCGTTCCAATTATAAATTCAGGTTTCACAAAATAAAAAGTTCCAGACACAGTCGATACTACATTACCGTTGACATGAACAAAGGCATTGTTGTTAAACTATTTCAGTTCAGCATAGTTAATTTATCAGAGCTCAAGTTTAAAACAGCATTGTATTAATTTGGATTATTTATTGCTCTACAAGTTCCAAGTTGGCTTTTCAATCCACAAAGTTACCTGTGGACCCACAGGCGCCGCTAAAGACCCCGATCGGGCTTTAGGTAGGCTTGGGAGAAGCATGCTGAAACCTCCATGCTCCTGCCCCACTGGGCCACAGCAGATGTATGATTCCTCAAGGTGAGCTTTTTTTGTTCAGTTGAGCTGCATTGATTCAGCAGCAGCAGGCGGATGTCACACATGCGCTGAACTGTGCTCAATGACTTTGCCATCCCATTCCCATTTAAATTGCCTCTACTTTCCCTCTCTGACACCTGTTTAAATCAATGTCTTCCTCTGCAGGTCATGGGCTGAATGTACTGAGGCGCTCACCGACCGCCTCTCAAATCCACTAAAATCAACACAATAATTGAAATATTTTCAAGCTGATTACACCGATGCCCGAGGCTCGGCTGGTTGCTATGAGTGCTCTCCCCGGTTGCTAGGGGGAGTAAATCATCTTGCATTATTTGATTTTTGTTACTGATATGAAAGTGCTAGTCCCACGATTAAATGTCTCACAGTCAAACACCTGGGGGACGGAGAGGAGAGACAAAATAAAACAGTCACCGTGAACCTGTCAAATAGCATTTCAAAACTTTCCTGTCCTGAGGGCTCGGGCGCAAATCTGCCTGCTTATTTGTGTTTGTTCCAGCTGAAATGACAAAGCTAAGAGCACAGGCTGATTGAAGGGGAGCAGAGCAAGCACGCTTGAAATGTCAGGGAATCACACATCAATCTGAGCTCTGGTCACATCATCAGCCTCTCTTAGCTCTTTGTCCTGCTCCTAAACTAACTCTGATTGGGTAATTCCAGAGTGTGATCCAGGTGGTAAATGAAGTGGGATGAGAACAATTTAGGCAGTGCTTGAACTGCTTTTTTAACCTTGGACAGAAAGAGGAAACATGTGGGTGACTGTTTGGCAAACATGTTTTATTGGATTGACAGTTCAGTTGTTTTACACTTAAATTATTTAAAATCAATGATATTACACTAAAACTGTCAATATACAATAGTAAAAGTATTGTAATTACAAGACCATGTGGATAACTGTATGGCAGAAACATTATTTGTTAGTTAACAGTATTATTTGATTCAGAGTTGAGCTGTTTCACAAAGAGTTAACTCAAAAATGTGTTTCACAAAAGAAAGTCATATAGGTTTGTGACAACATAGTCTCATGACAACTCATAAAAAGTTGTACAAGATGGCGAAATCATAACATATCTTACTTAACTTGGCTTGTATGAAAAGGCACAACTGTTATTCCTATGGAGACTAACCAATAAAGAAACAGAATACCATACAGACATCACATTTTATTTATATTTAGACCAACAGTATTCCACCAAATGTTGTCCCAACTAGCCTAACAGAGTTGTTTGAATGAAACAATTTCATATTGAACAATGTTGATAATGTGTGAGTTCCCAGAATGCATTGCAACATGAGTAAATTGTGTTTTTTGTGTTATAGGCCTCAAATACTGACACCTGTGCTATGCAAGAGCCCAGAGGGTCAATCTACAGACACAAAAAAGCGTCCCTCTGGCTTCAGTTTTACGAGCATCCGGCAAGTGCGTACTTATCAACATAAACCTTTGAGTTCAACTGACTGATGCGATGGGCATTAGAATTTTAGCATCGTTTAATTATACGTTTGGGTACAATTTTGTCATCGTGACTTATGTTGGGGGTATGATTTTCATTTCTTTTGAAATCAGCAACATTTATTCACAGTGGTTAATATTTAATCTGTTGTTTATCTGTCTATTTAATCTGTCTGTACACATTCTGCACTGCTGAAGTGACCTGTTTCATTCCGGGTATATTCAGAGTCTTACAATCATTTTATTAATGAATGAATGTTACATTTATATAGCAGACACTACACTCAAAGCGCTTTACACAGTGAACAGGGGACACTCCTCAACCATCATCAGTGTGCAGCATCCACCTGGATGATTTCATGGCAGCCATAGTGTGCCAGTACACTCACCACACACCAGCTATTGGTGGAGAGGAGAGAGTAGAGTGATACAGCCAAATAATGGATGGGGATAATCAGGAGGCCATGATTGAGAAGGTGCAAAGGGGTGAATTTAGCCAGGACACCGGGGTTATACCCCTAATCTTTAAGAGAAGTGATCTGGTATTTGTAATGACCACAGAGTCAGGACCTCGGACCTCGTTTTTTTTACATAAAGTGTCCCCATCACTATACTGGGGCATTCGGATCCACACATACTGCAGGTTGAGCACCCCCTGCTGGCCTAAAACTCTTCCAGCAGCAACTTTAGTTTTCCCCAGGAGGTTGATGAAATAACAAAACATATAAATGCAGTCTTCTCTAGGACTCTTGATATTGTTGCCCCACTTCGATTAAAGAAAATTAAAGAAATAAGCCCTGCACCATGGTACAATGATCAGATTCATGCTCTCAAGAGAGCAGCTTGGAAAATGGAGCGCATGTGGAAAAATACAAAATTAGAAGTATTTTGTGGTGCATGGAAGGATAGTGTCTGTAGCAACAGACAGGTACTAAAAGCTGCCAGGTCAGCATATTTCAGTAAACTCATAGAAAATTACCACAACAATCCTAGATGTTTATTCAGTACTGTGGCTAAATTGGCAAAAGAGTAATGACTTCATGAATTTCTTTACAGATAAAATTTAAATAATTATAAATAAAATTGGAATTATGCAATCATCTGTCATAGCACCTCAGAAAACAGTGTCTCATAATTTTCCTCACGTGCAATTTCAATACTTCTCTGTCATAGGTCATGAAGAGCTAACAAAACTTATCGAAACATCAAAAGCCACAACATGTTTGTTAGATCCTATACCAACTAAGCTCTTAAAAGATGTATCTCCTGTAATTTCAGAACCTCTTCTTAATATTATTAACTCCTCGCTATGCTAAGGATATGTCCCAAGAAACTTTAAAATGGCAGTTGTCAAACCGCTTATTAAGAAGCCTTAGCTTGATCCTGGAAAACTGGCTAATTATAGACGATTTCAAATCTCCCGTTTATGGCAAAAATACTAGAAAAGGTAGTATCCTCCCAAATACATTCATTTCTACAGAAAAATTGTATATACGAATATTTTCAATCAGGATTTAGGCCTCATCAGAGTACAGAGACCGCACTTATCAGAGTTACAAATGACTTGCTCTTATCATCTGATCGCGGCGGCATTTCTCTTCTAGTGCTTTTAGATCTTAGTGCTTCATTCAACACGATAGATCACGACATTCTCTTGAATAGGCTAGAGAATTATGTTGGCATTTGTGGAGTTGTATTAGCATGGTTTAGGTCATATTTAGCAGACCGCTACCACTTTGTCTATGTAAATGAGGAATTGTCAAACCAAACAAAAGAAAAATATGGAGTGCCACATGGATCAGTTTTAGGGCCTCTTCTTTTCTCCATGTATATGCTTCCCCTGGGAGATATTATCAGGAATCGTGGAATAACTTTCCACTGCTATGCCGACGATACACAACTTTATATTTCTTCAAAACCTGATGAGATTTCACAATTCTTGAAATTAGCAGAGTGTGTCAATGAAATAAAAGATTTGATGGGCAGAAATTTCCTTCTACTCAATTCTGACAAAACAGAGGTACTAATTATTGGACCAAAAAACTCTAAAAACAAGCCACTACAATATAATTTGACTCTCAATAGATGTACTGTTATGTCATCTTCAACAGCGAAGAAATTAAGTGTTATATTTGATACCAATCTGTCCTTTGAAAATCAAATTACCAATGTTTGTAGAACAGCATTCTTCCACCTAAGAAATATTGCTAAATTAAGGCACATGCTCTCTGTTGCTGATGCCGAAAAACTAATTCATGCGTTCATGACCTCAAGACTAGATTATTGTAATGCATTAATGGGAGGATGTCCAGCAAGATCAATAAATAAACTTAAGTTGGTTCAAAATGCAGCAGCCAGAGTGCTAACGAGAACAGTAAAATTAAAATCGATTAAAATCTATTAAATTCTGTATTAATTAAAAAATTCTGTTAACTACATACAAAGCTTTGAATGGTCTAGCTCCACAGTACTTAAGTGATCTTCCACCATGCTATATTCCATCACGTTCATTACGATTTCAAAATTCTGGCCTGTTAATAGTTCCTAGAATATCAAAATCCACAAAAGGAGGAAGATCCTTTTCATATTTGGCTCCTAAACTATGGAATAGTCTCCCTAACACTGATCGAGATGCAGAAACACTCCCTCAGTTTAAGTCTAGACTAAAGACTCTGAAATTTAGCCAGGCATACACCTAATTTATCCTCCAACCCACAATTAGGCTACTTTAGTTGGGTCTGCCGGAACCAGAAACCAGAAACACTGATCATGATTTATAACTCTGCAATAAATTGAATGACATCTATGCTTATATAATTTTATTTGTTTCCCTGGACTCCTATCCTGAGGTCACCAGAACCGGCTGGATCCAGCACTATTCATGCTTCGTGTTGGACTCCACTGCTACATGTCGCTGAATAATGATGACTAAATGCAGGCGGTGCCAGCCAAACATCACTTCAGTCTATTATGATGGACTTCAGAGGATGAACTGATGCCAAATCCAACCATAAGACATGGGATACTTCATATGCCATTGTCTGCACCTTGGATTTAGGATGGATTACACCGAACTTCACCGGCTAGGTTGAACTGCGTTTCAGATCCCTGATCTCTGCCTGCATCAAATCGGTCTATTGATGGACTATGATCTTGAAATGGAATGCATAGACTAACAATTGCCAACAAAAGCCTTCATCAGCCAATTATCAAGAACAATTGCATCTGTGTGAACTTCTGCAGTTAATCCAGACTGGACTTCAAAGACATTGGTCATTTATCTTACAGTTCAAACAATATCAATGTTTAAACACTGACCCATAACACTTATTTTTTTAATAATTTTAAACCATGACTTTAACTATACACAAGTAATATTTACATTATATTCATGATGTTAACCAGAGGGGAACTGGCTCCCACAGTGAGTCTGGTTTCTCCCAAGGTTATTTTTCTCCATTAATCAACATCTTATGGAGCTTTGTGTTCCTTGCCACAGTCGCCTTCAGCTTGCTCACTGGGGTTATAAATACAATTATTATTTAATTAATTATTTTTAAACACGATTAACAATCATATTTGATCTAATTACACAAATGATGATTCATCAACATTATAGACATTACAGTTTTATCGTCTGGTAATGCCTGATCTTCTGTAAAGCTGCTTTGAAACGATGTGTGTTGTGAAAGGCTCTATACAAAGAAAATTGACTTGACTTGACTTGACTTGAGGTCTCCCGTCCAGGTACTTGCCAGGCTCCAACCTGCTTAGTTTCAGTGGGCAACCAGTCTTGAAGAACAAACCTAAATATACGTTATAAGTCACCCTGCGTCCACCATAACACATCCTGCTCAAGATTCGTTATAACACATTGAAAATTTGCCATCTCAAGCATAATGCTTGACATCAGAGACTCAGCAATTATGGCATTGGCTCTCACGTGTCTTGTGACCAACTACAGACCTCATGTTCGGATGTTCATGTCTTTTTTTAATGAGACCTGCTGGTAGAATCAGGATGCCTTCACGGAGGGGTAATCATTTTACCGATTAAAACCTTCAGTTTCAATGCCATCGTATGATTTGGAATATTATAGTATATATATTTTTTTATAAATAAATGATCGTGACTGTAAATTATCTGCTTGTTACGTCTTTTCTATTGATGAGAACTGGTTTGGTTTAGGCACAAATGTGCTGTTGTATGCTTAAAAATATATATAAATAGAGTAATGCATATAAAATGACGAATATAGATCTAAGTGTCTCTTTCATGGTTTATATTGTTTATATTAGTTAGATTTAGAAATGGATTTGGGGATCTAAAATATTATAAATTATTGTATATGTAATATCACACTAATATAAGTATAATAAAACATTGAGGTTAAGCACACAAAATAATATTAAAAGATTGAAAACAATGTAGTTTCTCACCATGAGAGGATGCCAGGAGGCACCTTTTACGTCATCACGCAGAGGCTTCTGGACAAGCGTCAATAATGGGGATTGAGAATGGCTTATCGTTTGCTGTTTGCTTTTATTGTTGCTGTTGTTTTTTGTTTTGTTTTTTATTTGGCCACTGTTAGTTAATTGTTGTGTGGTGATGTTAACATCTCATCTTTTAACTGAATAAAAGTTCCTGTATTGCAAATTGATAGTTGGCTGAACAAACAAATCCAACTTGACCCATCAAAGCAATGTTACTGGGACAATTATTGAAGGAATGTTTCGGGTTCAGAAGTTAAGCTCAGTCAATAGCATGTGTTGATTGTTGATTGTAATGTTGATTACCACACAAATACATTTGGACTTGTTCCTCATTTTCTTTAAAAAAAAAAGTTGTTACAGTCGTTTTAGGGTTTGTTGACATTACATTGTCATGCAAAATTGGTTATAACTTTACACAGAAAAGGTTTGTAAGTGATGTTATCACACTAAATCATGTTTACACACATATTGTTTACGTCTTGTGCCTAAACTTTTGAAACTTTCTGAAAGTATTTTAACGTTCAAAAATTGGCCCTATTCACTTTCACTACAAGTGCATCACTGTAAACCAGATTTGTGCTTTTTTTTTTTTTTAAAGAAAATATATTTTTGTGGTAATCAACATTATGCCGCACACAAAAGCTGTCAATTGATCTTAACTTGTATTGAACAAGGAATGTTCCTATAAAAGAACTTGTTGCCTTGATTTTTTAACTCTGCTTATCGATTACTTTTTACAGTGACTTAAGTTATTTTCCTATTAAAATCATGGTTATATTTAGGGTTTGGGTAAGAGGTTAGACTTTACGGTTATATTTAGGTTTGGGTTTAAACTTATTAATATAATAAATACAATTTGTTGGTTAATTTATTTTTCTCTATGGGATTACAAGTTGTTAGTTGGAACGACATGAGGCAGAATTTTGTTTTTTGAGTGATTTATACATGATTTTGTTTCACCTACATGTCATCATATAATAGCCAATTATTGTAATTACATCAAAATTCAATATTAAATCAATACTTAAACAAATAAGCATATTTAAGGTACAACTAGGATTTGTACAACAAAGCAACAACTAAACAATACCATTCATTTGCATTTTATTTATTTAATTTACAAATGCAAGCATTGCACCCCACTGTGATGAGCCAATGCTTTTGCAGCTTAGTTTCCCTGCTACATTTTATCCAGCTTTATTGGATACTTTAGCTTATGTAGTGATAAATGATGCAACCAAAGCACAAAACCTGTATTGGAACAATCCACTGTGTTAATTAATGACAGTTAATTAGGCTTAGATCATAAAACATAAAAAAAAAATAAAAAAAAAATACAGATTTTTAAAAATAAATATAAAACAATCAATTAAAATACTGCTTTTCACTAGCAGTTTCATAATAGTGATTTATGAACTGATCTCTTAAGAATCTTAAAAAATAATAATCTTGATACACAATCTGATGGTATTGCATTAAAAATCTTCATTTCAGATATAGTGTTTAATTCTCTTCATCACTCTGTGTTTAGCAGAATTTGCTTTGAAGGCATGCAAAACACATCGGAGGCTGCTGGTGTCTGCCTTGCCAAATGAGATCAGTGTTCGTAATAACAGGGAGGTCAAGTGGCCGCTTTTCTATTCTAATCCACAGAGCCTGTGAATATTAAAATATACCTGCTGGATTTACAGTCAGATAAACACCAAGCTAACCAACATATTCAATGAAATCCAGGTGGGGGATAATACTTTTCAGGTTCAAATGTAATTAAGTCATTAAGAAGCATTATGATTACAGAAATCAAAACTGTTACAGTATTAACTTACAGGAATATTTTGTGTTCAATACACGTTAAGATGTATCAATCGACTACATTTGTGGCATAATGTTGATTA
This sequence comes from Xyrauchen texanus, assembly GCF_025860055.1. Taxonomy (NCBI): domain Eukaryota; kingdom Metazoa; phylum Chordata; class Actinopteri; order Cypriniformes; family Catostomidae; genus Xyrauchen; species Xyrauchen texanus. The sequence goes on from NC_068283.1 coordinate 16,586,805, forward strand.
CCACAAAAAAAAATATATATATATATATATATTATTATCTTGGGTTATTTTATTAAAATCTGGGTTAAAGTGAGGCACTTACAATGGAAGTGAATGGGGGACAATTTTTGAACATTAAAATGCTCACTTTTTCAAAAATATAGACACAAGGCATAAACAATATGCGTGTAAACATGATTTTAGTGTGATAAAATCACAAACTAACTTTTTCTATGGAAAGCCAATTTTTACAACTTCATTGCCATGACGATGTCATGTCTACAATCCCTAAAACCTTAAATTGACTGTACAAAAGTCAATTTAAACTATTTTACAGCTAGAGTTTTAGCTAGAGTTTAGAGTTTTAACAGAATAATTAATGTAAGTGTTTTTATAAAATTATAAGCTTCACATTTCTGCCTTTAAACCCTCCAGAAATGGGCCCCATTCACTTCCATCTTAGCCTCACTGTAACATCGATTTTTCCTTTTTATTAATAAAAGGAAGGACGAGTGGAAACACATTTTTGTGGTAATCAACATTATGCCACAAACGCTGTAGATTGAGCTTAACTTGTATTAAACCCTGAATATTCCTTTAACAATGTGATAATAAGAATTATTATGGGTAATCATGTGCATCAGTTAACATTCAAACAAGAAATAAATGATTACGAAAATTATTGTTGCGAACTAATCACTCACTTTGTATCCCCTTCTGCATTGTCATTTTTAGATCTTGAATAAACCACAGAGATTCTAAATAAGTCCATAAACAACAACATATGCAAATATGCAAATAAAAAGTGCCACACTGGGAAGGGTGTGTTTGCAAACGTGTATGTTAAGAGCTCCCCCCACCCCTTGTCTCCTCTTTTTCTTGTGCTCAGTGTGGTGGACAGCTCCACCGAGGGGGGAGCATTACTGATCTGAGGCCTTTCCCTAAATAAACATGACGCCTGCTGTCCAGAGGCCTTTCATTAGCCTGCAGTCAGCCTGGTGTGTGACAGTCAGATCGATAAGGCAGTCCCACTCTCTTATTTACCAAGCAACACATTTCCTTGTGGTGGACTTGTCTTTTTTTAATAACCAGCCTCTGTTTAACTGTGGTAGTCAGACTCTGTGTGAGACCATCTGGTCCCCGGTCCTGTAAGACTCCTAAAGCCCAGGCCTGACAAGCAAGAGATATGTCAATGCAGTCCTCAGCACAAAGCAACATCTGCCGTGCCTGACACCCACTATTGTATGGCCATTTAATCTGTCCCCCCTCCTCCCCTTAACGGCACACAACAGCTCTTGGTATTATGTTTTGCCACTCAATTAGCATTATCATCCTGCTGAAATAGAGGCCAATTTACCTTTAATGACATCATTGTTAGATGAGTGACAGTGGTCTGGGTCACAGCTATCGCTAAATAAACGAAGGCCGGTCCCTGTCTACCCAACTGGCCGACGCGGTAGCAGCGCAATCCCCGCCAGCCAATTGCAATGGACTTTCCATCAACCCTTCACCACCAGCATTGTTTCCTCCAGTTCACAGAGGCAGTGTGGTGGAAAATTGAGTCCAGATTCATTAGGTTTCCAGTGTGCCGCTTGAGTCAGTTAAATTGATACATTTCCTAACAAAATTGAAGTGCTTTTGTGCCGCCTGCGGATGGCTGGTGACCTCACTCGGCCCACTGAGCAGCCGAAGCGAGCTGATGGATCCATTAGAGCGCTTAGACTGCTTATTCCTTCCCTTCCATCTCTGACTGACACTGTAAATCTGAACCAATTTCAGACTCTAATCACCATTACAAACCCCTTCCACTGTCCATTTGTTACTCTGCAATTCGAATACACTACACAGATTGGTCCAAAAATCCCGGTTTAAAGGAGCAGCCCTTCGGTTTCCTCTGGCTAAATGGTTCATGACTGCTGAGATCCTTTTTCTTCCGCTTTGGGAGAGAGTTGATGTTACTGAGAGAGATATAAGGTTAAGATAGACTCTAAAACATAAGGCCTTTGCTTGAATCCCCACAGATAGACAGGAAATTAAAATGGAAAACAAACCAAAAGGAAAAGATTGTAGAAATATGGGAGAAACAGATGTGTGTGAAATTCGAGGGGATGATGGGCAGAGCTCAAGGCCACACTGCCGGCAGTAACAGAGGAGTGCCCTCTGAATAACAATCACTTTACACCTCCAAAACATTTCTTCATCCACTACCCATTTTTACACCAGCTTTTATCTGCCTACTCAAGCGCACAGTTCTGCAGAAGCTGGAGGATATTATTTCCCTCTTGGCCCAAGTCATATAACTCTGCTTAATATGCACTCTATAATTTAAGACACTTCAATAATAACCAGAATATTCTTTGCCATATTTTCCAGAGTTTCAACTTTGCTCAACTTCGGGAAGGCCACTCTCGGCTCTTGTACATAACAGGTAGGAAGGTTTCTGCAATGCTGGTGCATTCATAATTTATTCGCCATTAATTCTCGCTGCTCAATCAGAGGGCTTACGCGCAAACCCATTGAGTTGTCTTGACACTCTCAATATCTAATTACTGCTGCTCCTCATATCCTCCAAGTGCAGTGGAAATACTTTTTAATTGATATTGAGATGTTTATGCCCTCAGAAAGTAATTAAGATTTTCAATTAATCCTGTCTAATTTCTGGACATCTTGCTGGCATGTCCTTGAGCATCCGGTGTTGAATTCCCCAAACCTTCACAAAAAGGAAATAACTTGAATTACACTGCATTGAATAGCAGCCCTGTAAATGACCTCATCTGAGGCTACATCAACATTTAAATTAAAGCCAATGCAAACTCAATTAAATAAAATCAAGGTGGCACAATCACCCACAACCAATGGGTCACCAGAGATGCCGCTCATGCCTCTATGCTTTTCTGCCTTATTACGTGAGGTACAGTTTTACTGGCACAATAAAAGCCTGCAGCGTGAGGACTCTGCATTATGAAGGTGTGAGGAAGAAGGCAAGCTAGGCATTAAGACCAGAGGCTCTTAAGTAATCAATACCACAGTTCCATAAGAATCAATTAAACAGCCCACTCGCAGAAAGTTCAGCTTCCACTGGGCTGAAAGAAATAATGAGTGCTCTGACCTCCCTTCTCCCACCATGCTCTCATTCAGTTACTGTTTTATTTGTTCAGAAACACTGTAGCATGCTGAGAAAGAGGTAAATCTGGGGAAAATGCTTTGTCTCCTACCACTTGTGTGGGAATTATACTGCCCTAGAAAGCAAAAAAAAACAATTACTACATCAACAATGAAACTGGCTTCGAACCATTTTATTTCTAGTAATAATTTCACTCTGTTTTCACTGAATCAGAGGGTAGATGGGATGAACCCATCTGTCAGAAACTATAGTCTAATGGCACTTTTCCACTGCACGTTACGGTTCGACTTCCCTCAACTCTACTCGCTTTATGTTTCTGAGCTTGCATTTGCACTGCAGTTTAGTGCCATCTCACCTTGGGTGGGATTATAGGCCGATCATCTTGGTTGCGCCGTGACATCATTTTAAACATGACACAAACTGACCAAAACAATAACACGACTGCTAGCTGTCAGCTGACTCATTGTGCTGCATAAAGCAGTTGTTGAATGGTGATTTTACACAAGTGTAACAGTTAAATTGGCCTGGTTGTTTTAGAAGCAAGCTTCCAGTAGCTGGTCAACTAAATAAAGTGAAGCTTTCAAGCAGAATATAGAGTTAACGTAACAAAATTATCCTCCATGGGCGCTCTCCAGGGCGCTCTCATTTCTCCCTCCCATTGCTCAACGGTCTAGATAGCGTCTATTTGGTCGAACCACTTCCACTTTTCCTTGATGGTTCTGTAGTCACTTTTAAGTTTTGTTTTTTTTAACTTTTCTCTACACTGTTGGTTGGTCTGGTGGTAGCCGTGTGAAGCCAACAGCTGAGACACTTCCTGAGAGAATCTTTCGTTTCGCTCATCGCTAACGAGTGGACCGTCTGCACCTCTTTATTGACCACTGTGTGGTTTTGCGCACAGCCATTTCTTTTTACAATTTGAAATTCGCGTAAAGAAATGATACTGATAGCTGTTGCTAACTTTAAAACTAGCGGGTTGATGTCGCGTGTCGGAAATCCAGTGACGCTGTGTGTTACAGTTCTCCCTGAACAATCAGTGATCTGCAGGATTTTGACATCATATTTAGTATAGGCTTGGCTCGCTTGGAACCTCATCTGAGGTGGTACTAAAAAAAGTATCAGGTACCAGGTACTATCTACAGTGGAAAACCCCCCAAAAAGCGAGCCGAGTTGTACTGTGCAGGGGAAAAGCCCCATGAGAGACGTCCTAACTCCCTTTTAAGAAAATGTGCAGTTACTGCAATTTGCCTTTGTAGCATGGTGATAAAAATGTATATCTTGGAAGAATAATTGTCTTCTACTACATATGTGGGCTTATTCTGCTATACAAAGCTGACAATGACAACAACAGTAGGTATGTGCAGTTTTGTTTGAGCTACAGCGGATTTTACCTTAGCATAGTCTGGTCTGGGGGGGAGGTCTTGCCCCCTAGCTTTATCTTGTACCACCCAATACCCCACACTCATTCGGACTGCCCGGGATGCCCCCAGTCAGACAAAAAGAGAACCTATTGCCCACCCTAGGCCAAAATACCTCCCAAAGATTGCATCCTAGTACCGGCCTTGTAGCATAGACGAGCTACAGACTTCAACTGTCTGTCTGTGTATATTATACATGTCACAATGCATAAAATATTTGAAAGAGGGACTGAAGGAGGGACTGTTTTATCCGAGCCGATTTCAGTAACAACTTAATTTAGACAAAATTTCTAGTTACTGCATTTTGCCTTTGCTAGGCTGTTTACATTGCTGACTTGGTTTTACACTGGTGATGAGACCCAAAATCCTGAGTGTATTCTGCATGCAGTGCCTCTGGCATTTATTTGTATCACCGTTGTATCATCACTTCTCGTAAGGCTATTCAGTCCGGGAGCTCCTGAGCCTCATAAAAATATATGAGCGCAATATGACAACACCTCAGCGGTGTACACCTCTATTGTCATAGGAAGAAAAAAGAACAATTACATCTTCACTGGCCTTGCACTGCTGTTTTCCTTACTCTTGGAATCACCTGCTCATCTAGGCCACAAATTGTCTGCATAAGGGATTAAAGTGACATTATCTTGCAATGGCTCGAGAGTGGGGGGCTGAATAGGTTTCAACCCTCTATGCCACAACGAGATAACATTTGTCACAGGGGTGCCCTGGCTTTCCCATTCATAGATTAGTGGTCTACCTCTTTTCAGCATGCAAAATAGCCCTGGCACTGCAGCATGTTTATTTCCAAAGCTGAACCCCCCTGGACAGAGGAAGACTCTTGTCTTTTTCTTCAGAAGAGCTTGTGTTGGACCTCTATGAACAGGGTGGAGCTCAGTCTCTCTTTGTTTGAGAAAGCATAAACAGGAGTTTGACACAAATAGGAGGGTAACTCCATGGTCATGAGCACAGCTAAAAAAATTAGCTCTAACATCCACTTAAGACCTTCCCATCAGCTTACATGGTTGTACAACTGAAAATTCCAAGTGGAAGGAGCCCTTGATATCGTGACAACACTAATTTCTCAAATGTAATCCTCTAAAATGGCTTCATAAAAAATAAGCTTTAACAAAAAAAGTCATAGCAGAAGATCAAATGGATCACCATAGATTGGTTACTTAAACTCATTTATTTGGTGTGTGTAAGAGCGTGTTAGCCTTCTTATTTTCAATTGTCCCTGTACTAAACCGCAGCGTGTGTCATCAGGGCCCCTTTTAGTACGGTTTAATCAGACAGAGCAACTCCACACTTCTGATTTAAAGAGATTCTGTGCATCTCCAAAGGGAAAGAGTGTAAATGAGATGTGACATTTTATTTGTGCTGTGCTGTACAGTAAATAAATAAATATCACCCCATAACAGACAGAGGCATCCTGGCACAATCTTGCGACATTGCACTCTCTGGTTAACTGTCACACCATTAAATTGTCTCTTTCTCTGACATGCTACCCTTCTGATTGGTTACCAGATGTAAAGTGAGGGAGCACTTGCCAAACAGTTTCCGAAAGCATGAAATTGACATTGTGAATCACATGTGACACCCGGGCTTCTCTGGCTTGTAATTGATCTGCATTAAGAATATGGTGAGGAGAGACAGGATACGCAAAAAGGAAAGAGATGATATGAGCATTACAGCCGGGTAGTCTCTTCTTTTTTGTCTCGTTGGGTCTGATTTCATCTTCAGTTTTACCTGTGGTGTGGAGAACTCAGTGGGGCCCGAGCTATCTTTCGTTAGTGAGACTGTATTTATTACGCTTTCATGTGAAGGATCTATCATTCATCCTAATTAAATTGAGCTTTTTAATCTGGTTCTTTTAATCCTGAGTCTTCTGCGCAGGGACCTGGGTGATGGGATTTTGAAAGACACTACTCCTGATCCACAGACACATTATTATCTCTAATTTGCCTCTGAAATACAACTTGAGGTTTGTGCACTTAAAAGCACCACAATTAGATCTTTTAACTTGGTGCCTTTGGGTATGGAAGAATGGAAAATCTAGACAAACCTAACATAGTCTCATGACAACTCGTAATAATTCCTACCAGATGACGAAATCGTGACACATCGTAAATGACTTGGCTTGTACAAAAAGGTATGAATTTTATTCCCAAATACATCAACCAATCAACAAATAGAATTTTAAATTGATACAAAACAGGTATCACATTTTAACTAGCCTCTTATCCAACACTTTATTTTAATAAAGGAATCGTCAGTGAACACATTTTGTTGCTCATTCCATATTTATTTATGAAATACAAATGACAGATGTATGTCAGTAACCTGCAATTTGCTTCCCTTGTCTTGTTCCAAACCATAAATTCAGCATAAACGTAATCCATTTTACTCCAGTGGTTAAATCCATGTCTTGAAGTGATATAATAGGTATGGTGAGAAAATTATAATATTTAAGTCCTTTTTACTATGAATCTACACTTTCAGTTTCATTTTTCATGCAAATTGCCACCTACTGGGAGGAAGGATAATTATATTAATAGGACTTAAATATGATCTTTTTCTCACCCACACCTATCATATCACTTCTAAGCTTTGAAATTTTGGTATCCATTCACTTGTATTGTGATGACCAACAGAGCTGAAATATTCTTCTAAAAATCTCCTTTTGTGTTCTTCAGAAGAAAGAAATTCATACACATCTGGGAGGCATGTGGGTGAGTAAATGAAGAGAGAATTGATTTTGTGGTGTACAATAGCACCATTTGTTTGTTTGTTTTTCTCTATGGGAGTAAAAATTTACGGAATTCTTAAAATATCACGAGACCAGGTTGGTAAATCCCATGAGGCTGACAGGCTGTCAGTGGAGCTTGTAATGCACAAGTTATTTTTATTTTTTAATTTGCTATATTTTAAAGAATTTGATTAAAACTCACATAGATTAGTAATCAATCCTGTAAAAGATCATCATGTCTAAATAAATAAATAAATAAATAAATAAAACAGATTATTTATTTTTTGTGAGGCGTGTGATTAGATTATGACATTATTATTATTAACATCAAAAGGAATTGGATTGATTTTTCCCACTTTGGATTTAATAGAAATATTTTTCTATTTATTTTTTGGTTTCCTGACTTTGACTGTTCTCGTGTGTTGATTACAGAAAGATTGGTCGAAAGTTTAGTAGGGCATGAAGTAAGCCAACAAATACAATAACTGTCAACCATCTCCACAGTCTTATTGCTCTACAGAGGGAACTCATGCAGTTTGCTCTTTAAGATCCTGATAAGGACCAGACCAGATAAAGCTTGTTCTAGCTGGGTATCCAGAGGTAGAGGTCTTACCTGGGAGTCATTTTCAGCATGATCGCCCTTATCTAAGCTGAGCTCTCTCAGTCACTCCCAGTCTGTTTAACTGTGACCCCCGCTTCACCATGCCACAAAACATCCATCAGCTTTCAGCCAAAGATGCTTGTTTGCGAGGGATTTATGGTCTTTTTGTGCCACTGTTGCACCAGCTACGTGATGCCATTGTTGTAAAAAAAAGTAGCCCTTGCAATCAGCCTAATCAACAGAGCCAAACAGCAAAGCATATTAGCACACGCAAACCTGTGCAAACTAGGGAATGTAGCCATGTTGGTTACCACAAAGAGGATTGGGAAAATATGTTTGAGGTCAAATTGCATGTTTTTATGCAAACGTATGCCATGGGAGAGGTAGAAGAGAATAATAAAAAATAAAAAAAAATCATAGGATGAAATGATAGCCTTGAGAGTTCTGTTGCTAGGATGGCTCTGAAATGAAAGGAACAATGAATCTTTTAGGCAATTATCTCATTAGATTGAGAGCACAGCTCTATAATTTATCGGGCTGTCAAGATTAAAGTAATCCACAGTACAGAAACTCAAGAGCTGATCTCATAATGGATATTTTAATCATGTCCCTTCAAAAATAGTAGAGCCTATTAACTTCCAATTTCAATTTATAAATAAAGCTATGATTTTTTCTCTTCACATTTTTGAAATTACCAAGGCATCCCACAAGACATTTCCATGTGTTATGTTGGTGCTGTAAATACATGCAGTATGAATAATATTCATGACATCAGCTTAGTAAACAAAACTGCAGTTTTGCAAAAGGAAAACCAAAGTAATGTTTCAGAGGCACTTTTTTGTGTCATTCATTGTTGCACCAAAATAAAATGTCAGGCATTACAAGATAATGATATTTAACATGGCAAACATATTTGGAAATTATTTTATTAACCTAGCCAAGAAATTGGAAAGCACGTTGGGGGACGCAATAAGGTTAAAAGTCTGGTGAGAATAGTTTCTATGGCAGCACTACAAGTTTATCAAGTATATTTACAACCTTCTCTCCTGAGAGGGGCATTAATGTATGACTGAGTCCCCAAACACAAATCCAAAGAAATACATGCTCTAATCTCCACTACAAGCTTCCTACCATCAAACATGCAATTAAATACCCACATTCACAGCAGTGGGGAAAAACAAGTCTTGATGATAGTTGAACGGACCTATCGCTATCCACTAAAAGACTGATACCATCAAGTCCGATTCAGCTTTTAAGAACGACCAATACTGTGTCTGTAATCCATCAGTCTTAAATTGAAGCACATTATCAACTCAAATAGCCTGAATTAGTGAGTCTATGTTCACCCAAACAGTTGAATGAGAGGAAAACAAACAGCAGCACGGTGGGAATAGACTGAGCTGGGCCCCTCAGTGGTTCTCTTCAGGGGCTCTCAGAGGAGAACTCTCTATAGTTACCACACCGAACACTGCCACAAGGACACACATGGCCCTCTAAACTACACCAGGGATACGTTCAATATAGTGGGAAAAAGAGACTAGCCTTTAGAGATTGAATCCAGACAACAAAACAAAACAAAAAAAGTATCTCACTTAATGAAAGCCTCTGAATCAAGGCTAATTGTGTTGCTTGATCTGACTATGGCTGCCCTATAATCATACATTAGTAAACTAGGCTATATAAATGCCTTTGATTGTGACATTTTTCTTTTTATTCCTCTTTTAGTGGAGAGAGTTGTTGTAAGGACCTTTCCATAGAAAAGCTATAAAGCTCTTCACTTTTCATAGATACAAATATGACATCAATGAGTTAAAAAGACAACCTCAAAAGCTCTTTATCTACAATTAAGGATGGTTTTCATCCCTGCAAGTAATTCATCTTGAACCCTCTACTGAGAAAAGGAAGGTTTTAAGCTGACAAAAAATAAAACCCAAAGATGATGTGAGGGTCTGTGTGTTTGATAGAAAAGGAGGGCTGGGCTAGATTGGTCAGCGGTGAACTGAGGTATGAATGGAATGATCTGGTCTTTAAATGCTATTGTGAATTTATATTGGAGAGAATAGCCATATTATCATACAGCTGCTCTATGGGTTTGAAGTCAAAGTCATATCCGATGATGATTGGCTTGTTGGAATGTCCTGATGGAAAGATAGAGCCCATCACATCCCCATCCCCATCTCACATCGCATTGGCATATGCGGCTCAGTGAACCCTAGTTTTGGCCAAAACTGAAGAGCTTACACAGAGTAAAATAAATGGACAGTTGAATAGCAATCGCCGGTGCCCCTGCACCTTTTATCAGTGGGAATCTAACATCCGTGCTGTTTCCGAATTTCAGTTTAGCTTCCGATTAAGGTATGTCCCGGCATTTTATTCCCTACATCTCTATGCTTCACAGCTCCCAAAGACTCACGGGTAACTACCTATTATCCAACAGTTCCACTCCACTGACCCTGCCAATAAAACTTTTCATATCCCAATAAATGAACTCGATTGCAGCGTTCTAAACATTTACACTGCGCTAACAGATCATCTTCAGACCTTGGAATTGGCTAAATTCCCTTTTCCTGATGAATATATAGAAGGAGATTAGAGATATGATAGCTTTTCAGATTGCTGCACCCAGAGAAATTAGTTTAGTGAGCGTTTACAGAGGCTAAATTGGAACCATTAAATAGCGGATTGAATTGATGGCACATTCATTGTCTCTCCATCGGTATCACTGTAAAATCAATTAGCCGTCACTTTTCCATTCCCAATAAAGTATGATTGTCATCCACGGATGGCTACAGAAAGCCTGACAGCCACTCAGAGTGAAACACCCATTGCAAAACAAATTTGCGCACTGGGCGACTGCTAGTAAATGTGACCTGTAATTGGGTGGGAAAGCACAGTAGTCTTCATCAAAAAGCCAAATGTGCACGGTATGGATTATTAGTCAGAAATACTGCTTTGACCATCTGGAGAGAAGCTCATGAATTCTTTAAAGTGTTGCAATGCTCAGACAAGACAAAAATGTTTATTGATTTTCTTTTTTTTTTTTTTAAATAACAGTTGTGGTTTGATATATGCCACAGCATAATGGTGGTATCTGTGTTTAATGATCACTACAGAGTTAGAATCCTATAAATTATGCAGCAAGATCCCTTTTTATATCTAAGGACAGTTAGCAAAGCAACCATGTTCACCACTATTTTAGATAATCATCTCCTTTGAGAATTATAAATTACGTGTAACCATGGAAATAACAGAAATACTGGGTAAAATGCATCCTGTACAAACAGTACTGGAAACACAATTATGTTATGTGGGTGAAGGATGGAATCCTGCTCAAATATCAAGGGTTTGAGCAACACTATAAGGTACATAATACAATGCATTTGATTCTAGATCTGTGAATGTCTCAATTACTATTTTATATAGACCAGGGGTTCTCAATGCCCCCCATTTATCAGTCATGTTAATCAAATATATTGTTAAGTTCCTGTTTATCTAGACTCCATTATATGGATTGGTATGCATTTGTACCACGATTCATCTGATTCTGAAGTCTATAATAGACAGGTAAAGTCACAATCTCCACTAATGCAGCTATATGGCTTTGTAGGTGGATACGGCTCAATGGACAGAGCAGCGCGAGTGCAAAGCAGGTGCCTTTATACTCACAGACTGGTCTCGCACTGCAGTGCTGCGAGAACCAGTGAGAAACATGGCACAAGACTGTCACGAACCCCGCTCCTCTGCCCCATCCCAGCTTCGTCGCACACACACTCACTCCCTCGCTCCGCCCCCTCGAGCTTTTCACGCTCTTTTTGCTCGCTCGAGCCCTCACGCCCACTTTGCTCCTACTCGCTCACATGCTCGTAGGTTATTTCCCTTCCTCTAGTTTCTCACGCGTTTCCAATCACCCAGAACATTATGACCACCTGCACTCGTCTCAATCACCCCTTTATTCGTTTCACCTGCACTCGTCTCATCACCTTTCATTGTTTACACCTGCACCTTCCCCTATAAATACCACAGCACAGCTGTTTCACGTTTGTTGGTTATTGTATTTAGTTTCCCGTGTCTTTGCCCCCCGCTAGTCTCGTCTAGTTTTGACCTCCTCTCGTTCACCTCTTAGCTTGCCAGCTCCCCTTGTTCCCCTGTCTTTTGCTCCCACTAGTCTCGTCATTTTCCTCTTGATTCCCCGGCTTTCGACCTCACGCTCCCTTTGACTACTCTTCACTGGATTTGCCCTTTTTCTGTACTTTTGCCTGCCTGCAATAAAACGCAGTACATTGTGACTGTCTCTTCTTGTGCGGGTTACAAAATAACCAACCGTTACCGAAGACAGTCACAATGCCCCGCGCTGAGGATTCGCGCAGCTCACTAGAGCGGAGGTGCACGTCACATTCGGCGCGAGGAGCTACAGTTTGGAGGCAGGACCAAGCGCTCGCGGCCCAGGGGCAGCAGGTATGTCCCTTGTCTGAATTATGTCACCCTGTTTCACCTGTGTCTGCCCCTGAGCCCGTTTATGCCTCCAGTGCATTTCTGTGCGCCGTAAGCCTTCAACCCCCTGAGAGGTTTGATGGCTCTTCGGGCGCTCGCCAAGGGTTGTTTATGCAGGGCAGCGGTAGTAGAACTTTTAACCGTGCCCTTAACATTATGGACCCAGCGGCCCAACTCTTGGTTTTGCGTCAGGGGAGTCAACCCTTGGAGGTTACTGTACGCTGGTTCCTCGTTTACTGTGGGGGAGGCAGAAACTGAACCAGCGTTCCATACCACGGCCCCCGTCTTGAAGCCTACCACGGCCCCCGTCTTGAAGCCTACCACGGCCCCCGTCTTGAAGCCTGCCACGGCCCCCGTCTTGAAGCCTACCACGGCCCCCGTCTTGAAGCCTGACACGGCCCCCGTCTTGAAGCCTGACACGGCCCCAGTCCTGAGGCCTGACACGGCCCCAGTCCCGAGGCCTGACACGGCCCCAGTCCCGAAGCCTGTCACGGCCCTAGTCCCGAAGCCTGTCACGGCCCTTGTCCCGAAGCCTGTCACGGCCCTCGTCCCGAAGCCTGACACGGCCCTAGCCCCAAAGCCTGACACGGCCCCAGTCCAGAGGCCTGTCACAGCCCCAGTCCCGAAGCCTGACACGGCCCTAGCCCCGAAGCCTGACACGGCCCCAGTCCTGAAGCCTGACACGGCCCCAGTCCCGAGGCCTGTCACGGCCCCAGTCCCGAAGCCTGTCACTGCCCCAGTCTCGAAGCCTGGCACGGCCAGCAAGTCAACGCCCATGCCTGCCACGGCCAGAGAGTCAGCGCCCATGCCCGCCACGGCCAACGAGCCAGCGCCTGTAGCCTCGACCGTCCCCATGGCCACGTCCCCTGTTGGCCGAGGACGCAAGAGAAGGAAGAGGGCCCCTTCTCCCCAGTCTCGTCTTGTGCTCAAGACCGCAGAGGTTCCCTCAGAGTCTTCCACAGCTCTACCGACCTCTGCTCCGCCCTCAGAGTCTTCCACGGCTCTGCCGGGTTCTGCTCCGCCCTCAGAGTCTTCCACGGCTCTGCCGGGTTCTGCTCCGCCCTCAGAGTCTTCCACGGCTCTGCCGGGTTCTGCTCCGCCCCCAGAGTCTTCCACGGCTCTGCCGGGTTCTGCTCTGCCCCCAGGGTCTTCCACGGCTCTGCCGGGTTCTGCTCTGCCCCCAGAGTCTTCCACGGCTCTGCCGGGTTCTGCTCCGCCCCCAGAGTCTTCCACGGCTCTGCCGGGTTCTGCTCCGCCCCCAGAGTCTTCCATGGCTCTGCCAGCCTCTGCTCCACTCTCAGAGTCTTCCACGGCTCTGCCAGCCTCTGCTCGCCCCTCAGAGCCCTCGCGGCCTCCGCCTCTCGAGTCTCCCAAGGCTCCTCCTCCCAAGCCTCCCAGGGCTCCTCTCAAGCCTCCCAGGGCTCTTCCTCTCGAGCCTCCTAAGGCTCCTCCTCTCGAGCCTCCCAGAGCTCTACCTCCCAAGCCCCCCAGGGTTCTGCCTTTCAAGTCTCTCGAGCCTCCCAGAGCGCCGCCTCTCAGGGCTTCTCCTCTCGAGTCTTTCAGGGCTCCCCCTCCCAAGCCTCTCAGGGCTTCTCCTCTCGAGTCTTTCATGGCTCCACCCCTCAAGCCTCTCACGGCTTCGCCTCTCGAGTCTCTCAGGGCTCCTCCCCCTCTCAAGCCTCTCAGGGCTTCCCCTCTCGAGTCTCTCAGGGCTTCTCCTCCCCTCAAGCCTCTCAGGGCTTCTCCTCTCAAGTCTTTCAGGGCTCCACCTCCTTCCAAGCCTCTCAGGGCTTCTCCTCTCGAGTCTTTCAGGGCTCCTCCTCCCCTCGAGCCTCTCAGGGCTCCGTCCCTCGAGTCTCTCAGGGCTCCTCCTCCCCTCCGGCCTCTCGGGGCTTCGTCTCTCGAGTCTTCCAGGGCTCCTCCCCCTCCAGAGCCTCTCGGGGCTCCGTCTCTTGAGTCTTTCATGACTCCCCCCCTGGAGCCTCTCGAGTCTTCCACGACCTTTTTCCCCGAGCCTCTCATGGCTCTACTCCCAGAGACTCCAGAGCTTCCTAGGGCTCCGCCTCCCGAGCCTCCTACGGCTCCGCCTCCCGAGCCTCCCACGGCTCCACCTCCCGAGCCCCTCACGGCTCTGCTCCCAAAGACTCCAGAGCTTTCTATGGCTCCGCCTCTCGGGCCTCCTACGGCTCTACCCCCCGAGACTACAGAGCCTGCCAGGTCGTCGCCTCGGGGACCTCCCACGGCGCCACCTCCATTGGCTCCACCTTCTGAGCCTTCCAGGCCTTCCCCCCTAAAGCCTCCTTCGGCTCCACCTCCAGAGCCTTTCAGGCCTTCGCCCCCTAAAGCCTCCTTCGGCTCCACCTCCAGAGCCTTCCAGAACCCCACCTCCAGAGCCGCCTACAGTGCCGCCTCTGATGGCACCGCCTTTCACGGCTCAGCCCGGACTTCCTGACCCTCTCCCTGTCCTGTGGCCTCTTCCCTGGCCTCCGGACCCTATTCCTGTCCGGTGGTCACCTTCCAGACCCCCGGACACAGTCCCTGTCCTCCAGTCGCCTTCCAGACCCCCTGACCTGGTCTCTGCCCTACGGCTGCCCCCTAGATCTCCCGACCACCTGCCTGTCCGCTATGTTCCCCCTGACCTTGCCTTGAAACTGCCTATTGACCCCATGGACTGTCTCATTTCCCTCTGTGCCCCTTGGACTGCCCTCAATTTTGTTTGTGTGTTTTGTGGGTTGTCTGTTCAGGGTTTTTTTGTTTGTTGGGATCGTCCAGCACCACTTCCTCGCAACTGAGCGCGGCCGTCAGGAGCCATCCGTTTTAGAGGGGGGAGTACTGTCACGAACCCCACTCCTCTGCCCCATCCCCGCTTCATCGCACACACTCACTCCCTCTACCTCACTCCCTCGCTCCGCCCCCTCGAGCTTTTCACGCTCTTTTTGCTCGCTCGAGCCCTCATGCCCACTTTGCTCCTACTCGCTCACATGGTCGTAGGTTATCTCCCTTCCTCTAGTTTCTCACGCGTTTCCAATCCCCCAGAACATTATGACCACCTGCACTCGTCTCTATCACCCCTTTATTCATTTCACCTGCACTCGTCTCATCACCTTTCATTGTTTACACCTGCACCTTCCCCTATAAATACCACAGCACATCCGTTTCACGGGTGTTGGTTATTGTATTTAGTTTCCCGTGTCTTTGCCCCCAGCTAGTCTCGTCTAGTTTTGACCTCCTCTCATTCACCTCTTAGCTTGCCAGCTCCCCTTGTTCCCCTGTCTTTTGCTCCCACTAGTCTCGTCATTTTCCTCTTGATTCCCCGGCTTTCGACCTCACGCTCCCTTTGACTACTCTTCACTGGATTTGCCCTTTTTCTGTACTTTTGCCTGCCTGCAATAAAACGCAGTTTTTGACTTACATTGTGACTGTCTCTTCTTGTGCGGGTTACAAAGACACAGAAACCATTTCAATACGGCACAGAATTTTACATCACCTTCCTTGAATTTACTTAGGCAGAAATAGATTCAAAGTACATATTATCATATCACTACTTCAGCTCTATACATTTTTTTCATAGGCTACATTAGGGGAGTGAGGGAATATAATACATTTTTGTTACAAATTTTAAAAGTTTATATTAGGTATTTGGTATTTTAATGGTATTTTATTGTTAAATTGTATCTCATTACCCGCGACCCTGTACACAGGATAAGCGGTTGATGATGGATGGATGGATGTATCTCATTAGAGGTTAAAAGAAACGAATGCTAATTATATTAAAATAAGTAGATTTAAAAAAAAATATATGATCTGAATCCCTTCATTTAGTTTGATTAGATGGGCTTAATTTGCCATATTTGTGTTTTTCATTTTCTGGCAGTTTGACTTTTCAATTTGGCTGTTGTCAAATAAAATTCATTAAAACAGCAAGACATTTTTTATACTAGAATATGAAAAATTCCACAAATACATCAGAGGAAAGAAGCAAGACATTTTAGCAGTCTACGAAAGGTTTTGTATATACTTTCTCTAGGGTATAACACACTCCATGTATTATCAATTTCATCATAACTATGGGGTTGGGCTATCATCTCTCTTTCAATATCACTAGCACATTAGTACCTGAGAGACATATTTAGTCTGGTCAGCTGTCTGTATCAGAAACAAATCAAACTGCATTAGGCCTGTCAATTTGCCAAAGGCGTTACTGGATGTCCTCTGAGATCAGTACTCTAATTTTGTCTTCTAATAAAATAAAATGTGATTCCTGCGATCCGTTTTCTTTGTGCGTGGAATCCTATTATCTTTGCATTGAAGGAGCTTTGTTAACAGATTTTTGTGCCTAATGCCACCATTTTAGTAAGCAACACATTAGGATGTGCCAATGCAGTGAGTGGCTACACTCTCACATATGTTGTGATATTATGAAGGGGGAGACACGGATTTCATTAACCAGACCCATAACAGACGAAGTCCTAGTGAGGACCAAGGCATCCAACACCAGCATACACAGTCTGGATGAGGAGATAATAATGATATTAATTGGGGTTAATAAAACATTTGTGCATAGAGTTGCCAGGACACAGACTGGAGTAACGCATGTCCATCCATTCTCGAACACACCACTAACGCTAATGATTCATGGATGTTTCATACTTTCATATGAGCAGCCTCCAACATTTTAATCTAAATAAATAAATAAAATGAAACACTGTAAACAATTAGAGAAAAACTTAAAATGCTGTTTAAAAATAAAATGAATGTTACTATACCGCAAGGATGAATCACTTGTTAAAATAGTGTTTCTCATTTATCGCTTTGGGTAAAAGCATTTGCTAAATAAATAGAAGTAAATTTAAAAATAGTAAAAAGTGCCATTGGTGAGTAGGGCTGGCAACCGAGAGCCAGTTCTTCTTCGGAATCAGTTCTATTAAAAACAAATACCAGAATCATATGTTCATTTTATGACTTTTGATAACTTTTAGTTCTGTTAACAGTTGCTGAACTTAAATTTTTCTTCCATTGCGAATGGAAAAATTGTCCTAAAATCAAATAAATGCTTTCAAACCCTCAAAAAATTGGCATTTTTTTTTTTTTTTTTTACATTTTTACAGTCAATTTAGGGTTTAAGGGTTTGGCAATAAATCGTCATGGCAATGAAGTTGTAAAATTGGCTATAACTTTACACAGAAAAGGTTGGTTACTAAAATCATGTTTACATGCATATTGTCTTGTGGCTATACTTTTGAAACAGTGACTATTTTACCATTGAAAAATTGGCCCCATTCAATTCCATTCTAAATGCCTCACTGTTACACAGATTTTTCCTTTTTTTTAAAGAACAGGAGGGACATGTCAAAATGTATGTTTGTGGTAACCAATATTATGCAACAAATGCTGTCGATTGAGCTCAATTTTTATTTAACCCGAAATATTTATTTAACTGGTAACTTTGTTAGGAATTATAACATAATACATTGTTTAAATTGCAGTGTGAGAAAGGCAATGTGACACTCACTGACATAACATACAATCACAGAGAACAAATAGTGGCGACTAAGTAAAAGACTGTCGTGCATTTTCTGGCAACTTTTATCTCAAATGAAGATCTACAAAATCACTGAAGGAACGAAATTACGATGGGTCTTGATGCTTGTGGGACTAGTGGAATTTAAAAGAAAGACTCACTAGTATATAACTCAATGGTCTCTGCTTTAGCCATAAATCTGTGAAAGAAAACAGCTAAATAAATCCTTCAAAAGGACAAAAATATACTTAAGTAAATGTATGCAAAATACAGTTTTATAGCCATGAGATTATGTATTAAATTGTGTACATTTTCTAGTTTCACTCACATTTGGCTGTTAGTGTTAGTTAATATAGCACCTTGAGTGAGAACCAATGAAAGGACACCAAAAGCCAGGTTTAGGGATTTCTTTGAAGGGAAAAGCATTGTTTTCACTAACAGGCTAAAGCACCTCTTTTGGGGTTCGGGCTGCATGTGAGATTGACAAGGGTTCGGGGTTGCGGTCAGGTTGGCCCTGGGTCGTGGGACGTCCAGGCAGCGCATCATTCTCATACCAGCTGAGGAAGCCTTTAATGTGAGGGAGGCAGCAGAGGTGAAGGTTAAAAGGTCTACAGGAGTGTTTTCTCATGATCCTGGCTGACCCGGGGCGGTGCTCTCTGTGGCAAACCCAACACTGACTTTGAGGGAAGATGCAGGACGAAGCTGGGCCCACAGGTGCAGCACAGATGACTCCAGAGCATGGCAGGTTTGCATGAGAGACTCCGGGACACAGGAGCAACAGAAGCAGCTGACTGGAACAGGCTTCTGGGTTCCCTCCTCTAAGCAAGACCCTCACATCTGCT
Source organism: Xyrauchen texanus (assembly GCF_025860055.1). Taxonomy (NCBI): domain Eukaryota; kingdom Metazoa; phylum Chordata; class Actinopteri; order Cypriniformes; family Catostomidae; genus Xyrauchen; species Xyrauchen texanus. The sequence goes on from NC_068283.1 coordinate 16,605,524, forward strand.
TCACCATTCTCCTGCAGTAATTACTTCTCACACCCTCTGAGCAGATGACTTGCTCCACACCGGTCACACACCAGCTCATCTTCAAGCAAGCACTAGCTCTGAACAGGGTGGGATTTCATTGTAAAAACAAACATGGAAATAGTCCTAAGTTTTACTTAGAAATGAATAGTACTTTTGAAAAATATGTTGAAAATGATGTACACTCACATTAGATAAAGACTCCAGTCATATCAGTAGCCTAGAAAAAGCTTTTTTTCTAGATTGATTGGGTCGCCTCACGGCGCCGCCATATTTAAATCAAATGACCAGCTGACTATTACTCACTAGGCATGTGTCGGTATAACATTTTGATATTGTGATAATATTTGTTGAAGTGAAGTATTGCTGTACAATTTAAAAAAGGTTGAAAGAGAAAAACAAACTTAATTGTTGTTCTTAATTATGTTTAATTGCTTATGTAAGTAACAAATTAGCATTTTGCATTAAAAGAATGACAAAGAAAGTTACTTTGAGAAGAACATTGAACTTTAAAGGAACTAAATGAACTGTTTAATACATACATAAAGTGTTTACTATGTCAACATATGTCCACATGCTTTTCATCATGAAAATATATTTTTTGAAAATATGTATTTATTTCTTATTTTTTAATCAGTTCTGTTTTGAAACAGCACAGGTCAGTGTATCCCTTGATATGAGCCAGTCTCCGTCTCTCTGTGAAATCATAAATGACACAAAAACATGAAGACACAATGTAGTTTTGTTCCTCATATTTTCAACTGGTCTCTTAAATGCGAGGAATATTCAACTTATGTGTCACCACATGGAGTTCTGTAGAAAAATGTCCTAGACAAACCTTCGATGATACATTATCCACTAAGCTAAGCTGTTAGAAGATTGTGACTTGCAACAGATGTATTCTGCAACTGATAGTTTGAATCACCCACTTTTGAATCACTAGCATCCCTTACATCAGCGAAAGACATAAGCAAGGGATGTCAGTTTTACAATTTGGCCTAAATCATCTATCGTGTAGTCCCTTATAAAGTCCCTGGTAACTTTATGTTTTACTTTGTACAACATTCACATTGCATTCCTTCAAAGGCGATGGGAAGTTTACTTGGAATTGGTGTCTGGCGACAGAACACGGTGACAATTGCGTTTCAGACCGTACATGCAACATTGATTTTTCGTTGGCGCAGTAAGGGGATTTAAGTATTTTCATACGTTCCAATGTGGACGAGCAACTTTTGGAAAACGCTTGAAAATGGCAGTGTAGATGGGGAGAGTGTTTCGAAAACGAAAACTTATTGTATTCAGATTAATGTAGGCATAGCCTAAAGTTATCAATCACTGTCGAGTAAATTGTTTTTATTTAATCAACAAAGCAAATCATTGTGTGCGTTTAACACCTTGTCCCTTGATTTTTAATATTGCCTCATGAAATGGAAGCTACTATGCGTTTATAAAAAATCTAAACAATTTGGTTTTTCACAGTATTTTGGTGTGACATATAATTTTTTTAGTATACTGAATGACTGAATATTGGCTCATTTCTACTATTTTACTGCTATTGGATGCGTTCACTCATGTGGCTGACTGCAAATAGAAGTTTTGGCATCAGAAACCGAACTTTTGTTTTTGGTGATTCTGCATCCACACCACTAGGTGTCAGTGTACAGTAAGACCAAGGCGACTGCCATATCAGTTAACGTAACAAAATAATCTATTTATTGTGATCATTTAGAATGGCAAAGATACCATTTAAAGACAAACAATTTTACAACATCGTCTTCAGCTGCATAGGCTGTTATTTCAATGCCGTCATACGCATAACCAAAAGCTTTTTGACCGAGCCCCTTTATGCTGCTCTTAAGTTCTGTAATTACAGCGGCATCATATACAGAGAGCCAGATAACAGCAGAGAACCTGGTAATGGAAATCTGTTTGGAGAGGTGTGCATTCTAATATCTAATTTTGCCTAATAAACTATAACCGATTTAATCTCCACCTTATCAGGCCAAGATTTCAACACTTTCCTTTTTAATTGGCTATTTTGTCATCTTGATTCCCAGTGGAGCTGATGGTCTGTCTCTCTCTCCAGAGGGCTTGCATGAAATCAGTTTGAAACGGTGTGTCAATCTCATTCTGAAGTGACCATCTGGCCGGCATACAGGAGTCGGGGACGGCATGCAGAACCCTGGGGTCTCAGGGAGGCAATCAGCAGCAGCTTTACACAATGTGTTAATGCAAATTTATTAGAGATTTCCTATTGGCTGCTTTAATCTGCTTTGTGTTTTCGGCAGACTTGGGCTAAGGACCTAACAGAGGATGCTGACAGAACACATGCGAGAGCACACACACCTAATCATGCATGCGTGCAAACACACACGCACACAGATCACAACAGGGCTCTGGGCATGTCAGTACCCTTGCTTCAAGTGCATAAGCTAATTTCTTTGAGAATGAATAAAACATTAAATACAACAATAAGCTTGATCTGAATATTGGGCTCAGTATTCACATATGCTTTTGCAATAAAGCAAGATTCGCTTCCCAGACCCCACAACTCGTCCCTCAAATTCAAATGATGACACTTGTGTACATGTGGTGTCGACCTATACTGTTTTAAGTTGTATGACTGTCTCATAATATAAATCTACACTGTAGTCCATTCATGATAGTACTGAAAAAAGAAGAAAAAACAAACAAACAAACAAACCGACAACTAATTCAAGAGAGAGCATGTTGGCGTTCTTTGTTTGTCTACAGCATATGAAACAATTCAAACTCCAAAATGGTTCTGTTGAAGGCAAGCCGGCCATCCTACACAGTTTCTAGGCTATTTATCATAGTAATAACAGTCAGGCGGTTGTGCGAAAGCAGCACTTGTTTGTGTTGTCTGTTTTTATTATGATAACTGCAAGTTTAATTTGCTCAAATTTGGATTCTACTGAGATGGGACTGTAATACTATCAGTCTCACTTCATTTTGAGGTAATTAAACATATGTGCAGGGCAGCAGTATTCTCAAAGTTACATTATCATATCTGTGCGAGGCAGGAAGGGGGATTTGTGAAATTATGGGCAGCGAACAGGAGTTCTATGCAAACCTTTGATTTCATTTTAACTTGAAATGTTCCTTAACAAAAGCAGAGAAGTGGGAGATAAAGAAATGGAGAAAAATACATTCCCATTATTTTTAATTGGGCAAGCGCTTACACTTGACACTGTGGAGAAAGCCTTTAAGAGATAAGTTAAGTGAGTTGTTCCACAGAGATAGAAGAAAATAACTATTTCTAATTCAGTTCAAAGGCTAGAGCTTTAGAGTTTGTGCTGGAGTTTTTCTGAATCGCTGTAAACAATTGCCTTTCTCTGCAAGGAAACTTGTTCGTTTGCGCCTTAGCACGCTCATGTATATCTGCATACAAGCTTCTTATTTAGTGGTAAGTAATTACACGCAGTCATGAGTGCTACGTCGAACTGATAAAAATTGCAAAAGATCAAATAATCCTTATCACAGAGCTGACCCCGGAAACATCACGAGGAACATGCTGGGAGAGACTGTACGTAGGAACTGCAATATGACATTTATCAATATGAGAGACATTTTAAACAGCATACAGTTACAATCTGGTCATCATCACTGAGTGACATTTGAGCAAATGTGTTCATTCTGTATCGGGAGAGAATAATGGGAAAAGCCCTTGCATTATTGCAGGCTCTTCCTGAAAGCTATAGAGCCTGTCATTAATCCCAACTGTCTGTAAAATTGAAGCAATAAAAACCACTCGATGTACATCAAATATCTCAGCAGTGATACTCAAGAAAAAATATAGATCCGCAGACAAATAAAGAGATTTATCCGTGATTGTTTCAGTTAAGATTCCTGGGCTCCCCGCGTTCCCTTTGTTGTACATGAGAGAGACATTACACCCATGGCAGCCCATGACCTCATTTGCTGAGAAGAAATTTAATTAACAAGGCAAACATTGTCTGTGACAATGCCTCTGCTGAGACTCCAGAAGATAGCAGCTACTGCCCAAGCATCGTAACAGTATGACAGGCGGCCTTAAAAAAAACACAAACATCCACACATAAACATGGGTGGTATTAAACTGATTCTACAGTATGTGCCGCTTCAGAACAGCATATGAAAATAAAAAATAAACACACCACAATAATTGCTCCAGACCTTTTGCAGTAGTCAACTGTCCACTCGCTCATGAAAAAAAGATGTGTGGAGTTTTGACTGTAGATGCCAGCTGAGCTGACAATATTCTCCTGGTCCTTAGCCACATAAAGAGTGGGTGGGACCCTTTGGCCTTTGCATTATAAAGCCATTCAAATCTCTTTGTAAACCACTCTAATGTGTTCGAACAGAAAGGGAAGGCACAGATTTGGAAACACATGGCATGATGGGCAAAAAACAAAAAAAAAGCTGGAATCAGATGGCTGTCATTCATATTCATAAAGAGTTTCTGTAGCTCCATGTAGCTGCCCTAGGGATGGATGTTAGTCATTTAGCCTAGGAAGGCTGATTACAGAGCTGTGTTGGCTGAGATCATGTGGGCAGAATGGGAACAAAATAGAAATCAGTGGGCAGCAGATGCTCAGGCCTTGCACACTCTAGACTGCTGTGATACAGTAGACAGCACAATCACATATTCATGTGTCTTGGATAAGTTCAACCTCTGGCTCCGCACCTACAGACAATCTTTGAGTTTCCTGGTAAAATGTTCTTTGAGTCGCACTAAAAGTGAGTTGTTAGTGATGTAATACAGTCAACGGGTTTGTACATTTTATTTAAGGAATATCCTGGATTCTATAAAAGTTCAGATCAATCGACAACATTTGTGGAATAATGGTTTTCCTCATTTAACAAGTTTAACTTTTTAAGAAATGAATAGTAATTTTTTGAAACATATGTATAAAGTCATGACCACTCATGTGAGATGAAGAGTTCAGTGATATCAGTAACCTTATAACAGCTCTTTTATTCTACATGAGGCAGGGGCACCTCATGGGGGCAGCCATGTTAGCATCACATGACCAGCTAAATCCTACTCTCTTAATCTAAGTTACCACCCTGTTCTTGGATACTTTCATTCATGGATTAAATTAATCATTGCAGACTGTGAATACGGAAGATCTACAATGACATTTGTAACTGAAAATGCTTTCATTTGAATGAAGTGTGAGTGTAAATCCAAGATGACACACATACAAAATTACTTAGTGCACTTTTAAAAAATAGAAAAGAATTTGGCCCGCTATTGAGAAATGAAATGAAATTCATAGTCTGATGGCAATTAGTATTGTTATTATAGTACAAATTTATAAAAAGATATTTCACTTTTCCATTACAAGTGTTCTTAGTGAGTGAAATATAATGACCTCAATCTAACTGATGAAACTTATTAAGAATCCCTTTATTTACACATGCATTTTCAAGCATACACTAGCACAAAGTGTCATAGAACCCCAAATGTTAAGCAGTAAAGACAATCTAATGGTGGCAACCTAATCAGAGTAAGCCTTTAAATATTAGTACAATATTAGTATTATTAGGCCATGCAGCAAAAACAATTTTTTTCTTCTGCATCTAGCCACCAGTGAAGTTTTAACACACCTGTATAAGATGAGATAATGTGAGAGAATATGTTAAAGGGTTAGTTCACCCAAAAATGAAAAGTCTATCATAATTTACTCACCATCATGCCATTCCAGATGTTTATGAATTTCTTTCTTCAGCAAAATCATTTTTAGAAGAATATCTCGGATCTGTAGATCCATACAATACAAGTTAATGGTGACTCCAGTGGTTAAATCCATATATTCAGAAGCAATATAATAGGTGTGGGTGAAAAACAGATCAAAATGTTTGTCCTTTATTACCCTAAATCTCCACTTTCGCTTCTGAAAGTCACATATGGTCCCTGTTTAGTTTCACTTTAACATCTAAAAGTGAAAGTTAAAGTGGGGATTTATAGTAAACAATGACATAAATATGTATCTGTTTCTCATCCACACCTATTTTATCGCTTCTGAAGACATAGATTTAAACACCGGAGTCTTATGGACTACTTTTATGCTGACTTTGTGATTTTTGGAGCTATAAAGTTGTGATCACCATTCACTTGCATTGTGAGGACCTACAGATCTGAGATATTTTTCTAAAAATCTTTGTTTGTGTTCTGCTGAAGAAAGAAAGTCATACAAATTTGAGTAAATGATGAAAGAATTTTCATTTTTGGGTGAACTATCCCTTTAAATTAAAACATTTAAATCAATTAAATTATAATAATTATAAGCCCGAAGAGCAAAGCTGAAATCATATTTCATTTAAGTGTAGGGTAGAAAGATGAGTTTATGTACACACAGTTTACCATGACTGACTTTCTAAATAAAATGCACTGCTGTGCTAGACCAGAACATAAATGCTGCTTTTGATTGTTATACAGCATAGCTGTGTGAGTTTACAGCATTTTATAAGAACTTACTGTATACTATCAGGCAATATTACTGCCAATGTGCTGATATTCAGAGAACAGAGATTGGGTCCTTTGATTAGATTCAACTCAGTCGCAGTCAGATTTTTGTTGGAGGTATTTTGTAATGATTGCATTGCTCTAAAAGACAAATTAAAGTGGTGACACAAAAATAAATGTTTAATTGTCATGTTCCCCTTCTGTCACTCACTCAGAGTTGTGTCGAATTAAGTGACACAAGGGGTCTTCCTTGGGAGCCTCGCTTACCTCTGAACTTGAGAAAAGGTCAATGTGAAATTTGCAGACAGAATTTGCATGTCCTGCCCCTGGACAAACGGGTATAAAGGGAAGCGGGCGTGCGTCTGTCAGTCTGATTTTTTCTTCGGGGCCAAGCAGTTGTGCAGCAGCAAGCTGAGTTCACCACTGTTCCACTCACATCTACTGGCAAGAAGAACTACTGTTGGATCTTACGGCGTGTTTCCAGCTGGCGTTCTCTCTCTCTGCACGCTGTGTAGTCCAAGCCCCTGTATGCTTTGACAGCACATTCACTGCCTAAAAGAGTGTTTTTCCTCCTAAAAGAGTTTGTTTTCTCTAAAAGATTTTGAGTTTCCACTCATAAAAGAGCAATACAAAACAGGCGTTGCTACTGGCTCTCAGATAGTAACAAAGAAAGGCAGGAGAAAGTTCGGCAAACAAATGTCTAAGGATTTATTTGTTAACTCCAAAAGTTTACACTTGCATACAAACAACAATTCAAACACCGAACAAAGCCGGTCTCTCCCGCTTCCTCTCACCACACCCAAGCCCTCTTTATGCCATCAGCTGGGACATGCCTCGCGTGCCGGCATCCCCAACAATTAAGCACAGGAAGTAACCTAGGATAACAACAAGACATGAAACAGAAGAAATACAGAAACACAGACAATCGCTAGATGTAACACCCCCCCCCCTTAAAAAACGGGTCTTGGAGGCATCGCTACACCACCCCCATAATGTGAATAACACTACAGGAAACTTAGTACCCTGGTGTTAAGAGTGAAAATTTAGTGCAGAAAAATGTGCAACACATCCAAAAGATATATGCAAAAACACACTATACTCTATACAAATTTGTAACCCCTTTATTCAAACGCAACTTACAACTGTCCAACTTCTGTAATCCGGGCCCTGGAATGACAGAAGAGACAGGAAAAGAAGACATAGGGTAACAACAGCAAAACATTAAGAAGCGGGGGCACGAGATAAGGCATCTGCAATCACATTATCTGTGCCTTTAATGTGACGAATATCCAAATGGTATGGTTGCAGAAAAAGAGCCCATCTCATTAGGCGCTGATTTGGATTCTGAAGTGAGTGCAAGAACGTTAACGGATTATGGTCACAGAAGACCACCAAAGAAAAAGCACCAGCTACATATACATCAAAATGTTGAAGTGCCCAGATTAACGCCAAAGCCTCTTTGGCATCAATGTCTCAGAATTGTGCAACCGCGCACGCAAAACCCCATCATCAGGAGATCTGATCTCCTCTTGCTCCTGCGCTGCCACCGAAGGAACAAGAGAAAAACCAGGAGACAAACTGGCATCACTTAGAGCTACAGGCTGTGCAACAGTTTTACTCTTAAATGAATCTGAACGTTCGTGATATGGCTTAAGCAAGTTAAGGTGACACAACTGAGTACTTTTCCTTCTGTCCGGAGTGGCAATTACATAATTAACATCTGAAACCTTCTTGACAACCGTATACGGTCCAGAAAATTTTGCCTGAAAAGGAGATGACACAACCGGCAAAAGAGCCAATACTTTATCACCGACTACCAAAACACGACGCTCCGTTAAGCTTATCATACTGCTCCTTCATTTTAGACTGAGTGTTTGTTAACTTCTCACGGGCCAACCTCCCGCCTCATAAAGGCGTCTCCTAAAACCATTGACATAATCACACAAGGCTTTTGTAGGTTCTTTTAGGTCCAAACCATCTTTTAGGACAGCCAAAGGTCCATGTACAGAATGGCCAAACACCAAATCATTAGGACTGAATCCTGTACTCTCTTGAATGACTTCTCTAGAGGCAAGCAACAGCCATGGCAAACCTTCCTCCCAGTCACGTCCCAACTCCATGCAATATGCACGGAGAAGCGACTTCAGTGTCTGGTGGAAACGTTCAAGAACACCTTGACTCTGAGGATGGTACGCCAAGGCTTTGTTGTGTTTAATATGAAGCTGGTGTAAGACCTGAGCAAAAACACGAGACATAAAATTTGAGCCTTGGTCAGTCTGGACAACTTTTGGTATACCAAATATAGAAAAAAACTGCGTAAGAGCTCTTACAATGGCCCTGGTAGTAATAGAGTGTAATGGGTAGGCAGCAGGATAACGGGTTACCTGACACATTACGGTCAGCAAATACCTAGAGCCAGATTTAGCACCAACTAATGGCCCTACACAGTCCAACTGCAAATGTTCAAATGGACCAGCTACAACAGGTATTGGATGCAGAGGTGCAGGCTTTATAACCTGATTGGGCTTTCCAGTCATCTGACAAATGTGGCAGGTTTTAATGTAGGCCGCAACTTCTTTCTTTAATTTTGGCCAATAGAAATGACGCATAATACGATCATATGTCTTTCTCACCCCTAAATGCCCCAACATGTCATGAGCAGTCTTTAACACCAGCTGTCGAATGGTGACAGGCACAACAACCTGAACCCATGGTTCCCCAGTGAAATGTTCGTTGCGGGTGTCCATTTCCTCATTAGCAGGCCATCAACAACACCATAACCATGATCCACACTCTCAAAACAGTCAGCAGGAACAGCTCGCTCAAACAATGAAGACAGAGATTGATCTGTATGCTGTTCCTTGACTAGCTCTTCTTGAGAAAGAGTCAAGGGAAAATCTGTTAAAGCAAAGCTAACCTTTCCTGCAGCAGCCTTAACCTCCAGGTCCTCCACATCAGCACGACTAGCAGCACGAGTCACTGCACAAGCAGCAACCACCTCAGGAAATTCTCTAAAACCCTCATCAGATTCATTCCCTAGCTGAGGAGAATCAGTCACCACAGGAATAGGACTAGTCTGCCAAACAGGGCCCCAGCCAGATTATTCCCTAATATAACAGACACCCCATCAACAGGGAGGGCTGGTCGTACTCCCAACTCGACTTCCCCCTCTACCAACTCAGAGTAGAGCACAACCTTATGTAAAGGGACTTCTAAAGTACTAAGATCAATACCTCTCACCAAAAGTGACCTCCCGGACCTTGAGGTAGAAGAAAACGGCAAGACAGACTCCAAAATAAAGGACTCTGATGCTCCTGTATCACGCAAGATTTTTACAGGAAACTTCTCCTCGTTGCCAAGTAGTGAAACAAAGCCATCTGAAATAAATGGAAGATAATTAGGCTTCAGTTTACCAAACACAACATCTGAATTACTAGGCGACACCGCCAAAGCAGCAGGTTTCACAAACGAAAAACGAGCTTTAGCTTTTGATTTCAGCACTGGACAACTTCTTTTCCAATGACCTTTCCCTTGGCAATAACGGCAAGTTTGCTCTGCATCAAACGTTTTTTGCGTTAGTTCGTACTCATCCACCAATACAGCAGCATCTGCCTCATTTGTTGCCTGTTTTTCAGCAATATATATCGCAACTCGCTCCGGCAATGTGTTCTTAAATTGTTCTAAGACTATTAAGTCTGTCATGTTATCAACTGTTTGAACATTAGAGGCGACGCACCAGCGTTGGTATTGTAACCGCAAGTCTCTCGCAAACTCCACATTAGTTTGATCGAAACGTCTTCGCATACCTCTGAAATCTGCCGATAGGCTTCTGGAATTAACTCAAATGATTTTAAAACTGACGTCTTTATGATTTCGTAGTCTTTCGCATCATCCACACTGAGAGCGGTAAACGCTCTCTGTGCTCTCCCCATAAGAGTGCACTGCAGCATAAGAGCGCGATGTACATCAGACCAACCCTGTGCGTCTGCCACCCTTTCAAACAACAGAAAAAAAGTGTCCACATCATTCTCATTAAATGAGGGAAGAAGCCGTAAACTAGTGGAGATATCGAACTTCGAATAACCTAAACCAGACATTCTCCCTTGTTTTATTAGATCCAAACGTTCAGCTTCAAGTTCAAGCTTTTGCTGCTCTAGTGCTCGTTTCGCACGTTCATTTTGTTTGTTTAGACGCAACCTGTCCATATGCATTTGATGTTCTAACTTACGATTTTCTAATTGTAAGAGCAACAATTCTTTTTGTTCAGCAAAGGTTAAGTTCTCAGCAGGACCTGAAGTCGGAGAAACTATATCATCATCATCATCTTCAGATGCATCGGGAGACGCTATCAGTAAACCTTTAGCGCACAAGGCTTCATTCACTATCTTTTTGATCTCTTTTTTTATATCGCTTACTTGTAAGCTCTATGTTATAATGATCAGCAAGTTCTATTAACTGTTCTTTTGTCAATGCATTTAACAAACCCTTCGAGGGTTCCTCTACAAAGGTTTTTACCAGTGACGCCATCCTTCAAACAATGCAGACCCTATTATTGTAACGAATGAGGTCGGAGTCAGACAAGGGATGAGGATCCAAATGCGGGTTTATTGATTAAAGGAAACAAACAGGCATGAATAAACAAAACTACCACGATGGGCAAATGAAAACAAAACACGAAAACACAGGAACTGGAACACGGGAACACAGGCATGGGAGCGAGCACAAACTACGTACAACAGCATTCAACGACAGACAAGGACAAAACCAAAAACCAGGATATAAATACAAAAAACATGGGAAAAAGGGGCCAATGAACAAACAGAACACAAACTAGGTGACAAGGTGATTAACAGAAACCAAAGGCAAATTAACAAGGGCAGGTGAAAACAATGAACAGTGAACACAAGGGAAAACAAGACTATGGAGGTACAAGGGTGACAAAAGTGAAAACTAAGGAATAACAAAAGTGACAAAATTACAAACAAAGGGCAACAGTGAGACAAGACAGGATAACCGTTACAATTATTAAGAACTCAAACCAACGTTTCTTATTACCACCTGTACGATCTAAATAAAATAAACATGAGCCGGGTAGGCCAGCGATATTTTCAAAAACCATATAACCATTTCTCTTAAGCTTACAAAAAGTACCCCACACAATTTAACTAGACGCGGATCTTCAAACAGGCCTGCGGTGGGATGGATTAAACACCAAGCCCGCAGGAGTGGCTAAACAACCAGTAATCTGGCGATTTCCCCAATTCCTCGTTAGTGCTCCCGAGACCAATGCTCTAGCCACAGACCCGTTCAAAAACAAAAAAACCCACACGACCCAAAAAACATGCAACCTACAATGTAAGCACAAAAAGAAAGGTCATGGCTAATTGATTAAATACATATCGCTGAACTTACCCGCATGTCCAACATTCCCGTGTAGCCTCTGATTACCTTCAACAAGACAACAAACATTAATAGTAGTCCTAGAAACGCACAAGACACAATAATGTTTAGGTTTAGCCACTGTCCGACTGCACAGCTTTTTCCTCTGTTTACATGACTTGCAATCGCCCAAAAAAAAAAACAACAACGCCAGACTTAATAACGAAGACACGTGAGCGAGCGTCCCATCAGCCTCCAATTACAATAGATTATAGGCAAAATTGTGTTTGGACGAGCCCCCACTTTGTTACTACTGGCTCTCAGATAGTAACAAAGAAAGGCAGGAGAAAGTTCGGCAAACAAATGTCTAAGGATTTATTTGTTAACTCCAAAAGTTTACACTTGCATACAAACAACAATTCAAACACCGAACAAAGCCGGTCTCTCCCGCTTCCTCTCGCCACACCCAAGCCCTCTTTATGCCATCAGCTGGGACACGCCTCGCGTGCCGGCATCCCCATCAATTAAGCACAGGAAGTAACCTAGGATAACAACAAGACACGAAACAGAAGAAATACAGAAACACAGACAATCGCTAGATGTAACATTCAGGACGTGTCTTTTTCAAGATGCCCTTTTGCCTCTGTAGTTCCTGGATGCTGTCGATATCTCTCAAAGACCAATGGCCACAGATGCTGCCTTGTGTGCCTGGGCAGCGATCACACTGAGGCAGCGTTTGTGGATGGTTCATGCACTCACTGCGAGAACATGACCATGGCAGCGTTGCAGTCGCGGCTCTCCTTTCTCAAGGTGAATGCCACTTCAGCCGCCACCCACATTGCTCCTTCCCACGGGATTGAGGACAACCGGGCTGGCGATGAAGGAGATTTGGGGATGACGACAGGCTCGGTTTTGCCGGGTAAATCCCCACAAACCCTCCACCCTCCCCACAGCCTTCGCGGCTTGAGGACTGGTAGCTCGGCTCCGGGCTCCGCTCATCCGCTCTCACTACCCTGGATGGTGGGGCAGCCCACGGGTTTGAGCCCCTCAATCTCCATGCAATGCGTCTATGCCGATACTTGGGATGATGTCTCTCATTGCATCAGGTGAGTGGTCAGTGGATGATGCTACCGCTTCTCCCCCAGGGAGGGCGAGGAGCGTGTACGCGCCACTGATAAAGGGATGCTTTGCGTACTTTTAAGGGTGGTCAAAGAGCTCGATATCAAGAAGTCTCCTCCAGAGGAACCTACGCAATCTCAACTTGATGAATGATTCCTGCAGTACGGATGCCGTCAAGTGACTGCATCTCGTGGAGCTGCCCAGTTCTTCCCTGAACTTCATAATAAACTATCAAAATCCTTGTGCACGCCCTATTCAGCTCGTCTGTGTAACGATTACATCCTCTCTAATGTGGATCACGGGGAAGAAAATGGTTATGCCCAACTATCCCCTGTGGAGGAGGCAGTAGGGGCACACCTCTGACCAGTGAGTAGCAGGGCGTCGAAATCATGCCCCATTCATCCTTCTAAGCACTGTCCACTGACGTCTGCACTGGCTGGAAGAGCATGCTCAGAGGCGGGCCAAGCTGGTTCAGCACTCCACATGATGGGGGTGCTTCAGGTCTTTTCAGCTCACTTTTCCCTCTGGGTCTGCTCTGCAGAAGGCTTGATTGGAGACACAAAACACTGTTCCCTATCTCCCCCACTGTTGGCTGTTGGGAAAAGAATATTGCTGTTCACAATATTGTTCAAAATCTTTCTGTGTCTCACATTTGTATGAATGCAATAAAAAATTAAAGAATTACAAAAAAAAATAATACAGCGCTCACTGCACATGCACCAGACGCTCACACATTCACAATAAAGAACTTTTTCCTCTTCAAAGCCCATAAAATGTGGACAACCGCTTCCCACTGTCGATCAGCACATTATATCATACAATAAACTAACCAAATTGCCCTTTGTTCCTTTACACGGATGCATGGCGAACACTTACGGGCAATTCAGATTGGGTTCTTAAAATGATCGAACATGGGAATACAATCCAATTAGCACACCGGCCACCCCATTTCAACGGCGTTTTGTCTTCCATGGCTCCTGTCCAAAGACGCACCAATGTAGTGAGCCAAATTGAATAATCTCCTCACTAAAAACGTGGTAGAGGTTTGATCCAAATTGTCAAACCCAAAAAGGGTTTTGCAATCGCTATTTTCTTGTCCCAAAGAAATCTTAGATCGGATACATTTGAATCACGCATTTGCAAAGCGCCCATTCAAAATTGATTACACAGAAAAGGCGATTGGCTATTACTAGCCCAATCAGAGGCTCTGTTATGCCAGCACAGAGACTTACTGCTTCAGCATCTAAACAGCTTGGGCCTCAATGTCAACAGGGCGAAGAGCAAGCTTGCCCCCAGCCAACAAATCTCTTTTTGGGAGCCCGCCTCGACTCTGCGAGCAGGTACATACCCCTCATGAGCGAGCGTGTTCAGGGTATTATACAGTGTTACTCAGTTCAAACTGGGAAGAACACTTCCACTGAAGCTGTTTCAAAAAGCATTGGATTTATGGTGGCCGGCATCCGTGGTCATTCCATTAGGTCTTTTACATATAAAACCTCTTCAGTGCTAGCTCAAGCAACATATGCCGCAACATGCTTGGTGCCATGGGCGCATGCTTATCACTATATCTCGCCGCTGTGTAGCTGCTCTAGCACCTTGGACAGCATCTGCCTTTTACCAGCTAGGAGTCATGCTGGAGCAGATTGTCAGGTGGAAAGTGGTGACTACAGACACTTCCAACACAGGTTGGGGGGCGATGTGCGATGGATGGAAGAGGGCGTGGCACATCAACCGCCTAAAGCTATTGGCTGTATTCCTAGTCTTGAAGCCTTTTCAGTTGGAAATAGTGAAATTTCATGTTCTCATTTGGTCAGACAACATGACAGTGGTGGTGTATATAAACCACCAAGGTGGAATTCATTCACCTCCATTGATGAGACTGATAGACTCCTGTGGAGCAAGTGTCATCTGCTTTCTTGGAGAGTGACATATGTTCCAGGCCATCTGATTTATGGTGCAGGCCTATTGACATGCCAAGGGGTGATACCAGATGAATTGAGACTTTATCCTCAAACTGTCCTGAGGATTTGGGAAATATTTGGCAAAGCAGAAATCAATCAATTTGCCTCAGTGGAGAACGCCCACTGTCCCCTCTGGTTCCCAAAGTCCCAAGCACCGCTGGGAGCAGATGCAATGGACCACAAATGGCTGGCAAAATTAAAAAATGAAACGATTTTATTGGTTGCACCAAAATGGCCTAATCAGCCATGTTTTCCGGAAATGATAAAGATGTTATACAGCTCACCATGGGAAATACCGCTGAGGAGGGATCTCCTCCCCTCTCCCCAGTCCAAGCTGTGGAACCTTCATGTGTGGCCCCTGAACGGAGGGTGCTAAACATGCCAGAACTGATGCATTCAGTCACGAACATTATAAAATGGAATGTGTTCACTGATTGGTGTTGTTCACATGGCAAAGACCCAGTAAACTGCCCCACATGAAATTCTCATATTTCTTCAAGAGCGATTGGATGCAGGACTCACTCCATCAATGCTCATAGTTTAAGTGGCAACTATATCTGCATATCATGCACCTGAATCCGGCACCACTATTAGCAAGCATGATTTAATCATAAAGTTCCTTAGAGCAAGACAATTAAATCCACCTTGGAATGCTAGAGTTCCAACTTGGGACCTAACCTTGGTCCTAAAAGTGCTCACAAGGCCCCCTTCAAGCCTTTTAGACTTGATTTGCGCATAATCTCCATTAAAACCACATTGCTGCTGGCTCTGGCCTCAGTAAAATGTGTTGTTGACTTACATGCATTATCAATTGACAATTCATGTCTGGAGTTTGGCCCCAGACTTTCAAAACCCACAATCTAACCCAAAAAAGGCTATGTGCCTAAGGTTTTAACCACACACTTCAGAGCGCAGGTGGTTCACCTTCAAGCCTTCTTTCCCTCCTCCATTTAATTCGGATGAGGAACAATCCTTGCATTTGTTGTGCTCTGTAGGGGCACTACACAGATTCGTTGAGAACACCCGCCAGTTCAGATTGTCTGATCAGCTCTTTTTGTGCTATGGAGGATCTCATTGGATCATTGATGCGATTGCCTTGGCTTTTGAGTCGCAGGGTAAGAAATGCCAAATTGGTGTTAAAGCACACTCAACTAGAGGCATGGCCACCTCATGGGCATGGACGAATGGTGTGTCTTTACAAGACATATTTTTTGCAAGGTTGTACAACCTAGATGTAAAGTATTTCTCTTCACAAGTCATCTTTGTTTAGAGCACTTGCTATTTCTTTCCAAATGGTTGAGCCGAATACTCGACATGCTACATCTCTTCAGTACACAGTATTTGGTTCAAATCTTCAATGTCTAGAAGCATTGTGTAGTGTTGATTTGTTTAATGGCACTAAATACAGTTCAATAATTGTTTAAAGGAGGTACAGACTGCTACAAAAGAAAATGGGAAACCCTTTTGAGCCAACTATATGAAACTCTAAAACACTTCCTTTCACAATTTTTGCTTCAAACTTTCAATGTTTAGAAGCAATGTGTGGTGTTTACTTGTATAATGACAATATACATTTCAATAGATGTTGAAAGGGTGGGACAGACCACTCCAAATTGGAAACCCTTTTTGGCCACCAACAGTATATGGCACTCTACATCACAAAATTTTTACAATTTGTGCTTCAAATTTTCAATGTTTAGAAGCACTGTTTAGTGTTGACTTGAATAATGGCACAATATACAGTATACAACTGTTGTTAAAATGAGGGACAGACTGCTCATATTTACCCCAAGGGTAATACTACAGCTCAAGTTTATACAAATTTTACCATCACTTGAGTTTAAAACTAAACTGAAAACTTTTCAGTCGTAATTCATCAGTAATTACTTTGCTCTCAATTCTAAAGTTCATCACAGGGCTAACAGATACAGACAAGCACTCACAGGCACTTTAGAGTCTCTATTTCACTTACCTAGAGGAAACCCACATGAATATGGGGAACAGAAAGCACAGTTGAGCTGGGATTTGAACGCAGGATCTTCTTGCTGTGAGGCAACAGTGCTACCCACTGTGCAACCGAGCCACTCTTAGAATAAACTTTAGTTTGCATATATGTTTTTCCAAATGGTTTCAAAGCAATTTGTCCATTGACTCAAACCCACTGAAACTTTTTGATTAACCATGCACTTGCACATGGTAGAAATGTGCACATTCAGCACCACACACATGGACAATGCATACATCTCTTGATTAAAATGAACATCACTAATATTAAGCTCATGTGAAACCTTAAAGAGCAACATGCAGGTTGGACACCCCTATATAGCATAGTGTATGTTGATGATAAAACAACTAGATTTTCTGAACTGGAGTAATATATATTTAGCCATTAACGATATTTTGAGATAAATTGTGATAAAATAACTTCAGCGTCTATAAAGCACTAACCGGAAGTGACGATGGGCGAGGGAGTCTGGTCAAGTTCAAGCTCAGGTTACAATGGATGCGAATGAAGAAACCGAGTTCTCCGGTGTGGACGAACATGCCTATGATGGCCCACAGGCCTATAATTATGAGCAAATTAAGAGTTAAAATAATTAAAAGTAAGACTTATTCTGCTAAGTCCTCGTTTTTGTTGCACAGAATGTCTGCTAACGTTAGCACTTTGTCCTCCAGTCCAGCCCGCGCCAAAATCCGGTGTACACTTTGACGGTAGACTTGATTCCATCGAGTGCACCGAGGGAACAGCATCAGTAATCAGCCTCACGTGGTCCTTACTCCGAAATCCCATCCGAGACTCCAACAAATCTCCAGGTTGATAATTCTCCGGAGTGAAATGTGCGCCACAAACGACCGAGTGTGTGGTAACAGACACGGCAGTGAAGTCTGCTCTCTTCACCTGCACAAAACGCTCTCAAGACCGAAAAGCCTTGTTTTTTCTAGAAGGAAAATGATGGACACGATGTCCTGACAGGCTGGAATTCGTGCAACCAGCACAAACACAATAATTTACCATTATGGCTTCTCTAAAACTTTCTGTCTCTCACTACTGCTCTAACTACATCAACACCCACAATGAGAGAGCTGACCGCGAGCTCTTTTGTTTGCCTCGCCCTACGTCATATGACGCGTTGATAGCGGGAAAGGCGTATTCCAGAGCCTAGCACATTTTCATCAAAATCTCTACATCAAATGAGATTTCATTAGTAATTTCTACATATGTGTTTTTAAAAGACCTCTGCAGACAATATAAAGTATTAATTCAGTTATAAATTCAACCTGCATGTTGCTCTTTAAAGTTTTTAAAGTGTAGTATATTCAGTTGGGTTAATGTATGGATTTCCATCTTGTTTTAGAGTAATCTGTGCCACTATGTAAAATTTGAGCTCTTTATGTTGCTGCAATAGAAAGTAAATCAAAATTGGTACAGTTGACAGTGGACAAACAGTAAGGTGTAGTATGACTTTAAGAGGGTGCTTAGTAATGTGAATGCTTTTTTCAGAGCAATCTTTCCCACCACTTAAAAAGGTATTGAAATTTGGAAGTGAGTATGATGCAACTAGAGATGTTAACTGTAAATTTCACATAAGCCTGGTCAAGTCATTTTAGAGAAATCTACTCTACATTCAAAAACTACTGAACCCTAAATGTTGTCAAGTCAAAATACTTTCATTATTACAATGTACAGGCCTGCTGCAGAATCATCCACTTTCAGCACCACACACATGGACAGCAACTGTGTCATAAAGCACAGACATGTCTTTATAAAAAATTAACATCTCTAACATTTAGCTATTGTGAAACTTTTAGCTGAAGTATATGTAGTTGTGTACAATCAATTCCATATATATTTTTTAAACTATCTGTTCCACCATGTATAATCTATTGAGCTCAGTATGTTACCGCATTCCAAAGTCAAGTGAACTCAGTAGATTTGACGATACCCAAAATATGTTGTGTAGTGTTTCCCGAAGAGTGATTTACATAGTGTTAATGCTGTTCTGGGGCAATGTGTGCAATCAATGAAATAGTACTGAAATTTAGAGATGCTGCATTTGCACAGACATCTCTATATAAATAGGTACAACACCAAAATTCAGCTGAGATGAAAGCTAGTAGTGTGTTCAGTAGGGTTCACATAAATTAATCCAACTTATTCTGGAACCATCTGTTCCGCCACATAAAATCTATTGAGCTCTATATATTGCTGCATTACAAAGTCAGTAGACCTCATTAGATATGACAATACCCAAACTATGAGGTTAAGAGGGTGTGTTATATTGTCAAAGTTGTTTAAGGGCAATCTGTGCAACCACTAAAAAGGCATTGAAATTGTAAGATGAAACTATAGCATGTCCTTTAGTTTTCACAAAACTTTACACAAATTGTTTTTGACCCACTTCAAACCTATTGAAACTGGTGTGTTATTTCATACTCCACATCACTGGTGTAGAACTGGAGGAGACGGGGGGCACACGTCCCCCCAATGCTGTGAAGGGGTGATTTATTGTCCATGTAATATGCCTACAAATGGATATAAAGTGTTCTTAGATTTTAATACGGATGAATGGAGGATTTGGTTTTGAAGGGTTAAGCAACCCTGGCAGGAATAAAACTCTCAAAACAGTCTGTGGCTGACAACATGTAATTTCGGTCTGTACTACTGTGGCCCACAAAAAACATTTGTATACATTAAGAAAACATGAAATATATCATATGAGTCATGTGTGGAGTCAGTGAAGATGTTGAAAGGTGTCCATAGAAATTATCAGTTGTTTTTCATGGTGAAGAAAGCAGATTTCAGATGAGCAGGTAAGTAGTGTAATTTTCTTAATGAAACATTAACCCTTATGCTTTTTCTGAATGTTTGATATGATACAGTGTATTAATATTTAAGAGTAGGCATTGAACTAGAGATGACCCGATTATACGGTTTTAATATTTACCGCAATTAAAAATATCACAGTTAATTTAATCATAAGAATTTAGAATCCACTGTTAAAAACCGTGAAATGCTTTATTTATACATAAAATATGATCTATAATGTACAAATATATAAAATAAAAGAGTTTTACATAAGATTTTGTAAGCCTAAATGGGAAAACTCTTGTGCCTGTGTGGGTAGTGAAGCTTTTGCTATGATTGCAGATGGTGGCCACGTGGTGCTTTAATTTTCAGGTGTAACAGACTGAACGTGAACTTTCAATTCAAGTGAAACTTAAGCTTAAATACACAATTTCCAAAATATAACAGATAAATTCGATCTACCAGATTCATATCCATCAAAAAAGCAAATTAAATCAGCTGTTTCGCAGCATTTAAATGAATGACTGAATATGACGGATGTAAATTATGCAGACAGAAGTCATAGAAATAAACACATCCAACAATTGGGACAGGATGCTCCACTAGTAATCAACAACAAACTAGTATGTTTCATATTTTTAGCTGTGGTGATTTTAAAGTGATGAATTAATATGTGCAAGTTTTTGTTATGTTTACGTGTACTTGGGGTCGTGTGGCGCCATGCGAGGTTCAGACGTGTGAATGGCGAGCTCTGCACACTTTGCTAGTTTTAATACTTTTTGTGTCATAAACTGCTAAGATTAGATACAACCTGATTCTTAACAGTTCTAGGAAGACAATATGTCAAAGAATTCAATTCAATTCAGAATTCACCCTCTGGCTCTGGAGATGTTAAAAAACACTCACGTGCTCAAGCTGAAACCCTCGAGCAGCAGGCCAAAAGCCTGATGTTCATCGTGTCAGCAATGCTGACGAATGTCATTGCCGACTTATAAGATCTTCCAGTAATACGTTGATCTATCACTCCCATGGAGAAGAAATTCACTGAGATGGTTACAAGACTGGCGGATGTTGAGAAACGGATCGATTATCTGGAGTCATTGGAGAGGGAATTAGCTGCTAAATCGCTAGTGAACAAGGCAGACTTGGAGCGCATCTGGGAAAAGTTGGAAGACTTGGAAAATCGTAACCAGTGAAACAACTGGTTTACAACATACTTTGTAATGCAAATTGTTGGAATTCCTGTGGACAAAGAGGCAGAGATATGGTGAAATTCCTAGACGGGCTCTTCCCGAGTCTGCTCGACATAACAGGCCATAAGCTGGAAATCGAGTGAGAGTGAGTGATCCACAGAGTGAGACAGGCCCCGATCAATTCTGGCCAGATTTCTGAGATCATACAATTAAGATCTCGTTACATGAGTTGAGGAGTAAAGGAAGTCATTCTTGGAAGAACCACAGCATTTTCTTGTTCCCAGACTTTGCTGATGAGAGAAACGTGATCGATTCAAGGAATGCAAGAAACACTTACATAAATGGAAGGTCATTTTTGCACTGAAGTTCCTGGCCAAATTGAGAATAGATACTAAGGATGGCCGCAAAATATTTAAATGCCCACAGCAAGCGATGTCCTTCATAAAGTCAATGGAGTAAGTCATTGTGTGATACTCTCGATGCAGCCAAGTGAGCCTGACTCACTGAAAATTCACTTGACTGTCCGAGGAAACTGAGCATCTTTTTTGTTTCTTTTTGTGCTGGTTCCGCCAAGACAGACAGTCCAACCAGGCAAACAAAACAAAGGGTAATCCAAAAAGCAGTAAATACAGAAACAGGGAATGGTCATTACATGAATCAAGAAATATTGGCAATGAAAAAATGCTCTGTATGGCAGGGTAAACTGACAATACTTTGCTATGAACAATGGAACTGCTTGGCCATATATACATGTGGTAAACAGGAAATGAGCAGTGAAGAAATGGGTGAAGATCAATATTCTGGAGAGGGTTGGTAGGATGGGTAACAACCTCAGATGTTACAGACTCCTATTGGCTGGAGTTTGTTTTGTGGAATATTTCTTGCAAGACATTGGAGTGATTAGGTCATTTGTTGCATTCATGTAACAGCCGAATGGGCCAGCTCACTGAACATTAATTTGACTACCCGAGTTAACTAAACGGCTTATTTATTTATTTTGTACTGGTTCCGCTAGGGGCTGGAGCTTGTTCTGTGGATGAACACACCTTTGGGACAGTTATGTGAATGAATCTACACATTCTTTCTGTATATATATATATAAAGCAGAAAGAGTCTTTTTCTACCATTCCCTCAGTGAAATCTACTGGTGGTGAAATTTTTACCTCGACCATTGATATTAATAATGCTTTTAAAAATTATATTTTGATCTCATAGTTTCACATCTTCGACTACTGATGAAGATATTAGAAACAAAATATTTGTGGAACCATAAGAACTCCCTAAACTGATGACTGAGCAAAACATTCTCTTGATTCTGAGATAACATTGGAGAAGCTTGACGAGGTAATTAAGGCCTTGTCTTTAGAAATTGTGCTATGTACATAACTGGCTCCACTTTTGCTAGAAGTTTATACGGAATCATTAAAAAATCAGTCTGATTCTTAAAAAGGACAAAGCCAAGCAAGTGTAAGAGTTACCGTCCAATTTCCTTGATCAGCTAGACGTAAAAATATTGTCAAAAATCTTGGCTAACCGATTAAATAAAGTTATGACATCTCATAAATATATAGATCAGGTGAGGTTTATTCGGGGCCGCAGCTCTTATGATAGCCTTTCATCAATATCATGTGGTCAGTGGTGAATGATCAGACTCCAGTCAATGCCATCTCACTTGACGGCGAAAAGGCATTTGATATGGTAGAATGGGATTATCTTTTTAAGATTTTGGAAATACACAGTTTCTGGAATACTTTTATTGGATTGATTAAGTTACTTTATAGACACCCGATAGCGGCGGTACAAACAAATGGATTAATTTCAGATTATTTTACTCTGGATAGGGGCACCCGGCAGGGTTGCCCTCTTTCCCCATTTAAGGTAGGGTGCATAAACTATTTCTTTACGCAGATGATATTTTATTATTCGTCTCCGGCCCTACTAGATCTATGCCTTGCCTCCACAGAATTATTAATTCCTTTTCTAAATTCTCAGGATACAAAGTTAATTGGTCTAAATCCGAAGCTTTGGCTCTGACAGCGTACTGCCAAACAGGACATTAATTATTTGGGTATTTTCTTCCCAGCAAATTTGTGATTTAGTTTGTTGATTTGGACCCTTTAATAAAAAGGTTTTCGAGCGATGTGGGCAGGTGGGCTTCATTACATTTATCAATGATTGGGAAGGTTATTCAAATTAATTGTATTCCAAAATTCAACTACCTGCATAGTCTCACCCTATAGATGTCCCCTTCTCTTATTTCAAGCAATTTGATAGTATAGCGAAGTCCTTCATTTGGAATGGTAAATGTCCCAGATTACATTTCAGTAAGTTGCATAGGCCAATTGACAAAGGTAGGCTAGGTCTACCCAATATTTTGTTTTACTATCATGCATTCGGTCTCAGACATTTGGCTCATTGGTCGCTTCCACCTGAAAGAGCCCCTACCTGGTTTTGTATTGAACAGGAAGTTCTTCCCCCTATTTCGCCATTGCAAAGCCTTTCTATCAAACTTTACGGAGAAGTTAAGTTATTCCCCGTTATCTCGCATTTGCACTTGATATGGACAAAAGAGTCCAGAGTGTTTAATTCAGACATTCATTTAAATGTTGCCACGAGCATATGGCTTTACCCAAAATTATGTATTATTAAGTCCCCTTTCTGCTGGTCAGAGTGAATTGTGAAGGGGCTTATTATACTTGGTGATCTATATGAGAGTGGAGTGTTGAGATCCTTTGAAAAATTGGTTCAATATTTTGGGATTCCCAGATCTCAGTTTCTTAGGTATTTACAGCTGCACCACCTGCTCTGTACTATTTTTGGGAGTAGCATACACCCCCTAAAGTGGCAGACACTCTGGGAGTGGTGATTACTGCTTTTGGAATAGGTCATGAGCCATCGGTGTATTACTCCCTGCTAATTCAGAGTCTGGGGGACAGAGCTTTAACTTCTATCAAAAGATTATGTGAGAAAGATTTAAACTTGGTATTGGAGGAGGGAGTGTGGGCTACGATTTATAAAAAAACATCAAGTCTGCATCTAAAGAGATGCAAAGGTGCACCTTATGCAATTCAGGATTTTACATCAATTCTATTGGACCCCCTGTAGATTGTATAGGTTTAGTCTTAAAGACACACTCAGCTGCTGGCAATGTCAATCGGAAGATGGAGACACAACCCATGACTTTTGGTGGTGTGTTAAGATCCAAGAGTTTTGGCTGAAGGTTCAGAGTTTTATGTGTGATGTATTGGGCACTCAAATTTCATTTTACCCATACTCTGTGTTTTGGGTGATGGGGTGGTCATCGATGCGGAGAATAGGCACATAAAGAGTTGGGTCCTAACCAGTGTCATGATCGCCAGACAAATAGTTGTAAGGGGATGGAAGTCGGCAGGAGCGCCTCCATTTCAGGAGTAGTGCTCGGAGATGGGAGGGTTGCTACTTTTGAGGAAGGGTCATCTAGAAGACTGGGGAATTTGGACTTCTTTGTGGGGAAATGGGGCAAATATCTGTTTATTTGTAAGGTGTTGTGGACAGTATTTAGAGTCTGTTGCCGATTCTTTATGCTGGGGTGTCTGACAGACAACAGATTGCTTTAATAAACTGATGCAGAAGAAAAAACTGTTGAATGCCATGAACTACATGTTGCGCACACACAATGATCTAAATTATAATCACAATAATTTAAAAAACATCCACTTCCAGAGAAAATAGGCTTGTAGATCATTGACATACTTGCCAATATTAATAATTTACTGATTTTCCTTTTTGCACCCACCTTTAAAATACTATTGAGAGAAGAAATCTGAATATTTAAATATAAAACCAACTTTACCACAGTGGATGGAGTTACTTGGAGCGATGGTGATCTGGCAAAACTAATGGAGAATATGAAAACTAGAGAAACTTCTGTGAAGACAGGTCCTTACAAAAGTGAGTTAAATGCTTTATCATAGTACCATGCTTTGTGAATATGTATATTATTGAGATATAAATGTTAAACTGAGGGTGGATAGCACACTAAAGCTAGCAGCAACACAACGCTTGGGTTTGAAACATCACTTCTGTCATCTGTTAAATGACTTCCATGTAGTAAAGGCTGTTAAGTGTTCTATTTTGGACGATGCTATACTTTGAGAATTCATACATTACATGGCTGACTGAGTGCATAGTACATTCTGTACGTGCATAATGTATAGTGTGTCTTTGGGACACAGCTATGATCTTTCGTGAATGGTGTGTGGGTTCATCAGATGACGAGTAGCTTATTCATTTGTTATCTTTTCTAATAGAGAAAGGTATATGAGCAACTCTTATTATTTAAACTTTGAGCATTTATATTGTGTATTAAAGAACTTTATTTTGATGAGAAATTCTAATGTGTATTTTGCTCAAACATTACAAAACATATCTGTAAAATGTAATTATTAGCTAATGTTTAAGTGTTCGAATCGAGGTTATATCGAATCGTGAACCTCATATTGTACATCGAACCGAATCGTGAGATAACCATATCTTCCCATCAACAGAGTCCACCTTTAATTTTTTTTTTTTTAATCGAGGTTACAGTGTGTCACTTACTATAGAAGTGAATAAGGCACATTTTTGGAGGATTTAAAGGTAGAAATGTGAAGTTTATAATTTTATAAAAGCGCTTGCATTACTAAATTACCAGGATAACATGGTTCACTGCATTACGTCATCAAGTTAATTAATAAAATGAATTGGACATTTACACAGAAAAGGTTAGTAAGTGACTTTATCACACTAAAATTGTGTCTTGTGGCTTTACTTTTTAAACATTCTGTTTTTGAAACATACTTTTGTGAGCATTTTAAAGTTTCAGAATTGGCCCCTTTTCACTTCCATTGTAGGTGCCTCAATGCAGGGTTGTGGACTCGAGTCACAAATTTGATGACTTGCCACTCGACTCAACATAATCAATGAACACTTGCGACTCGACTTAGACTTTGAAAACAATAAATTGCGACTTGACCAAGACTCAAGCCCTCTGACCTTCAGCGTTACATGACCCTTTTTAGGAGGGCTTCAGCCCCACTAAAATTTATCTCAGCCCCCCTAAAAATCTGTGACTTTGTAAACAGCATGTAAGTGTTATAAACAGTTGCAGCCACAACGCTGCACTTGTTTGAAGCACAAGGTGCTTTGGTGGCTTTTCTTGCCTGTAAGACTGGCTTAAGCGTGAGCCAATAGCATTAAAATGTGGGCTGTGAAGGAGCGAATCATTGGTTTAACCCACTGAAGGATTATGCCCCATTTACTCATTAAATTCATGAAGGAGACTTTTGACAAACTGATGGAGAGGAGGCATGTTGCTCATTTAGTTCGGTAATCTCGTTTAACAAGGAGAGAAAGGGGCTGGATTAAATAAGTGTAAACGTGATTAATGACATTACAATGACATCAGGACATAATTAAAATCTGTAATTATTTTTAGGCTATGTTGTCTTTTTTGTATATTCCTTGATGGTCATGCACAGCAGTTCACTAAATGATATGCTTTGTTATCATTTGCATACATATATACAGTACTGTGCAAAAGTTTAAGACACTTGTGAATATTTTGCATAGTGAGGATGTCTTAAAAAATAATGACATAAATAGTTTTTATTTATCACTTAATGTCATACAAAGTCCAGTAAACATAAAAAAAGTTGGGGGGCATAGCGCATATCGCTGTCCCTTTCGGCATATCGCGGCGCAGCTTTGTGGCCTGTTCTGCATAATCTGGCAACCCATTTCAGTTTATCGTGGCCCATTCGGCCCTGTTTCATGGCTGGCCCTTCAGGAAAAGTCCCAGTTCTCCCGATGGCCATTCCACCCCTGATCTTTTCTATTTGGAAAAATGATGTATGGGAGTCATATATCCTATTGACACACTAAAGCTGAAGATATAAATAACCATCTTAAGACAAATTAAAAAAAATTATATTTGAAGATAACTATGTATAATTATTTAATCATTATATATTGAATTATTGTTATATGAGGGACTTTCCCAGCAAATATTTGTATATGCGATTAATCGCGATTAATTAATCGGGACACCATGTAATTTATTCGATTAAAAATTGTAATTGATTGACAGCCCTAATATATATATATATATATATATATATAGTTGTATGTGTATTATGACAAGACATACAGTATTTGCTTCCTTTTATGGTGTTTCAACAGACATAATGTTTTGAGGAGCACAGTGGAATTAAATAGCTCTGGTCATGTGACTATTTGCACCACTTATACGAAAACAAAAAGTCTGCACTGTCATTTACAATTGACATCTCTGTGTAAAATACATCAACAACTCCTTTTAGACCCCTTTCACCCTGATCGGTGGAAATAAATTGGCTAATGACAATGTAGATTAGCTGCAGGGTTCCAGCATCTTCTGCTGTTCTACAGTGGCTAGTGCACTCAAACGCACTATTTGTCTTACAAATTCAAAGATTATTAGCGCGGCACTGCCTCGGAGGACTTTCGAAATTCAAATGCAGCCTGCGTTATTCTCGTCTCTAGTGCCAGTTTAAAACTCTTCCTTTAGCACTTTGGTTGATTAACAGGTGAGTAGATCCAAGATTCATGCACAAACTCAACGGGAGCATTAATTCATGATAACATGAAAGCAAACAATATAAAAGAACATCTCGCACCCGTTTGGTGTGATTCAATCAGAAGTGGACAAGAGAGACACTTCACCATTATAACTTATTATGGTGAAGTCATATTATGCTTCTTTTCTGACCACTTGTGTTTGGATTTCGCAGGAGAGACTCTGGTATATTGATATATTAATCATTAGGCCTATGTCAGTGTATTATTGCATGATATAGCGCAAAAAGTAAAAGAAGGAAAAGAAAGTGCTTAAAAAAACTGTGTTTTTTTAACTGTGTTTTTGTGTGCTTATATTCTAAATGTTTCCCTGCTTTGATACATATATAATTAACATAAAATGCTTGGCACAGGTCTCAGCATAATGTGTCCCACCGTTTTCAAGACGGTCAATGCATGGTTTGTTAAAAGAGTCATATAATGACGTGCGTTAACGGCGTTGAAAAAATAGTGTTATTGGAATAGTGCATTAACTTTGACAACATGTGTGTGTGTGTGTGTGTGTGTGAGCGTGTATTTATCACTTTGTGGGGACCAAATGTCCCCATAAGGATAGTAAAACCCGAAATGTTTGACCTTGTGGGGACATTTTGTCGGTCCCCATGAGGAAAACAGCTTATAAATCATACTAAATTATGTTTTTTGAAAATGTAAAAATGCAGAAAGTTTTCTGTGAGGGTTAGGTTTAGGGGTAGGGTTAGGTTTAGGGGATAGAATATAAAGTTTGTACAGTATAAAAACCATTATGTCTATGGAAAGTCCCCATAAAACATGGAAACACTACTGTGTGTGTGTGTGTGTGTGTGTGTGTGTGTGAGTGTGTGTGTGTGTGTGTGTGTTAACTAGGGTTATTCTATTGAAATTAAAATCTCTTTTTGGTGTGATTTTATCTTTTGAACAAATTCAAAACACTCAAATAACAAGTTAATGACATATAAAGAAACAACACCATCATTTAATTGACTCCATTAAAGGTCTACCAAGCTAAATGTGATATTTATTGTAATAATATATTTTTTGGTTTGTTTGGTGTAAGTTTTATCAACAGAAGTTGCGAAATTGATATTCTATAATAATAATAAAATAATTAAAAAAAAAATATTTGTTAACAAATGCTAAATAAAAAATATGGTATTTGAATGGTTCTTTTAATGTTTCAGTTTCTGGAATAACTTTATAAGTGTATTTATTTTAGAAAATGACAAAAATCTGAATTAATGTTGGCCAGCTATCTTGAATGATGTAAACAGAAAAAAACAACAACAAAACACTATTAATACTGAAGAGCGGAATACATTAAATGTGCACATCTAAAGGCCGTTGCGGCTAGGACATGGCACAGGTATCAAACACAGGGCACGTTGATGTGGTTCAGGTAACAGACAGTACAAACAAAAGTTAAATAATCTATGTCCTTTGATAATGATTTGGGTCAAATATAAAGGAAAATATGTGAGTTGCGCTCCATGGCGCGTCATAAATTTGAGTAGCCTCTGGAGTCATAGCTGTGTGCCGTCGACAGGTGGCGAGCGGTGGCGGTGGTGCGCGTACCTTCATTGAAAACAGTTGTTTGGAATTTTAGAACATGCCATGTCGTCCGCCAGATGTGTCCAGTATGCAACCCACATAATAGTGTCAAAGGGGGCTGAGCCTCCCTAAGATTGAAATCCTAGAATCACCCCTGCCTCTGATTTTATACCTTCTAATACCAAAGATCAGAGTTGTACATTTCAAAATTTGCATCAAATCAACGATTAATTTCCCCAAAAAACAATTCATTTCATTTTCAAATCTGCATTTACAAGCTGAACATTCAGCCAATCAGACAACCAACCAATCAACTATCACGAGAGTAAGACCAAGTTTGACGATCGCACATTCAAGGACGACACAGCCAAAATGAGTTCATATAATTTCGATATCATGAATACAATATCGAAGGCAACAAAATGATTGCAGCACGTAGAACCTGTGGTTTAAAATTACAGACGCTTTATCAACAATGTCCAATTTTGTGAGGCATCTGAAAACCCACAGACAGAGGCATGCTGAGATTACATGTTACATGTCAGATATGGTTCAGTAGCATTTAACTTATCGTGTTAGCTGGGCTAGCTAACTAGCTACTAGGGCTGGGACAAAATCTAATTTCGATATATCACAAAACAAAAAAAGACAAACCCTATCGAGGACTTGTGACTTGACTTGGACTTGCCTTTCTTGACTTGAGACTTGACTTTAGACTTGAATTTAAAGAACATGATTATTTCCTGGTTTTCACGGGAACAGAACCCTGTGTCTTTGATGCTACTCGCTTAAGGCGCTATCAAAGAAGGTTATCATAGTTGAATTGATGCTAAAATGTCTGATGGGGGTTAATTAAAATTATGGGGTTGATTTCAGGGTAAAACCTTTTGAAGCTACATGTCGACTTCTTATATGATCATGTTGATTTTAGCAGGCAACCCAAAGTTTTGCTAAAATAAAGACAAGACACAAGCACTCAAGGGATTTTCGATTTAGAGTCTAACTCCTCTTATTGCTAAAGCTGTTCTTGCCTTTGTAACATTCTTGAGACTCATTCAAGGCATGAATGAATTGGATAGTTAAACTCTGTTGTGTCTTCATGTGCTTTAAAATGCCTTGCGTGCTTTATAAATGCATTCCATAATGTACACACAGGGTTTTTTTTTCACCCATTATTGTAAGAGCAATGCCTGAACAAGCAGAACAATAACAGTTAGAGCTAGTGCTCCATTACCCTGGCTTCTATTCATGCTAATGATGTGCAACATTACTCTTCTTCCTGCTTTGGCTCCTGTGCTATTTTCCTAACTTATGGTGCCATATATAACCACCAGAATCATATAGGATGTAGAGGTTCTTATGATGATGTTGGGCATGAGCAGAGCAACATGCATCTGAAGCGACACCTAAATAAAACCAAGGTGTTACTTGTTGGCTTCGTTCCTCCTCTTCCTTGGGATTATCCAGTGTAAAAGCATGTAATTGTGTCTGTGATGATATTACATTCATAGCTAAAGAGGCTGCATCAAAAGCAAAAATCACTGCAAAACAATTTTAAGCCTAATTTGGTATGAGACATGACTGGCCCAGTGGCGGCATGCAACGGAGTAATTTATGATAAGGATTAAGCTTGCGCAATCAAAAGATAGAACAAGATAATGTGGCGAGATACATTTGAAACACAAGCAATTAATGGAGGAAGCATGACACGGAGCTGCTTAAGATGAAGGAGCAGAGCAGCTCTCAGCACTTCATCATTATTAATGACAAAGATGCCTGTGTTCCGCCCATCTCTGGGTGCCTGCCACTGCGGAAAAAGGGAGAAGCTGCTATATGGTTTGGGGAAGCCAGACGGAGCTGTCAGAGGCCCGTCCGGGTACCGTGGCTGCTGTCTATTACTCATGTGACTGGTGAACCCACCAGGCAGAAAATGACTGGGTTCACGAGGTGATTAATGAGCTCTCGACCGCCACACGTCAAAATATGACGCTGATTGTTAAGCTGCCGGCCCTCTCCCAGGACGGGCCCTATAACACGCTTTCATTGAAAATCAATTTGCCGTTTGTCTCAAAACGGGAATCGCAGTGTCTTTATTCATTAACACATTGACATTATGTTTAAATTGTGTAGTTTGCCTCGGACCCACAGGCAGGATGTGCAATTGTTTTTCATCCTATATAACTTCTAGCCAGAGGAGTTATAGACAGAAATTTAGATGTTGGCACTGTATACTCCTGAAGGAGCATGGTGAGATGCATATATAGGGGGTAAAAGAAGCTCACACGAGTCCAAAGAGATTATTTGCTGGAAAAGTGATATACAGTGATGTACAGTAGAGCACAGAATGGACATTCAACAGAGTGTCTACCAAAGGTACAACGTAACAACACATTAAATAAATTAGTTTTCCAATAGGCCTGCAATAAAAACCAATGATCCAACAATCACCTTGTGCTATTATTAGATATGAGCGAGAAATGTCAGGGCATTAGACCATCATTCAGCAGCTAGGGGGAAAATGACCTCTCATCCAGTGTTGCCTATATTTTCCCTGCACTTACACAACACAAACATGCTGCACAAGCTAGGCGATTCGAAGATCAGCAGGTTAGTTCACAGGAGACTGCACGGGAGATGGAGACGTGCATTTGATCTGCGCATCATAGTTGAGGAAGTGAACATGACAGAGCAAAGGGTGCCTGATAAACAGATGCTATCTGGGGCACACACTTCAGAAGATGCCTCTCTAGGGGAAGCCTAAAACCCAAGATATAGCAAGGCAACCCAAAGCAAATTACCCTGACAGCGTTGAAACAATAGCAAATTGGACAAATGATATAATGTAAGTCCTATTGTCCCCAGCAGAGCATGGTTGTTGGCAGTACTCAGTGGGAATTGGAAATAAGAATAGGCTTTGATGGTAAAGGTCAGGCGAGACAGTAGCTCCCAGCATGGCCTCCTCATCGAAACATCTCACCATAAAATCCCACAGAAACAATCTCTTACTCAGTATGCCCATTGTAATGTTGTTGTTAATAATGCATTGTATATAGCAGGACCCAGTTTTTATTTCTCAAGAGAGATGCTTCTGGCTCGCAAGTGAAGATTTGAGGAACAATTGTGAGACATCACTGACAAGCTCACAGACATATTTTTCTAAACTCAATAAATCATAGTGTTGGTATTTCACTGTCATAAAGCTCTTGGTGGCTCAATGATAAATAGCTTCGGTGTTAGTCAACTGCTGCAAATGATTCCATACCAGAGAGAAAGAGTAGGATTACTATTACACTTGGTGAGAGGCCAAGTGCTGGTTTTATGACCCGCCTGTGCCATTTAATATATTCTGACAAATTCCCATTAAAAATTAATTCATTATTTTGTCTACAGCAAAGAGGAGTGCAGAGGTTTTCTAAGCAATTTTGAAATGAACAGAGCTCCTTTCAGAACATGTGATGAGGTAAAAATAGAAGTTGCAGTATCAAGAGTGAGAATGGAAGTCCTTTTATTAGTGAGTTTGACTGTACACTGATTCCTCGTTGACAAATCAATTATAGCTCTGTTCAAAAAGCCTACATTTCTAAGTTATTCCACAGGCCAAAGGCCACAACAGTGTGAGTTCAGCTGAACCCTCTCTCAAGGCAGGCAGGGGGGCTGCTCAAGTAATCTCAGTCTAGACCGTGTACTCCACGGCAGCAGGAGGCAGCCATTCCCGCTCATTAATCACCTGCCGCCAACACCAGAGACATCCTGCCCTCTCGTAAGGACTAAATAACTCCTGCCATCATGAGCAACAGTGCGCCTAAGCACCTGGAAAACACAGCAATGCTGATTTGTGAGGAGAACCTGTTTTTTGCCTTTATTTACGTGGGCTCTCATCAACACGGTGAGAGGCCTGGGTGCTGGGGACAGCTGGCCATTTGGACAAGCTCCCAGCCTCCCTTGACCAGCGGGGGGCCTGCTGCTCAGGCCAAATCAGGCTGAACGGAGAGAACGGAAGGGACAGTCTGGTGGCCACATCTTCCCACCTCTGCTTTGCCTCATTGCAGACTCATTCCAGCACTCTAGCACTTTAGTAAGTAGCGGTAAATATCTGTCCACCCTGTGCTCTCCTGTCTTCCACTGGAGCTGCTCCCATCAGTTTTGTTTCAGTGTTATTATCATTAATGAAATCTAAAACGAAAACCAAATAAAAACATTTCCGTTCACTGAAATAAAAACATATTTGTAAAAACTGAAACAAAACTAATAAGACATGTTCATGTCTCCAAGACTAGCTAAAATTAAATATAAATACTATAATATTAAATGAATGTGCTGGGTTTAATGCAAAAGAAAGCAAAAGCACTAGTGGCATAACATGGTGATTAACACAAAAATTAAAAAAAAAAATTATTACAAATTGTGTGTTCAGTTACAATGGAAGTAAACAGGGCAAGTTAAAAAAAACATTTAAATATACTGTAGAACAGGGAAAGGTTCGGGCATGGAGTCGGGAAGCAATAACCCTGTGCAGACACTTTGTGCACTCTTCTTAGTGTTTCTTTGGGCTCACTCAGGTAGGCTGACAAATAACAAAAACTCTCAATAAAGTTAAACTTCTTAATGACATATAGTTCTCTAACATCAGGGAACATGCCAACACTGGACTGACATGTAGCGCGCTCTCTCTCTGTCTTGTCTGGCGGTGGAGTGGCCATTTATATGCCGCTCTCCCCATGCTCACTGGAATTAGAGACAGGGATTAGACATAATTTACCTCAGGTGTAAGCACCCTTACCGTATTCCCTCTCTCCGGACTGGCGCTTGACCACGCCCCCGCTGCCACATATACATTGTTTCAAATGTATAGCCACATGACTTAAACATTAAACCTTGCAATACATTATTAACCTTGGCTGTTTAAAGTTATTTCTCCAAAATCCACATAAGGGCAACATAAAAGTACTCCAGACAACTGGTTAAATCCATGTCTTCTGAAGTGATATGATAGGTGTGGGTGAGAAACAGGTCAATATTTAAGTTGTTAAATTAACAGATCAATATATAAATGATCCTCCCTGCTCAGTCAATCTCCATTTTTTACTCATTCTCTTTGTTTTTGGTGATTCACATTCTTCATGCATATCGCCCCCAGGGAGGTGAAATTATGATTAAAAAAAATTACTGAAATATTGTCCTGTTTCTCAAAAACACCAATCATTTTGTGTTTGAACACATGGATTTAACCACTAGAGTAATATGGATT
The DNA here is from genome assembly GCF_025860055.1 of Xyrauchen texanus. Lineage (NCBI taxonomy): Eukaryota > Metazoa > Chordata > Actinopteri > Cypriniformes > Catostomidae > Xyrauchen > Xyrauchen texanus. Next base: position 16,639,881 of record NC_068283.1, read on the forward strand.
ACTTTTATGCTCCCTTTATGTAGATTTTGGAGCCTTCAAATTTTGGCACCCATTTACTTGCATTGTATGGACTTCCAGAGCTGAGGTATTCCTCTAAAACATCTTCATTTGTGTTCTGCTGAAGAAAGAAATTCATACACTTATGGTATTGCCAGGAGGGTGAGTAAATCATGAGAGAATTTTTGGGTGAACTATCTCTTTAAGAATACCATGAAGTGGTGAAATAACGTTATTGTTTACACAGAGCTGATTGGGTAATTTGTCAAACTGTTGTCTTATATATCAGCAAAACAAAATAAACTTGTCTCCTTTCTGATGTCTGCACAGGTCTAAATAAAAGCTGTCTGCTACATATTTACCTGAGAACAGGTGTGTGACAAAAGGCTCTGTTGACACTAAATGGCCCAGAGAAATTGAATGCATTTAAAGGAAAATTTTAAATTCTGTCATTATTAGTTTACTTTGATTATTCATTCATATGGACAGTAATCAAGCCACTCTAGGCTGTTGTATGAAAAATTCAAGAGTCACACTTTGTAAATACTGTTGTCGTTCCCAGACCCTGACTGTGTGAATGTAGCCATGAAGAAAACAAAGTCAATTATAATTTCTAATATTTCAATCTAAGCAATCTAGCCATTAAATCACTTGCAGTATGAACAAGTCAGCTAACAGAGAGACACATTCAATGGCACTGTTCACATAGCAGCGGAATAAAGATCTGTCCACTGGGTGCTCTCCAGCCTGGGTGAATCCACTGCATGATACTTTTATCACGACAACACAGAGGATCAAAGAGAACATGTAAGAATAGAGAAAGACAGTGGGAAAAAATAGAGAGGAATGATCCAGGAGGGAGGAGGGGGCATTACCATGCATTTGCATCTATGCTCTCCAGACATGGAGCCAGATTGATTAATGGAGACAGGGCTTGCAAAGTCATAACAGTGCTTCTGCTCAGGTTAAGTGGTGCTTAGATTGTTTTATATTGCCTGTGATTAGAGGATGAAGCTAAATAGTTTGATCGCTAAGAGTTCACACCCTTTCTAATCAGTGGGGGCCTTTTGATCCAACCTGCCCTGGCAACTTCAATCAGACATGCCTGAGTCATTTCGCTGAGCCTGACAGCCCATTCAGGAAGAAAAAAAACAATGAAGGAAGGAAGAGAAGCGGACAAATGAACATTTAGTGTTGACTATCATTTTGAACAAAATGAATAGCAGTAATGTATTTATTGCAGTCAAAATGACCACTCTTATATTGGTGGAAGAAAAGAAACCATTACAGTTCAGACAGCAAACTGTTAGACATGGCTGAGCTAAACCTTAGGAGGATACGCTTGCGTCATGCATATTTATGCTATATTATTGTTTCACTGAACAAAATTACCATTGTTAAAAGAGCTGACTTGGATCATGTGTTTTGAGGAAGATTTTTTTTTTTTTTGCTGTTGTTGTCAAGTAGATCAAATATTTGCCATCAAATAATGTGAACCTGAAAGGATTAATGGTTAGTGCACAAGTGCCGAAATCTCTGCTGCAGCGCTCATGCAGGTGACATGAGTTCAAATCCAACTTGCAACATTTCCTAATGCTCCCCAGATACACACATATACCCTACTGAATCAACCCCAAGGAGGGGTGGTTGGATGGCAAAACTTCAAGTTGGTGCTAATGTTGAAATTGCACATGCCCCTGTAAATGTTGAACCCCTGCTTCCCCCCATAATTTTCTGTCTTCTCTCAATGATACAGGGAAGACTGGGACTAGTTGTCTCACATTAAACTGGTTAGGTTTATTAAAAAAAAATATATATATATATATATATATATATATATATATATATATATATATATATATATATATATATATTTGAAAATTTCCAGCATCATTGCCCAGGTCAAATTTAACACACAGCTATGTTTCAATCAACACTTTTTTATGTGTATTTAAAAAAAACAAAAAAAAAAAAAAAAGTTTCAACTTTATTGTCATTGTGCAGTACAGGTACAGAGCCAATGAAATGCAGTTGTTTTCACATATCCCAACTAAGTTGGGGTCAGAGCACAGGGTCAGCCATGAACAGCACCCCTGGTGCAGATAGGGTCAAGGGCCTTGCTCAAGAGCCCAACAGTGGTATTTTGGCAGTGCTGGGGCTAGAACCCCTGACCTTTTGGTCAGCAACCCAGAGCCTTAACCGCTGAGCCACCACTGGCCCATGTTATTGCATAAAATCTTGTCCACTTGAGGTGGATGCATTTTATTCTATAAGACAAAATGTGCATAATCTATGATGGAAACACATTTACTGAATAAACTACTAACAAATATGTGACTGAATAATGCATTGATAACTGGATGAACCAGCAGACCAATCATCACATCTGAATTGCTGCCCTGGTCATTCTGAAATACAGGTGTCCTAAAAAACTAAAGCCTGCATAGAGTTTGCAGCGCAAATAAGTTAAATACAAACTAGCACGTTTTCCTGAAGAGGTCAGGTTTTTTATATTTTTAAAGAATATCTTATAGATCCACATTGCAAATTTATGATGGAGAAACGCACACACATAGTGCTCACAGATCTGTCATTTCCAGTCATGAATTGATTTATTAAAGTGTTTTTCTGCGCGTCCTATACAGAGAGTATTTTATTAATAAAAGAGTCACACAGTCGCTACGAAGTGACGATTTTGTTCTTTTTAACGCAAGGGATGGAAACGCAGCTTTATCCACACATTGTTTTTGCGATATTCAGATTTTTTTCCATTAATTAAATTCGCAACTGGGATGGAAACATAGCTATTGACTTTTTGTGACAACTTATAGTCTCCTGTCACCCCACCACCACTAAAACAAAATCTATGCTTGAATTGAATAGCAGTGTTTGAAATAGATGTTTGAAATCAACTTAAGAAACCTCAGCTAGTGAAAGCACACTTTTGTGTATTTGGACTCAAAGCCTTATAGTTACTGAGATATAGCTCTTGTGACATCATCATGTGACAACGAGCCCCTTTGTCCCTTATCTATAAAGAAAGGGGGCAAAAATAAATAAAATAAATTAATAAATTAAACCGTGAATTTTCAATGATGAGGATTGTGGATAATGTTAGCAATGGATACACCATAGTATGTGTGCTGGAACACAGTAGCCCTACTGTCCTCAAAAGATCAATGTTATTTAACCTGTATACATCTTTCCCAACTTCAACAACAATCTCAGCACAATAACATTTGACAAACTGTCAACCACAGAAGGTCTTATTTCAGACGATGTGCAGCTTATGACAGGTTTTAGGACTGTATCTTTCTCGCTAACTTGCTAGTCATGCTAGCTGCCATGTGGTGAATAGCAAGTGTTAAGTCATCTTAGCCTTTTTCTGACTTCTATGAGAGCTACTGAGAATTGCAGGCAGCTCATCTGTCAGGGGAGCTTCTCATAGTGCCGCTCCTCTTCCTTTTCAAAGGCACTCGGTAAGTATTTTAATTAGTTGGCTAATTGTCTTAGTAATTGGTAGACAACTTAGCTCAAACAGTAATCAATCTCAACAGGGCTGCGCTCTATCACATCAAAGGATCTGTAATTAAGACAGCTAACTGTGGGACGGTCTTTAGCCTGATGCCATGGCATGGGGGTGGATGATCCCTGATAAAACTCGGTTGAGCAGATGAGGCCTCCAGTGAGATCAGGAGAAGGGAGAAGTAAAGCTTATCGTGATGTTAAGATGAGCATATTCCAGGATTCAGATATATAAAAGCACCTGGGACATTGTGTTTCATAGACTAGATCTCTGTTTCCATCTAACCTTTGTTTTATTTTTGAAAATAATAATAAAAATACTTCTACTAAGGTATAATTAGAGCGTTAAATCACAAAACTCTTCGTAGTGCTGAATATTTATTGGGGAAATGTCTTTCTTTGTCACTAATAGGGAACAATGTCTCATTATAAGTGTGGAGAAGCAATTTGCAGAATTCATATTTTGCTATATCAGATTTTATTTTTGGTTTTGTCTAGCCACAGCCATCAATAGCTTTCATTTATTCTCATTTCACAATGCCTTTGCTCTTGGAGCAGGCAATTATACATTTGTGATGAAAAGACTAATTATTCTTTAAATTCTTCTATTTAGGAAAATTTTAATCTATCCATTGAGGAAAACAAGACCCCTAATGAACAATTATACAAACAGTCAATTTCAATGTTGCGCAGACGACTTAATTAAAATTAGTAATGAAAAATGAGCAAGTCTTTGCATGGAGCCGTACTTATCAATTTTCAAATAAGGGAATTGAAATGTTTTGCTTTCCTACTTTAGCAAGGTAATGAAAATGACCTTACTTGCAATGAAGCATGGTTTATTTACAAGTAAATGGAAACATTAAAAGTGTTATTAATTATACAACCCAGAAGCCCAATTCAAAAATATCAGAAATTTATAATGGATGAAATAAAAACTATTATTCATCATGCTACACAAAGTCCCTGATATTATAAATGCGTTTTATAGAGTTCTAACCTTTATGTTACTAGATGATCCTTCCTAGTCTTTCCTTGCCTCTCTATTATACAATGATATGACACAGTGTGCCATTTTATGATAACTAATACAGGCTCAAAACTGTTTGATGTATGATTAGATACTGGAATAAAGTTGTTGCCTCTTGAATATTAGTGCTTTTTGAGACAGTGGCGTGTTTGGGTCTCACAGGCTGTTAAATCCATGTGTGGGCTGAGGATTTCCTCATTAGAGTGGATCAGTGTGTATTCACTCCACATCTCTTTGATCCAGTGTGGAAGAAATGATGTGTACTGTACACCACACAACAACCCGGAAAAACTGTTAGTGTCCAAGTCCCTAGAGAGAGCTTCATTTGTTGTAATATTGACTGTTACTATACCATCAATATACAACATTCTGTTGTCATTTATTTGCTTTATAATGATGTTATATTTCCATTTTCTTCATTAGTTATGTCCAAAAAAATCAACCGCCATGTGTAGGCTCATGTCTGTAAGTGGTACAAAATTACATCTACGTTGTTGGTCTGAAACACCACAGCGGGCAAGCTGCTTTAAAAGATCAGATTACATTCATGGAAAACTACTAGCAAATGCATACATGTTTAGAGACCAAGTGGCTAATTACGATACCGCTGCCCTGTGAGATACCTCCGAGCAACCCTGCGAGGTATCTGAGAAAATTAAAACGGTCCTCCCCCCGTTCCCTTCCCCTCCGCCTGCAGCAAAGGCCAATACACAGAGTGGCACTGACAGATTGACAAATAAGGTTAATAAGTACTTTCCACTTCTCCTAAAGGCTAATAAAATATTAATCCTTGCAGTGTGGTCAGCAGAAAAATAACAAACAATTGGTGGAGAGGAATTGATTGAATTGATTTGCCAGCAAGGCTTTTGAAACCAAATTCCCTGAACATCTTTGAAAACATTTGCACATTCAAGGTAAACGCATAAAGATTCTTTTGAACACCTTTAAACTGAAATCACCAAAGGTTCATTAAATTGAGACATAAAAAGAAGTTAGCACCCATTTATTACAGGTTCTTCAAGATTACAGAGGAAGAAAAAAATAAAACTGTTTCACACATCAGAATAGAAATAACTTCTCATCACAATGCATTCATTTACAGTATAAAGGATACCTGAAAGTATGGAAGTTCTTTGAATTAAATAATACTTGGACTATATAATAGGATGCAGACCACGCAATATCTGGAGAAGAACCTCAGAATTATATTGCACTTGACCGAGGCCATTATTTGTGCATGAATTTCCACCAAACCCATTTGTCTAGACTTAGCGCATGCTTGTATGAAAATACTAAAACTTCATGCCCATTGGCTGTGCGCTTATGACGCATCATGCTGCGCTTAGTGCTAGCACTCTTAAAATAGGGCCCAGAGAGTGACGAACAAGATGCAAGACCCTATTCTATGTATTATTTTAAAAATAATAAACTGAGTGAATATGCTTTGTTATCTATATATTATTATGTATTATATTACCTACCTGTTATGTCTGAGTCATTTTTAACTAGTTTAATGTTAAAAACAGTGAAAAAGTCATCTTAATCTTGTATTTTGTCACAATGCCTTTGGCTTCTCTACAACAGTGAGTAAATTAATTAGTAAAAAGCGTGTTTATATTTATGCAATCTTAGGGTGTTTTGAGTGGTTACTAGGGTGTTTCTAGGGGGTCGCTATGTGCTTGCTAGGGCAATCCTAAATGATTTGCAAGATTGTTGCTTGCTGATCATAGTGAAAACAAAACATTCCCAAGACTTTATGACATCCTGATCCCTACTGAAGTGTGGGGACCTTTACGTATATTAAATCTATGTTTTGCTCATTTTTGTGCACATTATATATTAAGAAAGAACAATCTTTTAGAATAGAAACCATGATTCTGTATTGTTTCAAACAGATGTAAATATTCCAATATAAGCTATTTGCACTCAAATGTAAGGCTTTACTGTGTTTGTTTTGATGAAATGCTACTACAAAAGCTTGTGTTTCGTGTAAAAGCAAGCCTGTGTCAATGTTTATGTTTGTTATCAAAAGGGAGGTGTGCTGTAAATTTACTATACAGTACACTATCTGGTCTTTTTTGACCGGAACAGAAAGGTTGTTTTGACTCCATACAAAAGGGTTTAATTTAACCAACATTTTTTTTAAACCTGCTTTGTTTTACTCATTTCTATGCATTTAATATGGACACCACAAATCAGCGTACTTCAAGCTATGAGTTATATTGACACTAATGACATAGAAAAATAATGATTATTTCTTAGCATGTTTGAATCAATCGAACACAAACAGCAGAAATAGCAGATCAATGCATTCACCTCCCATGAGTAAATACAGAAACACTAGATAGCAGACAGCATGATGCAATACAAAAATATACACAGATATTGTAAGGAAATTGGAAATCAAGTACTCGACAGCAATGGTGAACCATTACTGTTACAGCTGATAGTGGTCGTGATAGGACAGTTTTGTGGGCTTCCTTGCCGATTCCGTCTCTTTTTTCTGCTTTGCTTTCACTAATCATAAACCCCAGGATATCTCGGGGCCTAGTGGACTATGTCTGGAGCCCTACACACACTCACTGATAGGACAAAATTGGATCCAGTGTGAATGCAAAGAAGCTTATCATCCAACATTTCCAGGCTCTGCTTCCTCCTAGAGCATATGTCAACATCATTTATTAGATGTGGCATGGGATTAAATAATGTATGATCACAAAACGAAAGAAAAAAAATGAATCTCGCCCAGCAGGTGGGTGGAATAATATTTGGAAAGAATATGAAAATTATTAATAGAAGCCCTAGAGGGAGAATTATTTGTCAACATTATCCGGTAAGTCATTGGGGGTGCTTCAAATCTATGATTAATCATATAGAACATTTCCGATAATAGCAATATTATGGAGCGATGGATTTCTATTTACTGCTCGGTCTAAACAAAGTAGACCATCGTGTAACAAATAAATGCCTTGATTATGATGGTGATTCATGCACATTCCTCAGGCACATTATCTCTCTGGACTGAGCTCAAATACAAGGTTTTCACGGATCTTTCCCTGCTTTGTTTGCGGAAATCTAATAATCCGTAAAATTCAAAACATATATTTACATTTACATTTTAAACAAACAAGAAACAGCTTGAATACTGCATAAAACATGATGCATGGAACAACATTACACACTAATTGAAGTGAATACATGGACACAACAAGGACGGTATAATGTCACAAAATGCACGGTATCCACCTCCATCTGAATGTTGGCCTGCACGCTTGCAGTGCTCCCCAATAATATTGCCTCCAGCTTACAAACAATAGCTGAGTCTGCACTAGCAGTTTATGCATTAATGTATGGAGCTCCAGCTGGGGTTATGAGATGTGTGTGATACAACACTTAGGGCAGTGGAGAACCTCTTCTCAAGAACACAAACACAGGAGGCAGAACATTTTACAGGTTGTGCACTTGCTGAGAAAATAAACAGCACAAACAAAAAGCCAAAAACACTATCACAGTTTACAGTGAGTATGTTAAATTGTATGTTACTTGAAGATTTGTAGATTTATATTTTACCTTTATCCCAGACTCAGCACTTCAATCTTAAAATATGACAATCCATTAATAAAATATTATTAAACAACAGGTGAAATAATCATTTCAATATTTGCTGTGTGAAAATATATTTTTCATATTTACATCATAGATCATAAATATATAATACAATACATAATAAATATATAAAATATAATTTATTATCGAGTCATTTCCACCATGACCAACAATTGTCCACTAATAAACTTTTGTCTTTGCTATATGCTATAGATAATTTCATTTAAACAGACTGATCTCAGTTCAGGAAACTCTGGGCTGTTATTAAAGGGTTAAAATTCTGACACACCATGTCATGTCGCCAATGCATGATACCAACAGACTCATGCACCGCGTGCAAGCCATTCACACACCACAAGCCGGCAGCGTTTCACTTTCAGTTAATCACACAAGTCAGGCTGCGTGGATGACAGCCTACATTCCGTGTTTCATTTGTTTATTTTTGCTTTCAGAACAATGCGTGATGTAATAAGGAAAACACCACATTTACATTTGGCAGATGCTTTTATCCAAAGAGATTTACAGTGCCCTTATTACAGGGACAATCCCCCATAGCAACCTGGAGTTAAGTGCCTTGCTCAAGGGCACAATGGTGGTGGCTGTGGGAATCGAACCAGCAACCTTCTGCTTACTAGATTAGTGCTTTAGCCCACTACACTACCACCACTCACCACACTTAAATCAGTTTCTTAAATCAGTGGCGGACTGGCCATGGGGAGAACTGGAACTTTTCCCGGTGGGCCAGCTGAGAAATGGGGCAAACGGCCACGATAAGCTGAACGGGTCATGACAGGCTGAAGAGGGCCGCAATACGGCGCAGTGATATTCCATTCCAGTATCTAATGAATTTCTGCTTCAATCTCTGTGCCAGGCGTGGCATAAAGTCAGCAATGTGAAGGACTGGTGGAAAGTGTGCAAAGACACATGAAAGTTGAGATTGACAATCAGGGTTATTCCACCAAATATTGATTTCTGAACTGTTCCTAAGTTCAAATTTTAGTATTGTGTTGTTTAAAAATGAATATAAACTTTTTTTGTTTGTATTATTCAAGGTCTGAAAGCACTGCGTCTTTCAAAAACTGGTCAAAACTGTTATTTTGACCAGTTGTCATTTTCTGCAAATAAATGCTCTAAATGACAATATTTTTATTTGGAATTTGGGAGAAATTTTGTCAGTAGTTTATAGAATAAAACAAAAATGTTCATTTTAATCAAACATATACCTATAAAGAGTAAATCAAGAGAAGCTGAACATTTGGAGTGGTCTCTTAATTTTTTCCAAAGCTCTATATATGGGGCATTTTCCAAATTGCATTTTGCACCCTAGACGGGCACTTAGGGAAGGGGATGTCACTCGAAGTGTCTTTACAAACAAAAGTAAGAAAGTTTATTTTTTCACAAAAGGCCCTTTTACTAGACTTTTAGTGAAGGGTACAATCAAATTGCAATGCCATGCTCTCTTTAGAGAGCCCACATCAAGAGCATTATCATTTGTAGTGAGTAGGGCATAGGGATGATCACTTTCGATTGTAATTCGCCCACATTTTGGCGATGTGGGATAGCCATTAACTAGGAAAATAAAAAAAGGCACTCCATGTCAAAAAGGTTGCCGACCCCTGCTCTAGTATCATCAATTTCAGCAACTTTTCGCAAAATGGCACTCAGTTAAACACAATGACCACGGACCATGGGGTGACCACAGACTATACAGACTATATGATTCAGAATGAATTATGCAAATATCTGAATATTCCGGGTTCAATATAAGTTAAGCTCAATGGACAGCAGTTGTAGCATAATGGTGATTACCACAAAAATTTACTTCATACAACTCGTCCCTCCTTTTCTTAAAAAAATTAAAGCAATAATCGAGGTTCTGTGAGACACTTATGGGGCTTTTCCACTGCACGGTACAACTCAACTCAACTTGACTCAACTCGACTCTGCTCGCTTTTTGGGGTTTTCCACTGTGGATAGTAACTGGTATCTGATACTTTTTTAGTATCACCTCGTTCGAGGTTCCAAACAAGCCGAGTCGATACTAAATGTGACATCAAAATCCTGCAGATCACTGATTGGTCAAGGGACAATCGTCACTACCAGCGCCACTGGATTTCCAACACGTGACATCAACCCGCTAGTTTTAAAGTTAGCAACAGCTATCAGTATCATTTGTTCACGTGACATTCGAATTGTGAAAAAATAAATGGCTGTGCACAAAACCACACCGTGGTCAATAAAGAGGTGCAGACAGTCCACTTGTTAGCGATGAGCGAAATGAAAAAGTCTTTCAGGAAGTGTCTCAGCTGTTGGCCGCACACGGCTACAACTGTACCTACCAACAGTGTAGAAAAAAATATAAGTGACTACAGAACCATCAAGGAAAAGTAGAGGTGGTTCGACAAAATGGACACTATCTAAACCAGCAAGCAATCGCTTTATTTAGCTGACCAGCTACTGGAAGCTTGCTTCTGAAACAACCAGGCCAATTTAACTGTTACACATGTGTAAAATCATCATGCAACAACTGCTTTATGCAGCACAATGAGTTAGTAGCTAACAGCTAGCGGTCGTGTTATTGTTTTGGTGAGTTTGTGTCGTGTTTAAGATGATGTCATGGCAGTTACTTAAGTTATTTAAGTTAATTACATTAAAAGTAATTAACTTAAAGTCAGCAACTGCAACCTGATGACAAAAACGAAATATGTAATGCTTTACACTACTTTATTTTACTTGAAAGTATTTAGAGTAACATACTTTACTACTAATGAGATGGCACTAATGCTGCCTATGAGAGCAATGTCAGTGAAGAGCATGCTTGAGATTAAATTTAAGACATGATGTGTAAAGAAAACAATCAAGCTGTAATTTTGCCATATGATACAAAACGTGAGCAAAAGTGCACATAGTTGACGAAATACCTACACATAGTTTGAAGTAGGGACTTTAAACTGCCATGCCAAGCTTGCATATTCAATACCAGTCATAAGTATCTTTATAGCTAGATGAGCAAAACTGCTCCAAATTCACTCCAGAGATTCTGTGTAATTGACTCCACATCTAACAGTATGGAACAAATCCTACTAGCAGAGGGAGTCCACAAATTGCATTAAAAACACTCAATTGGTCTGGGATTGAAGTGAGCCACATGTCCCTCCTTATCCCATTAAACATGGAGCTGCTAAACTGCTGATGCACAAGAAAGCAACCCGTAGTTTGTATGTAAAGATATCATGGCAAAAGGTACCAAAAAAACGAGTAGAAAAGGGAAATGTGTAAACTAAAAACAGAAGCCTGGATTTGTATAGATGGGACCGATGAAATGAGAACAAAATGAGCTCTGTCAACATTGTCAGTCAACCCAGAAACAAAGAGTCGAACTGTCACATCATCCAAGTCCCCCATGTACGGCACACCAGACTAGAACATGTAAAAGTCCTTTTGATTACATGTAAACAGGTTTTGACATGGGTCTGCTTGAATGTGTAAGACATGCAGAAAATAGGGGGGAATGCCTTTGCAGAACTGAACCTGTCAACAGCCGGTACCTGCTTTAAATCTGTAACCCCCGTTTGAGGCAATCTGTGAGAACCAGGCCTGCGGAGTCTAATCCTGTATTTATCCACACCCCCCTTCTTCTGTATCACACTTTCAATTCCACTTGCTGCCTCCTTTGTGTGATTTTCATTTGATCTTGACTTTAAAATTCACAATCTATTCAAGGTTTTTTAGTTAGTTTCACACTGTGGCCGTGAAGCTCTATTTATGTACCCGATTTTTGGAATTGCAAATCAAGAAGTGTGTGATTTGGGGAAAAATGCTAGTGCAACGTTTCCATGCATTCACCGTTCATGAGCCCATAGATTTAAAATGTTAACATGGGACTTTAAGCGGGCTGATCAGGGCAGCAATAGTCTCTGTTGTGTTGTGGAGACTTGTTCTGGGTAGCTATCGGTAGCCCATGCTGTAGCTACAGTAGATGCACCTCTGCTTTAACACAACTCTGATTAATGGCTCAGGTGATGTCTAGACAGCTTGCCAGACATCAATGAGCACCCATATTAATATTGAGTGACAGAGTGAGTGATGGGGACAGAGTTGTCCTCAGTTAGTAATTAGCACTCGCAAAGGGAGAAATCCCTTTGTGTTAAATAGTTCCACCTCTGACCGTTCCCACTGCAGGGGCTCCACATTAACTCCAACGTATCCAGAAATAATCATTCAAAAAAGTACTTGACAGTAATATTAGAAACTTTGCAATCACATAAGTTCTCCTTAAAAATGAAAATTCTGTCATTATCACCATTATCATGGAACATAAACAAAGATATGTTAATATATGTCACCGTCCATCTTTTCAATACAATGGGAGTTGATAGATCCTTTAAAGCCTAAAAGTGGCCCAAAAGTAACATAAGTAGTTTGTGTAATTTGTGTATCATATTACAAGTCTTCTGAAGGCATATGAGAAACAACATGCAATTGAAGTCCTTTTTCAAAGAAAATCTTGCATTGCCCATTCACGATTGATACAAGAGAAGCTTGTTCAAAGTGGCTCATGTGTTCATATGAGAACGTGTGTCGTTTGGAACTAAAAACACATAATGCGTGTGCCACTGTGAAAAAACTTTTCATGCACACATTAAGATTTTCAATGAAATTTGACTTAATTTTGGTTGCTTTTCAAAATATCTACAGTATATCATAGTGTGATGTAACAAAAATGATTGAGACTATAAAATTGTGAAGTTAAGCTGCCCTTACAAAATAATATATGGAATTCTGGCAAACTAGCTGCAAACTTGCCACATATTGCCACTCATCATTTTCACATGCAAATGAGCTTGTGATTCACCACAAATGTTTGCCAGAATTTTTCAGCTCTTCACCAGTAGTGGTGAACCTGCAGCAAACCTTTGGCAACAATGGACAGTTTGCCACAAGTTTGCTGCAATTTGCCATAAACTCCCACCTCTCACAGGTTCCCGGGCTGTCACGGTTGGCTTTAGCATAGTTGAACCAAGATGAATAGAGCAATTCTGTTGACCGCAATCTCTTTTCATCTTGGTTCAATTACACAATGCAAACCAGGACAGCCAGGAACCTGTGATTGGTGGTGGATGACTATGTTTAACTTCACGGCCAACATCTCGACAACTGCAAGTCTTGCAGGTTCGTGCTTTACAACATCAGGTAAATTTGACCTTTCCTATCTGAATATGCACAACTCCTGATCCAAGCTCTGGTCATTTCAAGACTGGACTACTGTAATGCCCTGTTGGCTGTTCTGCCAGCTAGCACGTTTAAGCCACTGCAGATGGTCCAGACCGCAGCAGCGTGTCTGGTCTTCAATCAGCCAAAAAGGACTCACGGCACCCCACTCTTGATTTCACTCCACTGGCTGCCAGTAGCTGCCTGCGTCAAATTCAAGGTTTTGACTCTGGCCTTCAGGAACCCAGGACTTCTGGCCTTTAGGTTAATGGTTAGGGAACCTAATATATTTATGTGATATGATGAGTAACTAAACTAATATGTTATTATTATATAAACTAATATATTGCATGTGATAATATCCAAAGATAACTCAAGGCTGATGAAATCATCCGAATTCAGATGAGAACGGTGTTTTCATGGTGGCAAAAAGTATTTATGGTGCCCTGGACCAGAATATTCATAAAAATGTATCTTCTTGTGTGCTGCATAAGAAAGAAAGTCATACAGGTTTAGAAATATATGAAGGTGAGTGAATATTGACAGAAGTACAATACCATGGCCAGTGTCTTGTTAGAACATATCGGTCAGCCATCTCAATGCAACCCATAGGAATATGAAAAGCTTGTGAGATGGTTAGACAGCACTTGCCTGGTTTAAGTATGTGGCCCCTGTGCGGTTCAATGAACAGAAAGGAAACAAAATAGCCTTTCTCATAACAAATAGATTTGTGAAATGTCAGGATGTGTTTCATTGCAGTACCAGAGACACTTTTGCGAAGAGATCTGAATGTAAAACAAGAGAGATAGCACAAATGAGCCCGGCAATGTTTACTACACAAGCCCTGTGTCTACATACAGGAATGAATGGATATGCTCTAATAATATACTCTTTGCTTAAGCTTTACCAAGTAATACGAAAAGCTTGCCACTGAGATACTGAGACACATTTTGCTTGGTTTGCGCTTGGTGGAAAAACATCAAATATGTTTTTATATGAGTGCTTCTCAAATACTCCAAAAGAAAATCTTATCATGAGAAGGCAAACTGGCTTGTTGATATTATCTACATAAGCAAAATGCATCAGCATGTGTCAAAACGAACATTGTAATGAACTACACAATCCAGGCAAGGCATTTTTCCACCAATGAGAATTGTATTAAACAAAAGACGAATAAACACGCAAATTATGTTGTTCTGGATAAGCTCATCTGTCATAATTCCTTTAAGTGGCTAAGGGAGAGGAAGCCAGTTTGAATGGTGAGAAAGTACATTTTGGCATGATGGGTAATACCCTTGAGAAATATATGCAAAAGAATTCTGTATTGTCACTGTCTCTGTAAACAAACACTGAATTTCTCATATGGACTATAATGAAATATAATTCCAAAGAGCATAACACAGCCTCTTCATTTTAAATAGAGACTCATATGTCTTTAATAACTCTGGAGGAGACATGCAGAGAAGAAACAAGAGATCAATCTTGAAATGTCACAGAGAAATAAATTCAGGTTTGGAGCAGCCCCGCAGCGAAACGCTACACATATAAGCACAGTCGCAAAAACAGCGGTGAATATTGAGTATGCATCCAAACAAAGTGCATGCGTACATGTAACCTCTATAGTCAAAATGGTCGGTTGAGTGGTCTCTACAAACCCAGCTGGATAATAACAATGCCTAGTGACGACAGCCTGCCCATATCACACGTTACTCAATCATACCTCACCTCACTGCTCACATGTATCCTGGCCCACCCGGGATTGTGCTAACCCCTCAGTGTTGACATTTGTTTTAATATTGTCATGGAAGGGAATTGCAGTGAGTTAGATTTGTGCTCTTTCTTTCCAAGGGTTATCATCAATATTTCGATGGCTTTTAAGATGGCCTGTCATCGTCTTATTTCAGCTTTCCAGAAATTTCCCTAGCTGTTTTTTTTAAGTGACAGTACTACTGCAACAGTGCAAACTCTGTTAAAACTCACTGACCTTATCAAAGACTTTGGAATCATTCAGTTCGGTGACGCAACACAATATAAACAATTAATGAGACACATGGAACAAGCGCTTATGTATATTAGGACCTTGGTGTGTGACATTACTTTTAATATTAGCTGGATTTCTAAATTACGCAATTTCCATAAAATGAGCTTGATGGGATAAAGCTCTAACCAGCTTTACAATAAAGCTTGGGTAGTGAGGTTAACACTGAAGAGCTTTGTGCCATTAAAATTATGCAGAGAAACATTAGTTTGCGCGTGGATCCCTTTTAATGGATGAGAGAGGTGTGCTTGTAAATAGACACCGTGCTAGAGAGGCATCTCCATGAGTAACAGGCTAAAAGTAGAGGATAACAGCAAAGTTCACACACATTTTGCATAGAACAACTCTTCAGGAAGTGGACTGTATGTCCATGATAGGAAGTGCTCAGAATGCGCAGCTAAAGTTTTAAGCTCATGAAAGCAGAATGGTTGGTGATGAACCCAAATGATATTGTGCTGCCGGTTTTTACACTTGCTCACGGTTTCATCATGTAAATTATGAAAGCAGCCTGTTTCGGTGACGTTTATTAGACTGCAGTGAGTGGTGGATCATCAGAGACTGGAATCTGAACAAGTCTCTGAGGTCTTTTTTCCCTCCTTCAGTCTGTGAAGCAACAGTAATATGAGCATTTTCTACCTATCGGAGGATAATGGATTTGGTATTGGGTTATCCCATGACATTTAGAGGTTAATTTGCACTGGTTTCATGGTTGCTTATTGACGGCTAGCCCGGATATTTGCATTCACTACGGTTTTTATTGACACAAATGATTAATATCCTGCCAAATCAAACAGGATAGCCAGGCAGAAGGGCAGAGTGTTGGGCTGACACACAGCACATTTCATAATCTGTTTCAGTTTTTAAGAACACCAAAGCGAGATAAAAAGATAAACATAAAGGATTACCCTAACCAAATTCCTGCCATATAAATATCATTGTTTTCTTGGCATTTACTCACAGATTGCACACCCTCCTGCCAAATTCACAGCTACCGTAACTCACACATGCACTGGAATGTATTTCGCAATGAACACATCCATAAATCTCATTTTCACCCATAAAATCATGACTTTTCATCACAGCAGACATATCTTCTCGGCTGACGGAGGACGGTGCAGTCATGGAGCTGAAGCTCCAACTTTGATCCCCTCCCTGGCAGGAACTGCAGGAGGAAGAGGAAGAGAAGATTCTTCACGGCCCACCGTGCAACTCTGACCCTGGATTTGTTTTCATCCTCACAAATATGCTGACAGGCTTGACGAATCAATCATCTCGCTGGGTCTCCTCCTGTTTCTGTCTCTCTGCTCCTGGATACCCCTGTACTCTAAAATAAATGTTTCTTTGCAGCTCTTTACAATGAAAAAAATTAAGATTTGTCAGGTAACCTAAAATAGTGCTTGATGTGGTGACATCAAAATTTAATGGTTTTACTTAAGTCAAAAATAATATCAAAAGCTCTTGCGTATCTCTTATCCTTTTCTTGACACTTTGAATTATGATCTAAACAACTCATTACGTAAAATTGCATCTTTGAAGAAAGCTTAGCTTAGTATGTCTTCTACCTTTGTCAAAAGCAAAAATTAAGAAATATTCAATACTGGGATGTAGAACCTTTGAAGATATCTACATCTATTTGGAATACATTTTTACATTTTCATATACACTTTCACATCATAACATTAAGTTAACGTTTACTGTTTTGTAACCAAATTCTCTGATATCTGTCATTTTCTTTACGATTGCTTTTCTCACAAGTGTTCATAAAATGAGCTCTGCCACACATCCCAAAGTAAAATCATCCATTTAATCCTCAAAAAGATAAAGGGTTAGTCACCCAAAAATGACAATTCTTCCATCATTTGCTCACCCTCATGCCATCCCAGATGTGCATCTTTTTCTTCTGCTAAACACAAAGAAAGATTTTTAGAAGAACATTTCAGCTCTGTAGGTCCACACAATGCAAGTCAACAGGGTCCAAAATCTTGAAGCTCCAAAAAGCACATAAAGGCAGAATAAAAGTAATCCATAAGTGGTTTAACCTGTCATTTGAAGTGATCTAATCTGTTTTGGTTGTGAACAGACCAAAAAATGTAATCGCTTCTAAAGTCACGGATTCATAGGCATTACTTTTATGCTGCTTTCATGTGCTTTTTAGAGCTAACAATTGTTTCCCCTATTGACTTGCATTGTATAGACCTACAGAGCTTAAATATTCTTCTAAAAATCTTCATTTGTGTTCTGCAGAAGAGAGAAAGTCTTACACATCTGATATGGCATGAGGGTGAGTGAATGATGAGAGAATTTTCATTTTTGGGTGAACTATCGCTTTGATAGTTTACTCCCTAAAGATTAGTTTAGTAATTTAAGGAAATACATGTGGATCAAGCATAAATTATCTTTGTCACTTTACCAATATTTACCTTATATAACAAAATTTGCAACATGTACAATCCATATTAAACATGAAAATACCACAAGATAGAGGTAACACAAGACTGCCCTGAGAATTTAAATGATATTAGACCTTTTAAAAAACTAAATGTGAGCATTTAGTTTTAAAACTAAAACTAAAATAAAAACTAAACTGAAACTACAAAACAATGAGAAAACAAAAACTAAAGTTAAATTAACAAACAAACTGTGAAAACTAATGAAAACTAAATTAAATTGTAATGAAAAATTAATATAAAATAGAAATAAAAACTAAATAAAAAATCCCAAGTGTAATACATTTTCAAGCTGGTTTTGATGGTTTGTTTGATGACTTGCTGTCAGTTCTTTCCAAACTGGTCTTTAAAACATAAAATAATAAAAAACAAAATATGAAATATTAAATTTAGAAATATACATTTAGAAATATTATGTTTACATGCCATGTTGTATGTATGCAGGCAGTTTTCTGCTGAAATCAGGCTGTAATACAGTGAAGAGAAATGCATATTTTATCAACTGTTCCACCCAAACCAAACACCAAAGCTTATCCTAACCATCAGTGGAGTAAAATTGTAATGTTAGATAAAAACAAATGCAACCTCCAAATTGCACTTATCAGTGTTTATGCAAACGCGATTACTTCCTGGTTTCAACATGGGATCTGAACCCAGGTCTCTCAAGCTGATGACACAAAGACCTTTCTGCCATGCCTCAAGGGAAGGTAAACATGCTGAAGGCGATGCAAAAATGTCTGATACAAGATGCCGCTAGTCAGTCTGCATAATGTGGCCTATCCTAGGGCACCAGAACTCTGGGAAATAACATGCTGACTTCCCTTGTGATCATGTTAGATGGTCAAGGTTGTAGAGTAATGTAATACATGTAACGGGAATACGTATTTAAAATACAGAATATAAGTAACTGTTTTTCAGTACAGTTACAATTTAAATCATTGGTAATAAGAATAGTTACATTCAAAAAGTATTTTGATTACTGAAGAGATTACTTTGCATTTATTATTTAGTCCTTTCAGATGGAAAACATTTATACATATAAATGATGCGATCCAAAGTGCATTTGAAGAGCAGTGAAACACTTTCTTATGATGTGTTACATTCATACGAGCAGACAGAGAAGTGAGTTTGAAGTAAGTTTGGAGCAGAAGAAATAGAAATAAACCTTGTGTAAGTTGTCAGCTATACGCTAAGGATCATAATATTTTTCTTGATAATATTTGTACTGTTTTCCTGTAAAAAAATATCCTAAAATTAATAAAACAAGATAATTTAGATTAATATTGTTTTAGAAACAACACTGCATAAGATATTTAGGTTTTTCAGAGAATGTATTTTTAACAGGCGTATTTTGTCTGTTAAATCTGTTAAAATCTGGCAGAGATTTTATGGTCAAAACAAGTGAAAAAATCAACCAGTGCTGAAGAAGTAATCCAAAGTATTTAGAATATGTTACTGACCTTGTGTAATCTAATGGAAAACATTACAAATGACATTTTATAGCATGTATTCTGTAATCTGTTGTGGAATACATTTCAAAAGTAACCCTCCCAACCCTGTAGACGGTGAGAGTTTTATGCAATATGTTTAAAATGCTATAGTGGTGCAGTAATTGTACAGTTGAGCTTTTACATCACTAATAGGTTAAACCAACAAAACTAGTTTTTAAGGGTTAGATCAAGTAGGAATAGAACCTTAAGGTAATCATTTCAGGAAATACTAATATATAGTGTAGGTTAAGCAAATTACCCTTTTCTTACCAAAAACAATGTGTGTCGTTTGATATCCAAATGTACAGTCACAGTGCTTTCGATGACATTTCCATACTTTCTTTGTGGCTTGCATTACGCAATTTCCTAAACAAGATACTCCAAAATAAAGTATATTACAAAACTGTGTCTATGAAACATGACATCAATTAATTAAACAAAGATTTTTAGAAGAACATTTCAGCTCTGTAGGTCCACACAATGCAAGTCAACAGGGTCCAAAATCTTGAAGCTCCAAAAAGCACATAAAGGCAGAATAAAAGTAATCCATAAGTGGTTTAACCTGTCATTTGAAGTGATCTAATCTGTTTTGGTTGTGAACAGACCAAAAAACTGATTTCTCTCTACCTCTGCTGCCGCCTTTCCTTATCTCCCTGGTGCGCCTCCCATATCGTGCCCCTGTGGGCTGCAGTCTTTTGAGGCCTATCTTGTCGTAGCGGGACTCACAGAAGTGAGTGCAGCCCAGAAAAAAGCACTTTTGCAACACTGCCTGGTAGTGAGGTGACATTGAGTGCTTGAAACGATCAGCGACAGTAACGACGCCACTTATGACCAGGTGGTGACTCTTAAACTAACATTTCGCTACCCCACAGAGCACGTTGCTGCAATGGTTCCCATTATGCTGGCACCACCGGCTTCGTGGTGAGTCAGTTCATCAATATGTGGCTAATCTGAGAGGACAAGAAAACTTATGTAAATTTGTAGCCACCATGCCTGTCATTCAGCCACTACATCGCACCCCCCTGGCCCTGCACGATGGGGTGTCAGCTGAGATACAGCGCCTGCTGGATGCTGGTATTATTGAGCCAGTGGACGCTTCACCCTGGGTCTCAAACGTGGTGGTGGCCTCTAAAAAATTGGGTGCCCTACACATCTGTGTAGATTTGTGGCAAGTAAACAAGGCAATAATCCCAGACAAGTACCCGCTGCCAGGGACTCACAGCCCAATTCCACGGCTCCACAATGTTCTCCAAGCTGGACCTTAGAGAGGGGAGTCTTTCGTTATATCAGGATGCAGTTTGGCCTTAATGCCACCCCCTCCTGCTTCCAAAAGGTCATGACTTCGGTGCTAGCGGGTATACCAGGTGTAGTCATTTAACTCGACGATGTTATAGTGCATAGGGAAAACACGCACCTCCATAATGAGCACCTCAGCAAGGTTTTTGATGCACTAACCAAAAACAAACTAACCCTCAACAGCGACAAATGCCTTTTCGCTGTGCCAGTTATTGAAAACGTGGGGTTCAAGTTATCGGTGGAGGGCATTTCCCCACTCCAGTCTAATGTGGACACTATCCAGTCCATTCCAAAACCAACTTTGCCAACCCAGGTGGCTTCTTTTTTAGGGATGATGGTCAACTACTTAAAGTTTCTGCCCCAGTATTCAGCCACTACAGCCCCCCTGCAGCAGCTTCTCTGGAAAGACGAGCCCTGAGTGTGGACTCAAGAGTGTACGGAGGCTGTGCGCACTCTCAAGGCCCAACTCACCTCGCCCCAGTACTGTCACATTGCAGCACTTCCTGTAACACCCTGGTCACCTGCGATATGTCTACCACAGCCACGTGCTGTGAATTGGGAAATGGGCATGCCAAACTGGGGAGAAAATGGGAGAAATGGGAGACCATGGATCACTTGATTAGCACTGATGCTGTTGCACATGTTGAGTGTTGTTAAACTCACTGCTGAGTTTTGCTCAGAGAGTGTTCGGATGTTTACAGTGATTCGGATGTTTACCGTGGGCGAATAGGCTCACGCTATATTCCGCGGCATCCATGCACAACTCACCACTGGCCCCACCGAGAGCGAGAACCACATTATAGCGACCACAATGAGGTTAACCCTCCCTAGCAACCAGGCCAATTGGTTGGTTAGGAAGCCTGACTGGAGTCACTCAGCATGCCTTGGATTCGAACTTGCGACTCAAGGTGTAGTAGTCAGCGTCTTTACTTGCTGAGCTACCCAAGCTACTCAGCTAATATGCACAACCTTTTTTCATAAGAGGCAAAACGATGAAAACCGAACCTTCAAATAAAATCATTTGTAAGGTCAGATAAAAGTGATTGGTGGGCCACATCAAATCACTGACTTAAATTAAATAAAATACAT